>NC_084830.1:129395208-130645208 GCF_033115175.1 Lepus europaeus | reverse complement strand
TTGCTGGTTCACTCCCCAAATGCCAGGAACTCCATGCTGGTCTCCTATGTGGGTGGCAGGAACCCAAGTACTTGAGACATCTTCTGCTGCCCCCAGGTGCACTAGCAGGGAGCTGACTTGGAAATGGAATAACTGGGACCCAAACTACCACTCCAGTGTGTCATGCAGGCATCCCAAGCACTGACCTAATCCCCTGTGCCACAGCTATAAAGAGGAATGAAGCAGGCCTGGCATAGTGGCATAGTGAATTAAGCTGCAGCCTGTGGTGCCAGCATCCCGTATGGGCATTGGTTCATGTCCTGCCTGCTCTATTTCTGATCCAGCTCCCTGCTAATGGCCCGAGAAAAGCAGCAAGAAATGGCCCAGGCGTTTGCTCCCCTGCACCCACATGGGAGACCTGGATGTAGCTCCTGCCTCCTAGCTTTAGCCTGGCTCTGCCCTGGCTGTTGCAGCCATCTGGGAAGTGAAGCAGCCGACAGAAGACCACTCTCTTTTTGTCTCTTCCTCTCTCTCTGTTAACTCTGACTTTCAAATAAGTAAGTCTTAAAAAAAAAAAAAAAGTACAGCGCTGACACACACTACAACATAAGTGAACTTTGAAAACCTTATAATCAAGGGAAAGAAGTGAGACACAAAAGACTGCATGATATATGATTGCATTTATGTGAAATACACCTGGAACAGGCAAGTCCACGGAGAACGAAAGCAAGCAAGTGATTGGCAGGGGCTGCAGGGAGAGGAGCATGGGGAAGGACTCCTTGGTGGGCACGAGATCTGCTTCCAGCTCACAAAATGTCCTGGAGCTGCAGAGTGGTGCTGGCTGCACAGCACAGGGGGCGAATTGTACACATTGCATAAAAATAACTAGAAGACTGGACAATAAAATGTTACTGATGGTTATTCCTGGGTGACAGTAGGGGTGGCTTCACAGTCTCTCCTGTTGTCTTTCAGTGTTATCTGAACATTTCACAATAAGCATGCTTTGCACAAATCATCAGAATGGATAAGAGCCATAATGAGCTCTTTTCATTTTAGAAAGCAAGAAGGAAAAGAAGGGGGCAGAGGGAAGAAAGTAAGGATAAATGGGGAGCCCTGGAAGCCCACCCTGCACCCCCCATCTCTCAAATCCACATGGAGACACTGCTGTTAGCTGGGAGTTGTCAGGTTTCTGTTAGACACCAGGGAGGACCCTTCAAACCAGCAGGTCGAAGTCACCAACGGAACGCTACTGTCCTATGGAGGGACCCCCAAGGCACATTGCGTGAGAAGCGAGATTCAGAATGGAGTGCCACAACTGGTGTGATCACAACACATGCTTGCATAAATGCACATAGGTGCTAACGAGTGTAAACTCTATGAGAATTATACAAATGTAAAAAATTCTCTCTGCCAAAATGAATAAAGTCCAGCAAAAATGGTCTTCCCCAGGGAAGGCAAATGGGTGGCTGAGGAACAGGAAAGAGAAGAGGAAGCTGATTCCCTGCGTCTCCCTGTCCGTAGCTTTTGTATTGGGTAATGCCTATTTCCTGAGATGTATATTTCTTTCCTTGAGTCCCTACTTTATAGCATAAAAACAAAGTTTCCAAAACACACAAGATCCTTGGATTCAGTATAATAGAATTTTCTTTTGGTTTTTGCCTTATTTTGCATTTCCTAAATTTTTCAGACAACAGACATTATCCATGTAAAAAAATAAAAACATATTTTTTAAAGATTATTTAATTGTTTAGAAGGCAGAGTTACAGAGAGGCAGAAAGACACACACACACACAGAGAGAGAGAGAGAGAGAGAGAGAGAGAGAGAGGTCTTCCATCTGCTGGCTTACTCCCCACATGGCCAAAACTGCATGAACTGGGCTGAACCAAAGCCAGGATCCGGGAGCTTCTTCTGGGTTTCCTACCCCGGTGCAGGGGCCCAAGCAGTTGGTCCATCTTCTCCTGCTTTCCCAGGCTATAGCAGAGAGCTGGATCAGAATTGGAGCAGCCAGGACTCAAACTGGCACCCATATGGGATGCCGGCACTGCAGGCTGCGGCTTTACCTGCTATGCCACAGCACCAGCCCCGTATATATTTCTTAACACACTCAAACAACACAGAAAATATAAAGTAAAAACAGAACACTTCTTATGTTCACAGAGTAAATATAGTAATAAAACATTTTAAAATAAAGGTATCAGAGAAAAGGCCTTCTGTTATATTTCTCTGTTGGTTTTTCCTCTTCTAAGTTTTCTACAACACTACCCATTATTTTTATGTTGAAAAGGTCTGTAATGAATTGCATTTTTAAGCATAAAGCTAAGGGTTTGAGGCAGCTGCTAGAGCAGTGTTGGCCTGACCTTGACCTGCACGGAGCCTTGACCCCTCCCAGTGGGCCTGCTCTCTGCAGACTCCTTGGCCCAGATCCTGGCCCTGCCCGTCCTGCTTCCCTCACTCGGTCCACCCAGCTTGCCAAGCCCTAAACCTCAGCACACTGGGCAGAGAACTAGAGCAGGACGGGGCAGGGCGCTTCCTGCTCCTCCGGGGGGTGGGGGGGCACAGGCACTGTTTGAAGCCGTGTTTCTCCAATAAGCACAGTGTTTTCACTTTGATCATATATTAGAAACAAACAAAAGTAAAGTTTCAGAAGTTTTTCATTTATGCTTTATATTAGGTTGAACAAACATCATTTGTCCAGCTGAAAGGAAGACACAGGGTGGGGTGGGGAGCCTGATGGAGACTTTGAGGTGGACCCCGTCTGGACCAACCTCGCTGCCCCCAATGGTGTGGGACCTTGGTGTTTGACCACCCATGCCTCCCTGCAGGGGAAGAGGGACAGGGACTCTGCAGCCTCCCGATGCCCTCTCAGGCCGTCCCACCGTCCTGGGCGACAGTCTGGAGCTTGTCCCCCAGGGCTTGTTTTCTGAGCCTCCTCCCCTGTTGGCTTCTCTGTTTTGCTGTTCTCATCACACGCGTGTGTCTGCGGTGAAGCCAGGCCAGATCACTGGACCCCTTAGAAACCTCCGCAGGTCGCTGGGGCTGCTCCAGCAAGGAGTGGCTCCCTGGTGCCAGGAATCCTCCCCTGTGAGAGCACGTGAGAACTAACCCTTTACGCTGTCAACTCAGTTCCTCTTTAAAGACAAAGCAAAAGGTACATCCCCCACCCCACCCCCTGCCCCGCCCCCCACACACCTCTTGAATTATAGAGACAAACAGGGCCCTGCAATGGGCCGGCAGGGCGTGGCACAGCAGTGGAGCCATCACTTGGGACGCCTGCAGCCCGTGTTGGAGGGGGAGCTTGAGTCCAGACTCCACTTCCAGTTCCAGCTTCCTGCTCGTTCACACCCTGCGAGGCAGCTGGTGATGGCTCAAGTACTTGGGTCCCTGCCACTCACATGGGGGACCCAGATAGTTCCAGGCTTCTGGCTTCAGCCTGGTCCAGCCTCAGCTGCTGTGGGCAGTTGGGGAGAATACCAGGGGATGGAAGATCTCTCTATTTCTTTGCCTCTGTCTCTTTGCCTCTTAAAATTAAAGCATTTAAAAAATTTTTTAAAGTTTGTTTTGGTGCAAAGTTTTTTGAAATTCATGCACAGTGTTTCCATAATACGTGCTTTCCTTGACTATTTGAAGCCCCCTGTATAGCTGTACAAAGTAGCAAAGAATAAGACCCACCCTCTGCAGTCTCCAGTAAAAGTCACAAACTGGGGGGCGGTGCTGCGGTGTGGTGGGTTGAGCTGTTGTCTGCAATGCTGTCAGACTCCCATGTGGGTGTTTTGTGGCCCGGCTACTACACTTCTGATCCAGCTCCCTGCTAAGGCACCTGGGAGTGCAGCACAGAAGATGGCCCAAGTGCTTGAGCCGCTGCCATCCACGTGGGAGACCTCTAAGAGGCTCCTGGCTTCGGGCTGGCCCCACCCTGGCTGTTGCAGCAATCTGTGGAGTAAACTAGCAGATAGAAGATCTCTCTCACCCTCTCTGTAACTCTGCCTTTCAAACAAATAAATGAATAAATAAATCTTATAAAAAAGGAAAAATCACAAATCACCCATTTACCTGGTACCTAAAGAGAATCCCTGTAGTATTTGGAGTATTTCTTTGAGGTCTTTACAAATAAATTTCTTTATTTTTTTATTTTTGACAGGCAGAGTGGATAGTGAGAGAGAAAGAGACAGAGAAAGGTCTACTTTTTGGCATTGGTTCACCCTCCAATGGCTGCCACGGCTGGCGCGCTGCGGCCGGCGCACCACGCTGATCCGAAGGCAGGAGCCAGGTGCTTCTCCTGGTCTCCCATGGGGTGCAGGGCCCAAGCACTTGGGCCATCCTCCACTGCACTCCCAGGCCACAGCAGAGAGCTGGCCTGGAAGAGGGGCAACTGGGACAGAATCCGGCGCCCCGACTGGGACTAGAACCCAGTGTGCCGGTGCCGCAAGGCGGAGGATTAGCCTGTTGAGCCACGGTGCCGGCCACAAATAAACTTCTGAGTCATTCTTACTACTGCTGTATATAGCAGTAATCATTCCATACATCAGTTTTGATCTTTTTTTTTTTAAAATAAAAAACCATATCAGCATAAGCAAGTTTGATTTTTGTGGGCTTTTTTTTTGTTTGTTTGTTTAAGATTTAAGCATTAGAGAAAGGGAGGGAAAGAGAGAATGATCTTCTGTCCACTGGTTCACTCCCCAGGTGGCTGCATTGACTGGGTCTGGACCAGGTAGAAGCCAGCAACTTCATCAGGGTCTCCCACACAGATGGCAGTGACCTAGGCACTTGGACCATCTTCTGCTACTTTCCCAGGCCATTAGCAGGGAGCTGGATGGGAAGTGGAACAGCCGGGACCTGAACCAGCGCCCATGATGGGATGCCTGTGTCACAGGTGGTGTCTTTGCCTTCTAGGTCACAACAGCAGCCCTCAACAGGGGCATTTTTTCATGTTGCTCCAAGTTCTGGAGTCCTGATTGCTATTAGCTATGTTATCTTGGGCAACCCAGTTTCCTTCTCTGTGAAGTGGGGATGAATCCATTCCAGGGCTCTACAAACATTCAATGGGATGAAGCAGGTAAAACACTTAGTCTACAGCCTGATACAATGAAGTTAGCAGTTTGTCTGTTGCTAACGTGGATAGGGTAACTCTGCTTCGCAGCTAGCATGAGTAAGCTACACCGAACACCACGGCATCCAGAGCCTTGTCCGTATTGAGGGTTCCTCACACGGGGTTCTTGGAAGTGGAGCTGCGGAATCAAAGGGTCTAGATCTTTTTAAAGCTCCTCATCTTGTCCGGCACTGACACTCCCACCGGGAAGGAACGCATCCTGGGCGTTCTCCCGGGGCACAGGACACTGAGTCCCTGTGCCCGAGGATCCCAGCTCTCACGACTTTAGTGCATGTAAATTCCGAAGTCTTCTCTCTGTCTGAGAGCCTGCTGAAACCTGGCATCCTACGGGGACACACGGCGATAACCCCGGGACCTGTCTCACTCTCTGTGAAGCCAGGGCAGGACCTCACCCGAGGTGTGGCGAAGAGGAATCAATGGCTAATGGACACAGCTGACTTTTGTCCTCCTGCTCATAAAAGACCTTTGAATCACTTGGCCACTTTTGAGTTTCTCAGGAAAAGTGATAACACAAGGCCAAAGTTCGCAGCAGTTGGCCAGACTGCCTCTCTCCAGCCCCCAGGAGGCAGGAGCAGGCAGGAGTGAGCACTCCCAGGAGTGCGGGGCCAAGTTCACGGGGGTTGGGGTCACCAGGATCAGGAGACATTTCCCCTTCACAACACAGGACATATCCCCTGTCCTCAACTCAACTGACGAATGTGAGTTTTGACACACATCAGATGAAGGCCTTAGAAGACATGAGGTGAGGCTTGGCCAACCCCGCTGTCAACACAGATCAAACCTACCCATGTCCCTGCCCAGGCACCACCCAGTCACCCACCTGCACCCCTCAGGATGACTGAGTAAAATCTGAGCCTGGAGAGCCACCTTTTATCAGACTCGGATTGTGTCACCCAGCAAAGTCATAAACGGAACCGAGGGGTCTACACAGCCAGGGGACGTCTACCCAGGGCGACTTTGAGCTGCCCAGGTCCTCCAGAGTCTGCTTTACCTGTGCAGACCCACCTCCAGCTCTCCCCTCACCCACCACCCATGGTAGCCCGTGGCCGCTCTGGGCAGCTCCTGGAAAATGAATGGGCCGTGGACTTTTGGAAGAGTGCCATTGCTCTTGGTCTCCTGTTACCCTGGTGAGATCCTTTGCAATATCTGAGGCCCAGCTCTGCTGCTGCAACTCCAGGGGCCTCCTTGGATCCAGTCAACCCTCCCCAACCCTTTCCTCTGAGCTCCACAAGACCCTCCCGCCCCAGCCCCGCCCCCCACCTCATTTTAGAGGAGTGTGTTTTAGTCTGGAAGCTCCTTAAGGGCTAACCCCACCAGAGGTTCCTGTTTGTGTCCCAGGGGCCCACGTGGGACTTTTCACCAGGAAGGCAATTGTCAGGGTGCTGAAATGAATCATTTCCTGGGCACCAGGGCAGGGAGACACTGGCTGGAATGGCGAAGGAAGTAGCTGTGGTTTCGCTTTTTACTTTTCAATCTGGGTGCCTTTTATTTCACTTTCTAGTCTCATTGCTGTGGCAAGAAGTTCAAGTTCGAATAGAAGCAGTGAGAGGGGGCATCCTCATCTTATTCCTGATGTCAGGGGAAGCATTTGATCTTTCACCACTGCATAAGACTGAGCCACAGGCTTTTTGCGGAAGCTCTCTATCAGGCTGGGGATGCCTGCTTCCTCCCTAGTTGGTTGAGTGTTTTATTATAAAGAGGATTTTTTTTATTAAACTTTTATTTATTTATTTAATTTTTTAATTTATTTAATTTAATTTTATTTATTTATATAAATTTCCAAAGTACAGCTTATGGAATAAAGAGGATTTTTATCAAGTGCCTTTTGTGCATCTATGAAGAGAAAGATGATCATGGGGTTTTAACCTCTTTGTTCTGTTAACAAGGTGTCTTACATTAATTGACTTGCAGGTGCTAATCTAACTTTGTGTTCCTGGGATAAATCCCACTTAGTCATGGTAGAAATACTTCTTATATACAAGCTTCTGTATTGAGGATTTTTGTGTTTATATTCACAAGAGAAATTCACATGTAGTTTTGTTGTGATGTCGTTGGTTTTGGTATAAGAGAAATACTGGTCTCAGAATGAATTGGGAAGTGCTTCTTCTTCAATTATTTGGTTTTAAATGTTTGGAAGAATTCAGCCATGATGGAAATGTTTGGTAGAATTCAGCCATGATGTCATCTCAGCCTGGGTTTTTCTTTGTTTGTGGTTTTTTGACTAATAATTTAACATCTTTTTTTGAAGTCTATTCAGATGCTCTATTTTTCTTGAATCAGTTTTAATGGTTTGTATTTTTTCAGGAATTTTTTTAAGGATTTATTTATTGGGGCTGGCATCATGGTGTAATGGGTTAAAAACTGCTAGCTGTAATGCCTGCATCCCATATGGGTGCTGTTTTGAGTTCTGGTTACTCCACTTCTGATCCAGCTCCCTGCTCATGTGCCTGGGAAAGCAACAGAAAATCGCCCAAGTCATTGGGCCCCTGCACCCATGTGGGAGACCTGGATGAAGTTCCTGGCCCCTGGCTTCGGCCTGGCCCAGTCCTGACCATTGCAACCATTTGGAGAGTAAACCAGCAGATGGAAGATAACTCTCTCTCTACCTTTCAAATAAACAAAATAAATCTTTTAAATTTTTATTTATTTATTTGAAAGAATTACAGAGAGAGAGAGAGAGAGAGAGAAGAGAAATCTTCCATCCACTGGTTCACTCTCCTTATGGCTGCAACAGCAGGACTGGGCCAGGCTAAAGCCAGGAGCCAGGAGTTTCATCTGGATCTCACATGTGGATAGTAGGGGCCCAAATACTTGGGCCATCTTCTGCTGCTTTTCTCAGGCCATCAGCAGGGAGCCAGATCAGAAGTGGAGCAGCCAGGACACAAATAAATAATCACCAGTGGCAGTTTTATTCGTGACACCACAATTCCGGTCCCTCTTTTCAGGAATTTGTCCATTTCATCCAAGTTATTTTGTTAGCTGGCATACAGTTATTTATAGTATATCCTTATAATCCTTTTTTTTTTTTAAAGGTTGATTTATTTATTTGAAAGGCAGAGTTGCAGAGAGGCAGAGGCAGAGGTAGAGGCAGAGAGATGGAGGTCTTCCATCTGCTGGTTCACTCCCCAAATGGCCTCAACTGCTGGAGCTGAGCTGGTCCAATGCCAGGAGCTTCTTCTGGGTCTCTCATGTGGGTGCAGGGGTCCAAAGACTTGGGCCATCTTCCACTGCTTTCCCAGGCCATGGTAGAGAGCTGGATCAGAAGTGGAGCAGCTGGGTCTTGAACCGGCACCTATGTGGATGCCAGCACTGCAGGCCGTGACCTTACCTCCTACACCACAGCACCTGCCCCATTTATAATACTTTTTGTTTCTGTAAGGTCTGCAATAATGTCCCTTTTTACTCTTAATTTTAGTGACTTGAGTTTTCTCTTTTGGTCTTGAACAATTTTGTTAATTTGTTGATTTTTCTGATTTTCTGTTGCTTTCTATTATCTATTGTCTTATTAATTATTATTTTCTTTTTCTGTTGGCTTTCAATTTAGTTTGCTCTTTTTCCAGTGTATTAGGGTTATTAATTATATTTTTCTACTTTTTTTTAAAAGGATTTATTTGATGCATTTCAAAGACTGACAAGAGAGAAGGAGAGAAAAGAGAAAAAAAAGATCTTCCATCCACTGATTCACTCCCCATATGGCTGCAGTGGCTGGGTCTGTGCCAGATCAAAACCAGGAGCCTGGAATTTCATCCGTGCCTCTCACGTGGTTGGCAGAGGCCATTGTATCTGCTTTCCTAGGCTTAGCGGCAGGGAGCAGGATCAGAAGCCGAGTAGCTGGGACTCCGGCACTGGGATGTGGGATGGCAGCATCACAGGTGGTGGTTTAACCTGCTGTGACACAATGCCAGCCCTGATTTGTCTGTTTATTAGAAGTGGTTTATTTATGTATTTGAAATGTAGGGTGACAGGGGGAGGGGTTGGGGGAGAGGGACAGGGATCTTCCATCTGCTTGATTACTCCCCAAATGCCTAACTTCCAGGGCTGGGCCAGACCAAAGCCAGGAAGCAGGAACTACACCTGACTCTCCCACGTGGGTGGCAGGAACCCAAGCGCCTGGGCCATCCCCCGCTGCCTCTCAAGCATATTAGCAGGAAGCTGGATCGGAGGCAGAGGTGGGACTTGATTCCAGGCCCTGTGATGTGGCATGCGGGCATCCCACGAGGTGGCTTCACTCATGGCACCACCACACCCGCCCTTTCTTGTTTTCTTCATGTGGGTGTTTACTGGTGTAAATTTCCCTCTATACCCTGATTTGGCTCTGTCCCATCAGCTTTAATATACTGTATTTTCATTTTCACTCATAGCAAAGATTCTCCCAATTTGCTTTGGAATTTCTTCTTTAGTTCATTGGTTATTTGGGAGTGTGTTGTTTAATGTCTACATATTTATGAATGTCCAAAACTTTCCGTTATTGGTTTCTAATTTCTCTCCATTGTTATCAGAGTCTATACTTCGTATGAATACAATTCCTTTAAAGTTATGAACTTTGCTTTAAGGCCTAGCATGTGGTCCATCCTAGAGAATGTTCCTTGTGTTCTAGATGAGAATGTGTACCCTACTTTTGTTGACTGGAGTGGTCTATAGATGTTTACGAGTTCTAGCTGGTTCGTAGCATTGTTGAAGCTTCTGCTTCCTTGTTGATCTTCTGAGCCTCATACAACGGTCTCTTCAATGGGTCGAAAAACAAATCCTTCTTTAAAGATTGATTTCATTGCCCTTTAGAGATTTAGCTTTGGAATTCTAACTATCCATTTGGACTAGCTCCACAGATTTAATCCTTTTCTTAGGAAAAAATGTCCATATTTCTCTAATCCGTGGGTTAATCTAGCATGTGAGATATGGAATTGGTTAAGGCTTGGAATGCAAAATATCAGTAAAACAGGACTCCCTTGCCTATTCCTCTTGGGAGTATGTGAGCCCCAAAGACAGTTTCTAGAAAGAAATCAAACCTGGATCTTCTGTTTGACCAAGGCTGTATTTCCTTCCTTCCTTCCTTCCTTCCTTCCTTCCTTCCTTCCTTCCTTCCTCCCTCCCTCCCTCCCTCCCTCCCTCCCTCCTTCCCTCCCTCCCTCCCTCCTTCCCTCCTTCCCTCCTTCGCTCCTTCCCTTCTTTCCTCCCTTCCTCCCATCTTCCCTTCCTCCCTTCCTTCCTTTCTCTCTCTCTCTCCCTCCTTCCCATATTTCCACTATCCTTCCATCCATCTGTATATCTCTCTCCCATGTATATCCACCCACATATCTCTCCCATGTATATCACCCATGTAGCTCTCCCGTGTATATCACCCACAGGTATCTACAGGAGGTATCTATTCCGTGCAGTCATCTGTCCTTCCTGTCTGTCTGTCTTCCTGCCTTCTTTTCCTTCTTCCTTCCTCCCTTCCTTCTTTTCTTTCTTCCTGTCAGCTTGTCTCTTTTATTCCTTTTACTTAACCTCTCATCGTACCCTCCACCCACCCATCCGTCCGTCCATCTCTGTACATTTTTTTCCAATCCTCCTGTATTTCTGTCTGTTCACCTGCCCTTCCCTCCTTCCTTCTCTTACAATCTCCTTTCCTTTTCCCACTCTTCTGCCCTCCTTCCCATCTAGCTACCCATTTTGAGCAACAAAACCTCGGAAAGGGCTTGACTACCAGAAATGGCTGACCTTAAGGTGAGGAGCTGGAGTGAGGCCCCCTGTTTCTTTTTCCCGGGCCACAGCAGAGAGCTGGACTGGAAGAGGAGCAACTGGGACAGAATCCAGCTCCCCAACCTGGACTAGAACCTGGGGTGCCGCAGGTGGAGGATTAGCCTAGTGAGTTGCGGTGCCGGCAAGGCCCCCTGTTTCTAACCCTCCTTCCCCTCCCAGGGATCTGCGGAGTGGCCAGTGGTCTCCTCTCCCAGAAGTTTAGAATACACCTGTGGTTATGCAGACTCAGTGTTGGGTGTTGAGAGTGCATCAAACCTGGCATCTTCCTGTAGGGCCAGAGAACAACCACGCAGCCCAGAAGAAATTCAGTGTGGCAGGTTTGCTGTGGCTAGAGTCAGCTACTTGGGAGCAGTGAGGCTGGGTAGAGGAATACTCAAGAGCAAGGGCTGGCTGCCACAGCCACATAATTCAGTAACCTGTTCACCTGTCGCTGCCAGAGGGATTGGAGGAAGGTGATTGGGGCAGCAGTGCAAAAATCCGCAAAAGTGGGAGTGACCAGGCTTGCACTGCACCCCTGCGTAAGGAAATATTTTAGTGAGATGAACCCTGCTTTGCTCAGGATGGCCGTCGGCACTGCACCTTTGGAGCTATTGTACTTCTCGGAGCTTGAAGTGTGTGAAACCTGGACTGGCTGAGGTCATTTGCAAAGTTGGAAAAGTGATCTATTCAATGACATGAAGACCCCGTGCAGGCACCGCCTACCTGGAGAGTCCAGTCAGCATGGAACCACCCACCTAGCCAAAGGTCTGGAGGAACTCCGCACCTCCTCAGCACAGTGAAGGGGCAGTGGAAGGAGGAGCAGAAGGAAAGACTGACCCACATGCTTTGGGGAAAATGAAATGTGCCAATCTTGTGTCGCACACCATGCAGTGTCTCCTGTAGTATTGACGACTTAGCCAAAAGGAAGTGAGGTAAGGGGCTTGTTATAGTTTTTCATAAAAGCTTATGAAATATTTGAAAAGATTTATTTATTTATTTGAAAGGCAGACTTATAGAGAGAGGTAGAGACAGAGAGAGAGGTCTTCCATGCGCTGGTTCACTCCCCAGATGGCTGCAATGCCCACAGCTGCGCCCATTGAAAGCCAGGAGCCAGGAGCTTCTTCTGGGTCTCCCATGCCAGTGCAGTGGCCCAAGGACTTGGGCCATCCTCCACTGCTTTCCCAGGCCATAGCAGAGAGCTGGATCAGAAAAAGGAGCAGCCGGGACTTGAACTGGAGTCCACAGGGGGTGCCAGCACTGCAGGTGGCAGCTTTACTGTTACACCACAGCACTGGCCCCTCAACTTTTCTTTTAACTAAACTTACTGTTTTTTTTTCTTTGACAGGCAGAGTGGACAGTGAGAGAGAGAGAGACAGAGAGAAAGGTCTTCCCTTGCCGTTGGTTCACCTTCCAATGGCCGCCACGGCTGGCGCGCCATGCTGATCCGAGGCAGGAGCCAGGTGCTTCTCCTGGTCTCCCATGGGGTGCAGGGCCCAAGCACTTGGGCCATCCTCCACTGTACTCCTGAGCCATGGCAGAGAGCTGGACTAGAAGAGGAGTGACTGGGACAGAATCCGGCGCCCCGACCGGGACTAGAACCTGGTGTGCCAGCACCACAGGTGGAGGATTAGCCTATTGAGCTGTGGCACCGGCCACTAAACTTACTTTTATGTTAAAAAAAAAAAAAAAAAAAAAAAGAGCAAGCACTCTGGTCCCAGCCCCACCTGACCCAAGCCCTGCTGTAGTTGGCTGTGTGCCCATGTGTGAGTGAGGATAATACTAGAAGAGGGTGAAGTGAGTTGTGTGTGTTGGGGTTGGCAGCACAGTATAAATGCCAGTGACTCCTGCTCACGGCAAAGGGACTCACAGGTCCCCTGGCACACGGTGGCCTTGAATCATGCCTTACCCTGGAGAAGATGGCTTTTATCTGCCGTCAGCTGCCCAAGGATGTAGCCTTGAGGACACTGCTAGGCTTTTCTTAGTGCTTTCCTTCCTTTTTGGGAAAATCTCTCAAGATTATGGTGGCGAAAGCGAGATCTGTCGATATCTATATTGACAGATCAAAATCTGTATCTTTGAACATTAGACTTTGAAACACAAGACTAAGCTGCGAAGATGTTCACCTCGGTGTTGTTTAGCGTGGGGATGTGAGGAGCTGGAAGCAGCAGAGCCATCCAAAAGGAGGAGATTGCACAGTCACCCATGGGACTTCCTCCAGTGGGATTGTGAACAGGGAGAGCTTAGGTCTCGAAAGAAGGAACGGGTTATCCTCTTCAGCACCCAAAACAATGCTGACCGTATAATAGGTGCTCAATGTTATTGAAGGGATGAATGAATAAATGAAGGAAACTTAACTTCCAGGAGGCATCCACCTGGGTGTTGTAGTGGTGCATGGGATGGAAAAGCAGCCTTCCAGGCTAGGGGTGTTTTTGAGAGGGCGCGTGGGGGAGGTGTAGGAAGTCAGACTGTAGACAAATCAGAGCTACGCAGCAGGAATTTAAGGGTGCTTGTTGGATGGTGGGTACTGTAACTCTCTCCTTCATGGCCCACAAACTTCAAATCTACAGTGCCTGGCATCGCTTTTGCAATTGGATGTGTTTTTGGAGGCTTCAATGAAATCTAGGTTGCTTTTCCCCCCACTCTCCGCTAACCCCGAGGGCCAGTCTGGCTGCACCTGAACTTGCTCCAAGCTCCCGCCTTCGTCTCCTTCCCTCGTGATTATCCACCGGGACGTCATCGGCCAGAGATTTACAAGATTGGAGAGGGCGGACGGGCATGCCTGGGGGGGGGGGGGGTAGAGACGGTCAGCAGGACAGAGGGTGACGTTGCTGATTCGCTGCTCAGCGGGGGAACAGGGCCAAAAAAGCGGGACTGGATAGAAAGCAATGTAATCAGTGTTGCTATTGTCATGAACCATCCCTTGCAGGAAACCAGCTTCACAAAGAATCGGACAAGAAGAGTCTCAAAGACTGCAGGCAACCAATCAAAGGCAGGCACGAAGAACAGAGACCAGGAAGAGTAAAACCTTTTACGACGGGGCTGCAGAACAAATCGGGCACATCCTGGCTAATTTCAAAACGAGCAGTTCTGTATGGGCGAAAACGTGAATCAGACGGCACACTTCCTGTGCTGGACTCCAGGGAGGAGGGTGTGCCCCTGTTTATGAATTTCTTTAAGGGTCATTTAGAAATGGAAAAAAATGATAACAGATTTGGCATTGACTTTGGATCTGTCACTGCTCATCATAACTTGGTCCACACAATACTGGGACTTCCAAGACAGGGGACTGATGTCAAACACTTCATTTATTTTGATTGTTACTTAGTTGGAGTGGAGCATTGTTTTTAAGGAAAACACATTCTAGAAATAAAATGCATTTAAACGCAAAAAAAAAAAAAAAAGAAGAAGAAAAGAAAAGAAGTACAGAGACTGGCCAAAACTGGAGAATACCACGGGCATCCAGTCACTTGAGATCATAATGTAGAAAAGAATGCAGGGACACAGAGAGACGGTCACAACATATTGTTAAAGAAAATAATTGGGTATAGAAGGGATTGCAGTTGCAGTGTCATTTTGGTTAAAGTAGACAAACATCTATCGCTTCTTGGCCTTTTGGTCAAGATCAAGCGTGAAAAACATCTGCTCCCGTCTAGATGGTGAGATTGAGGGATATTTTTCTGTTTGATTATTGATGCTTTATACTCATCTTTAATCAACTTCTACTGCCTGTTTTCGAAAATAAGGGACATGCTGGATGAGCTTGAGCCGTCCTTACTGTGTTTGCTTGATAAAGAAATCAAGTTAGAGGTCAAGCAGCATTGTCAATGTCAAGGCAAGACTGAGTGGCCCCCTGATTTACAGCCAGTCTGGTGACCTTGCCACTTGCCCGGCAGCCTTCTGAGCGCCTCCGGCCCACAGCCTCTGAAAGATCTGAAAGGCCAGACCATTGCTCCTCTCGGTCACTCACTCCCGTGTGCGAGGGATTGCAGAGAACAGTCGTCACCCTGAGCGTGTCCGCGGCTGTGAGTGCATTCCCTCTTCTGTTTCAAAGGACACTCACCAGGTTTTCCTTGCACTTCAGGTCAGTAACGTGACCCTCGGACTGCTCTGGGTGGAGAATCGTGTCAGCAGCTTGGCCTGGGAAGCCTCCTGCAGACTGAGCCGGTTATGATCTGTGACTCATACCTGCTGATAACACTTTTCTTAAAGGTGTCTGTTGAGTGATAGAGACATCCAGAGAGACAGAGACAGAGGAGCAGCCTGGAAACAGACCAAGAAGCACAAATTCACAGCCTTGGAACTCCAAGGCCTCTCAATCACCATCAGATGAGTCCTCATGGAAACTAAAGCCTGGGTTGTAGAGCCAGGGTCGGAGCAGGTGGCTTTGTCTCCTACCATCTCTCCAGTCCATGCTCTCCTGTTTGTTGTCTCCATGCTGGCCCACAGAGAGACCACACTATCTCCCTATTGGATCTTTCAACCCAGGGTTATGTCACAAAGGGTCCTGTGAGTGCCATTGAGAACTTGGACTTTAATTTGGAGCAATGAGACATCATGGAAGAACTTTTACTTTTTTAAGGATTTGTTTTACTTATTTGAAAGGCACAGTAACAGAGACAGAGGGAGAGACAGAGATCTTCCATCTGCTAGTTCACTCTCCAAATGGCTACACCAGCTGGGTCTGGGCCAGGCTGAAACCAGGAGCCAGGAATTCCATCCAGGTCTCCCCTGTGGGTGTAAGGCCCCAAGCACTTGGGTCGTCCTTGGCCGCTTTCCCAGGCCCATCAGCAGGAAGCTGGATGGGAAGCAGAGAGCCAGGACTGGAACTGGCACTCTGATAGGGGATGCCTGCATCACAGGACGTAGCTTAACCCGCGCTGTGTCACAATGCTGGCCGCTGGAAGAAGTTTTAGGCAGGGAGTCCTGAGGCCAGATCTGGATTTCAGGTGGTTGCTGAAACCTCCAGCTGCAGTGCAAAGAATGGAGCCAAGGGAGCTAGAGTGGCCTGAGGGCCACAGGGAGGAGGCTGCTCCAACGGTCCCGGTGAGAGGGGCAGGCTGCACCGGGCTGCAGCCCTGGAGATGCAGGGAGGTGGGTGGTCTCCCTGATGCCTTCCAGCCCCACTGGTCACCTCCCTTGACACTTGCCGCCAGCATGCCCCAGCGTGGTACCGGTTCCGGATTTATATTTGGTCAGCTTCTTCCAGGTGTGATTGCAGAGTGGCCCCACTGAAATCAGCCGGAGCTCAGCACTGTTGTGCAGCATCAAGCCCATGGGTGGTGTTCAGTGAGTGAGGAGTGGGTGGCTCTTGGCTCTGGACACTGTTTTCTCTACTCTGCACAACACTGGTTTGAAGCCTAAATTCAGTTGCTGTAAATATTCTAAAGGCCATGGCTCTGGGCTTGTAGCCAACTTGTAGTCTAACTTACATGAAATAAAATGCACACCTTTAAATGTGACTTTCAGTGAGTTTGACAAGCAGGCACAGTCATGTCGCTATCACTAAACACAGTTTGAGAATATTTCTGTCATGGCCAAAAGGTTGTTTATGCTCCTTTGTAGTCAATCCATTCTCCGCACTCCTGGTATCTGCTTTTGGTCACTAAAATTTTACTTTTTCTAAAATCCTGTTCAGGTGGAACCATACTACATAGTCTTTTGAGTCTGGCATTTTTCACTTAATAAAATGTAGTTGAGACTCCTGTGTGCTGTTGTGAGTGTCCGTAGTCTGTTCCTTTACGTGGCTGAATAGTATTCCATGTCTGAACATACCACAGTTTGTTTGTTTATTGTTGAAGGGTATTTGGGCTGTTGTTGACAGAGCCACTATGAAAATTCATATATACATCCTTGTGTGAACTTCTTTTTTTTCCCACTTGTCTTGGATACATACCTAGGATGGTATCTCTGGCTCATATGAAGTTAAATGCATATTTAATTTTATTAGAAATGACCATAACTATTTGCTAAGGTGGCTGTGCCTGCCAATATTGTGTGAGATTATATTTACTTTGCTATGTCAAGAGTTTCAGTTACTCCGTAACGTCCTATTCAGCATTGTTAGTTTCAAAAGTTAAGTCACCACAGGGAATGTGTGCTGGTACTAACCATGCTGTGATTTTCATGTATAATTCCTTCTTTTTTAAAAGATTTATTTTATTTATTTGAAAGACAGAGTTACAGAGAGGGGTAGAGACAGAAAGGGAGGTCTTCCATCTGCCGGTTCACTCCCCAAATGGCTGCAACGGCCAGAGATGCGCCGATCGAAGCCAGGAGGCAGGTGCTGCTTGTGGGTCTCCCACATGGGTGCAGGGGGCCAAGCACTTGGGCTATCTTCCACTGCTTTCCCAGGTGTATTAACAGGGAGCTGGATCAGAAGAGACTGGAACTGGCAACCATATGGGATGCTGTCGCTGGAGCTGGAGCTTTAACCTGCTGCGCCACAGCACTAGCCACTCAGGTATAATTCCTTGATGGCCAGTGATATAGACATCTTTCCCATGTGTTTATTTGATGTTTATATAAGATAGGCATAATTTTATTTTATCAAATTCTTTCATTTTTTTTTTAAAAGGCGGGGAGTGGGACACAGAGAGAGACAGACAGAAAGAGCGTGCACATCCACTGGTTTACTCCCCAAATGCTTGCAACAGCCAGGTTTAGACCATGCCAAAGCCAAGAGCCAGGAACTCCCTCCAGGTCTGCCACGTGGGTGGTAGGGGCTTAAGCACTTGGGCCATTATCTTCTGTTTCTCAGGTGTGTTAGCAGGGAGCTGGATTGGAAGCAGAGCAGCTGAGACTAGAACCACCACTCCCAAGCAGGACGTTAAACCACTGCACCACAACCCCTACCCCAACAAATATTTCTTGATTACCTATAATGTGTCATTTACTACCAAATCTGATGTACCTAAGATGGTTAAGATCCAGTCTTGGCCTTGATCAGTTCTCATTCTCATGGCGGGAAATGGATACTTTAAAGAGAAAATGTTCTCTCCTAAGGTATTAGTGCATCCACAAAGGTGAGCTCAAGCTACAAGGAAACAGTGAGTACAGTCACTCACTCTGCCTAGCCTGGGTGGTGGGTGGTGGGGCATGGCGGGCATCCAAGGGATTGTCCATCCTGGCTGTGGACTGTGGCATCACAGAGACGCAATTCATTCATTACCCTGAGAGGGAGCACCTTCTGTAGCCCAGGCACTGGACTGGCTTGAACCAGACAGACATGCCCCCTGCCTCAAGGGTCTAGCAGTGAGGGAAGCAACTTTGCATCCTTTTCTCTTGCAACTTGCAAAAAAAAGTATGGCTCCAGATGGACATTTGGCACAGCAGTTAAGACACTGGTTGGGATGCTGGAACCTCACATCAGAATCCCTGAATTTGAGTCCTGGCTTTACTCCAGGTTGCAGCCTCCTGCTAATGCACACTGTGGGAGGCAGCAGGTGATGGCTGGGTCCTGCCCCCTACGTGGGAGACTTGGATTGAGTTCTGGGCTCCCAGTTATGTGGGGAATCATCAGCAGAATGGAGTTCTTTCTCTCAGTCTCTGTGTGTCTGCCTCTCCGTCCCTCAAATAGAATACATAAATAATTGGAACAAATCTATCAAAGAATTGCTAAGTGGTGAGAAAACATCAAAACAGATTTATGCTAATTGCAAATGTTACAAATTTTTACGTTGATTCTCGTGTTTTCTATTTAGGCTGTATCTCCTGGTTAAGCACTGGGTGCTCTCACACCGGTTATCCGATGGGGTCCAGATGGGGTCCAAGCACTGGGTCTCTCACACGGGTCCAGTGGGGTCCAGGAGAGGGCAGGTTGCTCCTGTCCTTGAAAACAAGTCAGAGAGTTAGAAAACTGGCCCAATGGCGCTGGAAAGTAGAAACCGGCTTTGGAGCTCAATCTTGAGACCTGAAGTCCAAATGTTGCTTTGAACAGTTTCTGGGTACCACTGGCACATTTTTAGTATAATTTTAGGACTAAAGCACTAGCTAGAGTCAGTGCAAATTAAGTCCCAAGGGATTGTGGTTTGGATAACTTTGCAGAATTCTAATCACATCCCTCACTTCATCTGTGAGGCTTTCCCCAAGGCCCAGTGGGAATGGCCGCACAGTGCATCAGAGTCGAAGGGCAGGCCTCCTGCCTCGCTGCTGATGCTGCTCACTGCCTGCTAACAAACATTTGGAGTAGCTGCCCCGCCATTTGCAAGAAGTGAGGGGGATGGAAGAGAGACTTGGGAGACCTGGGTTCTAGTCTCAGCTCGGCTGCTCCCAGACTGAATGACTTGGCAGGTTAGCTTAACCTCTCCAGCCTTAGTTTCTTTATCTGTGAAATGGGAATAACAGCAGTGACACCATGGAGTTGCTGGGAGGCAGCGGAGAGCAAATGCTTGGAAAACTCGCCTCATGAGCTCTGGATTTCCCTATTTATTGAATAAATGGAAAAAAAAAAAAAAGGAAAACACTTAGCTCCCTGCTGGGCCATAATAGCACTGGACAAATTCTACAATGACAAATTTCAGTGTACTAATTGCACTACAATTATTTTTTTATGAAGATCAAATTATAGGAAATTTCGGGGGAAGGACATTTTCACTAATACTTAAATTCAAATGCATGGTTTTCCTCTCACCACTTTTTTTTTTTTTCCAAAACTTTATCCCCACCTGGACATCGCATTAAAAATGATTTGTTACTAAGACACTGGTAACAGGATGGGCATTTGGTGTAGCGGTTACAGCACTACTGGGGATGCCCACACCTAGGTTTGAGTCCCAGCTTTCTGTTGTCCTGCTAATGGCACACCTGGGAGACTGCAGTTCATGGTTCAACTCCTTGGATCCCTGGCACCCACGTGGGAGACCCAGGCTCCTAATTTCAGCCTGGCCCAGCCCTGGCTATTGTGAGCATTTTTTTTTTTTTTTAAATTTTTATTTATTTATTTATTTTTGACAGGCAGAGTGGATAGAGAGAGAGAGACAGAGAGAAAGGTCTTCCTTTTTGCCGTTGGTTCACCCTCCAATGGCCGCTGCGGCCGGCGCATCTCGCTGATCCGAAGCCAGGAGCCAGGTGCTTCTCCTGGTCTCCCATGCGGGTGCAGGGCCCAAGCACTTGGGCCATCCTCCACTGCCTTCCCGGGCCATAGCAGAGAGCTGGCCTGGAAGAGGGGCAACCGGGATAGAATCCGGCGCCCCAACCGGGACTAGAACCCGGTGTGCCGGCACCGCAAGGCGGAGGATTAGCCTGTTAAGCCACAGTGCCGGCCTATTGTGAGCATTTGTGGAGGGGACCAGAGGATGAAAATCTTTGTTTCTCTGTGCCTTTCATATAAAATGGAAATAAGTAAGCATTTTTTTAATTAAAGGAAATCCTAAGGGTAAATTTTTTTTTTTAATTTTTTGACAGGCAGAGTGGACAGTGAGAGAGAGAGACAGAGAGAAAGGTCTTCCTTTTTGCCGTTGGTTCACCCTCCAATGGCCGCCGCGGTAGGTGCGCTGCGGCCGGCGCACCGCGCTGATCCGATGGCAGGAGCCAGGTGCTTCTCCTGGTCTCCCATGGGGTGCAGGGCCCAAGCACTTGGGCCATCCTCCACTGCACTCCCGGGCCACAGCAGAGAGCTGGCCTGGAAGAGGGGCAACCGGGACAGAATCCAGTGCCCTGACCGGGACTAGAACCTGGTGTGCCGGCGCCGCAGGCAGAGGATTAGCCTATTGAGCCGCAGTACCGGCCCTCTTCTCTGCTCTCAATGCCAGCTTCCCGCCAATGCAGACCTTGGAGGTAGCAGGTAATGGCCCAAGTACTTGAGTCTCTGCCACCAACAAGGGAGACTGCACTCCCTGGCCACAGCAGAGAGCTGGCCTGGAAGAGGGGCAACCGGGACAGGATTGGTGCTCCGACCGGGACTTGAACCCGGTGTGCCGGCGCCGCAAGGCGGAGGATTAGCTTATTGAGCCATGGCACCGGCCAAGGGTAAACTTTTATATAAAGCCTATCCCACTCAAATAATCTGACACTTTAATTTTTCCACATTCAGAGATTTTTTTTTTTTTTGCCTTATTGGAATCATGATAGTGCTCTGTCACTTTTGTTTTTGAAGATTTATTTACTTATTTCTAAGGCATAGTTACAGAGAAAGAGAGAGAGGAAGAGATCTTCCATCTGCTGGTTCACTCCCTAAATGGCTGCAACAGCCAGAGCTGGGCCAGTCCTGAAGCCAGGAGCCAGGAACTCCATCCAGGTCTCCCATGCGGGTGCAGGAGCCCCAGTGCTTGGGCCATCTTCTGCTGCCTTCCCAGATGCACACTAGCAGGGGGATGGGTTGGAAACGAGGCAGCTAGAACTCCAACTTGCATTCATATGGGATGCTAGCATTGTAGACAGCAGCTTAACCTGCTATGTCTCTGTGTCGCTGTTTTAAAAAACATTTCACAGAGCTGGCATTGTGGCACAGCAGATTAAACCACCACCTACCATGCTGACATCCCATATGAATGAGTCTGAGCTGCTCTACTTCTGATCGAGCTCCCAGTTAGTGCACCCAGGAAAGCAGCAGCAGATGGCCCAAATACTTGGGCCCCTGCACCCATGTGGGAGATCAGGATGGAGTCCCAGGCTTCTGGCTCTGACCTGGCCCATCGCCAGTCATTACAGCCATTTGGAGAGTGAACCACTGGATGGAATATCTCTCTTTCTCTATCTCTAACTCTGCCTTCCAAATAAATATAATAAATCTTAAATTTTTTTAAAAAATTATTAATTTTTACTTTAAATTATTTAATATTAAGTGAACATAACATAACTTTATGCTTGTGATTTCTATTGGTTCTAAATAATTCTATCCAATGGAATCCAGCCTGTAACAAGGAAACTCAATCCATGTCTTAGTCTGGTTTCTGTTGCTATGTCTGAGCCTGGGGAATTTATAAAGAATAACTTATTTGGCCCATAGTCCTTTTAAAGAGTGGGAAGTTCAAGAGCATCGGCACCAGCACCTGCTCGGCACCTGGTGAGGGCCTTCTGGCTGCAGCACAACCTGCTGGGAGGCGTCACGTGTCGAGACTGACATGTGTGCTAGCTCAGGTCTCTCCTTCCCTTCCTCCTAAGCCACTAAAAGCCACCATCTTGACTCACCTAATGCTAATTACCTTCCAAAGGCCCTAATGATATGTTAATATCATTAACATATGAGTGTGGAGATTAAGTTTCTAACACATGGACTTTTGGGGCACATGTTCCAGCCATGCAGGAAATCCTCTCATGTTATCATGGCAGGTCTTACATATTCCACAAAAACCACTTCATGTTTCCTGGGTAGCCTATGAGCGATCCTGTAAGGTAACTCCTAAAATGATCCATTTACAGATGATGGAACTGAGGCTCAGGTTCTTTTAAGAACTTGCCAGAGCTCATGAGTGTGCTGTGTAGCACAATTTTCCAAAACAGAGTGGCTCAATGCTACTATGGGACCATTTATTTGTTCACGACTCTGCACTTCGGGGAATACCTGGTGGGGTCGGCTCATCTCTGCACCACCTGCCACTGACTAGGGCAGCTTCCCCGGGCCTGGAGAGTCCAGGATGGCTTCACTCTGCCTGGTGTCTCAGCTGGGGAGGCTGACGTAGTAGGGGGCTGGCTGGGTTTCTCTCCTTCTGGGGTTGCTCTCCACATTCTCTGTCCAGCCGATTAGCTTTCCATGGGTGGGTTCCTGGAGAGCAAAAAAGCTCCCAGGTGTCTGAAGAACCAGCCCCACTGTCCTTGTGGTGCAGTGGGTTAAGCTACCACCTGTGAGGCCAGCATCCCATATGGGTGCTGGTTCAAGTCCTAGCTGTTCCATTTCCAATCCAAGTCCTGCAAATGCACCCAGGGAGGCAGTGGAAGATGGCCCAAGTACTCAGATGCCTGCCATCCACGTGGGAGACCTGGATGGAATTCCTGGCTTCTGACTTGGTGCCTGGCTCAGCCCTGGCCATTGTGGCCATTTGGGAAGTTAACCAGTGGATGGAAGATCTCTCTTCTCTCTGTGTAACTCTGCTTTTCAAATAAATTAATAAATAAATCTATAAAAAAGAAAAGAAAAAAGGAACTAGCTCCAGAATTGGCAAGCCGCAAGGTCAGTCCAGGACCAAGGAGAGAGGGCTAGACCTGCGCCTCCCTGCCCAGAGGAGCAGCAGGCAGGGGCTGAGTGTAGCTGGTGGCCACTAGCAGGGCTTCCAGCACAAGCCTGCCTGGCTCCGGGCTTCCTGCTCGGCCCCCTCCCCTTCCTACCTCGAGAAAGGGTTTTTGGCTTGCTGGCTTTTTCTCTTCCTTTCACTCGTTTTGAGGGCACATCCCGGAGAGCAGGGAGACCTGGTCAGAGGGCAGGCCCCTTTTTGCGCTCTATGCTGAGACAAATAGCAAAGTGACCTCATGAGCTTTTCTGCATATGACTTCAGTCTTTTTTCGCCTCTGCCTTTCTCTTCACAAGGCGGTCCAGGTTTGATTTTTTGCATTCCATTGTTGCAACTCCTTGGAGGGAGGAAGCCTTGACCCCCGCTAAGGAGCAGCTCCTTCAACTTCTGGGTGAAAAATGAAGTCAGCAGAGTCGCGACGTTCAGCTGCCCTGGAGCCACGTAGAATGATGTTGCCCCGTGCAACCTGCTCAACAGGACTTCTCGTAGGACTTGGGACGGAGCAGAAAGAGCATGGCTTAGATCTGCCGCAGTCCTCCCACTGTGCAACTCTGCATCTTCATTTGCTGACCTGAGTTTTCCCCTGTGGCCCCAGACCCTGTTGAGTGCAGTATTTGTCCAGGACAGAAGTTTCCCGTTATGGACAGTAAGTGATAGGATCACTATGATGCCCCTGCCCTGCCACAGATAAGGAGCCTTGTCTCCCCCCCGACCCTCAGCCTCCTCACCTCTGCCAAGGGCCTGGCTCCCTCTTGCACAGAGGTGCGGCTCCGTCTTCATTTCACAGCCCCCTTCCCTGTGGCAGGAACTGTCTTAGGCTCGGAAGGACACTGGGTACTCACAGGGTCCCTGCTCTCCTGCCTCGTGTGACTTACAAGTAAACAAGCCAGGTCATTCTGGAGATGGAAACTGTAGTCATCAGGCAGTCAGAGGGCTCTGAGCTAAGGGATGAGGGTGACAGAGAGCCAGGAGGGGAGCGGAGGGAAGAGCCTCAAGGTCAGGGGAGCAGCGAGCATCAGGCCACGAGGCCGCGGACAGCTCGACGCAGGGCACAGAATGGAGCTCACGAGTAAGGTCATGTTCATGAAGAGCCCCAGCAGCAATTATCCTATTAGAAGGCTTTGAAATAATCTCATGTCCTTTATCTTTAATGAGCCTCAGAATAATTCCAAAAAGACTGGGGAGGTAGGGCAGAGAAGTAGTAGAAGTCCTGCTGTATGGAACCAAAAATACAATACCTTATGAATGGGCTCCATATATTTTTCCAAAATGGTCCCACTATACTTCGTGCTTAAATTTAATTTTCCTCCATTATCTTTTATTCCTTTTAATGATGGAAATCTTTTGGGAACCCGAGGCATTTTTATACGTACCTTCCTATTATATTTAACTCTGAGGCTAGGTCCTCCTGGGCGCTGTTTTTCGCATCTATATGCATAGGGGTGGTCCGAGGGGCGTTCTCTCATGTCCTGTGTTTGGAAGAGCTTGGGGAGAACTGGAGTCACTCCTTCTTGATGGCTTGAGGGAGCCCACCTGTGAGGCCTTCGGGATCTGGACTTTGCTTTGCCGGTCTTTTTTGACTACTAACTGAACCTCTTGGCTTCCTTTAGGTCTACTCGGGATCTGTTCCAGGAGTCTGTGTCTGATTGGGGAATTCATCCATTCTTCGTTTGTTGCCCTGCAGCGGTTGCCAGTATCCCCTCATGACCCTTCTCATTTCTGCGAGGCCATCACGACGGCCCCTGGTCATGACGGCCCCTCTCAGTTCTCGTTTTGGTGATGGGAGTCCTCTCTCTTTTTCTCTTGGTCAGTCTAAACTTTTGCTGATTTTGTTGATCTTTCCAAAGGACCAGCATTGGCCATTTTGATTTTTCTCTATGGTTTTTCTAGTTTCTGGGTTGTTCATTTCTGCTTGCTTTTTTTCAGGGACTTAAGGTGGGGGCTTAGATAACTGACTGTTCTAATGTGGGCTCTTCCTGCTGTCACGTACACTGCTGTGGAGCTTCGTGAGTGTGGGGTCTCAGCACAGCCTCTGCACTCACGCTCAAGGAGCTGGAGAATGCTCAGGGCTACAGTCTGATGTGGTCTCATATTGCCGCTGGCTAAGTGACCTTTGCTCCTCTCGAGACCTGGCTGTTTCTTGTAAAATGAAGACCAAGCGTTCCATCTCCTGCGGCCTCACCCGACCTGTCTCGACACCCCTATGGAGTGAGTACCTTCTGTCTCTGCCAGTGTGGTGTTCCTGCTCCCTCTGCCATAGGCACCTGCTTTTCTTGGAGGAGACCCCCTTCCCACGTTCTCTCCGAGTCTTCTATGCCATGGCCCCCTCTGGCAGCCTACAGAAGCCCATAGATCCTCCCTCAGACTGACGCGTTTCCACACGACTTCCTGCATGTGGGCTGGAGGAAGCCAAATCTACGGACATATATGTAGAGTCTTCAGGAAGTTCATGGAAAATGGATATTTTGAAAAGATTGTGTATGGATTCAAAAATTTTGCACCAAAATAATCTTATCTTTTTTTAAGTTTTGTGTTTTGTTTTTTTTTTTTAATTTGAGATTTAGAGTTACAGAGAGAGAGAGAGAGAGAGAGAGGTCTTCCATCCACTGGTTCACTCCTTAGATGGATGGCTGCAACAACCTAAGCTGGGCCCATCCAAAGCCAGGAGCCAGGAGCTTCTTCCGGGTTTTCCACGTGGATGCAGGGGCCTAAGGACTTGTGCCATCTTCCACTGCTTTCCCAGGCCATAGCAGAGAGCTGGATCAGAAGAGGAGCAGCTGAGACACGAACTGGTGCCCATACGGGATACCAGTGCCACAGGCAGAGGCTTAGCCTACTGTACCACACTGCTGGCCACAATAAGCTTATCTTTTAATTCTATTTTCTATAAGCTTTTTAAAGTCCCTTATAGTTCTAAAATTATTTAAAAAACCAAATTTGTGGTACACTAGTATACATACTTCTTTATTAACATATTAAATAACAAGATTTAGTTGGCTTAATAGCTACATAATTTCAAAGTAGTGATGAACATAAATGATGTTTTGAGATCTGGAACAATTGTGATATGATGTGAAATATCCCTGATTTCCACTGGTGACATAGGTGTAGGTACAGTTAACACTACTGGGATTTATTGGCTACATTTATAGCAGAAGGAAATGCTGGATTTCAGTTAGAGATCAGTGCAAAGAGATTTGTTTTTCACCATTCAAATGAATGATGATCCCTTATTTATTTATTTTTTTTGACAGGCAGAGTTAGACAGTGAAAGAGAGAGACAGAGAGAAAGGTCTTCCTTCCGTTGGTTCACCCCCCAAATGGCTGCCATGGCTGGTGCGCTGTGCTGATCTGAAGCCAGGAGCCAGGTGCTTCCTTCTGGTCTCCCATGCAGGTGCAGGGCCCAAGCACTTGGGCCATCCTCCACTGCCTTCCCGGGCCACAGCAGAGAGCTGGACTGGAAGAGGAGCAACCAGGACTAGAACTCGGGGTGCTGGTGCCTGCAGGCCGAGGATTAGTCAAGTGAGCTGCGGCATTGGCCCTGATGATCCCTTATTAAGAAACTTTGTGGCCCGGCGCCGTGGCTCACTTGGTTAGTCCTCCACCTGCAGCACCAGCATCCCATATGGGTGCCAGGTTCTAGTCCCGGTTGCTCCTCTTCCAGTCCAACTCTCTGCTGTGGCCTGGGAAGGCAGTGGAGGATGGCCCAAGTGCTTGGGCCCTGCACCCGCATGGGAGACCAGGGGAAGGCACCTGGCTCCTGGCTTCAGATTGGCATGCTGGCCTTAGCGGCCATTTTGGGGGTGAACCAACGGAAGGAAGACCTTTCTCTCTGTGTCTCTCTCTGTCTGTAACTCTACCTCTCAAATAAATAAATTAAAAAAAATGAAACGTTAGTGTCGGGCGATTGACCTGAAACCGCTTGACTCCTGGATTTGAGGTGGGTCAACAGGCTAATTCTGGCCAATTAGAGCAGAGATTGGCTACGTGATGGGCATTTGAGCCAATTGGGTGCAATCATAGTGCATCCAGGACTTTTGCTGGGCCAATGAGAGTTCCCTGTGCGGGCCTTGCTTCCAGGAGTGGGTTTAGGCCTGGAGCACATGACCCTGCCGTCAGCAGGATGTGCAGCAGCAGGTGTCGCCAACCCTGGTGAAACAGAGCTGAGAAAGGAACACCCCCATCTTCCTGAGGACAACCCTTCCTTTGATGTGTTACTCACCCAAGCCACCCCACTGCGATGTGCATGGTGCCTGGCGCAGAGTGGGCGGTTGCTCATGGAGGAATGACATGAATTTCAAAGAGTGTAGCAGCATGATCAATATTCTTCCCTGAGCTCGTACATGCAGATCAGACCTGATTGTGTATGAAAAGGCAAGGGCTCAATGTCGGCCTTCCATAGGCTTTTGTTGGTTGAATGAATAAAGGAACTCATCCGTTGTCATTGTTTTTGCAACAAACTATCCTCAGCCTTGTATACTCACTCTATAGTGTATTCGCCTGGAGAATGTAAATCCAGGATCATGATGGGTCTGTAGCTGCAAATCAAGCATATGCACACTCACACGGGGGAAAGCCATGCAGCAGTTTAAAGGAGCAAGGTAAACCGTATGCATCGATATGCAAAGACCTCCAACACACACTAAGAAGGAAATCACAAAATGTCAGTTATAGGGGCCTGGTGTTGTGGTGCAGTGGGTTAAGCTGCCACCTGTGACGCCAGCAACCCATGTGAGCCGTGGTTGGAGTCTCAGCTGCTCCACTTCTGCTCCAACTCCGCTAATGCACCTGGTAAAGCAGCGAAAGATGGCCCAAGTGCTTGGGCCCCTGCCACCCCATGGGAGACCCGGATGAAGTTCAAGTCTTCTGGCTTCGGCCTGGCCCAGTCCTGGACACTGCGGCCACTTGGGGAGCGAACCTGTAAATGGAAGATCTCTTTGCCTCTGTTTTTCCCTCTCTCTTTGTAACTCTGCCTTTCAAATAAGTAATGAATAAATCTTAAAAGAAAGAAAACACTTATAAAAACAGTAATTACAGTAAAATTTTGTTTTTATAAAACAAAGTCTCCCAAACAAAGCTTTGAGTTTCTTTATAAACACAAATGAGTGTAAATCAAAGAAAAACTCCTGGAAGGCCACTGATGATACGTTAACCGAGGGCATTGCTGGCGAGGGAGTGAGCACCGCACCGTCTAAAGACTAAATACTTACGTCCCACTTGTGTCATCTAAATAACCTATAATTAAAAAGGGAAATAATCAAACAACTCTGACAGAAGGCGGAATAGTTGCTTTTCAATTGTTTTTTCCCAAGGTGCCTGTCAGTTTTAGGGAAGCTCAGGAGAGCAGGGCTGGGCCGTGCTGCCACGCCTGCCAGGCGGCGCCCCTGACGCTCCATGTGTCCACACGTCCTGCTTGCTTGTGATGCGCGGGACCGTGCCCTTCCCCTGGGATTCTGCAGGCAGCCGGGGAGATTCCTCCTCACGTATGACACCGCCGGGGTGGCCTACTGACCTGGATTCTCCTCTCAGCCTCCTCCATCCACCCGCCTCTGCTGTCAGATGCGTGGCCCAGATGACTCCTCTCGCGAGTGGGAGAGGGAATCAGAGCATGGTGCAGCCAAGGCAGAGGCCCAGGGAGCCACCCGCCTGCTGCTGATGCAGTTCAAGCCCCTTGCTGTGCAGAGTGGGAGTCTGAGCATCGCAGTGTAGAAGAGATTGGTCCAGCTGCGAGTTCAGTGCCAGCCAGGGCCAGAATTCACTTTAGTAGGGGCTTCCTCGGGTTCCACCCTCCTCACTGCCTCTCGGGTCTTCAAAATGGCCCAGTTTCAATGCCTATCTGATACTTAAATAACAGTAAGTGCCTTGCAACATAGTTTATCAGAGAAGTTGGTTTTTGTTTAAAAGGAAGATAGCAAGCTACATTTTATCTTATTTATTGCAAAGCAAAATTGTAGCAGCACAAGTGGAAATACTGCAAGAAATGATTTCTTATCATGTTTCATTTGTTCACATTTCTTAATGTCACTAGCATATATACTTTATGTGTGCATTTATGCATGTGTAATACTCTTATACACATTTTATGATCTTTTTCACTTACTGTTATGAATGTTTTCCTGTCTATGTTTTCATACAGGTTTCTACCTTCTGCAGAATATTTTATCAAGTAAATAAACTTATTTACATGACTGTACATTGTTTCTATATTGTAAAATATTTCAGTCATACAGAAAAGTACAAGGAACAACACACTACACAGATTTAGCAAATACAGGTGTTTTAAAATATTTTTAAGATAACAATGAAATATTACAGGTGCAGTTGGAGCTTTCTTCTGTATGATGTACTCTCAGCCCCCAGGACAGGCTACAGTGCAAAATAAAAATGCAGAGATCCTTATTCAAAAACCATTATGGAGGAGCTGGCATTGTGGCACAGTGGGTTAAGCTGCCACTGTGACGCCGGCATCCCACTGGAGTGCTGGTTTGAGTCCCAGCTGTACCACCTCCAATCCAGCTCCCTGCTAATGCACCTGGGAAAGCAGCAGAAGATTGGCCAAGAGCTTGGGTCCCCTGCCACCCACATGGGAGACTCAGATGAAGCTCCTGGCTTCAGCCTGGTCTAGCCTTGGCCATTGTTGTCATTTGGGAAGTAAACCAGCAGATGCAAGCTTTCTCTCTTTCTCTCTCTCCCTCTCTCTCTCTCCCTCTCTCTGTAAATACGCCTGTCAATAAATAAATAAATCTTAAAAAAAAAAAAATAAGAAAAAGCTCCATTATGGAGGTAGGATTTTGGCCTAGCAGTTAAGATATAGTTTAGGGCACCTGCATTCCATATTGGGTGCCTAGGTTCAAGTCCAGCACCACTCCCAAAGAAATCTTCCATCTGCTAGTTCACTCTCTAAATAGCCACAACAGCTAAAGATGGGCCAGGCCAAAGCCAGGAGCCTGGCGCTCCATCTGGGTCTCTCACGTGGGTGGCAGGGGCCCAGGTATTTGGGTCATCTTCTGCCACCTTCTCAGGCAGATCAGCCAGGAGCTGGATTGGAAGTGGAGCAGCCATGACTCAAAGTAGTGCTCTGATATGGGATGCCAGGATCTCATGCGGAGCCTTTATCTGCTTAATCTGTCACTTCTAACTTCTTAACCTATCACTTCTAACCTACTGTGCAAACCTGTTGAATCCCACTAGAAAGTATGGTTTTACCCAGCCAGTCCTTCAAACGCCTCCTCTTTCTTCCATAGTCTTGGCTGAGGATCCCACCTCTTCTAGCTCCTAGCTGGTCCACCAACCTTCCAGTCCGTAAGCCCCAACTTTCTCCATGGAAGAACTTCTGACACCAACTTTATGGTGACTTCTCTGCCCTGCACCTTGTGGTCAGCGAGGCCGTGAGTGATGTGAGGGCAAAGAGCACATCCCCGCAGCAGGTGTGCACCTGTAGCACGGTGTCTGGAGATTCTGCAAATGTTGTATGTGGAGCTTTTGCCATCTTTCACATCCGCTCCTTAGGGTTAGTTCCCCAAAGGAGCATTACTGGCAGCTTAGGACTGTGAATGTCAAGTTCAAAGTCCTGGGGAACATGAACTGGCTCCACAGGAAATGCTGGGTCATGCAGGACCAATGGAATGATCTTTGCCAAGGAGTGGTTTTCCCAAGATCCCAAAGCCAGGCAGTGCAGAGGACTCGGGTAATACTACCATCTGCTCGCCTTCTTTGATAGGTACAATAAAGTTAGTTTAGTATAAAGTAGATGTAATAAATTTAGTTTAGTATAAACTAGATACAGACTACGCCACCCTTTACCTGTCTCTTTAATGTTGCTATTATGATACCACTATACACAGGTTGAGAACCCCTTTTCCAAAATGCTTGAGACCAGAAGGGTTTCAGATTTTTTTTTTTCAGTTTTTGGAATATTTGCACACACCTAGTGAGATATCTTGGAGATGGGACTCAAGTCTAAACACGAAATTCATTTATGTTTCATAGACACCTTACATACATAGCCGCAAGGGAATTTCAGACAGCATTTTAGTAATTCTGCTCACAGAACAGAGTTTCCTGGTGTGGGATTTTTCCGTCTGTAGTACCATGTCAGCACTCAGAAAGTTTCAGATGTGGGAGAATTTTTTTAAAAGAGTTATTTGTTTGTTTATTTAAAAGAGTGTCAGGGAGAGAGAGAGAGAGAGAGAGAGAAAGAGAGAGAGAGAGAGAGAGAATATCTTCCATCTGCTGGTTCATTCCCCAAATGGCTGCAATGGCTGGGGCTGGGCCCGGCTAAAGCCAGGACCTCAGAACTCCATGTAGGTCTGCCACATGAGTGACAGGTACCCAGGAATTTGGGCCATCTTTTGCTGCCTTCCCAGGTACAATAGCAGGAAGCGGGCAGGCAACAGAGCAGCCAGACCTTGAATTAGCACTCTGATATGGGTTGCCCATGACACGAGCAGCAACTTAACCTGCTACCCCACACTGCTGGCCCCAGATGTGGGAGCGTTTTGCTTCTTCACCTATTAAATGGGCATCAGGAGGGCCCTGTCTAGGATCCTCTGCTCTCTGGCAGGATGGGGAAAGTACGTTTCCATCTCATCCCTACCCACCCCGGTTACTCTGTGCAGCCACTGATGGGACTGGGGAGGGCGAGTGGAGAGAGCCTTGCACAGCTGGGGGACAGTAACAGCTGACTTGCCAGCTGCTGGGAGACGGGAGGCACCGACTGTACCCCACCCCACCCCCGCCACCCAAGATGTATTGATTAACCCCACAGGAAGGAAAGGGCATTGTCTAACACACAAAATGCCTTGTTTAAGGTGGGCTTCCCAATGTCCAAGGCTCCCATCCCCAACTTTGAGACCTTCACCTCTGGGTGCTGTGCTTCCAAAGGCTCAGGCCTGGGCAGGAGCTCATCCAATGGGCAGCCGCCTGGGCACCATGTACTTAACCCGGAGCACTGGCTTCTAGGCCTGGCCCTACCACTGAGGCTGAGGGGCTGTAAGACCCTGGCCTGCCCGGGGCCTAAGGTTCTGTCATTCACTGCAAGATGGAAGTGGCTTTCAGAACAACCGTACAAAGCAGGCTCCCTTTTGGCTCCTCGTGGCCAAGCCCCTACCCCAGGATGGAAGCTGAAATGCCCCAGTGTCTGGCTCCCTCGCCTGGGTCACAGACTCACAGAGCCATGCTGGCTGGCAAAACACATGGGCCATTTTCAAGATCTGTGTCCCCGCTCTTGCCTCACTCAAGGGGTTGTGTTGTTGGACAGAGCATGGGCAGAGTGGCACCTGGGGCAGAGGCTGGCACATCATAGGTGCTCATTAAACAGTGCTGGCTGATGGGAAGTCTCTGGTCTACTCCCCCTACCTCCCAGACCTGCCGAATTGGAGTCTTCAGTGGCAGGGTCGGGGCGTAGGTGTCGCACCCTCCAGAGCTTGGGACCACAGCTGTAGCGTCTGAATAAAGCTTTCCCTGTTACCAGAAAGGAAAACATGCCGATGTGTTTCCTTCTGAGCATCTGTCGGCAGTGGCTGAAGTTCCCAAGGCCCAGGTGGTAGGTTCATTTGGCTGCGCCATTTCACTAGAGCCCGGGGAGCTCTGGGCTTTGCACTGGGCCTGCACACGGCTCACTTTCACTACCCTGGGCAGGTGGGGCCAATACAAAGAGAAAGAAGGGCAGGTGTTCAGCCTGGTGGTTGGGAGGCTGGCTTTCCACATCTGAGTGCCTGGCTGTGATCCCCAGCTCCACTCCTGACTCCAGCTTCCTGCTAACGCAGACCCTGGGAGGCGGTGGTGATGGCTCAAATCAGTGTGTTGTGGCCACCCATGTGAGATACCTGGATGGAGTTCCTGGCTGTTGGCTTCATCCTGGCCCAGCCTGAGCTGTTGTAGGCATTTGGGGAATGAACCAGTGGATGGAAGATAGATTTTTTGCAATAAATGAAAGTTAAAAGCAATGACATAATGACGCATAAATGTCACACACACACACGGGGGCGCACGGGGCAGAGAAGCCAGGAGTGCAGCTGCATGATTTCCAGGCGTGGCATCCTTACCACCTTCACTTGGCAGTCATAAGCTGAGACTGCGCTGCTGTCCCAGCCTCCCCTGGGTGTGCAGCTGGTAGGAGGTTTCCCTCCTTGCCTTTCGAGGGCTGTGGCTTGGACCATGTACAGATCTGGGTTCAAATCTCAGCTGTGTCTCTAAGCGCTTGGTCTGAGGCTAATCACTTTAACCCCTTTTAAGCTTTACCCTCCCCAGGCATAAAATGGACATCATGATTCACCCTCCTGAGCGCTGTTGAAGGGATTAGAGCTGAGGCAAGCCCAGGGATCTGGCACACTCGGTACAGACGAGCTGCTAAGTTCTGGCTGAGCCCGAGCCCAGCCTCGACGCCTGGCACGGAGGATTCTGTACAAGGTCGTCTAGCCTGGCCTTTGCTTTTTACAGACAAGAACATAGCCTGGAGAGAGATGGCACAAGAGCGCTGAGGGCTTTGGGTTCCCTGAGGGCTTTGAATCGCAATGAAGAAAGTCAGATTCCTCCTTGGAGTGGGGGATGAGCGGAGATTGGGGGGGGGGGCGTGTGATGACAGGGGGCCTGTGATGATGGAATTCCTGGGAGAAGACACTTTAGAAAAGGAGGTCTCTGAGGCTGGGCCATTTGTGGCTTTTCCATCAACACCAGAATTTTTAAAAACAGAGAAGGCTTTGGGCAAGCGCTGTTGAGGCCTTTATAGGTGAGACACCTAATGGTACCGCAGATCTGCAAGGTCATGGCCAGAGATGGCTGACCTCGGGGGCCCTGCGTGGTTGACTTCTGGACTACCAAGGCACAAAGCTAGCCAGGCGTCAGGCTGTGTCCAGGAGAGACTCCTCTAGAAACCATCCCAGGGGACTCCCACTCTGGTGCTCGTGGGCCTTGGGGGAGGACAAGGCCCGAGTGTTGTTGGTGGTGGTGTGGGTGACAATGATGATGGCGATGGGCACTTCCTGTATGCCAACTGCAGGACCAAGCAACCAACCTCACATGCATCCTGCTTTCAATCTTTACAAGACTCCTATTCAGAGCAGCACCTTTGCTACTGCCCCCCACCCCTTTAAGATTTATTTATTTTATTTGCAAGGCAGAGTTACAGAGAGAGAGATGGAGAGACAGAGAGGCCTTCCATGCACTGGTTCACTCCCCAAATGGCTGCAATGGCTGCAGCTGGGCTGATTCAGAGCTGGGAGCCAGGAGTTTCTTCCCAGTCTCCCACATGGGTGCAGGGCCCCAATCACTTGGATCATCTTCTGCTGCTTTCTCAGGCCACCAGCAGGGAGCTGTATCATAAGTGGAGCAGCCAGGACTCGAACCAGTGCCCATATAGGATGCTGGCACCACAGGTGAAGGCTTAACCTACCATGCCACAGTGCCAGCCCCCATTTTACAGATGAAGAAACTGACGTTCATAGAGGTTAAGTGAATGACCAAGAGCGCATGGCTAATTTGCACCAGGATCCAAACCTAAATGCGCTCGAGTCTAAGGTAAACCAACAATCTGTAAGTAGTAGAAGGCAGGCGAGGAGCACCTGGTAATGCCTTCAGAGGTTGTACGTATTCAAGGGTACGCCAAAAAGCTCAGGGGAGAACATAATTAAGAGGGCGGGTTTAGGGGCTGGTGCTGTTGCACAGTATGTCAAACCTTGGCCTGCCCCGGCGGCATCCCCTATGGCAGCTCCACTTCCCATCCAGCTCCCTGCGAATGCGCCTGGGGAAAACAGCAGATGTCCCAAGTTCTAGGGCCCCTGCACCCACAGGGAGGCCTGGAAGAAGCTCCGGGCTCCGGGCTTCCGCCTGGCCATTGTAGACATTTGAGGAGTGAACCAGGGGATAGATGATCTCTCTCTTTCTCTCTCTGTAACTCTGCCTTTCAAATAAATAGAATAATAAATCTTTTTTTTTTAAAAAGATAGGTTTATTTTAGTGCAAAAAAATTTTGAAATCTATCCATAGTTTTTTTCCTCCATAATTCACGTTTTCCATTTATTCTGAGAAAACTTTTTTGGCACCAAAATTTTTTTTGCATCAAAATAATTACATACTTTTAATCCTGTTCCCCCCAAACCTTTTGAAGTACCCCCCCATACGAGTATTTTATCCTCATTTTTACAGAGGGCCAGAGAGCTTAGCATCTCCCCCAGGAGGTCAGGCACCAGGCCAAGCACTTCACCTATCTCCACAGTCCTCCTCCCATCTCCACGGGTGAGCAATTATGGTCCCGGTGTAGATGAAGAAGCCGCGGGGCCTGAGACCAAACGACTTGCTGGCCTGAGACCAAACCAGGCCATGCGACTCCGGGGCCCATGCTCCTAACTTGCTGAATTGCCCACCAGGAGAACCAGACATGGCAGGGACCAGACCAGAACCCCCAGCCTCTAGACTCCCAAGGAGAGCTCCAAGGCTAGGCAAAGGCTCCCGGTAGAGACACATTGTTCTTTAAAAGCCTGCAGGCTGTAAGCCCAGGGAGTGAAATCATGCGTTGCGGTTCTGGGAACCTCAGACTCCAGCCCGAAGAAGCTCCTGCCCTGACGTTCAAGTCTGAGCAGGTGCGCTGGGGGCTGTGTGTTTCCTCCTCTGGCTGGGTGTGCGGGGTGGGGTGCCCTGGTAAGTGCACGGTGGGAGGACGGACCTGGCGGGCGTGCCCAACAAAACCGGCCCAAATCTTCCCGCCTCCATGCCTTGGTCCAGGCCATGCCCTCATCTCCTGCCTGGTAAACAGCGGGGCAGGAGGATGAGGGTTCAAGGTTGACGTCAAGGGGCCCGGGTTCTCCTGGCCACGAGTGTGCCCTTGGCGGCGTCTGGATCTGTACGACGTGGGTGGTGATGCTGGTGAGGATCAAGGTCCTGCAGCTTTGTCAGCTCGCACATTCCTCATGAAGCGCCTACTGTGTGCAGGACCCACAGACCTGAATGCGGAAGCAGACTGAAGTCCCTTAGAGTCTCCGCAGGGAGAGAAACAGAGAGGAGGCAGAGCTAAGGAAGCCCTAGGTGGCAGGCTCAGGAGCAGAGGTCTGAGGGGGGGTGAATGGCTGCTGGGTGGAGAGGGCCCTTGTCACAGCGGCTGAGAAGGCCCGTGGGATTGGCAGCAGGAGCTCTGCTGCTTCAAGGCATGTGGACCCTGGCCAGGGAAGTCACCAGAGGTGCTTTTTTTTGGGGGGGGGGGGCTGTTAGGAGGGAATGAGAGAGAGAGAGAGAGAGATGGCAAGCGCGATCGAGCCAGGTCTTACAGAACAGGGATCAATGTATTCTTCCAAGAAAAAATTAAAATGCCACCTCCTCTAAGGAGCCTTCCATGATTTCTCTGCCTGTGCCCTAAGGCATTTCTTCCTCCCTCTCTGGGCTGGCAGTCTGAGACATTCCAGCCTCCTGGGCTTTCTCTTTCTGCTATTGAAGTGCACAGCGGTTCAGACGTGGTTCTCGCCCCCCCTCCACCCCTCCGCCCCGCGCCGCCTCCCGAGCCTCAGTTTCCCCAGCTGTGCGGCAGCAGGTCGCCTCGCAGGGCCCGCCCAGCGCTAACGCAACGTGATGCGCCGTGGCAAGAGCGGGGGGCTGCCCGCATTGCTGCGCAGGCATCGGGCTGCTCGGCTGGGGCACCGCCGCCCGGCTGCGGGCTCTCTCCTCCCCGCGGGAGGCTGCGGGAGCGGGTCTCGGCGTCCGGCTCCGCGCAGCCAAGTCGGGGTGCGACCCCCGGCCGGCGCGGGCGCCGCGCGGCCCCGCCCCCGCAGCCAGCGGCCCTGCGGCAGCCCCGGGCCCGAGCTCCGCCCTCCGCCCTCCGCCTCCCGCCGGCCTCGCTGCCTCCTCCCTCCTCCCTCGCCCGCCCGCTCCCTCCCCCGGGCCGGCTCGGCGCTGATTCCGCCGCACGCTGCAGCCGCGGCTGGAAGATGGCGGGGAACGACTGCGGCGCGCTGCTGGACGAGGAGCTCTCCTCCTTCTTCCTCAACTATCTCGCCGACACGCAGGTACGGCCGGCCGCGGCCGCAGGCCCAGGGACCCGGTGCTGAGCCGCGGGGGCTGCAGCCGCAGCCGCGGAGGCTGGGACGCAGCGGTGGGCGCGCTGGCGAGATTGGGGTGCCAGGCTGCAGAGCCCCCCTTCCACGCGCCCTGCGATGCGCTCCGGTACAGGGGCGCGGAGGAGCCGGAGGTATCCCCCCGGCCCTGGCGCGAGCCGGGGGCGCCGGGGGCCACTACGTCCGCCGGCGAGGGTCTCGCCTAAGCCGGCTGGAGTCCGCGTCCCCGCGAGTCGGGCAGGGGGTACCCCGCTTCCTTGGGGAGGTGGAGCCGCGCCAAGGTATGGGGGACCCTCTGGCTGGCGCCGGGTGCTGGAGGCGCGCCCTCAGCGCCCGGCACTTGCTGGCGTACTTTCACGTGGACTTGGGGCCCCGGCACGGGCGCCTGCCCCGGTCCCCGGAGTCGCCCGGTCCTCCGGCCCCTGCCCCCCCCGAGTGCGGCTGCTGGCCCCCCGCAGCTCCCCACTGGCGCCCGCAGCGCGGAGTTTCCTGCCAGTTGCGGGCTAAGGGCATAGGGGTCTGCGGGCACGTGGACCTGCAGGCGGAGACAGCCAGCGCCTTCCTGGTTTCGCTCTCCCGCGGAGCCCCCCGGGGCAAGGCCGGGCGGGGTGGGGGCGTGAGGGATGTCAGGGGGCGCCTGGGTCCCCCCGCGGCGCGCGGCCCCGGCGCGCGCTCCACGACGCAGGGGGAAGGGAAGGCGAGGCGGCGTCCCGGGCTCTGGCCGAGCCCGAGAGCCCCACCGGCGACACGCGCGTGACAGGAGATGGTGCTCTGGTGTGCCGGGGGGGAGGGCGAGGACGCGGGCGGCTGGGAGCCGGGGACGGGGGGTGCTGCCGGGGCCCGCTGCTCCCGAAAGCGGGTGCGCGCGGCATGCGCGCCCCCCACCCCTGCCTGCCCCGCTCGCCCCCACCCATGCCTGTTGCAAGCATAAAGTTTGGCTCCAGAGTTGGGGCTTTTTCTCCGGGCGCCCGGCTTCGGGTTCGCGGGGAGGCTGGGGAGACGGCGGGGCCGCGGGGGAGACCCCGGTCGCGGGGACACGCCTGGGCGCCGAGGGGGGCTGCGGGGCGGAACCGGGCGCGGCTCGCGGGGGCCGGCTGGGTACCTGGAGTGGGAGCGCCGGTGCTGGCCCGTTTTGCATAACACGGGAAGGGAGGGGGAGGGCGGAGGGGCCGGGAGGTGGGAGGAGAGAGAGGGAAACTTTGCTTCTTGTTCTAATCTGCCAGTCTCTGGGCGGTAGCAGCTGTCATGGGACCGGGTGGGCGGGGAGAGGTTTGCAAGCTGACTCCTCGCGGCGAGACGCGACTTGAGGGGGACGTAGCCGCCGAGGCGCGCGCGGCTGCGGGCCGGCTCCGGGCGGCGCGGCGCGGCGTGGCGCGGCGTGGCGGCTGTCGCGGAGGGGAAGCCCGCGGCGCACGGGGGAAGGCGGGCCGGCGCGCGCTGCGGACGGCGCTGCGCCCGGGAGCCCCAGCCGCGGGGCCGCGTGCTCGGCGGCGGGCGCGCTCGAGTGGGTCGGCGGCGGCCGAGGGGGCTGGCGGCGTGTGATGGCGCGCGGCTCCGGGTCGGGCGCCGCGCGCGGGGGTGCGGGTGTGTGCGTGTGTGTGTGTGTGTGTGTGCGGGGTGCGCGCGCCGGGCGCGTACCTTTGCCGCTGACGAAACTGCGGTGGAGCTCCCGCCGCCGTCGCCGGCTCCGTCACACGCCCAGCGCCCGTGTGTGCGCCGAGGCGCGTCCTAGCCTCAGCAGCCCGGGCCACGAAAGCCTGCGGCGAGGCGGGCTGGGTTCTGGTTCTGGTTCTGCTTCTCATCCCCGGGAGGATGCTGGCCCCGGGCCTTGCGCTTTCCGGCATCGCGGCGGCCGTCCGTATGCCTGCAGCCAGGGACGCGGCCCAGGGAGGCCCGGAACGGCCGGAGCTGCGGGCCCGGGAGCTGACACGGGGTTTACCTCCAGCGTCAGCGCTGCGCCCCCCATCGCTGATGCGTCCCCCGTCTTAGGCCCCCCGCCAGCCCGTCCTGCGGGGGCTTTTCACCCTAGGAAGCTAGCAAGTCGGGCGGTCGGACGGCAGGCGAAGCGCTGCAGTGAAAGTTAATCTGGGACGTTTGCTTTCTTTTTTTTTTTTTTTTCTTACTGACGCACGTGACAGGCCGAGGATCTGGTGCTGAGCCTCGCCGGCCCAACTTGGGAAATGTAATGGGTAGGACGAGCTTTGCGGCCGCCCCTAGAAGGCTGAGCGCGCCCCGGGGGCCGGAGGAGGACCTGGGCGGGCCATCGCGCGCCGCCTCCTTTTACAGCTGGGGAAAGAGACTGTGTGTAGGGTGAGCGGCTTGTCCAGGACCACGCAGCCAGCGGGTGACAGAGCCACCCAGGGCTCCTGACTCCAGGTCCTGTGTGTTACCTCGAAATAGCACTGGACTTGGAGTCAGAAGGCCTGAGTGGAGTCGTCTAACCCACTCTCTGGCTGGGTGACCCCGAGCTAGCCATTTTAACTCTCCACTCCTCTGTCCGCCAGCTGTCAAACGGGGCTGGTGGTGCCGGTGAGAACCCCGTGGCCAGGTGGTGGGGTGAGCAGCGTTTGCATGCGGATGTGCGGTGGGTCCCGGAGCCCCTCTCCCCCACCCAGCCTTTCCCTTGCCCTCCCCTCTGCCCCCCTCTCCCCTCCACAGGGTCGGGGAAAGTGGATGGCAGTGGTCACTCATTGACCTTGTCCGTGAGGTTTCTGTTGTCTTCGGTGGCAGAGTTAGATTACAGGGAGACTTAACTTTTACCCTCGTTGGGACCAAAGTACGGAAATTGAGCAGAACAAGGATTGTGAAAGTTTCTTGGAAAGGTTGGAGGATTGCTTCCCAAAGGACTCTGGGTTGGTGTCACCTCTGCTCAGGCTGTGCCTTGTCTGGAGTGCCCGTGCCCACCCACCCCGCGTGGCCCTCTTTGGCCTTCCCAGCCTGGCTTGCCCTGCCTTTTCTCTTGGTTTTCTTAGTCTGTGTTACACAACCAGGCACACTGTCTGTGTCCAGAGCCCCGGATCCGCTAAGATGCTGGAGTTGGAGTTGTGCCTTGTATCTCTTTGTGCCCGCACGGCACCTGTCAGCATGCTGAGCCACGTTCCCTTGCCCGCTCTTGGGTCGGCACATGGATTATGGACAGGGGTGCAGCTGGGCCCTGCCAAGTAGAAGTTCCCAGGCCAGCAGGGTGACAGCTGGGCAGCGAGCGTGGGGAGAGAGGAATGTAGAGGGCTGCAGCTGTGGGCCAGGGCTTCAGGGGAAAGCCCATGCTAAATGGGGGCTGCTAGGAGTCACTTGGGGAGCACTGCTGGATGCCCAAGGTAGAGACTGGGCCAGAACTTTGTAAGTCATCTGCTCCAACCCCTTAATCACTTAAAGGTAGTTAATTATAGAATTTTAGAATATAATGCCATACCTAAAGGAGAAAGTTAGACATGTAATTTTAGCCAAAGATAACATTGTTGGATGTTTCATTTCTATTTCTGGACTGTTTTCTTTCTTATATTGATCCCCTTCTCTGCCCCTCCCCCCCCCCAAAATAGAGCCCTTCTGCATATATATATTTGTGTCTTGGAAACACCCTGTTTTGTAATTGCTTCTTTCCCTTCCAAATAATGTGCTGTGAACATCTTTCCGTATCAATAAATATTCTTCTTGATATCTTGATGGTTATATAGTATTTTGGGGGGGGGGGTTGGACAAAATGTGTTTAATCATTCCTTTATTGTTACTTGTATAAGTTGTTTACATTTTTTTATTGCTGTTGTAAGCCATGCTGAAATGAATGCCTTTTTGCACATGCCTTCTTACTTTTCTTTAAATTCCTAGAAGTGGAATGACCCCATCAAAGGAATTATGCAGGCATTGGGTAAACACATTTCTGGGTTGACTTCTAGGAAGATTGTACTCATTTGCACACTCAACCAGCTCTGAGTGCCAATGACTGCTTCCCCTCTCAGAGAACTCTTGGTATTTCCATTGCATTTATTTTTACCAGGCTGTTCACCAATAAATTCTGCCACTCTTACTTGAATGTGCGTTTCTTTGATGACCATGATGTTGAACCTCTCCCTCCTACACGTGCGATTCTGCTCTGTGCAGTGCTGTGTTTGTGAACTCGGCCCATTTTGCAATAGCTGTCCTGTCCCTTTGTTCCAGACCTGGAACCGAGCACCCGGAAGGGGGCCCCTGCCACGTGGAGAATCAGGGAAGTGGTTTGCTAGGTCAGGGCTGTCACTGAAGGCAGGGTCAATTTCTTTTCCAAGTCCAAGTTCCGGCCACGTGTAGGAGCAGGTTGAAGTGCAGCCGTCGCGGGATTGCTTTGCCCACTCTCTGTGAGAGACTCTGGGGGTAGTGGGGGGCGTGTTCACCACAGGCTGGTGTTCACTATTGCTGGGGCTCCCTGGCTGGCTCCGGATGCTTGTGAGAGCCAGGAAAAGCATTGGCCCTGCAGCTGGGCCCTGGAGGTTCGGATTTCCCCTCGGCGTTGGGGCCTCTTGTCCCAGCAGGTGCAGGCCAGCCCCACGCTCCCCTGAGCTGCAACATGAGTCACCCTTTCCCTTTTCTCCCTGGGATAATGGAAGGAATACTGCCTTGAGTCAGAAGCAGCCTTGCAGATGGGGGCTCTGGCCTGGAAGTGAGGTCATTGCGAGAGGACTGCAGTGCGAACAGCTGTCTTTCTCCTCATGGTCCTCGGTGACATTTATTGAGCAACTGCAAGATCCCTGCTCTCAGCTGAGCCTTCTGTTTGCATCATTACAGTGCCTTCTCACAATTATTCCACACTGTGCGGCTGCCCTATTGCAGGGGTACAGAGTTCACGATTTCAGAGTGCGAACTTCTGAAGACTGCCGGCACTAGCTTTGAGTGCGTGCGAGAGCCAGGATTAGTGGGCGATGTCCCCGCTAGGCTTCCTGAAGACAGGCGCTCCTTTCTGGTTTGGTTCATTGTTTTCCAGCGCCTTCAACAAATGAAGGCACACTGTGTAGAGAGGAGAGAGGACTGTGACCCCTGTTTCTCTGGGCCTCAGTTTCTTAAACTGTGAAATGGGAAGAATTGGCCCCTAACTACCAAGTTTGAAAATATAATTTACGTAAAATGAGCCTGGCTCTGCTGTTTTTTTTTTTTTTTTGACAGGCAGAGTGGACAGTGAGAGAGAGAGACAGAGAGAAAGGTCTTCCTTTGCTGTTGGTTCACCCTCCAATGGCTGCCACGGCCGGTGCACTGCAGCTGGTGCATCGCGCTGATCTGAAGGCAGGAGCCAGGTGCTTCCCCTGGTCTCCCATGGGGTGCAGGGCCCAAGGACTTGGGCCATCCTCCACTGCACTCCCTGGCCACAGCAGAGAGCTGGCCTGGAAGAGGGGCAACCGGGACAGAATCCGGCACCCCAACCGGGACTCGAACCCGGTGTGCCGGCACCGCAAGGTGGAGGATTAGCCAACTGAGCCGCGGCGCGGGCCTCTGCTGTTCTTAATACTTGGAATTCTCTTTGAAGCCATTTAGGATAGTGCTGAGTATAGAGCTAATTCCCATACATATGGTCTTTAGTTATTTTTTTAATGCAAAAAAGAAGCATAATTCTGATTATGTGAGAGCGAATAGAAACCAAAATGGCCACTGAGGAGCTGATATGCAGGGCCAGTTCCGGTCTGTCCTCTAGGTGGTCAGGTGTCTCCAAGCTGTCCCATGCACGCTCAGGGTGTGGGGTCATCTGGACTCTGTTGGTCTTCCTCCCTTTTCTTCTGGTCTAAGTCCTTGTCTGTTCACAACTCGATTCCTGCCTGCCATTACAACCAGACAGTTCTTTGCCACACCAGGCTGTGCCTTCTCTCATTTGTCCCGGGCCCTGGTGGCAGATCTGTCATCTTAGAGTGCATGTCTGCTGTCACTCCTGGGCTCACACATCTCCCGTAATCTTTCTGTTTTATTTTTAAAGATTGATTTATGTATTTTAAAGGCAGAGCTACAGAGAGAGACCACAGAGAGGGAGAGACAGAGAGATATTCCGTCCTCGAATTCACTCCTCAAATAGCTGCAACTACCAGGGCTGGACCAGGCCAAAGCCAGGAGCCAGGAGCCTCCTCCAGGTCTCCCATGTGGGTGCAAGGGCCCAAGGACTTGGGCCATTCTCAGCTGCCTTCCCAGGAGCACCAGCAGGGTGCCCACATGGGATGCCGGCATTGCAGGTGGTGGTTTACACTGCTTGCACCCCATTGCCGGCCCCCTGTATGCTTTTTAAAAACAGATTAGATGGGTGGTTGTGTGGCACAGCAGGTTAAAGCTGTGGCCTGCGGCACCAGCAACCCATGTGGGGCCACTGGTTCTGGTCCTAGCTACTCTGCTTCTGATCCAGCTCCCTGCCATATGCCTGGGAAGGCAGTGGAGTATGGCCCAAGTGCTTGGGCTCCTGAACCCATGTAGGAGACTTGGAGGAAGCTCCTGGCTCCTGACTTCAGCCTGGCTTAGCCCAAGTCATTGAGGCCACTTAGGGGAGTGAACCAGCAGATGGAAGATCTCTCTGTCTCTCCTTCTCACTTTCTGTAACTCTCTTTCAAATAAGTACATTAATTAATAAAATGATTAATTTTTAGAGCAATTTTAGATTCATAGCAAAATTGAGAAGGTGATGTAGAGATTTCCCATTTTCCCTGCACCCAGGAAGCACAGCTGCTTCTTCATCGTTGTCCCCCATGAGGATGGAGCGCACCAGCACAGCATTGTCACCTGAAGTCCCATGGCTGACTGCAGCTCCCTCTGGGTGTTCTACGATGTATGGGTTTGGACAAATGGATAACAACATGGATCTACTAAATGGCATCATATGGGGTAGTTTCACTGGCTTTAATTTCTTTTCCTTTTTTTTTTTTTTTAAAGATTTGTGTATTTATTTGAAAGGCAGAGGCAGCGAGAGAGAGAGAGAGAGAGAGAGAGAGAGAGGTCTTCCATCCCCTGGTTCACTCCCCAGATGGCTACGATGGCCTGAGCTGTGCTGATCTGGAGCCAGGAACCAGGAGCTTCTTTTGGGACTTGAACTTGCACCCATATGGGATGCTGGCACTGCAGGTGATGGCTTTACCCGCTATGCCACAGCAGTGGCCTGCCCTCCCATTGGCGTCACCCTAACCCGAGTCCTGGATCTGTGATGTGCCGGCTGTGAGGCCTAGAGTGGGTCCCTTAGCCTCTCGGCTCCCGTTTCCTCGTGCGTGATGATGCTGAAGACATTTTGCCTGTGTGGGATGGTTGCAGAGAGGACCAATGGCAGGAGTTGACAGCACCTCGCACCTGCTTGGCCCTTGGTCCACCGTGAGTTGTAGATGCAGCCCTTCGCATGTGGGCCCCATTAAGTGTTGCCGAGGAACACTCTAGAATGTTGAGCTCCATGAGGGAAAGCGTTTTGTCTGTTTCTTTTTTTTTTTTTTTTTAAAGATTTATTTATTTATTTGAAAGTCAGAGTCACACAGAGAGAGGAGAGGCAGAGAGAGAGAGAGAGAAAGAGGTCTTCCATCTGCTGGTTCACTCCACAGTTGGCCACAACGGCTGGAGCTGTGCCGATCCAAAGCCAGGAGCCAGGAGCTTCTTCCCGGTATCCCACATGGGTGCAGGGGCCCAAGGACTTGGGCCATCGTCTACTGCTTTCCCAGGCCACAGCAGAGAGCTGGACAGGAAGTGGAGCAGCTGGGTCTCGAACCAGCGCCCATATAGGATGCCAGCACTTCAGGCCAGGGTATTAACCCACTGCGCCACAGCGCCGGCCCCTTGTCTGTTTCATTCACCATGGACGAGCGCCTGCAACACCGCAGACACCAGTCCTCACGGAGTGGAGGAATGTGCTGGCTGGCGAGCCTCAGCACACTTTCTCATTTCCCATCTTCTTTCCATGGGCCCTTGCAAAGGGACGTGGTAGTCGGCACGTGTGGGGTCACCCGGAATATCCCCTTAGCCGCCGTGCCTGTCATTTGCATGAGTCCCTGGCCTGACCTGCCTGGAAAGGCTTCGAAGCTTACTCCTCAGGTGGAGTGGGCCCTCGGTGCCCCGTGGCACCTGTGTGCGCGCTGTGATGCCTCCTCCTTGGCCGACAGCTCTAGGAGGGGAAGAAGGAGTTTTGTCCTGGCCGAGATCCGTGCTTGCTGGTGACGTGGGGGCTTCTCAGAGCAGGAGGGTGTTTTCTACCTGTCGGGGTCTGGGTCTCTGCATACATTGTACCGTGCCGTGGGAGGAAGATCTCGAACCCGCACTGCAGGAGGGCTGTACCACGGAGCCCCAGCAACTAGCTCCCGCCAGCAGGTGCACCGTCCACCTGCACCGCTCAGCGTGTCGTCCCTGAGCATTGCAGTGTGCACCTGGGCACTCGGGGAGGCTGGGCCCGCGCTCCCCATTCTGTGAGTCCTACACTGAACTGCACAGAGGTTGTGGGTCCGTTGCTCAGGATCTTGCAGCTGGTGAGCACCTGACTTGGGACTGGCTCCTTGGCTGTGAGCAGCTCCCTGTCCTGCCAGGTATGGGGCGGCCCTTGGAGAGAATCAGATCGATTGATTGCCTTGGTCTTTTCCAGAGGAGGTGTTGAGCTGCTGGAGGAGGCTCAGGCCTCTGGATCCCAGGTTTTAGTTTGTATTTTTACAGTATCAGAACCTGAGGAGGGGAACAGTCTTGGCTCTGGGCGCGGGGCAGGGTGGGTAGTCCTCTCAGAGGCACTGTTGCCCTGCGTGGCTGGCCTTTGGGGCTCCAGGGGACCCCAGAGTAAGGCCTGTCACCCCTCCCCCCACAGGCTTCATTCTCTTCCTGGGACCACCTGGTGCAGGAGGCGGGGCCACGGGGGGCGGCCGCCTGGGTGCACAGAGCTCAGAGAGGAGGCTCTTGGTGACAGTTGAACTGGACACCCTGCCCTGCTCTTCCCCATGGACAGACACTGAGATGTGAGAGCCTTGCACAGACGGGAGGGCAAAGCCATTGGTTCGTCATCCCCAGAGGCCCGTAATTACCGCCGGGTATTTTGGGTGAGGAACGAGCATTTGCCATGCTTGTGTGTCGTGGGGGCTGGGAGGGCTCGGGCCCCGTGGCTTTGGCGCAGGGTGTCTTGTCTTGGAAGTGGGGTTAAGGTGGCACAGGCTCAGCAGGGTTTGGGTGCACACCGGTTGAGGCAGGGCCCACCCAGTGCTGAGAAACCCTCTGTTGGTGGCAGCCCCCGCAAACATTAGGAGCCAAAACGATGCAGGCCCTGGTATTCTTTCAGAGAATTTCCTTGCACTCTCCTCCTCTGCTGCTGGGGGAACTGAGGAGGAACCCCAGGTAGCCTGAGAGAGGGAACCAGATCCAGCCAGCTGTGGCGTGAAGAGAGGCAAAGAAGTGTCACGTAGTGGTTAAGAACTCTGGGCCATGGCTGGCGCCGCAGCTCACTAGGCTAATCCTCCACCTGCGGCACCAGCACCCCGGGTTCTAGTCCCGGTTGGGGTGCCGGGTTCTAGTCCCAGTAGCTCCTCTTCCAGTTCAGCTCTCTGAACTGTGGCCCGGGAGTGCAGTGGAGGATGGCCCAGGTGCTTGGGCCCTGCACCCGCATGGGAGACCAGGAGAAGCACCTGACTCCTGGCTTCGGATCGGCGCAGTGTGCCGCCCATAGCGGCCATTTGGGGGTGAACCAAGGGAAAGGAAGACCTTTCTCCCTGTCTCTCTCTCTCACTGTCCACTCTGCCTGTCAAAAAAAACCCAAAAAAACAAAAAAAAACGCACAACTCTGGGCCCGATGTGTGTGTCCGGGCTCCGCCATTGTGTTCTTAGCTGTGTGACCCTGAGCAAGTGCCTGAACCTCTCTGACCTCAGTTCCTTCATAGTCGAGGGTCATCGTCGTATGCTGTCTTAGGCTAGCAATAAGGTAACTGCAGAGCACGACTGAGACTTGCAGCCTGGCAGGGCACAAAGTAAGCGCATGATAAGCGATAATCACTATGGCGATGACAGTGACAGCTGTGTGAAATAGAAAATCCACGAGGGTCAGCTTGAACCTCCAGGGAGCTGGGAGTGCCCTGGACACCGTCTTGCTACCCATGGTCTCATCTTGAAGCAGGGAAGGAGCCTGGTTGTGTTCGGGCCATGCAGGGGGGCAGGACTGGCCCCCCTTGGCCTGCTGTCTGCTCTGCACAGCAGGGCCCCAACTGTCTGGGACCCATGTCTGGGAGCGCAGCCGGGCGAGCCCTGCCCGGCTGAGATGGAGGCTCCCGACAGCTCTGCGGCCGTATTTTTCCTCGTGATCGCCTGGCAGAACACAGTCATTTAGCAGAGGGGGAGCGAGGAGACGGTAGAAACCAGGCCCTGAGCAGTTGCAGCAGCCGGCCCACGAGTCACTCCCTGATGTTGCCATGGCAAACAGCCTTGGCAACGTGGCTGCTCGCGCCTTTATTTCTGGGCTCAGGCTCCTCGCGGGGAAGTGTGGTACCCAGAACGCTGGGGAGGGGCTTGCCCTGGGTCCTTGGCACGGAGGGCACCCCGGCCTTCAAGCTGCTAGCCGTCCCAGGCTGCGGCAGCCCTTGCACAAAGCATCCGCATGCCCACCCTGCACCACCTGCAGGAGCAGACTCCTGGGCCTGGCAGTGGGGGCCCCGGTGCCCATCCATGCTGCTGTCCCTCCACTCATCAGCTAGCGTAGGCACGAGCACGCCACTCGGTGCTCCGTGCTGCGGGAACAGAACACGTACTCTTCACGGGAACCCCTCTGCTAGGCCTTCCCAGTCTGGCCTCCTCTTCAGCAGGACCCCCGCCAGCAGCAGTGAGTTGCCTGCTCACCCTTTCAAGAGACTGCTCTGCTGAATTCTTCACCTGCCCAGTCACATGTCGTCTCAGTTTTGTAGCTGGGCGGACCGAGAGCAGGTGCAGTCCGTGGGGCTGGTGCTGCTCTGCGCTTCCTCTCCTACACCAGCTGACCACTGCCTCCCCCACCCCCTCTCCAACTGCACCCTTCCAGAGCCAGCTTCAGGGCTGCCCCTCTAACTCACCCCCCTCACAAGTGCCCCCTCTTGCTCTGTGATGACCACCGTGATCTTAATGTCCTGTGTTCCCAGCCTTTACTCTGTCACCCTGGTGAGTTTATATCTGCCTGCCTGTCCCAGATACCCCAAAACAACACAGACAGGGGAGACTGACTAATGTGAAGAGCTTTGCGGGGCTCGTGTGTGGCACAGTGGATAAAACCGCCACCTGCAGCTCCGGCATCCCATATGGGCACAGGTTCGAGTCATGACTGCTCCACTTCCAATCCAGCTCCCTGCTAATGTGCCTGGGAAAAGCAGCAGATGACCCAAGTGTTTGGGTGCCTGCCACCCACGTGGGAGACCTGGATGAAGCTCCTGGCTGCAGGCTTTGGCTTGGCCCAACCGTGGCTATTGCGGCCATTTGGGGAGTGAACCAGTGGATGGAAGGTCTCCCTTTGTCTCTCCTTTCTCTCTGTAATTCTGCCTTTCAAATGACATAAATTAATTTTTAAAAATTGTTGAGAGTTTGACTGTCCTGGGGAGAGTTTGGACTTGGCAGGCAGTGAGGAGTCAGCCAAAGGGTTTCTTCTTCTTCATCATCATCATCATCGTCATTGTTACTACAGAGATCATATGAAATAGCTAACATTTAAAGACCACTTGGTAGGTGGTCTATAAAGCCAGGGCCTTCAGATGCATTTTCTTTTTTAAATATTTATTTCTGAAGCAGAATTACAGAGAGGCAGAGACAATGGGAGAGAGAGAGCTCTTCTGTCTGCTGGTTCACTTCCCAAAATGGCCGGAGCTAGGCCAATCTGAAGCCAGGAGCCAGGAGCCAGGAGCTTCTTCCTGGTCTCCCATGCAGGTGCAGGGGCCCAAGCACTTGAGTCATCTTTTATTGCTTTCCCAGGCTATTAGCAGTGAGCTGGATCGGAAGTGGAGCAGCTGGGACTCAAATCAGTGCCCACATGGGATGCTGACACTGTAGGCGGCAGCCCTACCTGCTGCGCCACAGCGCCGGCGCCCAGGTGCATTTTCTAGTTTATTCTTCAGCCATCTGGGGAGGCTGGTGCTTTGACACATGTCAAAACCGAGATTTAGAGAAGTTCAGTGACTTTCTGTAAGTGACCAAGCTAGGAAGTGGCTTGGCTGGGATTTGAACCTGGGTCTACAGTGTGGCTTTTCTGGGTGAGCACATGGAGAGGGCTGGAATTGGGGTTTCAGGCGGCACCTGAACCAGGCTGGCCTGAGTGACTGGTAGGGCTTGCACTTGGCCTTGGTTGCCGGATATGGGGAGAAGGCCCGGGATGCAGGGGGCTTGGAGTGGAGAGGCATCCTCAGCCAAGATGGGGGTGCAGAAGGGGACTTGGTTTGGGAAGCCATCTCTTTATTCCAAGGTCTCTGTGTGCCAGATCTGTGGCCGGCCCTGGCCCTCCCGGAGTCTGGTTAAATGCAGTGCAGTCTAACACAGCCTTTGCTTGTGTTAGACCCCCTACTGATCTCCTCTGTCTGATCAGGACTGGGCTCCCGACCAGATGCTTCACCATCAGCACGCCAGTGCCTTCATAGTCCCTGCACAATGGAGGCCCCAGTAAATACGTGTGGAATGACTGGGTGAATGAACGAACACTGCGTGGTCTTGTAGAACATTCGCTGCACGTGTGCCTGGCCTCAGAGCTTGCTTCTCTGTGCTTGGAGGGTGCTAGCTTGCGTGGGTGAGTCTAGTGCCTGTCCCCACGAGGAGCCCCCTGCCCTTGCCACCACAAGTCTTGCGCACGCAGGGCTCAAAGGCAGACACTTTGTGGAACTTGCGGACTTCATGTCAGGAGCCTTGTCCAGTGGGCGTGTCCCTGTGCACTGTGAGCCCCTCGGAGCTTCAGGAGCTTGGGCGCCTGTAGAGGGGTGTCTGTTCCAGTGTCCCTGTATCTTCTGTGGAGGTTGATACCTGCGCCTCCCACGGGGCCTCGTGCTCTTATCCAGATGCTTATTCCAGAGGGGCTGGGCAGCCTGGCCTCTACCCACGAGGGAAGAAAGAGGCCTCCAGGGAGGAGAAGGGGAAGAGAGGATTGGGAGTAGCGATCTGTCTCCAGCCTGGGAGCGTGGGCCTCCGTGGCGTATCCAGCTCTCTTACACTCTCACCTCTCACCCTTCCCACGTGGAGCCAATGTGTTCTGCCTTTGTGCTCAGTTCTTATCAACTTGGCAGAGCTGTCCCGGCCTCGGCCTCGTGACACTGGAGGCAGCAGAGCTGCTGTTGGTGAATGGGCAGGTATGGGGTGAAGGGCCAGGTTTCCACGGAGGCAGGAGGCAACCTGGGGCTGTTTAGACAAGGGACAGGTGATGGGGTCCCCTGCCGGCCCCCCTCCCCCATGCCTGAGTTCCTACCTCGCTGAGAGTGCAAAGGTAATCTGGTACAAAGCCAGCCTCTGGGGGGTGGGGGGTCTAGTAAAAGTTCCTGGGTGATGCATATTCTGAAAAACCTGTGTACAGATTTCAAAGCTTTTGTTGCCAAAACAAACCTGTCTTTTGAAAGATTTATTTATTTGAAAGTTGTGAGAGAGTGAGAGAGAGTGAGGGAGTGAGAGAGTGAGAGAGAGGGCGAGAGCGGGAGAGAGCGAGAGAGCCAGAGGAGATCAGATCTTCCATCCACTGGTTCACTCCCCAAATGCCCATAAGCAACAGCCAGGCTGGGAGCTGGGCCAGGTGGAAGCCAGGAGCCAGGAGCTCCATCTGGGTCTCCTACGTGGGTGGCGTTGACCCAAACCCTTGGGCCACCACAGCAGGAAAAAGATTTGGCATTCAAAGTCATTTGTAAAGTTTGCTTATTGTGAATGGAGTTGCTCCTCCCTGCTGCCAGAGATGAAGAAGTTATTGCCCATACAACTTTCTTTGAAAGTCAATGCCACGCTGACCATGATGCATTGTGTTTCAGATTTCCAAGGCTGCAGGGGGTGGAAGAATGTGTGTGTGTGGCTGGGTGTGAGGTTCTGGTGGATTGGCGTAGTGGTGGCTCAGAGCTTGGGCTTGGAGGCACTGTCTGGCCCAAGTCTTAGCTGTGTGACTTTTTTTTTTTTTAAGATTTCTTTATTTGAAAGTTAGAATTACAGAGACAAAGGGAGACACACACACACACACACAGATCTTCTGTCTGTTGGTTCACTCCCCAGATGGCCACAATGACCAGAGCTGGGCCAATCCAAAGCCAGGAGCCAGGAGCTTCCTCTGGGTCTCCCACTCGGGTGCAGGCGCCCAAGGACTTGGGCCATCTTTCACTGCTTTCCCAGGCCAGAGCAGAGAACTGGATCACAGACGGAGCAGCTGGAACTTGAACCAGTGACTGACTATATGGGATACTGGCACTACAGGCGGTGGCTTTACCCACTATGCCACAGTGATGGCCCAAGCCTTTATTTTTTAAAAATTTTTAAAAAGATTTTTATGTATTTATTTGACAGGTAGAGTTACAGACAGTGAGAGAGAGACAGAAAGGTCTTCCTTCCATTTGTTCACTCCCCAAATGGCTGCAATGGCCGGAGCTACGCCGATCTGAAGCCAGGAGCCAGGTGCCTTCCCCTGGTCTCCCATGCAGGCGCAGGGCCCAAGCACTTGGGCCATCCTCCACTGCCTTCTCGGGCCACAGCAGAGAGCTGGACTGGAAGAGGAGCAACCGGGACTAGAACCCGGCACCCATATGGATGCTGGTGCCGCAGGTAGAGGATTAACCTAATGCACCATGGCGCCGGCACCCCAAGCCTTAATTTTTAAAAAGCTGCTTCTGATGATGCCGCTACTTTGGTTCCTAAAACATCAGGCTGTCTGTAGAGCGCATGGCCTTGACTCTGTCCGTCCCCTCCCCCTGTCCTCCCTGCCTCTGTTTGCTGTACAGGGTGGCATTTCGTGTGGAAAGACCAGGGATCAGAGAACAAGCCCCTGTATAATACCTGTGTAAAACAGAGTAGCTTCCTTATCTCCATTTCTGTTTGATTTAAAAATTACTTTAGTTTATTGATTTCAATTATTTGAAAGGTTGAGAGACAGAGACAGATGGAGGGGGAGAGAACACATGAGAGAGATCTTCCATCTGCTGGTTCACTCCCCAAATGGTCACAATAGCCAGGACTGGGCCAGGCTGAAGCCTTGAGCCAGGCACTCCATCCGGGTCTCCCACATGGGTGGCAAGAACCCACGTATTTGAGCACCACCTGTTGCCTCCCAGGCTGCGTGTTAGCAGGAAGCTGGAATTGGAAGTGGAACTGGGATGGGAAGCCACGACTCTGAGACGGGATGCAGGCCTCTCTAGTGGTGTTTCACCTGCTGTTCCCTCTGCCCGCCCTCTGACTTTCACATCAATCCCGTGTAGTAGGCAAGAGGAGAGAATTCCCATTTTACAGATGGGAAGAGGAGGCTCAGAGAGTGACTTGCTAGGATCCTGCAGCTAATCCATTTTGAACTATTTGCCTTCATCATGTCCCTGCTCACCTTGGTCCTCAGCCACACTCTTGTGTAGGGAAACAGCCCCTAGGAGGTGGGGGTTCTGGATTACTGAGAGGCGGATGGGTTGGAAGAGGGGACCAGAGAGTCTGGGGGAGTGCATACCATCTGCAGGTCCGCTGAGCAGCTGCTCTTGGGTTTCTGGTACCCTAAAGCATCAGAGGGTGCTGGTCAGGGCCCCGGGCCACCGCTCAGCTCTGGGGTAGCACTGGGACTAGGATTTAGCTCTGTTGGCCAGGACACTGCCCACAGAGCAGGCAGGGTGTGGTTCAGGTAGTACAAGGAGTCTTCCAGCGAGGCCTTTGTACTTGCTGCTCCTGCTGCCCAGGGGTGCCCTTCCCAGCCCTGGCCTTGGCTTCCTGCCCCCTCACCTCCTCAGGGCTTCCTGGGGTCATCTCCTTGGAGGGGCCTTTGCTGTTACCCACTGTCTGTCCCAGTGCCGTCCCTCCTTTCTCACAGATGCACACCCCTCCAGGCTGCTTCCTCCTATACTCACTTGTGTCTTGTTGATCGTGTGTGGAAGCGTGGGCGGACCTTGCTCTGTGCCTCCCTCTGTGTCCAGCACATCCTTGTCACTCACTGCATGTGCTGTGTTTTCCCTTTCAATTTTTTTTTTTATTGTGGCAAAATACATAGAACATGAAATTGAGTGCCTGCAGCATTTGCAAGCGTGCACTTGGTGGTATTAAACACACTCGTGTTGTGCAAGCATCGCCCTGCCCAGCTCCGTAACTCTTTGCACGCTATAAAGCTGTAACTTTGGAACCATTAAGCAATGACCCTCCCCAACCCTGGCAACCACCATGCTAATTTCTGTCTCTGTGATTTTACTACTGCAAGTGCTAGACAGAAAGTAGAATCCTACAGTGTGTGTTTGTGACTGGCTTATTTCTCTTAGCCCTGTGTCCTCAAGGCTCACCATGTAGTAGCAAATGTCATCATTTCTTTGCTTTTTAAGGCGGAAGTCATACTCCATTATATGCACATACTCATATTTTGTTTCCCCATTCATCTGTTTGATGGACACTGTGTGGCTTCTGTGTTTTACCCTTTTTTTTTTTTTTTTTTATTTGACAGGTAGAGTTATAGACAGTGAGAGAGAGAGACAGAGAGAAAGGTCTTCCTTCCATTGGTTCACTCCCCTAATGGTCGCTATGGCCCCAAGCTGCGCCGATCCGAAGCCAGGAGCCAGGTGCTTCTCCTGGTCTCCCATGCAGGTGCAGAGGACCCAAGCACTTGGGCCATCCTCCGCTGCCCTCCTGAGCCACGGCAGAGAGCTGGACTGGAAGAGGAGCAACTGGGACAGAATCTGGTGCCCTGACTGGAACTAGAACCCGGTGTGCCGGCGCCGCAGGTGGAGGAGTAGCCTAGTGAGCTGCGGCGCTGGCTGACCCCCTTTTTTTTTTTTTTTAAGATTTATTTATTTGAAGGGAAGAGTGACAGAGAGAGAAACAGAGAGACAATGAGAGAGGTCTTCCATCTGCTGGTTTACTCCCCAAATGGCTGCAATGGTGGGAGCTGGGCAGATCCAAAGCCAAGAGCCAGAATCTTCTATGGGTCTCCCACGTGGGGGCAGGGGCCTACCTACTTGGGCCATCTTCCACTGTTTTCCTAGGAAAGCAGGGAGCTGGATGGGAAGTGGAGCAGTCAGGACTTGAACCAGGCCTATATGGGATGCCGGCACTGCAGGCGGCAGCTTTACCTACTGCGCCACGCGCCGGCCCCTGTGTTTTAGCTCTTGTGAGTAATTCTGCTATGGACATGAGCATACTGGTGTATTCTGGAGACTGCTTCCCATTCTCGTGGGTGTTTATCCAGAAGTGGAACTGCTGGATTCTTGAGGCACTGCTGTCCAGAGCAGCGGCCCCTGGGCTCCTAGCCACAGGCCAGGCTTCCAGTCACCAGCTCTGGTGCTTTCCTCTGTCTGATAGTAGCCTTCCTAGTGGGTGTGAGGTGGTATCTTTTGTGCTTTTGATTTGCATTTCCCTAATGATTGAGCATCTTTTCATGTGCTTATTGGCCATTTGCACATCTGCTTTGGAGAAATGTCTATTCAAGTCCTTTGCCCATGTTTGAGTCAGCTTTTTTGTTGCTGGGTATTTGGAATTTTCTATGTATTCTGGATATTAATTTCTTTTCAGATGTGTGATTTGCGAATATTTTCTCCTGTAGGTTGTCTTTTTATTCTGTTGGTAGTGCTTTCTTTCTTTTAAGATTTCTATATTTACTTGAAAGGCAGTTACAGAGGGAGAGAGAGAGAGGGAGGGAGAGAGGGAGAAGAGAGAGGTCTTCCATCCATTGGTTCACTCACCAAATGGCTGCAATGGCTGGAGCTATGCGGATCTGAAGCCAGGAGCCAGGAGCTTCTTCCGGGTCTGCCACTCGGGTGCAAGGGCCCAAGCACTTGGACCATCTTCCTCTGCTTTCCTAGGCCATAGCAGAGAGCTGGATTGGAAGTGGAGCAGCCAGGACTCGAACCAGTGAGATGCTGGCACTGCAGGCAGTGGCTTAACCTACTGCGCCACAGTGCCGGCCCCTGGTAGTGTCTTTTGATGCTTAACATTTTAACATTTTCATGAATTTCAGTTTGTCGATTTTTTTCTTGGATTACCTGTGCCTTTGGTGTCATATCTAAGATATTATTGTCAAGTCCATTCTCATGGCCTTATGTTTAGGTCTTTGGTCCTTTTTTAAAAAAAAAAATGCTTATTTTTAATTTATTTTCATTTACTTGGAAGACAGAGAAAGATCTTCCATCTGCTGATTCACTCCCCAGATACCTGCAATAGTCATGGCTGGGCCGTGCCTAAGCCAGAGCCTGGAACTCCATCTGGGTCTTCCAAATGGGTGGCAGGGGCCCAACCAAGCACTTGAGCCATTGTCTGTTGCCTTCTAGGTGTGAGCCATTGTCTGCTATCTTCTAGGTGTGAGCCATTGTCTGCTGTCTTCTAGGTGTGAGCCATTGTCTGCTGCCTTCTAGGTGTGAGCCATTGTCTGCTGCCTTCTAGGTGCATTAAGAGGAAGCTGAATCAGAAGCGGGAGCAACCGGGAATGCAGCCGGTGCTCTGATACGGGCTGCAGGCTTCTGCAATGTGGCTTAACGTGGTGCCACGCACGGTGCCTGCCCTGTTGATTCTGTATACGGTGTTAGGGTCCAGCTTCTGCATTGTGGAATCTTTCTAGAATGAAGGAATAGGCGGAGACCTCCAGCTGTGCTGGCCCATGTGTCCAGCACATTTAACTCTTTCAGTGACCCTGGGAGACCTTTTTTTTTTTTTTTTTTTTTTTTTTTTTTTGCCAGACAGAGTTAGACAGTGAGAGAGAGAGAGATACAGAGGGAGAGTTATAGACAGCGAGAGAGAGACAGAGAGAAAGGTCTTCCTTCCGTTGGGTCACTCCTGGGAGACCAATTTTATCAGCTTTATTTTTGCAGAAGGGACTTGAGGCTCCAGAGCTTAGTGGTGGGGCTCCTTTGCTGATCAAGCGCCCAGGGTCCCAGCAGGTGGGGATCACGAGGCCCTATTCCCGGATGTCATGCCCCAATGCCCCAGTGACCTCACACGGCTTTCTCCCCGGGATTGGGCAACAGTTGCTCCCTGTCCTGTGGGTGTGCCACCCGGACCTGCTCAGCAGCGCCCTGGGCCTCCAGCCTTCTCCAGACTTGCTCTTTGTCCCAGTGGTTGAGGGAGAGGCTGGCTGGCTTGCGCTTTCTGGTCCGCTCCCCAGTAGGAATGTGGCAATCTCCCCTGCAGCCTGCGGCCTCGCCTCTCGTGGGGCGGTGGGGGTGGCCATGGGGAGGCAGTGTGGCACACACGAGCCCAGGGACACAGATTGGGCAGGGCCCAGTCTCCTGCAGGCCAGAGTAGACCCAGACTGGTGTGGGGGAGCAGGTGGATCCGCTTGGGAGGCGCTGGGTCCAGGTGATGAGCGCAGCCTGGGGGCTGGGTTTGGAGAGTCAGCGAGCTGCAGGCTAGCATAGTGGTTAAGGAAGTTCTGCGTCAGGGTGTGTCACTTAGCAGCCGAGTGACTTCAGTCATGCTGCTTATTCTGCCTGGGTCTCAGTTTCCCCACATGCGAAATGGGATAATAATGTCCATCTCAATGAATGATTGAGCAGATGCAGTGTCTGTAGAGCTTTATCAGGCCAGTGTCTGGGTGGTGTTGGTATCAACAGTAGTGCTGGTTACTGGTGACCAGATGGTTTGGTTACAGCTTGGTGGGGGAAACTGGGAGGCCTCATGAGTCACAGAACTATGGACAATCATTTGATCCCTCTGCTGCTGCTTCTTTTTTTAAAAAAAAATTTGAGAGACAGACAGATAATGAGAGGAGAGCGAGCTCCCATCTGCTGGTTCACTCCCCAGATGCCTGCAACAGGTGGTGGACAGAAGCCTGGAGGCAGGAATTAAATCTGGGTCCCCTCTGGTGGCAGAGACCCAGCTACTTGAGCCATCACTGTTGCCTCCCAGGGTCTGCATTAGCAGAGAGCTGGAGTCAGGAGCCCCATGGCTGGCTTAAACCCCAGACACTCTCTATGGGACCCGGTGCCCTAACTGGTGGCTTAATGCAATGCCAGACGCCAGCCCCCTCTTCCTTTTCATGTCCATGCAACAGTCACCCCTCTGTGCAGGAAGCTAGGGTTGTGGATATGGGCAAACCCTGCTCTTGGCCATGGAAACAGATCTGCTGATGGCTGTGGAGCATAGCCAAGTGCAGGGTGTCCGGAAGGCTTCTGTAGCAGAAAGGGCGTTGAAGGAAGAGCAGGAGCTGGCTGACATGGGGGGGGGGGGGGGGTGCCCAGCACACCAGGCAGGCAGGCAGGTGACGTGAGAATAGATCCCGAGTGATGAACTGCAAGAATTGTAGGTCGGCACCCCAAGATGTCCAGCCCAAGAAGCAGCAGGGGCTGTGATGGGGAAGTAGAGAAGTCTGGGAGAGTTTCAGAGGGAGGGGAACGGGGTTTTCCTCGGCCATGTGGTCCGTGTGGCTCATCCTCACCCTCAGGCTTGAGGCGGGGAGTGGGAGGCACAGATTTGCACAAGAACCGCCCCAGAGACTGGGTGCTGCTCCTCAGCTGTGGTCCCGAGTGCACCCTTGTCCAGCACGCAGGAAGCGGTGGGGCCAGGCCCTGTAGGACCCCCCACCCCCACCCCCGGGTGCCCGATGGAGACAGAGATTTGTGGATTCATGGAGTCGTCCGTCCATGAATTTAAGGATGAAACTGCCAGATAATAATAATTATTATTGCAGCCTAGCACATGAAACTCGCAGGACGTTTTCCTGTTACATTGATTCACAGCTTTGCGGGTCTTCATTTCCATTTTGCAGATGGAGAGCCCAAGGCCCAGAGTGCTGAAGTGACTTGTCCAGTGAGGTCACTGTGGCAGAAGCTCTGCAGGAATGTGGGCCTCGGCCCCCACAAGCCTGCCCGGGTGGGAAGCATTGGCTGTTGAAAGGGGCCTCTCAGCCATTCGAGCCGCAGCCTGGTTCAGAGTTCCCTGGGGTTATCTTGAATTCCTGGAGCCATGATCCCCAGCCCCTGTGGAGTTGCAGTATATATCCATTGTGTGATTTTGCAACCACTGCCACCGTGAAACTCCCCAGGGAAATGGAACTCCCGTTGATTGCGCTTTAGAGTGGGGCAAGGGGAAATCTGCACCTGGTGGGAATGCTGGGACTCTGGAGGGGGACCTGCACCGTCTGTCTTTGCTGTGTGACCTTGGACGAGTCTCGCTCCTTTCCCTATGCCTGCATTTCCCCCGGGGGCCATCCTGTGGCACACTGTGGTTCTGTGCTGGAGCTGGGACAAGCGGGGGGTGGGGGGTGGGTGGGGGTGAGGGTGGGGGGGTGTCGGAGGGGGTGGTGAATCATGGGGGCCCTTTTGTGTTGGTAAATTCTGCAGAACCGCAGGTGCTGGATGGGGGGAGGGGCAGTCGTTCCCTGGAGACTGGGGGCTAAGGACGGTTACATCCCGGGTGAGTGATTGCCTTCCCTCCATCCAGGGCAGAGCCAGCAGCAGGCTCTTCAGTCCCCAGGTTGTGTCCCCTTTCCTCTGACAGGTGCTGACTTCTCTTTGAACTGTGAGTTGGAAGAAATTTGTCATGGGATCATGTGCCTTAAAGGAGTGGGTTTGGAGGGAGGAGAAGGCGGAGGAGGAACTCCAGGCTGGAGAATCCCCATTCTGCAGCCCCTCAGTGAATCATGGGACACTGGATAAGTCATTGACGGTGGTGGAAAGATTGGGGGAAAATTGGGAACTTCGGGCTGGATCTTTTTTTTAACAAAAAAAGTCATTCACGATCCTCTACTGACAGCTTATACACCTAGAACAATTTCTTCCTTCTTTCCATAGTGCAATTTTCTCTCTCCTGCAGCATGGTTTTTGCTTATAAAACTAATTTCCTTTTAGCTCTACTCTTTGTTTTATTTTAAAAATATTTGAATAGGGGAAGGAGGGGGCCGTGGATTCTCAGGCACCCCCAGGTCAGGCTCCGGGTGGCCCTTCTCGGGCCCAGCTTCTGGTGCCTCTCAGGCGGAGCTGCTGCCAGCTCAGCTATGAGGTCTGTAATTATTTAAAGCAAGCTCACCTCAAGTGGAAAAAGAGCGACCACACTTAGGATACAGTGTGGCCAGTGGGCGATTCAATACCACAGCCACCCAGCTTCCCGCCCTCGCCAGCTGCTGGATTTCGCAGCCGATGCATTAGGTGACCATGGAATGACAGGCAGGTCCAAGTGCTCACGGTGGGTGCCCCCGCAGGTGGCCTGTAGGATTTGCCTGCATCCAGGGGAAGTTCTGCTCAAGTTAACGAGCAGGCAGTTTTCTCTTTTAAAGAAGAAGCTACAAATTATGAAATGTAAAACTTTCAGATGTTTTGTTGCTTTAACTCAGACGTTTGTTTAATTGTGCCATGGTATATCATTAATCCCAAAGTGTTTTGGATAATTTATTGCCTTACATTCTTTTATTTTATATGTTGGCTGTTTTGTTCAACAAAGGCAATACACAGGTTGAGTGTTCCTTATCCAACATGCATGGGATCAGAAGTGTTTCAGATTTCAGAGTTTTCCAGATTTTGGGATATTTATGATTGTTACCTTGATTTGAAAATCTGATTTGCTCCAAAGTTGAAAACTTTATAAAAATTTTTTTAAAAAAAGATTTTTATTTATTTGAAAGTCAAAGCTGCAGTGAGAGTGGAAGAGACAGAGGCAGAGAAAGAGATTTTCCACATGCTGGTTCACTCCCCACATGGCTACAACGGCCAGGACTGAGCCAGGCCGAAGGCAGGAGCCAGGAGCTCTATCTAGGTCTCTCATGTAGGGGCCCATGTAGTTGGGCCATCTTCTGCTGCCTTCCCAGGTGCATTATCAGGGAGCTGTTTGAGAAGTGGAGCGGATGGGTCTTGAACCAGCAACCATAGTGGGTGCTGGCATTGCAGGTAGAAGCTCAGCCTGCTGCACTACAACACCAGCCCCTCAAATCCAAAGCTTTTAAAGGGGATTCTCAGCCTGCATCTATAGTAGTCCTCTCACGCCCACATCCATGGTTTCATTTCTAACTTTCAGTGACCTGCAATCAACCATGGTCTGAAAATATTAAGTTTAAAATTTCAGAAAGAAACCATTGCTAAGTTTTTCTGCCATTCTGAATAGCCTAATGAAATCCTGCCCCTTCCCGTTGTGTCTTGCTCTACTCCCTTTGTCCACGTGGCCACAATGTGTGTGCTGTCCGCCCTCTAGTCACCAGCAGCTGTCATCTGGGTTTTCAGATCAGTTGTCACGTATCTCAGTGCTTGTGTTCAAATAACCCTGGGTTTTACTTAATAATGACCCCAAAGCACAAGAGCAGCGATGCCGACAACCCAGATGCTCCAGAGAGAGGCTGTGAAGACAGAACGTACACAACTTTATTACAGTTTATTGTTGTAGTTGTTCGTTCGGTCTTTTTATTTATTTTTCAATTAGCTAAGGTTTACTGACCATTTACTGTATGCCTGGCTTTTCTCCCTCCCTCCCTCCCTCCCTCTCTCTCTCTCTCTCTCTCACCTTCCATTCCTTCCTTCCTTTTTTTTTTTTTTTTTTTTAAGATTTTCTTTATTTATTTGTGAAGTAGAGTCACAGACAGAAAGAGGGAGAGACAGAGGGAAAGGTCTTCCATCTGCTGGTTCACTCCCCAAATGGCCACAGTGGCTGGAGCTAAGCTGTTCCAAAGCCAGGAGCCAGGAGCTTCTTCCAAGTCTCCCACATAGGTGCAGGGGTTCAAGCACCTGGGCCATTTTCTATAGCTTTCTCAGGCCATAGCAGAGAGCTGGATCGGAAGTAGAGCAGTCGGGACATGAACTGGTGCTCATGTGGGATGCCGGCACTGCAGGTGTGTTTAAATGCCTGTCAACTGAATGTGTGTTTATCTTTTTTATTTTTATCTAGTGTACTTTTTTCTTGTTCACAAAAGTGGTAGATGCTGGCTTATCAAAACTTGAAAGGATACAAATGGGCAAAAGAGGGAAAATAAAAATAATCCCAGCACCCAGAAATAGCCAGTTATAAGCAATGCTTTAAAAATAAAACAGGTGTTGTGGCAAAGCGAGTAGAGCTGCTGCTTGTGATGCTGACATCCTATAGGCGCGCCGGCTTGTGTCCCAGCTGCTCCATTTCCGGTCCAGCTCCCCACTGATGGTCTGAGAAAAGCTATGGAAGATGGCCCAAGTGTTTGGATCCCTGTCACCAACGTGGGAGACCTGGATGAAGCTCCTGGCACCTGACTTTCTTTCTGACTTCAGCCTGGACCAGCCCTGGCTGTTAGGACCATCTGAGGAGTGAACCAGCAGATGGAAGATCTGTGTGTGTGTGTGTGTGTGTTTGTGCGTATGTGTGTCTCCCTCTCTCTCTTTCTGTAACTCTTTCAAATAAATAAATAATAAAGAAAAAGAAAAGTAACCTTGTAGGTCCCTCTTCTAGCCAAGAGCCCTCCTTGGGCACGCTGTTCCTGCCTCCTAGCCCTCGGTGATGGGCTGACTTCTGCCTGTGACCTTGAGAGGAAAGCACCTAGACTGTGGTCGTAGTTTAACTACTGTCCCTTGTAGGGCCTCTTCTGGCCTCTCCCTGCTCCTTCATAACCTAGGGCCAATGCCCGCCCTGCTGGGAGAATGCATTGATATTGGATCTGAAAGCTCAGCACGGATTGCAGAGTCACACACACACACACACACACACAGAGCCTCTTATTTCTTTCCTCATCTGTGCCCCTGCAGCTACGGTTAGTGTGGCCTGTTACAACTCAGATCGTGCCATGGTTAGAGCTTAACGGGCCACCTCTAGGTCCTCCCCATGACCATGGGCCATTATACTTTAGTCTTGGGCTTGGGACACCCCGGGTGGCTTTCGGTGCACACACCATAGACTGCATCTCTCCGTCAAGGGGTGCAGAGCCAGATAAACGCGGTTGCTGGCAAGGAAGCCTTCCTGATTTAGAATCTGTTACTCAGCCGGGCTGTTTGAAGTGCTAACTGATCCACCTTGTGATTCAAGGGGAGAGGTTGGTGGGGGACGTAGGGAGCAGGCCCCAGGAAGATCAGCTGCCTGACAAGGGGATTTTCATGCAGCTTTCAACATACCCCATGGTCCAGTGGGAAAGAGAATACGGATTTGCTTTTGTATTTACTCTGAAAATGTAATACAGGCCCCTGGTTTAAGAAATCATCAAAGATGGGGCCAGCATTGTGGCATAGGGAGTTCAGTTGCTATCTGCAGCACCGGTATCCCATATGGACAGTGGTTCGAGTCCCGGCTGCCCCATTTCCAATCCAGCTCCCTGCTAATGCACCTGGGAAGGCAGTGGAAGATGGCCCAAGTGCTTGGGTCCCTGCACCGGCCTGGGAGACCCAGAAGAAGCTCCTGACTCCTGGCTTTGTCCTGACTCAACCCTGGCTGTTGCGGCCGTTTGGGGAGCGAACCAGCAGATGGAAGATCTCTCTTTCTCTCTGCCTCTCGCTCGCTCTCTGTAACACTGTCTTTCAAATAATAAATAAATAGATCTTTAGGGGAAGTTACAAGTAAACCATGTAGGCTCCAGCCAGTGCACGGTCTCAGCTTCTTGCCTCCATGTTTGGGTAAATGGCAGCAAGCTAGGAATGCTGTTGTACAACTTATTTTTCCCACTTCATATTTTTTAGATGTCGTCTCATATGAACATGTAAAGATTTTGCTTTTTGCCTTGCTGGTCGTTTGTGTTGCTAGTCAGGCACTGAGGTTCCTCCTGGCTTTCTTCTGCTGCTTGTCATTTGCACATGGACATCCCTGGTGAGGGGTAAATAGCTTCGAGGGATTGCCCTGTTAAAGGGTTGTGCACTGAAGTTTTGATGTCTGCCGCCACACGCCCGTCACAAAATCTGTCTCAGCTTACGTTCCCAGAAGTGGACAAGAAATGTGTTTCTGCACACTATCACCATCTTGGCATGTTGGCAGACAATTGCCAAGCTGGTGTCTCTTTGGAGTTTTTTTAAAAGATTTATTTACTGGGGCCCGTGCTGTGGTGCAGCAGGTTAATGTCCTGGCCTGAAGCACTGGCATCCCATATGGGCGCTTGTTTGAGACCCGGCTACTCCGCTTCCGATCCAGCTCTCTGCTATGGCCTGGGAAAGCAGTGGGGGATGGCTCAAGTGCTTGGGCCCCTGCACCCATGTGGGAGACCTGGAAGATGCTCCTGGCTTCTGGCTTTGGATCAGCACAGCTCTGGCCGTTGCGGCCAATTGGGGAGTGAACCACTGGATGGAAGACCTCTCTCTCTCTCTCTCTCTCTCTCTCTCTCTACCTCTCCTCTCTCTGTGTAACTCTGACTTTCATTTATTTATTTATTTGAAAATTAGAATTACACAGAGAAGGAGAGCCAGAGAGAGAGAGAGAGAGAGAACTTCTGTCCGTTGGTTCACTCCCCAGTTGGCCGCAACAGCTGGAGCTGCACCGATCCGAAGCCAGGAGCTTCCTCGGGTCTTCCCATGCGGGTGCAGGGGCCCAAAAGAGTTGGGCCATCTTCCACTGCTTTCCCAGGACATAGCAGAGAGCTGGATCGGCAGTAGAGCAGCCAGGACTCGAAACAGCACCCATATGGGATTCTGACACTGCAGGCCGGGGCTTTACCCGATACTCCAAAGCACTGGCCCCTCCTTGGAATTTTAATTTGCAGTCTTTCTCCCATAATTAAGAATCACTTGTGTTTTGGTTGTTGATTTTTTTTTTTATTTTGGTTAATGTTTGTTTGTTTGTTTATTTATTTATTTTGACAGGCAGAGTGGATAGTGAGAGAGAGAGACAGAAAGGTCTTCCTTTTGCCGTTGGTTCACCCTCCAATGGCCGCCGCGGCTGGTGCGCTGCAGCCGGCGCACCGCACTGATCCGAAGCCAGGAGCCAGGTGCTTCTCCTGGTCTCCCATGGGGTACAGGACCCAAGGACTTGGGCCATCCTCCACTGCACTCCCGGGCCACAGCAGAGAACTGGCCTGGAAGAGGAGCAACCGGAACAGAATCCGGCGCCCCGACTGGGACTAGAACCCGGTGTGCCGGCGCCGCTAGGCAGAGGATTAGCCTAGTGAGCCGCAGCACCGGCTAATGTTTATTTTTATTTATCTTCATCTTCTTGAAAGCCAGAATAGGAGAAAGAGAGGAGGATCTCTCATTTTCTGGTTTTCTCCGCAGATGCCTGCAACAGCCAGGGCTGGGCCAGACTGAAGCCAGGAACCAGGAACTCCATTGTGCTCTCCCATGGGGAAGCAGGGCCCGAGCACTTGAGCTGCCATCTGCTGCCTCCTGGGATGCATCAGCAGGAGGCTGGATTAGAAGTGCAGAGCAGCGGGGACCCCACCAGGACCCCACCGTGGAAGCAGGCTTAGCCCCCTGCACTGCAGCTCCTGCCCGATTCTTTTCCTGTGTGAGCTCCGTTCTCCCTGCATTTCCTCACAGGACCCCGGGGCGCTTCTTGCTCCCCCTCCCCTCTGGAAGCCCAGCTTGGAGGAGAAAGCCCACCTGCCTAGGTCAGGGTCCCGGTCTTGGCCCCGCCTCCCGCCCACTGGGTGGTCCTCACTCTGCCTATCTCTGAGACCCCAGACAGTAGTTCGACAGCAGGCCTGTTGCACAGATGAGATCCTCAGTGAAGTGTTTTCTAGACCATAGAAAGCTGTCAATGCATCACATCATCCTGCTGTTTGGCTTCCACCGAGGGGGGAGGTTTTAGAGACCCAGAGTCCTGGAGTCACCTGGATAAGCAGTTGTGCAGAGGCCCGGAGAAGCGTGGACCTGCTGGGGTCACGTGTCAGGGCGGGCCTCGCGGGTCTCCAGGCCCAGGTCTGTCTTGCTCACGTAGGAGCTGTGGTGATGTGCGTTTCCTCCTTGAGCATCTTGGTTTTCACAGTGATCTCAACTCCCCGTGCCTCCTCTCCCTGTCATGTCTGGAGCCCCGGGAGCCCATTGTACAGAGCAGGCAGGTGTATGGGCGGGAATCTCTGGGCACAGCCTTGTCCTTCCTTTTTGGGCCACTGTTGGAGCACCTGGGGCTGCACAGAGGCTCCCAGAGGCCACAGTGGGAGGGCGCTGCCCGTGGGGCACAGGCCAGGGGCTTGGGGGCTGGTGGTGTTCTTGCTGCTTGGCCTAGCAGGAGGGCAGCTGGGGGTCAGGGTTCAAGGCCTCTCTGCCTGCTCTTGTTGGTCTGGACCTACTGATTGTCCCCTCTGAGGTGACAGTGGGAGTCCCATCTGTCCAGCATGATTTGTAGAATCCGCGGGCTGTGTGTAGAGGGCCCGCCACATAGCATGCACTCAGTGGTTGTTGAAACCACACGTCACTGAAGTGCATGCTACATGGCATCCTGGCCCAGATGTTGGGGATTTTGCAGAAAAATAGTAGGGGCCTGGCTACTGGGGACCAGGGTTCAGCCTTGATGTAGGTTCTCTTGGGTGCTTCCTTGTAGCTGTAGGGCACGCACACACCCCTGAGGAGATTGGGGGTTTTCCTGCTCTTGTAAGCTCTGTGGGCACAGTGTGGGCCCTGGGGTGAGTCACCCTGTTTATTGGCGATGAGTGCAATCCACAAGGCCTCTGCGAGTTGTGGACTTGAGAGCGGCCCTGGCCTGCTGTCCTGACGGATCGGGGCGTCCTGGCTGGCCCTCCATCTAATGGTGTCAGCCACTGCAGCCACCGGCAACACGAAGTCAATTTCCACTCCTGGGTCTGCGATTTAACGCCCGGCTGCTCCGAGCGCTGCGGAGAGTGGAGGTCACTGGGGCTAATTGGGTTCTTCCTTAAGAGGAGGCTCCTGGAATTGGAGTAGCCTGGCCCTAGGCAGGATCACGTTGTGGGGGGCAGGGGGGCAGGGGGACCAGCACAGCCAGACCCAGGGCCAGGCCCAGTCATGGGGAGCCGCTGGTCACAGCTGCAGCGGCCCAGACCAACGTGGAGGCCTTGGACGCCCATGGCCACCGCTGCCCTGTTGGGGGTGGCGAGGGGAGAGCCATACAGCCCCAGGGATTTGATTTCTAGAAAAAGGCTTAAGTGGGCAGCTTGGGTACTTTCTGGCAGCAGCCTGAGTGGTGGTTACCTTCTGCCCCTCTCCCCCTTACACCATTGCTCCCCCCCAAGTTCCTCCCATCCCCCCGCACTGTCTGTGGGCAGCAGCAGCCGGTGCTGGGGGTAGGTCCATGGCGTGATGGCCACACGAGGGGACAGCTCAGTGGAGAGGCTAAAGCTCACTCGGCCCACTTGTTGCTTGTGGGTGGACCCTGGCTGGGTAACCCTGCCTTCGGGCAAGGCCAGCCGCCAGCCTGTTCTAGCTAAGAGGTACTCATTCATTCCTTTGCTCACCTGGTTTTCATTCATGTCCTCCTGTTTGTTCATAAAGTCAGCACGTGCTCACGGAGCCCCAGCTGCGGCAGGCTATGGGCTGCAGCCCTGCGCATTGCCCACTTGTTAGCGCCCTGCCTGTATTTGTTGCATGTGACAGCGCCTGTTGGGACCCGCAGCTCACACACAGGTCCTGCACCTGACTAGGGTGGGGTCAGCGTGCACCAGGAGCCCCCATGGGGTTGTGTTCCCCGGGAAAGGGCCATCTTTTGGGAGCAGGGGGCGGGCAGTCCGGACATGCTCCCTTGAGCTTGTCTCCCCTCCTGTGTTCTGGAGCCTCATCCGGGGCTGCTTCTTGTCTCGCATCTCAGCTGTGGGGTTGAATCCTGTTATGGTTGTTGTTTTAATTCAACAAACATTGAATAACTCTCCAGTTTTCATACTTCTAGTTTGAAAGAACTGGTCATTAATTTTATACATTGACAAGCCCTGTAGTTCATATGAGTATCTCCTGCTTTTTTAAAAAAATATATAACAAAAACTTATTTTTAGAATATTACTATGAAAGAATTCAATTTTTAATAAGATTTATTTATTTTTTTGAAAAGCAGAGTGACAGAGGGCCGGGGTTTCAGGGAGAGACAGAGAGAAGAGAGATCTTCCATCTCTGATTTACTCCCCAGATGCCTGCAACAACCTAGGCTGGTCCAGGCTGAAGCCAGGAGCCTTGAACTCCATCTGAGTCTCCCATGTGGGTGGCAGAGGCTCAGAAGCACTTGGTCCATCTTCTGCTGCTCTCCCAGGTGCATTAGCAGGGAGCTGGATCAGAAGCAGAGCAGCTGGGACTCAAATTGTCACCCTGTAGGGAATGGCAGCTCAAAAGCTATGACTTGACCTGCTGCATCTCAATGCTGGTTCCAGAATTCAGTCTTTATTGAAATTTAAAGAGGTCCGGATACACATTACGTCCAGAAGACACAGAAACTATTTCACTGTCTGAAAGTGACCACCACGAACAGGTTCCTTTCCTCCCATATACATTTTTCCTTTAAAAAAAAGAGAAATTATGTTTTTTGTGAAATTTTCACTTAGCATTATATTGGATGCTCTAGCTTTATGAAGGTCTTCATCTTTATTAAGATTTGTAGAGGGGGCCAGCACTGTGGCGTAGCAGCTAAAGCCACCACCTGCAGTGCTGGCATCCCATATGGGTGCCGGTTCCAGTCCCAGCTGCTCCACTTCCAACCCAGCTCTCTACTATGGCCTGGGAAAGTAGTGGAAGATGGCCCAAGTGCTTGGGCCCTTGCACCTGAGTGGGAGACCCGGAAAAAGCTCCTGGCTCCTGGCTCCTGGTTCCTTGCTTCAGATCGGTGTAGCTTTGGCCATTGCGATCAGTTGGGGAGCGAACTAGTGGATGGAAGACCTCTCTGTCTCCTCCTCTTTCTGTATAACCGTGCCTTTCAAATGAATAAATAAATCTTTAAAGAAAAGTTTGTAGAAGAACTTTCCCGTGGACTTAATCTGTGTAACTCACCATTTTGATGAGAGCAGGGTGGGACTCTGGTGGAGTGTGAGTCTTTCTATTTTGAGAGCCAGTTACGGTCTTACTCATGACCTCAGCCAAGTGACTGACTTGTCCGCCTCTTTATTTACTTGCAAAGTGGAGAAAATAACTGCACCCTTTCTTGAGAGGACTCCAGCAGCAGCTAAGCTGTAAGTGGGGCAGGGTGGCAAGGAAGAGGTGGGGCCGACAGCGGGGTCTCCTGCCTTGCTTCTGTTGCCCAGAGCTGGCCTTGACCAGCGTACAAATGACAGCTGAGCTGAGTCCTGGGCTGCAGTGGGCTGGGGCTCTTCCTGCTCCTCCCCTCTCCCCCACAAACCAGAGGAAGTGCATTTGGTTAAGAGTGACCCACATCCCCGTCACCAGGCGTGCTTCCAGCAGCTGCTCCGCTACTGAGGCTCAGAGCAGCAGGCAGCTTGTTGGTGGCAGAGCTGGGCTTTGAACCCGCGATAGACTCGTCCACGTAGTGGGTCAGAGGGGTGGACACAGACCACACGTGGTCCTTGCTGTAACGGCACACACACATGTAGTGCAGGAGCAGTTGTGAGAGCCAGGGCTGCAGTGGGGGTGGCCACTGATCGATGCCTTTGGCATGTGCTGTCGTGGGCGGTGCACCGTGGACCACAGCACACCAGCCAACAGCAGATGTTGGAGGATGCAAATGGATGTGTCTGGGCAGGAAAAGAGCACTGTGTGGGCAGCAGCGGCTCCTGGGAAGAAGAGCCGGGCATGAGAATCAAGGCTGGGCTGCACCAGCTCAGTGCCCTTGAAACCAGGGACATAGCATTGGCACTGCATGGCAGCGAAGGTCAGGGCTAGGGGGCTGGGTCTGAGGATGCCACCCTGGGACCTGCTGGTGACTCCGGACAAGCTGCTGGGCTTCCCTGGGCCGCCTCCCTGTGTGAAGGGGCTGCTGTTTGCTACACCCGCAGGGTGGGTGCAGGAATTAAATGAGAATAAACAGACATACTGTGTCTCCAGCAGCCATGTGGTTGTCATCATCATCAGCTTCTCCATTGCTGTTGTCCCTCACGGGGGTGGCAGCAGGCGTGAAGTCTGGGACACATTTGGGGTTGATGTTGCTTGTCTGTTGTAGAGGAACCCAAAGTGGAGCCCAAGTGTGATACAGATCTGACCCACTGTCCTTCTCAGGAACGCATGCCCCCTGCCGTACACATTAGAGGGGGCGTGCGGGCTGTGCGCTGCTGGCCCTTGAGCGGAGAAGGGCAGGTATTGCTGGAGTTTGCACCATGGGTAGCAGGAGCCCTGCTGACCTGATCCCATGGTGCAGACTCATCCTGTCCAGTGTTCCAGCAGAGCCAGCCCATCCTGAAGTTAAGGCAAAAGCAAAGGCTTCTCATGCGCTGAACTAGGTGATGGGGAGGAGCAAGAAATTTCTGGAACGCAGACATATTTCCTGCTGCTCTAGTTATTAAAGCAGCACAGGGCATCTGGGTGCGTTTGTTCAGTGGCGGATGCTGGGTGGCCCCTGGGCCCTTCACACACTCCACAGTGTGGGCCTCTTGGCGTCGAGGCCTGCCTCAGAGACTTTTCTCCCCGTCTTTACTGAGGTGTCACTTAAGAAATGCAAAGTGTGTGTACTTAAAATATACATGATGATTGGATAATATGTATATATTGAAGTGGTTACTGTAATCAAGCTAGTTTACATGCCTACCACCCCACACAGATACTTGTGTGTGTCTGTGTGCTGAAAACGTTGAATATCTATTCTTTCATAAATTTCAAGTATGCGATGCAGTGTTAACTGTAGCCACATGCTATACTTGACAGCTCTAGAACTTACTCATGCTTCTAACTGCAACTGGGGAATCTCCCCATGGTCCCACCCTGTCTCCTGGCTTCGCTTCAAATCCCTGGTAACCACTCCCTACTTTCCCACTTGTATCCTTCCCCCCCAAAAATTGGGAACAGTTGGGTAGGGGGGATGAGAAAGCACTGCATGCCTGTATTCATGGCAGCATTATCTGCCATAGCCAAGGTATGGAAATAATCACAATATCCCTCAGTGGATGCATGGATGAAGAGGTGAGTGAGACACAGATACACCTTTGCCTGCTTACCCTGGCCTGGCCCACACTCCAGGCCTCCTGGGTCCCAGTCTTATCCTTGTCCTGAAGGAGAATTCCAGGGCTCAAGAGTGGGAGGAAGGGTGTGTTACCTAACACCCTTGGGGCAGGCTTGGATGATTCTCCACCTGCTGATGGCTCCTGGGGACACACAGGGCACTCTCTGTCTCTGTAGGCTGGCTCCTATTTGGGGACAGTGTCCGCAGCTGGGGACTTGAATTGAACTTAGCTTCCATCCTCTGGTTCTCCCACTGACCTCAAGAGGTGTACCTGCAGCTCCCACACTGGGTTTCCCAGAGGGCTTTTCTGTTCTCCTGTTAAATCGACAGCTTGCTTTGTTTCCTAAATTAAATAAAAGGTATCTGACAGGTGGTATGCTTTTCTTTCTTTTCTTGTCATCAGGGGTGGTGTTCACCAGGGGTGGAGTTCAGCAGGCAGGGAGGGTATTTTAAGTGTATCATGGAGGCCGAGCATGCTCTGTCTAGGTGTGGCCAGCTGGAATGTGGACTTCCAGAGATTAGCTTCTGCTTTGTTGGCGGAGCCTCCCATGGAAACTCTGAGGAGGGTATGGACTGTATGTGATGAGCCTTGGAAAAGGGGGTGGCACTTAGTTTGGGAGTAAGACTCTCCATCCTCAGACTTCCTGAGGCAGTGGTGAGTCCCTGGCACTCATGTGGGAGACCCAGATTGCATTCCCAACGCCAAGCTTTGGCCCCGGCTGGGGGCCATTGTGGTCATTTGGGGAATGAAACAGCAGGTGGGATTTCTCTCTGACAGAAAGTAACAGAAAGTTTGCCTTTGGTTTCCTACTTTCATCCGTGCACAGGCCCAAAAGTGAGACCCTCCCTGGAGTCCTTCCACTTTTTTTTTTTTTTTAAAGATTTATTTATTTGAGAGGTAGAGTTACAGAGAAAGGGAGAGAAAAAGCTCTTCCATCTGCTGGTTCACTCCCCAAATGGCTGCAATGGCCAGAGCTGAATGAATCTGAAGCCAGGAGCCGGGAGCGTCTTCCAGGTCTCCCACATGAGTGCAGGGACCCAACCACTTGAACCATCTTCCATTAGGAGGCCATTAGGAGGGAGCTGGTAGGAACAGGGGCAGCCAGGACAGGAACCGGTGCCCTCATGGAATGCTGGCACTGCAAGGGGAGGCTAGGCTTATCGTCCTGTGTCACAGTGCCGGCCACCTCCACCTTCCTTTATGGAGAGAGAAACTGAGGCCTCGAGGAGTTCCTGCAATCACAGATCTCACAGTGGTGGACAGCAGAGCAGATCGGGTGTGGGGCACCTCAGCCAGAGGCAGGCTGGGTGCTGTGTGGATGGGAGCAGGGCTAGGGGCAGGCAAGTAAGGAGGAGCACCCAGAGGGCCCTGGGCTCAGAATAAGGCCAGCCATCCCCAGCGGGGAGGCTGGATCCAAGCCTGGAGGCTGGGCAGGCTGCTGGACCCTGTGGGCTGGAGACAGACTCCTGCGTGGGGGTGGCATGCCCACTGGGGAGACCCAGGAAAGACCTCACAGCTGCTGCTGTGTAGAGGTTGATGGAGAGAGAAACTGAGGCCCCGCAAGGGGAGGCGGCAGTGAAAAGACCGGTGAGTGTGGGTGCGTTAACTCCACCTCTCAACATGTGCCATGGGCGCTGTGCTCAGGTGGCCGGCATGGTGGGTGGATCGTGTGATCTCATTCTGATGGCTGAGTGTTTGGATCTGCACATTTGAGCAGATCCTGCTAACAGTACTCAGAGGAAAACTGAGTGGATTTCAGGATAGATATTAAGTAAGAAAATAGGCGAGGATGTACACGTACGGTGACTACCAGGAGGCTGGCGTGGGAACTGAGCGCTCAAGACCGAAGGTGTTAATGCTGGACATGTGTGAGCATGCCCCCGAGGCTGGGCTCCTCCTAGTGCAGGGAGCCCTCCTTCCTTCTTGGGGTGGCTCCCTCCTCAGAACAGGGAAGGAGGGAAGAAGGGACTTGTGGGCTGAGGTTCCTTAGGGCTCCTCTCTGGGACCCTGACCTCGGGACTGAGGTCAAGTCCAGCCACTCCCGGCTCTTGGAGAAAAATGCAAGGGCGATACCACATCTCCTGCTTATCTGTGAGGAGTGGCGTTGTCGCTGCCTGAGGGCTGTCAACAGATGAGCTCAGGGAGGTCTCAGCTGTCATGGCTGGGACTCCCCACACCTCTGGGTGTTCCATTCTTTATTTCCCAAAACCGGGCTTTCAGGATTAAATGGGTTAATGTATTTGAAGTCCTTGACAATGCTTAACATGTAGTAATTGCTCAGTTTATTTAAGATTACTATTTTAAGAAAAGAGCTTTTTTTAAAAAAATGAGTGCATGCAGAAATCCCATGATGTCTGCTCCATGTGACATGAGCTGAGAAGCTTAGGCGCAGCTTAGACCTTGCGGTTGGCCACCTGGTGGCAACCTGCCAAGATTGCAGGTTTCGGGTTTGTTACCTTCTTGATTTTTATTTATTTTAATTATTATTTTGTTTTTTGCTATAACAAGATTGTTTCATCAGTCAGAAAAATCTAAACCTATGAGGTTACAGGGTAACCTGGGAAGACAGGCTAAAAAAAACTAGAGCAGCAGGCCTAGTAGAGACTTAGTGAGCAATTAATCTGTGTGTTTAAAAGTCTCAGTTATTAAGACCTTTCTGTAGGCCGATTTGATGCGTACTTTGCATCCAGCCTTTGTAGTTTGTTCTCTAGAGCTAGATAATGTAATTAGTGCCATTTTATTTTTTTTAAAGATGTATTTATTTATTTGAAGGCAGATTTACAGAGGGAGAAGGAGGGAGAGAGAGCTCATCCATCCACTGGTTTACTCCCCAGATGGCTGGGCTGGGCCAGGAGCCTGGAACTGCATCCAGGTCTTTCACATTGGTGTGCCACATTTTAAAAGGGGAACTTGGGGTCCAGAAGCAACTGAGTAACTTGCCTGACAACACAGTGCATCTGTGGCACAGCTGGAACCTGAACAGACAATGTGATTCACCCTGCTAGTAAGTAAGGAACCTCTCAGCCAAGGCCAGGCCAGGGCTCTGTCCTCATGTGCTGGTGGGGCCCTGCCCTCCCTGGCCGGGGGCCTGGGGCCGCCCCCTGTAGTCCTGCCCACGACCTCTACACAGTAGCACCCATCATGAGTGGCATGATATCATTGGAGCCCACTGAAGGCCAATGTTGGGGGACTGAGTCGTGCCCCCTCCCTGCTCTTCCCTGTCGCACAACCAGGCGGTGAGGTCTTAGGGGAAGGTGGCGTTCTGAGTGGCCCTGGGAGAGCAGCAGATTTCCTGAGGACTTGCTTTAGGAGCCTGCCCCGGGGTTGGGGAGGGCCGGGGAGCTGATGGAGGGGCCTGAGGAGGAGCAGAACCCGTGGGCTCCTTTCCAAGTCTGTTTGGTGGTGCAGGCTTGGTGTGGCTGCCGTGGCGATGTGGACCAGGTCCCCGCATTGAGCTGGTGGAGAGCTGGGTCAGCAGTGCCCTGGCCCCTGGCAAGACATCCCCTGTGCCAGAGGGGAGGAAGTTTGCCCCGTGCTGGAGAGCAACAGGCCTGTTTCTGGAAAGTTGGGCATCTCGGCCCACGCTGGCTCTGCTGGGAGGGGAGACTGGGTGTCAGGTTCACAGAGGTGAGCTCTGGGGCATGGAGGGGGAGGGGCAGAGCGTGAGCAGGGAGGGTCCCGAGCCCCCCGCGTGCATTTTTGTGCCTCCAGCCTTTTTCTTGCTGCAGGAGATGTGGTCTGCGTGAGGCAGACTTGGAAAAGATTCCTTGATAATAAAATAATTGTTTAAAAAATGGTTTGTTCAGGGCTCCCAGGGGAAGACTCTTCTTAGCTTTTCCTCTGAGTCTGTGAGACATCAGGAAGCCTGGAGGGCTTGTGATGAGAGAGCATGGAGAGGCCTGTGAGGGCCTCTAGGCCCTGGAGCTAGAATCCCAGGAGAAGCTACAGCCTCATTTCCAGTGACGTGGAATATTCTAGAACACTCTGCCATCTTGAATTTGTAGATATCGTTTGATCTGACCTTCCTGCTCAAGTCAGGAAACCCCTGTCAGCAACCCTGGAAAATGCTGTTCCTGCTCAGCTCTGACCCCCAGGGTCAGAGCACTCCCACTGGGCCATCGCTTGCCTTGGGGCATCCGCTGGTTAGGCTCTCCTTTGTAGCACAGGGATGAGCCTTGTCTCTCCTTGGATCTTTCTCCAGTTGAGGGACCCCTGGATCCTCCTTCCATCCCTTGGGGACCCAGTTTTTTCACTTGCTGGGGGTTGTGATCGCTTTCCTGTGGCTGCTGTAACAAATGATCGCCCTCCTGGTGGCTCAACACAGATTTATCATCTGGGGTCTCCGGGGCTTACATCAGGCTGTGGGGGCCCAGGACAGAAGCATTTTCATGCTTTCCCCAGCTGCTGGAGGCTGCCTGCATTCCTTGGCTTGTGGTCGCATCGCTGCAGCCTCTGCCTCCATCATCACGCTTCCTTTTCTGGCACGCACTCTCTGCCTCATCCAGGAAAATCCCGGCCAATCCAGCTCCTCACCTCAGTCAGGCTGCAGTGGCTGTAACAGGTTCTCAAGTTCAGGGGAGCAGGCTGTGGGCGTCTCTGAAGGATGCTGTTCCCGCCCCCCTGCAGCAGCCCTGCTCGGGGCTGCACCGTAGCCCCTTCCTCCCTCTGGGTAGCAGGGGCTCCCTGCCTTCCTGCTGGACCTGGCTTTCTCCAGAGAGGAAATGCAAATAGCAACATTTCAGCCCTGGAGCTGCGGTCAGATTCTGTTCGGTTTCTTATGATTCAAGTTATTTTTTAAAAGAAAGAGATCTGATTTATCTTCCTTCCAGGAACCATGTTTCCGTGGCCCCAGAGTCCCTCTAAGTATAAAGTAATACAAGACATTATCCCTTCCCCTCAAAAAGTCCACGTCTGGCCAGAGGAGCACAGAGGCACCCACACCAGGCAAGACTGTTAACCCCCCGACAGATTTTAGCTGAGTGACCTTGGGCAAGTAACTTAACCTTTTATGATTAGTTTCTCTGTTAAGCAAGGATTGTGCCAAGAATAGAGAATTAGTGACTATAATGGAAGTGCAGGACCTGCCAGAGCAGCCTAAGACACCTGGGTGACAGACACTGTGGCAGCCACAAGGACTTACACCATTCAGCGTGATCCCCCTGGCGTGCAGCTGCTCTGCTGACCCAGCTCCCTGCTCAGGCACCTGGGAGGCAGCACGTGTTGGCCCATGAACTTGGGCTCCTGTCGTCTGAATGGGAGACCCAGACAGGGTTCCTGGCTTCCGGCTTTGGCCTGGCCCAGCCCCTGCTGCTGCATGTATTTGAGCAGTGAACCAGTGGATGAGAGATATTTTCTCTCTTTCAAATAAATGAGTAATTAAAAAAAAGAGTGATATAAAATTATTCCGGGGGCAGTGCTCAATGTAGTTTAGGGGCCACTTTGGAGGAAATGAATGTTTATTTATTCATTTTTATTTATCTGAAAGGCAGACACACACACACACACACAGAAAGAGCTATCATCCATCTGCCGGCTCACTCCCTAAATGGCCACAACAGCCACGGCTGGGCCAGGCCAAAGCCAGGAGCCCAGAACTCCTCCGTCTCCCACATGGGTGACAGGGACTCGGTACTTGGGCCATCAGCTGCTGCCCCCTGAGTGTATTAGCAGGAAGCTGGATGGGAAGTGGAGGTGGAAGTGGAACCTGATCCCAGCCACACTGATTTGGGATATGGGTGTCCCTAGCAGTGTTTTTTGTTTGTTTGTTTGTTAAGATTTATTTATTTATTTGAAAGTCAGAGTTACACAGAGGAGAGGCAGAGAGAGAGAGGTCTTCCATCTGATGGTTCACTCCCCAACTGGCCGCAATGGCCGGAGCTGTGCCGATCCAAAGCCAGGAGCCAGGAGCTTCTTCCAGGACTCCCATGTGGGTGCAGGGATCCAAGGACTTGGACCATCCTCCACTGCTTTCCCAGGCCATAGCAGAGAGCTGGATTGGAAGTAGAGCATCCTGGTCTCAAACTGGCGCCCATATGGAATGCCAGCACTTCAGGCCAGGGCGTTAACCCACTGTGCCACAGCGCCGGCCCCCTAGCAGTGGTTAATCTTCTGTGCCACACCCATCTCGGTCCTCAGGTTTTGAAGGGTCATCATCATCATCTTCGTCTCCAAACTTGTTCTAGAACCTTGAAGGATTGGAAGAATGGTTTGAAAGGATTGGAAGAATACATCTGGGGGCTCCCTGCCTGCTTCTGGGGGTCTCTGGCAGCTGCGTGATGTAAGTGGCCAGTTGTACACTATTGATGGGGTGTCACTGAGTGACCACTCCATGCTGGCTCCAACATTTCTCCGTTACACTCTCACTTATGTCCTTGGGTGCCATTACACAGACAAGAAGCAGGCTGTGTGCTCGGCCATGGCGTGTGGTCAGGATGGACATTAGGTGGCTTGGGGTTAGGAACCGGTGGAGTCAAGAGCCAGGTTGGGTAAGGCCATGGCCTTGTGCCAGGCTGGAATGACCTCCCAGGGTCCTGCTGTCATCAGGGTTGGGGTTGGGGTTGTCTGTGACCCTCGGATAGGCAGCTACAAGGATGATGCTGGTGCTTATTTTAGTAGCTTTCATGCTGACGGTTTTGCGGTGTGAGCCAGGGGTGATTGGGACACGTTGCCGTGAGGGCGCTTGGCAGGGACATAGTTGGGATGGGTGTGTTGGTGCCAGCCATCATGGGATGTGTGGTTGGTGCTGATGGTGCAGTTGGTCGCCGGTCGTGGTGCTTGGAAGAACAGGTTGATGGCTGATGGTCTTGGGTGGGTGGGGCCTGTGGTGTGAGTTTTCAGGGCTGCTGTAATGAAGTTCCACCAGCTGGCGGACTTAGCTACCAACGACATCAGCGATTGTGCAGGCTGGAATTCCAGGGGCTCTGCAGGGTGGGTGCCTTCGGGGACCTCTCCCCAGATTGTAGGCGGCCCTGGGGTCCTCCCTGTGGCCTCCCCTGATCTTCCCCCTGTGCCTGGCTATGTCCTGATCCCCTCTTCCTGTAGGACACTAGTCGTGTTGGCTTAGGCCCACCAGGCTCACCTCACTTTGATGTAATTACCTTTCTTTCAAGACCCTGTCTCCAGTGACAGCCACCTTCACAGGTGCGGGGTTCAGGGCTTCGTGGCAGGGAGTGCAGGGCTGCAGTCCAGGCAGTAATGGTTGTGTGTTCGCTCACTGCTAACAGCGTGGCAGTGGGGTTTGATGTGATGGTGTTTGTGGCCTTGCCTCCCTCCCTGACCAGGGTGCAGCCCTGGCTAGGGTGGCGGTGGGGGGTGGTCTTTGTGCAGTGATGTTTTGGGGGCATTCCCGAGACACGGTCCTGCCGGTGCATGGTGATTGTGGTGAACAGTGCTGGCCGGACTACTGCTTTCCGTCTGTACCTGCGTAATGTTTGGGGTGACTGCGCAGGCTGTGGTGGGGACAGGGACGGGACAGGGATGGCTGTGCTGATGGCTGTCTCTAGAGTCAGTTCTGCCATCCCCAAAGCCCGCCCGAGGTGTGTGTGCCCTGACATCCTGCTGGCATCTATGCACCTGCTTCCTGGGCCGGTGCAGGAGTGAACCTTTCTGAGCCATTGCTGCCCACAGGAAGGGAGACGCCACCAGCCCCTGTTCTGGCCAGAGGGCACGTAGTGGGTGAGGCTGCCTCTCCCCTCAGAGCTTGTGTCTTAGCCTGGCCTCTGCCCACTTCCTCTTTTCCAGACTCCCTCCTCCCCCACCCCGGCCTCCTCCCCAGGAAAGGCAGCTCTGCCCTGTGAGGCTCCACTCTCTTGAAATGACCGTTGAACTCCTACTCAGCCCTCAAAGCCTAATTCCTCTTCCAGGAAGCCTTCTCTGTTTCCTTTGCTCTTACTTGCTCCAACCCTGACTGAGCTCTGTCCATTTGGGCTTCCGTCGGGCCTTGCTGTTGGAGGGCTGGAGGCCCAGCAGCCTGGGAGAAGGCCTGAGGTGGTGGGAGAGTGATTGGGAACCAGAGCAGGAGGTGGCGGCAGCCTTGGAAGAGTGGGGACAGGGAGGAAGCTGGAGTCCCCGAGTGCTCAGCTCCGTGGTGACGTGGAAGGGCCAGAAGATTGTGGCCCCGGCTCCCTGGTGCCAGACTTCCTGCCGGGCATCCTGTGCTGCTCTGGTAGGTCAGTGCCCTGCCCCCAGGAGCCTGTGTGCTCCAGCAGCCTGTCCACCCTGTCAGCCAGGAGGCAGATGCTTGGTGGTATGTCTCAGCGTGCCAGGTCATCAGCCTGGCTGTGCCATTTTAGTGGTGGTTAGGAGGGCAAATGAACGCCCTTCTCAGCTCTCATCTGAATGTCCTTTGGGGAGAGGCCATGATGACACAGGCATCAGAGGCCCTATGGGAAGTCCAGGGGTGGCCCCATGCAGCAGCCAGAGGCAGAGCCCGGAAGAGATCTTGTGCCCCCATAATGAGAGACACCACTGCAGAGAAGTTTAAAGAAGGGGCGCAGGGGCCTGGGCTGAACTTGCTGTTGCTGCTCACTGTGTGCCGGCTCCTGTTGCTGCACCTGCTAAGTGGGGCCGGCACAACTCCACGGCCCTGAGGCTTGCAGAGTGTGAGAAGAGACAGGTACGCACTTAACTGTGGGCCTGGCACTGGGAAGGGCCCAGTAGCCATTGGCTCCTCCAGTTTTTTTTTTTTTTAATATTTATTTATTTATTTGAGAGTCAGTTACACAGAGAGGCAGAGGCAGAGAGAGAGAGAGAGAGAGAGAGAGAGAGAGAGGACTTCCATCTGACGGTTCACTCCCCAGTTGGCCAAAACGGCTGGAGCTGAGCCAGTCTGAAGCCAAGAGCCAGGAGTTTCTTCCGGGTCTCCCACGCAGGTGCAGGGACCCAAGGACTTGGGCCATCTTCCACTGCTTTCCCAGGCCATAGCAGAGAGCTGGATCGGAAGTGGAGCAGCCGGGACTCGAACTGGTGCCCATATGGGATGCCAGCACTACAGGCAGTGGCTTTACCCACTACACCACAGTGCTGGCCCCGGCTGCTCCAGTTTTCCTTCTGGGCTCTGGTCCTTGCTAACTGCAGCTGTCACATGTGAGCATTCAGGGGTGCTGGGATGATCTTTAAGACCCCTCAGCTTTCATATCCTTCTATCTGTCCACCTACCCGTCTATCCATCTACCTGTCTGTCCATCCACCCACCCACCCCCACCTACCGACCATCATCTCATCCATCCACTCACTCACCTATCCATGCATCCACGCATCCATCCAACCACCCACCCATCCATCCACCCACTCACCTGTCCGTCCATTTATCCATCCATCCATCCATCCATCCATAATTCAGCATGCACCCCATACCCCTCGAGCTGCAGGCCCTATTTTGAGTGCCTGCCTGCCTGCACGTGACCTGCCTGCTGGCGGGGGCCTGAGCTTCACCCCCCTGCCTCCTGTCTGCCCTGCTCTGATCTAGATCCCCATTGTCCCTCAGCCTCTCAGGAAATGACTGAGATTCCCCAGGGCCTGCTCAGAGAGCTGTGGAAACAAAGCAATGGTGGGGGGTGGGGGGGTGAGGGTGGGGGGGCAGGAGCTGAGGACATTTTGATTGGTGGCTGAGTTCTGTCCTTCCTGGCATCGCCCAGGATTTAGATGGGTTTATCTGGGACTGAGTGGAGGTTGCACACCCAGGTCATCCGGGCTGGAGAGGTGTTGTAGGCGTGGCAGCCTGGGGTGGGGACAGACATGGGGCACCGCCCTGTCCCAGTTTGTGGGTGTGTTCATGGGTGGCTCTAGGGTGTGTAGGGACGGGGCAGGGCAACTTCCTGCTGCAGAGTCCTGGAACAGCTTCCCTACAGCCCCACGTGGCTGAACTCTAACCCACCCTAACGTCTGTGATCAGAGCGCACTTCTGTGGTCTGCAAGGGCAGGTGGCCTAAGCCATCCCAGCGGGAGAGGTGGGGTGCTCCCAGATTCTTACCTGTTTCCCTGGCCCTTCTCTTCAGGGGGCCTCTGCCTCTCTTGCCCTGCCCAGCTTGCTTGGAGGCTGCAGGGTGACCAGCAAGTGGCGGCTCCGTGCGGGGGCTGCAGGTCAGGACATAGGGCCTGGGAGCTGAGACCCTGCCCTCATCAGTCTGGTAGACAGAACTCCGCTGTCACCACGCTCTTGTCCCCACTGTCACCATGCTCTGTGCATGCTCTTGTGCACAGGCCACAGAATCCTTTGCGAGACACTTGCAGCCCTCCCAGTTGCTCAGAGCTGTGTTCTAAGAGACCTGGGAAAGGGGTGCTGATGGACTGAGGCTTTGACTCATGACACCCCCTTCTCTTCCTCTCTGCTAGGTGGGTGGGCATCCAGGAAGTGCTCTGGGCTCTGGGGCTCTGGTTTTTGGTTTTTCATTTTATTTGAAGGACAGAGACTGACACAGAGGGATATTGATCCCCCAGTTCAACCCCCAAATACCCAGAACAGCCAGGGTTGGGCCAGGCCTAAGTCGGAAGCCCGGAATTCCATCTGGATCTCCCACATGGATGGCAGGGACTCGCCTCACATGCTGCTTCTGGGATGTGCACTAGCAGGAAGCTGGATCAGAACCAGGCACTCCGCTATGGGATGTGGGGGTCCTGGGCGGCTGCTTAAGCCACTGCATCTGTGACTTTCCTGACCTGTACCTCCTTCTCCGCGTCAGACTCCTGTCTCCCATCTCCGCCTCCTGCAGAGTTGCTGCATTAGGTACAGCAGGTCATCTACGGGGGTGGGGAAATCAAGTGACAAAGAAATCGGTATTTAAGTCTCCTCCCTCCTTCCCTTCACTGGCTGCCTCTCAGCGTTCTCCCAGCACAACCAAGCTGCCTGATGCCCACATTGCCCCCTAGTGGTCAGCAGCAAGTTCACACAGCCTGCCCAGCCATCTTTCCCAAGACCTGCAACCATGGATAGGAGCCCTTGCTTCCCTGCCATACCACAACCCCATGCTTCTCCGTTTTTGTTCTTACTAGCTTCCTTATGCAAGCATCATCCTAGTGGACCCCTGCTGCCCTATGATAGGTATTGGAGAGAAGATGGCAGCGTGTAGATGATGAAGGCCATGAAAGAGCACTGAACTGGGCGTAGGAGCTGCATGGTGGCCTCATTTCCATTGTTGGCTTGCTGTGTGACCAAGGGCAAGTTCCTTTCCCTCTCTGCACCTGGGTTCCCCATCTACACTACAAATAATTTGGCCAGTGTGCAGTGTTTCCCAAAAGCGGTGCCGAAAACCTTTTAGGCTGGACAGTTGTATGGGAGCATTCCCTGCATTCAGTACATCGAGGGTCCCAAGCTCCCAGGTTGCATCCTCCTGCCCAGGTGGCAACAGTCCCATGTGTGCCTGGCAGCTGGGGGGCAGGGGGTCCCGAGGTCATGGGTGAGGAGGATGCTGATTTAGGGAGAGGTGGGCGGGCTGTTGGGACCAGCTGCAGGGGCCCAGGGAATGACCCTTCCTCCCCCACCGTGGAGTGACGGAGGAGCCCCAGCAGTTAGTCCTGCGCCCCAGATTCCTGTCCTGCCGCAGGCTGGCTCCGGAGGTCCCAAGCAAATTTGAACAGGACTGCGTGTGTGGCTCTGTAGACACCAGAAATAGCCAGGTCACCCTTTTCTTTTCCTCTGGCCGTGGACAGCGCGGGCCCCCCGTGCCCTATGCCCTGCTGGCGTGTGTGTGCACACCCTCCCACTCCTTCCCCCCACTTCCCCGTGGGCAGCACTTTTCAGCTCTTCCATCACATTGCAGGTGCCGGGCCCAGCATTTGGGGAGGCCTGACCGCTTGTTTGAAGCAGCAAGGTTTCAAACAAGGACTCAGGAACCCTTTCTTCTTCCTGTTGCCAAGGGAGTTTCTGGGGCTTGTTGGGTCAGCTTTTAGGCATTTGGTGTGCACCAGGGCTTTGGAGTCGTTTTCTGGATTATTCCACACACACTCACGCTTGTGCCCACTTTACAGATGTGGGAACGTCTCTTCAGAGTGGTCCGAAATGCTTGCCAAGCTCGCCCGCTGCCTGCACCACCAGGGCCTGTCTGCCCACCTTTCCTGCCCTCACAAGGCCCCCGCCCTTCTCCCGCCCTGCCCCACCATGGGCAGCCCCTGCCCTGGGGCCTGGCTGGCCTGAGTTGTGCTGACAGCTGGGAGCAGGAGGGGCCCCGCCTGGCCCCAGGCCCAGGAATGTACCGGGGGTGGGGGGGGGAATTCCACTGCCTCCCACGCGGGGCAGGAAGAGTTAAGAGGCTGCCTCCTGGATCCAGAGGCCTCTTCACTCCTTTTACAGCCTGGGTCTCCTCAGGAAAGTGCTGGGAGCCTGCCCCTCCCCCTCGGCTGCACTTCTTGCCTTCTTTGGTCCTCCCTTCTCCTGAGGTCTGCACCACTGTGTCCTCCTCCCAGAGCCTCTTGCTTCCCATAAGGGGAACACTTGGAAGGCGGGGTTGTAAAACTCCCTTCTTAGCACGCATGCGTGCCTACACACACACACATACACACACACACACGGCATCCGGCTGCTCACGTGCACTGCCCATCGTCCCCTGAGTCTCATGCTTTGGGGCTTCATCGGGGTGGGCAGGAGTGAGGCAGCCCCCGGCACCAGGAACAGTGTGTGAAGGCTCCAGTCTGTCTGTCTGTCCCCCAGCCTGCACCTTGCAGGCTTTCCCCAGCTCAGCCCAGAATGCCAGAGAGACCCCAGAGGCAGGGAGCAGAGGTTCAGAGCAGATTCAAGCAGGGCTCTTGAGATCACTGGGTCTAGCAGACTTTGCAAGCCTGTCACTGAGACCGCCTGCTGTGCGTGCTCATGCCCCTGCTGGCCCACAAGCCCACGCCCAGCCACGGGAGCTCTCGCCACCTCACCGGTTGCCTGTGACCATCTTTGGGCAGCTCTGACTGTCATGAGGGCTCTGGGGTAAATTAGCTGTAAGCTCAGCTCCCACCCGTGGCCTGGACTCACCTCTTATGGGTCACAGTCCTTCAAGTCCTCTTCCTCTCCAGTTTTCCCTCACCCTCCAGCACCCCAGGCCACACAGCCTGGATCTTTCCCTGCCTGGCTGTAGCTAGGGGGCCTCAGGCCAAACCTGGTCCTCATGGCCTCAGTTTTTTTGCTTGAGAAAAGGGAAGTTTGACTGACGGTGTGATCACACAGCCACCCCGTCAAAGCCCTGTTTCTAGAATTCCATGGAAAGAGAATGATCTGGAAAGTTCTAGAAACATCTCACCAGGGTGCTAACCTGTGCCCAGCATCAGTGTTTGACAGGGAGTTTACTCTTGACCTTTTAGGGAAGATGTGCGCTGGAAGCCCTCAGTGAGATCTACTCTTGGATGTTACCATCCGAGGGGCCTTCCCTCGGGTCTTCCCTGGATTTTTGCCAGCAACAAGAGGAAGTCCAGGATCCTTGGGACACTCAAGGTGCATCTCTGTCTGACTTCAGCCCCGCTCCAAATCTGAGTCAGTCCACAGAGAGACTCCTGCATTTTTTTTTCCTTATTTTTGAAAGAGAGAAAAAGACAGAGTTCCCGTCCACAGGTTCATTCCCCCAATGCCTGCAACAACATTGGTGTCAGCCAGGAGGCAGGAACTCAGTCTAGGCTTGCACACGGCAGGCAGGGGCCCAGCTGCTTGAGCCAACACTGCTGCGTCCCCGGGTGCACATGAGCCAAGAGTCGAACATAGACTCTGTGACATGGGGTTTGGGTGTCTCAACCAGCGTCTTAATGGCCAGGCCAGAAGCCCACTCCTGAGAGTCCTCGGTTTTGAAGCCCGTCTCTGCCACTGTTGCTACACAATGTTAGATCACTGGGCTCCTCTGAGCTTGTCTTTCCCCTGTTGCCAAGGTGAGGGTTGCTAGAATTGAATGTGGTGAAGGTGTGCATGTGCCTGGCACGTGCTCTCTGTGCAGGAACTGGAGAATAGCAGGTGCTGGACCACCTCAGGTGCCATGGCCACGGCCATGGCCATGCCTTCTGGAGGCTTGTACCCAGTAGCCACTGTGTAGCAGGTACTGTGGACACTGTGACCACAGGTTGCTCCCCAGAAACACAGAAGAAAGGAGACCAATTACCCAGAGTGGCATTGGGTAGGAGGAGATGAGGGTGGGAGGAAGTGATGGCCAGGACGGCTGCGAACTCTTTCCAGGAGGGACTTTGGAGACCACCTGGCCATGGGAGGAGGCTGCAGGGGAAGCAGCGTGAGAGGGGTCCCAGAGGTGGCGAAGCTGAGGCCGCCCTGTGCCCTCATGGCACCTTGTCCTTTGTCTTGGTTCTGGTATATGTAGCAGAAGGGCTCAGTGTCCCTGCTGGTTGATGAAGGAGTAGACGTAGCCCCCTCCGGGGCCCTCTGTGCAGGCTTGGTCTGGGCCCAGTGTCTCCCATTTCACAGCGGTATTTCCTAACACCCTGTGCTTGGCAGCAGGCCACTGACCCTCACCCAGGAAGCTGAAAGGAGATCTGGGAGAAAGGGCTTTCCATCCTGGGCTGGTGGAAGGACAGGAGCCTGGGTCGAACTCCTAGGCCTGCAGGTGCCAAAGCCTGTTCCCTGTGTGGAGCTGGGGGTGGGCGGGAGGCAGGGGGTGGTGCGGAGCCATGTGAGGTTGCAGCCACGTGAGCGGGGTTGTAAGTCATGGATGAGCCAGGGGAGGGGCGTGGAGGGGAACAGAGGAAGCCAAGTGTGGCTGTGGCCTGGCCCCCGGCCTGGAGGGTTCAGGTTCTCACTGTGTTGATCCCTGGTCCTCTGTGTGACCCAGGCTCAAGGTCAGGATTTCTGGTGGGCAGAGTCTCAGGCTGGTAGGAAGACTCCTTCTCCCTCTGTAGGTCTCGCAGTTGCCAGCTGCACAGGGAGCTGTGACCCAATGTGCCTAAAGCCCTTATTCCTCAGAGGGGCCGCCCTGCCTGCGATCCTACCGTTGGGTATAGCTGCGTGCGCGAGGAGGGGTGGAGGGGTAGGGAGGCAGAGCAAGCGCAGAACGATGGATCTCAAAGTGCTACTGATGCCTCTGCACATTTGCCACATCACTCGAAGCCTAAGGCCTAGCACAAGGGAGGAGATGGTTCTGTCACCAAAGGAGGCAAACAGATGCGGTTGCAGAGAAAGCTGAATGAAAAGCAAGACAGGCTGGGGCTGCACTTCCGATGGGCCGGGGCGACCTGCCAGCGAGTAGGTTTTTTTTTTTTTTTTTTTAAGATTTATTTATTTATTTGAAAGAGTTACACACAGAGAGAAGGAGAGGCAGAGAAAGAGAGAGGTCTTCCATCCACTGGTTCACTCTCCAGTTGGCTGCAGTGGCCAGAGCTGCGCCCATCTGAAGCCAGGAGCTTCTTCTGGGTCTCCCACGTGGGTTCAGGCCATCTTCCACTCCTTTCCCAGGCTATAGGAGAGAGCTGGATAGGAAGTGGAGCATCCAGTACTCGAACCGGCGCCCATATGGCATGCCAGCACTGCAGGTAGTGGCTTTACATGCTACGCCACAGCGCCAGCCCCTGAGTATGTTTTTTTTAAAAGACTTATTTTATTTATGTGAAAGGCAGAGCAACAGAGAGAGAGAGAGAGAGAGAGAGAGAGAGAGGGAGGGAGGGAGAGAGAGAGGGAGAGGGAAAGAGGGAGAGAGAGAATCTTCTGTCTGCTGGTTCACTCCCCAAATAGCCACACAGCCAGGTCTGGGCCAGGCTGAAGCCAGGAGCCTGATCTCGCACATGGGCCCTCTTCTGCTGCTTTCCCAGGTGCCTCAGCAGGAAGCTGGACCAGGACTTGACTCAGGCACTGTGGTGTGGGATGCTGGTCTCACAGCGGGCAGCATAACCCCCTGCACCACAGAGCCACCTCCACCAGCAAGTGCTTGACACCAGTGAGGGTGGCCCAGGGGCAGGAAGGTCCTATGGGGCTAAAGAGCTAAAACAGCTTTCCAGATTCCCAGAGCAGCCCCAGATAGATAGGGTACCTGGGCTGGGAGGTGTGCGGGGGTGGGGGGGGGGGGGAGGAGGCCAGCTGGCAGCCTGGCCATCACTTTCTTCAGTGCAGAGGAAGGAGTGTTCCTATCTGTGTCTCGGGTTCTTTTCCAGATCAGTTGGGGTGCTGGCTGTGGAGACCTCTGTGTGTGGGGGGGGTCCCCGCCAAGGAAAGCAGTGTGTAATTATCATCTCCCCTCTGATTGTCTGTCTGCCACCATTGCTGACATTTGGGTGGCGGGCAGGGAGGGAAGTCCGTGTTCTCCTGGACTGCGAAATTTCTACTTGAAGAAATTTAGTCTTGGAGACAGCAGACAAGAGGGACTGCAAAACCTGGTGTGAGTGCTGACATTTTCCCTGGCCAAGACAGACATCACTAATCAATCCCCACACTTTTTCCTGCTGATCTTGGATATGTGGCCTTGTAATCTTCACCCGTACAATGACAGCAACTTCTAAGTGATGGGACCTGGCCTATAAGATAGAGTCTATTTGCCATCTCTAAATAAAGAAGAGTGATCATTAATGCCATTCTTGGTCAGCACCATGCAAATGACTCAGTAGATGCATGCAGGGGCGTGTGTGGGGTATGGGACAGCTGTGAGCTAAATTAAATTAGACTGGGGTGGCTTCAGGTTGGAGGTGGTAGTGGGCTAAGCCCGAGAAGGAGAGGAGGGAGATTAGGAGAAGGGAAGAGCCAGAAGAAAGGTGCTCTGGGCTATTATCCTGGTGTCACAAAGAGCAAATGGCAGTGGGCTAGGGCAAAGGCTTATGAGTGGCTTGGTGTGGAGTGACCTGGCCTGGGAATCTGATCTCTGCACTGCCACTTTTTACTGTGTGACCTTGGGAAAGCCATTCCCCTTGTGTAAGGTATAAATGCCTCTTTCTGCTAAGACACACACACACACACACATACACACACACACACCCTCCTCCCCAGGCAGCAGCTCCAAAGGAACGCCTTGTTGGTGGCAGCTCATTAAAGCGAGATCCAAATGAGTCAGAAATCTGGGGGCTGGAAGCAGTAGCTACACCGGGATAGTTATCAGGGGAAGAAGCAAGGACGTGGGCCGCGCAGGGCCTGGATGGCTGACAGATCCCCAGATTTCGAGAGAATGGAGTCTTTTCCCTGAGGTCAGCAGAAGGTTTGGGCCCGAGCAGCTGAGCTGGGGCTCCCGGGCTCCGCACCATTTCCAGGCGCCCTTTCATTCTTGTCCAAGAGGGAGGGGAGGCTGGTTCTGGGCAGGGGGGCCGACAGGTTCTCATCTATTTATAGCTGGGATTTGGGGTCATGTGGCCCTGGGTGCCTGGATGGCCCGGTGCCTGGCCTTGCCAGCCAATCACTGCTTACTGCAAATCAGCCTCTCCCAATCACAGCCAGTCGCTGCCCCCAGGGTCCCGCACATTAACAGGTGCCCTAATGTGAACCCACAGGGCTGGCCTGGGCTCTGGCCAGATGCTCAGCATTCCCTCCCACCTCCCAGCAGGCTCCTGGGGGGCTGCCAGGTGTCGGCTGGGACAGAGGTGGGGGCAGAAAGGAAGAAGGGAAGAAAGGGCTTGTGTGCAGGCAGCCGGCGGGGGCATGGGGCCCGGGCTGTTCAGGCCAAGGGTTCCGAGCCTGCAGGGTGGACAGAAGGTCATGGTGCTTAGGACAGGGGTCTCTGGAATAGGCATTGGTGGGTTCTGGCGTTGGTGTCACACTGGGGGAGAGAGAGCGACTGAGCATGAGGGCCCCCAGGCCTTCCTCACCCCAGGATACATCTGCTCTCTTGCCACACTCAGAACCACAGAAGCCGATTAGTGCAGTGCTGGGAACTCAGCGAAGGCTCTGTGGGGTGTTTCCTAAAGAGGGTAGGTGCCAGGGTCAAGGGCATCAGGTGGTCCTAACCATGACTGCATGAGACCTAGAAGACAGAAACCATGGGCTGGAGTTGGTGTCCTTCGCAAACTCATCTGACTTCTTCGGGTCTTACCTTCTGCGGCTCTGCAATGGGCAGACCGCCAGTCTCACGGGGATGTCTTGAGGACCAGATCAGAGCGTGTGAATTTGCCAGATAGCCCTGGGTCAGGAGCGTGGCCTTCCATGCACGTCCGCTGGGCAAGGTGGGTGTGGGAGACCCCCTGACATGCCTGCCTGATGCTGACCGCACTGCTCACCTGCCTGCAGGTACCTCAGTGTCACTGTGTCCAAAATGCAGATCCCTCCTACCCTTAGCCTTGTCCCTCCTTTCTCTCCCATGCGGCTGGAGCCTCCTTGATGTCTCCTTCCTGCTCACAGCCTGGCCGTCCCGAGTCTCCCTACTCCTAGCCTAGAAAACAGGTCACGGACACGTCCGACCTCTCAGCTTCTGTTCCTTTTCCTTCCTTACGCTCAGAGAACGTTATCTCACCTTGACCACGTCCAAGTGTCAGCCAGAGTGCAGATCTGTGACATCAGTCTGCAGGAATCCCTCTGGGGAGTCCCTGATCTCAGGGTAGTCTGGCCTGCCCCTGGCCTGGAAGTTCCACCAGGATTTGGGCCTGTGGACTTTGCCCTTGTCCCTGCCTGCCTCCTGACCCCCACTTCAGCCGACTGAATTGCTCTCGCTTCCTTCCCCTCTTGTGTTCTCACCTCCTGGGCCCTGCTTGGGGTCTCCCCCGTGTGACCGGTGATGAGGGCCCATCTTGCTATCCCCCCAGGAGGTGCCTTGTGCAGGTTGCCACTGCAGTAGTGGTTCAGGAAGCAGCAAGGTGTTTGTATAATCCTGCAGGGTGACCTTGACCTGTAATTACAAGGGTCAATGTCAATGCTGACATTCAAGGGTCAGGAAGTCTGGAGAGAAGCCTCAGGTAGGGTGGCAGGAAGCCTGGGTCCCCAGCAGGATTCTTCCTGTGTGGCTGGCCTCTCCTGGGGCCTCTGCCTCCATGTGTACCACAAGGGACTGGCCCAGACGCCCTTGTCTGTGGGCCCCTCTGGTTCTAGAGGGCGAATGGGAAATGGGTAGAGAGGCAGCCAGCCAGACCCAGGTAGGAATCCTGCTGGGTGATCTGGGGCCTCTCTGACCTTGGTCTCTTCATCTGTGGGAGGACAGAGCACATGGGGCTTGGAGGGTCCAGTGAGACAGCCCACTTTGGACAGTAGGCACATGGTCAGCGGCCCCCTCATTCAGCTGTGATGGTGAGACTTGGCTGTTCATTTGTGTCACACGTCTCCATTGTTAGGATTCCTTTTGGTCCCAAACTCAGCTTGACAGACACTAGGTCTTGCCCCTACTTCACCTCTCTTGAGGTCCCAGGGCCCCCTCTCCACACACAGAGGTAGCGGCTCCTGTTTGGTCTTCTGATGGTGCCACATGACAGGGGCAGGGCAAGGATCAGGATCAGGTGTGTCTGCGGTTAGTGTCATGACTGTCCGGGGCTTGGCACCCCACATCTATGAGGTTAGTATTCAGGCCAGGCTAGTGTCAGAGTGGAGATTCCCCAGGGCCAGGAGCTGAGGCCCACAGGCAGTCTCTCCCAGATGCCCTTGTCATGGAAGCTCTTCTCTCTAGCTCACAGTCACAATTAGAATATACAGTCAATACAACGGAAGGGTTGGGTTCGGTCATCCTCCATCAGCAATCTGTTGGTAATGACTGTCAAGAGTTGCATGTTGAAGAATCCAAGGCTGTGCTCTGGCTCAGTGGGAAAAAGGCCAATGTTGATTAGTAATGCCTGCCATGGGCAAGGACGTTGAAAGTGTTGGTGCGCTTGTCATGTGGTAGCCATTCCTGAACTTTTCCCAGCTCTCTCACTTCAGATGTGTGTCAACAGAACCAATCAGAGCAACCTCAGGCTTCACAAGAGTGACAAATGTGAGGTGAAATGACCTGAGAATTCAGAGACTCCAATCCTGGGTGTGTGTGTCCTTGAGGAAGTCATTTTCCTTGCGGGAGCTCACTTTCCTCATCTGTAAAATGGATCGGATGATGTAGCCCTGTGAACCAAGCAGAACTCTTACAAGGATCCAAGGAGGTGATGAATGCAGTATCATTTGGTTGCACTTAGAATAGTGGCAAGCAGCTCAGTGACACTTTTTGTGTACCAGGTACTGTTCTGAGTGCTTTGTTTACATCCTTATGTAATCTTCCAACCTGGCAGTCGTGACCATGGTCCTGGTTTCATAGAAAATGACACTTGGGCACCAATGTCAAGTCACATGCCCAAGGTCACATGGTTGTGGCAGAGCAGCCTGGCTCTGCTGTTGCTGCTTGGAACACTCTGGTCATTGTGCTTCTCAGCCTAGACCGTGAGTGCTGTGTCCCTGAAGGGAGTGCCGTGCACCGGAGGCAGCTCCTGCAAACCCTCCCTTGCTCAGTCCCTCCTGACCACCCTGCGTGTTGCTCTTCCAGGGCTTGAAGACACCTTTCTAGGACCTCATGGCGGGGGGAGGATGAAGGGCCAGCAAGGTATACAGCTAAGCGTCTTCCCTGCTCTCTACCCACACTGTCAGGTTCAGCTCCTGGCTGTACCCCTTTCCTAGCTGGGTGAGGAGGGGCAAGTTGCCTGTATCTCTGGGTCTAGTTTCCCCATCAGTAAATGGAGATGATACTATGTGAGGTTATTGTGGAGCATGCGTGGGCTAACACACAGATGTGCTTGGTGATACATGACGTGCTCAGGGGCAGGCGTTTGGGTCAGTGCTTAACGCACCCTTTGGGAGGCTCACATGTTGGGATCCTTGGGTTCGAGCTTCCTGCTAGCACGCAGTCTGGAAAGCAGCAGGTGATGGCTCCAGTACCTGGCCCTGCCGTTTACATGGGAGACCTGGACTGAGTTCCTGACTCCTGACTTTGGTCTGGCCCAGGCTTGGCTGGTGCAGGCATTTTTGGGAGTAAAACAGCAGATGGAAGATTCTCTCTCTCTCTCTCTCTCCTTCTCTCACTCTGTCTTTCAAATAAATTTTAAAAAATTAAAAATACTCAGTATGGGGGTGCAGACGGTGGCAGTGCAGGGGGAAGGGGACGAGCAGTTTTGGGTGTGGCCTGCCTTTCTCAGGACCACCCTGGTTTCTGCTTTCTCTTGTGTTGTTTATGATAATGCCCTGGTTGGCTCTGAGCAGAATATCTGCTCCCCCGTGGACGGAAGTCATTCCTCCGCCACCCCCGAGAACCTGGGCTCACGAGTCCCTCTGTGCTACACCCCTCTTCCCAGCACAGACTGCTCTACCTTGAGCAGCTAGAACCGCAGCCCTGTCCATGCCATGCTGCTGCAGCCAAGACCAGCCAAATCCAGAGTGAGCCAGTCTGCAGCCTGCAGTTCCTGGAGGCCTTTGCTGCTTTAAAAAAAAAAAAAAAAAAATCATGATAAGAAGAACACAACTGGCAGGGATTAGATTCAAGGCTCAGGTGTGTGAGAACGTCCAAGCGCCCTTGCCCTTGTTCGAGGGCTTGATGAGATAAGCAAAGAAATGAATGACAGAGCTCACTGGCGATTGGCTTTCCTGTCGATCATTCAGACTGCACGCCCCTCTGCTGCATGGGTCTCAGTGCCCCCAGCTGTGCATGGGCCTGGCAGTTCGTGGGGAATGTGGCAAGTGCACGGACTCCCAGGCTCCAGGCATCTGGGCAGTGGACAGCAGTGATTACATCGCACGTGGGACTTGGTGAAAATACGATTTCCAGAGTCTTCCCCCATGCTGAACTCAGGACCTCTGGGGTAGGGCCCAGGACTCTGCATTTCTGCCAGCTTCCCCAGGATACTGTGCAGCAGGTGGCCTGGGAACCAACTGGAGAAAGACCAGGTCTCCTCTTAAGAATGTTCTTTGATGCTGTTCAGTTTCTCTCTGCCTGCCCTCCCTGAGTCACTCAGCTCCCAACTCTTGGGGGCAGCTGAAAAACCTTGTGCGATGCCCAGCCAGGGCCCCTGCCTGAGAGTCTGGAGGTGGCTCCCACTCCCCGCACCCTGTCTTGGCAGTGCTGGTGCCTGCCTGCCCTGGGCTGGGGCTGCGGTGCTGTGATGTCATTCTATGTTCTGCAGCCTGGGAGGCAGAGAGCACCAGAGCTGGAGGGGCTTTTCACTGTGGGATTCTCTCACCTGCCGCCCCGGCCAGGAAGGAGCCCCCAGGTGGAGGCACCCAGCAGTCCCCTGACCCCTCCTTGTGCACCTTATTACAGCTCAGGATATCGAGGGCTGGATTCCAGCGCCTCATGGCCTTGCTGTTTAAATAGAAAAGGAGACATCTATAAAAGTTTTACATCTTCAACAACAAACATGGGGCAAATGAGCGCTTGCCAGGCCCAGGGGCCTCAGGGGCCCCCAGCACATCACTGGCCTGGGTGTGATGCTTCCCCATGGGATGTGAGGTGGATGCCAGGGGAGGGCCAGCAGTGGGCACAGGGTGTCCCTCGGGTAGGGTGTGGGAGGAGTGGTGCCGAGAGCAAAGTCACCAGGCAGGAAGCCAGGGGAGCCGGTGGAAGGTGGAGCTACAGGTGCAGAGGTGCCAAGGGTGGATGGGCAGTGTGGGAGGGAAGCTGGGGAGGGCAGGACATGGCGCTGTAAAGTGGACATTAGTGGGCAGACGTTGCCTTACCGGACCCTCGGAGCCAGCAGGGCTCTCCCAGGTCTCCCACAGGAGGCTCTGGTCCTCGAGGGCAGGCTGGGGACTGGGGTGGGCTGAGGGGTTTCTCCTAGGAACCTGGGGAAAGGGTCCTCCCATCTCCTCCCTCCCCACAGCAGCTCCCAGAGGCAAGAGGGGTCCAGGAAAGGCCGAGACCTCCTCTCAGGATCAATTCATTTGGCTCTTGGGTCTGAGGACTGGGTCAGGATGGAGAGGAGAGGATTGAGATTGGAATAGCATTTAGATCCCCCCCACCCCAGATTTTATTTTATTTATTTGAAAGGTAGAGTGAGAAAGAGAGTGGGAGAGACAGACCTTCCATCCACTGGTTTACTCTCCCCAAGTGGCTGCAACAGCCAGGGCTGGACCAGGCTGAAGCCAGGAGCCTGGAATTCCGTCCAGTTCTCACGTGTGGGTGGCAGGGGTCCAGGTACTTGGGCCATCTTCCGCTGCTCTCCCAGCACGTTAGCAGGGAGCTGGATCCAAAGCAGAGCCACGGGACTCAAACTGGTGCTCATATGGATGTCAGAGATCCAAGCAGCAGCTTAACCCACTGCAGCACAATGCTGGCCCCTAGATTATCATTATTATTTTTTTTAAGATTTGTTTATTTATTTGAAAGGCAGAGTTGCAAAGAGAGAGAGGTCTTCCATGCACTGATTCACTACCCACATGGCCGTAATGGCCAGAGCTGCGCTGATCCTAAGCCAGGAGCCAGGAACTTCTTCCAGGTCTCCCACACTGGTGCAGGGGCCCAAGGAGTTGGGCCATCTTCTACTGCTTTCCCAGGACATAGCAGAGAGCTGGACGGAAGTGGAGAAGCTGGGACTCGAACCAGCGCCCGTGTGGGATGCTGGCACTGCAGGCTGTGGCTTTACCTGCTACGGCACAGTGCCTGCCCCCATGGCCCCTAGATTCTTGATTTCGTGTATAGAATGCGATTTCCTGTAGACTCCGGCACTGGAGAGCTGAGATTCCAGTTTGAGCTGGCTATCCTGTTGCCCCCCCCGGGTCTCTAACCTTTTAGTGCCTGTGTTTTCCCATCTGCAAAATGAGATAATATGAGTTTCTTCCTTGAGGATGATCATGAGGCTTAAAAGAATTTGCTGATGAAGGAGAAGAGGCAGGATGGAGTGCAGACTGACCATGTAGTTGTCGTAGGGTTTACAGGAAGTCCATGGAAAATGGGTGCTACGGAGAGAATTATTTATGGATTCCACGATTTTTGGGTACCAACATAAATGTTATCATTTCATTCCATTTTCCACAAAGGTCTTCATGACCCCATCCACTCAGTAGGTCTGTGTTCTCCAGTGCCAGCCTCTGCAGGTCCCAGCAAAGAGCAGCTCACATCGGTCTGTGTAAGGAAACGTGGGGCCCCTGCTGGGATCCACCCTGGGGCCCCACAGAAGTCCGAATCCCTTGGGACACGCATGGGTCTGACAGTGACTGCAGCCTTGAGGCCAGCCGTCCTCGTGGCTGTGTGCAGGGCAGAGGCGGGGTTCGGGCCGGCCTGTGGCCTGCTGGGTCCCCTCGCTCATCCTGTGGGGGTGGTGCTGCTGCCTGCTCTTCCCTCTTTCCTTCCTCGGTGCTGGGTCGAGGCCTTGGGGCAGCCGTCCGTTCCTGGCCAGGGTGTGGTCTCTGCCCCTGACTCATGGGCGCTGTTTTCCAGCCAGAGAGAGAAGTGATTCTTGATCATCAGGTCCCGGGCGGGGTGGGGATGGGGGGAGTTGGGAACAGAAGGAAGTCGGTTCATGGGGGGCAGCCTCTGCCTTCCCCAAATCCCGGGATGCTGTCTGAGGGATGCCCCGCCTCTCTTGGCGTTGATGGTGTAGCACACGAAGCCAGGCTGCAGCCTGTGGACACAGCCTGGAGCCAGAACCATCGGCACACAGACCAGGCCCTGTGGTTCCCCAGCACGCTTCTCCTTGGGAGCCCAGCTCCTGTGATTTTAGACCCAGCCTTGTGTGCAGAGAGCTGAGCTGGCCAGGCCACCGCATGGAGGGGTAGGCCTTTGTGCCTACAGGGCACTCATGGCAGGAGGGCGCGTGCTCACCAGGACCTGACTGGGAGGCTCAGACTGACCGCGGGGCTGACGACCCCTGAGCCTGGGAGCAGTGTCACAGCAGAGGACCCTGCGTGTGCGTGTGCGTGTGTGTGTGTGTGTGTGTTGCGAGGATGGGAGGGTGAGTCCAAGCTTTCCATGGCTGCCATGGGTCAAATCCAGGCAGCTGTCTGTTCTTGTCAATAAAGCTTTATTGGAACCCGGCCACGCCCACTCTGTATATGTTATCTGTGGCTGCTTTTGTGCTACAGAGTAGAGTTGTTGGAACAGAGACCTTAGTGGCCCCAAAGTCTCCACGCCTTTCTGGCCCTTTACAGAGGAAGTCTGCCTGCTGCTGGTGATGAGGCTACTCAGGGAGGTGACATTTGGGCTCCTGTTAGAGAGAGACCAGGAGACGGGCTACCAAGCAGACCGCCAAGGTCGGTGCTGTGGCCCGTGGCCAGGCTTCTGATCGCCTGGATTCCATGGATTTATCAAAGGTGCAGACCCAGCGGTGTCTTAGCTTGCTTTCCACCGCGTCTTGGTTTGACATGACGGGGGACAGAGGCACCAGGACTTGTTGGTGGCATTGGGTGGCAGAGCTCAGTCTCAGAACCCAGGCCAGGCCGGCACCGTGGCTCAATAGGCTAATCTTCCGCCTGCGGCGCCGGCACACCAGGTTCTAGTCCCGGTCGGGGCACCGGATTCTGTCCCGGTTGCCTCTCTTCCAGGCCAGCTCTCTGCTGTGGCCCGGGAGTGCAGTGGAGGATGGCCCAAGTACTTGAGCCCTGCACCCCATGGGAGACCAGGAGAAGCACCTGGCTCCTGCCTTCGGATCAGCGTGATGCGCCGGCTGCAGCGCACCAGCCGCGGCGGCCATTGGAGGGTGAACCAACTGCAAAAGGAAGACCTTTCTCTCTGTCTCTCTCTCTCTCTCACTGTCCACTCTGCCTGTCAAAAAAAATAAAATAAAATAAATAAAGAACCCAGGCCAAAGGACGTGGTTCCGATTTGCTGCTTTATTGCAGATGCTCGCGCGCGTGCAGCGCAGAATTCTCCCAGCGGTGAATTGGCGAGGAGACGCTGTTTGCCTCTAAAGGGCAGTTGCTTATTTTGTCTTTTCTGCGCCGTCGCCTTTGAGTTAGGAGAAGGGTAGGCAAGGGTTCCTGCTTTGCTCTATATAAGGCAGCTGTAGTCCCAGCCAGGCTCAGCCCTTGACAACAGGGCTAAAATGGTCACAGCGAGTTCTGTGCAAGGCCAGCTCCACACCACGGTGACAGTGGCCTCTATCAGCTGCTGCCAGCGCGCGCCTGCCTGCCTGCCTGCCTGCTGTGCACCTGCCCTCCCCCTCGGAAGCAGAGTGGAATGTGGCGCTCCCTGCTGGCCATGCGGGCCCGGTGGGTCCTTCCTGCGAGGGCAGTACCCAGTGCTGTGCCGTGTCCATGGGCTGCTTGGTGCAGGCAGAGGCCGAGCCGGCTGTGCTCCGAGCACCCGCCCCTCGGCGGGCCTCAGGTGCCGCCCCTGTGCAGTGGAGAATGGGACCCAGCTGTGGGCGAGGCTGCCTTTTGCTCTGCTCCTCTGTAAATCTGCCACCCGCGCCTCCCTTGCAGTGGCTTTGAAGCACAGAGCACTTTGTCCTTCCTCAGGCACGGACGACCAATGCCCTGGTTTAGGATGTTGGGTTTTCTGGGTTCCAGCCCCAGCTTAGCTGGGTGTCTCCAAGAGAAGGGACAGAGCTCACTGGGCCTCATGTCTCCTCAGCTGTGGGATGGGGTAGCTAGGGAGGCAAGCCCAGGGCACCTGCCGCCGTGGCTGTCGTTACAGCCTGCAGGGTCCTTTCCTCCCTGGGGCTCTGCGGTGCTACCTGCCAGGCCTGCAGCCCCACAGGTGGGTCTCCCCTGGGGCCAGCACGGCCTGGGGAAATTCTTCAGCAGAAGTCACCCCCCTAACACTATCCCCGCTCCCGGCTCTGGAAACCTGACCTGGAGCTTTGAGGCCCATGGAGAGCTTCCAGGGGTCTGCATGCAAACCTGAGTCCAGGTGTGGGCCGCTTGCCTGCCAGCCTGCTGTCTTGGACACTGGGTCCGGGTGGGTGGCAGCTCTGAGCAGGGTGCCCTCCCCTCGGTGACCCCCCTGACCCCCCTGCAGACTCAGTCCTTCCCACGTCTTCTGTTTGGGGTGATTTTTTTTAAAGCAGTAGAATACAAGATGAGAGCCCAGCTTTAGCATCCGGCCTCTCTCAAGCAGCCGAGAACCTCATGGGGCCTCGCCGGTCCCCTCCTCCATGAAGTGGGTACCATGCCAGTTGAGAGGGTGAAATGGCATCATGCAGCTCATCTCCCTGCACAGAGTGAGGCCACTCGGCAGCATCTGAAGGGTGCCTACTGCGTGCTGAGGCCCACCTGCAAGCAAGCCAGCATTCAGGAGCTCCCGTTCTGGCTGGGATGGATAAACAGCAAGCACGTGAGCCACATGACCAAGGGCACTTCCGGTGGTGCCGTGGATCACGAAGAGGAGGAAGCCATGCAGTGGGGAGGGTGACAGTGGTGGTGGTGGGGGCGGCCCCTTCAGAATCAGAGGTCAGGGTTGGCCTCTTGGGAGAGGTGACCTTTGATCTGAACATTAGGAAGGAAGTGGGCACACAAGTGGCTTGTGCAAAGGCCCTGGGGCAGTAACCAGCTATTGCACTCCAATGTAAAGACTGCCAAGATGCCTGGGGTGTGGCAAGGCCTATCTAAGCCGTGGAGGTTTGGATTTCATCCTAAACACATGGAAGACTCTGGAGAGTTTTAAGCAGTGGGTGGTTGACATGATCTGCGTAAGATTCTGTTGGCTATGGCAGGAGAGACCGATTTGGGATGCAGTGGCCAGTATGGGTGACCGGGTAGGTGTGTGTTGTGCATCTGGGTAAGAGATGGTGCCAGCAGAGATGGAGACACCAGTGTTGTATTTTGGAGAGAGAATAGACAGGACTGGCTGATGGATGGCATGTGAAAGAAAGGTATCCTGCATTCTGATTCTGAGCAGTCGGTGCGAGGTTGGCCACCTGCTGATGGGGGGAAGGATGCAGGAGCCCGGTTTGGGTGGAAGCAGTAGAACGTTTGTAAGACTGAGATGCTGATGAGCCACCTGGTGGAGGTGTCCTGGGGCCCGGAAGCGAGCCGGCTCCTTCACAGGTGTAGCTGAGGCCATGGCTAATGCACGGAGGGACGAAGCTTGCTCCGAGCCGAGAGTGCCTGTGTGCGTGTCTGAGGGGGCTTAACCTCCCTAAGCTGCTGGATTAGCTGTAACGCCGGCCCGCAGTCACCCAGCACACTTGCCTGACCCACATCCTGTGCTCGGGGCTCAGGGCTCTGTGGGCTCACACATGCAGCTGGGACGGGGCGTGGCGTGGCGTGGCGTGTCCTGAGCTAGCCAGTCCCAAGGAACCGTGGCCAGATGTGCCGGTCTTCATGTAAGTGCTCGGCTACCTCACGGGCAGGGGGTCTGTGAACGCGGGTAGGGAGCGAAATCACATCTCGGGTTTCTTTTCCTTAAGATTTATTTATTTACTTGGCAGAGAGAGAGAGGGAGAGAAGGCTTTTTCATCCTCTGATTGATTCCACGAATGACCACAAATGCTGGGGCTGGTCCAGGGCTGAAGCCAAGAGCTTGGAACTCCATCTGGGTCTCCTGCACGCGTGGCAGGGGCCCAAGCACCTGGGCATCTTCTGCTGTCTTCCGAGGTGCATCAGAAGGGAGCTGGACCGGAAGTGGAGCAGCCAGGGCGTGGACCAGTGCTCCAACGTAGGCTGCTGATGTCACAGGAGGGGGGCCTGGACCTGTCGCATCCCAGCGCGGGCCCCTGGCCATCTATATTTTCGTTAACCTCTCACTGAAATGTCGCCTTCCTTTAATAATGAAAGTAGGCACCAAAAATGTCCTAGAGGTACCTGTGACTTTGCTGCCCGTGGGAATCACAGATGTTTTCCTGCCACATTATTATGGTTGTTGCAGCTGCCTAGAAATATTTTCTCTCGCTGCTACTTTGAAATTATAGGGAATTTTTAGACTTGCCACTAGCTCTCATTATTAAATGTGTTAATAAGGAAACATCTATTGCTGTAATATACATTCACTTTTTAATATTTGATGAGTGTGTTTTGATATTGGTTTCCTGAATAATCTTGCGTTTTATGCTTTCATGAACATGCCAGGATGTTCCAGGGCACGATCAGATTGCAGAGAGACTGCCCTGTGAGCTTGGTCGCAGGCCCATTTGATGCAAAAAGGGGCTAAGGCTCAGAGAGGTTGAGTGTCTTGGCCGGGGTCAAGCAGCTGGTTGAGTGGCCAAGCCCGGATTCACACAGCTCTTTCTGATCGCACAGGCAGTGTTTTCCACAGTCCACCTCTGCCTCCAAAGTGGCTTGTCAGCTAAGCCCACACTCGACAGGAACCACGGCTTTTGTAGCTCAACCCCTTATATTCCCCTGGTTGTTTTGTTTTGTTTTAATATTGATTTATTTGAAAGGCAGCATTTTAGAGAGAGGGAAAGACAGGGAGATCTTCCATCTGCTGGTTCACTCCCAGAACAGCTGGGGCTGGGCCAGGCCAAAGCCAGGAGCCAGGAGCTTCTTCTGAGTCTCCCACGTGGCTGGCAGGAGCCTAAAGACTTGGGCCATCTTCTGCTTTTCCCAGGCCATTAGCCTGGATTGGAAGTGGAGCATCCAGGGAGCTAGATTGGAAGTGGAGCAGCTAGGACTTGAACTTGGGCCCATGTGGGATGCCAGCTCTGCAGGTGGCAGCTTAACCCACTGTGCCACGGCACTGGCTCCAGAGCCCCTTTGTGGTGGTTGTTTGTTTTTTGGATAGGCAGAGTTAGACAGTGAGAGAGAGAGAGAGACAGAGAGAAAGGTCTTCCTTCCATTGGTTCACCCCCCAAATGGCTGCTGCGGCCAGCATGCTGTGCCAATCTGAAGCCAGGAGCCAGGTGTTTATCCTGGTCTCCCATGTGGGTGCAGGGCCCAAGCACTTGGGCCATCCTCCACTGCCTTCCCGGGCCACAGCAGAGAGCTGGACTGGAAGAGGAGCAACTGGGACAGAATCTGGCACCCCAACCGGGACTAGAACCCGGTGTGCCAGCGCTGCAGGTGGAGGATTAGCCTAGTGAGCTGTGGCGCCGGCTGCCCCTTTGTGTTTTGGAGAGATCTGTTTTCCCTACCAGTTATATGATTTAACTTCTGTTATAGCAAACTGTGGGGCACAGTGGAGTCCTGAGAAGAGGCACGTGCCTGTCTTGCAGCCCTGTGTGTCTCAGGCTCCTCTCTACCTCTGCCCTGTGGACCCCGACGAGTGTGTGATCACAGGTGAGAAGTGGAGTCGCGGCTCAGTTGAGCAGGCAGTGCACTGAGCCAATGAAAAGATGGAGGCCAAGGGTTGTGGGGCAGCTTGCCTGTGGTCCCTGAGCTTTAGCCAGTGGCATTCTGGGTCAGCGTCTTCCTTGTTGTGACCTCAGATGGTTCAGCAGACCTTAGCTCAGATCTAGCCTGTCGCCAACTTTGCTCTATGGTTGCAAATGTGTCACTAGCATCCTTGGGACATGGTTTCTTCATCTGTGCAATGGACAGCACCTGCCTCTCCTTGCTTGGGCAGTGGCCATGAAGCCTCTCTAATGTGCTGGTGCCAAGCAGAGGCTCCGTAAAGGGTGGTAACTCTTATGGGCCAGATAGTCCCACGCCCTCAGGGAGGGGGGGGCTCAGGTGGGTGTGGGAGCCGGGCACAGCTACCTGCCAACTGAGATGGGACCATCCCCAAGCTCCCGCCACTGCTCCAAGCCCAACGTGACCTGGTGGTCCAGCCTCAGAACCTCCTAGGTGGGCAGTCAGGGGCGGGGACCAGGAGAGCGCCTCCCCACCTCCCAGAGCCCCAGGATGCCACGCGGTGGCTTTATTTCACGCCGCTCTGGATTTAATAAGCAGGACCATGACGAGAGTTGGTGACCTCAGGGCCCAGATGGACTGTCTACTGGCATAAGCGGTGCTTGAGTCACTTCCCAGAGCTGGGCGCGTGGCAGACTTCCAGGAGCGGATGCACTCCCTGCATCCCCTGTCTCCCTCCCTCCCTGCTCCCCAGCCCCGCTCCCTCCCCGTCTCCAACTTGTTGGGCTTCAGGAGGCTGTGGACTGAGACAGCCAAGCAGCTGCTCTCCCCCAGAGGCTGAGGTTCAGCGTGGAGGGACCCTTCAGGCTGGGATGGGTCCAAGCCCTGGGCCTCCTGCCTCATTGCAGGCCCCCTGTGTCTGAGGGTACTTCAGAAAGTTCGTGGAAACTGGACTGAAAGGATCCATTGATGGGGGTGCGGTAGCAGAGTTGTGGTGAATAAGCTGCCACCTGCGGCGCCGGCATCCCATATGGGTGCCAGTTCGTGTCCCAGCTGCTCCACTTCTGATCCAGCTCTCTGCTGATGGCCTGGAAAAGCAGCGGAGGATGGCTCAAGTGCTTGGGCCCCTGCACCCACATGGGAGACCAGGAAGAAGTTCTGGGCTCCTGGCTTCGGCCTGTTCCACACCTGACCATTGTGGCCATTTGGCGAGGGAACCAGTGGATGGAAGTTCTCTCTCTTTCTTTCTCTCTCTCACTCTGCCTTTCAAGTAAATAAAATGAATCTTTAAAAAAAGATACATTTATTTTGGTGCAAAAAACCAAATCCATATATAGTTTTTTCATAATGCCCATTTTCCATGAACTTTCTGAAGATCCCCTATATGTATATTGAATACACGGGCTCAGTGGCCCAAGTACCCCAGAAAGAGGACAAGCTAAGGTAACCAGGGCAGGCCTCATGGAGGAGGTGGCCTATGGAATGGGCTTTGGAAGTAGATTGGAGCATGTATGTGAGAAATAAAAATCCTTCCAAGAGTGAAGAAAAGCATTAAATAGAAGACAGATATCCCATGACCTCCGCCATCCCTCAAACTGTCCACATCATCAGAGAAACACATGGTAGGAGATAGCTGTTAACGCCCTACTCATTCAACAACCAATCTTGCCAAGAGCGGTGTGCACGAAGCTGGGTGGCTTCTGACCTGTGGTATGTGAACACTGGGGGCACAGCAGGTGACTGGAGAGGGGTCCCCGCAAGATGAGAGAGTCCAGCCCAGGCATGGGGAGGCAGGGCTGACTGGACAAAGATGGAGGTGGCATTGCTGGGTGCTAGGAGCCGAGCCTGTAGACTTGGATCAAATCCCAGTTCCAGCACTTCCTGGCTGTGCCGCCTGGGGCCAGCATGTTTACCTCTCTGGGTTCCAGTTACCCCATCTCACACGGAGCTGACCATCCAGGGACTTCCCGAGAAAGCTCCTACTATGCTCCAAGGCACCCAGTGACCAAGAACAAACCCCCTTGTTTGTGCTGCTGCTGCTGTTGTCGCGATGGCTGGGGCTGGGACAGCAGAGCCCCCTGACAGGCAGGGCCAGGTGCAGACTGGGGGTGGGGGGAGTGAGCATTTGGAAGGAGGAGGGCCCGCCAATCGACCTGAAGCTCAGAATAGCCTGGAAGTGCAAGAACAACAGTAAATAAATGGGTTCCGGATGCTTTTAAATCTTGGCATTTCCTGATCTCGGCTCAGCCGGTCCAGACAGCTTCATCAGCGTTTACTGCCGAGGCCGGCGGTACACTCCTCCCCTGGCCATCGCCCAAAGCTGCTTTCAAGAAAATCACATCTAGAAACGATTGGATCTCTGGCGCCGGGCCTGTGGGTCATGGACGTCGACCCAGGTCCAGGCAGCGTTGGGCTGTGTCCCCAGTGTGCAGCGTTAAGGGCTGGGGGATGAGGCAAGAGGGAGGGCTGGCCCCAGTGGCACGAGTGGGCGAGGTACTGGCCAGAGACTGGCCAGGCTGCTCCCCAGCCAGTCTCTCAGGGTTTATTGAGCACTTACTGTGTGCCAGGCGCCAGGAAAATACTCATGCAAACAAATGTTTTATTGCCCGCTGTGCTAAGCTCCAGAAGGCTCCGGAAGCCTGGAAGGCTGCGAGAGGGTACAACAGGGCTCCTCCTGGGGAATGCAGTCTCAAAGCAAGCCTTCCCCGAGGGAGTGGAGAGTGGAGCTGAAGAGGTGAGAGCTGTGCAAAGCATCTGTGTGTGGGAAGGGTGGCCCAGGGAGAGGGAACAGCAGGTAGCAGGTGCAGAGTCTCCATGGGGAGAGAGGGAGCTGCAGCAGGCCAAGAGGTGGGGAGGGGTGGGGGACTTGCCAAGCCGGCCGGCGCCACGCTGTGCAGGGCAGCTTGGCCACAGGGAGGATTTCGGTGTTTACCGAGAGGAGTCGCACAGAGCCAATGAGGTCCTGAGAAAATGGCTGTGATCACTATGCGCCAGCAGCCTGGGCTGGAGGCTGAGGGCCGTGCTGCCTCGAGTGTAGTTCCACGGAGATGCAGCCTGGGTCTGTGTCAGAGCTGCAGGGTTGAGGCCTGTGACCAGGTAGGGGGAGGCTGCAGCTGCTCCAGCACTTGCCTGGGGACTGCTGTGCGCTTGGGGTCCTTTACATGATGGCTTTGTGCCGGCCACTGTGCAGACAAAGCCCTCGTGAGGATGGGTGGGACTACTACGAGTGAGCGAGCCAGCGGCCAGTGCAGCTCTACTGGGGCCCAGTGTGTTGGCTCGGCCCCTCGCTGACTGGCTTTGCTGGTTGACAGTTGCCCTAGATGAGCGTTCTCTACGTTGAACCTGACTTTTCTCTGGGCTTGACCCACAGCCCCAGCTTCCGTCCCGTTGCTCCAGTGACCCTCGGTGTTGTGTTAGCCCGGCCACAAGACCCAGTTCAGAGCCAGGCTGTGAAGGCCTTGTTGCTTGTAGCCGCAGGGCACACAGCCTCCCAGCCTGCTGGCTCTGGCAGCCCTTGACCGAGGGCAGGAGCTGGACGGGCTGTGTCTCTGGGTCTCACATGTCGCCTGCCTCCTGGGATTCAGATGATCTCTGCGGCTTGTTTTCAGTTTTCTTCTCACTTCCTCTCCTCTCCTCCTTCCCCTCTGTCCCCACCCTGTCCCCCTCTGTGGCTGCCCCGTGGGGTCATTCCCGCGCCTCTCAGCTGGGCAAGCAGATCTTAGAGGGGCAGTGGGGGCCTCCTTCCTGCAGGCCGCCCAGGGAGGAAAGCAGCTCGCAGCTGGGCAGCTGTTCCCAGTGGGCTGCGGGCTGAGCTGCCGGTCTCTGGAGCCCTCCTGGGAGTGCCAGCGCTGTGTGCTGTGTCAGCTCTGCCCAGACAGGGAAACCCTCACTGGGAGGACCCAGGTCTTGCCCCATAGTCACGTGCTGGGATCTGACTCCTGACTTGATAGTTCCTGCTTCCCAAACTTGAATGGGCACATGGCTGCCCTGGGTTCTTGTTGAAATATAGATTTGGGGGACAGGTGTTGTGGCACAGCTAGGGCGCCTGCATCCCATTTGGAGCACCTGTTTGCATCCCAGCCCCTCCACTTCCCAGCCAGCTTCCTGCTGGTGCACCTGGAAAGGCGGCAGACGATTGAGTCCCTGCCACCCACAGGGGACACCTGGATAGCGTTCCAGGCTTCTGGTGGCTTCCGCCTGGCCCAGACAGGGCTGTTGGGGGCACTTAGGACATGAACCAGCACATGGAAGATCTGTCTCTCTCACTCTACCTCTCTGTCTATCGCTCTGCTTTCAAGACGATAAATCTTAAAGCAGTGTAGGTTGTGACTGAGGAGGTCTGGGGTTCAGTGTAGTGTTTAGCGACCTTCAGGTGAGGCTGGGGCTGGTCTGCGGAGCCCATGTGGAGCAGCACAGCGAGGAGCCAGCGGATCCGTCTGTCCTGCCATGACGCCCTTGCGGGCATGCGCTACTGTGACACCGGCCCCTCCGTACTCACCACCATCTTCCCTCTTTCTAGGAATGACTGCTGGAGCACCTGCCAGGGGTCTCGGGCTGACCTTACGTGTGTTGGGGTCCTGGTTGATGGTTGATGGTCTCCAAAGCTGGCCAGCGACCTGGGGCTCAGAAAAGGAGAGGGCCTTGTCCAGGGTCCCATGATGCTAGCACAGGGTTTCAGGCTTGCGACTCCCCATCCAGGGGTTTCCAGCTAGGAGTCAGTGGTCCTGGTCTTCTTAATTTGCCGTGTGACATCAGGAGAGTCACTTGCCCTCTCCAAAGCTCCGTTTTCCTCTTGGAAAAATGGCTTAGCTCTGTCCTGTGGTGGGGCTCAGTGGGAGAACCTCTGATTTACAGCATATAGGGTTTGTGTGAGCCCTGAGACCCCAATCCTAGCAGGGTGGGAGGTGCCTGTGAGGCCAGGAAAGTGGGTTCCAGTGGCACTGATGCGGGGCCTGGGGGGCTTCTCTTGCGGGAGTGCGGAGTTCTGCATCTTTGAGCTGTGTGCTTCCTGCTTTCTGTGGTCAGGCACGTCGGACTGTTTCCCTGCCTTAGCACAGGTGCCCTGGCCTTGGGTAAGTAGGAGGAGCCTGTAGCGAGTGCGCCTCCCCCCGGGGGATGGGCGCCCTGTGGTTGGTGTCGCACAGCCTCACATGCCCAGTGCTTCCCCATGGAGCACACGTGTGCGTAAGCAAGGTCAGCTGTAGCTGCAGGCCGGCCAGTACCACGGGCCTGTGGGGGCCCGCTGTGCAGGCTTCTTGGGCCTCTGGCCCTTCCTGGCCATGTGCCCAAGGAGGGCCTGCTGGGGCCTGGGAGGATCTGTTTCCCACCAGCTCTATCTGGGAGCTGGCGTGTCTGCATTTCTCATCATCGGAGCCGCCGGAAAAGGAAAGGCCAGAATTTGCAGGACGGAAGCGGCCGTGGGGCGGGAGACCACTGTCCACATTGCAGTGCCAAGCCGAGAGGGCTGGCTGGCCTGGGAATGGAGGCCCCGAGAGCACCCACTCTGCGCCAGGCACTGGCCTGTGTAGTTTGCATTCAGCACCCAGAATGACAGCAGCCCCTGGGTTGTCACTGTGATAACAGCCTTGTGTCAAGTCCAAAGTGAGAAGGGGGCTGGGGCATTCACAAGGCCCCTCTAGCTGAGACTGAAGGGCGGCAGGGTGGCCTGGGACCCAGGGGGAGAAGGGAGTATCCAGGAGGTGGGGTCAGAGTTGGCAAGCCCAGGCCATGCCCCGTGGTGGGTGTGAGTGGGGGTGGGGGTTGAGTGGCTGCGCCGCGTGGGAGAGCTGATGAGGGCTTCTGCACACCGCAAGGCCAGGCTCAGCCTTGGCTTTCTCCCCGCTGGGTGGACATCACAGACATGTGGCCAGGCCTTCCTAAACCAGTGACTCTGCGAGACACCAGCAGGCACTGAGAATTGCACCCTCCCCCTCTTATTTCATAGTCTAAGTAAATAAACTTGCACAGAGCAGAGCAGAGAACTTTTCCCACACTGTCATTAACAGCTGTCTGTGGTCACCCTGGGCAGGAACAGCAGAGAGTCTGGGGCTCTGGGCTGGACCCACATTTTAAGGAAAGTCACAACTGGTCCCTGAGCCTTAGCTTCTCTGCTGGGGACATGGGGCAGAGCCACCGTGCCAGGCTGGCACGAGCCACTTGGATGTTCTGAAAGGGGGTCCTGTGTGTTCTGGGCTGGGGTCCAGTCAGCCCCCTTAACTCCTGGAATTGTGTGTGAATAATAAGCATGTGTGTGCAAGAGTCTGTGCAATTGCGGAATTCATATGTGAACTCTGTCACCCTATTTGTAATGTGTAAGAAAGAAATAGAAATTTGGCTTTTAATTTATTTGTTTTGTGCTAGAGCACATAATGTGAACTCACTGAGGTTAAATAGGAATGTGACGGGCTTGCCACTGTACGGCTCTTGGTTAATAAAAATGGAAAACCCAATTAACTCCCTCATAATCCCTCCCACTTCAAAGCCTGGGGCATGGCTTGGCTGTGGGGGTGGCTGTCAGGCAGGGGGTTCCCCAGGGAGCCCAACGTGGGAACCGCAGGAGCAGATGGGCTGGGAGGCCCCTCCGGCTCCCAGGCTGTGCAGCAGCAGGGGCCTTGCTGAGTCATCTCTCCCCAGGTCGCCCAGGCTGCGGTGGAGCCCAGGGCCTGGTTCTGGGGGGCGGGGGGACCTGACTTCAGCCCCTGCTGACCCAGGGAAGGGGAACCCCACGGCCCCCCTGCTCACCCCCTTGTCACAGCTGCCCGCCCTGGGTGGGAGAGCTGGTGAGGCCCCCAGCAGCCTGGGCGGCGCAAGGCTGAGGATGTGCGCTCGCACCTTGCCGGCAGAGTGTGACATTTCTTCGGATGCCACGGAGGGCCTGCCTGACCTTCACGCTTCTGCCAGGCCCCCTCTCCTGCCTCTTTCTGGGTTATTTATAACGCATTAACAGGCAAGAGGGCTTCTCAGCCGAGCCCTGGCCCAGCGCCTGCAGCCTCTCCTGCCAGCCAGGGCCAGAGACACATAAACAGAACCAGGGACCCCAGAGGACACCTCCAGCCCGAGAGTGCTGGCCCTGGGGTTTGCTTGTTTGTGATTTTAGGGACTTTTTGTGCTTATTGTGTTGCATTGTGGTAAAAATGTAGATAGCATACGATTCACTGCTGGAAGGGTACAGAACAGGGCCAGTGAGGCCATCCACTGTGTCGTGCAACCGTCACCTGTCTCTGCTTCCAGAACTTTCTGTCATCCCAAAGCCAGGCACTTTGGCCCCTTCCTTCCTGGCCACGCTGCGTGTTCAGCTTTTGAGGAACGCCCACGCAGCGTGGCCAGGAAGGAAGGCCTGTGCCCGATGGCCATGAGAATGTCAGTGGCCACCCATTGCCACTTCAGAGTGGGTGGGATGGGGCTTGTTCCCCAGGCCAGCAGTAACCCTTTGCTTGCCTTTCTGTTCCTGAATGGGGTCCGAATGGGAGGCGCGAGGGTATCCGGCAGAACCAGGAATCGCCCTGATCTCTCTTTGTCCTCTTCAGCAAGCTCCGTTCACTGCCCATCAGGCAGGTGTTTTGCCAGTCCACGTGGAGAATTTCCTGGCGGCCCTTCCTGGAGGGATGGCCCCTGCCAGTCTTCCCAAACACCACGTTGGATGGGGCTGGGGCAGTTCTACAGGGCGCAGAGGGCTCTGGGCCCTGTGGTAGAGCTGTTGAAGCTGAGGCCGCCCCTGTGACCCCCTCTTAGTCACCTGCACAGCAGTTGCTCTTCCCAGTGTCATTGCAGCCAGGTGAGAGCTGGCGTGAGGGGATGGGTGGGGTCACGTGGCTCTGGCAGAAAAGGTAAGCGGATGTCAAAAGGTCAGGAATGAAGGTCAATCATATTTTTATTCAGTGTTTAAAGGTACTGCTGTAGAAACCCATGCTGAACAAAACATCAAATTTTAACATAAGCCAGAGGGCTGGCATTGTGGTGCAGCGGGTTAAGTGGCTGCTTGTGAAGGCGGCATCCCACATCAACATGCTGGTTCGAGTCCCGGCTGCTCCGGCTCCCTGCTCATGCACCTGGGAAGGCAGCGGAAGATGGCCTGAGTGCTTGGTCCTCTGCCACCCACGTGGGAGACCTGGAAGAAGCTCTTGGCTCCTGGCTTCAGGATGGTCCAGGCCTGGTTCTTGTGGCCATTTTGCGGAGTGGACCAATGGATAGAGAAGATCGGTTTCCCTGTCTGCTTCTCTCTCTTTCCCTCTGTGACTCTGCCTTTCAAATAAACAAATCTTTAAAAATAAAAATAAAGGCTGGAACAGGACATATGCCCTGCATAGCCACATAGAGGCCTGTGGCAAAGGGAAAAGGCAGTACCCCTTTATGTAGAATTGTCTTAATCATGGATGGATTTTTTTTTTTTTGCACTGATTTTTATTTTAAAGAAAGCAGCGGGGTAAGATATAGTCTGTCTTGACTGCTGAGGACTGGGGGCTCGGAGCACCATCTTCTCAGGCCAGGCTCCACCTTCCAGTTCCTGTGCTGCGCTGTGACAGATGACCCCTCCCCGGGGTCCCCAGGCCTCCTGAGGCTTCCGCACCACCCCGAGAGTCAGGAGGGCAGCTGAGGGTAGCATTGGATCCCCGCGGGCTATTTTTGTGCCTGCCCTCCGGTGCCTGATAAAATGTTGCTTTCAGTAGAGCCAATGTGTTGAAATGGTGAGTGTTGATGTCAGGTGGTTTGTGTGATCATCTGTCTTCATTCTTGACCTCATGGAGGGGCCTGGAACCAGGACAGAAAAAGAGCTTGCAGCAGTTTTGCCTTGGTAGAGCTTGAGAAAGCGTGGGCTTGTTGTCTGGTGGGCAGGGTGGCCTTGTCTTGGGGGGAAAATGCACACATTCCTTTCTCGTTGCCTGCATCACCCTTCGCATTTAACAAGGCAGTCATTTTGTTCATTAAACCTATCTTTATTGAGTACCTACTGTATGCCAGGCACTGGATGCAGCACTGGGGCTACAAGGGAACCAGATAGACCCTGCTCCTGTCCACCCGGAGGTCCCCCTGGGGGAGGCACAATAGACAGTGGATAAATTCACAAAGGGGGAAGCTTCTGCAGGTGGATGGTGGTGACAGGCACAGCAGTGTGGATGTCCTTAATGCCACTGACCTGTCTGCTTCACAGGAAACTTACATATTCTGTGTATCTTAGTACAATTTTAAAGGTGGGGTGGATATCAGTGTGCTGGAGGGAATTCCAGCAGGGTGCTGGGTGAGGGAGGGGCCCCTGTGGGAGGGACATTTAATCTGAGCCGATGCAAAGGAAGCAGCTCTGGGAAGAGGAGGAGAGGGGAGGCGGCCCAGGCTGAGCGAGCCGCCAGCCCAGAGGCCCCACGGTGGAAACTCCAGCCCCACAGGGTTCCCCAAGGGAGCTGGTCTCCCGAGACACACAGGCTCAGTGACTCCCGTAACCAGCGAGACCTGAGCTGGGGCCAGCTCTGCTCCCGTACCTTCACGGTCTGGTCTGGCAGGTAATCTTCCTGCTACTGTCCTTTGAATTCAAGAGGCTCTTGACAAGTTCAAGGGCGTGAAATCGACTCCAAGCGCAGGCAAACACCATGTGTGTATTACACTGACCCTACAGCACCTGCGCCTGTGTCATTGCGCATACTTCACCCTTAATTGTTTAAAGGCAAACAGTGACAAACCCCTCCTGCCTGGACCGGGGCAGCCCAGTCCGGCGGGACAGGTGCCGGGATCTGAGCTGCTGCTGATGGGACTGGGTTGGTGGCGGCCAAGACCTCAGTGGCAGAGGAGAGGGGGGTCCAGTCTCTGTCCCGCCAGGTGCCTGGCCATAGGGAGCCGCTCCACTGTGGGTATTTCACCACGTGCAGCAGCAAGAGCCTGCAGATTTCTGTTGGATAAGGGACTGCTGCGAAGGCAACCAACAACCAGCGTGCGAGCGGGGACGGGAGGTGGAGCCTCTCCTGCCCCGGGAGAGGCTTCCTGCTCTCTTCTTCCCTTTCCTCTGAAGGGGGTGGGGGAGATCTGGTGCAGAATTTGGTGTGTCTGGGCTAGGGCTGTTGAGGAAGTGGCTTCGGGCAGGGGACAGGGGCAGTCCCAGTATGTGCCCTGACCCCGCCAGGAGCCGGCTGGGTTCATCTGTGGATCTGTGGATCTGGGATGGCTCCTCACTGTGCGCCCCCCCCCCCTTCCCTTCCTGGGAAATTCAGCGTCCTCATTTGCAAAACCAGACTTTTTGTCTCTAAACATGTTCTCGTGGAATCTTCTCCCAGCAAGCCCCTGGCTCTGTGTCGCGTCAGTCCTCTGGGAGCTTTGCGTGCTGGGCTCTGGAGAGCAGAATGCATGTGCACAAGTCACCTTATCTGATGAGGGTGGGGCTGTGCAGCTCGGGACTGGGGGTGGGGGGGTGGGGAATTCCTAGGAAGAAGGCAGAAGAAGCCCCAGCTCAGGAAACAGCACCTTACACTTTCCGTGGCGCCGTCGGACACGCTGTGGATCTTGGCCGCTCTTTGTCCGTAGGGCTGTGTGTGGTACCAGCTTTTCTGCATGGTCCACGCCCACGGTGCCAGGCCTCCACTTCCAGCTCCGGAAGTCATTCAGTTGGGTCGAGGCTCTTGTGAAGCCCTGGGGGTGCTGAATCCTTCTAGATGCTTGGACATATCGCCTTATCTTTTACTACATGGAATCTGACAGCAATGTGAAAAAAGAATTTATTCCAGAGTCAGAGAGATAGAGACTGAGAGAAACAGAGAGAAAAGGAGGTGAGAGAGAGAGAGAGAGAATGGAGAGAGACAGCTCCCATCTGCTGGTTTACTCCCTAAATGCTTACTTGGCCAGGCCAAAGCCAGGCGCTAGGAACGTAATCCAGTTGTCCCATGTAGGTGACAGGGGTCCAGCTTCTTGGGGCATGACTACTGCCTCCCAGGGTTCGCATTGGCAGGAACCTGCAGTCCGGAGCCGGAGCCAGAAATTAAAGACCTGCTCTGTGCTGTGGACATAACCAGCGTCTCACCCAGCACTCTCTCCCCTCCTGCTTTTTTTTTTTTTTATTATAGCAATGCAACTTTATTGAATCCTAGCCTTCAGCTAGTTTTCATTGAAATCTCTTCTTTTGTACTCCTGTCATCTGTTTATGAGCCTTTCAATTCAGTTTTGTAATGACAGTAACAAGGGTTACTCCTAGTAGACAAGTCAGCTGGTAGGCCCAGATCACCCAGGACCTAAGCCTTAGTGGAGGGTGTTGTCACAGGTGCGGTGGAGTGTGGGCTGGGCAGTTAGGACGGCTTCCGGTGTTCCAAGGCCTGCGGGACCTGGTTGCAGTTAGGTTTGGCTGCAAGGAATAGAGAGCTGCCCCAGATGACAGGTTCAAGAGCTCCAAGTTGCATCTTCCATCCTGAAGCAGGTGCCCCCAGGCAGAGTGAGGGACCCTACCTGCCCCAGCCTGTGGTCCTGCCTCCCAGCAGACTTTCCCAGGTTCCTGCTTGGTTGCAGGGGTCCTGCCTGGCCTTAGTTCTGAGCACTGGGCCCTGGCTTGCTCTCCAGGCTGGAGGACCCACTCTCTTCTGATCTGCTGATCTTTTGCCAAGCCCTGACCAGGCACTGGGTTGACTGGGGCTGGGGTCCCAGCCAGACTGGGTTGAGCCTCACCAAGGTTGTGCTTGGCAGACCCGAAGCCGCTGGCATCCCTGGGGAGATGCTTGGCCTGGAGTGCTTCCGGGGGAGGCCTGGCGATGGCTGGCTCCTCTCTGAGTTTGGGGTGTTCTGTTCCTTAAGACTGGGCTCGGAGCCCCTCCACTGAGTCTGCTTGTTCTAGAGTTTGGTGTTTGCAGCTTCTGTGTCTCATGCAGCTGTGGGGACCAAGCTGCTCATCCTGCTGGTCTCCTAGGAGCCTCACCGGGAGTGTAGCACCCTGGAAGACAGTGGGAAGACTGGCGTTTTACCTACCATAAGAGAGATGAATTCATCATCACTTTTGCCCGATAGGTGAAAGAAACTCCTGCTGGCTTGCAGTGTGCTCAGGGAGTTTATTCTCTTGCCTATCTGCTGAGCACAGGGAATCGCCGGCTTCAGGCACAGCTGGATCCAAGTGTTCAGATGACTTTATCGGAAACTCGTCTCTCTCTTGGCCCTGTGCTGGCTTCCCTCCCAGGTAGTGGCAAAGATGGCTGCCAGTCTCTCCAGAGTGAAATTCAACCAGCGAGGCCCCATCACATACCTCATATTTACTCTGATTTGCCCATTGTGGCCATTTCCTGGTTCCTAGGTGGTGGCTTCTTGCTGTGTCCCCACCTGCCAGAGGGGGCAAGTGGGGCCCTAATCCCCTGCCTCCGTGACCTAATCACCTGCTGAAGACACACAACACACACACACACACACACACCCTGCACCGTCTCCTAAGCCCAGCCCCATGAGGGTTAGGATTTCAGCGCCTCTAATCTGATACACGCCTGCCTCCCAGCCTGCCTTACTTTGTTTTTGTTAAGAACCTGCCAAGTAGGGTTCTTTTTATGGCCCCGTTTTGTCTGTAGAAACCAAGCTGGTCAAAGTCAGGGCCGTGATCTCAGGTGTTAGCAGCAAAGCCAGCGCCTGGGCCCTTGGCCCCTTGCTTCGACTTTTTTCCATTTCTTGACCGCCCTTCTTTCTCCACTCTCGTCTCCCCTCTGGGAATTCATTCCTTCGTTCACCCATGTGTTCATGAAGCGCTGAGGTCTCCCTGAGTGTTTCCTTGAAGCCAACGTGGCTCTCAGAAATCAAGCAAGCACAGGATTGAGTCAGATGCTGGGGCAGGAGAGGCCCTGTGGGTCTGTCTTATTTTAATGTTCTCCAGAGGGGGCAGTGAGGACCAGGGAGGTCAGGTGACCCCCAGAATGACCCATTAGGAGTCCTGGGCAGGCCCGGGCCTGAGCTGTCTCTGCGGCCATCCCACCTTCCCCTCCTGCTCCCTTCCACTCAGTATTCTGAGAATCTGCTCTGGGCCGGGCACCAAGCTGGGTGATTTGCTGATTGTAGCCAGGAAAGCAGAGCCACCAATTTTTCCTGAAGATGCGTTCTTTCTTAAGCAGGGAATCAATTTCCAACAAGATACACAGGCTTCCAATGAAGCCACTTATGTGAGTCTGGATGAGACCCCATTAATCCACTGCCAGGGTCATTGATCTCCTTGGCTGGGGCAGACACAGTGCTCGTGGATAAAGAAGTGTGTGTTGCAGGAGGGAGGAGCACAGAGGGTGCGGCACCCAGAGAGGGCCCCGCCGTGGGGTGAGCGGACATACGGACAGTGGCCAGGTGGGGCCTTGTGCACGAGGCAGGCTGGCGCACCACACAGCGTGTTTGGCCCCAGACGTGTCGGGAGCCCCCCCCCCCCCATCATTTCAGAGACAGGATAATGGATGGTGGCAGAGGCTTGGCCGGGTGAGAAGAGACTTGAATTTGAATCCTGGGCTCTCCTTTCTGGGTCCCTGGGTATTATTAGTTCAGTTATGTCCTCTGAATAGAAAAAAAAAAAAGGTTGCCCTAACTCGGTCCCTCGGAGTGTGATTTTGCCTGGGTCTTAACAGGGGTGGGTGGTGTACAGTGTGGGCCTCAGCCATCAGGGTCCTTACCAGCGGAACAGACGTGGGCACAGAGCAGACACACGAGGAGGGAAGCCTGGCTGAGAAGACAGGGCTAGGAGGGGGCCCAGGACAGGCCCGTTCCTCAGGCTGCCGCCTCCTGCGTCCCAGACGTCCTGCCTCGGATCTGGGGGACCGGAAGTTTTTCCAGCTCATGGTCACGGTCATGGTCATGGTCATGGTCATGGCGCCCTTGAGGACTGACAGAAGTGAGGTCTCGTGATTGGGGCCTGGGAACAGCACAGCCCCTCCCTGCAGGGGTGTTTTAAGACGCAGCTGAGGGGATGTCTACAGTAGCTCAGTAACGGCAGCGGCTCCCAGGCCTGGGCGGCCCTGGTGGCGAGGCCTGCAGGAGGCAGCTGGGACAGGACAGGAAGGCCTGGATTCAGACTTTTCCGTGAGAACGGGGTCACCCGAGGTACCCCTTCAAAGCCCCTCGCATGTGCAGAAGGCCAGAGAAATCATTATTAGCGTACTGCTTAATGGTCTTTAGCCGGAGCGTGGCTGCAGGTCTGATGGACAAGGCCACGAGGCAAGCTCTATTTTTACGTGCTGAGCTCGCGTGGAGTGTGTGTTGCTGCCCTGGGGGAGTCCGTACATGCTGTCGTCTCGGCTATCTTCTGGGCATTTTGCAAAGGAGGGGGCGCAGTTTTGAGGGCCGGACACTTGCTGGATGACCCTGAGCAAGTCCATGGTCCCCGCTGGGCCTCGGTTTCCATGTCTGCAGACGTATCACCAGCTGCAGGGTGAGGGGATCTGGAACAAAGAGAAAGAGCTACCCTGAGCTCGTTGCTGGGGCGTTGCTGGCTAGGCAGGCCCCAGCTGTCCTGAGTCCTTGTGTCTCTATTTCTGGCCCCACGTCCTGTTCCACAGGCCCTGGGAGGTGTCCCAGTGAGGCCTCCTTGCCCCTAGCCTGCCCCTAGCCTGGGTAGCTATGGGAGCCTAACCCATCTCCCTGCTTGCAGGCAGTCCCCGCCCCCTCTGCACTTGGAGTAAAACCCAAATCCCTCACAATCCCCTCCTGATCCGGCCTCCACCTGCCCCTCGAGTGTCTTCTGCCACCCTCCGCTCTGCCCTGAGCTCAGCACCTTGTGCCCTGGGGGCCACTGCACTGGGGTCCTTGCTGTCGCCGGTTCCCCCTGCCTGCAAGGCTCCACCTCTTCCCTCGTCCTTCAGAACTCAACTCCGATGTCTGCTCGTGCAGGGAGCCCTCCTGACCCCCATGTAGGACAGATCCCATGGCCTCTGTGTTTCCGCACCGGCACGTGTGGTCTCTTTCTGTTTCACGGCCCTGACTGTGTCGGAAATGCAGGACTGATGAGTTTTCTTCCTTATGAAGATGTCAGCTCACAAAGGAACAGTGCTCAGAGTGCAGCACTGAGTCAGGGCTTGAACACACCCACTGAGATGGCTAAATGGAAACAACTGACAATACAAGTGTTGGTGAGGACATGGACCGAGTAGACTCTTAGAGCTGGCTGATGGGAGTGTACCCTGGTACAGCCACTGTGGAGAACAATTTGTAGCTTTTATAAAGCTACACACACACCTACCATATGGCGCAGCAATTCTGCTCCTAGGTGTTTACCAAGAGAAATAAAGACGTGTGTCCTTGCAATAGCTTGTACCCAGGCATCACAGGTGTGATCGAAATGGCACAGGACAGGAGGCAAATCAGCTCTCTTGCAGGCAGCCACCCTCTGGAGAGTCAGGATTTGGAAGGTCGCCCTCCTACCCTTGAGAGACCCTCCGTGGGTGTCTGAAACCAAGAGGGTGCTGAACCCTAGATATTCACGGACTCTGTTTTCTCCTATCCATAGCAGACCAATGAAATACCTTTTCTGTCTTAGCTAAGCACTTTCACACTGTGGCTGGAACGTTTGCAGTTGGAGACACAACAGCAAAGCTAGCACATATTTCGTTTTCCTTCTTCACAATTTCACGGCTAGAAGATTTGTTCTTATCATAGATCTTAGCAACCTCAGCATAAGGTTTTTTTTTTTTTTTTCTTTCTTTCTTTCCTTATTAAGTCAAGAGCTTTGGCCTTTCGCTTAAACGGAGCACTTCTTTATAGCGTCTCTTTGGCATATGTGAAATGCCAGCATCTCTACTCTGGCACTCCGGGGCTCTTGTTAAGTACAATAAGCGCTGTAGCAGTGGATCAGATCGTGACAACAACTGGGTCTGCGAAGGGAGTGGCCGGCAGCACTGCCTGCTGTGTGGACACTCTGTCCCGTGTGGGGTGGGTCACCTGAGTCCCACCTGGCACTGAGCTGGACAGCACGAATTTTTGGCACACCACTCAGAAATGTGTATGATTTAAAATGTATGAATTGCCTCCTTCTGGGGTTTTCCATTTAATGTTTTCAGAGTGTGGTTGGCTGCAGGGGACTGAGCCGCGGATAACCGGGACTGCTGCCATCACGTGTTTTTTTGTGCGTATGACTGTGTGTGTAGTGACATCCTCTCCCGCCCCCCAGTGGTGAGCTCTGAGAGGACCCTGGCTCTGGTGGCTCCTGTGCCTGGCACAGAGTGACCTGCTGTTCAGTATTTCGGGCTGTGGAATCCATGTGGATTGGGGAGAGAAGCGTTGGGTGCAGAACAGCAGTGATGGGGGCACTGCCTTGGAGGCAGAGACCTGCTGGGCCCCGTGCTGCCCGGCCCGAGAGCACAGGCGGCTGCTTGCGAGGACCTGGCCCTGGTGCTGCCCGTGCAGGCGGGATTCTCGCAGAATGCCAATTAAGACGTTTGACCCAAATTTGGATAAAAGCCTTTTTCCTGTGTTGAGTTGAGCTAATAATACACATTTATTCATAATTTATGAGGCCTAGTAAGTGGGAACAATTAAGGAAAAGGCCTGGGCAAAACCTACTTCTTGTAAGTGTCACACACGGCTTCTTTGTGTTGCCCGAGACAGCTCCCACCCCTGGCTGCTGCAAAATGTGGCTGTTTCCCTCCCTACTGTTGCTCCGTTATCTCTACTTGGTGCTGTTAGCCAATGGCCGTTGAGACCTTACTGGGCCAGGCTATCTATCGTGCTGCCTCTTAAATTCCTATTTATTTATTTGTTTATTCAAAAATTTATTTATTTGCTTGATGGGCAGAGGAACATAGAAAGAGGGAGAGGGAGAGAGAGAGAAATATCTTCCATCTGCTGGTTCACTCCCCAACTGGCCACAACAGCCAGGGTTGGGTCTCCAACATGGGTGGCAGGGGACTCAAGTACTCGAGCCATCTTCCGCTGCCTTGCAGGGAGCTGGAGCAGAAGTAGAGCAGCGGGACTCGAACCAGCGTTCAAATACAGGATGCTGGCATTGCAGGTGGTGGCTTCACCCACTGTGCCACAGCAGTGCCTTTTTCGATCTCAAAGCACACGAGGTCTGCGTTGTTGTCCCCTTTTACAGGAGGGGCAGCTGGGGATGGGGGTCTGGACTCAGCTGCCCTGTGGTGTTTGGTTTCTGGCGCTGCCTCCGCCCCCAGGCTGTTTCTGAGTGTGCAGGGCACCCTTCTGTCCGTGAGTCTTAGATTTGGGAGACCAGAGCGAGAAAAGCCAGCACTTGACTCGGTAGGTCCGGGATGAAGCCTGAACATTCCCAGTCTTTCTGACGTAACACATGACCACTGATTTTGGTAATGCTGTTCCCAACCTGGGCCCCCAGCCCTTCCCCACCCACCACTGACAGGTGGGCTTGTGACCTTCTAGAGCTTTTCCTGTGTGTTTGCACAGATGCAGGGGCTTCAAAAAGTTCAGGGAATGTTTGCATTCTCTTTTAATTCCGGTTCCTGTCTAGGGAGAGAGGTGGGGTTTGATTTTTGTCTCTTTACACCTGTGGGATTATCTACCACACGCCGATATCCTTCAGCTTGGTTGTTATTAATTTGTTAATTATTTATTTATTATCTGAAATGGGGGGGGCGGATCTTCCATCGCTTGTTCATTCCACAAGAGCCTGCGATAGCTGGGGCTGAGTCAGACCAAAGCCAGGAGCTTTGTGATCACTCATGTGATTGGCAGCAACCCAAGTATCTAAGCTTTCACCTGCCGCCTCCCAGGATGCACATTAGCTGGAACTGGAACTCAGAGGCAGAGCTGGGACTTGAACCCCCTTTGTTACAGGATGTGGTCATCCCAAGCAGTGTCTTCATCCAGGCCCATGCTCACCGCTACATTTTAGGTTTTTATTTAATGTGCCTTGGAGAACACGCAGGCCTGTCCCATTCTTTCAACAACACTAGTGCTTCATGGTGCAAGTGTATTAGGGTGTTTTTTGTTTGTTTGTTTGTTTTTTTTTTTTTTTAAGATTTATTTATCTGAAAGGCAGTCACAGAGAGATGGAAGGAGAGACAAAGATGTCTCCCATCCACTGGCTCACTCTCCAAACAGCTGCAACAGCCAGGGCTGAGCTAGGCTGAAGCCAGGAGCCAGGAGCTTCTTCTGGGTCTCCCACATGGGAGCAGGGGCCCAAATACTTGGGCCACCCTCCGCTGCTTTCCCAGGCACATTAGAAGGAGCTGGATTGGAAGTGGAGCAGCTCGGACTTGAACTGGCACCCATATGGGATGCCAGCATCATAAGTGGTGGCTTTACCCATGGCACCAAAATATGAGCCAAGGGTGTGTTTTTTTTTTTTTTTTTAAGATTTATTTATTTATTTGAAAGGCAGACTTACAGAGAGAGAGAGAAGGAGAGACACAGAGAGAGATCTTCTGTTCACTGGTTCACTCCCCAAATGGCCACAGTGACAGGGGTTGGGCCAGGCTGAAGCCAGGAGCCAGGAGTTTCTTCGGGGTCTCCCACATGGCTGCAGGGGCCCACGCACTAGGACCATCTTCCACTACTTTCCCATTGCACATAAACAGGGAACTGGATTGTAAGTGGAGCAGTAGGGACTCGAACTGGCACCCATATGGGATTGCCAGCGCTGCAGGATATGGCTTAAGTGCCTGCATCATAGTGCTGGCCCCATGGGTTTGTTTTTTTAACTCTTGTCTGCTAATAGGTGGCTTTCCAGGTTTTAGACCTCACAAGTACTCCTGTAAAACCTCTGGGAGCATGGATGAGTGTTTCTGTAGAAACTAGTAATCACTCAGTAATGTCCGCCATTGTTCTTGCTGTCTTTCTTTCATTATTCATGCAGAGGGATTGCTAGCGGTAAGAAATCCCGCACAGGTGGGGGCTCCAGTGTGTCGTGTGGGCAGGGCCTCAAGGGCTCTGTAGGAATGCAGGGAGCAGCAGAGGCATTGCCCTGCCAGGGCCTGGCGCAGCTCCTGGTGTGTCCCGCAGTCGCGAGGGGCAGGGCAGCCTGTGGCATTTCCTGACTGTGGACAGGGGTCTGGGTGGGCAGCCTGGTGCGCTGTAGGGGCCCTGCTGCGCTCTGACCCTGCTCCTTCCTTCCTGTCTCCTCAGGCCGGCGGATCCGGGGAGGAGCAGCTCTGCGCCGACTTTCCTGAGCTTGACCTCTCCCAGCTAGACGCCAGCGACTTTGAGTCCGCCACCTGCTTTGGGGAGCTGCAGTGGTGCCCAGAGAGCTGCGAGCCCGAGCCCAGCCAGTACAGCCCTGACGACTCGGAGCTCTTCCAGGTATACTCCCCTGGCCTCGCCACCTGCTACCCCACATGCTCCTCTTCTGCTCTCGCTCATTGCTAAGAAGGCCCCTCACCCGCCCCCGGGCCTTGGGACCCTGCTGCAGTGCCCGGTCTGCACCTGCTCGGGGACAGCACCCGCCCCTCCCCAGGCCTGTGTCGCTGCCTCTGGAAATGGAGAGCTGGCCTGAGCCACTGTCTGTGCCCCCCAGGCAGAACCCAGCCCCAGGCCCTCTGTTCCCTGCATTGTCTCCAGGATCCTTTAGCTTCCCATTTGACAGATAAGGAGACTGAACCTTGGAGGGCTGAGTCCTGCGGCTAGGGCAGTTTACCTACTCAGTCACTAGACTGGGCTCAGACCCAGCCCGCCTGCCTCCTGTGCCCGGGCTTTCTAGCCACAAAGGCAGCCTAATGAGAATGACTCAGGCTGGGCAAGGAGCGGCAGCAGGACCAGCCCCGTTTGTCTGTGTAACCCGTGTGCTTCTCTACACAAGCGCCAGTCGTAAAGACGCTTATCTCGGCTTTTCAGTTGGAGCCTAGGGGTTCTTTCACAAGAGGCAGTGCCAGGAGCCGCTGTGCCTTTGCCTCCCTCCATCTTTGTGCTGGGCGCCCAGCCTCGGGGCCGCGTGCTGCCTGACGTGTCCCTTGTGGAGGCTCTGAGGAGGAATAATAGGATGTGTGCATTTGCTTCCGCATGAAGCAAGCTCTGCCCGCGTTCGCAGGTGTGCGTGTGGGTGTGTGGCATGCAGGGTGACAGAGGAGACGAAATTGGCCACGTCGAAGCCGGGGGATGGGTGCTTTCGGATCCCTCTTTCTATTCTTGAAGTTTTCTTCCCCATGGAGATCGGGGGCAGAAGCTGTGCCTTTCTGGCAACACAACAATGACAGCGCCCCATGCACCAGGCGCCATGCTGGGGTGCCGCGGGTCCTGCCGCGTGGTGCTCCCCATGGATTTTATTGCTTCCTGGAAACGCTCATCGATCCCAGGGTTCTTTGTGGACTTCAGTCTAGAGACAGATTAGTAAAACCTGAATGGCCACTGTGGCTGACGAGCACTTGGAAGGCAGTGAAGCTGGGAACAGCAAGGGCTCCGCGGGCTGGGTGGTTGGGAGAGGCCCCTGCAGGAGGACTCGTGTCCGCTGAAGGCTACGGAGCGGCAGCCACGTGAACCTCCAAGCGGGGCTAAGGACGCAGGGGGTGCGGAGCCGAGAGCGGGACAGGCTGGCGGTGTGGGAGGAACGGAAGGGTGGAAGGGAAGGAGCAAAGAGGAAGGTGCTGGGAGCTAAGGTCAGAGGTGGGCAGGACCATGCAGAGCCTCGTGGGCACCGCAGGGAGTTGGCGCTCTTCCCTAGGGTGTTCTCAGCTGGAAGAGGAGTAGTCTTGAGGGGAGTGAGGCTCAGAGCAGTTAAGTGACTTGTCCGAGATCACAGAGCTGCAGGAGTCAGGGCGCAGACTCTAAGCCGGGAACATGGGCCTGCCGCTGCTCACCGAGCCCCCTTGCCGCCATCCCACCTAGGAGTTGGCAGGTCTGGCCCCCTGGAGGCCCCCATTTTCTTTTCTTTTCTTTCTTTTTTTTTTTTTTTGACAGGCAGAGTGGACAGTGAGAGAGAGAGACAGAGAGAAAGGTCTTCCTTTGCCGTTGGTTCACCCTCCAATGGCCGCCGCGGTAGGCATGCTGTGGCCAGCGCACCGCGCTGATCCGATGGCAGGAGCCAGGTGTTTCTCCTGGTCTCCCATGGGGTGCAGGGCCGAAGCACTTGGGCCATCCTCCACTGCACTCCCTGGCCACAGCAGAGAGCTGGCCTGGAAGAGGGGCAACCGGGACAGGATCGGTGCCCCGACCGGGACTAGAACCCGGTGTGCCGGTGCCGCAAGGCGGAGGATTAGCCTAGTGAGCCGCGGCGCCAGCCGAGACCCCCATTTTCTTAACTGCACAATGGGTGCCATACCTTTGCCATGTTGCTCCCTCCCTCCCCCTCCGACTCCAAGAAAATGCTTTCAGTGTGCAGAGAGTAGTTTGATGCCACCTGCAGACCGACTCTCACCTGGACTGCACAGGTCCCCCACCCGCTCAGGGACTGACCATGCCCCCAGGAACCTCTGCTCCCCCCAGCTCCTAGCATTGTATGAGTCTTGTGTGGCCCACAGGCCCCCAGCCCTGGCTGAGATCTGCCCACCCACCCCTCACCCCTTCCCAGCCTGCATACCCGACCAACTCTCCACTCTGTCACTACTCAGGATGAGGCCCTGTCCCTGTCTCCACTTGCTATGTTCTGAGACCATGCATAGTGCCTGGCGCTGTCAGATGAGAGTCCCTTATGATCCTGAGTTCTTGGTTCTGCCCTTCCTGGGTGGTCGGTCAGTTGCTTCTTCTCGTGTGTGTGTCCTTCAGACCCCAAGCTCTTCGAGAACAAAATCATCTTATGCATCTCGGGTGCCCACACAGTGTAAGTGCCCATTCGCAGACGTGACCCACTGAGAGCAAGCTGTGATCCAGGGCCCTGGGTTCTAATCCTACTGCTGCTGCTGGCTTGGGCGATTGCCTCCTGGGGCCAGCGGCAGTCCTGGAGCCTGCTGCCTGTGTCCGGGCGGGGTTCAAATAGTACCAGGGCACCCTCACCTGGGAAGGCTGGGAGAGTGGGAACAAGCCACAGTTAGCAAGTTGACAGCTTCTGGGGGACAGGGACATTGCCTTCCATGTCAGTAGATTTTTTTCTGGAGGAAGCAGGTGTTTGGGTGTTCTGCGCTGTGACCCACGTGGGCAAGTAGCTCCCTTTGGCTGGGGCTCAGTTCCCCCATGTGAGGAACAAGGCAGGAACACAGACAGGATTGGAGGATTTCATCGGCTGGGGGTGGAGGAGAGAGTCACTGGGTCCGTTTATTGATTGCATTTACTCGAAAGGCACATGCGTGTAGGCATGCGCACACACACACATACATCTATATAGAAAGAGAAATCTGCCACCCACTGGTTCACTCCCCAAATGCCGGCAAGAGGTCCAGTCTCTATTTTCTATTTATTTAAATTTATCTGTTTATTTTTATTTGGAAGGCAGAGATACAGAGAGAGAGAGGGAGAGAGAAGCAAAGTGGTTCCTTTTAGGTGCAGATGAAAGCACTGATCTACTCCGAGAAAACTGGGGGCCCGGATTCCCTGGGTCCCCAGGGCTCTGTGGGCTCTGGAGGTCCTTCCGACCCCGAGGGTGAAAATTCTGTGGCTGGCTCTTCAGGGTGCTCAGAGCAAAGCATTTCCCCAGATTTCCTGAAGGCTGGAGAATCTCCCAGGAAGGCTGGGGGCGGGGCTGGGTCTATTAATATCCCTTCCGCGGCTGATTAACCCTCCATTAATTTGCACTCAGCTTCCACGCGGAGCAGGGAGAGCTGAGCTAATGGGTCCAGAGAAGAGGAGAGGGCAGCTGGCTCGCTGGGACGTGTCGGGTGCGGGACGGGAATTCCCATCGCGCAGCCCAGACTGGGGTGCAGTGGGGGGCCTTCTGTGAGTCCCTCTTGGCTTCACCTGTCCCGATGGGTGCTTCTTGAGGTTTCCGCCACAGTGTACGCATGTCGGCCCCATGCCTGGCACTCAGGAAGCCCGATCGGTCAGTGTTGGCCTCCAGGGCCCAAGGCCCTCACCTGTGACCCTGCCCCTTCACTCTCTGTGACTTTGACTTTGCCCCACCCCCCCTCCCGAAAGAATGACAGGTTTCCCCACGAGCTTCCGCAGTGATTGATGGGTGCTGGTTGCCTGGACCCCAGCAAGACAGAGGCTGGTGCAGGAGAAGCTGCCCAGGGAGTGAGCCCCGAGCTGTGCTTGAAGTCACTGATCAGACGGCCCGGAGCCAGGGTCGGAGTTCCCGTTCCACGCAAGGCTGCTGACGTCATGCCTGGATGCCGTCCCGCCAGAATCTGGTCTTTCTGACACTGAGCTCGGCCTGCTGCCATTGTTCATTGTTTCATTCATTCCTTCCTTCGGCTGCGTCCGCTCTGCCTGCTCATCACTGCTTCCAGATTTGGCCTTCATGCTGGCCCTGGCAGGAAAACTGGCCTGAGGGCGAGTCCTCCCGGTTCACAGGGAAAGAGGAGGGATTTAGGGGAGAGAAGTGACTTGCCTTGGGCCAGCCACTGCTGGCAGAGCCCTGCGGGGTCATGCCCCTAGTCATGCCCCAGGTCAAGGAGGCTCAGGTTCCAGGGTCTGAACACTTTGTTTGGGAGCATAGAGCGGGCAACCCGGCTGAGGGTCAAGAGGGAGACTTGGGGGACAGCCAAGGGAGCCCCATTGCCTTCTATTTTTATTTTTTTATTTGACAGGTAGAGTTCTAGACAGTGAGAGATAGACAGAAAGGTCTTCCTTCCGTTGGTTTACCCCTAAATGGCCGCTATGGCTGTCACTGCACCTATCCTAAGCCAGAAACCAGGCACCTCCTCCTGGTCTCCCATGCGGGTGCAGGAACCCAAGCACTTGGGCCATCCTCCACTGCTTTCCTGGGCCACGGTAGAGAGCTGGACTGGAAGAGGAGCAACCAGGATAGAACTGGCGCCCCAACCGGGACTAGAACCCAGGGTGCTGGCTCCGCAGGCGGAGGATTAGCCAAGTGAGCCATGGCGCCGGCTGTTGCCTTCTAAAGCCAGAGCCTATGGCCCTGATCTGCCCAGGAGCCTGCATCCCTGGAGCCTGGGTCAGGTTTCACCAAAGACTTCTATTAGCCTTTCTTGTATTCTTAGCTCTGTTCTAAAAATGGCAGTCACGCTTGGCCCCACCCCCTACCCTCCCCGAGTTACTCCACTGCTGCTCCAGCTGCAAGGCCTGGAACAGATTGAGTGCAGCCCGAAGGCCGTCACGTGCAGTGCATTGTGGGTGAACTTCCTGAAGAAAGGATATGCAGCCCGACCTGGGGTGGGGAAGTGCACGGAGCGAAGCATCATGTGACGGCCAGGCCGCCAATGCCAGTGCAGCCCCAGGAAGCACGGTTCCCTCGTGAGACGCTCAGGCCCTTGTCTGCCAGCAACTCCAGGCCGCTGGGCCTGGGGGCCGGGAGTCGGCACTCCACACCGGAGCAGCAGCCGTGAGTCACCGTGCACGGGCCACGCCAGGGGACCCTCGACCCACTGCTGAACCTCCAGGAGCCTCACGGGCGCTAGAACAGGGCTCCCCTTGCCAGGGTTAGCGAGGCAGGCAACTCACAGCCTTTCTGTTCCTCTACTGGCCACGCTGGGTGCCCCCAGCCTTTCTAGGCACCTTGTAATCCTCCCCAGGGCCAACTGTCCAGCATGGCTTCCTTCTGTTTCCTCCGCAGCCCCTCACACCCTGGAATGGTCTTGGTTGTTCAGTGCTGAACCCTGCACTGTGGGGGCCCGGGGGAGGGGGGCTCATGGGGCCTCATGAGCACGTGGTGTCTCCAGTGGCCGTGGGGCGGGGCAAGGAAGGGGAGCCCATCGGCGCTCGTCGTGACGGTCGGGAGTGCTTATTTTGTATTGGGCGCTAGAAGGGAATTCAGGATGTTCCTGGAGGGGCCAGCGCTGTGGCATACTGGGTAAAGCCGCTGCCTGAGATGCCGGCATACCATATGGGCGCCGGTTCTAGTCCCGCTGCTCTACTTCCAATCCAGCTCCCTGCTAATGTGCCTGGGAAGAGCAGTGGAATATGGCCCAAGTGCTTGGACCCCTGCTATCCATGTGATAGAGCCAAGTGCTGGGAGCCCCTGCACCCATGTGAGACCTGGATGAAACACCTGGCTCCTCTGCATAGCTCTGCCTTGGAAATAAATAAAAGGGGCCAGTGCAGTGGTGTAGCGGGTAAAGCCACCGCCTGCAGTGCCGGCATCCCATATGGGCACTGGTTCAAGTTCCGGCTGCTCCACTTCTGATCCAGCTCTCTGCTATGGCCTGGGAAAGCAGTGGTAGATGGCCCAAGTCCTTGGGCCCCTGCACCTGCATGGAAGACCTGGGAGAAGCTCCTGGCTCCTGGCTTCGGCTCTGGCTGTAGCTGCCAACTGGGGAGTGAACCAATGGATGGAAGACCTCTCTTTCTCTCTGCCTCTCCTCTCTGCGTAACTTTGATTTTCAAATAAATAAATCTTTCAAAAAAAGAAATAAATAAAAATAAATCTAACATAAAGAAGATTTATTTATTTGAAAGGCAAAGTTGCAGAGAGAGGGAGAGACAGAAGAGAGATCTTCCATACACTGGTTCACTCCCCAAAAGTCTGCAATGGCCAGGGCTGGACCAGGCTGAAGCCAGGAGCCAGGACCTTCACCCAGGTCTTTCATGTGGGTGCAGGGACCCAAGCACTAGGGCCATCCTCTGCTGCTTTCCCAGGCACATTAGCAGAGAGCTGGATCAGAAGGGGAGCAGCCTCAAACTGGCACTCATATGGGACGCTGGTTTTGCTGGATGCTGCTAACCCTACCGCACCACAAAGCTGCCCCATAAGCTTATCTTCTAATTCCCATTTTCCATGGAGTTTTTCAAGTCCCCTCAGCATCCCAGCTCTGTTGACTTACTTGGTCATCGACAAGAACCTCCCAGAATCGCATCTGTCTGTTACCACAGGTGACAGAGGACAAAACTCACTTGTCCAATCGCCTGGAGTTGCTAAGTGTGGGAGCTGGGATTGAGCCCCAGCTCTGAGCCCTTGCTGGCGACCAACACGCTTCCTCCCTCTCTTGTGAGTGAGAGCGGAGAGCGAGCCCTGGGACCCGATGAGGAGATGGCAGCTGGGGTGGTCCTGTGTGCAGCCCAGCCCTGGTGCTTCCGGTCTTCACCGTGCCTGGGCCTCCGGGTCTGGGGTGCTGGGGCCTGCCATGGGAGACCAGCCTTGGTCCTTGGTGGAGCAGGCGAGTGTCGCCCGGCTGGACAGGCCTCTGCGCCTGGTCGCATGCTGATGAGCAGCGGGGCCAAGGCTGGGGCTCCGTGGACAGGCTTTTCCATGACAACCTGCTGTCTGCTCGTAAACTTCTGTGGCTCTTGGAGCCGATAGTGTGTTACTTGGGCGTCTGCTCTCCCAGGAGTACTGAGTAGCTCTGACGGGGGAGGGTTTGGCTGGAGTGGGGTGGTGGTGGTGGTGGTGGTGGTGGTGCCACAGGCCGTGTAGGTGGTGATGAACCCTCCCCACCCCTCCTGCCTCCTCCCTCCAGATCGACAGTGAGAATGAGGCTCTCCTGGCAGCGCTCACCAAGACCCTGGAAGACATCCCCGAAGATGACGTGGACGTGGGTCTGGACGCCTTCCCAGCTCTGGACAGCGGAGACGCACTGTCCTGCACCTCATCTTCCCCTGTGCCCTCCTCTGCACCCCCCAGCCCCACCCTGGAGAGCCCCCCTGCCGCAGCTCCTGCGATGGATGAACGCTCGCTGGTGAGAACCCACGTGTGGCGGCAGTGACGGGGGCGGCCTGGGGCATGCAGGAGTGGCAGGTGCTGTGCCTGCTGCTGCCGCCCCTCAGGGGTCCCCCGGCCTTCACGGCAGCGAGGTTCCCAGCACAGAACCTAGCCTGCAGGTGGGAGGACCCCGGCCTCATCTTTCCTACCTGGACAGTGGGACCGCCTGCACTCCCCGCATGCCTCAGGCTCTGTGGGGTTGCCAGGGTTGACCTCAGCTGGGTGTTAAGTCCTTGAAATGGCATGCAAGCAATTCCCCGAGGATTACATACACAAGGCAAAATGCGTGGCAGGGTGGACAGTTACAAGAAAAATCTTCTCGGGCCTCTCTCTGTTGCTTTTTCTTCCCCCGAGGTAACCATGGTTACTGGTTTGTTGTTTGACTTTCCTCTTCTGCTTTTTTTTTTTTTTTTTTTTACTACAAAAGGGCACCTGCATCGTGCACAGCTCCGTACCTTCCTTCTCTTAGCTGTGTGACTTAGAAACGCTTGCAGCTCTGTTCCATCCTTTTTGTTGGCTGTGTTGTGCTCTGGGGTGAGCCTGTGTTGTCACACAGGCCTTTGCCTGTGGCAGTGGCTGAGTCCTAGAGATGGAGTTCCTGGGGCTACGGATACGTGATCACGTGGTGCAGTCAGCTACTTGCAGAATGTCCTCCAGGGGGCTGGCCCTGTGGACATTCCCATGCTGCCGGTGTGAGCATATGTGGAATGTGGAGTTGTGTGCGCATGGAATAGCAGCTTGCTCGGTAGATGATGCCAGCTTTTATCAGATTCCCAGAGGGCTCTGGACCTCACATATTCCTGAAAGCGGTTGCCTTGGGCTGAGACTAAGGGTGCCCAAAGCCAAAATGTCACAGGTGATATCCTGCCTCGCTTGGCCTCCCTGTGCCCCTCACTGCAAAATGGAGCCTGGGAAGTCATGGAGAGTAGGAGCTGGAAAGGCCCGTGGTGACCATCAACCCCAGCACCAGGGAAGCTGAGGCCGGGGGTGGGGGCGGGGGGCGGGGGGGAGGCTCTCGTGTGGCTGCAGCGGGTCGGTGTTCCAGAAAGACCAGAACCCAGTCCTGGTTTGTCTTCTTTTCCACTGCCTTCAGGGGCCCCTAAGCAGTGTGAAACATTGAGTAAGCACCTACTGTGTGCTAGGCACAGACTATGTTCCGTCCCCTGTGGTGGCCCCTGCTTTTGCAGGGTGGGGAGGGGAGAGTCCTGCTTCCTTTTGCCCTGGAGTCAGACAGCCTGGGTTTGAATCTCAGCCCTGCCAGTGCTTCTGTGTCCCTTCCCTCAAACTGTACCCCACCCCCCATGCCTCAGCCTCACGAGCCATAACGGGGCTGAAGAATGTGCCTGTCGGTTAGCAGGATTGCACTAGAACACTGCCTGGCACGTAGAGGTGCTCACTGATGGCCAACTAAGTAACAGTCCTGGCACCAGCCTCAGCGACAGACGCAACGGCAAGAATTCCCAGTGCCATTTCCACACACGGAGCCTCTGGACAGGGCCCAGAGCTTGGAGAGACGAAGAGCGACCCCTGCTGGCCTGAGGGCGTTTCCCACTCCTGCCTTCATTGCACACATGTGTGCTAGGGACACAGGAAGCAGACCCACTGTCTAGACTCCCTGCGTCCGCACAGAGCTCTGGTAGGGCCCTGAGAAGTCAGCCAGACACCAGGTCTTGCCCTGATCCCGGAGGGTCCACCCGAGGACCTCTGTGTATCTGTGCCGTCAGCAGCTCCTGTCATATTCTTAGAGTTAGGATAAGACTCAGGGCCAGTGGTTCAGTCCACCTGCCCTTCATGATATAGTGGAGAGACTAAGGCCCGGTCGGGGCGCCAGATTCTGTCCCGGTTGCTCCTCTTCCAGTCCAGCTCTCTGCTGTGGCCTAGGAAGGCAGTGGAGGATGGCCCAAGTCCTTGGGCTCTGCACCCGCATGGGAGACCAGGGGAAGCACTGGTCTCCGCTGGCTTCCGCAGCGGCCATTGGAGGGTGAACCAATGGTAAAGGAAGATCTTTCTCTTTGTCTCTCTCTCACTGTCCACTCTGCCTGTCAAAAAAAAAAAAAAAGATTTATTTTATTTATTTGAAAGACAGAGTTACAGAGAGAGAGGTAGAGACAGAGAGAGAGGTCTTCCATCCACTGGTTCACTTCCCAGGTGGCCACAATGGCTGGAGCTGTGCCGATCCAAAGCCAGGAGCCAGGAGCTTCTTCCAGGTCTCCCATGTGGGTGCAGGGGCCCAAGCACTTGGGCCATCTTCTACTGCTTTCCCAGGCCATGACAGAGAGCTGGATGGAAAGAGGAGCAGCCAGGACTAGAACCGGCACCCATATAGGATGCCGGCACTTCAGGCCAGGGCGTTAACCCACTGCACCACAGTGCCGGCCCCAAAATCACCTTCTTCTCAGCCTGGCCGTGATAGGATCCTTGGTAGAACTTCTGGTATATTTGACTTCCTGCCCTCTGAGCCTGGGCACGCTGCTGTCGGGGTGCAGAAGCAGAGAGATCCAACAATTCTTATTGAAAAAAAATAGATACGGGCCAGCATTGTGACACAACAGATTAAGCCACCGTTTGCAATGCTGGAATCCTGTATTGGAGCGCTGGTTCAAGTCTAGGCTGCTCCACTTCCAATCCTGGCGAGGTAGCAGAAAATGATCCAAGTACTGTAAAAATCCTTTTAAAAATTTCAGTCTAGGAGCTGGCACTGTGACAGCAGATAGAGCCACTGCCTATGACACCGGCATCCCATAGGGCACCAGTTTGAGTCTTGGTTGCTCCACTTCCAATTCAGCTCCCTGCTAATGCGCCTGGGAAAGGATGGCCCAAGTGCTTAGGCCCTATACCCATGTGGGAGACCCAGATGAAGCTCCTGGCTTCAGCCTGGTCCTGCCCTGGGCATGCAGCCATTTGGGAGTAAACCAACAGATGGAAGATCTCCCTATGTTTCTTCTCCTTTCTCTGTAACTCTTGCAAATAAATAAATTAAAAAAAAATTCAGGCAAGGTTAAGGTTCGTGATCTTTCTCTTGTCTAAAAACAACTGGGTGAATCCAAGGTGATACACAGGTACTTCCAAAAAGTTTGTGGGAAATGGAATTCAAAGATGAGTTTATTTAGCTGCAAAAATGTTAAAATGCATGAATCATTTTTCACATTACATGTTTTCCATGAGCTTTCTGAAGACCTCTCATCTGCATGGATTTCAGGGTTTTTTTTAGTTTATTTATTTATTTGAAGAGCTGAGAAAGAGAGAGAGAGAGAGATCTTTCATCTGTTCATTCATTCCCCAAGTAGCCCCAACAGCCAGTGCTATGCCAGGTAGAAGCTAGGAGCCAGGAACTGCATCTGGTTCCCCACATGGGTGCAGGGGCCAAGACACTTGGCCCATCCTCCACTGTCTTCCCAAGCACATTAGCAGGGAGCTGGATAGGAAATGGAGCAGCTGGGACTCGAACCAGCTGCCCTGATATGGGGTGGCAGTGTCATTAAGCGAGGAGCCTGTCAGCTCTGGGTATTTTTTTTTTAAAGGTTTATTTATTTGAAAAGCAGAGTTACACAGAGAGAGGGAGAGAGAGAGAGAGGTCTTCCATCTGCTGGTTCATTCCCCAGATGGCCGGAGCTGAGCAGATATGATGCCGGGAGCCAGGAGCCTCTTCCAGGTCTCCCACACAGGTGCAGGGGCCCAAGCACTTGGGCCATCTTCTACTGCTTTCCCAGGCCACAGCAGATAGCTGGATCAGAAGTAGAGCGGCCATGACTCAAACCCACGCCTATATGGGATGCTGGCACTATAGGTGGCAGGTTTTCCTTCTAGGCCACAGTGCCGGCCCCCAGCTCTGGATTTAAAAAATAAACTCATCTTCTGGCTCCTTTTTCCACGAGTGTCTTGGGGTGCCCTCATGTATGCACGTGTGTTCAGGTGTGATCAAGCCTATCTCCTGACAGGTGCACAGGTCAGGCGCTCGTGGGGGCCGCCTCTGGCCGGGAGGGAGACTAGCTTGTCATCGTCCTCCTGCAGTATGTGGTGTGTAGTTGTTTTCCTTTTACCATTTACAAGCATTGCTTGTTTCAGAAGTTGATTGTTTCAAAAAAGATCACATGAATAAGCAAAAAGAACAAAGGAAAGGCAGCTGGAATCCCACAGCAGAGAACTGTTTTGGCGCGGACTCTTGCAGCTGGAGTCCTGTGTGTGTGTGTGTGTGTGTATACACACACGTGTGCGTGTGTGCCGTGCCGCAAGTGGGTGTCTACCGCAGGCATAGGCATGGTGGCAGGGGAGCAGGCAGGCGTTATCTGGGACCTGTTTGGGTTTCTCAGAGCCACAGCTGGTCACTTTGGTTACCAACTCTGATGAGGTTTTACACGTTACTGGGGTGTGTGTGTGTGTGTGTGTGTGTGATAGCCAGTCTACTTTTCTGTACTTAACGTATTGGTGGCATCAGTCTAGGTCATCAGATGTCCGAGGCCAGGGTGTGGTCAGTCTCTGGGGGACTAGGGACGGGCAGTGTTGTCCCCGTGTCTCAGCCCCATCTCCTGTCCCCTCTGCTTCTCCCTTAGCTGCAGAAGCTTCTCCTCGCCACATCCTACCCAGCGCCAAGCTCTGACAGCCAGAAGGAAGGCAGTGCCTGGCGCCATCCAGGCCTCAGGTCCAAAAGTCTGCGGCGTGGCGTCAAGGTAACTCTGTACGCGTCCCCACGTCGGCCCTTGGAGACGCACGGCCTTCCAGCGTGGGAGTGGGGTTTCTTCACACGGCCCTGGGGGGAGATGGTAGCACAGGTTAGAGCAGGGCTGAGGAGCATAGGGCCAGTCCTCTGGGCATCTGTTCTAAGGCGGAGCCGCAGGAGAGCCAGTGTCGGGCTCTCTTTTCTGGGTGACCATTGAGCTCTTATCGTGGAACCCTAGGACCCGAGCAAGTCCCTTGTCGTCCTTGGGCCCCATCTTCCAGGCCTGACAAGAGGCGATGTCTGTGGATTCTTGCGCTCAAAGGCTGCCCCGGACTCTCTCCCTCAGCATCAGGTCACTGTCAGATTGTGGCTCCACGAAGGACCCTCTCAGCCCTTGCTCAGCCCCTGGGGGGTGGGCCCCTGTCCAGGTGCTCCCTCCCTGTTGGCCTGGGCCCAGGTTCTGAAGCAGAGGCCCACCTTCCTGGCTTCCATTTGTCCCAAGGGGTGGCAGCCAAGCCCCTCTCAAGGGAGCTGCACCTGACAGCCACACTACACCCCCCCCCCCCCCCCCCGCCGAAATAGGACCCAGTGGGAGGAAGCCCCTGTGTGCACAGGTGAAGCAGAGACTTGAGAGAGTGGTGGCTGACTGCACAGGGCCCGAATGCCCAGCCAAGGATCCCCCTTCATTGTGCGGGCACTGAGAAGCTACTAAGTTTTTTCTAAACAGCTTTGTCAAGGTGCTATTTTCATATCATAAACTGCCGCCTATTTTATTTTATTGAGATTGATTTTTATTTGGAAGGCAGAGGTACAGAGAGAGGGTGCAACAGTGAGAGCGTCTATCCACTTGTTCACTCCGCAGATGGCCACGATGCCTGAGTCTGAGCCAGGCTGAAGCCAACAGCCCGGAACTGTATCCTGTGAGATGCCACTGTGGCAGGCGCCACCTTAACCCACTTTTCACAACACTAGCCTCAATGCCACCTGTTTTAAAAGTACTATTCTATGGGGCTGACACTGGTGTAGCAGGTAAAGCTGCTGCCTGCAAGGCAGGCATCCCATAGGGGCTCCAGCTCGAGTCCTGGCTTCTCTGCTTTCCGTCCAGCTCCCTGCTAATGCACCTGGGAAAGAAGAGAAGATGGCCCAAGTGCTTTGACCCCTGTACCCATGTGGGCGACTCACATGAAGCTCCTGGCTCCTGGCTTCAGTCTGGCCCAGCTGTGGCCATTGCAACCATCTGGGGAATGAACCAGCAGATGAAGGATCTCTCTTTGCCTCTCTGTACTTCTGCCTTTCAAATAAATAAATATTTTTTTAAAAAAGTACAATTCTCTGATTTTTAGCAAATTTACAGGGTTGTGTATCCATGACACCACCCAGTTGTAGAATGGACCCATCATCCCAGAAGGATCCTGATGGCCCCATTTGACAGTTAATCCTCCACACACCCAGCCATGGGCAGCCAGGGGCAGGGCAGGGCAGCAGGGAGTCAGAGCAGGGAGTGGCTCCAGAAGGGGCTGCGAGGGCCATAGCCCACGGGCCAGAGACCTATGGGGAGGCTGGGCACCCCTTCATTCCTCCCTGACTGAGCTGGGCCTGTGCCAGGCTGTGTGCTGTGAGCTGGGAACAAAGAGGGAGAAGACGGAGTATTCCCCCGACAGAGGTGAGCCCGGGGATGGGCCGCCCTCCTCACCCTGGCCTCTTTCCCGCTCTAGATGGACAGCTCTCACGACAGGAAAGGCCTTGGGCTGCAGCCTCAGAGCCGGAGCTGTACGGAACTGCATAAACACCTCACCTCTGGACCCTCCTGCCCCCGGGCCGCGGCCCGCTCCGTGGAGAGGGGCCTGCAGCCATCAGCCCCCTCGAGTCCCCGGCTCCCTGACAAGGAGGACGAGGAGCCAGGGGAGGACTGCCTGAGCCCCCAGCCCGCTGCAGCCTCTCCCTGGGACTCCCCAGTGCCGGGCCAGGCGGGCTGTGGCACCCAGCTTCCCCAGGAGGATGCCCAGGCGATGGTGCAGCTCATTCGCTACATGCACACCTACTGCCTCCCGCAGAAGAAGCAGCCCCCACAGGCCCCAGAGCCAGCCCCCCAGCCCTGCAGCAGCCCTGCCAAGCAGGTCAGACCCCAGTCCGGCTCCCGGCACCCCTCCAAAGCCTCCTGGGCCGAGTTCTCCATCCTGAGGGAGCTTCTGGCCCAGGATGTCCTCTGTGACGTCAGCAAACCCTACCGCCTGGCCACGCCCGTCTACGCCTCCCTCACGCCCCAGCCCAGACCTGCACCCCCCAGAGACGAAAAGGCGCCCCCTGGTGGCCCATCCCCCGTGGAGGAGGTGAGGATCGCGGCTTCACCCAAGAGCTCGGGGCCCAGACCCAGCCTGCGGCCCCTGCGGCTCGACGTAAAGGAGGAGCTCAGCTGGCCTGGCGGGCTGCATCGGCCGCGGGAGGACGACGACGAGGACGACGACGAGGAGGAGGAAGAGAAAGAGGAAGATGAGGAGGAGGAAGATGAGGAGGAGGAGGAGTGGGGCAGGAAGAGGCTGGGCCGAGGGGTGCCGTGGACCAAGCTGGGGAGGAAGCAGGAGAGCTCCGTGTGCCCCGTGCGCCGCTCCCGGAGACTGAACCCCGAGCTGGGCCCCTGGCTGGCATTCACGGACGAGACGCTGGTCCCCGCCGAGCCGCCAGGCCCCCTGCCCTCCCTCTGCCCGGCCTCCGAGGCCTATACCATGGAGGGGGACAGCCCCACGGATGAGGACAGTGGCCGAGAGCATGTGCGAGGACCCCAGATCTCTGCCCTGGAGAGTCCCTGCGAGAGCGGGTGCGGGGACACCGATGAGGACCCCGGCTGCCCGCGGCTCCCCTCCGGAGGTAGTCAGGATGGGCAGGTTGGGAGGAGGGGACGGGGACGGCTGGTAGCAAGCCCCGCGGGAGCCCTGTGCCCACATCTCCCGCCCCCTCTCTGGCTTTCAACTTCTCTTTCTGTACAAGGGGTGGATCTGCGGGGGAGCACCGTACAGCTCCAAGCTTGTCATCATGCCAGGGAGAAGGCGCTGCTCCATGAGCCAAGAGCAAGAGGCCTGCCCTCGTGGGGCTACTGGGGAGGTGGGGGGAGACACATACTTCCTGGGGGCAAGGTGTGCACCTGCAGTCACCTCCACGGTCAAGGTGTCTTGTAAACTAGTAGTGGTGGTAATGAGGATAATGGGAGGTGCAGAGCAGTCCCCCTGCCGCCAGGCAGTGGCCTAAGGCGTCCCACATTATTTGCAAGGATGCCTCTCAAGGGCCTCCTGCCTTAGGCTGCAGACACCGAGGGGCAGAGTTCTGTGCGGGACTCCGCCCAGAGCCCTGGGCTGCGGGATTTGGGAACTCTCTGCCGTGGTGCTACTCCATGTGGCCAGAAGGGGTCGCCCTCGGATCCCTGTGCTCTTTCTCCTGGAGAGCCCTTCCACCTGCTGACGTCCTGGTTGCGGGGAAGGTGGCTTTGCGTGCCTGCTCTCCCCTAAAGATGGCAGAAGCCTGAGGGCAGCTTGGCCGAGTGAGGGTGCTTGGCGCCAGTGGAAGTTTGGGGTCTTTCTAGATAGAAATTTTATTTGTCTTTTTTTTTTTGGTCTTCTTTTCAGAATCTCCCAGGTGCCTCACGCTGGCCTTGTCACAAAGGTAGATTTCTTAACAATGTTTTGTATAGTCGGCAGTCTGTGAGGTTTTGCCATGTTGGGTGTTTGTGTTGTGGGTGCTGTGGTTGGGGAGGTTTATCAGCCCCAGCCCTGATCACCATCTGGGGCCCTCAGGAGCTGGGTTTTAGGAACAGAGTCCTGCAGGCCCAGGGGAAGGAGGGAGAGGCAAGGCTGGGGTCACTGCAGAAGCTGTTCCTCTGGGGAAAGAGCACTTTCTTCCATGGGCAAAAGCTGAGCAGGCTGTGTGACTTTGGGTGAATCCCTTGCCCCCTCTGGGCCTGGGCCTCGGTTCCTGTCTGTAAAGGAAGGAGGCCATGAGCCTCGCCTTCTCTATCTTCTGTCCACACAAACCTTGTCCGTGTGTCTTGAGAGCTGTGCAGCCAGAATGGGAGAGTCTCCACTGCAGATTCTCCCAGGCCCTGTTCCCACGGGCACCAGAGCCAGGGTCCACCTGGTGTCCCCGTGCCTGCCTTAGGTGCCCGGGGGGGTGGGAGCTGCTGCTGCTCACTGGCCTCTTTCCTCTCTGTCCTCCTGCCCCCACCAGCGACCCTCCCTTTGGCAAGAAGAGCTTTGAGCAGACCTTGACAGTGGAGCTCTGTGGCACGGCAGGTAAGCCGGGTGGCTCGGCTGCTGGGTGCCTTTCAGGGAGCTGGCAAACCCCTCATGCAGCGAGGGGGTGCGCACCGAGCCCTCCCAACCTCCAGCCCATAGGCTGTGACAGGTGCTGAGATGCACAATAAGGACATTCGTTATTGGAGGGGGGTGGGGAGTCAGCGCTGAGCTCCCTAGAAGTGGCACGTGAGAAAATATTCTCCCTGGAGCAGCCCGTGGCCTTGGGGCGACAGAGCCTCACTCCCTGCTGAGCACCGTCTCACCTGCGCCTGGTTTGAAGCATTGGCAAAAGCCCTGAGACGCAGACAGGGGCTGGGCTGGGCTGGGCTGGGCAGGGGTGTGGCCTGGGCAGACTTTGCAGGGTATCCCAAGCGGGGCCTTTTGTGCTGGATAAATGGATCCAGGCAAGCCACAGAAGGGCAATGGTGTACTGGCTGGGAGGGCTCAGAGGGGTAAGGGGGCGGGGTCCATTGGAGACGCTGAACCCGGTCTCACTGCGCAAGTCAGAGGTTCACCCTGCGGGTGTTAGGAGCCCCAGAGAGGAAGAGATGGGCATTTCATTGAGTTCTTTTTGGTGCATAGGGAGAGTAGAGGCCAAGATCAAGGGTAGAATCGCAATAGGGCATGGCCCTGGTCAAGTCTAGGTGGACAGTTTTACCTCTGCTACCTGCTTTGCTCTGTGGTGTTTGGGAGACAGGACTGGGGAGACTTGCTGAACACTTGCCTGTGGAGCCGGAAGAGACAGCTTGGTGACTTGGAGGCTCCAGCTGCCATCAGCAGCCCACAGAGCAGCCACCAGGTGCATTCCATCCCATGCCAACCACAGAGAGTTGGAGGGTTCCTGGGGTGCGTCTAGGCTCGGCCAGCAGCAGGGCGGCCAGTTGGTGACACCCACGATCTGTCAAGCTCGGGGAGTAGGGGCACATAGCCACCTCTGTGCCTTCCAAATGGGGCTCCTTGTGGCCCTGGGGCCAGAGATGCATCTTGCCTCACAGATGTCTCGTCTTGCAGGGCTCACCCCACCCACCACGCCTCCATACAAGCCCATGGAGGAGGACCCCTTCAAGCCCAACCCCAAGCACAGCCTGGACAAAGACGCAGCTCTCAGCCCCCCATCCCCTGAGGGTCTCCAGCTTGGGGCCGCCCCAGGGGCTGCCCACAAACTGCCAAAGAAGCCCCCAGAGCGGAGCGAGCTCCTCTCCCACCTGCGGCACGCCGCGGCCCCGCCGACCTCCCAGGCTGGTCAGAAGCGCCCCTTCTCCTGTTCCTTCGGAGACCACGACTACTGCCAGGTGCTCAGGCCGGAGGGTGCCCTGCAGAGGAAGGTGCTGAGGTCCTGGGAGCCTTCCGGGGTTCGCCCTGAGGACTGGCCCCAGCCGGGGACCCTGTGTGCCGAGACGCAGGTCCCCGGCAGGGAGGAGGACAGAAGCTGTGCTGCTGGCGGCCCACCCAAGGACAGCGTGCTGCTCAGAGACCATGAGATCCGTGCCAGCCTCACCAAGCACTTTGGGCTGTTGGAGACCGCCTTGGAGGACGAGGACCTGGCCTCGTGCAAGAGCCCCGAGTATGACACCGTCTTTGAGGACAGCAGCAGCAGCAGTGGTGAGAGCAGCTTCCTCTTGGAGGAGGAAGAGGAGGACAGGGAGGAGGAGGAAGAGGAAGAGGACTCAGGGGTCAGTCCCCCTCGCTCTGACCACTGCCCCTACCAGAGCCCACCCAGCAAGGCCAGCCGGCAGCTCTGCTCCCGTAGCCGCTCCAGCTCTGGCTCCTCTTCCTGTCGCTCCTGGTCACCAGCCACCCGAAGGAACTTCAGGTAAGCAGGTGGCCTCCAGAGGGCGGGAACGTCACAGCAGAGCCCGACGTCTGCAGGGCAGGGCAGCCTGGGGGAGGGCAGTGCCACCCCCGGCCCCGTGCCTCCAGTGTGGGGCACAGCTGCAGGGTCCCCAGGAGGGCTATGAAGGCTCTGCAGGGCACCTGGCTGTAGGGCTGGAGCCCGGTGCGTGTGCAGTGTGCGTTTCTAGCAAGTGCCCAGGTGATGATGTCGTTACCTGAGGACCATACCCTGAGACCGAACCTCAGGTCGTATGGAGGCAAATTCACCTTGAGGTCTGCACGGCTACCCCGGAGGCTCTTCCTTATTTCAAAAAATCGGCTGAAAGCAAAGGCTCCTCTCCCCATTAAAAGTTGTGGACATCTAACCGGGCATTCAGTTTTCTGGGGTGGACTCTCCTGGAAACCAGCGTTCAGAAGCCCCAAATCATCTGTTGGCACCACGAGTTCCCAGCAGTTTCTGTAACGGGCCCGGGACTGTTAGTCTCGGCCGTGCTCTGCCTGGCCTCCTGGAGCCTCAGTTTCTGACTCTCGCTCCTTTCCCCCGGGGTTAGTGCCCACCTTACAGCCCTTCCGGGTCCCAGGTCCCGGGTCCAGCGTTCGCCTTGCTCTGCTGTGAGCTACGCCTCTCAGTCTCCACATCAGGCAGTTGCCCTGTGAGGTGTGCTCACAGCCCCGCCAGGGTTCTCCTCGCCTCCTAGGGCGCCCCCATGGCCAGCGCTGGGTCTTCACTGGCTGCCTCCTGCCTTGCCCGGCGAGGGGCTTGGAGCAGGGCTGTGTTCCTGGGCTTGCCTGGGAAGGGTGGCGAGCCACGCTAGAACCCCCCACTGATTTTCTCTTACACCTGTGGGCCAGGTCCATCACTGCCTCGTCCGGGGCAGTGGAGAAGGTTGGTGGGTAAGTCAGTTGCTGCATAGTTGCTTGGCAAAGCTCAGTAGGTGGAGAGCTGGCCAAGCTAGAATCCAGCCTTCCCCCGATCTCTGTGTCTTCACCTGCCTTCCACTCCAAGCATCCGTGAACAGGAAGTTTTTTGAACTGGTTTGTCAAGATAAACCTTTGGGGTGGGCATTTGGTGAAGACGCCCGCATCCCATATAGTTCCAATCCAACTTCCTACCAGTGTGCACCCCGGGAGGCCGGGGTGATGGTCCAGATATGTGGATCCTTGCACCCATGTGGGAGACCCACGTTGTGGTCCGGAGTCCTGCTTCAGCCTGGCTGGCCATTGCAGGGCATTTGGGAAATGAACCAGCACTTGGCTGCTGCCTTTGTCTTCCTTTCAAGTAAAATAAATGGAAAAGAAATTTAAAAATAGTACGAGCCCTGAACCCCACTTCCACGCTGTCAACTTTTCACGTGGGGAAGGCCAACCAACGTGATGACATGGATAATACAGTGCTATTACATAGCTTTTCGCATTGGCGACTGATAGCCTTCCCTTATCCTATTTGAGCTTCACAGGTGCCCTTGGAGGGCACAGCTGGCTTCTTGTCCCCATTGTACAGATGAGGAAGCTGAGGCTCAGAGAGGTAGGGAAATAAGGCAAGCATTCCCTGAGCAGTCGGGCTGAGCGTTGAATCCTCACCCGTGGCCAAGGAGGTGATCATGATTGGGTGTCTCTGTTTGCCAGAGCAGGAGCTGAAGTCACCCGCATCTGCACACGGGCTGCAGGCTGTGTTCTTATCTCTGTGTTTCCTGGGGAGCACACATGTCCATGGGCAAGGAGGCCAGCGTGTGGCCCTCGGCCGCCTGCCCGGGCTGTGTGGCATGGTTGACCTGATGACCGGCCCAGAGGCTGTGATAGGCAGGGGCTCTTCCTTGGCAGAGGCAGGCATCAGCCAAGAGCCATGGTTCTAGAACCAGAAGCTTCCAGCTCTGGCTCCTCCACATTTAGCTTTATACAGATCCCAGATCTGAGCCTCAGATTTTCTGTGTGGAAAATGGGGCAACGCCGACCTCATGGGGCTTTTTCATGAGATCAGTTAAGGTAATGGAATGCAAGGGCTTTCCTACCCAGGCAGGGCTCCGAAGGGTAGGGCTCTCAGGGGCAGCCCTGTGCGTGCCAGGAGCGAGTCCCAGCAGCCAGCAGAAAGGCTGGGCCCACGTGTTCAGAGCCCCGCACAGCCTGGCTGTCGGTGCTGCAGGGAGGGAGTTGGCCCCCTTCTGCCCCACGCGTGAGGCCTGCGGAAGTCATCACCGCCCCCGCCCGCCTTGTGTCCCCCCTGATGGTGAACGTCTTTCTTTGCTTGTTCCCTGCCAGATGTGATGGCAGAGGGCCGTGTTCGGAAGGAACGCCAAGCGTCCGGCACGCCAGGAAGCGGCGGGAGAAGGCCATCGTAAGTGACCTGGGGCCCTGAACCCTGGGGAGAGGGGAATGGGAGCGAGAAAGGGCCTCGTGACCCCCAAGCCATTTGAGGCTGGCAGGGGGTGCACCTTAGTGTCAGCTCCTGCCTGGGACGCAAAAGACAGGTGCATTCGTCTCCTTTGAGAAGCACTGGGGCCACCAGAGCACATCAGAGGGTGGCTCCGGCACAGTCCATTGAGGGCTGGCCCTGAAGCCAGGGCCACTCGCCCATTTGACCCTCGGTGGTCCCCCTCCCCTAGCAAGGGCGGCCCCCCTGGTACCCAGCCCTTCGGCATCCTCTCGCCACGGCCAGCTGGTGTAGTTGCTCAGGGGGGCACTGCGGACCGGGACGAGGACGCCAGAGGTGCCCGTGGCCCAGGCAACCTGGCCATGACAGGTCCCCCTTGGCCCCTCGTGAGCAGGGTGAAGGCCGCGTGGTGTACGTTCGCAATCTCTCCAGCGACATGAGCTCCCGGGAGCTGAAGAGGCGCTTTGAGGTGTTTGGCGAGATCGTGGAGTGCCAGGTGCTGACGAGAAGTAAGAGGTGAGTGGAATGCAGCCGTCGCCTGGGAGGGGTGCTGGGAGGACCCCCCACTCCCCACTCCAGCCAGAGCTCATGGAGAGTGCCCGAGATCTGTGGAGCACGTTTGGACACAGTCCACGGCTGGGCAGGAGAAGCCCCGGGGATGGTGCAGCAGGTGCGCGCTGGCGGTTTCCATGCGTTCTCTTCTGGAAACAGGCCCGCATTCCTGCGATGTACATGTTCACGCTCCTCCTCTTTCTGCTGCTCTCCTGTGTCAGGAGCTCTGACAAGTTCGCTGAGCCGCTGCTTCCTGGCAGAGCCAGCACTGGAGCCAGCACAGGGCAGCGAGGGCCTCTGGTGGCCTCAAGCACACCTGCGCGGAGCCAGGCCACTTGTCCCGTCCCTGCCTTCTTCCCCTGCACCAGGGAGCCCCGGGCCTTCTGTTCCACCAGGCATCCCACTCCCCTCCTCACTGGAGGAGCAGTGCTCCTGGGGGCTCCGCGTGTGAGTGCCCAAATGGGATGTCAGATAATGTCGATTTTGAAACACTTCTAACTTTTTGCCCTATTCCTGTAAACTAAGTTATTGGGATTTTCAAATTCTAATTTAATAATAATAAAAAGCTTCAGCAGGTAATAGTTTCTTATGCAAGAATCGGTATGCATTTCTTACCTATTAGGATGGTTGGTATCCAAAAAAATGTAAAATAAACGCTGGTAAGGATGTGGAGAAATTGGGGATGTAAAATGAAGCAGCTGATGTGGACAAGAGCGCAGCCTTTCTGAAAATTACATAGAAGCTGCCGTATAGTGCAGTGATTCCACTTAGGGTCTGTATAGCCAAAAGAGTTGAAATTGAACCTCGGAACGTTCATGGCCACATCGTTCCCGGTAACCAGTGTGGTGGAGACAGCCCGCTGTCCATTGACAGATGAGTAGATAAACAATGCGGTGTTTGCACACAGTGGGATAGTACGCAGCCAAACAGAGAAAGGAAGTATCTAGCTCTTGCTGCCACGGGGAAGAACCGTGAGGACATTATGCCAAGTGAAGTAAGCCCATTACATGAGACTGTATGGTTCTGCTCAAGCCGAGGTCATGGGGAATGGAAGTGCTGTGGTGGCCACCAGGTGCTGGGGGAGGAAGGAAAGAGAGTCTTTGTCTAGTGGTGTTGGGCTTCAGTCTCGCGAGATGAGAAAGTTCTCGAGATCTGTTTCAAACCATTGTGAGTAGGCTTCGTACTCCTCAGTGGTCCACTGTTAAATTTCATAGTTTTTACCACAATTTTCACAAAAAGACTCAATGCCTGTGTAGACCTAGTGTTCAGAATATCAGAATGAAAAGAACATGCAAAAAACACAATTCAGCTCTAAAGAGAAATGTCAATTTGTTTTTATTTATTTGGAAGGCAGAGTGACAGAGAGAGAGCAAGACAGAGGGAGAGAGCTTCTGTCTGCTGGTTTACTCCCCACATGGCCGTCACAGGCAGGGCTGGGCCAGGCCGAAGCCAGGAGCCTGGAACTCCATCTGGATCTCCCATGTAGGTGGCAGGGGCCCAAGTCCTTGGACCATCTTTTGCTGCTTTCTCAGGTGCATAAGCAGGGAGCTGGATTGGGAGTAGAGCAGCTGGGATTCAGATTGGCACTCTGATAGGGGATGCCGCATTGCAAGCAGTGATGTGACCACTGTAGCACACTGCCAGTCCCAATTCATTATGCGAGATCTTCCAGAAGGAACCTTATACACACTACCAGTTGCAGGCAGCTGAAGAGGCAGGAGAGTTTCAACTTTGCTGGGTTCAGCGGGGTGTCGGGAATGGGATGCCCTTGAATGTTTATTAGGCGCCTACAGAGCTGCAGGGAACGGCCCTTTGTCTCTGCCCTTTGGATTCTTCCTCTTGTTCGTGAAGCAGAAATGTCAGAGTGGACCTGAACTTAGGGCCCTCTTGCTCTGGAAGCCTTTCCAGGACGACTTTCCTCCTGTTTGCAGAGTGGCTGCTCCAGTGCTAAGCTTACCTCCCACCAACCTAGAGACCCCGGGGCAAGCAGGCGTCGCCCTCACAGTTCCAGCAAAGGTCTGGGCTGAGTTCTCTGGGGGTTGGTTTTGAGTGACAGCTCACCCTTAAACCAACCACTGTATTCAGGGAGAGCCACCTTCCTGGGACATCCCCCGGCCCCCTGATCCTGGTTGGCTAACCGATGCTTTTGTCTGAGGAAGGGGGCTGGAAGCCAAGCAGGCAGGAGGAAGGTGATGTTAGTGAATACCGGCCATGGTGGACGCAGTGTAGGCCACAGCGGCAGCCGTGGAGGTGGCGCCTGGGGCCAGGTTTGCAGGGTGCAGGGTCATGTGACGGTGGGAACGGGCGGTCGGCAGGGCAAGTGCACAGAAAAGAGTTGTGGGAGCCTGTTCGGAGCGTCAGCTTTAACGTCCTAGAAGGCCTGGGTCTGAATTCAGGCTCGACCATGGGTGGAGGTAATGACAGTAGCCACCTCCCAGGGTCATCTAAGACGGTTAATGCCACTGCAGCGGTCAACCTGGGGGCCACGTGACGTGGGCGTGGAGTCAGCGTGGCTCTCTGCTCCTTGAGTGGTGCTGGGCGGTCGGGCAGCGCCCTGGGAACGCTCTCCCTTGCCTTCTCCCCTAGAGGCGAGAAGTGCGGCTACGTCACCTTCCGGTGTTCCGAGCACGCGGCCCTGTCTCTGAGGAGCGGCGCGGGGCTGCAGCGCCACGAGCCCTCCTTCCAGCTCAGTTACGGAGGGCTGCAGCACTTCCGCTGGCCCAGGTACACCGACTATGGTAAGTGCCCGAGGTCCGGCTCCAGCTGGCGAGACCCAAGGCCCCTCCGGGACGCGCTTCCCCTCCCCGGGCCCCCAGCTGCCCCAGCAGCCTCTTGGCCTGGGGGCTCCCATCTTCCTTTTCTTCCAGCCTTTGGTCCATTTTGTCCTGTCCTGTAGCCCAGCTTCCCGAGGCCTGAGGGGAGAGGGCCAGCCCTGTGTTCACAGCCGGTTGGCAGAGCCATGGCTGCTGTCTCTGACCTAGCGGGGCCACCTGCTACCCTGCCCTCTTGAGGGGTGTTCCTTGGTGACCCCTTGACAAGGTGCAGCCGTGTCTGTGGGTGGGCCACAGTGGAACAGTACCAGTGGTGGGCCCTTGCCAGCTGTGGACAAGCTGGCCCAGGACAAAGAAGCAGAATGTAGGAAACAATCACTCGTTGGGGTGAGCACAGTGTGGCCTGCAGGCCCCAAGGCTGGTAGCAGCAGATCTCAGTGGGTTCTCGGCCAGGCGGTGCTGCACTCGGCTGCAGGTGCACCTGTGGGCCTCAGTTTCCCTATATATGCCAGAGATGCCAATTTTGTTAGCCTTCTCGTGTGTGAGTCGGCAGCAGGCTCTAAGGTTCTGGAGCTGGAAAGGAGCTCGGGGTGCCCTAGCTCAGGCCCTGCCTTGCTCTACAAACAGAACAGCCAGGGCCCAAAGCGTCAGTGCACTGGCAGAGCTGTCAAGGCAGAAGGGCGGTCGGTGCTCTCGGTGCTCATCCCTGCTCTGGGGCCTCGGGCCACAGCCGCTCCCTGGGCCCAAGCTCGGAGGCAGGTGGCCCGGTGCTGCAGGCTCCGTCAGTCGCTCACGGCCTTCCCCTCTCCCCGGCTTCCCCACCCCCACCCCACCCCCCGCCAGATTCCAATTCTGAAGAGGCCCTCCCCGCACCCGTGAAAAGCAAGTACGAAGCCATGGATTTTGACAGCTTGCTGAAGGAGGCCCAGCAGAGCCTGCACTGATCAAGCCTTACCCTTCGAGGAATACCTCAATACCTCAGACAAGGCCCTTCCAATATGTTTACGTTTTCAAAGAAGTGAGGTCGCTGAGGAGGAGAGCGCGAGCGAGCGTGAGAGTACACACGGGAGAGAGAGACTTGAACATGCTGTCCTTTTCAGAACAAGATCAATGTTTACATTGAACAAAGCTGCTTCTGTCCGTGAGTCCCCATGGTGTTGATGTTCCACTGCCATGTCGGTGTCCTCGCTTCCCACGGGTCGTCCGGGCGCGCGCCTCCCGTGCTGGGTCGGTCACCCTGTGCCCCCTCGTCCCCGCGTAGCCTTGCAGCTGTGTTCGCCATAACACTGTTTGTCTGTAGTGTGTGATGATGAACTTGTTACTTGTGAATAGAATCAGGACTATCAACTCGTTTTTAATTGAAAAAAAAAAAAAAAAACAGAACAAAGTATATCCTTCAAATACTGTATTTATGGCTCAGATGTGCTGTGCCTGGGATTATTGTATCGCTTCCTTGAGTTTTAACTATGCACTGTCCTAAGATGTTTGCCGCTGAGCTGCTCTGCTTCCCTTCCCAGGCTGCTCTGGAGGGGCTGTGTGGCCTCCGGCCCCGCAAAGAGCAGCACAGACAGGTTTCTGGGTCTTCCCCCTCTTGTGTCCAGCGCCCCCTTCTGGCATGTACCCATCTGTTCACTCTCAGCCCCTCCCGTACCTTGTAAAGAGGGCCAGGCCAGCTGCACTGTGCCCATTGTCTAGGAGAAGCAAGCCCGTGGCCAGAGGGTATAAGTGACTAGCCGGGATCCCATGGCCAGTGACCCAGACCAGGCCTCCTGATTCCCAGCGTTTGGGGCGTCCAGACCGCAGATGAGTCATGTCGCCAGCCACATTCCAGGCGTGGCACACATGCTGTGCACACCGTCAGCTCTGAGCCCAGTTGTCCCGTGGTTTGCCTCTGCCTGTGGGCGATGTGCCGTCAGCAGGTTGTGATGCACCTGGCAATGGCTGTCGTCCCTCTGGGGCCAGTCATCAGCCCCTCCTCTCCCTGTGGTGAGGTTGTTGTCATTACCTGGTCCTCACGTGTAGAGTTGTTTTGGTGGAGTGGAGTGGAGTAGAGCGGTGTGAGGCTGGGGATGGAGGTGACAGCCTCCACCACTGGGAAACATTCTGTCTGAACTTGACCTGACGCTTGGTTCTTGAGCAGTGTGACAGCCACACCCAGCTGGATGTTCTGCGGGGGCCTTTGGTGAGGGTGGCAGTGGCCGGGCAAGGTGGGCACCCCTGCTGCCCACCAGCATCTCCTCCTTGATCCCCTTCATTCAGCAGGGGTCTTTGGGAAGGTTTTGTTTTGTTTTTTTAAGGGTCCTGCTACTTTCAAAATGCTTGGAAGTGGTTCATTAGTCTTGACCTAGTCCCTTGAGAATTGGTAGTTGATTTTTTTTTTTAAGATTATCAAATACCTCTAGGTAAACTGAGCCCATGACCTTGTCCTGAAGGTGAGCGTGCTTTCAGCCCCTCAGTAAGGCTGGAGGGCACAGGCTTTAGCAGGATCAGAGAATTTGAGCTCCTGTGTGTCAAGTCGTTTGACCTTTCTGGACCCCTAATAAAGTGAAGTGAGAGGGAGAGTTCGGCCATTTCCAACAGTCTCAGCTTCTGCTAAGGCAGCGTCTAGCTCAGGGCGGCAAATACGTAGTACAGGCACCACCACTGCCCTGTTCTTGGCCAATGCAGACATAACTAATCTAACACAGCACTCATGTTCTTTGAACCCAGATGTGTTATTAAGAGGCCTCAACACAGTGCTCTGGGCTGCCATTACTAATTGGCCAGAGTTTAATCAACCACATGTCCTGGTCTAAGCTTTGGAAGGTTCCAATCAGTCAACACAGAACCTTTTATGCTGCCTGGGTTTTATGCCAGCCCTTCCCCGTCTGTTGTGTCCCGATCTAGGAGAGAAAACATCCTAAAGCCATTCTGGGCCTGGGACTCCCGGTGCCCTGTGACACACAGCCCTTCTCAGGCAGGGCGGGGCGGGGGAGCGGAAGAGCAGGCAGGAACAGCTTTGGGGAAGGCAGGGTTTATCCAGATGGACCAAAAAAGGGACTTTCCACGGTACAGAGCTGGTCGTTCTAAGTCCCTTTATAGCTCTTCACTGCCTAGCACAGAGTAGGCACATTAGACAGGGTGATGGGGTGGGATAGAATCTCAGTCTTGCTGCTGCGTCCACTAAGTCCCGGTGTGCGTCAGGGAGTGACCTCCGCCTTCACCCTGGGAACGAGAACGAGCACTAGAATCCAAGTTCTGACCCCAGCAAGAATTCCCTGTGTTACTTGGAGGGGGGCCCGTCCCCCCACCAGCACCTCTGTGCTGAAAGGATCTTCTCGGGATCTTCTCTGAGCCCCTCTGTTGGCCGCCTCCTCTGGCACTGGCCACAGGTTCTGTCTGGGGCTGGTGGCACTTTCTGGTCATGAAATGCAGATTTTAGGAAGGACCAGCCCACCCCCCACGTCAGGGTACATGGAGACTGGAAGGTATTTAGACGCTGTGCCTTGAGCATAGGTAGCAGAGCCCGAGTGTGGGGTCGGGAGCTGACGGTAGCCTCGGCTTGCTGTCCCAGACGTGGAAGGCTACAAGCTCCAGAACTGACCCACTGTGGACGACCTCTGTCCCGGAGAGTCACTCCTCGGTGCTGTGTGTGGTCCCCAAGGGCGCGCCAAGGTCTTTCAGGAAAACGAGCCCACCTTGCTCTCTTTCCCACCACATTCAGGAGCGATCCAGAGGGAGCAGCTGTTGCTGGCAAGCATCTCATCATAGCTTGGTCCTCGTGTCTGCTCTCGATGGTGTTTACGTGTGCTCGCCATCAAAGCTTCCCCCGGCCTGTGCTGAAGCTGCCCATGCAGGGCGGCTCCTACCGTCTCTGTGTGCCCTGCTGATGTTTTCCAAAAATGTCCAATCCAACTGCTATGTGGAATTCTTCCATCTCCTTCCTCAGTCGGTACCAGGCTGAATCAGAGTCCTCGCTCTCGGGGGCTCTGGTTACCGAAGGAAAATGCATCAAAGAGGTAAAGAATATGAGTGGATGGAGTGCAGCTAAGGGCCCCGCCCCCTCCCCCCACAGCGCACCTTGTCCCCAACCAGAAAACTGCTTGGAGTCAGAAAGCACCTGTGTGGTGTCTGCGTCTGCCTGGAGATCTTGCAGCTTCGAGTGTCACATGCTCAGGAAAGAGGCAGGGCTTCCGGGAGGGGAGGGGAGAGCAGAGCTCCGTGGAGGAGACACTCGGTGCACAAAGCCCTGACCCGGGAAGTGAGAGGAGGTGCAGCAAGGTGCCTTGCAGGGCCTGAGGCCCGAGTTTGTTGGTTTTACGAGAGCGATTTCTCCTGGATGCATGCAGTCTGCGTGCTGCGGCCGCTGTGCAGGTGATGGGTGGGGAGGGCTGGCAGGCATTGAAGGCCCAGGGCTTCTGCATGGACGGCTCCAGCCGTGGCCCGTCCCAGGCCTTGAGTGCCGCTGAACTCTGAGCCGAGCCTGCAGCTTGAGAAATGGGGCAGATCAACCCCAGGGGATGTGTTGTCGCCCTGACTCAGCATTAGCAAGATTTGAGATGTAGCAGCTGCCCTCAGTTTGGTGGAACCTGAACCCCAGCATCAGATGTGACCAAGGGAAGAAATTGGTTGTATAGTGATCACAGATAAGGTGAACCTAGTGGGTTCATTGGTCAAGGAAGAGGGTCCCTCTCACTCCTTCCCCTGGGGCAGCAGGAAGCAATACGTTAAAGTGGGTTCCCGAGCCCCACACAGATGGGCTCTAGGGCCGTGGGCAGAGTCTGGGGTACAGGGTAAGTGGGAGCCGGAAGCTCGCGTGTACCGAGACACTGGTGGCCCGGAGCAGACCTGGGTTGGGGGGATGCCCAGGGAGGAGGCAGAGGCTGGCTTTGCATTAGCCAACAGCAGCACTGTGAGAAGACCCCTCACTTCACTGCCAAACACAGGTCTCCCATGGCGGGGTGGGAAGCTCTCCTCACCCCAGACTGGGCATGGGGAGAGGGGGCAGCGGTGCCTTCCGAGCTCTGGGCTGCAGGAGAACCAGCACTGGGGCCAGCCCTTTGCTGGTGTCTGTTGAAACCCGGCCAACGGGGACAGTCCAGCCGACGGGAATGGGTTTGTGCAACAAGTCGTTTAACTATAAGCCATCGCGGGGGAGCAGCTGCAGGGCCTTGCCTGCTGTGTGACCTCGAGCCCCTGTTCGCTCATGCAGCACATCACGAGTGTTGAGTGGGATGAACGCGAGGGGTGGCTTCCCGACCTGCAGCCTTGGGACTCCATCGCTCCCCCTGTGAAACCCATCCCCTTCTCTGGCTGAGCCCTGCTCCTGTTCAGGGAGACGATTCTCTGCAGAACATCCGGCCAGCAGCAGGCTCAACCCACCTGGCCCTGGCCGAGTTGCCAGCTCCCCAGGACGGACCTAAGCCATAGCTTCTCGAGGGGCTGGTGAGGACGTCAGAGCTCGCGTCAGCCGGTCCTCGTGGTCCCCACCAAACAGCTTTCCATCCCAGTGTTGTGGCCACTTAGCTGCTTCTCTCTTGCTCTCAGACAATACTAGCAATACACTTGTTTCTTCAAATCGGCTTAACTTAGGCACTTTTCACACATTTCTTTCAAATGATTGTAAGCCATATGGGGCAACAGGAGGCATCCATCACACTGCATATGTTTGGGGCAGCTTTTGTTTTTTTGTTTCCCTAATGGTACAGCAGCAGTGACTGAGGCTTTGGGGTTTAGGGGGATGGCTTTTCCAGATACTGCATTTTGGCAGGGTCCCTTGCACACCTGAAGGAGTACAGAAACCCAGCTGCCCCGCCTGGGGGCTTGGAAAATACAGCTTTGTAGGTGATCACTCCCTGGAAATTCTTCCGCCAGGCATTCTTTTAATAGAACTCCCAGGAGGCCTGGAAAATGGATAGGCCTCCTTCTTCCCCTCTGCCAGCCTTACCCATTGGTTCTTTGTGAAGGGGCGTGGTCAGTTTCCACTTTAGCACTTTGCCTTATCCACCTGTGGCTGCCATCTAGTGGCCAAAGACTGTATCCACCAGCTCCTGAGAGGGAAGGCAAAAATCCTCTGGGCCCCCTTGCTGCCTGACATGAACTCCGGGAGTGAAATGTAATGGCTTGAGCAACTGGCCGGCTGTTTGGCACCCATTGTGACCCTAGGGTCAGAAGACTCCAGAAGTGACCACTTAGTAGGTTCGCATGCAGATCGAGAGATGCACTAGCCATGCCGTGGGCAGAGGAGGCAGGAGTGGACCCTGTGGCCAGGGGCCCGGGAGGGGTTTACTGTAACTGCAATACTGGCAGCCCAGCGGCTGCTGACCTTGTTAAGTGAACCTCTGCAAGGTGGCCCACGTGACACCATCGGGACAGGTGAAGAGGTTGAGCGAGAGGCTTGTGGCAGTGGGGGGCCTGGCCATGACCTTTGATACGGTCCACTGAATAGCCAAACAGTTTTGTTCGATTACTTTTTGTTTGTTTGTTTGTTGTTTTGTATTTTGTATTTAAAAATCTTGTCAAATGTTTTTGTGTTAGGAATAAAAAGTCATAAACTATTCCCAGCTCTGTTTCTTGAGGGATGTTCCGATTCCAAAGGAAACAGGTTGGAAATCTGCAGGGGAGCGCGGTCAGGGCGGCAGGTGGGACAGCTGGATTTCCAGACGGCTTCTGGGGGAGTGACCGTCCCGAGGTTCAGCTCGGTGCGATGTGCCCCAGGAGTTCACAGCCACCCCTCGCCTCCCTGCGCTGTGTCGTTAGCATTGGCGTGGAGCACCTGCTGCTTCCACAGGCAGCAGCTGACGTGAGACCCCTCTCCCCGCCCCCAGGTTTCTCGAGACAGTGTCTGTTGCTAGCCTTAATCGACTGGGCAAGGTGGTCCCTAGGGTCCCTTCCAGCTTTTCCAAATCTTGGACTCAAATCCTTTTCTCTCGGTGTGAGCATGCAGCCTAGAGAATTCTGAGCAATAGGGAGCCAGGGTGTTCCCTGGCAGTGCGACAGGGTCAAACCAGGGAATGGCTAACCTTGTGAGGTTTTGTCATCCCCAGGGGTACTACCGTAGGGGGCATTATTTACTAGGAAGCTCAACAAGGTAACTACAGCCTGGGGTGCGTGAATGTCAGGCTTTGTTTGTGGGGAGTGTGTGTGTGTGTGTACGCGCACATGCACGCGTGTGTCTGTGCCTGTGTGTGTGTGTGTGTGTGTGTCTGTGGAGTTACATTGATGCATTTCTTGAGAAAGGTGCAAGAATTTCACCTACACAGAGGGACACATCTGCTTTGTTATTTATAATAGAAAGCTAAATTTTAATTTTTTAAAGGACACTGCTAATGATTGAGAATCGAGTTTTTAGTTTTGCTATTTTTTTTAATTGGTAGAGGATTTTTATATATTTTTTCCATTTTGTTGGGTTGTGTCCTTATTTATATAAATACCCGGAAGCGGCAAGGAAGACACCTTCTTTGCTTTTAATTCTTGTGGTTGTCATCATCCCTGTTTTATTTCAGGTGTGATTTATCTGTCTTACCTTCTAACTGAGAAGATGTTTTCCTGTATTTGTACATTGTCAGATTCTATAGTTTCATAGATAATTTAACCAAATTGCTCTATGTATTATTATTCTGTGAGTATAAAGTTCTATTTTAACGTCTGTAAATACTTCAGAACTGGCTTCTTTTCTCCAAACTCCCACTGCGGAGTGACTGTTTACATCACAGAAACTGTAGAATCTCTATGCTCATGTACTGTAAATAGTGAAGTGATTGCTTATAAATAAACTCAACAAATACACTATGGAGATTAAAGAGAAAACGCCACCCACAGCCCTGGCCATGTGTGTCTTTCTTTACTGGTTCCTCAAGCTCTGTTAGCGGTAGGTGGGCGTGGCTTTAATCAAGCTGGGCTACTTTTTGAACAAAGACTTCCCTTTCCCACATGAGCACACTGAATAGCTGGATGCAAGAGACATTGTTGTGTGATGGTTTTGGGCAAAAACGCTCCTCAAGTTACGATTGCAAAATCGTGCTGATCAGATCTCAGAGGGCAGAACTGAAGCATGCGCCGTGGTGCACCGTGCTGGGTGAAGGCGAAACATTGTCCTTTGCAGAACTCCAGGGAGCGGGGTGAGGAAGTGACTTCCTCCCTGACTCTCCGTCCCGTGTGTGTGTGTGTGTGTGTGTGTGAGAGAGAGAGAGAGAGAGAGAGAGACTTCCTTGTATTTCAGAGACTTTCACCTTTGTTTTTTCCTTAAGGATTTTGGGCTTTAAGTGCAATTGTGTGCAAGACAGCTGTGAGTCCCCCAAAGGTTGAAATAGAATGAATGCAATGAACCATAGTTTATGTATGCAAACTGGTTTCAAGTTGTTGTTTACCGTGGACCTAACCAGTCCTCTTTTCGGGCGATTTATTTTTCTCCATCTATGAAAATTGAATGGATTTCTTAGGTTGGAAGGGTTGGCATCCTGAGTTTTCCCAGGAAAATTCTCTGCTCAGAGGCGCTGTTCTCTGGCCGGCCCTGGAGCCCGGAGAGAACAGCTGTGACTGCTCAGAATCAGTTGCCCTCTGCCATATTAGATGGTACGCCCCGGAACGAGACTGCTTCTCCGTTCACTGTGGGGCACCTGGACCTGTCAATCAAGATTTTGGAGAAGGGGGCTAGTGTTGTGGCATAGCGGGTAAAGCGCTGCCTATGACACCGGCGTCCCATATGGGCACTGGTTCGTGTCCTGGCTGCTCCACTTCCATTGTAGCTCCCTGCATATGGCCTGAGAAAAGCAGCGGAGGATGGCCAAAGTGCTTGGGTCCCTGCCAATCACGTGGGAGACTTGGATGAAGCTCCTGGCTCTGGCATTGCAGCCACTTGGGAAGTCAGTCAGTAGAAGGAGTCTCTCTCTCTCTCTCTCTCATAAATAAATAACTCTTAAAAAATAAATTGAGTGAACCACACTTGATACAAGGAATCAAATGGGAGCCTGAGAGTGTTCAGACCTGCAGGTGTTGTATGTGGTATTTTTTTTGGCTCTTTTTGTTTTACAAATGTCTGGAAGAGCAAAAGCTTAATATGCCAAAGATATTTTGTCATTTGGTGGACTTAGTATCAATATTTGGGGTAATTGTTAAGGTTTTGCCAAGGTAATAGCTCTGTATAATAATATTTAACATAACAGGCATATGGAAACACATTTATGCCATATTTTAACCAAGTGTTCTGAAGAATGCTTTTCTCGGAAAACTCACCACAAAGCATATTTGCGTGGATGAATGCCCCTGTCTGACCCAGGAACAGTCCATCTCAGACTGAGCTGGGATCACTGGCAGCTTGTGACCCGGCCTGGCCACTTTCCTATCATGTGAACTTGGACAAACCACCTCTTGGGCTCCCGGTTTTCCCAAGTCTGAAAGGCAATGATGAGCTTAGATGAACTCACAGGCCCCTGTGTTCCAAAAAGAGCTGATTCGCAGGAGCAGGGCGATGCAGGGAGAAGGGCTGCCTGCTGGGACCTGCTGTCAGACTGCCTGGCTTTGGATCTTGACTCACCACTTCCAAGCTGGGCGCTGGAGGGCGCATTTCTTAACCTCTCTGAGTCACGGACTCAACAGGGCTCACAAGAGTTTCTCCCTGCTAAGGTTGATGTGAGGATGAAACAGTACCTAGGACGTCACAAGCACTTACCATTAGCTGTAACCCTCATCGGGCCGTCTCCCTGGGTGCTAACCATAGCCCTCTGAGTATGGCCGAGCAAGGTCTGAGAAGGCGCAGAAGCAGAGCAGAGGAACCTGCCAAAGGGACTCAGGCCTGGAGTGGGAGCCGGGGCCGGCAGCCTCAATGCCTGTATGTTCCTGGGTGACACTTGGGTCTGCTCACTGCCTTCCACTTGGCACTGCACTTGACATGCCCCTGCTGAAAAGACTGGTGCTCCTAGAGTATGCATCGCAGCGAGGCAGGAGGCTGGCATGGGAGCTCCAGACCCAGCTCCTGTGAGCTCAGGACTTGCGGTGTCAGTGCTCGTGTGCCGGGAGCCCGGGTTGGTCCGCGGTGGAAGCCACCAGGATGTGCAGCCTGCACGCACCGCGTTGTCTGACCCTGGGCATCTCCATGTGGTGCATAGCCAAGGAACCGAACCATGAACTCGCCCCAGCCTGTTCCCTTGCTGGCCTTCAGTGTCCTCGTTTGTATAAAAAGGGAGCTGAGAATAGAACAGTGGTTCCCTCGCCTCAGAGCGACCGCTTTAATAGATTCGATTCCGCAGAACACTCCATTGGGAGGAAGACTGGTGAGTGTCGTACTTGGAGGAGGGTGGAATGTGTCAGACACTGTGACAGACATGCATAAATCCAGAACGGGGGCAACTGATCCTGCTTTTGCAACAAGTCATTTGCAAAGGGAAAAAGGAAGCAGTGGGTTAAGAGAGACCTAAAAACGTAGCAACTGTTACCATGGAAGGTGGGGGGTGCACTCGCTTGATTGCGGCCATCATTTCACAATGTATGCGTGCATCAACCCCCCACATTCGATACTTAAGTAGGTACAGGTTGTACTTGTCAGCTGTGCCTCAATAAAGCTGAAGCAGCAGGAGAAAATGGAAAATTAACACTGGGGCAAATGTCACGGGAACTTACTGCAAATGTCTCAGCAGGTGACTGTCACTCTCAACTTTGGTGTAGTTGTGTTGTTCTTAGCACCAGTTACTATGATGTAAACGCTCATCAGGCCAGTGACATCCTACAGGCATGGCCGACTCGCCAGCACAGGCTTTTAAAGAAATAAGCTCTGTTTTTAAACAGCAGAAAACCTGATAATTGAAACAAGTTCACAACCTGAGAATAATTTACCTAAATTTATAGTCCTTAAAATCAATGGGAAATCCAAGACTAAAAAGTGTATCTTCTTTTTCCTACAAAGAAACAGTTAAATTTTATGGGTGAAACTTGTTTGGACTGGATTCAAGCAAACCACCTATTGAAGACATTTTTGTTGGTGTCACAAGGTGGGATCCCCAGAAAGCCAGTTCTGAAATGGAAGAGGATTGTGGGTTGCATGGTAAGGAGTGAGAGGGGCAGAGGTTGAGCTGGGCTGTGAGTCCAGCCACAGCCTTGGTGGACTCCTTGCAGAGTCCTGGGGTTACTGGTCCTGCAGAGTCGTCTCTGTTGGCCTAAGATGGAGAAATGGCTGTCCTGGAGAAGACCCAGATGGGCTGAGGACTGTCTGCAGAAGACACGAATCCTAGGCCCCCATTCCTGGACTGAAGGGGGAGCCTGGCTCATCACAACATACATAACTGAGTGTCAGCTGTGTACCTGGCGCATGTGGTAAGATGTGATTATGTCAGAAAACACCCTTCTTCCTTTAAATATGTGTCGTGCAGGAGTAGGGACATGAGGCTGGAATTTGCCTTTGCAGCCTTCCCGCTAAGGAAAGATTGAAATAGATGTCAATGTCAATGTCAAACATAAAACAGGTGAAGCGAGTGTGCCCAGATCTTGATACCGGAATCTGAGTGATGAGTACATGGGACTTCAATGTGCAGTTCTCTACTTTGCTGAATAATTGAACACTTTTACAATAGAACATGAAATGAAAGTGTAAGAACAAAAGTGAATCTAAGTGATCAAGTGGAACTGGCATTAATTAAATGTCTAACTGATGTCTGGGAAAGTGAGGGTGTGGGTTTTAGCTCCACAGACAGTGCTCAAGGCTAAGAAGACGGTTTAAAGCCACTAGATAAGATTGATCAGCTTCCAAATTCTGCGACTCTGCCTCTCGAGAAGGTGCGTGGTTTTCCACTGGCTTGGCTTATCTCTTCCCACGAAAGGATGGAGCCATTCTGGGAGCGGATCGCTGAGCAGCTACTGGATGCAACAGGACTTGGATGCAGGTGCGCCCCCTGGGCTGGGGTTCCCCGCGGGCTGGTTCCCTGAGGCCCCTGCAATCAGACAGGAAAGAGAACACACCCGTCAGAGGCGGCTGCAGTGGGGCTTCCCTTTGACCTGGTTTGGACCAACGGTTGCAGACTCAGGGGCTTTGTGAGGTCAACAGTAACCTCGGATGCAGAAGGCAAACCAGGGGTGAGACAATCAGAGATAGCAAGAATGTTTCTGTTTAAGGAAAACTTAGAAATGGCAACTACCACTTGGAGCAATGGCGGAGACTCAGGGGAGTGGTGGAAACTGGCAAATGAGAGAACCCCTGTCCCATCCAAAGGGGGCAGTTGCCACCCAGCTCCAGCCAATTATTGTCAGGCAGAAATGCAACATTTGGTGCGGCCAAATGTTGATATTTTCCAAATAAAACGTGGAATTCTGGATTTTTGAATCTGAGATATCCAATTTTGAATCTGAGATGTCCAAATTTTTTAATTTTTTTTAAATATATATGGAGAGCAAATAGTTTTTTTTTTAAAAAAATGCATGGTCTAGGCCGGCGCCGTGGCTTAACAGGCTAATCCTCTGCCTTGTGGCACCGGCACACCGGGTTCTAGTCCCGGTTGGGGTGCTGGATTCTATCCTGGTTGCCCCTCTTCCAGGCCAGCTCTCTGCTGTGGCCAGGGAGTGCAGTGGAGGATGGCCCAAGTGCTTGGGCCCTGCACCCGCATGGGAGACCAGGAGAAGCACCTGGCTCCTGGCTTCGGATCAGCGAGAAGTGCCGGCCACATTGGCCATTGGAGGGTGAACCAACAGCAAAAAGGACGACCTTCCTCTCTGTCTCTCTCACTATCCACTCTGCCTGTAAAAAAAAAAAAAGCATGGTCTAGGTTTTTGGCACAGCAGTTAAATGCACACGTCTGAGATTGGAGTGCCTGGGTTCAAATCCCCACTCCAAGTCCTGAATCTCATCCTGATTCCAGTTTCCTGCTAATGCAGACCCTAGGGAGCAGCAGGGATGACTCGGGTAATTGGGTCCCTGCCTCCCATGTCAGACACCTGGACTGAGTTCCTTTCTGGCTCCCGGCTTTGGCCTGGCCTGGTCCTGGCTATTGCGGCCATCTGGGGAGTGAACCAACAGTTGACGTATCTCTCTCTCTCTCTCTTCCTCTCTCTCGCCCCCATCTCGCTCCCTCCCTCCATCTTTCCTTTTCTCTCTCTCTCTCTCTCTCTCTGCTTTTCAAATAAAATGAAAGTAAATAAAAAATTAAAAACCAAATACAGGTCACAGGTTTGCATAGACCTGTCACTAGCCCAGAAGACAAGGTGCCCAAAGAGCTAAAAACACTGCTCCCTCTGGCTGTCCATCTGCTGCTCTTTGCTGGGAAACCAGACCTCCGTTCACAGCTGTGATGGCTGCAGCGCGGGGACCGACCCCAGAGCTGCCCAGAGCGCAACCTGCAGAAGCCCAAGTTGTAGCCTAACATTTACAGCTGCCAGCTGAAATCCCTCCCCACTGCCCAGGGCAGAGCCGGAGACCTGATGGTGTCCGTGTTACCAACCACGTGTGATGTGAAAGAGGGACAGGAAGCCCGGACGGGGCAGGGACCACAGCCATGTCCTGTGAGGAAGCAGCACCCTACTGCTCAAAGAAATGACCGAGGGCAGGAGCCGTACCGTCAGCAGGGAAGAGTTGGAACGAACCCCATTTGAGTCCTGATGGTAGAACGATGACCACTACTGGAAACTTCAGCAAGGGGAACAGTTGGGTTTAAGGAAGACCTTTCTAATAGTAGTACTGAACCAGGGCGTCCCGTATGGTAGTGAGCCCTCTGTCACCGGAGCATGCAAGCAGAGGCTCATGATGCAATGAATAGGATTCAGACATCAAACGGGGCTGGGCATAGGGCCTCCAAATCCCTTCCAACCAGTGGTTCCCCGTCTTCTCCCTGCCCCGGGGAAGGCGTGTATCCTGAGAATCAGTCTGCCCTGTCTGGTTAGAGGGGTGGCTAGAGCACCCCTCAGCCTCCGTCCTGAGAGCTGGGCTCTGCCACTTGCTACCTGTGTGCCTTGGCCTTGATGCTTCACCTTTGCCACCTCCAGTGCCCTCCCCAACAGGTGGCGGCAGCAGTAGGTCATCCGGAAGCCTGAGACCACGCCCAGATACAGCGTGGGCTGGGGGAGGTGGAGGGAGCTGCCCTGCCTGTCCCTTGCACAGACCTTGCTTGGCCTGTTGTTTCTGCTTCTCCTCCTCCAGCGTCTTCACCTTGGCGTCGTACTCGTCGGCAAGTGCCTTCCACTCCTTACGGTTGTTGGTGATCCCGTCCAACATGGGGGTGATCTCCTCGTGGAAGCGGGAGAATTCCTGGAAGAGAGCGTCCGTGTATTTCTGGGTCCCGGCCCAAGGTGGGAGATGTAGCTGGGGAGGTCTGACCCCAGGAAGGCGCCGCCTCAGTGGGGTCACCACGACCCTGGGCTGCTCCCACAGGAAACCCTCCCTGCACTGCCGCCCTGCAGGTTGAAGGGCCCCTTTCATGGAGTTCAGACACCTCCATGCCCAGTGCCCTCCTGCCCTTCACTTTGAACCCTCCGGGCGCTCCACATCTCGGTTCTGCAGTGTGGATGCCCCTGAGCGGGCTTCACACAAGCTGGGCTCTGTGCTGGAAGCAGTCCCGTCTTTCCCCCTGACGCCTCCTGTTTGTCGCAGTCTTGGGGACTCCTGACCACACAGGTAAGTCAAGTCCCCTCTTGACGGCCCCCAGTGCCCTCTGCTACTACATTTTACCTTGTAATGACCTCCTCCACCCGTCTTCCCTGAAGAGGGCAAAGATCTCAGCTGCCTCACTGCCAGGGGTGGCCCTGGCCCGGCACAGGGTCCGGGGCACCAGGAGGCTTGGTGGATGTGTGCTGAGACGTTGGGATGACCCTCCTTAAGGGCTCCAGCTACTAAGAAGGATGCCCGTGAGCACAGCACATGGCAGTTCTGCAGCAGCTTCTGTCCCAGCCTACCTTGTAGACGAAGGTGCACACGAAGTCAATGAAGCCGACTTGAAGCTTCGGGAGCTCGTCCGCCTTGTTTCTGTCCATCATGGGCTGGCACACGGGAGAGAGTTAACTCCACGGGGCAGTAAGAAGGGCCCGCCCATTTTATGTTGCTCTCCAAACCCACCTCTACCTCTTAGCTCCACCTCCAGGGCCTTTGGGGATACCCTCTAGTGGTGCCCCAGCACCAGTGGGAAGCCAGCTCACTGTCCCAGCTGAATCTACTTGGTGCAGGTCCTCTTGCCTGATTGGTGCTGTCAAAACGGGTGAGGAAGGGGACCCTAGAATGTTGGCATTCTGGGGGCTGTCCAAGCATGGGTGTCCACTTCTCCAGCTCTGCGTAGCTGAGCTCAGGACACAGACATGAGAGCAGGGCCCTCCAGCTTTCCGGGCTGCTTGTGGCTGGGCCCCACCCCTAGAACTTCCATTTGGGTGAGTCTCAGGTGGGGCCCGTGCATTGGCATCTCTAACATGTTCTTAAGGAATGGGGTTGATGGAACCCCTGCACTGGGAAAAGGTCATCCCTGCAGCCAGGCCTCACATCTGTATGCGAGGGGCAGCACGTCTATTAGTCAGGAAGAGATCACACACACCCAGCATCAGGCTGACGCCGTCCTGCACACATACACATGCTCCCTCACACACTCACAATGGGATTCTGTTGCAGCACCGTGCGCTCCAGGTCACCTTGTTCCCAGAATTCAGCAGCAACCAGCAGAGCTACCTATAAGAGAGAGATCCCCCCCACCCCCATCCCAGTACACACTGGGTCAGAGTCCCAGCCCTGCTCCCTCCTGGCCTGCATCTCCAACTTAGCAAAGAGCAGAAACCCAGCCCTACCCTGCCTCCCCCACTTTGTAAGTGTCTCTGCAGAGGAGGAAGGAGCAAAGGGGGGCAGGATCTGGGAATGGGCCAAGAGCATCCCCCCGCCCCGATGACCACAGTTGGCAGTAGCAGGACTCCCACCTATCAGGGCAGGAGGAGTGCCTACCTTGCTCTGCACCTCCCAAGGCTTGGTGATGGCTGAGAGATCACAGGCGGTCATCATCATGGCCCTGGGCACACAGAACAACCCCATCAGTCCAAGGCCACTGAAGACTGCTCATACTGGTTAACGCCATCCCTCTCCCCCACTGCTTTGCACCTGCTATGGAAAGGGCTCACTGCCTCACTGCATCTGAGGATCGGGCTTTGAAATCAGGCAGGAGTTTGAATCCTGTCTGTGCCAGTTACTGGAGGTTTGACATTGGAAAACCAAGCCAACCTCCCAAGCCTCCTGTTGCCTGTCTATATGGATAACAGTACTTTCCTTGCGGGGGGGGTGGGTGGTGGGGTGGGGGTGGTGGGGAGCAATTAAAGTGACATGTTGTATGTAAACTCAGCACAGTGCCTCGGATGTGCATCGTGAACACAGATTGGGTTTTTTATTATGTGTCAGGCATTGCATAGACATCAACTTTATTTAGCTGCCATCCTCAAGTACTTGAGTCCCTACCACCATGTGGGAGACCCAGATTGGATTCAAGATCCCTGATTTCAGCTTGGCCCAACCCTAGCTGGTGTGGGCATTTGGGAGATGCATGAGGGGATGAAAGATCTCTGCCTCGCTGCCTTTTAAATAAAATGAAAATGAATTTAAAAATTGAAAATAAATCCCATCACATCTTCAGAGTCCTTTCTCCCTTGGCCAGTGTGCAGCAAGGTTTCTCAAACTTGTTCTCATTATCACCCACCACCCCGACTGCCAAAGGGCCTTTCTGATACTTGTTCAGGAAGTGCCAGCACTGCGGGTTTTCAGCGCCACAGAGATCCCCAGTCTCTGACTAGGGAGCCACAGGCCATTGTAACAGCCAAGACTTTTGGTCCCTGTCCCTCAACAACCACTCTTTGCTCCCTTGGAGATAACAGCCCCCTACTGGAAGTGCATGCTGTGGGTACTGTGACCACTGCTAAGAACGGGGCAAGCCTTGCATTATCAATTAGCAGAAAGGGCTGGCGTCATGGCGCAGCAGATGAAGCCACAGCCTGTGATGCAGGGAGCCCATGTAAGCACCGGTTCCAGTTCCAGCTGCTCCACTTCTGATGCAGCTCCCTGGTAATGTGCCTGGGAAAAACAGAAGATGGCTCAAGTGCTTGGGCCCCTACACCCATGTGGGAAACCTGGAAGAAGCTCCTGGGAAGACCTCTCTCTCTCTCTCTCTCTCTCTCTCTCTCTCTCTGCCTTTCAAATAAATAAATAAATCTGAAAAAAAAAAAAAAAAAAGTAAATGCAACCTGGGACAGACAAGACATGCACACTGAGAAAGAAGGTGTCAGGCCAGAAGTGATTAAGGGCCACACGGCTACCCTGCAGAAATGAGCAGGAGTTGGCCAGGGAGCTCTTTGAAACCCAGCCCCCTGATCGGCCACAGTGGTCAGGAGGAGGGGCTGGAGTCTGAGCTGGATTAGACCGTCCGTCTTCTGACTGGCCGTGTCCCGCACGAGCAGCTGCAGGTCTTCTGGCCTCAGTCTGGGCATTTGAAAACCATGATCATCGTGTTAGAACTCAGCAGTTTCATAGGGTTTGATGAGCTGATCCCTGCTGAGGGCTATTCGGGTGATCACACAGGAAGAGTTTTGGGATGCACCTGTTGCTCATCATCACCTTCCTTCCATTAACCAGTCGGGAGCCCACAGGTGTCGGAGCTGAGCTGGCAGTGCCGCTCCGAGGCACCATTCTTCCTGCCTCAGCTGGGCAGCGCGGTGCCTCCTGCTCCTCCCGGGCGCTGGCTCACCTTCCTCTGATGCAGCCCTCGCAGGGCCCACGCCAAACTCCCCTGCCTGGAGGCTGTGGTCGGGGCCTCCGCCGGAGAAGGCCCTAGAGGAGCCGGAGGGAGCACTGGGCGTGCAAGAGAGCGCTGGAGTGACCTGGGCACCCGTCCTGAAGCTCCCCAGGTAATTCACTTTGTCTCTCTGGGCCTGACTTTATAAAACGCGAGACCAGGAGGTGGCAAATGTTCTCTGTAAAGGGCAGGTAGGAAGCGTTTGGGTTTCACAGACCACACGGTCCCTCCTGGGCCTGCTCAGCTCAGGGATGAAGCAAAGCAGGGTTGACTTCCCCATTCAGCAGAGCATGGGAGATCCACGGACATATTTTAGTTTCTTTCAAAACCAGAACAAAAATAATACAATAATAAGGAATATATAATAATGATTCAGCCTCAGTTGTACTTGTCTTTATATGCACAGCCATCCAATATAATTTTTGCATATTTATTTTTAATGGAGGTAGGAATCACGAAGACAAAAATGTGTAGGGCCCACAAAAGTCAGAATGCAGCCCTGAGCAAAAGAAAAGATTTTTTTTGCAGACACTGAAATTTCAATTTCTTATCATTTTCCTTGGTCATAAAATATTTTGATCTTTCTTTTTTTTGCCAACCTGTTAAAAATGTAAGAGCCCGTCTTGGCGCACGAGCCCTGCGGGGCAGGCAGCACCTGTGGACCGACTCGGTGTGTTCAGAGTTGCAAGAGCAAAATCTGGAGTTGGGGCAGGGGTGTTGAATGAGGAGTGGGATGTCGCACCCTTGCTCTAGAGTTCCTGTGACATCTTGGCTATGCAGGAGTCAGAGCAAAAGCCAGCAGGCTCAGGCCATGTCAGGGGTTTGTGTGTGGTCCTTGGACCCCAGGACGCTCAGACGCCAGCTCGCCAAGAGACCCAAACACACCAAGAGGCGGGGGCTGTTGCTGCTGCTGCTGTTTTCTCTCCTAACAGCCAATTCTGACGGCAGCTGGGTATCTCGCAGTTCATTTAAATCCCAGCACAGCTGCCCAGGGTTAGCATCAGACTCCACAGCTCCAGGGTGCAGACGGTGGCACTGCAGAGGCCACCTTGCAGGTGTTGTGTCCCAGGTTCCTGGCACTTCTGTCTGGCTTGGCTACAAAGTGGAGCTCCCCCACCCCACTTCAGGCTTAACAGTTTGCTGGATCGGCTCACACAACTCAGGGAGAAGCTTCCTTTGCATTTACCAGGTTCTTGTGAAGGACACGAGTCAGGTAGAGCCAAACAGGCAGAGAAGAAGGGCCTGGGGCAGGGGTGCGGGCAGAACTCCCTGGCTCTCCTGGGACACGCCAGCCTCCCAGCAGCTCCCTGAACCCCGAGTGGGGAGGTTTTGGTGGAGGCTTCAGGGTGTAAGCGCGGTTGATTAAGTCATTAGCCGTCAGTGATGAGCTCGGTCTCCAGTCCCTGTCTGCTCCCTGGAGGTTGGCGGGAGGCTGGATGTGGGTGCAGGCACCCATCAAGGCTCGCTCTATCTGGTGGCAAGCTCTCACCCTGAGCCACCTCCTCAGAACTAGTGACACTTGGGGACTTCCACGGGTATTAGGAGCTCTGTGTGAGATGCTAGATCAACTCCACATAGAAAGATCTCGGACAACAGGAAGTGCCCAACACCAGCAGTCACCCCAGCTCAGCCTCCACCATCATGCAGAAAGCAGCCACGACCGCTGTCCTCCCTGAGCAGAGAAGTGAAGGAACCTTCTCGAAGTCACGCCGCCCCCCACAGTGAGAGCTAGCACGTGGACTCCGCCTGTTTGGTGCCCAGGCCACATGTGTATGACAGCGCCACTCTGGCCAGGCGAGAAGCAGGTCTAGTTACATAACTGAAGGACAGCCCCGAGATGTTTCTCGGCCCCAGCTGCTGTCTGACAGTGTCGGAAGGCATATTTGATGGTCACACATGGGGGTGAGGGGCTGCTGTAGTGGACAGAGACCAGAGATGCTGACACACAGCACACAGCACAGCCGACCACAGGGAGTTACCTGCCTCAGGCGCCAGCAGTGCGGAGGTGGAGAAACCTGCTCTGTGGGTCTCCTAACTTTTTAACTGAGTGCCTACCGGAAGAATTTTGAAAAAGGCTCCCATTCTTGTGCACTTTTAAGTGAAAGGCTAAAAGTATTTCATCAGAGACCTAAATACTGGCAAAAGCATCTTATTTAGAGCACATTATAAATACTGACCATCTAAAAAGTTGTCATATCACCCTGTAACTGCAAAGGAAGTCGTAGCGTAGCAACCTGACACCAACCATCAACCAAAATGAAAACACACAGGTTTTCTGAAGGCTTATACCCTTCCTTCCCTCCATAAACTCGCATTGGCCTTAGCCTTCCCTCACAGTATGCCATCCTGATCTGTGAGCGTGTGCTATGGAAGGCATACGAAAGTTCTCCAGGTCAAATTGGAGTTGCTTAAGTCAACTCTAGCCAAAGATAAATAAAGCCGGAAGGTTATGAAGGAAGAGTTCTTAGCCACAGCTCACCAGGACTCTGCCAGAACCACAAGCTTGTACAAATAGTGGCTCTGCAAGGACATCTGTCCACTCAGCCTCCGGCGAACATCACCCTGGGTACTCATCGCCGTGGCCAGAGATTACTGTTTGAAAATATCTGATGCAATCCTCCTCATTTTTGCCATTAAAAAGCTCTTCTTGCCTCAACCTCTCAGCACACACCCCTGGCTCAGTGGAGCACACCCATTCCCACCGCAACCCTCTAATTCCTGTTGAACATTCTTTTTTTTAATTAAAAAAAAATTTTTTTTTAATTTTTGACAGGCAAAGTGGACAGTGAGAGAGAGAGAGAGAAAGGTCTTCCTTTGCTGTTGGTTCACCCTCCAATGGCCGCCGCAGCCAGCACGCTGCGGCCAGCGCACAGCGCTGATCCGAAGCCAGGAGCCAGGTGCTTCTCCTGGTCTCCCATGCGGGTGCAGGGCCCAAGCACTTGGGCCATCCTCCACTGCACTCCCGGGCCACAGCAGAGTGCTGGCCTGGAAGAGGGGCAACCGGGACAGAATCTGGTGCCCCGACTGGGACTAGAACCCGGTGTGCCGGCGCCGCAGGCGAAGGATTAGCCTATTGAGCATTCTTTAGAGGATCTTGCTCTGACTTGTTTCCGATTGCCAGTGCATGTGTGTCTGTACCTGTGTATACATTTGAGGGTGAATATGTGTTTCATAGTCTTTCGTCTGTCACCTTTTCGTACTTTGCTGTCACAAACAGGTCCATTACTTGAAGTTCATTAACACTATTTTTCATCCATCAGCATCAATGTGCTGAAAATTCTCTCTACGTTTAAGTTATTACACAATTAACCAAAATAACAAAATATTAGTTACTTGTATAAATAATTATTAGACACTCAAACTTGGTTTTGGAAATTCTCTTAGTCATCTAGGATAGTTATTTTTCAAAGTCAGTTCATGGAAGGATATTTCTTATTGCTAGACTGAGGTAAAATCAGCGTGTATTTTATGCCTATTTTTTGTTTTTATAAGGGCAAGTTCTTAAAAACCCTGGAAAAGGAAGTAGTTTTGTTACAACGTTGTCACTCAATTCTTCAATTTCTTCCAAGTTAACTGTTAAAAACCGTACTGTGATCATTACTCTGAGTGATCCGGTAGCTAACGCTTCTGTTAGATTCCCCTTCAATTTTGTTGAAAGCAAACATTGCAATCATTCACTTCCTCCGTTTCTGGGAAGGGAGCCGTGAAGATTTAACCAAGAATTCTCCTGTGAGTATTAATCACACCACTGACACATTCTCAGCAGCACTTAGATTAACCCAATATACTCAGAGTGGGTTAAGTGAATTAAAACAGTATTAATATTAGTGTGTCATCTCAGTGTTTTTTCAATAAAATATTTCTATTTTACGATAAGTCTCAATTTTGTTTGCATCAAAAATTTGAAGCTGCGGGTTTAACTCACTTGATTTATGGAAATGTTTGCCATATGACGTCACTAGAAATGCCAGTCTCACTGTCAGCTAAAGGAGCCAATTCAGGCTCCTTGCTGACACAAAGATAGGACTGTATTTTTCAATTCAAATAAGCATATTAGCATGCATCCCAGGATACCCCCTTTATTCTTTTTTCCCCCAAAGGTTTATTTGTTTATCTGAGAGATAGAGACAGACACAGAGGTCTTCCATTCACTGGTTCACTCCCCAGATGGCTGCAGAGGCTGGAGCTGGGCTAATCCAGAGCCAGGAGATTGATCTGGGTCTCCCATGTGGGGTGCAGGAGCCCAAGGAAGTGGGCCATCTTCCACCACTTTCTCAGGCCATCAGTAGGGAGCTGGATCAGAAGTGGAGCAGCCAGGACTCGAACCTCAGGCAACCTACTACTATGCCACAGCACTGGCCCTGTGTTCCCTTTTTTAAAAGAATTACTGGGGCTGGCACTTGCAGTGCCAGCATTCCATATGGGTGCCAGTTCCAAGTTCTGGCTGCTCCACTTCTGATCCAGCTCCCTGCTATGGCCTGGGAAAGCAGCAGAAGATGGCCCAAGTCCTTGGGCCCCTGCACCCACGTGGGAGACCCAGAGGAAGCTCCTGGCTCCTGGCTTCAGATCAGCCCAGTCTGGCCATTGTGGTCACTTGGGGAGTAAACCAGCAGATGGAAAACACCCCCTAACTCCCTACCACTTCTGCCTTTCTATAACTGTGCTTTTCAAATAAATAATAAATCTTTAAAAAAATAAATGAAAGAATTATTTATTTGAGGGGGCCGGCATTGTGGCATAGCAGGCAAAGCTGGTACCTACAACACTAGCATCCCATATGGGTGCTGGTTCATGTCTCTGTTGCTCCATGTCTGATCCAGCACCCTGGTAATGCACCTGGGAAAGCAATGGAAGATGGCCCAAGTGTTTGGGTCTTCGCCACCCAAGTGGGAGATCCCAGATTAAGATCCTGGCTCCTGGCTCCAGTGTGGCCCAGCTTTGGATGTTGCAGCCATTTGGGGAGTGAACCAGTGGATTTAAGACCCACCCCCCAACCCTGTAATTCTGCCTTCAAATAAATAAAATAAATCTTTGAAACAAACACATACATGGATGCGTGATGTGATAATAATGATGTCTGGGCTTTGTCCCAGTTCCTCGCACAGAGCTCCTAACATCCTTGTAATTTTCTGAATTATTCATAATGAGCTTAGATCCAGACCTCAGTTCATACTAATGCCATAACTTCAGGTGGGGTCCCTAACATACTGTCAGGTTGGGGGCTGGTTATCAGAAAGACCAAGTAATGGTAGGGTTGGACCTCTGGCGAGCCCTGTGAAAACTTCAGCAATGAGACAAGATAAGCGCCAGGGCTGGAGACCACATCCACGTGCCCCAGCTCCACAGTGATGGGTGCTCCTGGCTTGTGGCCTTTCGAGACCTCACCCTGTGTACCTGTTCACCTGATTCGTTGTCTGTGTTCTTCACAATTAACTGGTGAATGTAAATGCAGTGTTTACTTGAGTTCTGTGTGCCATTTTACCAAATTATCCGACCTCAGGAGGGGGTTGTGCAAGCCTCCAGGTCACAACTGGTAGAGTACATGAGGTCCTGAATTCTGATTGGCATCAGAGGTGGGACCAACCTTGTGGGACTGAGCTTGGCTTGTGAGATTTGACCCTGACTGCTGGTAGACAGCATTGGAATTGTGCCAAAACACCAAGCTGGTAGCCATAGACAGAAAACCATGGGAAAGAAAGTCCCATCCATCTGGCGTCAGAGTGTTCTGTTTGAGAGTGTAGAGAGCGGTGCGTATTTTCATCAGAACATTTAAGGCAGGATGGCCTACAGCACTTCCTTGGGCTTATAATGCCTTGACTAAAAGAGCTTTTGAAGATGCCAGCATTTCAAAAATTCCTCTGTTGGATGGCCCACTAGTTTTTGCTGTGACAATGCACTATAGGCAGGTTCAAGAAAGGGTGACGTTTGCTGTGTTTTGTAAAGTGGGAGGAGAGTGCTGGGCAGCTTTGCCTACTGTGCTTCTGCTTTATCAGGAAGACTGACATTGAGAAAGAAAACACGAGTTCCCTTAAGGCTATGCATGCTCAGTGCATTTGAAAAGCTTCGGATGTGCAGGGATGTGTGTGTGTGTTTGTGTATGTGTGTGTGTGCGCTAAAGTCTGAAGACAAGAAAGCTTAAGGCTACCTTAGCTTTGACAGTGATTGAAGTCCTGCCCCTGACTTTTTCATTTTAATTAAATATTACACATTTTACATCATTTCTTTGTAAAGTCCATGACATCTCACTGTATGCAAGTGCTATAACTTATTTGACCTAGTCCCCTGTTGATGACTACTGGAGTCGTTTTCCATCTTTGTTATGAATTCAAACAATGGGTCAACGACCTTTGTGTATGCTCTTTGGTGCACCTGTGGGAGATTATGTGGAGGGGAGGGCCTAGATGTGAGACTGCTGAGTCAGAGTGTATGGGCATTTAAGACTTTCCATGGGCATTGCCAAATTGCCCTCCATAAAGACTAGCTCTTGACACTCCTTCCCTGGGGAATAACAGCATGTTTCCTGTCCAACACAGTGTGTTATCAGACACTTCATCTTTGCCATTAGGAGGGCTGAAAACTATAGTTTTAATCTGTATTTATCTGGATGTGAGTGAGTCATCATTTTTCTGTTGGTTTATATCCTACTGTAATTGCTTTTCTGGGAAATGTCTGTTCATGCCTTTTGCCCATTTTTTTTTATTGTGTTAATCTTTTCCTTGAATTGTACTACACTTTAGTTACTAAGGAAATTAGCTCTTTGTCAGAAGTATCACAAATATTCTCTCCCAGCTTATCTTGCATTTTGCCTTTGGCTATGTACTTGTGTGGGGATTGTGCCAAAATCCTTAATTTTTATGTAGCCAAATGTATCCATCTGTTTTTTTTTTTTAACTTGTGAATTCAATGTCACACTTAGAAAAGTTCACTCTGAGATTATTTTTAATTCTCCCATGCTTTCCCCTTGCCCACTTTTCTCTCCCCCACCTCATCCTTTAAACATTCTTGATTCATGTGGAATTTATTTTTGTGTACAGAGTGAAGTAGGACTCCACCTTTGTGGCCACTCCACTGTCCCAACACCATTTATGAAAGTGGTGTAAAAGTCACTTTTAGCACACATGTAGCCCTCTGAGACTGTCCACTGACCTGACCACATGTTTATGCCCATCACTGAGCTACTTTTAGTTCCGCTGGTGCCCATTATTACTCTTCTGTTTCAGAATTCATGGGGTATTCTTGCATTCTTAGTTCTCATAAGGATTTTAAAATCAGTCTCCTAACTGCCCAAAGATAAAATAGGTATTTTTAAAATCACTTTAAATGAATAACTAAGTATGCAGAATAGAAAGCTTTTTTAAAAAAAGATGTATTTATTTATTTGAAAATTAGAGTTATAGAAAGGGAGAGACAGAGAAAGAGAGAGATCTTCCATCTGTTAGTTCATTCCCCAGATGGCCATAATGGCCAGGGGTGGGCCAGCCTGAAGCCAGGAGCTTCTTCTGGGTCTCCCACGTGGATGGTAGAGGCCTAAACACTTGGGCCATACTCCACTGCCTTCCCAGGTCATTAGCAGGGAGCTGGATCAGAAGTGGATCGAACCGGCACCCATATGGGATGCTGGCATCACAGGCGGTGGCTTAACCCACTGTGCTACAATACCAGCCCCCAACGACTATCTAATAATGAGTCCTCATATTTCAGAACAGGCTGTTCCTCCCAGCTATTCAGTTCTCCTGGTGTACCGTTTGAAATGACTGGTGTGCAACTCCCGGTCTGCCTGGGGCAGCTGTGGCTGAGTGTGCACCCCTGTTCAGTGGGAACAGGTCACACTGCTCCCAGGGACCCATAGGCCTTTCTAGAGGCCTGGCTAGACAAGTGCAGGGCGGAGCGGGGACCCACTTGCCTGCTGCTCCCAACCGTTGCCTGTCCCAGTGCTGCTGCTTCTCTGTGGCAGGCACTTATAACACCTGACTTAAATATACCACGATTCTATTAAGCCACTGGGAATAAACAAACTACCCAAGGCTTCCTTAGGAACTGGGCCAGGTCTTATCTCAAGACCCTTCGTCACCTTTACCATCAACACCCAGGACCCATCACAGAGAGGCCAGGCCTCTGGGTGTGGGCCACACTTGTATTCACAAAAGCACTGAGATTTCTCTTTCTCAGCCCATTGTCAATTGCGGTGGAGAATGGAAGGAAAGAACTTACCAGGCAGCTTGCAGAGTCTCACTGTCGGTTGTGCACACACATTAAATTTCACATAAATCATAGGATGACCTTGTGAATGGCATGACAATATTGCAGGATATTGTCACATATACAGGAATGCTTAGAAAATGAAGTCCATCTGGGGCTGGCGTTGTGGCATGGCGGGAAAAGCCACTGCTCACATCATCAGTATCCCATATGGGCACTGGTTGGTGTCCTGGCTGCTCTGTTTCCAATCCAGCTCCCTGCTAATGGCCTGGGCAAAGCAGTGGATGATGGCCCAAGTGTTTGGGCCCCTGCCACCCACATGGGAGATCCAGAAATAGGTCCTGGCTCCTGGCTTCAACCTGGATCAGCCCTGGCCATTGTAACCATCTGGGGAAAGAACCAGTAGATGGAAGATTCTCTCTTTCTCTCTCTCTCTCTCTCTCTCTCTCTGACTTTTATAAACACACAAACAAATCTTTTTAAAAATAAAGCTCATTTATGTTGATAACCTATAAAGCTATCACTCAAACCATAATTATTAAATATTTTTTGTTTTTTCAAAAACATGGAAGTTACATCCCTTTGCCACTCAACTCCTAGAATATATGTTAAATCTTTTGAATATGTTTTGCGTATAGAGAAATAAAACACCAATATATTGTCTTGCAGTTTTAGTGCTAAGGTAAAGGTTAAGCATACTCATTTGTTGTAACCCTTGCAATTCAACTTTGGTATGGCTTCATTTTTTTCAGAGGCGAGAGACCTCCCAAATGGCAAGTGTGTCAAGGCTGTGTTGAGAGTGGCCAGGGCTGTCAGTGCCGTCCCTCGGCCCACAGCCCTGAGCTGAGTGGCAGAGGGTCAGAGCTCACCCCCAGTCTCAACTCACATCACGATTTCCTTCCGCGTCTGCTCCAGCATCATGTACTGTGTCCACTCCTGCGCGCTCTCGTACGTCTTAGACTGATCCACGATCTTTTGGAACATCGTCCTCTTCCTACAAAACACACGAGTGTGTTAAATGGTGCCATTCTCAGACAACAGCAGGCTTCTCCCATTGGCTGTTCCAGACAGGGGCTTACTAAATCCATATCATGAACCAAGGCTTGGGAGTAACTGAGGGTCTAACCCAGGCTCTGCCCCTGGTGTGTGGTCTGATCTCAGCAGGTCTCTTGCCTCAGTGTCCCTGTTTGTGGACGAGAGGTAGAGTATCTAACCCCCAGGGTCGTTGGGTTGGGCCTGGCACCTAATACAGGGTAGATCGAGTGGAACTGTGGGGTGTGTGTTGTTACTAGGAGTAGTAAGAGGAGAAGAGACCCAACTTGAAATAGAGGGCGAGGTCCGTGGCAATGATGGCGATGTCCATCATGTGGATGGCGTGCTCATGCTGCCGGCGGTTGAGGTTTTGGAAGATATTCAGGCTCTGGAGAGAACGTCCGAGGTGAGATGTGAGGCGTGACGCTGGCAGCAGAGCAGCCTGCCCACCAGTGGCCACCCACCTCGGGACAGCCATGGGACAGCCCAGGCCAGTGGGGAGAAGGCTGCCCGGGCACACTCGGGCTTCTTATGGCCCAGGGCCTCCAGGCCAGGCCGAGGCCAGTGCAGAGGCCTCCCCCTACCTCATCTCTCAGCAGCGTTTTGCCAAACTCCAGGTGGTGTCTTTCCAAGATGGAGGACCCATGGAGCTTGGCCAGTGGGTTCTGGGATCTGGAGGAGAGGGACAGGAGGAAGAAGGAGGGGTAGAAAATGAATGTGCAATGGTCAAGATGCAGTTAAAGACACCAGCTATCCTGCCACGTGCTCATTCTTCAGGCAGAGACTGGAGACCCGGCCACCACGTCCCTAATCCTCCAAACTCAAGCCCAGGGGAAGCTGCTCAATTCCCATCAGCGATGTGTCTGTTCATTGCTTCATTTAACAGCTGGTGAACACTGTGTGTGCTGAGTGCTGTGCTCAGTAGCCAGACTGCCACACTCGCTGGCCTTGGAGCAGCCAGCAGTGTTGAGGGGACCAAGGAACATGATTTCCAGGGCTCCTTAATGACTGAGGGCTGTGGGCCCCGAGCAGAGCCTCAGAGTCCTCATCAGTGACGTGGAGCTAACTCTAGTGGGTGCTGCACCCAGTCTGGAGGATCCGATGAGAACACAGCTCAGGGACTGGGCATTGGGGCTGCCTGGGGTCCACACTCTTTGGGGACGGGGCTGTGTCTGGTGTGCTCCCCTGGTACCTCCTTGGCCCAGCACAGAGCCTTATCGATAGAAGGCAAATGAATGGGCCAGTGTGGGCTGCAGGTGGGACCGGCAGGGAGGAGGGGGAGGAGCTGAATGTGCTAATTTCCTGTTGCTACCATTGACAAACTGGCATCAACTGAAGGGTTTAAAATATAAAAATGTATTGTCTGCAAACCAGGAGCTGGGATATCTAACACGGGGCCACAGGGCTGCTTTCCTCCCAGAGGCTCTCGGGGATACTCTGGCCTCTCTCTCTGAGCTGCCAGAGGCCCCCGCAGCCCTGGCTTGCAGCCCCTTCCTCCAGCTTCAAAGCCAGCAGGGGGCCTCTTTGCTCTGACTCCCTGCTCTGCCCACAGGGGCCCACTGCAGGATCCCTGCACCTCGGGCTCCTTCACTCAGAGTCCCTTTTGAAATCTGAGCCACCTATTCCCAGGGGTACAGGGTGTGGGCCGTGGACCTCTTTGGGAGATCATTCTTCGTCTCCTACAGGGATGGCCCCAGGTCTCCAGGGCAGTGAGTCTGTCTGTGAGTCCTGGGAGCAGGGAGGGGCTGCTCAGGGCTGACTCACTTCATCTGGTAGAGGTTGTTGGTGCCTCTGTGGTCGATGTCATGGCAGAAAGCAGCAGTCACCATGGCCAGGGCCTCCAGGTCCGTGAAGTATCGCTTCAGCTTCCCTGTCTGGGAGGCCAATCAGAGGTGCCAGTCACTCCTTTTGAGTGGGCCTGGGAGTATGACTGAGAAAACAGGTGTTGGAGGAGGGGCTGGAGCTTGGAGACACGGGTCTGGCCTGGGCTCCATCCCCAACTCCATGGGGTGGCCAGAGATTTTCCTGGAGCCGAATTTTCCAGGATGTGGAACTTTTATTTTTTAGGGTTTTTATTTATTTATTTATTTGAAAGGCAGAATTACAAAGAGAGAGATCTTCCATCCACTGGTTCACTCCCCAAATGGCTGCAACAGCTAGGGCTGGGCCAGGCCAAATCCAGGAGCTAGGAACTCTGGGTCTCCCATGTGGGTGGCAGAGGCCCAAGTACTCGAGCCATTCTCTGCTGCTTTCCCAGGGGCATTAGGGAGCTGGATGGGAAGTGGAGCAGTGGGATTTGAACCAGCACTCTCAGGGGATGCTGGCATCACAGGTGGTATCTTAACCTGCTGTACCACAACGCCAGCCTTCAGGACGTGCAACTTTCCGTGCTAGAACTGGGACAGGTGCAGGTGCATGGGGACAGCTAGTCACTTTTTCCTGAGCAACGTAGCTGGTCTCACACCCACTGGACCTCAGCATCCTGGACCTCAGCATGCTGGAATTAAGGGTGTGGATGTGGTGATCGCTGAGCCCTCAGGTTCTGGAAAGTGGAGAGTTTTTGAACATGGCCACATTCGTAGCCCAGAACTTCCAAACCCAGTATGCCGGTTTACACACAATCCCCAGGAGTCTTAACCTGGATGCCCTCAAACCCTAGGTTGTGCTGAAGTAAAAGGGGAGGAAGAGCTCTGGAGAGCTGATGCAGACTCAGTGAGCTGAAGAACACATCAGGTCTAGGTGATGTACTTGGCCAGAATCCCTGGCTCTGCACCTGCTCTGGTCTGAGCATTGCCGCTGTGAAAGGTAGGGACAGAGGACCAGGAGCCTGGACAAGGGTAGAGATGTGTGCGCCATCACCTGGAGAAGCACTTTCTAATGAAAGATAGAGGGCTCCAAACTCTCCGAGCCCAACATCCCGACACAAGCACACAAAGCTGTGTCTGTCCAAGGATACTACAGCCCTGCTTGCAACAGTGAAAGGCTGGAAACAGCTTCGACCTCCAACAACAGGGCCTGGGTGAAGAAATTATGGTGTCTTTAAACAACAGAACACGGTGGCTCTGCACATCCACGGGTCCTGCAGCTGTAGATCCAATCCATCGAGGATCCAAAGTCTGACAATTAAAATTGTGTCTGCACAGACGGTGGGCATGTCCAGACTTTGTCCCTAAGCAATACAGTCCAACAACTGTTCACATGGCCTTTGCATCCTGCAGGGGCTGTAGTAATCTGGGGGTGAGTTAAAGTTACAGGAAGATGTGTGTGGAGTATGTGCCAATACTACACCTCTATATTTAAGGAAATTGGGCATGAAAGAATTTGGGGGCATCCCAGACCCAGTTCCCTGTGGATGCCTTGGGGGAGATTGTACCATGAAGCCATAACATTGTACTATGGAGGAACCTTGAGAACATTATGCTAAGCAAAGTAAGCCAGAAACTAAAGGATGGATACTACATGATGCCACTCATTCGAGGTACTGAGAACAGTCAAATGGATTTAGGCAGGGGATGGCACCGCGGTTACCAGGGGCTGGGGAATGAGAGGCGTTGGTGTTTCATGGGCAGAGCGTTTCTGCTGGGGATGTTGAAAAAGCTCTGGAGATGGACTCTGGTGACAGTTGCACATTGTTGTGCATCTGAAAATAGTTACATGGCAAAGTGTCTATATAATGGGAAAATGCTGGTATATACACACACTCGTACATAAAATGGAAGACTGTGTTGAGGTATGTGTATAGTTTCCAAAAACACACAGAGTAATACCATCGCCCTGGTTAAAAAGGAAGCAAGCAGTGTACATTTTCTGCACACGTGTGTGTACCCAAGCGTGTTCCTAGGCTTCAAAAAGAACATCTAGAAGGAGTCACACCACGGTTACCTCCAAATAGCCAGACCGCAGCTTCCTTTTACATGTTATTTGATGAAGCCCTTTGTTCTTGCAATTCTGTTATGCTAAGCATGGACCGCTTTGGCCGTACTTTCAAGCCCAAAAGCAGAGGAAGGATGGCAGTGCTGTGGCTGCCATGGGGGGGGGGGGGTCTGCGTGAGGCCGTCCAGCATGGTGCCCGCACACCCCCGAGCCCGGCCCCCGTACCACCAGCAAGGAGAACATGGTCTGGCCCACGTTGAAGCCGTGCCGCCAGTTGTGGTAGGTGATCCTGCGGTAGCCCTTGCTCAGCGAGTACATGAAGCGCACCAGGGCCTGCAAACAGAAGCACACAGGTGAGGCCGCGCGCACCTGGCCAGGACCCCTGGACCCTCCCTCCCGAGGCCCAAGGGCCTCCGACACCATCATTGGATCAGAAGGTGGGAAGTAGCCACGGTGAGCGCACTTTGCAAACCCCTCACTACTGTGGAAATGGGTGGTGCTGGGAAGCTAGGCAAGCGTGAGGCTTTGCGTTCATCCCGCTGCTCATCTCGGCCGTGATTCCCAAACTGTACTCTGGGGCTTGTGCAACCTGAGTTTCTCATTCATCCAAGCTGGGAGTGCGTGAGACAGAGGATTTGCAATTCTGCTAAGTGTTGCTGACCAGGTGGTCTGGACAACACTTTGAGAAGCAAAGTACACCGTACACCCCCTCCTGCGCCTGTGTCCCTTCCCCTTGGATTCCCAGGGCCCCTTAGGCCTTCCTGGCAGGGAAAGAGCTCTATTGAAATGGATTTCACCCCCACGGCCCCCACCCTGTTTGACCAGAGGGCCCTTTTGTGCAAAGTATGGATTCATTGACAGCCTTCAGAATTCAGTGCCTTCGAACCCACAATGGCCCATGCAGGGCTCACAGGAGCTGCGCCTCTTCCCCGAGCTGAGCCCCGTCTGCCCAGCAAACAGGGCTTTGTACCCTTGGCGCCAAAGGCAGAGGCTTTGGGAGGTGGTGCACAGACTGGGGGTTTACAGAGAGGAAACAGAAAAAGGGAACCGGACACGTCTGCGTCGGCCTCACCTCCTGCGGAATGTGAAATTTTTCCACCACTTTGAGCTCGTAGTACATCTGTATCCCACATTTGACCAGCTCCAGTTCCGTTAGGGGCAAGTCGCTGAAGTGGAATTTATTAATTTCAAATTTCTCTGTGTCTGGAAGTTCTCCTTGCTGGGTGAAGAAGGAAGTCAAGAGATTAGGGGGCAGGAACTGCTCGTGTACCCCCAGCCCCCATCCTCCATCCCCGTCCCCCTCCAGGGTGTGGGAGAGGATCGGGGCAGGGGGCACCCTGCACACTCAGGGCACCCCACCGGGGAGGCACCGGGGCCAGGGCTGCCGACTCAGCTCACCAGGATCTCCGCCAGCTCCTCTTCCTCACACTCCCATGGCTCCTTCCCATAAACCTCTCTGGTTTTCTGCCAGGGCCCAGAAAGAGCGGAGAAAACACAATAGGTTATACACTGGAAGGTTTTACTGTTCCTAAGCTTTGCCATTTCCTGTTTTCTCCTTCCTCCGAAGTCTTGGCAGCAGAACCACCCACTCAGACAGGCTGTGTGCATGGATGAGCAAGTGCAGAGCCATGGGCTTGGCAGCCGTGGAGGGCCGCATCCAGATTTAAGGTCTGCCACCTGCTGGCAGGGTTGTTCAATGCCGCTCATCTTCAATGTCCTCGTCTGAAAAATGGGGACTTAAGATTTGATTGTACAAAGTCCTATTAAAACAGTATAGGCGTAGGTGCAAGGCACGGAAAGCACTGAGCATAGCACTTGGTGCACAGTAAGCACTAAAATAAAATAATGTTGTCATTAGTGTTACTGACTGGGAGTAAAGCAGCCTTGGCCGTTGTCCTGGTTCTACTCATTTTCTGTGTGACTTGAGCCAAGTTCCTTCCCTCTCTGGGCCTGCGTCTTTGTATGCCCGAGGAAGGGAGGACCTGGCCCCAGTTGCTTGTTCTGATTTCTCGGCTCAGAAAACTCTGTCCACCTGTTCATCACGGGGCTGAAACGAACCAAGTACAGCAAACGGAGAGGGCTAGTGCTTGTGCGCACCAGCAAAGATCCTCCGCACCGCAAAGGGGTGAAACTCGGGAGGGCTCCCTGCTCGCTCTGCACGCCTTCTTTGCTCACCACACTGTGATGCGCTTGCATCTTCTGCGTGAGCTGACCGCAGAGGAGGGAGCCTCTCAGAGCCTGACCATTGTCCATTGTCTGCTACCCAGAGCTTCCTCTTGGAGGGGGGGCTGTGCCTGGTCGGCCCTGTCTCCATCCCAAGTCAGTCCTGAGCTTAGTGGAGATGGAGTTTCTAGAACTGTCAAGTCAGGGGCAGGGCAGGCCGACCACAAGGGGGCCTACCAGGGGTTGCTGTCTCTAAGGCATACAGAGCGAGTCCCAGTGCCTGGCGTCCGTCCATCCACTCATATGTTCATGAACTCAAGGTTGAGGGCCACGGCCTGCCTGTGGCTGAGGAAGTCCCCAGGCAGGCTGTGCCCTCCTGGGCTCTAAGCCTCGCCCGAGTCAGCAGAAGGAAGTAGAGAACGTTACACACCAGGATTTTCTGAATTTCTTCGTTGTCACACTTCACGTGGTATTTTACAATATCCTGGAAAATATCTTTCCTATTTTCAAGCTTGTTCATGGACTCATAGGTGTCAGGATTTAAGACAGACCAGCCCAGGAACTGAGTCAAAGACTGAAAAGAAAGAAGAGGAGAATCAGAGACGAGACACTCAGGGTTAACTCTCACTGTTAACTGAGGGCAGGATCCTCCAGGCCTCTAGCTTCTGAGCTGTGAAATGGGTTTGATGAGCTGCGTGCTGCTTGTCTCGCAGAATCATTGTGAGGGCAAGGAAAGATAGTGAGGGTGAACACACTTTACGTACCGCACGGACACAGGTAAAGTGTCATGCTTTTGAGGAGTAGCTTCACGAAATTGTGTGTTGCTCTGTGGAGACAGGTGTATGGGGGAGGGGGGCTTTTGGTACTTTCTGGCCAAGTTTGCTGTGAACCTAAAACTGCCCTCCCACGTCAGGCTTGTCGATTGACGCAGGAAGGGAGTGTGGATTTCTCTGACAGAATGTAGCAGTCAGAGCAGAAGCCGAGAGAGGGGTTGTTGACGTTGCATTGGAACTGGGCCAACACGGAGCACTCCCCACCCCTCTATGGCACACCTGGCCCCACCAAGCAGCTCTGGAGGCCACGCATGTACAGATGCCCATGGCCCAAGGCCTCCTGGCACACATACCTCCATGAGGGTCTCATCCATTTCATCAAAGGGCTTCCCATCTTTACGGTTGTAAAATGTGGCCACCCCAACAATCTCCTCCTTCTTGTTGACAATCGGCATAGAGAGGACGTTTTTAATCGTCCATCCAGACTCATCCAGGGGCTCTTTCTGCAAGAGAAGAACCAGGTTAGAGTCCCCAGGGCTGCAGCCTGCAGAGACGGGGCGCCGGCTTTCCCACCTTGGTACAACCCAGGTTTGCTGAGATGGGGTGAGAGAGGAGGGAGCTGGTTGGGTTTTGCATGGGTTTAGTCACCCACAAATGCCACAAGCCAATAGCGCATCTGGATGAAGTTGCCCAGGCCAGCTAGCCGTGTCTTGCTTCGCTGCCAGGCAGTGTGCTTTGTGCTGGGCAGAGGCAGCCCGCGGAGTAGCGTTTGCCTCTCCCGTCCAGGAGGTGGCTGCAGGGCAGTGCTGGTGTCTCCTGTAACCTTGCATTCATCGACCAGGTACGACCTGCGCTTCTACCTCTTGGCTTGGACGTCTGTGTCACTTTCGGTATGTCCTTTGCTCTCCTTGGGCCTAAATATCCTCATCAAACGAGGTTTTGGTCAACTACAAGATGCCTTGTTGAGTCACGTCGCAACAGTCTGAGCCTCACTTTCATCACTTAGAAAACGTTGATAACTGGACTAATATAACTCTAGACTTGTTTTCCATTGGTTCATCAAACGTTCAGCCAACATTCACTATCTACTAGAAGCCGAGCTAGGAGTTGGGAAAACCCAAAGCAAAGGCAACAGAGATCTCATCCTCAGATTGCTTATAATCTGTGAGGTAACCAGCAGTGACACTACTGCGTGGGAAGTTCTCCAAGAGCCTTACCTTTGTAGGACTGTGGGAGATGGTGAAGAGAAGGAAGTCAAGGAAGACTTCCTGGAGTAGGTGAGCCTTCCAGTTCTAAAGTTCTAACATTGAGATGATAATTTTTGCTTAAATAACATTAGGAAGCAAGGTGACTGTGCTCCAGCACCGGCGGGGACAGTGTCCCTGAGGATCCAGAATGTAGCCCAAAGAGCCGTGGCCTTTCCTGAGCTTAACACCCCCTTCCCACAACTCTCTTCCCGGCTTCTGGGGAATCCTTTCCTTCTGGAGTCTGATAGAGAGACTTGGTTGAAAGTGAAATGAGACACCTTTCAAGACTGTTAAGCAAGGAAATGACTTGGTACAGTCCATACTTTAAAAAATCACTCAAGTATTTCGTGGGGAATGAGTTGGAGGGGGAAAACTAGAACCGGAAAACAAGACCATGTTTGCTTTACCACACGGTGAAACTGTAGTCAGTTGGATGACTTTGTTTAAAACCAGGCTTAGTTGTGGTGAGCAGCTTAAATTTGGCCCAAAGGTGTCTCCGTACACCTTAGGGTTGACTTAAAAGTCTCTCCATACATAGTGAACTTGACTTCATGTACAAGCAAACCGCAGCCCACTCTTGTGACCAGAAGCTGCCTTTTGGCTAATCACAAGTGACCAGTTGTTCAAAAACCGTATTCAAATAAGACAGACGTGAGCTGTAACCCGTCGGGCTGTCTCTGTGCCTCACCCCTGGCCCTGGCTGTCAACATGACCAGCCCCTGTGGTGCGGCGGGGCGTTCCCACCACCTCTGGTCAAGGCTGCTGTCCGGCTCTGTAATTACAGATAGGTCAATGAGCAGCCCCCAAAGCAGGTTTCTTACCGTTTTGTCTTTTAGCAGTGTGGGGTTAGAAACCCTGAGAGACTCTTCTTTTTAAATGAACATGTTTGTTTATTTAAAGGGCAGAGAGCTCCTCCATCCACTGGTTCACTTACCAAATAGCCACAACAGCCTGGGGTGGGCCAGGCCGAAGCCAGGAGCCAGGAACTCCATCTGGATCTCCCATATGAGTGGCAGGGACCCAAGCACTCAGGTCATCTTCTGCCTTTCCAGGCACATTAGCAGGGAGCTGGATTGAAAGTGGAGCAGCCGGGGCTCAAACTGGCACTCTAACATGGGATGCTGGCATTGTACGTGCTGGCTTACCCTGCGGCACCACGATGCCGGCCCCCTCAGGAACTCAGGCTTTGTTACGTTGGTTTGGTCAAAATCGCAACTCAGGGACTAGCGCTGTGACACAGAGGGTTAAGCTGCCGCCTGCCAGCATCCCGTGTGGGCGCCAGTTGGAGTCTTAGCTGCTCCACTTTGATTCAGCTCCCTGCTAAAGCTCCTGGGAAAGCAGCAGAAGATGACCAGAGTGCTTGGGCCCCTGCTCCCAAGTGGGAGACCCGGAAGAAGCTCCTGGCTCCTGGCTTCTGCCTGACCCAGCCCTGGCATTTGCAGCCTCTGTCAGTCTGACTGTCTCTTTCTCTCTAACTTTGCTTTTCAAAATAATAAAATAAATCTTTAAAAAATTGCAGCATATAAAGTACAGCTTAATTTTGGAAGTAGATGCTCCCTAAGCTCTTTGCTAATATGCTTTGAGGAGAGAAAAATAATTCTCTGAATTTCCTAAGAGCCATTTGTCTTTCCCTAGTCACTCCCCAGTTGCTAATGACCTGCTTTTCTCACCGCCGGCTAGCTAAATCCAGCAATAGGGCAGCTAGACCTAAGGATGTCAAGAAAGGTTGAGACCCAGGGGAGCCGGCAGGTCTGGAAAGCAATTAGCCCAAACCAGCAGTGAGGAGGATGGAAGAAGGGAAATGCGGGCAGAGGCACGCTCCTCAGCGGGCCCACCGCGATCTGCGATCTGCGCCATGGCCATCTCCCTCTCCGCAGTCGTCCTCGCCCCGCCCACTCAGCCTCTCGCCCCTACGTGGCCGCCTGCTCCGTTCCTTTTAAGGAACCATCTCTTCCTGCAGGCTTCTCGCCCCTCCCACTGCCAAACTTAATTTCCTAAGGGAGCGCGTTCCCTGATCCCCCTGGGTTAATTCAGCCCCCATCTCCCGCCCTCTCCCTACCGCCACCTCTCTGTGTCTGTCTCTCTACATATGATCCATGATCTTGAGCCCCATGGAGACAAAGACCACGCCCATCTGGTCCACTCTTGTAGCCAGAGTAGCCCTGTGCCAAGGCCTGGCATGGAGGATGTCCTCCATAAACGTTTGTTAAAAGAAAAAAAAAAATTAAATGGAATACACAACAATATTGAAATCCTAAACAAAAGTCCTTGAAAATCCTAGGGAAGGAGACTCAGCCATGGGATCAGAATTAAATTCAGAGTAGTGTTAGCATTTGAAGGTTGATTGAAGGGCAGATGTAATCAGGAATGGCCTCAGAGGGGACAGAATAAGCAAAGGTCCTGGGGCCGGAAAGCAAAGCAAACGGAATGGGATCTTGGAAATCACCCGTTGGCTCCTCCCCGCTTCCATTGGAATGTGGGCTCTTTTCCACTCAGTTTTCTACAGAGCTGATACTAGTCCCCAGCAGAGTAGGTGGAGACTAACATATTCTAATGATCTTTTTGGAGACAAAAAGAATCTTAGGACCATGACAGTAAATAAAACACGGCTCACCTGAAATGCAAAGAAGTCCTCCGCGGGCGCGTTCATGATGTTACAAATCTGAAAGCCGAGAAGGGGAACAGTGGAGCCGTGGTTAGAGCTGACGGATGGACACCCAGGGGGGCGCCGCGCCCAGTGTCTAGAAGCACCATGTCCTCGCCTGGGGCATGCACATTCTTTTCATGGGGTGGACACAGCGGAGATGGCAGATGGCGTTGAATTACTAACTGACAGTACTGGAGAGGAAAGGCACCTATACTCAGAAGCATTGCTTCCCACTGTTTGCTCCATGCCTGGATTAATCCCCGCCCTGAAAATGTCACAGTGAATGGCTGTTACGGTTTCCCGTTTTGTTGTTCCCCTGCGTGGACGGTTTGGGCTATGTCCCTGTTTTTAAGATTCATATAAATGATGCTACTCTCAACACGGTTGACTCAATGACACTTGGGTTCTGGTTTGTTTTAGCTGCAAGGAGTTTTTCCAGGGCTGTAAACCCCAGTGTAGAGTAAGAAATGGAAAGTGTCATAGGTCTGGTTCCATACTGCTAGGTTCTTCTGGAAACAGGGCCAGTTTTCCCCTAGCATGCTGGGGATCACGTAGCACTGCTGTGATGCCCCTGAGGCCAGCCACTGGGACCACTGCACACCACAGCGCAGGGTGTGCGCTGCAAGAGGCCTCTGGCCGAGGGGCCGCTGGTGCTGCCGTCCACTGCGTGCTCCTCCTTCAGAGCCATGCCCTGCCGAATCTCCCCAGTTGTCACCATGCTTGAGTCTCTCCAATTCTTGAAAATGAAATCCTCCCTCCACTAAACTCCCCGAAATAACCATCCGGACAGGCATCCCCCACTTTGTTTCTCTCACGTTCTCTGCCTTGTCATTTGCTGTTCACCCCGCCGTGGTCCACATGCCAGCTTCAGCCTCCACCTTGACACCGAATGTGTCATCAGGGCCACCGCTGTGATCTGGATACGAGTGTGGGCGTCCCCAGAGGCCCAGGTGTTAAAGGTTACCTCTCCAGGGTGAGGCTGTTGGAAGGCGGTGGAACCCTCGGGAGCTCAGGCCTAGTAGGCGGTCCTTGGAGGGTGGTTCTCACAAGAGGGTCGCTTGTCAAAGCTGAGCGAGGCCTAGTCTGTCTGTCTGTCTGCTTCCTGACTCTCCAAAGGAGCCTTCCTTTGCCAAGCCCCACCCTCGCCATCGGCCACTAGGGCCAACCAATCTTGGACTTGAATCTCCGAAACCGTCAGCTAAATAAAGCTGCTTCTTGCTGTAGAACCAGTTTCCTCGGGTGTTTTGTAGGAGTGACAGCCAGCAGAGCCACTGATGACCTCTTCACCGCCAGCGCCCACGAGAATGTTCAGAGCTTGTCTCCCCGGATCCGTCGGCTGTACCTGGTCTCCCTCCTTACTGAGCCTTGGTTTCCGTGCCTCTGACTCTCCCGGGCCTCCAAACTTTGCCTGTGAACCCTCCTTCTGCTTCTCCGTCACTCACTCGTCTTTGTCTACCGGCTCTGTAAGGGCCAACATCCCCCGGGTGGCACCCTGACCCACTGCCCCTCGCACACGCTCCTGTACCCACACACACGGTTTGAAGTACCATCCTGTCCTGACAGCTTCCACATCTCCGTCTCCACCCTCTCCCTCCCCCACAGCACCAGAATCTTCTCTTCATCCACCTGCCGGACATGTGCTCCTGAGAATGCGCACATCTCACCTTGCTTGAACCTGACCGGGTGGCGGCACTGGCCAGCCAGCCTGGGAGCCTGCCGTGAGCTTTGACCTCTCTCTTCCTCACTCTCTGTTTATGATCACTCACAAGGCCTTGCCACATTTATTTTCTCTGTATTAGATCCGATCCATTATCTTCTGTCCATCGTATCTCCAGTCAGTATTAAATGAGTATGTTTATGTAGTGCCTGGCTCATTGTAAGTGCCCAGTGCCTGTGAGCAGTAATGACTGTGTTCTTATTCTTATTTGTTTATTTATTCAAAGGCAGAGAAAGACACAGAAGGACAGAGAGAGAATGAATGAATGATCATTCATTGAATAACTATGTGTGCACTCCCACCTGCTGCTTCACTCTGCAAATACTTGCAGCAGCTGGGACTGAGCCAGGGCTTGAAGCCAGGATCCAGGAGCTCAATCCAGGTCTCCCACATGGGTGGCAGGAACCCAATGACCTGAGCTGTCACCACCGCCAGGGTGCACAGCAGTTGGAAGCTGGAGTTAGGAGCCAAGTATCGAACCAGATACTCCAGTGTGGAAGATGGTTGTCTTAAAAAAGTCTTACGTGCCAGGCAAAACCCTGGCCCCAGTGGAAGTGTTCTCTGTGCACCTGCCTGTGTTAAGATTGGTATCTCTTCTATTGAAACATGTATTGGTTGCTCTGCCTCCTTGGAGCTGTCAGAGTTACCTTTCTAAAATGAAACTTGAGCCGGTGCCGTGGATTAACATGCTAATCCTCTGCCTTGTGGCGCCGGCACACCAGGTTCTAGTCCCGGTTGGGGCGCCGGATTCTGTCCCGGTTGCCCCTCTTCCAGGCCAGCTCTCTGCTGTGGCCCGGGAAGGCAGTGGAGGATGGCCCAAGTCCTTGGGCCCTGCACCCCATGGGAGACCAGGAGAAGCACCTGGCTCCTGGCTTCAGATCAGCGAGATGTGCCAGCCGCAGTGGCCATTGGAGGGTGAACCAACGGCAAAAAGGAAGACCTTTCTTTCTGTCTCTCTCTCTCACTATCCACTCTGCCTATCAAAAAATAAATAAATAATTTTAAAAAATGAAACTTGAGCACACCCATCTCCTGCTTAGGAGCCTGTCACCTGTAGATTGAAGTCCCACCCCCTGAGAGAGCATGCAAGGCCTCCTGTGCTCTGGCCCATTCCTCTCTCTCAGGCCCACTCCTGCTATTTTCCTGTCTGAGATTTAGTAATCCCACAGCACCAGCCTGCACGTGACATGCTGCACAAACTTTTACGCCCAAGTTGTTTGCTCATCTTCTAGGTGCTCATTGCTCCCCGTGGAACCCCCTGACCTGTCCTCACCTGCCTGAGACCTGTTTATTTTAAAATTCAACCCGAGGTCAGTATTGTGGTGCAGTGAGTTAGGCTGCCACCTGCAGTGCTGGCATCCTACATGGGCACTGTGCATGCTGTTTCAAGTCCTGGCTGTTCCACTTCAGATACAGCTCCCTGCTAATGCACCTGGGAGGCCAGTGGAAAATGGCCTGGGTGTTTGGGTCCTGCACCCATGTGGGAAACCCAGAATAAGCTCTTGGCTTTGGCCTGGCCCACCCCTGGTCATAAAGGCCATCTGGGGAATGAACCAGCAGATGGAAGATCTCTCTCTCCCCCTTACCCCCTTCCCTCTCTCCCTCTGGTTGTCTCTCCCTCTCTCCCTCTCCCTATCTCTCTCTCTCTCCCCCCACCATCTCTCTCTCTCTCTCTCTCTCTCTGTGTCTCTATAACTCTACATTTCAAACAAATAAAACAAAACAAAACAAAATGTCAACTAAGACCAACACACTCCAGGAAATAAAGGCTAGCTCGGATGCCCTTGACTTTGTATTCCTGAACACACTGTGTATTTCTCTATCGTGACCTCATCACATTGTGGTGCACCTGTTAGTAAAGACACCTCCTCCACTGATTACGAGCCTCAGAACAGAGACTGTTCCTGCGTCACCTCCCTTTGCATCCCCAGAGTGGAGTCTGGTGGCTGACGTGTAGAACATGTTCAATACATTAGAACCCTGCACTATGGACAGCTTTGTATTGTGTGTGCCTGGGGGAGGGTGCGACGTGGGGGAGACGACCTTGCTCTTGGTCTATATAGAGGATGCTGTCACTGCGTGGGACGTGACAGGAATGCAGCGGGGTGGGGGGCGGTGGAGGGGTTGAGACCTCATCTCTGAGGAGTCCTGCAGAGCAGCCAGTCATGGTTTGTCCCTGACACACACACGTAAGCATCTTGAGTTGGCAACGAACCTGGGCGCCTTTCTATCTAAGCGCTATTTCTCTGTGTATTTAATATCTCCCCAAACATCACTTCCCTGTCCATTGCTTTGGCCAACTGTCAAATGAGCTGAAATATGAGACAATTGGGCTCATAGAGACCTGCATTTCCCGGCGTTTTCCCACTGACCTGAAATCCTTCCACCCTTCCCCCCGATTCAGAGCTTCCCCCTTCCAGGTTGTTCTACTTACCAGGCCATTTTGGGCCACGTAAGTGGGGAGACCGCTTACTAAAGCCCAGTGGTCCGGAGGGGGGTTCCTGCAAAGGCCAGAGAGAGGAGGTGACTTTGAAGGCAAGGACTGCTGGGCCAGAACCCTGAGTGTGTATCTGCCCTCCTCCTGCTCTCTGGGGGGCCCCAGCACCCGCTTGCACTCACTGCACCTGACCAAACCCAGAGACGTTTCAATGTCTGCATTTAAGAAAAGGGTGACGAGTAGACCATCGTCCTCATTGCCTGGGGAGTCTGCAGAGAGACCACTTTCATTCCATGGGTTGTCATTGGCTACAGGACACAAACAGATGGAGTCACTTCCCCCAGGATGCGGGCAGCTTTGTGTGGGAAGCTCACCTGTGGTGAACTCCCACCATGCACCAGGCGGGAAAAGTGCTACTCATAGTTGTGTACCCTTAGCACAATGTATGGCTTTTGGTGTTACCATCGTGCACTGCACAACACTTTGGTGAACAGCAGCCAGCACATAGGCTGATGGTTCTATAGGATTACACCACCAAGTGACCTTGTCACCCCCTTAATTTGTGCAGTACATTCTATGACGTTGGCACAATGACAAAACCACCTTACGATGTGTTCCTCTTGTCAGCCCCAGGTGACTGATCACTTTTTGCTTAGTTATTGCGAGGAAAAATACACATATAGAAACGTGCATTAGAGCCTTCATTGATCCTTAGAAAGTGAATATCTGTGAAACCACGTACATACCAAGAACAGCCATGTCAGCATCTTCCCTCCCAATCACAACCTTTGCATTTATCTTAATGCAGTGGTAACCATTAGTCTAATAGGAGAATTATGGGGTCATCATTGTATATAAAATCCACTGGTGTCTGAAGCATAATTCGGCAGCACATGGGAATACTGGTTCACCATTCATAAACCTGGTACACCTCTGTGTTTATTTGTAGTTCCTTTAACTTCTGTCAATAGTATTTTATAGTGTCTCTGTAAAATTCTTGTGCATGTTTATTTATATTCTTTGGTATTTGATAAGTTTGATGCTATTATAAAGGGTATCTTTTTAAAAATTCATATTTTGTAGCTTTGCTGCCAGTATGGTGAAGTTCAGCTGATTACTTTATATAATAATTTTTTAAGATTTATTTATTTGAAAGGCAGAGATACAGAGATAGAAGGAGAGAGAGAAAGAGAGAGAGAAAGATCTTACATCCATTGATTCACTCCCCAGATGGGTGCAACAGGAGCCAGGAGCTTCTTCCAGGTCTCCCACGAGGGTGACAGTGGCCCAGGCACTTGGGCCATCTTCCACTGCTTTTCCAGGTCTGTAGGCATGGAGCTTGATTGGAAGTGGAGCGGCTGGGACTTGAACCGGCACCCATATGGGAAGCCAGTACTGCAGGTGGAGGCTTAACCTTCTATGCCACATTGCTGACCCTCTGTGTATTAATGTTTTATCAGGTTCCTTATTAAACTTTTTTATTAATTCTCATATTTTTTCTGTAGATTTAAAAACTTTCATATACAATTATATCACCTGCAAGTGATAGTGGTTTTGTCTTTTCCTCTCCACTCTATACCTTTTCTTTCTTTTCTTGCCTTCCGACTCTGGTCAGCTCTTCCAGGACAAGGTTGATGGAAGGGGTGTTTGCCATTTTGTCTAGTTTCTGATCTCAGTGAGAAAGCATTGGACCTCCGACTATGAAATATGTCATTTGTTGTACAGAATTCTCCCCGGAAGGTATCGAGTCCTGTCTCTCTTCCTGGGCACATCATAATGGCGGACTTTTCTTGCTAGACCAAATGTGCTTTCCTGGAATAAACCTTCCTGGCTAATGATGTGCAGTCCGGTCGATTTCGTGAGTCATTATTTGTCAGAAGTTCATCTTGGATGATGCTTGCACCTGTGTCCCAGGTGAGCTGGGTCTGAATCGTTCCCTGTGTTGGGCCTTGTTTATACTAGACACTGCTATTTAGTATGTAATAGCCGCTGCTTTTTCTACTCTCATATAATCACTCTTTATTTCTTCCTTAAAATTTTTAAAAGATGTATTTATTTACAGAGTTAGAGAAAGGAGAGAGAGAGAGAGAGAGATCTCCCATCCACTGGTTCACTGCCCAGATGGCCACAAAAGCCAGGGCTGGGCCAGGCCAGAGCCAGGTGCTTCATCCTGGTCTCCCACATGGGTGGCAGAGGCCCAAGCACTTGGGCCACGCTCCTCTGCCTTCCAAGCACAACATTAGCAGGAAGCAGGATCAGAATTGGAGCAATGCGGATTGAGCCAGCACCCTTATGGGATGTCGGCATTGCAAGCAGCAGCTTAACCTGCTCCATCACAGCACCAGCCCCCAGTTTCTTCCTCAAATCTTAGTGGGATTCATCCCTTAAGGAATTTGGGCCTAGAATGCTGTTGTAGGAAAATTCTATTTTATTTGATTGTTATAAGACTATTTTGATCTTGTATTTCTTCTTGTTTTGTGTTTTGTAGGTTTTGTTTTTGTGGAAATGTGCTCATTTCATCTAGATTGTACAGTGATGGATATAGTATCTCTCATCTTGTCAAGGCTGTGTCACTTGCGTCATGCAGCCCCTCTTCATTCTATGGTTTGAGTTCCCTCCATTTTTTCTTGCTTGTTCTTGCCAGAGATGGGCTGAATTTATTAATCCTTTTGAAAAATCAACTTTTGGCATTTGTTCATCACTGATTGTTTTCTATTTCACTAATTCCTAGGTTTATCTTTATACTTCCATTTTTTTTAAAGATTTATTTGTTTTTGAAAGAGTGACAGAGGGAGAGACAGAGAGAGAGAAAAAGGTTTATTCCACTCACTGGTTCACTCCCCACATGCCCACAACAGTTAGAAGCCAAGCTGAAGCTGGAAGCCAAGAACACCACCCAGGTCTCCCATGTGGGTGGCAGAGACCCAAATGAATGCCAGGGTTCCCCTAGGGTGGCTACTCTCTGGGACTCTTCTCCCCTCGCGTTCTGGAAGTTGCCCTCTCAGGCCAAGAGCGGCCACAGCTCAGCAGCTACCAGCACATTCTCTCGCGGCTCCTTCCACCTGCACCTCTCTATTTTCCCTCGTGCCCACACCCTGATGGAATGATCCGTCTGTGAGTGACACCGTGTCCTGTCGGAACCCTGGCTGATCGCAGTGGGCGCAGAGCCTGCTCCCTTTCCAGCCTGTTCTTTCCTAAGCGGTGTGTGGAGGGCTGTGAGCTTCACGCAGGCGCGACTTCTCTGTCACCTCGCTTTTGATAGGCAGTGTTTTCGTGACTCTGCAGCTCAGAATGTTTTCTGTGAAGTGGTTCTTTTACTCATGGGTTCTTTGGTAGTGCATCCTCCCCCCCCCCCTTTTTTTTTCCCAAAGAAAACTGTCCTAATTTTCAAGCATATGAGGCCTTTCTGGTGAGTTTTTTGTTGTTGTTGTTTCTGGCTTCTCCCATTGTCTTATTGTGACCAGAGGACATTGTGTGTATGAATTCAAGCTTATGAAATGTCTTAGGCTTGCTCTGTGACCCCGCGTATGCCCGAGTCTTGTAAATGTTGCAGGTGCGCTTGAAGAATGACGTGCTCTAGAGTGTGGGGGGCTGGGCAGCCGTGGTGCGTTTACCATTTGTTCTCCTGTATCCTATTTGTCGTCGTGTTTCTCTGTCAGTTAGTGAGCATGGGTTTGTACTGCTGTCAGTTTTTGCTTCCTACTTCCGGAGTGCATACGGATTTAGGATGGTGACATCTTCCTGTAACACCAAGGTGGAGTGACCTCTTTATCAGCAAGACACCACTGTCTTTCTCACTCCTAATCCTCTTTGACATAATGTCTATTTTTACCTCAGATTAATATAGTTCTAATGGTTTCATTTGGATTGGCATTTTCACAGTGGACCTTTTTACAGCCTTCTACTTGACCTCTCTGTCGCCTTATCTCAGAGAAGTGATCTGTAAGCAGAATGTAGGGTATTTCATTGTATCTTGGAAGTAATCACTTTCGATGAACCATTTTTTGTGTGACTGAGGAAGATACAATGGTGTCAGTTAATCTGTAATGCAAGGCTGTCAAAATCACTTTCAGTTTTTACTTTATGCATGTCAACAGCACTCTTGCAGCATTTAGATAAGATTTTTATTATATTTCACCTTTTCCTCTTTTTGTGCTGTTTTAGACAGCTTTTTGGTTCAATGTTGCAACATTGTACAATCTCTTTAAGTGACTTCATGTTGCAGTTAAATTCTATGTGGTTAGCAGTCAGCAATGGTTGCTCAACATTAACTCAACTGAGGTTATATCATAGATGGTTATGACCAAGTTCACGGTTAGGCAGACGATGACAACTACATGATGACTGCTGTGTGGCTGATAGCTGTTGTACATGTCATGGATTCTCTTTCAGAAATATAAAAAACTAGAAAAACATACATCAGACTCAATGAAATGAGATAGAATTCTTTCGTCTCCATCCGGGTGATCTTTGTCATTTAACTGGAACATCTAGTTAATTTATATTTAAAGAAACTATTGATGTATTTAGATTAGAACATATTAATGAATATGTACCTTCTATCTTTCCCCATCTGCCCATCTGCTCTGGATTCTTTCCTTTTCTTTTCTCTCTCTCTCTCTCTCTTTTTTTTTTTTTTTTTTTTTTTGACAGGCAGAGTTAGACAGAGAGAAAGGTCTTCCTTCCATTGGTTCACCCCCAAAATGGCCGCTTCAGCCGGCGCACTATGCCGATCTGAAGCCAGGAGCCAGGTGCTTCCTCCTGGTCTCCCATGCGGGTGCAGGGCCCAAGGACCTGGGCCATCCTCCACTGCCTTCCTGGGCCACAACAGAGAGCTGGACTGGAAAAGGAGCAGCCGGGACTAGAACCCGGTGTCCATATGGGATGCTGGCACTGCAGGCGGAGGATTAACCAAGTGAGCCACGGCGCCCCCCATCTCTCTCTCTCTCTCTCTCTCTCTCTCTCTCTCTCTCTCTCTCTCTCTCTAACTCTGCCTTTCAAACAAATAAAATAAATCTTAAAAAAAATAAAATAAACAGCCAAGACCTGAACCCAGGCCCCACAAGATGGGATATGCGGATCCCAAATGGCATCTTCCCGGCTGCCCTGAACGCCTGCCCCTGCTCTGTGTTCTTTCTAAACGTTTGCTTGTCTTCCTTCGGCCTGAGGAATCATCTATTTACAATTTAATTTCCCCCTCTGTTAGTGTGGCTGATACAGGCTGTGACAGCCTTTAGGGATGTCTGCAGATACTCTGGCTGCCCTTCCTGTTGGGCGCATGTCAGGTTGCACCCTTCAACTACTTGAAGCAATGCATGGCCAGGTGAATGGCTTTGGACAACGAGATTTGAGAAATGATGTGTGTCACATCCAGATGGACCATATGTAAGAGCCAGTGTGTGTTTTGCCATGTTCTCTCTCCTCTCTGGCAAAGTTAGTCAATCTTGTAGGGTTCAAAACGATGGCTGCTTTATCAAGGTGTCCCTATCAGTAGATGTTATACCAAAGAGCAGTTATGGAAAGAAAGATAAAGGAGTCAGAACCCGCTGATAGGCAGCCACCAGCTTTTGATTCCTGCCTGATTACCATCCATATATTCTACCCCCAGCCATACCCGCCAACTGGCAATCCCCACTTAGTGAGGTGGAAAAATAGCTATTGGTTGTTCACACTCCTGACGCTTCGCGATCTTGTTAGCATAGCACAGCACAGCCTGAGCCTATCCTGGCGTTAGAAACAGCGTGGCCATGACAGAAGAGGTGAACTAGGCGGCAGAATTAAGGACTGGGTGGAAGGCAGAGTGGTGAGCGTTGTCCAAGGCTAGTAGGATACTTGATCCAGCATTGGGGAAAACTGTGACCGCGATCGATCACACAGCGGATCATGGGCTTAAACAAATGTATAGCCCTAGGGACGGGATTGGAAGAGAGAATGGATGAAGGGTACGCATTTGTGAAAGAAATAAGAGAAGAGAGATGAACCTTGAAAAGAACCGAAGACTCTGTCCTTACACAAGCAGGAATGCAAAGAAATAGAGAGCACCCGGAAACCAAGCAACTTGGGACAACTCTCCATCCTCAACCAGTAAAACGGAAACCTGAGCACTTGGTCTCTGAGTGCCAGAGGATTCTTACAGTTGGGTCTGTGGTCACCTATCACATCCACTGAGTAAGGATTAAGGCTGAAGCGCACAGTCACCTCTCCCCCTGGAGGAAGGATATCCGGGAACACCCTGGGTGTGTGTTCCTCCCCCAGAGCTGGGCTGCAGCCTCCAGGAGTGCACAGCTAAGAGGAGAGAAAGCCAAGGCTCACAACAGAGCCGTGGTGTGGCTCTTGCTGCATGGAGAGGATTCCAGGACACCAGAAGGCAGTAAAGTTTTCACAAACAGCCCGTTAACCAAACAGGACATGTGCAAGTGTGTACTAAGATGGTTGGCCACTGTTCAAATCTCCCCTGGTCCTTGAGTCCCGGCTACCTGCAGACAAGCTCAGGATTCTTCCTTCTTCCCTTGGTCATCCTCCATGGTCACATAGAAAAAGGACACTGAGAATAAGCTGTCCCCAGGGGCTGAGTCACTGTCTTTGCCAGCTTCCTGTTTTGTCTGCTCTGTAGACCCCAGAGGTAGGAAAGCCCTGACTTGATCCCATAGTCTCAGGGAGGCCTGGGCAGGCCACCTTATTAACACAGGCCACGGGGCTGGAAGTCAGAGCATCTGCCTCACAGCCAGCATCTGAATCCCTTCCTCTCGATGCCTCCTTGCCCCCGTGTGTGTCTCTCTCATCAACTTTGCTCCCACAATGCTCCCCGTGCCATTTACCAAGGGTGGTGCCCCCTCTGTCGGGACTGGTCAGTGCTGGAATTGGAATGGTGTTTTTTGGGTGTGATAACATGCCTGGAATTCTACATATTTTGAGGTGAAACTTACGGGATCACTTTGATGTCTTCCTTGCCATGTAAGATATAGTCAATGACCTTGTAGAAATTAATTTCCTGTCAAAAGAGAAAAATGATACATTAGGAATGACAGAACGGCAACAGAGTTGTGGCCCTGAAACAGGCCTTCTTGACACTGTCTTCTGCCCCATGGCTTCAGGAAGCACCAAGTGGACCATCAGCCCCTTCTAGGGGTAGCCTGGCTGCCTCCTGGCGCTCCCTGTCCTCAGCTCACTCCTCAGACTCCGTGTGCTCCTCCTTGGCACTGGCTGGCACCCACCGGGCAGGCGGCTAGGAGCTGGGACTGGGAAAAGAGATGGCAAAGGCTTCAAGGGGATCTGGAAGTTGAGCACAAGGAGAGAGAGAGAGCAGCTGCTGCTGGGGTCTGTGGTGAGAGTGAAGCTTCCACCCAGTTAGCATGAGTCGACCCAGCCAACCCTGTGCAGGACACACCTGGATCAGGCTGAAGCTAGGAGCCTGGGACTCCATCTAGGTCTCCTATGTGGATGCAGGGGCCCCAACATTTGGGCCATTTGCTGCTGCTTTCCCAAACCATTAGCAGGGAACTGGATTGGAGGTGGAGTAGCCAGGACACATACTGGCACCCATACGGATGCCAGAATTGCAGGCAGTAGCTTAAACCACCATGCCATGGTGCCAACGACTAATGGTCCTCTTTCTCCTTCATGCCTTTCATTGAGCTCTTCCAGACTCACCCTCCCAATCCTGCTTCATCCCTCCAAGCTAGCTTTCCATCTTGCCTGGCCTCTTTGCACCGATAAAACTCCCATTCTCTCCAGTGGATCTAATTGCATTGCTCTCCAGCATGCGGGTGCATGTTGGCAGGTGGCTGCTCTCCTGAGTTCTCCAGGGAAAATTCTGTTACCTGATTTGGTCCTCTGTACTCGCAAATATGCAGGGCAGGAATACAATTATTTTACAGGGGCTGGTGCTGTGGCGTAGCAGGAAAAGCCACCGCCTGCGGTGCCCACATTTCATATGGGTGCCAGTTCGAGACCTGGCTGTTCCACTTCTGATCCAGCTCTCTGCTATGGCCTGGGAAAGCAGTAGAAAATGGCCCAAGTCCTTGGGCCCCTGCACCCACATGGGGGACCTGGAAGAAGCTCCTGGCTCCTGGCCTTGGATTGGTGCAACTCCAGCTGTTGTGGCCATCTGGGGAGTGAACCAGCGGATGGAGGATCTCTCTCTCTCTCTGCCTCTCCTCTCTCTGTATAACTGTGACTATCAAATAAAATAAATAAATCCTTTAAAAAAACAATTATTTTACAAATGAGAAAGCTGAGATGCAGAAAGAGGGAAGGACTCACAGCAAGACAGAGTGCCAAGACCAGAACCTAGGCCCTTGGCTCCCAGATGAGGGCTCTGCCTGCTTTGTTGCGCGAGGTTCATAGTTTCCAATAGCATTACAGTCTCTGCAGCACCATCACCTAGAACAGGGCTGCTCAAAGTGTGCCCCTTGAACTGGTGACAGTCTGCAAGGCACCTGTTACCACATCGTGATGGGTTAAACACAGAATGTGGGAATCACCAGCTAGAAACTTGTGCAACAAGCTAACTGGGTTAGGTCAGGTGTGGTCAATCTAATTTAGAAAGAAGGAACCTATATTTAAATAAATTTTAAGTGCAATTAATTTTTTTCTACAAATGTATTTTTAGCATGTTCTGAAAAGTGTCCATCTAAAACTGGCTTGGCCACTTTTTTTTTTTTTTGACAGAGTTAGAGAGATAAAGGTCTTCCTTTTTCCGTTGGTTCACCCCCCAAAATGGCCACTACAGCTGGTGCGCTGTGCTGATCTGAAGCCAGGAGCCAGGTGCTTCCTCCTGGTCTCCCATGCAGGTGCAGGGCTCAAGCACTTGGGCCATCCTCCACTGCCTTCCCGGACCACAGCAGAGAGCTAGACTGGAAGAGGGGCAACCGGGACAAAATCTGACGCCCCGACCAGGACTAGAACCTGGGGTGCTGGCGCCGCAGGCAGAGGATTAGCCTAGTGAGCCATAGTGCTGGCCTGGCTGCTTTTTAAAATGCAAACAAAAACCCCAAAGTCTTCCTCCCCTGCAGGTATGTTGAGAAGTACTGCCCAGATACCTGGGCCCCACCCCAAGCCTCCTGACTCAGAAGCTCCACAAAGAGGAATTCCTGACAGTCAGGGATCCAGGGATTGTAACCTTCTGCAGACTCAGGGAGAGGCTCTGTGCCTCACAGCCCCACGTGCTGGCAGCTCCAGGGGCCAAACTTTTCCAGGAGGCGGGCTCTGGCTGAATAAAGAGCAGAAGCTAGAACTGCACCCCGGTGGCAGGGCTGCCCTGGGTAGCCAGCAGCCTAGAACAGGAAACATCCAAGCGCTAGGCTAGATGGATGAGAGGCAGCTAAGACTAGCCCCAGAGGGAAAAGACAAGCTCTGGGCTTCAGATTCCCTGGCAGTAGAATGAGATCCTGTGTGTCTGTGTGTCCACAGACAATGCCAGGAACCAGATCATGTAAAGCTGCCCTAACGGAAGCAGAGTGGGCACAGAGCTCCCTTGGTCATTGCTTTTCCTGTTCCCTGTCTCTCCCATTAGCCCCTAGTCAAGGCAGCTACTGTAGCCCTCTAGGGCTCTAAGGCCACTGGGGGAGCGGGAGGGGAGTGGAATAGCCAAAGTCTCTTCGAGTTATGGCTCCAGATTGCAGTGAAATAATTATCAATATGTCTCGAAGATTCCGATGATGTCGTCTGTGGCCCAGTCCTTCCGCTTGTGGGAATAGACCCTGCAGGTGCAGTCCCAGATCTGACTGCCCCACGCGGGGGTCTCAGCCAGACTGCTTTAAAACTCCTGGGGACAGCTGAATGTCTCACGAACAGGGCAGTGCCACAAATTGAGCACAGAAGCTCCTTGACTTACAATGAGATTACATCCCGATAAGGCATGGGAAACGGGAGAGAACGTCAACCCAAAGTGCGCTTAAGACACCCAACTCGCCGAACATCTCAGCTCCAGAACATCGCACACCCTGGAGCATCAGTCATTTCTCCTTACGACTGAGGGACAACGGGCCACATCGGCTTGCTCTGCCACCACCCAGCATTGCCAGAGAGAGAGTGGCACAGATTATTTTTGCTCTGGGAAAAGATCAAAATTCAAAGTACAATTTCTACTGCATGCAGATGGCTTGTGCATCATTGCACAATGGAAAAATCATTAGTCAGCCATCCCAAGTTAAGTCATAAATCAGGGACTATCTATACCTGAATGTGCTGGATACTTTGCATGTTGCCAGCACGAGACAGCTGGGTCCATGCCGGTGGGAAAGGTGCCAAGACATACAGTGAGGTGAGAATAGAAAGCACCATCCCCATGTTTGTGGATGGTGAAACGTGTGAGCAGTGTATGGGGTACTTTACCAAGTATGTGGCAGGCATGAGTTGAGCCTAACATTTAAGGCACTGGTTAAGACACTCACTTCCTGCCAGCACGTGGCTCACTAGGCTGATTCTCCACCTGCAGTGCCGGCATCCTGGGTTCTAGTTCTGGTAGGGGCGCCGGTTCTGTCCCGGTCGCTCCTCTTCCAGTCCAGCTCTCTGCTGTTGCCCGGGAAGGCAGTGGAGGATGGCCCAAGTGCTTGGGCCTTGTACCGGCAGGGGAGACCAGAAGGAAGCACCTGGCTCCTGGCTTTGGATCGGTGCAGTGCGCCAGCCTGTGGCCATTTGGGGAGTAAACCAATGGAAGGAAGATCTTTCTCTCTCTCTCTCTCTCACTGTCTCTGCCTGTCAAAAAAAAAAAAAAAAAAAGACACCCACTTCCCACATAGCCAGGCACTGGTTTGGTTCTCTCTAGCTGCTGGCTCCAGCATTCCCAGCAATGCAGAGTCTAGGAGGTAGTGGTGATGGCTTAAATCACTGAGCTCCTGCCACTCACTCAGGAGAGACCTGGATTGAGTTCACAGCTCTCAATATCTGCCGTCCTTGGCCCTGGCTGCTGCAGGCATTTGGGGAATGGGAGCTCTCTCTGTCTATCTCTGTCTCTTTGCCTTTCAATAAATACTAAGTAAATGTCTCATGGAAAAATAGAAAGGAAAGTATTGGTACAAAAACAGTTGTGAAATCCATGCATAGTTTTTTTACATGTTATGAACTTTTCACATACTCTGAAAAAAAAATTCTTGCATGGAAATAAACTCATAGTTTTAATTCCATTTTTCAGTGACCTTTTTGAAGTGCATTCATACTTCTTGAATGCCTGTATAAGCATAGACATTCCTGGAGAGATAGCCAGATAGCGGAGGTGGGGTCAGGAGAGGCGTGGCTTCCTGCCCTGGGGAGCTTGTTACTGTGCTCAGGTATCACCATTTCTAAACATTTAAGGAAACTTTCTCAAAATCATTTTGAATGCTGACATTATGCTCTGTGAGCAGTTCTACCAAGCAAAGGTAGCTGCATTATCTGCTGGGACTTTGGCATAGCTTTTTCCACTGGGAGGAGCAGACAAGGAGTTCCCGGACCTCTCCGACCATTTTTTTTTTTTTTTTTTTTTTTTTTTGGTCTTTGCCTCCTGGCTAGCTGTCCTGTGCTGCAGCTCAGTGCACACCCAGGCGAGCCCAAGGCTCCCTGGGCCTGGCAGGCTGCCCTAGCCAGGAGGTGTCACAGGACTCCTTAGAAAGGATCAAAATGGACATTTTGTGAAGCCTGTAAGAGACTCAATTTGCTTCCACAAAATACAACAAAAAGATCACTGTGCTTTGGGTAAATGGGTTTCTTTCCAGACGCTGTTGCTCAGCCAAACAGCCTGCAAGGCTGTGTTCATGTGTGAATTCCACAGCCCCTGGGAAGTCAAACCTGAGCCATCAAGAGTACCTTTGTTACCTTCCCCGGAGCTGCTAACACTGGAACACAGGGAGCTTTGAGAGAGCCACCACTGCGGCCAGAGCCACAGCTTGGTGCGTGGAAACTTACCAGATTTCAAACATTAAGCTATTTTTTCATTTTTCCATGAAGCCTAATCATCCTGTGTAACTTTTTAAAAATTGAACTGCACACACACAGACTGTTTTATTTTTAAAAGGAGAGGGAGGTAGACATAGCTGCTCTCAGGGAGTTTTAGACCTAAATGCTGGGGAGAGTTGTTGCCTGGAATCCAGACAAAAGCTGTATTTCTGTGGTGAACATGGCAGATGCACTGTGCCAGTCCTGTTAGGAGGCGAGAGGCCATACTGAAAGGCATGACTGCAAGGACAGAGAGAGAGGCAGACCATGTTCGAATTTGTGCAAAGGACTTTTTTTTTTTTACTTTTATTATTATTATTTTTTTTTGACAGGCAGAGTGGATAGTGAGAAAGAGAGAGACAGAGAGAAAGGTCTTCCTTTGCTGTTGGTTCACCCTCCAATGGCCGCCACCGCCGGCGCACCGCACTGATCCGATGGCAGGAGCCAGGTGCTTATCTTGGTCTCCCATGGGGTGCAGGGCCCAAGCACTTGGGCCATCCTCCACTGTACTTCCTGGCCACAGCAGAGAGCTGGCCTGGAAGAGGGGCAACCGGGACAGAATCCAGTGCCCCGACCGGGACTAGAACCTGGTGTGCCGGCGCTGCAAGGCAGAGGATTAGCCTAGTGAGCCATGGCGCCGGCCTGCAAAGGACTTGACTTTTCTGAATCTCAGTGTTCTCCACTGTCTCATGGGGACAGTGAGGACATCTCCTGCGTCCACTGCTGAGAAGAGGAAATGACATGACCCAGGTGGGGTCCCCGGCAGACGGTGAGGCCCCAGCCGGCCAGCTGTGACTGCATCGCAGAGTGCCTGCTGTGGGGCAGCACGGGAGTCCCTTTAGCCACCGCACACCTGCTCAGTTAGCTTGATCGCCCCAGCCTAGCAGCTGAGGCAGGCGAGGCCACACAGCTAACTGGTGCAGCGGGGATCAGAGCTCAGACTGTCTCCCTCCGAGCCCACACTCCTTCCAGATCTACTTCTGGCCAATCATGTCATACTCTGGGGCCCTGCTCAGCCCTGTGCATCTGTCCCCATGGTCATGTGCCAGTCCTGAGTTCAGAGATGGGTACACTGACGATATCCACGGATGGGAAAATCAAAGACCCAACTCACTCTACAGGTGAGCAGCCAACCAAAATCAAAGCGCTTTTCTTCCAGGCACTGTCCTTCTCTTCCACAGCTGAGCACCTTGGGCTTCAGCAAGCCCTAAGCTCTTGCTACTAGAGATGAGCAGGGATTCAGGGAAAGAAAAGCGGTATTCTATTCTATTTTATTTTTAATGATCTTATTTCTGTTCACTCTTGGCAATGTATAGCAATTAAACCATTTTTGCTTCTGTGGATGCAAGTTATAAAGTTGTTTTTCAGGCTGGTCTTGTGGTGCAGTGAGTTAAGCCCCTGCCTATAAGAAAGCACCGTTCGAGTCCCCGCTTTCCCACTTCCCATCCAGCTCCCTGCTGATGGCCTGGGAAAGCAGCGGAGGATGGCCTGAGTGCTCTTTCTCTCGGTCTCTCCCTTTTCCTCTGTGAGTTTGCCTTTCAAATAAACAAATAAGTCTGTTTTAAAAGTCATTTTTAAAATATAAAAGCAACCAATTTCACAACAAAATAAAAGTAAAAACTGGGATTCCGTTAAAAATGAGTGCAAAGGGGCATCCAGGGCCTTGGTTGCAGGCTGCTGCACTGACATCCTGATAAGCCAGAGTGCAGGGTCAGTGTGTTTTATTTCCATTTCCTTCTCGCTGTCCAGTGCTCACAGATTCAGTTCTGGAGCTGTTTCAGTTGCTAGGCAGGGCTCTGTTTTGATTCTCCCATGGCTCTGTTCCCTGGATTGCATGCTGGAGTGTGAGGCATGTTTGACCTGTCCCACGTGGACAACCTGATGGACTTCAAGGTCAAAAAATCCAGCATCTCCTCTTTGGTGTTCCATTCCCTGGACATCTCCTTGTGACCACAGGACACCTCCAATTTCACCAAACCCCTCCACACACTGGGCTTCTTCCTGTGACTCATTGTGATGATTTCCAACGTGGCTACAAATGATTTACTCCTGTTGGCAAACCATCGCGACAACGGCATGTTCTCAGTCAGCTCGTCTTCCTGTCCTGTCTCTTTGTGAGATGAAGTTTACTCTTCTCTTGTTCTGTGGTTAGGTAATTGCTTGCTCTGCCGTGCCTTGGCATTGAAGAACTTATCACATGATACCCATTATTTTTCTTTGACTAATAGACTCTGCTGATCCCATTTCCAAAGCCTTCAGTGGACCTTCAACTCCGAAACAGCGCTTGTGATGTTGATGGATTTCGTCAAAATATCACCTTATCAATGTCTTATCTTGAAGGAGTTTCACCTTGGAAAGAATTTCAGTAGATAACACAATAGCTCGGTTGACTCCATTTTCACCACTGTAGGATATCTCTCAACTGATCTGAAAGCTTTTGATTGCAACCTTTGATCAACATAGCAGATTAACATCTTTAGCTTTAAAGTTAGCTGATCCTGCTAAAACGAGGCCAGCCACGTTGACTTTGTCACCAGAAATGAACAGCTACACAGCAGTCTCTGGGCATTCTGAACATATTACGTCACTCTCCCACTCCTAAATGGGCAAAACACAAGACAGCCCGGCCTCTTCTACTGTGTTTCTATGGCAGACCTGCTGGGAATTTGTATAGAACTTCTGTTCCCCAGAGTATATCAGAACATACACCAGTACCCCTACTCCAGTGACCCAGACTGGCTGTTACCTAAAAGCAGTGCTGGTGGCTGGCGTGTGGGGCAGTGGTCAGGGTATCACCTGGAACACCTGCATTATGTAACAGAGTACCTGGGTTTAAGTCCCAGTTCTCCTGATTTGAAAATCTTGGCAATGCACACCTTGGGAGGCAGTAGATACTTGGGCCTCTAATACCCATAGGGAAGATCTGGATTGAATTCCTGGCTCCTGGCTTTGCCCTAGCCCAGCCCTGGCTATTGTGGTCATTTGGAGAATGAACCAGCAAATGGGAGATCTCTGCTTTTATTAAAAATATTTATTTATTTGAGTCAGAGTTATACAGAGAGAGGAAGAGACAGAGAGAGAGATAGCATTCTTCCATCTGATGGTTTGCTCCCCAAATGGCTGCAATGGCCGGGGCTAGGCCAAGCCAAAGCCAGGAGTCAGGAGCTTCTTCTGGATCTCCTATGTGAGTAAAGGGGTCCAAGCACTTGAGCCATCCTAGGATGCTTTTCCTGGGACATTAACAGAGAGCTGGATTGGAAGTGGAGCAGCTAGGACTTGAATCAGTGCTCATCTGGGATGCTGGTGCTACAGGCATTGACTTAAGCCTCTGTGCCCCAGTGCTGGACCTGATCTCCCCTTCTCTCTCTTCCTCTCTCTCTCCCCTTTAAAAAAAAAAAAAAAAAAAAGAAGAAAGAGTGACATAATAGTCTCAGTGTGTGGGTCTTGTCACACAAAGACACTGGCGTAGGTATTGGTTTAGGAGGTTCAAAGTCAATGTTGACTTTGTTTTCCTTTCCTCCTTCTGTTACAATTGTTTCGTAGCAAACAGTCAGACCTTCCAGAGTGCCTTGTTATCATGTTGGAGTCTTTGTTGCCAGTGGCTTCCGGGACTGAAACGTGGCTTTCTTGGACTTGACCTTCAATGCAGCTCCAAACTCACTTGCTGACGTTTTTGCCCCTTGTGAATCTGGTCTTTGGGAGGAACGCTCAGTGACGTGCTGGTGCCCTTGCCAGGGGCCACTTCCGCGCTCTTAGGAACTTCTGGATCTTCCAGGCACCCCCATTCCTGTCGGCTGCACTGAGGCTGGCCACTGAGTCCTCCCTGCCTCCCTATGAAGGGCCCGGTTCTGGGGGCAGCAGCTGCTCCTCCCTAGTGGCAGCTTCTGTTGCCAGTTCTGGTTCCTGATTTCAGCTTCGTCAGAGCCTGGGAGGTGGCAGGTGATGTGCCTGCCACCCATGGGGGAGTCCTGGACTGGATTCCTGGCTCCCGGGTTGGGCCCAGCACAGTCCGAGTCTTGAGGGCATTTGGAGAGTCAATCCGTGGATGGGAGCTCTGTCTCTCTGTGTCCCTCTCTCTCCTTCTCCCCTCCCCCATCTCATACCACCTCTCTGAAAGTCTCAACCATGGCTACCCTAGACACCTAGATGAAGCCAAAACTTGTTAAATTGGTCAGATGGCAGGCAGCTCCACTGGTGCTAAGTAAGACAATGTCCTGATCAGTTCAGTCTTAAAGATTGGGGCACTCAAGGGTGACAAACCAGATGAGTTAGAGTTTGACTCTTCTCTGACCACCCTGGAGTTGGAGATGACCTCTGACCTCTGACCCCAGGGTTCAACCAGAGGAAACTGGAATTCATTGAGTCAGTGAGATCTGAAAGCTCTGATGAGCTCTACCCTGATTCCTCAGTATTAACTTCCCAGTAGACACAAAATCAGCTTGAGTGGGAACTGGAGAAGAGGCTTGGAGGTAACAAGAAAACTCAAAAAGGAAGACGGCCACAAGGCAGCCCCCGGTGGCTCCGTCTTCCTGCATGAAACCAGGGAACTGTGTGGGCCAAAGAATCGTCGGGGCGCGGGCAGCAGCAGGTTACAAAGCTCATCTTAGATAAAGTGCAGCAGAAGGTCAGGAGCCAAGGCTAAAGGCTCCTCTGGCGCATGGGTGAAGCTCACAGGCGAGGGTGTTCACTTCGAATTCCCAGGGTTTGAATCGAGACCAAAGCCTTATCGCTCATACCCCCACGTCCACCCACTCATCCACACCCGGCCCTTTGTTTGGGGCAGGTTAGGCTTCGCTGGGTGGAACCAGTCCCCTGATACATTATCTCACATGGACCAGAAAGAGCACTGGACTCACAGTGGAGCTGGGCCATGGCGCCGCTGCTTGCTTATCCTGTGAGCCTGGGCCAGGGCTTTCAGTCACTGTGCAGGTTCTCCAGGCCATGCGAGGGCCACGTCTGTCCAGCCTTCCTCGTGTCCACACCCTCACACTCAGCACCTCCAGAGACAGTATGCCTTATCTTTAACACGAGGCAACTGGAGGAGACCAGCGGTCAGACACATGCCTAGCGGGCCTCACAGGAGCAAGTGTGAGCTGGCCCAGGTGCTCCTCACAGGGAGTGGCAGGGACAGTGGCAGACCAGTGAGCTCAGGCCACGTTCCAAGGAAACAGCGAGTCCTCCGCTCCAGTGCAGCCTACCCTGCAGGTCCGGTTCTTCCTTTTCAGAGAGACTGAAAATGCAAATATTTATGGGCTCTGTCTTGATTACTAGGGCCTAGCCCTCAATTCAAATTTTTTTTTGTTTGTTTGTTTGTTTGTTTTTGACAGGCAGAGTGGACAGTGAGAGAGAGACAGAGAGAAATGTCTTCCTTTTGCCGTTGGTTCACCCTCCAATGGCCGCCGCGGTAGCGCGCTGCGGCCGGCGCACCGCGCTGATCCGATGGCAGGAGCCAGGTGCTTATCCTGGTCTCCCATGGGGTGCAGAGCCCAAACACTTGGGCCATCCTCCACTGCACTCCCTGGCCACAGCAGAGAGCTGGCCTGGAAGAGGGGCAACCGGGATAGGATCGGTGCCCCGACCGGGACTAGAACCCGGTGTGCCGGCGCCGCAAGGCGGAGGATTAGCCTGTTGAGCCACGGCGCCGGCCTCAATTCAAATTTTTTAAAGTACAGATCAAAAAAATTAAAAATGGATACAACCAAGCAGGCATATTGATTGCCTGGAATTAGCCCTCAGGCTGCCAGTTCACACCTTCTAGATCTAATTATCTATAATCTGGAATTCCTGCCTGGTGAATCCTTGAACGGGTTGTCTGGCCTCTCTGGGGCTCTTTCCTCATCTGTGAAATGGCAGTTGGTTCCTGCATGGCCTGCCCCACCAGGCAACTGTGAAACCCCAAGACAGCACCGAAGCCCCTTGCAAGGGCAGGGCGTGGCTGGTGTGCCGCGTTAAGGCACTTCGGGGTGTGGGAAAGCACCATCCTTCAGTGGGGCCACCGTGTCTGACACTGAAACTGCACTGAACATTTGCTCATGCTGAACGTGCCAAGAGAGACCTACCCTTCCATCCGGAGTCCTCGGACCAGAGTAGGGTGGAACCTCGCCCATCAGAACTGGCCACACATCAAAAAATTCCTAGGAGAGAAAAAGACAATAATTACATGTTTTGATGATAGATCAAGAAAAGGAGATGAAAGAAAGATGAGTCATTTGTCTCTGAAATCTGAAGGGTGGGAAGAGCTCCCTGAAACCTGAGGCTGGAGAGAATGTGAGATTCACAAGAATTAGAGGATAGCCACACCCGCCTTAGGAAATAGTGAAGAACTGGATCTGTCCAATTGTTGGCCAAGATCATTAGAGCTTAGCTGGGGCGCCCTGCGTGTTATGGGACCGGAGAGGGAAAGCAAACTCTCTGGCTCAGAGTTCATTTTTTTTTTTTTTTAATTTTTTTTGACAGGCAGAGTGGACAGTGAGAGAGAGAGACAGAGTTCATTTTAAGGACATGCTAAGTATGTGATAAAAGATTTAACTAAAACAATGTCCCTTGCAATATCACTTCAAGTAATGAAGAGTTAGAAATAATCCAAGCATCCAACAAGAGGGAACTTATAAATCAATTGTGGCACATCTACTAACAATGATGTGATAGGTGTGTGATTGTTGGTTGAACAGGTATCTAGGATACACGGAGCAGTGAAAAATGTGAGATGCCAAAAAGATCATGTAACCCCACTATTTAATTGTATATAGAAAAATTCACAACACATATAATGTGAAAAATTCATAACAAAGCACTATTAATTATTTTATCTGTGTGATTGAGACAAGATGGTAACTTAATCATATTTCCCCCCTTTTTTAAAAAAAAGATTTCTTTATTTAATTGAAAAGCAGGATTACAGAGAGGGAGAGAGAAAGAGAGAGATCGATCTTCTATCTGCTAGTTTGCTCCCCAAATGGCTACAACAGCCAGGGTTTGGCTAGCAGCCTGGAACTCCATGAGTCTCCCATATGGGTGGCAGGGGTCCAAGTACTTGGGCCATTCTTTACTGCCTTCCCAGGTGCATGAGCAGGGAGCTGGATCAGAAGTGGGGCAGCTGGGTCTTGAACCAGTGCTCAGTTTGGATGCTAGCAGCCTAGATGATGGCTTAACCTGCTTTGCCACTACAGCAGCCCTCAGATTTTTTAAATAATAAACTTAATTGCTTTGATAATCAGAATATAATTTTTTTATAATAAGAAAAGATACAATGGTGTCTAATGTGGACAGATAAGTCCTTATCTGAAATCTGACAAGAAATGCTGATACAGAGGAGTCACTGTGTAAGCAACAGAAGCAGGAGGCCACTGGCCTCAGGCTGCCTCAGTTCTTTGAGCTTCTAGAGAGAACAATTTGAGATCTCATAGGAAAAAGTGCAACCTAACTTAGTGTGTACACAATCCAAAACCCAATCCAGTAGTAAGTTTTTGTAACAAATAGCTATGTTCCAGCCAATCACAGGCAAGCACCCGATCCGACCATGCCTACACAAGGCAGAAGTCCAGCTGGACTTTTTTTACTACAAAAGTTCCCTGCCCAGCCTGTGGAGCACAGCCCCTCTGAGCCTCTTCAGCTCCTGAGTGCTGCCCCAGTCATGAATTATTGTTTGCTGAAATGAGTTGTGTTAAATTTATTTTCTCACATTTTGATCTTAACAGAAGAAGTAGAAAAGGGGCCAGCAGAGGAGATGCACACTATGTAGCCTCAAGAGAAGAGCCCCTGAGGTCTCACCTGGGCTTTGCCAGGCCCTACTGCCAGGGCTCCCTTTGCACATGGAGCTGCCAAGCTCACGTTGGGCCAGATCCAGGCGTGGCAGAGGGGGCCTCCCTCCTCCTGTGCCCTCTCTGCTCACTCATCTGCTCATATTTAGGGACGCACAGCAGCCTGTGAACTCCGGCATGTTGTGGGTAGGTGCTGAGCCCTCCCTGCTCCTGTGTCTCTGCCTCTCTTGTGTTTGGACATACTCATCCTGGTGCTTTGCTCATTACAGTATCATCCCCAGGATGAGCAGAGGGGAGTCCACATGAGCTTCAGATTCCATGGTCACAGCCTCCTGCCCAGCTGGGCTCTTGTTCTAAACTACTGACTAGAGGCGAAGTTCAGTTCTGGGTGAAAATGTGAACTGGGGCCTCCCCAAGCCCTGCGAGCTGTTTGCTGTGAGATAGAAGTAAATAAGGCACAGTTCATGCCCTGGAGGGACTCACTGTCTCCTGAGACGGATGGTCTAATACAGATACCATAACAAGGTACACAGAGTAGGGACCAAGGCAGCAGTGGGAAGGGGTATGAGTGCCAGAGGAGCCCAGAAGAACAAGTTCCCAGGGCTGATAACTTGTGTGGCCAAACACTGGGTGGATCTGAAGCTTGTTCCAGGCAGAAGAACAAACTGTCAGACAAGCGGCCAGGTGGAGAGTGGCAGTGAATCTGTGATTTCTCTATCTCCCCGCGGCCTCCTTTTCTTTTTAAAACTTTTTATTTTTTGTCATTTATTTTCATTTTACTGGAATGGCAGAGGGAGATATCTCACCTGCTGTTCACTCCCCAAATGCCTGTAACAACTGGGACAGGGCTAGACTGAAGCCCAGAACTCATTCTAGGTCTCCCACATGGGTCACAGGGACCCAGCTGCTGAGCCATCATCTACGCCTCCCAGGGTGCATTAACAGGAAGCTGGGATTGGAAGCCAAGCCAGGTCTCGAACCCAGGCACCTGGCTAATGAGTGTGGACATCCCTGGGAGCACCTTAAGCACTGTGCCTGCCCCCTTCCTCCTCTTCTCAGTGGCTTTGTAAAGCTGTTATAAACTTCTCAGCCTCAAATATCCACTGTAACAACAGAAAACAGACAAAGACATCATACCATCATCTAATTCATCCATTTAAATTTAGGATCCAATGGTTTCAATGACCTTTTCCACAATGTCAAACTCTGGTAAAAAAAAAGTTGAGGTGTCCGGGGCCAGGTTCTCAGTGTGACTGCGGCAGTCTAGTACACTTCTGACTACTTAAGTGTTCCATCTTTAGGAGATGGACTAACCTGGAAAATTCCTGTTTGAATGTGGTCTTCCCTTTTGACAGGTAGTTCGAAAGAAACAGGTGACAGAGCAGCATAGCATAAAGCGACCTGAGCTGGGTCAAGCTTGCTGCAAGCTAGGCACCTTGAAATGGAAATGGAATCTTTTAAATCTGGATGCTCAGAAATTGAGAAGGAATCATTTGTTTGTATGAGTTCTTCCATTGCAGCTTCATAAGGGAGAAGAAAAGGGCATATTGCTAGAATTAGCAATGTTTGATTCAACACTTACAGACCAAGAGTATGCAAAAATTAGGGCTGGTGTTGTGGTCCAGCAGGTCATGCTGCTGCATCCCATAGAAGCCCTGGGTTTGAGATCTGGCTGCTGCGCTTCTCATTTAGCTTCCTGCTGGTGCCCCTGGGAAAGCAGCAAAAGATGGCTCCCTGAAATCCCCGTGGGAGACCCAGATGGACTTTCAGGCTCCTGGCTTCTGCCTGGCCCAGCCCTGGGCCACCCTGGGGAGTGAACCACCAGATAGAATATCTTTCTCTCTCACTGTCTCTGTATCTGTCTCTCTCCCTCTTTAACTCTGCCTTTCAAATAAATAAATGAATCTTACAAAATAAAAAGAGTATGCAAAAACCACATGAATGTACTAGAATCCAGGTGGTCCAACTGCACTAGATTCACTCCGAAGGATATTTTAAAGGCAAAACTCAGAATAGACTTGCATGTACTTGGAAATCTGGTTTATGAGAAAGTAGCTTATCAAAATAATGGCATGGCAAAATAGTGATTAAAGGGCAGACTATTTTTTAAGTGGGGGACACAGGGGAAAAAAAAAACCTCCAACTTACACTGCATACATTTTTAATTTTGAGTTAAATAAGGATTGATAGTTGGCACAGTAGCTGAGATGCCACATCCCATGTCAAAGTGCCTGGGTACCAGTCTTAGCTCCCCTGCTTCTGATCCAGTTCTTGGCTAATGTGCACCCTGGGAGGCAGGAAGTGGTGGCTCAATTGCTTGGGTCTCTCCCACCCACGTGGGTGACCCAGACTGAGTTCCAAGATCCTGGCTTCTGTCTGCACCAGTCCTAACTGTTGCAGGTATTTGGGCAGTGAATCAGGAGACGGAAGATCTCTCTCCATCTCTGCCTTTCAAATAGAAGAGTAAATAAAGCTATATTAAGCAAAATACTAAAAGATAAGATATTATTTCAGAATCTCTTTATAATATTGGGGGTAGGAAAGTTTTTACTCAATAAAACCCAGAATTCAGGAGCCATAAAAAGTATTTTAAATCTTATGTATAAAGGAAGATGTCATAAACTATGTTAAAATATAACCCAGAAACAGGACAAAAATGTTTGCAGCATGTTTTACAGATATATAATCTCTATTACATATAAAGCACTCCTATAGATTGATAAGAAATAGACAATTTTCAAGATATGCGAGCAACATATTTGGGCACTGTGTGGAACAAGAAAAGTTCACAAACAAACACAAAAATATATTTACACAATCTCATTAGTAATCAGTGCAAAAATAATTGGAAGGAAAAAAGTATACTATTTTTTTCCTGTTCACATAGGAATTTTTTCTTTAAAAATATGTCAAAAATTTGGGGGAATGGAACATTTAAAAATTAAAATTTTGGGAAAAACAAAAGTGAGTAATTCTACCCCAACTCTATTCCATAGATACTCTCATTCAAGTATGTAGGTGTTCAACTCCAAGGTCATTCAATACAGCAAATATTGCACAAATATTTAGAAATAATTTTAACATACAGCTGCAGCAGAAGGGAGAGATAAATTATGGTATAGTCACACCACTCAAAAGCATGAGGGGAGTAGGTGCCTAGGGTAGTAGTTGAGATGCCCATGTCCCATGATGGAGCACCTGCCTCCAGCTCCTCCCTCCTGCTTCCTGCCAGTGTAGACTGTGAGCAGCAGTAGTGATGGCTCAAGCCAGCTTCCTGCCACCCTGGATTGCATTCCTGGCTCCCAGCTTCATCCCTGACCCAGCCTTGGCCACTGAAGGCCAATGAACCAGTGGATGGGAACACATGCTCTCTCTCCCCCTCTCCTTTTCAAACAAATAAATTTTAAAAGTGTTTTACAAAGGAATGAGATAAACCCATATGCTCTACAGAACACGGAAGACTTTCAGTTCTGTTGTTGATGACTAGCGACTTGTTTCAGACCAATCCTCCAACTAGAATAATCGGGACTAAAGTCTGGACCGTGAGCGTGCGTGTAGATAGGTATAAGCATTTATGTGAAGAAATCATGGAGGAGACAAGGCAGCAAGAACTTAAGGGACAAAATCCCAGAGAGAAGGAGAATCCAGGGCTGTGAGCCCGATGTCGGATTCAGCTTTTCCCGCTGACCCGCTGGCTGACAGTTGAGACTCACTGGGCAAGCAGGACACAGCTGGACTTCAGAGTCGGCCAGGGATGAGGGGTTCCTGGAAACACCCCTGGCTGGTGTCCATGGCCCCCTCTCCCAGCACAGATTTGTACCCTAGGAGTAAAAGTGACCTGCAGGGGGACCTCTGTTCACCAAACCCACAGAGTGGCTTCAGATCAGCTCCACCTCTGGTGGGATCAGGTGCTCCGTCTTTACCCCCACCGGATTGCCGCGAGTGAAATGATCTGGCCCGGTGCAGAAAATGACCAGTGCCACGAAGGCAGAAACAGGTGAACAAGAGGAATGGGAGAGGCGGTCTGGGAAAACAGCTGGGAAGCACTACTGGGGGCACGTTGACCTCTGCCTCCTTAGCTGCTGTGCCCACTACAAACCTGGCCCCCAGGGGACCAGATCTAACCATCATCTCCCCTGAATGGCCTGGCTGAGCCTTGGGCAAACCAACTTTCAGTACGTTTTCTGAGGGTTCCTGAAGGTGGCAGCTTGCTCTGCACTTTATCTAGAAGCTTCTTTGCTAGCCACCCTTACCTCCTCATCAGCCTTCTTCTCGCCTCTGCTTCCTTTTCCACCAGACTGGGGATATAGAGGTGGGTTTGCTCCCCCGGCCCTGGACTGACTCCAAGGCTGCCGCAGCTCTGTTCAGTACAGACCCGGGTGAAGCTCCCACAGCCGTCCCGATTCACTGGCATCCTCCCTGTCTAGCAGAGTGGGGAAGGCTCTGGGCTCCCTGCAGGTGTCTCACCTTCTGCTTGGTCATGTCCAAGAGACCCACGGAGTATCTGTCACAGTTGAGGAAGGCGCGCACCGTGTACAGGGCTTTGTGGAACTGTCTCTCAATGTCCGTAAGCTCTTCAAAGACTTTGCTCCCAGACCACAGCAATATCTGAAAAAATAGAAAAAAAATTGAAAGCTTCTGAGGCAGAAAGCACCAGCTCATTTTGTTAGAGGAGACTAACAATTCTGTAAAGTTCTCAAAAGTTTAACTCATTTAACCCTCACAATAACCCAGACAAATAGGACGGTCATTCCCCCCCCCCCTTTTTAAAATTTATTTGACAGATAGAGTTAGACAGTGAGAGAGAGAGATAAAAAGGTCTTCCCTCCACTGGTTCACCCCCCAAATGGCCGCCACGGCCGGAGCTATGCTGATCTGAAGCTAGGAGTCAGGCGCTTCCTCCTGGTCTCCCATGTGGGTGCAGGGACCCAAGCACTTGGGCCATCCTCCATTGTCCTCCCAGGCCACAGCAGAGAGCTGGACTGGAAGAGGAGCAACCGGGACTAGAACCCGGAGCACATATAGGATGTCGGCGCCGCAGGCAGAGGATTAACCAAGTGAGCCACGGCGTCTGCCCTGATCATCCCCATTTCACAAATGGAGAAACTGAGGCTCACAGAGGAGAAGCAACCATTTCTAGCATGGGTTGTTCAAAGTAACAATAATAAACACGATCTGAGCACAAGTGCAATATCTACGAGGTCTCATTTTCTGTTGATAACAGTCTTTGAGGGTGGTACCGTAATTATCTCCATTTTTCAAATGAGGAGACTGAAGTTTAGAGAGATTAAAAGTGACTAGCTCAGGGTTTTAGAGCTAGAACCTGGCTGAGCAGGGACTCAAGACCGAACTGTCTGACTTGAGAACCTGTGCGCCTTAACCACCCCGAGATACTGCTTTAGAAATGCCCATTGCTCCATCCCTAACGCTAGGGGTGCTGGTCAGAGACTGTCCAGTGGTTCCCAGGCACCTTCACGACCACCTGCCCTGCCAGCACTGACCCCAGCCACGCTTTAGTGAAAGGACGTGTCCGGTCCATTCCTTGCAGCCGAGGCCCTTACCTGGCCACGTCGGGTCTCGCAGTTGTGCAGGTAGCTCAGGTGGAACACCTTCATGATTAGATTGGCGAAGTTGAGGTACTTGAGAAGAATCTAAAAACCACACAGCACGAAGGGCAGCAGATTAGAAGGAGACGTCGCTCTTCTGGTCCTTCTGCCATCAGCGACTCTCCGGGCATTTTAGAAGCTTCAGCAGAGGCGTTCGGGCAGATGGAGTGGCGGACTCCAACTGTGGCATTAGTCGCGTGTAAAGCACACAGAATGCAGAATGCTGATGTCGTTTGGAGTTGTTAATGAAAAGTCAGCACTGCTCATCGAACCTCATGTCCCTCCGGAAAGTCGCTCTTGTATGTTACCTGACCGTCACAAGTCCCCTGTGATGGGGATGCTGTAAACATCACCCTCATTTTGCAAATAAGAAAATTGAGGCTCAGAGAAGTAGCTTGCCCAAGTCAAACAGCTAGATATTGGCAGGGTCAGGACAAGGGTCGCCCTCCCCACCTCCTGACTCCAGGGGGCAGTCTCCTGCCTTACCTCACTCACAGAGCATCAGACTGTCTGACAGTTGGGGAAACTGAGGTCAGGCCAAATAGTAAGGGTCCCGGGACTTGATGAGGAAGGAGAATGCGCTAGCAGTTTCTACAGCATCCTTACCTCTTCATCTCTCTTGCTGAAGTGGGTTCCATCCACTTTGTTCACGGCCATGATGACGGCCACCACATCCTTCCCGTTCATTATGGGGGACGCCAAGATGTTCTTGGTCTGGTACTCCGTGAGGTTGTCCACAAAGTCACAGAAATGCTCATCCTGAAGGGAGGCAGAGACAGGCATGGGCAGGCACATGAAGAGCCAGGGCGATGCCGCACCCCAAAGTCCCCACTGACAGGGAGTGAGGGCTGTCCCGACGCTGGTCCTGCAGAAGGCTCTGGGTACCCAGAGGTGATTTCAGCCTGGGAGCCCCCAAAATGCAGGAGAATAAGGTGGCCTGCGAGGCAGGTGGACAGCCTGCGGTGGCCGAGGTGCGAGCAAAGCACTGCAGGTGCCAGGCATGAGAGGAAGGTTCAGAGGCTTTCTGGAGGGTGACACTTAACCCTACATAGAAAGTTGAGTGAGAGCTGCAAGGGAGTCGGGAAGACACCTCGGCGAGTGTCACAGTGGCAGTCACTAACAGAGACTGGGCATGGTGCTTCACCTGCATAGCCTCACCTTAATCCCCCCATAACCTAGGAGATGGGTGCCATTAGCAGCTCTGAAAGAGGGAAGAGTGTAGCTCAGGATGGTCCATGTCATGTGTGCAAGTGACTTCAGAACCTGTCCTCAGCTCTGCTGCCTCTCAGAGGAGACTGGAGGATGTTAGATTGGGGTCCAGGCCACTGAACAAAACTTTTGTTGTTTTCAGTTTTTCTAACACTCCAGTTCTAGCACCATGCAGCCAACACAATGGATTTCCCCTTTCCACAAGTCTTTTCCTTGGAAGTTCATTTTATTTATGTATTTGAAAGGCAGAGAGAGAGAGACACACAGAGAGAGAGATCTCCCCTCCTCAAGTTTATTCACCAATTACCCACAATGTCAGGGCGGAGCCAGGTCAAAACCAGAAGCCAGAAACTCAATCCGGGTTTCCCACTGGGAGGCAGGGACTCAGGCATCTGAACCATCACGGTCTCCCTCTCGCAGTTTGTGTTAGCAGGAAGCTGGAACTGGGAATGCAGCTGGGGCCGGAGCCCAGGCACTCTGGTGCGGGATGCTCGTGTCCTCAGTGGCATCTTAACCACTGTGCTAAACAGTCACCGCACCCCCCCCCCCACCATTCTGCAAATCCCATGAAAGCCCTACTGTGTGTCAGTCCTTAAACCAAGAACTGAGGACACAGCATGAGTACACTTCAGGCCACACCCAGATACATCAGTGATGGTGATCCAGGCTGTAAGGGCTTGGCTCAAAGCCAGGTCAGGGTACAGAGGAGCACACAATAATGGATCTGGTCCCCAAGCAGCCTGGGAGACCAGAAGCAAGTGCGGTGTGGGCCGTGTGGTCAGCTCGAGCCAACAGAGCCTGGATTGTTCGAAATTCAAAAGAATCCACTTTTCTGTACCCTGTAAAGCTTCCTGACTGTAGACATCACTTGGGACGCCAGCCAGGCCCAGCCAGCACTGTTCACGCCATTGAGAAAGGTGATGCGTGTCACAGAGCCAATTCACCCGACTCTTCTAAAACTGAGTCTGTAGACTCTATCGCACGATTCGGAAAGTCAGCCTGCTGCCCCACGTCTCTGGATTTCTTCCAGTCAGAGTGGGATGAAATAAACAGGCAGAACTTTGTGTCAGTGAAGAACCAGGTGAAGGGTAAAGGAATTAAGAAGAGCCAGTGGAGCTCTGCTGGAATTAGCATTGGAGGATTAAGCAAGATCTCCAAAGAGGCATTTGCCATCAGCTTTGCAGCATTCACCTCTATCAGGGCAAGAAAATCCAGGGGCCTCGCCTGCATCTGGGGCAGGGCACCAGCGCCACCAGAGCCCTCCTTCCCACTGAGCTCTCTGCCCTGCGCCTCCCTCCCAGGCACTCCAGCTCCCAATCCGTGGGCGCTTAGGACATCGTGGTCAGTGTGATATTTTCAGCAAACAAAGCGTTCCAACCAACCATGTCATCGAGCCTCCAACTCCTAGAGGCAAAAGACTTGGGAGTCATTTAGCACCATTGATTTATGTAAAAGCCCGGGGATCAGAGGCGTAGGGGGAGCCTGGAATTATTCATGCATTCATTCTGTTAGCGTGAAGCAAGGGACATCCATAGGGAGCTTCAAAAGACGCATGGAAAATGCACATTGAGAGAAAGCCATGCATGGATTTAAATATTTTTTATACAGCAAGAAACTTGTCTTTTCCTTTCCCTTTCCCACAAACGTTTGGAAGTCGGCTACAGTAGGCACTACTCTGGACCCTGGGGCTACCGAGTAGGGGTGGCCTTTTTTACTATGGTGAGGCTTACCTTTAAATGGGAGAGACAGAAGAAACAAGTGAGCATTCTCCCTCCTGGCTCAGCAGGTTAAGCCTCCACCTGCAACACCAGCATCCTGTATTGGAGCGCTGGTTTGAGTCCTGGCGACTCCACTCCTGATCTACCTTCCTGCTAATGCATCTGGGAAAGCAGTGGAGAGTGACCCAAGTGCTTGGTCCCCTGCCACCCATGTGAGAGACCTGGATGAATTTCCTGGCTCCTGGCTTCTGTCTGGCCTAGCTCTGGCCCCGGCCCTTGCAGCCCACTCCCACCCCACCCCAGGTTCTCTCTTCTCTCTGCCACTCTTCCTTTTTAATTAATAAATCTGCAACAACTACAACGTTCTCCCTCCGGCATCACCCACAGATGGTGCAGGAGGGTATGGCAGCCAAGTCCTTTCATTAGTCATGGGGGTCAGGCAAGGAGCTGAGAGAGCCAGCATGGGAGACCCATTCCAAGCAGGGGCAGACAGAAGGCGGAGGCAGGAGGTGGGAATGGGCTTGGCTGATTTGAGGACAGAAAGATCCACGCAGCTGGAGCATGGAGCAGGAGAGACAGACTGGAGAGCAAGGAAGTTAGGGTGGACGGCGGGCCGATCCAGCAGGTGTGAGGGAGCCTTGCTTCCCAGTCCCAGGTTCCCCAACCCCCTTTGCCCACAGACATGGTGCTGAGCTCTCTAGTGCCCCGTGAGGAGACCTACTGTTTAGGAAACATAGTGTTACGCCAGACCCACAGCCCAGTATCTCATTAACTCCTCAGCAGTCATGCCACACACATCTGGCTCCCTAGCTGATAAGGGGCATAGCTGCTCCCTCAAGTCATTCATTGATTCCCTCCTTGATCCACCACCGATCAATTCATTCATTCATCCATATGTACTGAGCAGGGGTTCTGTGCTAGGCATTGGATACACCAAGAGCAGTAAGCTGGGGTATTATGTAAAACATGAGTCCACAAATCAAACCAATGTGAAGCAGCCCCACAAAAGGAGGGGTGGTAAGCTGGGGCCCCAGGGAGGGAGGGACTTCTCCCATGAGTGGCTTCAGGACCTTTCAATCATCAGTAGTTGAAATTGCTCCTACACTTGCTTTTCCTGTTGGTAAAACCAGAATGCTGAGACAAGTCACTCTAAGTTTCTTTCTGGTCTAGCTCACTGGGCCCCAGTTCTCCCAGGGAGGGAGCACAGCAGAGGCAGACAACGGATGTGACAGTCTCTAGGGTGACAGTCCACAAAATGGACTTGGCCAGCCACCAGGGAATGTGGGCAAACACTATCTCGTTTATCCACTCAATCGCCTGTAGTGAGTGCCCACTCTGTTGCAGGCACTGGACCAGGTAGGCGCTGGGGACCAAAGGTGAACAAGCCAGACAGGGATGGATGTTCTGATGGGCTTCTTTGCCAGGAAAAGGTAAAAGACTGACACAGAAACAAATTTGGAATGACAAGTAGGCATCCCAGATTTCCTAAGTAGACACACAGGCTGCCTAGCCAAATTTGATTTTTGGGCACTTAATAGGAATTTTTTAGTGTGAGTGTGTCCTATGTATTACATGGGATATGCTTATACTAAAGCGCTATCAAAACGGAACCAGACAGCTAGTATCTCCTCTGGCAGTTCAAATGGCAAGGCTTCCAGAGGAGATGGCGGGGATGAGTAGGGATTTGCTAGGGAGTGGGGAGGTGCATTGCAGCCCTGGAAAACTCCATTTGCAGGTTCCAGTGCAGGGAGTGTGACCATTCCGCATGCTTCTGAAGAGTCTGGAGGCTACAAACCTCACTTGGTGCTCAGAGTTGAACCGGACAACAGTGCATACCACCTTCCTCCTCTTTCTCTACCCAACTCCCAGTCACTGTTTGGCAAGGAAGGTTGTTCCTTGCCCAGGGCCAAGAATTGAGTAAGGGAGATAGCTCTGTGGCATAGAAGGTTAAGCCTCCCCCTGCAGTGCCGGCATCCCATGTGGATGCTGGTTTGAGTCCTGGCTGCTCCCGGCTAATGCACCTGGGAAAGGACCCCTTGCAACCATGCAGGAGACCTGGAAGAAGCTCCTGGCTCCTGGCTTCAGCCTGGCCCAGCCCCAGCCATTGCAGCCATTTGGGAAGTAAACCAGGGGATGGAAGATTCTCTCTCTTTCTTTCTCTCTCTCTCTTTCTCTCTCTCTCTCTCCTTCCCTCCCACCCTCCCTCTCCTTTTCTCTCTGTATTTCTGCATTTCAAATAAATAAATAATTTTTTTTTAAATCAAGAGTTCTCAAGGAGGACAGAAGCCAATACTGAGTAGACCAGGGTGGCTGCCTGCACTGTCTTCACGCCCAGGCCTGGGTCATGGCCAGGGAGAGAGACCCGGGCCTGAGAGCTTGCAGAGATGGACAGGGGTGGCTTCCAGGGGGATGCTGGGGGCTGGCCAGGAGGCACCGGGCACCCCTCAGCGGGGCTCAGCACACTGTTAGGCACCATCATTTAGAATTAGAGACGCTCCCTCAGTCCTGGGGCCTTCAACCCCCCAGGCTTGAGAAGACTCCAGCATCTCCCTTCTCTGCCCACAAAGCAGTCTACACTGAACACTCCTCGTGGTGAGACTGGATTCTTCTCCGAATTCCACTTAGATCCTTAGCAAGCACCACCCAAGCCCAATAATAACAGGCGACAGGAGCTGCCAGTGTGAGCCTCTCAGGGCGTCCAGAGCATGGCTAGGTGTGGAATCATTCTCACGTTTAGTCCTCACAGCAACGCGGGAGGCAGCTGTTCTCAGCCCGCGTTACAAACTGGGAAATGAGCCCAGGTAGCTGGCTGGCTTGCAGGGCCATACTCAGAGAGAGTGACAGTCAATACTCACACCCCAAGCCGACTCCAGAGCACCAGATCTGAACTCTGCTCTAAGATTGGCAATGACCTTTCTTTAAAAACACCCAAGTTCATGACCTCACTTTATAGATAGGGAAAAAGTGTGGAATAACAGGGCACTTACCAGTAGGGACTCAAGGCCAGAGTTCTGGGTTCACATGGCCAATCTGTCACTAGCTGTGTGACCCCGAGCAACTTATATAAGCTTCCTGGGTTTTAGTTTCATTATCTGAGAAACAGGGATGGTAAGGGCTATGAGACAGGATTCTCGCAATGATGAAATGAGACGATCCTCGCTGGTGACGGGTTAGAGAGAGTCAAAGGGAGATGGAGTTGGTTCTAATCTAGTTGGGAGAGTGGAGGAAAATTGCCCCGCTTTCGATGCCAGGAGGAGATGCTAAGGGAGATTAACCCCCTGGGGTAGTTCACCCAGTATATTTCCCACAGGGGCCTTGTTTTTGTCTTATTTGATTTTCAAATTACTGTTACCTGAGAGGCATAGAGACAGAAAGAGCCCCTATCCACTGGTTCACTCCCTAAACACCCACAGGGTTGGAGCCTGGAGCTGGGCACTCAATCCAAGTCTCTCACGTGGGTTCCTGGCTCCCAGCTTTGGCCTGGCCCAGCCCCAGCTACTGTGGACGTTTGGGAATTGGGCCAGGGTTTGGGAGGTCTCTGTCTCTGTCTTCCTGCTGCTCAGTGCATGGTAGCTGCTGAAGTCCACTAAGTAAAAAATTTTAAACAAATTCTCATGTCATTACTCGACTGTGAGTCTTTAACAACCAGATGTCCAATGCGTATCCACCTTGCACCAGACATGCTGGGTCCTGTGGGAAATGCTAGTGAAAGAGGCAGCCGTGGTCCCTGGCCTCCAGGGCTTATTTTGACCAGTGGGTTTAGGGCAGAGACTGTAACAGTGGATCATAGAGGGTCTCCCTGGGGACAGGACTTTTTTTATTTTTTTTTTAATTTTTATTTATTTTTATTTTTTATTTTATTTGTTGACAGGCAGAGTGGACAGAGAGAGAGACAGAGAGAAAGGTCTTCTTTTGCCATTGGTTCACCCTCCAATGGCTGCCGTGGTTGGTGCGCTGCGGCCGGCGCACTGCGCTGATCCGATGGCAGGAGCCAGGTGCTTCTCCTGGTCTCCCATGGGGTGCAGGGCCCAAGCACTTGGGCCATCCTCCACTGCACTCCCTGGCCATAGCAGAGAGCTGGCCTGGAAGAGGGGCAACCGGGACAGAATCCAGTGCCCCGACTGGGACTAGAACCCGGTGTGCCGGCGCCGCAAGGCGGAGGATTAGCCTAGTGAGCCGTGGCGTGGGCGGGGACAGGACTTTTAAGCTGAGATCTTAAGGATATGTAGGAGTTGGCCTGGGCCAGGGCTAGGGGGAGAACTGCAGTGCATCCTCTAACAGTTGGCGTCCAGAGAGTGGGGAGGTAATCTGTGCCACATGACCAAAGAGGTGTTTGTTAGAACTCGCAGTAGAGTCCCAGGGAGCACAGGACTCTTAGAGAAACAGTGACCAAGGTTAGCGTTTCCAGAACAGGCCAGCCCATCGGCCCGCCTCCTGGCACAGCACGTGAAGAAAAACAGCATCACCTCTGTGATTCACCTGCCAGAAATGCATAAGCTGAGCGGAATCACTGAGAAACATCAGACACGTTGGTCTGTAGCCTTCCAAACTACCAGCCTCGTGGACACACCGAGCAACCGCTTCCGCTCCCAGGAAGCTACAGAGGCGGTGGGCGCTCAGGGGCGTCGGCAGACAGCTGGCCAAGACGGAACAGGAGCTGGTTATCAGCTGCAGTGCTGTACCCCTGTTCCTTTTCCTGGCTTCGTTCCCTGCACTATAGATCCATAAGGAAGGCCCTTGGCCTGGAAAACACGCAGTGAATTACCTATAAACGAAAGGTCACGATGGCTACCACTTCCTCCCAAATGGCTGGGGGGAAATGGAGAGAGAAGCTGATGTGGCAAGATGGGAATGACTGGTGAGTGTGCAGGAAAGAGACACTGTTCTTTGTACTATTCCAAGCTCATCTGCGACATTTGAAATATTTTTTTTTTTTTCAAAACAAAGTTCTGAGTAAGTAATGCCTAAAGAGACGTGCTGGGTTCCTGCCCCCCACCCCTAGCCTGGTGCTGTTGGCGGCCAGCAGCTCCCCCATTCCTGCCCCCAGCACCCTGCCCCCACCCCTGCCCCCGGCACAGGTGCAAGCCGTTGGGCACACAGCCCCACTACGCTCTCTCACATAAGGAAGAGAATACCTCTTCTGTGTTGGGGACATTGGCCAGCTTTTTAGAGTGCGCGACGTGGCCCACGACACCCATGTCCAGGGGGAAGACGATCTCGGAGTCGGGCACCACCAGACAGTCCTCCAGGGCGGCGTCCTTGTGCACGTTGAAGAGCCGCGTGGCCAGCTCCGCCACGCCGTTGCGGGTCCTGTACATGAACAGGCTCATGCGGTCTGCCTGCAGGAGGAAGCACAGCTTCTTCATGACGTTGAAGGTGCATTTCTCGGCCTGCAGGTTCTCCTGAAAGTCTCGCAGCAGGTCGAAGATGACCTCGCTCTCCTCCACGCTGCTCAGCGCGTGGTAGCTGCTGAAGTCCACGGCTGCCTCCTTGGCCCCCAGGAGGTCCGAGAGCACCTGGGCCCTGTAGCGGTGGTTGCAGTATTGTTTGGCAAAGCCAATGTTCGAGTCCAGGAATTTCTCCACCTCCTCCGCCGTGACCTCGCCCATGGCTGGGAACCCCACGGGCTCCTTTGCCGGAGAAGCTGAGATGAGGACTTGCGAGGGCACTTGTGCAGCCTGCAGCAAGGCGGATGGCCTCCTCGGGTTCTGCCCGGAGGACCGTGTGGGAGCAGGAGCAAGCTCGGGAGATTAAGTCATTAATACTGCCCGAGACCCAGGATTATGAGGATCAGTGTGCTCCAGATGCTTCCGGGCCCCAGGTGGGAGAAGGTGAGAGTTTCCTTTTCACCTTGGTCTGCGTAGAGCTGGAAGGGATTTCTGTGCAGAGCCGGGGGCGTGCTCAGCCACCAGCCCGGCAGAGGTTACGCAGCGGCGGCACAGGGGTGCTGTAGGGGTGCTGGTCTGCCCTCTGCGGGACTTTTCTTAACCATGTGACGTGGAAGCCCGAGTGCCTCGGCTTCTCTTGGCGAGTCGGCTGCTCTCACTCCTTGTGGCAGGGATGGCTGGGGCTGAGAGACCGCTGCCCCCCAGCCTGCCCTTCCCTCACCCCTCTCTCCCACCTTCTCTTCTCCCTTTCCCAAAGCCTCCCCTGTGTGGGCCTGCGGTTTGCATGGCCACCGCTTGGCCTGCGTCCTTCCTGTCCAGTGTGGGTCTCGTATCTAAGATCTTCTCAGCTTCAGATTTCAGTGCCTCCCTGATGTCGTCACTCTAACAGCTCTCAGGAAAGCAGCACAGCTGGCATGGGTGCTGTGGCGCAGTGGGTTAGATTGCTGCTGGGGTGCCCATGTCCCATGTGAGATAGCCTGCGGTTGAATCCTGCTTCTGCTTCCTATCCAGCTTACTGCTCATGCACCTGGAAGGTAGCAGGTGATGGCCCGAGTGCTTGAGTCTCTGCCGCGCATATAGGAAACCAGGATGGAGTTCCTAGCTCCTGGCTTCGGCCTGCTCCAGCCCCAGCTGTTGTGGGCATTGGGGGACAGAACCAGAGGATGGAAGATCTGTCTCTCCCGCTCTCTCTGTCACTTTGCCTTTCAAATAAGTGTATGTTTAACATACATACACACACACACACACACACATACACCTTTCATAGTTTTTCTTTTATTACGAAAGTAATACATGTTTGCTATGGAAAATACACAAAGAAGACAAAATCACCCATGATGTTGCTGCTTTGAGGTAATGTCCAGTTAGCAGTTTGGTTTCTATTCTTTCTACTGAGGCTTTTTTCTTTTTTAAGATTTTGTTTGAAAGTCAGAGTTAGAGAGAGATGGATTGATAGAGAGGGAGAGACAAAGACAGATCTTCCATCCATTGGCTCTCTCCCCAAATGGTTGCAACTGCCAGGCCGGGGCCAGGCCGAAGCCAGGAGCCTAGAATTCCATCCAGGCTTCTCTCATGGGTGACAGGGATACAAGCAGTTGGGCCATCTTCCACTGCTTTTCTAGGTGCACTAGCAGGGAGCTGGATTGGAAGTGGAGCAGCCGGGACTTGAACCAGTGCTCATGTGGAATGCTGGCCTTGTGGACTGTGGATTAACTGCTGCACCACAACACTGACCCTCCACAGAGGCTTAACTTTCAAAAATCTGTTTTCTTTCAATCTACTTTATCTTTTTCTTGCTGTTTTCATGCACTTTTCCTGGCTTCCACCTGAGCCTTCTTGGTGTGAGAAATCTACACGATAGCCCAGATGCTGCTATCAGTGAATGTCAAAAGGCCAGGATGCTGGCAGGTGGGAAGGAACACTTTTCTTTTTGGATGAACTTGGCTGTAGCTTCCATGACATCTCCATGCTGTAGATACTGACATCTTTACTTAGTCAGCCCCATGGAATGCATGATTATAGACAACTGAACTTTGTAAATAAACTTTGGACTTTGTAAATGAACTTGAGTGGAAAGTGGATTGCTTCCTTTGTTGAAGGGTGTAATAAATTCTTGGAGCACTGCACCCACCCAGCACTGTGTACAAAGGTGACCCCTACCCAGTGGTATACATTTTGGTTCTCTAACACTAAAGCTTAGCTTTCTGATTTTTGTATTCCATGTTACACTGTGATATTAATCTATTCTTTTTTTTTTTACAGTGATTTCCAAGGAATTTATTTAATTAGACTTTCAGAGGGCTCTAAAAATCTGCATTTTTCACAAGGACCCCAGATGATTCTAGGTTCTGATTGCAAGTATAGTTGAAGAAAGTAATTTTAACCTTCATTTGTGTCACATTACATAAACAATAAAATTAAATTATAAGTCATGTAAGTTAACTTCTTTACATTAAAAGATACCTAAATACAATATGGTTCAAAAATGAAATCATATGTAGTTCAAAAAAATGCTAAACCAAAAGCCGTACAATGAGAAACATTAACAGCAAATGCAAGTACAAATGAAGATATTCCTCTGAATGCACATTTCAACGCGCATCAAAGACCACCAATCTTTTTGTCCTTTTCTTGTACATTATTCTGTATCCACATTCTCTGCATCTGATTGGATCCCTGGATTTTATTTCATTTTCGGTGTGACATTCTCCACAAATATATATCATTGGCTGCTGCTTCGGGGGCTGAACGTCTTTCTGGGCATCCATTGTCAGTCCCTGTGTAGCACAGAGGAACTCCGCATCTGGTCCCAATACGCAGCGTCGCTGTCAACTTCCGGTGATATTAATCTATTCTTATGGGTATAGTGGTAGTAGTGGTAGTTCATGCATTCTCATTGTTCCATAGTATTCCGTTGGATGGATGGACCACAATTTATTGATACATTTTAAATAAAAGAAAAGCCTTCCCCCATGGTCTGGCAGCAACCTGAGCTCCTCCAAAATTTTCTGCTGTAACTGATGGTAGTCTTCCACCCAACCTCTCATTCTCAGCTGTCCTTGTCCACTTCAACACAAAGGGCTGGAGTTATGGCATAGCAGGTGAAGCCACAGCCTGCAATTCCAGCATCCCGTATGGGTGCCCATTTGTGTCCTGGGTGTTCTGCTTCAGATTCAGCTCCCTGCTAATGGCCTGAAAATGGAAAGACAGCTGGCCCAAGTGTTTGGGCCCCTGCTACTCACGTGGGAGAGCTTGAAGAAGCTCCTGGCTCCTGGCTTTGGCCTGGCCATTGCAGCCAGTTGGAAAGTAAACCAGAATATGGAAGATCTCTCTCTCTCTCTCTCTCTCTCTCTCTCTCTCTCTCTCTCTCTCTCCATGACTCTGACTTTCAAATAATTAAATTCATTTTAAAAGAAAAGACTTCAGGTCATGCTGGTTATGTCTGATTATCTTAGCCCCAACCACCCCAACTCTCAGTTCCTGCCTCTCCTATGATCCTGTTTATTTTCTTTACTACATTTGTTTTTTAAAAATATTTATTTATTCAAGAGATAGAGTTACAGACAGTGAGAAGGAGAGACAGAGAGAAAGGTCTTCTGTCCACTGGTTCACTCCCCAGGTAGCTGCGATGGCCAGAGCTGCGCCAATCCAAAGCCAGGAGCCAGGTGCCTCTTCCTGGTCTCCCATGTGGGTGCAGGGGCCCAAGGACTTGGGCCATCTTCTATTGCTTTCCCAGGCCACAGCAGAGAGCTGAATTGGAAGAGGAACAGCCAAGACTAGAACTGGAGCCCATATGGGATGCCAGTGCTGCAGGTGGAGGATTAACCTACTGTGCCATGGCACCGGCCCTATACCACATTTGTTACTATCAGAAATTACTTTGTTTTGTGCCCCCTTGTCTTACTGTCTTTCCCGCTACACTGTGGGTTTCATGAGAGCAGGCACCTATCAGGGTTGATTTCCTAAGCCTTGCAATGCTACCCTGCACATCTTTGATCTTCAGTATTTTATATTTTATTTTTAAGTCTTAAATGTCCTTGATTAATATAACTTAATGTGGTGTAACAGGTTAAGCTGCCACCTCTGAAGCCAGCATCTCATATAGGTGCTGGTTCCTGTCTCGCCTGCTCTTCTTCCAAACCACCTCTCTGCTAATGTACCTGGGAAAGCAGTGGAAGATGGCCCAAGCCTTTGGATCTGTGCACCCATGTGGGAGATCCAGATGAAGCTCCTGGATCCTGGCTTTGGCCTGGCTCAGCCCCAGCCATTGTGGCCATCTGGGGAGTGAACCAGTGGATAGATTATCTCTTTTTTCTTTCTCTGTTTCTCCCTCTCTATATGTAACTCTGACTTTCAAATAAATAATCTTAAAAAAAATACCAAAGATGCAAAGGGGAAAATTAAAATCAAGCATAATCCTACTATTACCCTTGCCAATATTTTTTTGTATAATTAAAAAATGTTTTCCTGGAGAAGACATATATACAAGGGGCTTCAAAACATTCTTAGCAGGTGGACATTTGGGGTCATGGTTAAGACACTGTGTGAGATGCCTGCATCTCATATGAGAGTGTCTAGAGATGAGTCCCAGTTCTGGCTCCCAATTCCAGCTTCCTGCTAATGCATCCCCTGGGAGGCAGCAGGTGATGGCTCAAGCAACGGGGTCCCCGCCATCCATGTGAGGGAACTGGAGTGCGTTCTTGGCTCCTGGCTTCTGGTTGGCCCAGCTTGGGCTGTTGCAAGCGTATGGGGAGTGAACCAGAGGATAGAAACACATGCGCGCGCTCTCTCTCTCTCTCTCTCTCTTCCCCCATCTCTCTGCCTTTCAAATAAAATAAATCACTAAATATTTTATAAAAAAATATTTTTTTTATTTGAAAGAGCTACAGAGAGAGAGAGAGAGAGATCTTTCATTTGCTGGTTCACTCCCCACATGGCCGCAATGGCCAGGGCTGGGCCAGGCCAAAGCCAGGAGCTAGGAACTTCTCCCAGATTCATGGGTAGCAGGGGCCCAAACACTTGGGCCATGGTTCATTGCCTTTCCCAGGCCACTGGCAGGGAGCCAGATCTGAAGTGGAGCAACCAGGACTCAAACCAGTGCAAAAGGGATGCTGCAGTCACAGGCAATGGCTTTGCCTGCTATGCCACAATGCAGGCCCCTAAATAAATATTTTTAAAGTTCATAGAAAATTTACATTAATTTTTAATTCCATTCTTCCACAGACTTTTTGAAGCCTCTTTGTGTGTGTATATGTGTCTGCACTTAAACACAGCTCCAAATGGTGACATGCTTTTCCCACTTTACAAAATGTCTTGAGCATCTTTCAGAGGTATTATACATTGATTTTGTTTATTAATATTTTAAAGATATTTATTTGAAAAGCGGGGAGACATAGAGAGACAGAGAGAAAGAGAGAGATCTTCCATTTACTGGTTTGCTCCCCAAATGGCTGCAACGACCAGAGATGGGCTAGGCCAAAGCCAGGAGCCCAGGAACTCCATCTGGGTCTCCCATGTGGGTGGCAGGGGGCAGCACTTGGGCCATCCTCCACTTCCTTCCCAAGCCATTAGCAGGGCGCTGGGTCAGAAGCAGAGCAGTCAGTCTAGAACAGGCGCTCTGATCTGGGATGCTGCTGTCACAAGCAGCAGCTCAACCCACTGAGCCGTGGGTTAACCCACCAGCCGTGCCAGCCAGTTCTGGGGAGCGCACAGCGTTGCCCCGTGTGGAGGGGCCGGGGGCCGCGGCGCAGCCCTCTGCAGCAGCGCCTCTCAGCCTTGGCAGTGCTGGCTCTCCGGGTACAGCGATCCTGCTGTGTGCGAGGCTGACCCGCCCGTTGTGGGATGCCTTCCTGGTCTCCACCTGCCATGTGCAGTAACACCTCCCTCACATCGCAACACATGGAAGTGTCTCAACATTTCCCAAAGTCCTGGAGTGCAAAATCACTTCCTCTGAGAACGCTTGCTCCATAGTTATATATTTAGGTTGTTTCTAACTTTTTTAGTCTTAGAAACCATATCGCAATGAACAGCCATGTATTTCTTTTTTTTTTTTAAATGTTTTATGTAGTTGACTTTTTAGAAAGCTTCTATTTATTTATTTATTTGAGAGGTAGAGTAACAGAGTGAGAGTTAGAGGTAGAGTCAGAGACAGAGAGAAAAGTCTTCCATCCTCTGGTTCACTACCCAAATGGCCTCAATGGCCAAAGCTGAGCTGAGCTGAGCTGAAGAAGCCAGGAGCTTCTTCCAAGTCTCCCATGCGGGAACAGGGGTCCAAGGACTTGGGCCATCTTCTACTGCTTTCTCAGGCCACAGCAGAGAGCTGGATTGGAAGAGGAGCAGCTGGGTCATGAACCAGTCCATATGGGATGCTAGTGTCATAGGTGGAGGCTTAGTCTACTATGCCACAGGGCCGGCCCCCAGCCTTGTATTTCTAGGTAAAAATATCTACAAGTGAAATCTCAGATTCAAAGACTTGAAATTCAATTTTATTCCTTTATTTATTTGAAGGCTGAGAGACAGAGAGAATGAGATCTCCCATTCACTGGTTGACTTCCCAAATGCCTACAACAGCCAGGGCTGAGCCAGTATGAAGCCAGGAGCCTGGAGTTCAAGCGAGGTCTTCTGCATGGGTGTCAAGAGCCCAAACACGTGAGCCATCACTTGCAGCCTCCTAGGATCTTCGTTAGCAGGAAGCTGAATCAGGAGCAGATCTGGGGGATTCCACATGGTGTCTTAACCACTATCCCAAATGCATACCCTCTGTCTAGGGGTTTTCATAAATGATGCTGCGTGTGTGTGTGTGTGTGTGTGTGTGTGAGAGAGAGAGAGAGAGAGAGAGAGAGAACACACATGTCTGCATCTGGTCTACTCCCTAAATCCTTAAATGCCTGCAACCGCCAGGGCTGGGTCAGACCAAAGTCAGAAACCACGAAGTCTATCCTGGTCTGCCACATGGGTGGCAGAGCTCCATCCACTGCCTTCACTGCCTTCCCAGGCACATGAGCAGGAAGCTGTATCAGAACTGCGAAGTAGCTGGGACTCAAACCACACTCTAATCCAGGATTCAGGAGTCCCAAGCAGCTGTTTAACCCGTCGCACCACACACCTGCCTCCTAATTTTGTTCCTGACTCCAGGCTTCAGCTTGACCCAGCCTCCTGGACATTTGGGAGAGTGGACTGACAGATGGAAGGTTTCCCTTCCCTTCCCTTCCCTCCCCTCCCTTCTCCTCTCCTCCCCTTCCCTCCCCTTTACTCCCCTTCTCTTCCCCTCCACTCCCTTCCCCTCCACTCCTTCCCCTTCCCTCCACTCCCCTTCTGTTCCCCTCAACTGCCTTCCCATCCCTTCCAGTCCCTCCCCTCCCCTCCCCTCCCCTCCCCTCCCCTTCCCTTCTCTCTCTCTCTCTCTCTCTCTCTCTCTCTCTGTCACTCTGCCTATCAAATAAATAAATTACATCTTAAAAAAAAATCATTAGAGGGCAGAAGTCAGGCCTGGGAATGAGTTTGTACACATCATTTGCTATCTGTGTACATTAGGCCTCACTTTATCTGCAAAATTAGAATTAGTTTACATGGCTGTTGTAGAGATTAAACAAGATAATGTAATGTATAGCGCAAAGTTATACACCTGGTGAACAATCATTTGAAGCATATAAAACTGTCAATGACTACACAAATGACAATCCATACTGTTTTTTTTTTAATAGTAGGTATTAATCATGATTAGTTACTATAACAACCGCAGGCAGTGAGCTTGCTGACACTGAAGGTATGTAAGTGAAGAACACAGCAGGGAGGACTCAAACATCAGCATTTATATATGAAGATGCATCTGGGGCTGGCGAGTCAACGAGGAAGCTGTCGCAGCATTCCTAGAGGAATGAGGAACTGGCCCAGGACAGGGCTGGAGAGAAGGGAGAGAAATGAGCAGGTGTAGAAGAAGAAGTGGAAGGGACACGGTGTGACCCGGAGACACAGCAGTGGAAGCCTGGGTGCTTGGTGTGTCATTGAGACCCTGTAGGAAACTGGACGCTGAGTGCTCCCGTGTGGGATGTTTCCCTGGCATTAAATGTGGACTTAGGCTCCACTGGAGGAAAGCCCATCTTCCTTTCCCCGAGAGCTGGCTTCCAGAACTGCCTAGTCTCCACCCTCATCTTACCACGACTTTGGCCTTCAAGCTGATGGCAGACCTCAGCCACCTGTGGACCGAGTGTCTGTTCAGCTGGATGGGTCTCCTGTTGGGTCTGTGTCTTAGTGTTTGACTGCTCTGGGAAGGTCTCTCTGTTTTACCTGGGGGATGGGGAGGTCTAAGCGGGGCCCACAGGTGAGAGACGTAAAAGTTAGGCCTGTGTGCATTGATCCAAAGCTCAGCTTCTGAAAATTCTCTGTGATGAAGAAGTGGGAACGTTGTGGATGTCTCAGTCCGTTTTTTATTGCTGTAACAGAACAGCTGGCTGAAGCTAGGTGCACTATAAAGAGGCTTATTTAGCTCCTGGTTCAGCAGAGTTGAGAGCACGGTGCCAGCATGGGCTTGGCTCTGGGGAGGGCCTTCCAGCATCATCACATCATGGCAGACAGCACCATGGTAGGGGGACTTGCCTGAGAGTGGAGATCATGTAATACCACAGGGAGCCACCGGGGCTCAGGGTCCAGACTTGCTCTTTTTATTTGTTTATTTTTTAAAAATAAGTATTTTATTTATTTGAAAGAGTTACAGAGAAGGATAGAGAGGTAGAGCCAGAGAGAGACAGGCCTTCCATCCCACTGGTTGACTCCCCAAATGACCGCAACTCCCAGAGCTGAGCTGATCTGAAGTCAGGAGCCAGGAGCTTCTTCCAGGTCTACCATGTGGGTGCAGGGGCCCAAGGACTTGGGCCATCTTCTACTGTTTTCCCAGGCCACAGCAAGAGATGGATTGGAAGTGGAGCAGCTGGGATTCTAACCAGTGCCCATATGGAATGCCGATGCTGCAGGCTGGGGCTTTAACCCACTATGCCACAGCGCTGGCCCCTAATTGTTTATTTTTTTAAGATTTATTTAATTAAAAGTGAGAGTGAGAGTGAAAGAGAGAGAGAGAATCTTCCATCCGTTGGATCACTCCCAAATGGCCACAATGGCAGGGGCAGGCCAGGCCAGCCAGGAGCCTGGAACTGCATCCCGGTACCCCATGTGGGTGGCCAGGGCCCACGTGCTTGGGCCATCTTCCACTGCTTTTCCAGGCACATGGGTAGGGAGCTGTATCAGAAATGGAACAGCTGGGACTCGAACCAGCACTCATGAGGAATGCCGATGTTCAGGGGCCAGGCTTGCTCTTATTCTTTTAAAAGAAAAAAAAATTTTTTTATTGGAAAGGCAGAGAAAGAGAAGCAGACATGCAGACAGAGACCTCCCATCTGCTGGTTCATTCCCCAAATGTCTGCAATAGCCAGAGTTGGGGAAGGCCAAAGATAGAAACCGAAAACTCAGTATAAGTCTCCCTTGTTGGTGGCAGACACTCAAGTACTTGGGCCATTACTTGCTACCTCCAAGGTCTGCATTGAGAGCAGAGAAGAGGGCCAGTGCTGCGGCTCAATAGGCTAATCCTCCGCCTGCGGCGCCGGCACACCAGGTTCTAGTCCCGGTCGGGGCACCGGATTCTGTCCCGGTTGCCCCTCTTCCAGGCCAGCTCTCTGCTGTGGCCCGGGAGTGCAGTGGAGGATGGTCCAAGTCCTTGGGTCCTGCACCCCATGGGAGACCAGGAGAAGCACCTGGCTCCTGCCTTCGGATCAGCGCAGTGCACCGGCTGCAGCGGCCATTGGAGGGTGAACCAACAGCAAAGGAAGACCTTTCTCTCTCTCTCTCTCTCACTGTCCACTCTGCCTGTCAAAAAAAAAAAAAGAGAGAGCAGAGAAGTGACTCGAATTCAAGATGGGATGCCCGGAAACAAGGCAGCATTGTCACCACTAGGTCAATCGCCTGGCAAAGCCCGCTGTCTTTATAGCAACCTGCTCTCTTGGGCATGAACTGTGCTCCATCAGGAGTCAAGCTAATCCCTTCCAAGGGCACGCCCCGCAGTGACCTCAGCAATTCCCGGCGGGTTCCACATAATATTTTTAAAAAATTAATTTTCTATGCCATTTCCAATTTAACATCAGGTTTTTTTTTTTCATTTCCAATTATCTTTATATACAGAAGATCGATTCTGTATATAATTAGTAAAGATTTCATCAGTTTGCACCCACACAGAAACACAAAGTGTAAAAATACTGTTTCAGTACTAGTTATAGCATCACTTCACATTAGACAACACATTAAGGACAGATCCCACATGAGATGTAAGTACACAGTGACTCCTGTTGCTGACTTAACAATTTGGCACTCTTGTTTATGGCGTCAGTAATCTCCCTAGGCTCTAGTCATGAGTTGCCAAGGCTATGGAAGCCTTTAGAGTTCGCCGACTTTGATCTTATTCTGATAGGGTCATAGTTAAAGTGGAAGTTCTCTCCTCCCTTCAGAGAAAGGTACCTCCTTCTTTGATGGCCCCGTTCTTTCCACTGGGATCTCATTCTCAGAGATCTTTCATTTAGGTCTTTTTTTTCTTTTCCATGGTGTCTTGGCTTTCCATGCCTACAATACTCTCATGGGCTCTTCAGCCAGATCCGAATGCCTTCAGGGCTGATTCTGAGGCCAGAGTGTTGTTTAGGACATCTCCAACTATGTAATTTTTATAACAAAACCCCTTATGAGAGCCAGTGCTGTGGCATAGTGGGCTAAGCCTTTGCATGCGGCACTGGAATCCTTTATGGGCACCAGTTCAAGTCCCAGCTGCTCCCCTTCCAGTCCTGTTCTTCTATGGCCTGGGAAAAATCAGTGGAAGATGGCCCAAGTCCTTGGGCCCTCTCAACCGCATGGGAAACCCGGAAGAAGCTTCTAGCTCCTGCCTTCGGACAGCATGGCTCCAGCTGTTGCGGCCAATTGGGGAGTGAACCAGAAGATGGAAGACCTCTCTCTCACACACACACACACACACTTTCACTGCCTCTCTGTAACTCTGCCATCTAAATAAATAATGTTAAGAAAAAAACCTCCCATGAGGTTTTTTTTTTTTTTTTTTTTTTTTTTTTTACAGGCAGAGTGGACAGTGAGAGGGAGAGAGACAGAGAGAAAGGTCTTCCTTTTGCCGTTGGTTCACCCTCCAATGGCCGCCGCGGTAGGGCGCGCTACGGCCGGTGCACTGCGCTGATCCGAAGGCAGGAGCCAGGTGCTTCTCCTGGTCTCCCATGGGGTGCAGGGCCCACGCACTTGGGCCATCCTCCACTGCACTCCCGGGCCACAGCAGAGAGATGGCCTGGAAGAGGGGCAACCGGGACAGGATCGGTGCCCCGACCGGGACTAGAACCCGGTGTGCCGGTGCCGCAAGGCGGAGGATAAGCCTAGTGAGCCGCGGCGCCGGCCCTCCCATGAGGTTTTTTTTGCTTGACAATATGCATAAAGATCTTTCTGTGTCATTAAATATTCTTTTACAAGGTGATTCTTTTAAAAGATTTATTTATTTATTTGAAAGTCAGAGTTAGAGGAAAGGCAGAGAGAGAGAGAGGCCTTCCATCCGCTGGTTCACTCCCCAATTAGTTGCATCAGCTAGAGCCGAAGCCAGGAGCCAGGAGCTTCCTCCGGGTCTCCCATGCAGGTGCAGGGGCCCAAGCACTTGGACCATCTTCTAGTGCTTTCTCAGGCCACAGCATAGAGCTGGATCAGAATTGGAACAGCCAGGACTCGAACCAGCACCCTTATGGGATGCTGGCAATGCAGGCGGCGGCTTTACCCGCTACACCACAGCACTGGCCTCACAAGGTGATTTCTAATAGCTTACAGAAGTCCTCTGAGGGTTATACCATAATTTAAGTGTATTTCCAACTACAGTTCATTTAGGCGATTTCTTTCTTTCTTTCTTTCTTTTTTAAAGATTTATTTATTTATTTGAAAGACAGAGTTACACAGAGAGATGAGAGGCAGAGAGAGAGAAGTCTTCCATCTGATGGTTCACTCTCCAGATGGCCGCAACGGCCGGAGCTGTGCTGATCCAAAGCCAGGAGCCAGGAGCTTCTTCCGGGTCTCCCACGTGGGTGCAGGGGCCCAAGGACTTGGGCCATCTTCTACTGCTATCCCGGGCCATAGCAGAGAGCTGGACAGGAAGTGGAGCAGCTGGGTCTCGAACCAGCACCCAAATGGGATGCCGGCGCTTCAGGCCAGGACGTTAACCCACTGCGCCACAGCGCCGGCCCTCATTTAGGCTATTTCTAATCTTTCTTTTTTAAAAAATAAAACATTTGTGTAGTTAAGCTTTGCATATTTGCTTACTTTCTTATCTTAATTGAAAACTCTACCAAAAGAGGCTGGCATTGTGGCCCAGCAGGTTAAGCCATGCCTGTGACATTGGCATCCCATATCAAAGTGCCAGTTGGAGTCCCAGCTACCGGCTAATGTATCTGGAAATGCAGCAGAAGATGGCCCAAGTACTCGGGCCCTGCTCCCTACATGGGAGACCCGGATGGAGTCCCTGGTTCCTGGTCCAGCCCTGGCTATTGTTCTCTCTCTCCCCCACCTCTCTCTCTGTTTTTCAAAAAAATATAGAAAGAAAGAAATCTTACAAAACTAAACAAGATGAAGCCTTGACCAAAGCCAGAACAAGATCACTACTAATCATTTGAGATGTTGTTCTGGCTGTTCAGAAATCTGGGCTTGAGTAAAGAAGCAATGGACAAGTCAATATTTTCATGCCAAGACCATGCTTCCTTGTGAGTGACCAACTCCCACAGCTCTTAGCCATGACCCTGAAAGTACCAGTCTGTCATGCTGAGGCTTGGGATTGCCTCGAACTGTCCAATAACAGATTGCTTTCTGTACCTAAATATTTGTAAGAGTGATTTGTGCTCCATCACCCTGGGGTGTGAGAGTCACATTTCATTTTTATTCTCCAAATTTTATATGCTCCAAGCCCTATCCCACAGAGCTGGCAGGATATGCAATCTCACTGGTAGTTGTGACTGATTCCTTACCTCCGGTCATGTGAAGATCTGTCTGTCTTGGTCCAGCCCTGTCAAAGCTTCCTCTCTACTCCCCTAGAAATGCCCCTCATCCAAGCTGGTCACCCCTGAAAGGCCAGCAGTTCTCTCTTCGCCAGGGTTCAGGGGTCCTTGCTGTGACCAGAACCTCCTACCTCAAGGTTCCATGGTTCCAGGGGGCCCCAGCAGCCCCAGGGCAAGGAGAGGCCCAGGGAGTTTTCACTCACAGATCCTGCAAAGCCCAGTCCCTCTTTCATTCTTGGGGGAGGCTCTCAAAAATCTCCTTTCTCGGGACAGGCACTGTGGTGTAGCAGGTTAGGCACTGTCTGCGGCATCAGCTGGCATCCCACAGGGAGTGCTCATTTGAGTCCAAGTTGCTCTGCTTTGGATCCAGCTCCTTGCTAACATACCTGGAAAGGCAGCAGAAGAAAACCCAAGTATTTGGGCCCCTGCCATCCATGTGGGAGACCAGGATGGCGTTCTTGGCTCCTGGCTTTGGCTTGGCCCAGACCTGGCTGGTGCAGCCATTCAAGCAGTGAACCAGTAGATAGAAGATACCTCTCCCTCTCTCTCTCCCTCCGTCCCTCTCTCTCTCTCTCTTCCTCTCTGTCACTCTGCCTTGCAAACAAATAAATAAATGAATAAATATCTCAGTGCTTTCTAGACTAGAGCCTGAGAATAGTTGTTTTCTGCCTTGCCACCCGGTGGCCCTGAGAAACAGGTGATCGGGCGGGGCCAAGCCCTTTCTAACTCCTGGGGGACCCAGGGCAAAGAAAGAATATGTAGAGTCATTCCAAGAGTTCTTTATAAGATTAAAAGTACAGAAACAACATCAATGTCCATCGATGCTTAAATAAATGACAATACACCTGTCAAAGGTCAAAATTACAGTAATTAACTTTAAAGATCTTAATTGGATTTATTTTCTAATGCTTATTTATTTTCATCTACTTGAAAGGCAGAGCAAGAGTGAAAGAGAGAGATGGAGGGAGAAGGAAAGGAAGAGGGAGGGAGGGAGGGAGGGATCAAGGGAGGGAGAGAGGAAGAGAGAGAGAATGAGAATCTTCCATCCGCAGGAAATGCCTGCAACAACCAGGGTGGGGCCAAGCTGAAACCAGGAGCCTGGAACTGCGTTCTCATCTCCCACATGGTGGCAGGGACCCAAGCCCTTAAGCCACCATCTGCGCCTTGGAGGATGTAATAGCAAGAAACTGGTTGGGAAGCAGAGTAGCTTCGACTCCATCCTGGTGCTCTTATATGGGATACAGGCATTGTAAGCAGAGGCTCAACCCACTACACCAAACACTTGCCCCATTTAGCATTATTTTTTATTCTAGAGTTCGTTAACATGTCATTCCAGAAACTAGAATGTGTTCCCATGGTCCAAGCAGAAGAGCTTGGTATTATAGATGGAAAGTAACGGAGAAAAGCCAACACAACAAATACCAGATTATTGTTCCTGGTAAGGTGCGAAGAGTGAGACAAAACAATAGGGAAAGGACTGGGTAACCTCTGATCCCTCCAGGTTACTTTTTGTAAGGATTAAAGGATATGGGGGTTGAGGTAGAGGGAACTCCCCTGTCCTGCAGATTAGCCTGTTTGGAGAATTTGGCTCTCTCATTCTCTTCATTTCTCAGAAGGTCAGATGACAAGTGGAACTTTAGCATGGATGCCCCTGTTTTGAATTTGTAGTTTGATCTGTTGGGGCCCAGCACAGGATCTTAGTCCACAACAATAGCCTCCTATAGTTGTATTTAACACACCCAGACAATGAGTGCTCTGTAGCTGTGACCACGACAGTACATGCCATTCCCCACACCCGTCTTCCCATGCAATGCTGACACTTCTCTCATTGTGACCTGAGGTCTATTCCCATCCCTCCTTGAAACTGGACAGGTTTGATGACTTTCAACCGACAGACTACAGAAGTGAGGCAGCTGTGGCACGTCTGAGGCTAGATCCTGGCAAGCTGTATGGCACCCCCTGGCTTGTGAAGGCTCCACCATCCTCGAAGCGCAGACTGCACCCAAACTGGCCCACGCAGAGAGGCCCTGGGACTCCACGAAGGGAAAGGTTGTCCTGACAGCTATCGGGTGCTTCTGCCCCCCATTCTGTCCCAACTCCAGCCTCCATCTAGAGGGACCTACAGCTCTGCCAGAGACTCCCCAGCAGCAGGACTCCCCAGGAGCAGCCAGGCAAACCCTTAGCAGCTTCCTGACTCACAGGAACTATTGGAAAAACAAGATGATGATTGTTGTTTTAAGTCCCTGAGTTTTGGGGTGATTTCCTCAGCTACACAGAGCCCAGAGCCTCTCTGTGTGCACTTGTGTGGAACAATGAATCTCCCAGGCATAATGTATATTGTTTTAAGTAAGGATAGTGTACATTACATGCCCCGTTTTGTTTAAAAAATAAATGAGTGTATATGAGAGTACTTCAGAAAGTTTGTGGGGAAATGGGATTAAAAGATAAGTTTATTTTGGTGCAAAACATTTTGAAATCCATGCAACGTTTTTTCACAATAAGTATTGTCCATGAACTTTGTGAAGATCCTTTGCACAGTCACGTATATCACGTTTATGAATAGAACAGGGTATGCCAGCCCTACATCAGCTTCCAATCTCCTGGGGGAGGGGGGTTAAAAAGTATATCAGTGCCTGCGTCCATTCTAAACCAATTATATCATGGTATCTGGGGTGGGAATCCAAATGTCAGCATCTTTTAAAAATTCCCCCCCAGAGATTCTAATATGCAGCCAGAACTGAGAACTACCGAACAGAATAGACCTGGAAGGCAACACAGGAAAGAGGTGTCGTGCTTGCCTCTAGCAAGGTATACGTGGGTGGGGCTAGGGGCGTGTCTCAGAGAGCCATAGGGTAAGGTTAGAAGAATGGATAGGGTAGGAGGGAGATTAGCTTCTCCCTTTGACCTTTTCAGTTTGTTCACTTGACTTGGCGGTTAACTGCTTCCAAGAACAACGGAGTTAAACCTTTGAAAAAAGTAAACACTACAGTGGTGAAAATGAATCCTAAATAGTAAGTTGGGAATAGCCCATGAAATAGTAGGAGTCAGCTCAAGGCCCAGTGGGACCTCAGGGAAGTGGTTTGTCCCACCTGGGAAGAGTGAGTGGACAGAAAGTGTTCAGGCTGACAGAGGCCCTCGGTTAGTACTGCATTAGTCTTTGGGAAGCTGTTTGGAACAGAGACATAGCTGTACCATGTGGCCTTCTGGCTGTGACCACCTGCTCCAAGGCCTGAGGTTAAAAGGAGGGAAAATGCTAAGGCTTAGACAGGAGGGGTAAAAAGATCGAGGGGCCAGTGGCCCTGGCTTGCGGTTATCAGGAAGGGCAGATTAGCCAACTCTCTCCCTTGCAGGGAGCTGGTTATTTGTTCCCCGCTTAGACTGTTAAGGAAGATGAGATAGGCGTGGTAGACTGAAGTCCAGCTCCATGGGGCCCAGGGATATTGTGTGTCTATGGGGGGAGGGGAGCAGAGGAGTTTACAATATTGGAGAGCAACGTGAGATGCTAACCTGGGAGGAGAGGCACCAATAGCTGACCTAAAATCTTCCACACACCTTCCCCTGGCACTGGGGTACAGCGTGAGCTCTTGGGTTTGGACATTTGACAGACAGCTCCAGTCTGAAATCCACCTGTGTCCCGTCTCAGAATCTGCTACTCAGCTTTTTGATGCTGGCAAGTAGAGATCCGGAGCCTCGATTTCGTAGCTGTCATGCAGATTTGCAGGTATGGAATAAAAGGAAATGACCACCATAATTCAAGATGACCCGTCTTTCTTTTTTTTTTTTTTTTTTTTTTGACCCATCTTTCTTAAGGTTCGTAGTCGTGCAAGGTTGAGGATGGTGTCTTCCATATGAACAACAGCACAGGGAGTGCAGTGACCAAGAGAGTGGACTTCGCAGCCATATGTGACTGGGTTAAGATCATGCTGCTGTGGCTTCCCAGCTCTAGAACATTTGCGTCTCCTTTCCTCACCTACACAGCAAGGATCACCAAACAGCGCCTTCTCTGAAGCCTCTGTGAGGGCTCCAACGGCAAGAGTTCTGCCTAGGCACTCGATAAACCCCAGAAATCCACAGAGAGGGACAATACACTTGACCCCATTGTCCTCTGGGCAGAGCCCACCGACCACCTGAGAAAGCTGAGACCCCCTAATGCCCGCTGACCTGAGCCACCTGTTCCGTGTTGAGGGGCAGCATCAGGAATGGAACGAAGGTGTTCTGATTCCTGACACCTGTTGGGACTTTCAGAATCTGATCCTATGGGTGCCAGAAACTTGGGGACACCTCTGACTATGAAAGCGCGGCCTTTAGGTCTTTAATCCGGTGTGCAGAGGAAGATTACGGGTTTGCCTTGCAGGTCCGCCTCCACCTCCCACCCCTGTCTAGTGGGCCCCAGCAAGCTACGACAAGGTGAAGAATGAGCAAATGAACACACTCAACATCGGATAATTAAATCAAGCAGAGACATGACAGAATGGGACCGGCTGGGGCGGGAGTGTGGGCTGGACCTGCAGGGCGAGAAGAAACCGGGTAGCTGCAGCCGGTGCTCAGGTGCAGGGAGAGAGAGAGAAAGGCTGGCGGGCCAAGGTCAGCCGTGTGGAAGGCGGGGAGTGCAGAGGAAGGGACCGGGGTCCGGAGCAGGCAGAGAAAGCCGTTCAGAGTTTTAAACAAGGATTGCAAATGCCTGTTACTTTGACAGCATAATGTGTATTTTACAAGGGTCTTCTGGTTATTGGGATCTTTGTGGGAAGCATGAATGGTACTAGGGCAGGCGCCTCGATTTCTCCTTCTACAAGGGCAGCGAGGGGAAGCAGCTAACGACCGCATCGCCCACAGACCCAGGGCGCTCCACGGCCCTGGGCTAGCGCTTCCGCCTCCCCTCGATGGCCGTTTGCCTGAAGCTCGCGTTAGGGCCAACAACCTGTCAGCCGCCCTCCTCGCGCAATGACTCACAGCCTTCGGGCAGGAGGAACCTCCTTAAGGATCTTGGCCGTGTGGCCCCGTCTGCCCAGGGCAGCCAATCGCCCCGAGGAAAGCGGCCAGGGGGCGGCACCCTCGCCGCTGCGGCCCGAGTCATTGGCTGGCGGTCGCGTCGCTCGTCCACGGGGCCACGTGACCGCCACGGCCGCGGGCCTTCGCAAAGCTCCAGCCTTCAGCGCTTCTTGGCCGGCGCGTCCTCGCCGCGCCTCCTGGGTCCCGGCCGGCCCTTCCCGCCTCCTCCGGAGGCCGGGCGATGGGCGGGGAAGGGGACGGGCCGGCTAAAGCACGACCGGCGCTGGGCGGGCCGCCCCTGTCCGCGGCGCGGTGTCCCCTCTGCCCGGCCTCGGTGGAAGACGCGCTGCGGGGCCGAGAGGTGAGAAGGGACGAGCGAGGGAGCGCTGCGGCCCTCACTAGGGTCGCCCTGGGCTGGGACCCAGGCGTGGAGGGAAGACGACGTGACCGACGGTCGCCGCGGGCGTGGTGGCGTGGTGGTCGGCCGTGCGCTGGCGGGGTTATTGCCGGGATCGGCCGCGCGCCCCGCGCCGCTCCGCACGGCTTCCGCGGGGTGCCCGCGCGCCTCGCCGGTTCGCAGCTGCTGTTGGGGCCGAGTTCCCGCGGAGCCGTCCGGGGCGCAGGGAGCCGGCAGCGGGACCGAGAAGATAGGAGCCATCACCGCCTTGTACAGATGGAGAGGGGTGGCGAGGAGGGGTCGGGGTGGGGGACCGATTGACTGGGCTGTTAGACACTGGGTTGCCCACAGAATCGGTCCCTGTGCTGCTTTCAGACCCATCCAGACAGTTAAGTGGGAATTCCGCGTGGTTAGATGCGGAGGGACGCCGACAAGAAGCAGGAGGAGTGGACCTTGCTTGAAGCTACCCAGCACGTCCTGTTGCAGAGCCAGGACTCGTACCCAGCCCTCCCACAGCAGAGGTGCTGGCCCAGACTGGGGACCGCCCGGGCGTGCCAAGTGCGCAGAACTTACTTAAGCCCAGCCCCGGCACCGTTCCTAGTACCTCATTTCCCTCCTTGCCCCCGTAGCTCTTTATGTGAAACCTACAACTGCTGTGGCGTCAGTGCCCAGGAAAGTAGAAACTCTTGCTTTTGAAAATGGAAAGAGAAAGAAATGGAGAACCAAAGCTATTGAAAAGAAACAGTTCTGTTGTCTTGAGGATTCTGAAGCACAGTGTGGAGCAGAGACTGATGGTTATATTTTATTTCTTTATTTTTATATATTTTTTAAAATATTTATTTATTTATTTGAAGGCCAAGTGACAGAGAGGCAGAGAGAGAGAGAGAGTAGGCATTTCCATCTGCTGGTTCACTCCCCAACTGGCAGCAACGGCTTGAGCTGCGCCGATTTGAAGTCAGGGACCAAGAGCTGCTTCTGGGTCTCCCATGTGGATGCAGGGGCCCCAGGACTTGGGCCATCCCACGCTGCTTTCCCAGGCCATAGCAGAGAGCTCCATCAGAAGTGGAGCCTCCAGAGCCCATATGGGATAACGACACTGCAGGAAGTGACTTTATCCGCTACCCCACAGCGCCGGCCCCTAACGTTTATTAAATGTTAAGTGCAGGGCACTATGCTGTGTACTTGTGTGAGCCTTCCAGAAAATTAGGAAGTGTTACCCACATTTTACAAAAATGCCATTTTCAGCCAGTGCTGTGTCACAGCGCGTTAACGCCCCGGCCTGAAGCGCCGGCATCCTGTATGGGCACCGGTTCGAAACCGGCTTCTCCACTTTCGATCCAGCTCTCTGCTGTGGCCTGAGAAAGCAGTAGAAGATGGCCCAAGTCCTTGGGCCCCTGCACCCACGTGGGAGACCTGGAAGAAGCTCCTGGCTTCAGATTGGCACAGCTTTGACCATTGTAGCCATTTGGGGAGTAAACCAGCAGATGGAAGACCCCTCCCTCCCTCCCTCTCTCTCTCTCTCTCTGTAACTCTGACTTTAAAATAAATAAATAAATCTTTTTTTTTAAAAAACGCCATTTTCACCTGGTGCTATCAGCTGCTGCGCATTGTAGCTGGGATCTGAGTGGAGATCTGTTTGACTTCCACAACACAGCTGTTGATTCCCCAGATGTGGCCTCAAGCTCCCTGGTGCCCGGTCACCCAGAGTGCAGAGTCTTGGACTTGCAGGAGTGCCCTAAGAATCTGCGTTTTACCAACTCTGTGTATTTGAAAAATCTTTCTAGGATGCTATAGTGTGCTGCCTCCTAGAGGAAGGTCTAGAAATGAGCATACTCCAAGAGACTTTGAAGACCTAAGGGTTAGATTTACAAAAGTTAATTTTTTAAAAAATTTATTTATTTGAAAGGCAAAGTTACAGAGAGGCAGAGAGAGAGAGGAAGGTCTTCCATCCGCTGATAGCCACAACAGCTGGAGCTGTGCTAATCCAAAGCCAGGAGCCAGGAGCTTCTTCGGTTTCCCACATGAGTTCAGGGGCCCAAGCACTTGAGCCATCTTCCACTGCTTTCCCAGGCCATAGCAGAGAGCTGGATCAGTAGTGGAGCAGCCGGGACTCAAACTGGTGCCCATGTGGGATGCCGGCACTTCAGGCAGCAGCTTTACCAGCCACGCCACAGTGCTGGCCCCAAGGGGTTAATTTTTGAGAGTAGATGTCACACATTTAGTGAACACAGACACTAGACATGCTTGCCAAGCTGTCATGTCTTGAGAAGAGCTTGGTTATGGTGTGTGAGGTGGAGGGTTGGTGAGTTAGATGAGCGTGGGGAAAGTAGCCCCTTTTTACTTCTCACATAGCTGTTACATTACCATTCATCCGTTCACCCACCAAGTATTTGTTAAGAATTAGTAGGTGCATAGATAACAAGGTGCTCAGGGAAATAGCACTGCCCTGGGGGAAAGACAGACAATTAGCAAAATGGGAAAATGGGAAAACGGTGTGGGCTGGGGGCAGAGTGTGACAGAACCAAGGGGCAAGGAGTACACAGCAGCGGTGGGCTTAGGAGGCAGACTTGGAGTTGGTGGTGGTGCTGTTTTGGGTGTTGTGTCAGGAACTGACCCACAAAAGAGACCATGCCATGAGTATAGCAGGGGAAGAGCATTCCAGATAAAGGGGGGAAAGTATGGAGGAAACAGGTGTTTGACTGTTTGGGATGATAATTATTCTAACCAAAACCCAAGTACAGGAGTAAATTTAGTTGTTGCTTCCAATAGAAAAGAAAAAGAAAAAATGTTGCCAGTGTTGATTTTTTTTTTTTTAACCTTTTTATTTGAAAGGCAGAGTTACAGAGAGAGGGGGAGAGAAAGAGAGTGAGAGAGAGCTCTTCCATCCACTGCTTCACTCCCCCAATGGCTGCAGTGGTCAGGGCGGGACCAGGCCAGAGCCAGGAGCTTCATCACCATCTCCCGCATGGGTGCAGGAACTCAGGGATTTGAGCTGTCTTTGGCTGCTTTCCCAGACAGTTTAGCAGGGAGCCGGACTGGGAGTGGAGCAGCTGGGACTTGTACCAGCACCTATATGGATTGCCAGCTTCACAGGTGGTGGCTTAACCCGCAGTGCCACAAAGCAAACCTCCTTTAAGCAGTTTACTTCTTAAAAATTACTGGTAGATTCAGGAATGCTAATGGAGTATTTGGCCACCGATTTCTGCTTTGAGCCAGTTCCTAAGATCTCTTAGCAAGACACAGGGACAATGTGGTTCTATAGAAAGAGAGCTGAACTTGGAAATTGGAAGAGGAGATTTGAGAATCTGGTCCTGCCAGTTGAGCAAGTAACCAGACCTTGATTTTTCTACTCCTGGAGAAAAGAAATTCATGCTGTGTCCTCCTGAGATTTATTGAGGTAGATGTATATGAAATCTTGTTGAAATTATTGGGCAAGGGACTGTGTGGTTATAGTTGAACTTAGTTTTAGTAGGTTGTTTTTTTTTTAAAGATTTATTTATTTGATAGAGTTAAACAGAAAGAGAGAGAGGTCTTCCATCCTGCTGGTTCACTCCCCTGTTGGCTGCAACGGCCAGAGCTGAGCCCATCTGAAGCCAGGAGCCATGAGCTTTTTCCAGATCTCCCACGCGGGTGTAGGGGCTCAAGATTTGGGCCATCTTCTAATGCCTTCCTAGGCCATAGCAGAGAGCTGGATTGGAAGTGGAGTAGCCAGGACTCAAACCCGCACCCATATGGGATGCTGGCACTGCAGATGGCAGCTCTACCCACTACACCATGGCACTTGCCCCAGTTGAGCTTAGTTTTACATTACATTATTTTCCTCTTGGGTATGTTATTATTTTCTCTTAGATTGGGTTTAATACTAGAAACAATTAGGCACAATACTTGTACTAGTTAAGCCTCATTGTGGTTCTTCTTGTTTTGCATTGCAGGCATTAAATGCATGTTATTCATTGTTTGTGATCACTGGAAAATGAGGAGGTTTTCTTGTCCATATTTATCTGAATGTCACCTGTTTATTCATTTCAGTGAGTGTAAGTGGAGTCAGACATAGCGAGCTGGGTGGGGGTGGGGGGGCATTGTGCTAGGTGCTGGGTTACGTGTGACTGCCTGCCTGTAAATGTACTGCAGTTTGGGAGGCAGAAGTTAAGTGTGAAATAGCTCTATGTACTGTATCGGAGAAGCATAGCCTAAGAAGTTGGACTGCCCCTTGTGCTATGACATTGGAGATGGGCCTTGTAGCATTAGAAAAAGGACAAAGATAAATGGAGACAGAAGGAAAAGCCATCCCAGGCCAAGGACACAGCAAGAGCAAAGGTCCAGAGGAGTTAAACACCTGGTGTCTGGGAGAAGCAAAAGAAAGACCATTTCAGGCTTATTTTTGGAAGACCATACTCAGGTTTTCAGACTTTATTTGACAAGAGTTGGGGGGCTGTAGCAGATTTTTATGGAGCACATGCAAATGGTTGGCTGCCTTTGTTAATGAATGCCTCTTTTGAAGAGGCAGTTAGCAGAGAGGTTAAAAAAATTGCAGGTTCCAGAAGTATGCCTGCAGTTTTCAAACAGTTCAGAAAAACAAACCTGTGTGCATGGAGAGTGTGTAAGAGCAGATACAGCAAAATATTAACAGTAGGTGAGCTGTCAAGTAGGTGGATTGTGAGTGTGCGGTAATCCATGTGTCACTGTTAACTCTGCAGAGTTCTGTAAAGCTTGGAGATAGGAGACAGGGTCAAGGTTTGAATCAGACAGGCTTGTGTTGAAGTCGTGTTCCCTGCTTACAAGTGGCTTGTGAGCATTGGAAAATTCTTTCCAGACTGCTGTGCCACAGTCCACACCCATTCCAGCGTAGTTTAACTGAAAATTTTTTCCCTGTAAGAGAGGAAACTTAATTCGGTAGACATCATGTTCATTAATATTGGGCTAAGTTCTACCCAAACTTTGGGTCTCTAAGGTTTTGGGGATTGATCCTAGCTTTCTTGGAGTGTCTGATGGTGTATACACGCACAGAGACGGCATGGACTGGAGGAAAAGGGCTGGGGGTCAGGATGCTTGGGTTCCAGCTCTATCTCCGCCTTAGACTGGCAAATGGTTTCCCTATTCTGAACCTTTATTTCTTATGTAACAATTAATCAAAGTTGTATTTCATGTTCTCTTTGTAGCTCTGTAGTCCTATGATGCAGGGAAATGATCACTCCAGGACTTGATCATTAAATTCAACTTTGTCAGTGAGAAACAGACTCATGGCTGTGATAGAGAATTGTGGTTGTCTGGAATCCAGGTCTCCTACATGTTTCTGTGGGTAGTGTTATTTATTAAAAGCAGATACTAAATACCCAAACACATACATTATGTAATACAACAGAATGTCAACCTCAGGTTTGTTTGTTTTTAAGATTTATTTATTTATTTGAAAGGCAGAAAGAGAGAGAGAGAGAGATCTTGCATCTGCTGGTTCACTCCCCAGATGGCTGCAACAGTGGGAGCTGCGCCGATCTGAAGGCAGAAACCAGGAGCTTCTTCTCAGTCTCCCATGCGGTGCAGGAGCCCAAGGGTTTGGGCCATCTTCCACTGCTTTCCCAGGCCATAGCAGAGAGCTGGATAGGAAGAGGAGCAACTGGGACTAGAACTGGCACCCATATGGGATGCTGATCCCTCAGGGTCTTTTTTGTTTGTTTTTTTAATAGCACTTATTTTATATATTAGAAAGGGAGAGTTACAGAAGGCTGGGGGAAGAGATTTCCATCCACTAATTCACTCCCCAAATGGCCACAATGGCTGGGGTTCAGCCAGGCCAAAATCAGGCGCTTCATCTGGGTCTGTCATGTGGGTACAGAGGCCCAAGGACTTGGACCATCTTCTGCTGCTTCCCCAAGTGCATTAACAGTATCGAAAGTGGAGGTGCCGGTGCTGTGGCACAGAGGGTTAAAGCCCTGGCCCGAAGCACCAGCATCCGATATGGGTGCTGGTTCTAGTCCTGGCTGCTCCTCTTCTGATCCAGCTCTCTGCTGTGGCCTGGGAAAGCAATAGAAGATGGCCCAAGGCCTTGGGCATGGCTTGTGCCTGGCTTCGAATCAGCACAGCTCTGGCCATTGCCGTCATCTGGGGAGTGAAGCAGCGGATGGAAGACCTCTCTTTCTCGCTCTCGCTCTGCCTGTGCCTCTCTATAAGTTTGCCTTTCAAAGAAAGAAATAAATCTTTTTTAAAAAACCCGAATATAACTCATCTTGGAGAAGAGGAGTGAATTGTCTCAGATACTGTCTCCTGAAATTAATTCTATTTGTTTGGGGGTTTATGAAAATGTTTTTGAAGGCTACATATCCAGATTAACAGTCTGTGAAGGTTTCCTTAGGAAGTGCAGTGGAAGCCAATTGAAAGCAAATCGATTATGTAAAAGGATGCAACCAAGCTAGTCTTTTCCCCTTTAAACAAAAATTAGATTTTTTAACAGCTTTATTGTAGTCTAGTTGACATATAAGAACTCTACATAAACTCTGTTTTATATGTATATATGTAGAACTGTCAGAATGTCAGCACAGTCGAGATAGCACATGGAACCATCACTTCTAGAAGTCTCGTCATGCCTCTTGCCATCTCTCTCTTCAGTTCCTCCGGCCTACTTACCTGGAAACAGCCACTGATCTGCTTTCTGTTATCATAGATTGATTTGCATTTTCTAGAGTTTATCTGGCGTTGGAGGCGGCCGCTTTACCCACTATGCAGAGCACCGGTCCCTGATTTCTAATTTAATTCCATTGAGGTCAGAGAACACATATTGTATCAGTCAGTTTCTTTTTAGTTTATATGGAGTTTATGGTTTACTGTGGTAACATTTCATGTGTACTTGAGGAAATGTTATTTTGCTATTATTGGGTGGATTCTTGTATTGATCTATTATGTTGTTAAATATGCCAAATCTCTTCTGGTTTTCTGTCTTATTCTGTCAGTATTAAGTGATTATAACTAGTATTTCTCCTTGTAGTTCTTTTAAGTTGTTGTATGTGCTTTGAAGCTGTATTGTTAGAATGCAAACAGTTGGTGCCGGTGCTGTGGCTTAGTGGGTAAAGCTGCCACCTGCAGTGCCAGCATCTCATATGGGCAGCTGGTTCAAGAACCAGCTGCTCTACTTCTTTTTTTTTTTTTTTAAGATTTATTTTATTTATTTGAAAGACAGAGTTACAGAGAGAGGTAGAGAGAGAGAGAGAGGTTTTCCACCCACTGGTTCACTCTTCAGATGGCCACAACGGCTGGAGCCATGCCGATCCGAAACCAGGAGCCAGGAGCTTCTTCTGGGTCTCCCACATGGGTGCAGGGCCCAAGGACTTGGGCCATCTTTCACTGCTTTCCCAGGCAACAGCAGAGAGCTAAATTGGAAGTGGAACAGCCAGGACTAGAACTGGTACCCATATGGGATGCCGGCGCTTCAGGCCAGGGCATTAACCCGCTGTGCCACAGCGCTGGCCCCATGCTCTACTTCGGATCCAGCTCTCTGCTATGGCCTGGGAAAGCAGTAGAAGATGGCCCAAACCCTTGGGCCCTTGCACTCACGTGGGAGACCCAGAAAAAGTTAATGGCTCATGGGGAGTGGTTGCTCATGGGTGTAGAGGTGGGGTCAGGTTAGGGGCAGGAGATCACATAGGGAGTGTGGTCTTCCAGCTCACAAACCTAATTGATTTTATCCTATCTGCCTGCCTATACCTTTCCCCCCTCAGAGAGATTCCAACCCTTAACCTTAAGGGATGTTGAAGGGCATAGATTCATCATATCTTTTATAGCTGCTTCCTGCTTAATAGGGGCATAGCGCAGGCCCTGCCTGTCCTGGGTCTGGAGTCTCTGCCTATCTCATCTACCAAATTTATTTTATGAGCTCAAGCACTTTCAGTCACCACCAAAGGCTGTGTCTCCTGCATGGTCATTTACTCCCAGAAGTTGTTGAGTTTTGAAACATATAAGTTTGTTAATTAGCATAAGTAAAACCAAAATAAAACCAATTGCGAGTGGTGTGCCCCTTAAGATGGAAAGAATATATCTCACCTCTCCCAGATAGTGATAGGCTACTCTTATGTGGATTATAAAGCCATTTAGCTGGAGCATAGTGAATTGTAATAGAAGAACCTCTTAAGGGTTTTATTGTCAATAACAATCTGCAGAGACAATCAAATGGGGAGGCAGGCACAGCATGTCTGCCTTAAGGTGCAGCAGTCTTGATGTGACAAAAGCAAAAGCTTTACTTACCTTTTTTTTGAAGAGGTGCTTAAGTTCTTGATTGGCTTACAGGAATAATTATGCATGTCTTTTGAGTTCATCTCTGGAGACTTAGAGAGGTAGAAGTTTAATCCTAATTTTACTGAGGTAGTCTTGGTAGCACCTGGTAAGGTCCCTTCCATTTAAGCTGCAACAGATCTGAAGAGGATCTTTCTATGAATCGCTTGCTCAGAATTCCTAATGTTGGAGTTTCTGTTAAAAGCTCTTTAATTCTTTGGAACACCTTTGATAGCAACCCCTGTCCAGCACAGTGTGTCTGTGTCAGGGCCTTTTAAAACTTCATACAAAGGCTTGGAATCCAAATCCTGGAATCCATTCTCCATAGAATCTTGTCATCAGTGATTCCCCATGTTGGAGCTTCTGTTAGAAGCTCCTTAATTCTTTGGAACACCTTGATAGCAATCCCTGTCCAGCACCGTGTATCTGTGTCAAGGCCTTTAAAGCTTCATACAAAAGCTTGGAATCCAAATCATGGAATCCATATTCCACAGAAATTCTTAGAAATATCCTTAGCTGCTTTCTAGTTTGTAGTGACCATATATACCGAATAAATAGCTTCCCTTCTCTTGACTGAGAGAGCACACTTTCCTCGAGTACCTCTTGTGTAGAAACCTGAGCGCTTGTTTGGGAAATTCTGTATCCTCACTTTCCCAGATTCTGGGTTTAGTGGGATACAGAAGAAATTATCTCTTAGGCAAAGCTTTAGCACACAATAAGATGCATTGAAACAGCTGAGGCCTTTAACAATTCTGTACTTTTTGACCTTATGTTAAAATATACAAGATAGGACTATCACAGAAAGACATAGACTTAAGAGTCCATGTTTGAGACACTTAGTTAATGTAAAAGAAGCAGCTCAGAATACAGGCAATGAAGTTTGACATTTAGACCTAACTAGAACTTATGATACATAATAATATAACACACAAGAGTGAAGTAAATCTTTGGGAACAAGTCTTACCATTAGTGCTAATATTGTAGCTTTGTGGACAGAGGTCCTGCATGGGAAGTTAGTACACAGTGACTGCTATTGTTAACTTAACAATTAACACTTTGAGGTATGACATCCGGCATCACCCGAGGCTCTTGACATGAGCTGCCTTGGCTGTGGAAGCCTTTTGAATCCACGGACTCCATCAGTATTCAGACAAGGCCATAGCAAAGTGGAAGTTCCTTTCTCCCTTCGGAGAAAAGTACATCCTTCTTTGATGACCAGTTCTTTCCACTGGGTCTCACCCAGGGAGGTCTTCCATTTAGGGACACTCTTTGTACAAGTGTCCTGGCTTTCCATGCCTGAAATGCTCTCATGGGCTTTTCAGCCAGACTACACACCTTTAGGGCTGACTCTGAGGTCACTGAGCATTACTGACAGCAGTTGTTATTCTATGAGTCTGCTGTATGGACTGCTTCCCATGTTTGAGCATTTGCTCCTCTTTAATCCTATTTATTATTAGCAGTAAACACTTAATCCTATTGATATGATCACTTTAACAGTACCATCTTTGTGATCACTTTAAAACTTAAGATGTTACTTTTACCATCTAGTCCAAGGGGATTTAGGATCCCATGGCAAATTTTTAAACTGTACCTTTAGAAGTAAGTAGCGGCCGGTGCCGTGGCTCACTTGGCTAATCCTCCGCCTGCAGCACTGGCACCTTGGGTTCTAGTTCCAGTGGGGTGCCGGATTCTGTCCCGGTTGCCCCTCTTCCAGGCCAGCTCTCTGCTGTTGCCCGGGAAGGCAGTGGAGGATGGCCCAAGTGCTTGGGCCCTGCACCCGCATGGGAGACCAGGAGGAGGCACTTTGCTCCTGGCTTCAGATCGGCACAACCCGTAGCAGCCATTTGGGGGGTGAACCAATGGAAGGAAGACCTTTCTCTCTGTCTCTCTCTCTCACTGTCTAACTCTGCCTGTAAAAAAAAAAAAAAAAGACATAAGTAGGAAGGTATGCAGAATTATGCAGCTTTACAGTTTGTTTGTAGGACCTGAGAAGACACCAAAACAGACAGCTCTTCATGAGCTTAATTATCCTTAGGCATTTGACATAGATATATTGTATTAGTTACAATTTCTTAAGCATGTGACTAAGTTCTGACCATTTTTGCTGCTTTCTGCAATACAAATCAAGTTCTGAAATGATATTAAAAATAAGAGACCCATTTATTGGCCATGTTGCACCATTTACCAACCTATAGGTAGGCCATACAGTATTGCAGAGAATAATCTTCCTTTTCTTAGTAATACCATCTAGCCTAAGGGCCTCCCAATTATTAAGTATAGATGCTAAGGGAGTCTGCAAGGGAACAGATGTAGAGCTACCCATAGTTGAATCACCTCATAACCTGGGAGACAAAAGGTAGATAGGGCTAAGCTTGGGCCCAGTTATGTATCTGAACACGTACTTAACAAATAATCTGACATCCCAGAGTTACTACACCTACTATAGAGTTTAATATATATATTATTTAATATATATCATATGTCACACACATATCATATACTATGTTCCATATATGCACCATACATATATATTACATGTTATGTGTTACATATACACTATGTATGTATGCCTTATATATACATACATATATATCCAAAAAGGGATACGTGCAGAGGCTACTTAAAATAACAAAGAGGGAAATACCTTCTTGATGCATGGCCAAGAAAATTAACAAACTGGAAAATAAACAGAATAAAGTCACTCAGCTAACCAGGTATGCATCATGTGGCCAGCCATAGGAGCCGCCATCTTGGGGTAGAGACTGTTGCCCGTTTTTTTGGTAAGGGTGGAAGTTCCCATGGGGGCCGCCATCTTGGAACGGAAGTCCACCCTCTGTGGCAGGAAGCAGAGCATCCACCATGCTTAATGCACCGCCTCCCTGATGCTACATTCCTAGGCGACCACACCAGTTCCCCAGCTCAAAATTAACAGTTGAAAGCATGCTTGATTGGAAAATTAAAGACCCTGAGGCAAAGCAGAATTTCCTGTACCTCTCTAACCATCCTTAAAATAAAGACTTCTAAAGTTTCAACCTTAGAAAATACATAACTTGTCTTTATAACACATTACAAACAACTTGAAAACTTTTATATACATTGATAAGCTCTCATAAACTCTTAAAAACTAACCCTCTGCGAAAATCCTTCTCATCTCTGCCTGAATCCCATTAGCACTAGCAGCACATTCTCAAAGCAGGAAACAGCAAAAAAAAAAAAAAAAAAAAAACACATTTTCCAAAATCTACCAGCGCTAAGACTCAAACTGCCTATGCTCTGTTGCTTGGTAGGGATTAAACCGAGTGTCATTTTGGATGAACACACTATCAAGAGCTGCTGTGGTTTCTCTGGCAGGATGGGGTTAGCTAGAGGCTCGGTGCCACGTTGGAGCGGTGGGTGGCAGTCAGTCACTGCGGCTGCAGCGGCGGCCAGGACAGGTAGTGCCAGCACAGTAGCACTGTTTGTAGCACTGTTTGCGGGGCTGTGGCTCTGCTGGCAGCCATTCTAGGAGTGGCCCAGCCCCTGCGAAAATGGCAGGACTCTCTCGCACACATCCTGCGCATGTGAGCCAACCATTTGGGGAAGGGGGAGGGATCCGCAACTTCCGACCCCATTTCAGCTGCCTCGGCTCCTGCCTCTCCCCCAGGCATGCACCCATTGCAGCGCCTAGGCCACTTGGCACTGGAGCAGTGTGAGCAGCGAGAAAGTGCAACCAGCCAGGCCGGAGGAGCTTACACTCTGATCCAGGCCCCATGCAAGAGTCAAAAACCACCCGGCCCAGGCAGGGTGTGCAGATAAGGGACAGGGTGGAATGCAGGAAGATAAGCAAAGTTAGAAGCCGAGGGAAGCAGTCCCTTACCAGCTTGCTGGTTTTTCCTTTTAAACAAATCAAATATTAATAAATAATTCCTGGGGAATCCCTGTGTTATTAAGGGTCCTATCTGGGGTGCCAAATATTATATAGGACTGCTTATTAATAATTTTCAATATTAATAAGCTTGTGTACTCTTGCCACGTATTCAGAGAAGAATTCTGAATACTGGCTCAAATAGACCAGACAACATGGGAAGTTTTTAAGGTTTTTATTCAGTGAGAGAAATGTGCAGGAGAGTGAAGACTTTAGGGGAAAAAGAGAGGTCTGGAAGCTAAGTCAGGTCCATAGCAAAGCAGAGAGTAGGCCAGGGGTGAGCCAGTAGGCCACGCACCCCGGAGGCGTGGGGCAGCAGAAGGTTGGCAATTTCTTAATTCATACATTTTGGCCTGCAGTCTATTTTCTACTCTCAGAATATGTCAAACTCCCTATCTCTATTTTTTTTTTTTCTAAAGGTTTATTTATTTGAAGGCAGAGTTACAGAGAAAGAGAGTGAGCATGAGCACTTCCCTCCTCTGGTTCACTCCCCAAATGGCTGCAGTGGCCGGGGTTGGGCCAGGCTGAAGCCAAGAGCTCAGAACGTATTCGAGTTCTCACAGGTGGGTGCAGGGGCCCAAGGACTTTGGCCATTTTCTGATGCTTTCCCAGGTGCATCAGATGGAATTGGAGTAGCCAAGACATGAACCTATCTATCCACTGGTTGTGGGTAGAATTGGAGTTCTTACTCATTTTAGCAAGAATTTACTGATCTCCTGTGTGCTAAGCATTGTTCTTGATGTTAGAGATTCCTAAGTATGAAAAAGGCTATAAATACTTTTACATATAAATATATAATTTCAAAAGCCTAATGTGCTATGAAGAAAATAAAGCTAAGTAAGGATGTAGAGAATGATGGAAAGGAAAGTATTATTGTCCTTGGCTGGGAGATGATGTAGAAGCTGACTTACAAGGTGAGAAGACACCTGCAAAGGTCTGTGAGGTGTTTATTCCAGCAAAGGAAGCTGGAGCCTGTCTGATCAACTTGGTCCATTCTGGGAGTGGCAACAAAAGCCAGCAGGAAATTAGGGTGGGAAGGCGGGCAGTGTACAGATACTTGAGGCTATTGGAGTAGCATGGATAGCGGAAGACAGTGAGAAGTATTTGGATCCCAGATGCTCTGGGCAGTGGGTAAGGGTGACTACTTTATTCAAGGTAGAACAAACAGCATTTGCTGGTGGATTATATATGGGAGTAGAGGATGGAGGCGGGCAGGGGAGATTGACCCCTACATCTGGGTCTAGGTTCTAATTCATTGTGTCTAACATAGTGGTTGGCTTATTGTAGAATCTTAAAACATGGTTATGATTTAATGAGGCCGTCTCGGGCAGTACAGCCTTTGAAGACTTACTGCTGATGGACATCTGGGTTTTCACCTGTTAGAGTCCTTTTCTTCTGGAGAACTATTTCTCTCCCAGTGTTAACTTCTTAGTCTAGAGCAAGGACTGAGAACAGTGGCCTGGACTCCAGCGATCCTGTTTATAGGCATCTATTCAGTGACGAGGGACACAAGACTGCTCACTCTCAGCTTCTCTGAGCCTTGCTATGCTGTGATCTTCTGTGGACTTGTCTGACAGTGGTGAGTTAGGGATCAGCCGCGGCTGTGCGCGTTAAGACCCTGTCTTGGCTATACCTGTTCATGGTTTAGTTTGGTTTTTCTGAAATCACCTTGAGCTATTTTTTATCCATAGAAGGCAAAAGGTAAAATATATTTTGTGTAGTAGGAAAAGAATGAAATAATACGAGACTAGAAGGTCTGGCACTGCAGGCGATGGCTTTACCCTCTGTGGCACAGTGCCGGCTGCCATCTTTTCGGCTTTGACCCAGACTCTAGAGCCTTTCTAAGATAGGTTCTGAGTGCCGGTGCTGTGGTGTAGTGGGCTAAGCCTCCCCTGTGACGCTGTCATCCCATATGGGCACTGGTTCGAGTCCCAGCTGTTCCACTTCCAATTCAGCTCTCTGCTATGGCTTGGGAAAGAAGTAGAAGATGGCTTTCAAGTCCTTGGGCCCCTGCACCCATGTGGGTGGAAGAAGCCACTGGCTCCTGGCTTTGGATCGCCCCAGCTCTTGCCATTGGCAGCCATTTGGGGGATGAACCAGCAAATGGAAGACCATTCTCTCTGCCTCACCCTTTCTCTGTCTGTAATTCTACCTTTTGAATAAATAAATAAAATCTTAAAAAAAAAAAAAAAGATAGGTTCTGTCCACAGAAGTCTTTTTAAACTATTCCAGCTCTTTCAGATTTCTACCCTACTTAGGTACTATCATTGTAGTAGTAGCTTTTTTTTAAAATGAATTCATTTATTTTGAAGATTTATTTATTTATTTGAAAGGCAGAGTTACAGAGAGGCAGAGGTAAAGAGAGAGAGAGATCTTCCATTTCTTGGTTCACTCCCCAAATGGTGGCAATGGCCATAGCTGGGCTGATTTGAAGCCAGAGCCAAGAGCTTCTTCTGGGTCTCCCCCATGCGTGCAGGGGCCCAAGTTGTTGGGCCATCTTCCACTGTTTTCCCAGGCTACAGCTGAGAGCTGGATCAGAAGTGGAGCAGCCGGGACTCGAACTGGCACCCATATGGGATGCCAGAACCACAGGTGGTGGCTTAACCTTCTATGCTACAGCTCAGGCCCCGGTAAATAAATCTTTAAAAAAAAAAAAAAATCCTCAGATGCTGTCTGCAGCTCAGCTGGTTCCAACAATTTTCCTGTAGAGCAGAAAGTTTGCTCCACTTTGAATTTTTCAGTCAAAATTGAGATGAATGTGGTGTTCATTATTCCTTCCTCAAAAGTTCAGAAAAGACTCTTTTTTCCCTCAGCTTCATGTGAATGGTGTGGCCCTGTGGACTTCATCTCCTACCTTCTTCAAATGAGTTGGCAAACTGTTGCTTTCTGTGGGGCATGGTCCCCATACACTGTGCGAAGCATCAGTGATTTCACCATTCTAACATCCAAACTAAGCCATAAATTTAATGTTCCTTTTTGTTTCATTTTTAGCAGAATTCAGTGTTGCTCTGATAGGAACTCATTTCAAATAATGCCTTATCCTCAATGCTTTAAACTAGATCCTGTCCAGAGTTGTTACAATAAGGTTGTACAAGTTTATGTTGGTACAAAAGGATTTTGAAATCCATGCGTTATTTTTTCATAGCACACATTTTCCTTGAAGTTTTTTAAGACACCTTGTATATTCTTGCTGCATAAAGAACCTTTAATAACTAAAAGAATACACAAACACACACACACATGGCAGGGGGAGAGAGAATATATATAATACTGGTCTGTAGCAACACATTATGTTAGTATCTTGAGTTTTTATTTCTCCTTCATTTTTTAAAATATTTTTTTCTGGGTGTAGGCTTCTCATTTCAAAAAGTTCATCAAAGGCTGGCTTTAGCTGAGCAGTTCCATCTGCTGAATCAAAAAGCTCATCAAAAATGTAAATTTTGGAAACAGCATGCATAGATTTCAAAATTTTTGCACAAAAATAAAGTTACCTCTTTAATTCTATTTTTCCATGAATTTTTGAACTTCCCTTGTAGTCCTGTGTTAAGACAATCATGTTGTTATCTTCTGGCCTCTGTTACATTTGTTTCTATATACATAGTGTGTGTTTTTTCTTTACTATTTTCATGATTTTCTCTTTTTCATTTTCAACACCTTGAATGTGATATGCATAAGTTAAGGGTTTGTTTTTTGTCTTATATTTATCTGTCTTGTTATTTGAGATTCCTGTAGTTTTATTTTATTATTTTATTTTATTTATTTGAAAGAGTTATGGAGAGAGGTAGAGACAGAGAGAGAGATCTTCCATCTGCTGGTTCACTTCCCAGATGGCTGCAACAGCCAGAGATGCACTGATCCAAAGCCAGGAACCAGGAGCTTCTTCCAGGTCTCCCACTTGGATGCAGGGGCCCAAGGACTTGGGCCATCTTCTGCTTTCTCAGGCCATAGCAGAGAGCTGGATCAGAAGAGGAGCAGCTGGGATTCAAACCGGCGCCCGTATGGGATGCCGGCGCTTCAGGCCAGGGCTTCAACCTGGTACGCCACACCGCTGGTGCCCTGTAATTTTATATCTAACATTGATTTTGGAAAATTAGGGGCTGTCGCTGTGGCATGGTGGGTAAAGATGCCACCTGCAGTGCTGGCATCCCATATGGGTGCCAGTTCATGTCCCGGGTGCTATACTTCCAGCTCCCTGCTTATGTGCCTGGGAAAGCAACAGAGGATAACACAAGTACTTGGGCCCCTGCACCCATGTGGGAGGCCCAAAAGAAGCTCTTGGCTCCTGGCTTCAGATCAGCTCAGCTTTGGCCATTGCAGCCATTTGGAGGGTGAACCAACAGATGGAAGATTCTCTCTCTCTCTCTTCCTGTGTTTGCCTTTCTGTAACTCTGACTTTGAAATGAATAAATAAATCTTAAAAATTTTTTGAGTAATTTTTGGCCATTATATATATACACAGATATTTCTTTTGCTCATTTTCTCTTTCTTCTCTTTTTGGTATTCTAATTATGCATATGTTGGGTAGTTTGATGTATCCCACAGTTGTTGAATGTTCCATTGCATTATTGATTTTGGGTTTTTGCTTTTGTTTAAATTCTTTTTTTGTCGGCCAGTGCCGTGGCTCAACAGGCTAATCCTCCGCCTAGCGGCGCCAGCACACCGGGTTCTAGTTCCGGTCGGGGCGCCGGATTCTGTCCCGGTTGCCCCTCTTCCAGGCCAGCTCTCTGCTGTGGCCAGGGAGTGCAGTGGAGGATGGCCCAAGTCCTTGGGTCCTGCACCCCATGGGAGACCAGGAGAAGCACCTGGCTCCTGCCATCGGATCAGCGCGGTGCGCCGGCCGCAGCGCACCAGCCGCGGCGGCCATTGTGGGGTGAACCAACGGCAAAGGAAGACCTTTCTCTCTCTCTCTCTCTCACTATCCACTCTGCCTGTCAAAAAAATAAATGAATAAATAAATAAAAATAAAAAATAAATTCTTTTTTTGTGTTTCATCTCTATTGTTCTTCACAGGATTTCCACTGATTGTTTTTTAATTTCCATATTTCTGTTGCATTTTCTAGTATTAGTTTTTCCTTTTTTTCTCTCAGCATCCATAGAGGACAAAATTTGGATTTAGTTAATTTTTTTCTTTTGCATATCTTAGGCTTACAAAAGGCTTTTGACCTAGAAATCACCAAGAGCTGCTCCAGAGTAGGCCATCAGAAGTGCACTCAAGCTGACTCAAGAAAGCTGGAAGTGAGAAGAGAGCTACAGACCAGACACATCAAGGACACAGAGCTGCTGAGCGGGTCCACCAAGCTGATCGGCTCACTCGGGGTCAGTGTCATCCAAATCTCTTCCTTTTTTCCCCTTCTCTACTTCACATGACTGTCAGCATAATTATTTTACTCTTGTTAATCTAAACAAAATGAATGTTGCCACTGTTTGATATCTTGTGTTCTTGAGTAGGTTAAAGGGTCCTGGATTGTCGCACCTTAGCAATGTTAGGTTTATACAGCCTCACAAGGGCCTGTTTTTCTTAGCGGGGCAGGCATTCAGCCTAGCAGTTAAGGCGTCTGTGTCCCACATTAAAATACCTTGGTTCAATACTGACTGCAGCAGCCTGCTGATAGAAACCTGGGAGGCAGCAGTGATGGCTCAAGTAACTGGGTTCCTGCCTTTCACAAGGGAGACCTAACATGGTTTCTAGGCATCAGCCCAATCCAGCCCCAGCCGTTACGGGGATTTGGGAAGTAAACCAGTGAATGGGGGCACTCCCCCTGTGTCTCTGTGTCTTCTCTCTCTCTGTCTGTCTCTGTTTCTCTGTCTCTCAAATAAGTAAAATAAAAAGTATACAATGAAACAGGAAACTTTTTTAAAGATGTATTTTATTCCTTGAAGGAGCAGAGAGAGAGAGACTGAGACCTTCCCGCAATGGCTAGGGCCGGGCCAGACTGAAGCCAGGAGCCCCACCCGGGCCCCAATGTGGGCACAGGGGTCCAAGAACCCTTGCCATCCTTTGACTTCCTCCCAGGCACACTAGCAGGGTGTAAGTGGTGGCCCCACCTGCTATATTACAACGCTGGCCCCAGGAAACTTCTTGAGTCCTCTGTTTTGTCTCAGTAGTCACAGTTACAAATTTTTACTTAATTTGTTCTTTCCTTTATTCAAACATTTTATAAGCCTGCCATCTCAGAGTAACTGTGCTACACTTGGTAATGGTTACACGGATGAGCAAGGTGTCCTTTCTGGTCCTGACATTGTGGAACAATGTGTTAAGCCACTCATGCAACACCAGCATCCCATATGGGCATTGGTTCAAGTACTGGCTGTTTCACTTCCTGCCCACCTCCCTGGTTACACACCTGAGAAAGCAGCAGAAGATGGCCCAGATCCCTGGGCTTGTGCACCCATGTGAGAGAACCGGAGAAAGCTCCTGGCTTTGGCCTGGCCATCTGGGAAGTAAACTAGCAGATGGAAGATTCTCTCTCTCTGTCTCTCTGTCTCTCTGTCTCTCTCTCTCTCTCAGTTCTGCCTTTCAAATAAATAAATCTTTTTAAAAAATCCATCTCTAACAGCTGGATAGATGCCTACTTTAATGCAGTGTAATTAGTGATATAATACAGGTACAGAGTGTTACAGGATTTAGAAGCTATAGTGATCCATTTGAGCTAAGAAAGATTGGGTAATGCTATGTAGAAAAGGTAGCATTTTAAGTGGATTTTAAAAAATGATTAGAATCTTGACAGGCAGAGAGGTGGATAGCTAGTCTGGCTAAGCAAACAGCTATGCAAAGGTGCTTATCTGTGCACTATTTGATCAACAATTTACACTCTACTCCTTTAAAAGCCCAATTCTTTTTCCTCATCTTCTACTCTGGTTAGAAGACTTTTTTTCTCTTTTCAGTGGTTTTTACCTCTTTTGTTTTCCTGTAGTTCTTAGTGATAGGTCTTATGGAGCTAGTTGTGTGGTCAGAGATGTAGAGGTCACCTGTGCACCATACAGGTGAAAGTATAGGCAGCATTATCGCGTATAGAGCCTGCTTCAGCATGTGTACTGAAGTGTGTCTTTCTGTGCATGCGTGTGAGTTCTGCCCACAGTGCACAGGACTGCACACTAGAAGCCACTGGAAGAGACCAAAAACCTTATACAACGTGCATCAGACATTTGCCCATCAACCCTTCCCCATGCTTCGACACCTTAACTTCTCTATCTTCTTTCCTATCAAGTACAGGAGTGTTGTTCAAAAACTGAATGCATTCTGCCCTAGTTTCTTTATATTGCCAAGAACATTTATGTTGCCTGCTTTTTCTTATTCTGAACAATCACTGGGTTATTTAAAAAGGAATACACACAGACACATACATGCATGCACATGGGGCTCTCTTCCTCCTATCAGAGGTTGGTGGTAGAGGTGAAGGTTTGAGATGAGGTCTTATTTTGAAATGTACCTGGGAGGTGAGAATCCATTAGTATTGTATGGAAAGGAGTGGACAGGCTTCCCTGATACATTTTCTGGAGAAAAAAACTTCAAGGGAGGGCCAGCCAGCTTTGAAGAAGAATCCTTAATGATTTGTGCTCTTGAGAGGCCCTGTACCCAACTGGTCATGTGCTTTGACTTAGCTGTTTGTGATCTGATTTCAGTGTTGTCTTTTTCTAACCCTGACCCAGACAAATGAGGCTTGATGAGGAGAAATACGTACAAGATAGCTAGTCCCAAACCGAATTCTCTTAGTTCTTCATGTATAGCAAGTAGGACTTTTAATGTCTGGAAGTACTGAGAATTACTTTACCAGTTAATACTGATATTTTCTCTGGGGTAGGAAGCTGAACCATCTCTCTCCAGAAATGTCTTCGGAAGGTAAAGAGCAGCATGACATGTCACTCAGAGACTCAGTGGAAGGAATTGACCAGCTTCCATCTGGGATCCATCTGGAGCCTCAAAAGGAATCAAGTACTGACTTCAGGCAATTTGAGAAAAGTGATCACTGCAGACCTTATCCTAGGATCCATATGGAACCTCAAGAAAAGTCAAATACTAACTTCAAGCAGTTTGTCATCAAAAAGCTACAGAAGAGCTGCCACTGCAACCGAACCAAAGCAAAACATATGATTTTTGATTTCCTTCCTGTTTTGCGGTGGCTCCCAAAATATGATATAAAGAAAAACATTTTAGGAGATGTGATGTCTGGCTTGATTGTGGGCATCTTATTGGTGCCCCAGTCCATTGCTTATTCCCTCTTGGCTGGCCAAAAACCTATCTATGGTCTGTACACATCTTTTTTTGCCAGCATCATTTATTTCCTGTTTGGTACTTCCCGTCACATCTCTGTGGGCATTTTTGGAGTACTGTGCCTTATGATTGGTGAGGTAGTTGACCGAGAACTTCACAAAGCTGGCTATGACACTGCCCAAATTGATCCTTCTTTAGGAATGGTTTCAAATGGGACCACATTATCAAACCACACATCAGACACGATATGTGACAAATATTGCTATGCAATTAAAGTTGGCAGCACTGTAACCTTTATGGCTGGAGTTTATCAGGTAAGAAACAGTGGAACAATTGATCATTTCTGGCAAAAGCACTATTTATGAAATTTTGTATCTATAAGAGATCTTAGGGAGCAGAGTAATTAAAAACTGTCATTTACCGAATGTGCAGGATATATGAATGTTAAGAGCAAAAATTGGAACCCCTGAACTCTGCAGGTAAGATAAATTTGTTCTCGTATCCAACCCTAGGCTGCCTTTGTTGGTCTGTTTGTTTTAAGGGATATTATTTATTTGAGAGAGTTACAGACAGAGAAAGGGAGAGACAGAAGGGTCTTTCATCCACTCATTTACTTCCCAAATGACCACAATGACCAGAGGTGGGCCGATCTGAAGCCGGGAGCCAGGGGCTTTTTCCAGGTCTCTAGCGCAGGTACAGGTCCCAAGCACTTGGGCCCTCTTCTACTGCTTTCTCAGGCTACAGTAGAGAGCTAGATCGGAGGAGGAGCAGCTGGGACTTGAACCGGCACCCATATGGGTTGCAGGTACCTCAGGCAGAGGCTTAACCCACTATACCACAGTGCCAGCTCCCTTGGGCTGACTTAACCATGAATTTGTTAGCCAGGTTTTAATTATTTGGTTGTAAAAATTTAGACCAGAAATGGTCCTTAGACCTCCTAGTACAACTCCTTAATTTAAAAAAAAAAAAAAAAAAAAAGATTATTATTGTAGAGAGAGAGCGTGCAAGAGCGAGAGAGAGCGCACCCGCCTGCTGTTTGGATCTCCAGATGCCTACACAAGCTTGTGATGGGCCAGGCCAAAGCCAAAAGTGAGGAACTCGATCCAGGTTGGATCGTGGTAGTGGCAGAGACTCAAGCGCTTGAGCCATCTGCTTCCTCCCAGGATGTGCATCAGCAGGAAGCTATCATTCAGAGTGGAGGAGAACTGGAACCCAGCACTCTGATATGAGATAGAGGTATTTTAACTGGCATCTTAACCACCAGGCTGAACGCCCATTCTCCTACATGTCAGAAAATACCATATTTGGTTGAGATTGTGTGAGGTTGGTTATTGGCAGACTCAGCGTGAGCGGTCAGGCAAGTAGATAATAGAATGGATGTTGGGACAGGAGTGCAGTTTTCAGATTATACATGGTGTCTCCCCTCCTTTAGAAGTGCTGCTCTAGGAGTGACTGTTACTAAGGATAGTGGTCCTCTTGCATGGTTGGTGAGGGAGGGGAAAAGTTGAGAGCTACTATTTCCTAACAGCAGCCAGGAGAAGGGATTAGAAATGAAATTCTCAGGTCTCCCATGAAATTCCTGATCTGCTGTTATCATCATGCCCCTACCTATTAGCACCCGAGAGTCAGTGCTAAGACTAAATGCCTTGTGTCTTGCAGCCATTCGGAACCAGCAAGGGCAGGGAAGAGTAGCTCCCTTTATTTGGTGCTCCCAGGGGAATGGTGTGAAGATGATCTGTGCTCCTCAGAGTCCACTCCTGTGTGTGCTTAACCAAGAGGGATGAAAGAATTCTGAGGAATTGGGAAGGGGAAAGAAACACAAATAAAAAAGCTGTCTTAGCGGAATCTGAACTATTACTGGTATGGGAAGGCAGTATGGCATATGCATATGTACACTGGATGAGAACAGATTCAGGAAGTTAAGAGTCCTACAGTCACTTTTTAAAAGTTTTTTTTTTTTTTATTTTATTTGAAAGTCATGGATACTGAGGGGGCAGGGGACAAAGAGAGAGGGAGAGGGAGAGAGAGAGAGAGAGATCTGCAATCCACTAGTTTGTTCCCCAGATGATTGCAGTAGCTGGGTCTGTTCCATGCTGAAGCCAGGAGTGAGGAGCTTCATCCAGGCCTCCCACATGAGTGGCAAGGACCCAAGTATTTGGTTCATCTTCTGCAGCTTTTCCCAGACCATTAGCAGGGAGTTGGATCAGAAGTAGAACAGCTTGAACTTGAACCAGTGCTTATAGGGAATGCCGGTGTTGCAGACAGAGGCTATCCTGCTATGCCACAACACTATCCCCCTTACAATAATTTTTAAGGTGTGATTCTATTTTGATGTGAATCTAATTTTTTTTACCAATTAAAACATCATAATATTCTCCCTGATCGGTGACAACTAACCGAGCACCAAAAAGGAAACCTGTTAAGGTGAAATAGACACTATGAGAAACAGTGACTTGATCAGCCCTTGTCCTGACTGTTGATGTACAATTTAATACTTTATCCCTTTTAGTATTTTTTTTTTGTCCTACTTAATACTATTGGTTGAACTCTGCAATTAACACACAGTTATTCTTAGGTGTTTAAATTTAACTCAAAAGTGAGCTCTGTTAAATATAAGAGTGGGAATAAGAGAGGGAGGAGATGTACAACTTGGGACATGCTCAAGCTGACTTGCCCCAAATGGTAGAGTTAGAAACGTGCCAGGGGATTCCAATACAATCCCATCAAGGTGGCGTGCACCAATGCCATCTCACTAGTCCAAGTGATCAATTTCAGGTCACAGTTGATCATACTGATAGGTCTAAGAGTCAAAGGGATCACATAAACAAGACTAGTGTCTGCTAATACTAACTGATAGAATTAAAAAGGGAGAGAACGATCCAACATGGGAAGCGGGATACACAGCAGACTCATAGAATGGCAAATGACCTAAACAGCACTCTGGCCTCAGAATCAGCCCTTAAGGCATTCGGATCCAGCTGAATAGCCCATGAGGGTATTTTAGGCATGGAAAGCCAAGACACTCTGGCAAAAAACAAAAAAGGACCTAAATGAAAGATCTCTGTGATTGAGATCCCAGTAGAAAGAACGGGGCCATCAAAGAAGGAGGTACCTTTCTCTGAAGGGAGGAGAGAACTTCTACTTTGACTATGACCTTGTCTAAATAAGATCAAAGTTGGCAAACTCAAAAGGCTTCCATAGCCTTGGCAACTCATAACAAGAGCCTAGGAAAATTACTGACGCCATAAACAAGAGTGTCAATTTGTTAAGTCAACAACAGGAGTCACTGTGCACTTACTCCTCATGTAGGCTCTGTCCTTAATGTGTTGTTCAATGTGAATTAATGCTATAACTAGTACTGAAACAGTATTTTACACTTTATGTTCTGTGTGGGTGCAAACTGATGAAATCTTTACTTAATATATACTAAATTGATCTTCTGTATATAAAGATAATTGAAAATGAAAAAAAGTCATAATAATGATTTATAGTTAGAAAAAATATATGGGTTCTTAATTAGAAGGATTTTCCAATTTGAGTTTTGGTTTTCTTGTGGATTCTTGAAAATTGTTTTTTTCTTTTTGAAACTGATCTTACTCTAGTGTAAGTTGCATGAGAAGGTGGAAGTCCTAACTTCCTGTTTCACTTGGGCTAATGAATAACTGGAGTAAGTTTAGATAAGTTGCTTAGCCCTCCAAACATCAATTTCCTGTCTTTGTAAAATGAAGATTGACGTATGATTGCATTTTTCTACCTCTGACATTCTGTGATGTATGGTATGTCTTCATGCCAGAAATATCAGGGTAATAGGAAATTTAGAAGCTCTTTTCCACTTATATTTAACACTTGTATATCTTTTCTTCTAGGTAGTGATGGGCTTCTTTCAAGTGGGCTTTGTTTCTGTCTACCTCTCAGATGCCTTGCTGAGTGGATTTGTCACGGGTGCCTCCTTCACTATTCTTACATCTCAGGTCAAGTATCTCCTTGGGCTCAGCCTTCCTCGGAGTCATGGCGTGGGTTCACTCATCACTACCTGGATCCACATCTTCAGAAACATCCATAAGACCAATATCTGTGATCTCATCACCAGCCTTTTGTGCCTTTTGGTTCTTGTGCCAACCAAAGAACTCAATGAGCACTTCAAGTCCAAGCTTAAGGCACCAATTCCTACCGAACTCATTGTCGTGGTGGCAGCCACGTTAGCTTCTCATTTTGGGGAACTAAATAAGAAGTACAATTCCAGTATAGCTGGACATATTCCCACTAACTTTATGCCACCCAAAGCACCAGACTGGAACCTCATTCCCAGTGTGGCTGTAGATGCAATAGCTATTTCCATCATTGGTTTTGCCATCACTGTGTCACTCTCTGAGATGTTTGCGAAGAAACATGGCTACACAGTCAAAGCGAATCAGGAAATGTATGCCATTGGCTTTTGCAATATCATCCCTTCCTTTTTCAATTGCATCACTACCAGCGCAGCTCTTGCAAAGTCATTGGTTAAAGAATCAACAGGCTGCCAGACTCAGATTTCCGGTTTGGTAACAGCCCTGATTCTTTTGTTGATCCTCTTGTTAATAGCTCCTTTGTTCTCTTCCCTTCAGAAAAGTGTGCTTGGTGTGATCACAATTGTAAATCTCCGTGGAGCCTTTCTTAAATTTAGGGATCTTCCCAAGATGTGGAGGGTTAGCAGGATGGACACAGTTATCTGGTTTGTTACTATGCTGTCCTCTGCACTGATAAGTACTGAAATAGGCCTGCTTGTCGGGGTTTGTTTTTCCATGTTTTGTGTCATCCTCCGTACTCAGAAGCCAGAGGTTTCACTGCTTGGCTTGGTGGAAGAGTCTGAAGTCTTTGAATGCATGTCAGCTTATAAGAACCTGCAGACTAAGCCAGGTATCAGGATTTTCCGCTTTGTAGCCCCTCTCTACTACATAAACAAAGAATGCTTTAAGTCGGCTTTATACAAAAAAACTATAAACCCGGTCTTAGTAAAGGCAGCTCAGAGGAAGGCAGCAAAAAGAAAGATGAGAGAGGAAACACTGACTCTTGGTAGAGTGCAGGATGAAGTTTCAGTGCACCTTTCCCATGATCCTCTGGAGCTGCGTACTATAGTGATCGACTGCAGTGCAATCCAGTTTTTAGATACAGCAGGGATCGGTATGCTCAGAGAAGTCCGCAGAGACTATGAAGCCATTGGTATCCAGGTTCTGCTGGCTCAGTGCAATCCTTCTGTGAGGGATTCCTTGGCCAGGGGAGAATACTGCAAAAAGGAAGAAGAAAACCTGCTCTTCTACAGTGTGTATGAAGCCGTGGCTTTTGCCGTGGAAGCTCAGAAACAGGAAGCAACATGTGTTCCCAATGGTCTGAGCCCAGGCAGGGATTGAGAGTATAGATGGAAGGAAGAATAATGTCTCACTAAAAGGTTAAAATTTCAAATATGCAATATGTTTTAACCTATTGGCTAAACATTATTCTTCCTTTGAAGCTAATGGCCTTTGTGTGTACTCAAATGTTTCAGAGCTTATAGTTGGGCAGAATCAAAACAAAAGTATTGTGGTTTCAAGCTTTCTTGTAGATATGAAATATTCATGGAATGCAATAAGTACCTGTTGGATTGAAATGTAAAATAGTCACAAAACGTATTACCAAACTGTTTTAGAGGGTGCGACGTTTGAACTCTTCCTTCTCCAGGAGGTAAAGGGGAGAAGTCGGGGTTGGATTTAGACGGGCTACCTTTATGAGGCTCTGTCGAGAGAGGAAAAGGAGGCGAGGAAAGAATGTTGCACCTGCTGTTGTAGTAGCAGATCAGAGGCTCCTGGAGCATGAGGTCATAGCTAGAGCAGATTGTTCTCAGTTGCGCTTCTCTATTCCCAGGCTCTGCTCCCCAGGCTGCAGTAGGATCTCTGGCTTTCTGTAGGAAAGCACCATTCCTCTCCCTCAGGCTGCGAGCTCTGGGCGCAGTCTCTTCAGGGCTCTAACGACTGGTGGGTTTGTGATATCTTGACAGCCGGCCTGACATTATACACAACACCCTTTGTGAGACAGTTGATGTTTTGGGCATGCCTTTTTGTTGAGGATAAATTATTTTAGAATAAGAAGAAACCAGTGGGAGATCTCTTTATTTTCTGTGTTTTTTATCTGTTGTTGTTTCTGAGAATTTCTCTTCCGTTATGCTTGTCTTCGTTTTTGGTTGTTGTAGTGTGTTTTCCCATGGGTTGTGTCCTAACCTGTCTTTCTGTCAGTGACAGTCTTGCCAGACATAAAAGCAGAGTGATGCCTCCACAGTCTGACAGCATGTTTTTCAAATGCTGTTGAGCCAAACTGTCACGGACAAATTGCCAAAAGCAGCGCCTGACAGTTTACCTTAAGAATTGGTTCACTGGGGCAGGCATTCGGCCCAGCAGTGAGGACATGTGCATCTGAGACCAGAGTGGCTGGGTTCATGTCCACCTCTAGCTCCTGCCAGCGTGTACCATGGGAGGCAGTGATGATGAGCAGGTGGCTAAGTTCCTGCCCCCCAGCTTTGGCCTTGGCCACCTCCTGCCAGCTGTCCCTGGCATGTGGGGAGTGAACCAGCAGATAGGAGCTCTCTCTGTCTCTGCCTCTCAAACTTTGAAAAAATTAAAATTAAACCTAGAATATTTAGGAAATAATAACTGGTTTGCTTAGCAGAAAATCTATCTTTGTTTCTCCCAGTGGCATTTTAGCAAGGCTCTGCTGGGGGTTGACAGCTTTTCTCCTAGAGACTGCTGCAAGAAAAACTTAATGTAACCAATGAAAAAGAACACGCAGAAGTGGCAGAACATTTACGAAGGACATCCTAAGTAATTTGTAAAATATTTTAGTGAAACGAAGTTTATTGCCATACACCCTATTGACGTAAAATAAATATTGACAGTGACAGCTTTTAACTCTTCAAATCACCTAAAACTATCGCCTGAGTGGATTTAGAAGCATCACTTTCGTAAAACCTGAGTTCTGTATATTATATTATAAAAAAGTATATTATTTATGATAGCTGGCCACAGGTTGTGAATTGAGGGTAATTTCTGTGGAAAAGCATCAGTGTCCAATATTGAAAACCTAGCATTGTGTATCTAGACCTTGACAATCAGGACAACAAGTTCTGGGGGCCTGCACTGTGGCTTAAAAAGTAAGGATGCTGTGTGCAGTGTCGGCATTCCATGTGGGTGCTGGTTCGAGTCCTGGCTGCTCCACTTCTGATCTAGCTCCCTTCCCTGCTAATGTACCTGGGAAAGCTGCAGAAAACGTCCCAAGTTCTTGAGCCCCCCCACCCACTTGGGAGACCCAGAAGAAACTCCTGGGCCCTGGCATCCGATCTGTCCCAACTCTGGCCACATGTGGGTTATGAACCAGCAGACAGAAGATTCTCTTTCTCTCTGTCTATAACTCTACTTTTCAAATGAATAAGTAAATCTTAAAAAAAAAAAAAAAAAAAGGCTGGCGCCGTGGCTTAACAGGCTAATCCTCCGCCTTGCGGCGCCGGCACACCGGGTTCTAGTCCCGGTTGTGGTGCCGGCTTCTATCCCGGTTGCCCCTCTTCCAGGCCAGCTCTCTGCTATGGCCCGGGAAGGCAGTGGAGGATGGCCCAAGTCCTTGGGCCCTGCACCCCATGGGAGACCAGGAGAAGCACCTGGCTCCTGGCTTCGGATCAGCGCGATGCGCAGGCCGCAGCGGCCATTGGAGGGTGAACCAGTGGCAACAAGGAAGACCTTTCTCTCTGTCTCTCTCTCTCTCTCACTATCCACTCTGCCTGTCAAAAAAAAAAAAAAAAAAAGACAACAGGACAACAGGTTCTTATTTTAGCATCTTATTTATGTGAGCTTGCTGCATTTAGCCAAGTCTTGTAAAACTATTGCAAAGTGCAAATCATTTTAAACAACTTAAAATATTTATGAGAAGCAAACCCAACGCATAGGGTATTTGTTGGAGCGGGATATTTTGAAACATATTAAATATGCATATCATATATATATATATATATATATATATATATATATAATTCAGCCTTTTCTGTTGTCTTCATAAACTTCCAGTGATGCTTTTCTATTGGTGGAGCTATCTCCCTTGTTTATGTGGAAAATACCTTTCTGTTATGACAACACAGTCATTGCTCAGAAGAAAACTTGGATTTCTATCTTGACTTGATGGTTAAATATAACGGTCTTGCATTTTTACAACCTTTTAGAATTTAGGTCTAGAATTTCAGTAAGTTTAACTGCTGCTCACAGTTGTGCTTTTTTTGTGTGTTTTTAGCCAGTATTTGCCCTTTCTGTCTAGCCTTACAAATAATAATAGCAGAACCTCAGGATCTGGGGCAGTGAGTCCTTTCAAATCCCTCTGGCCCATCTAGCGACCCAGCTTTGACTTGAGACTGATAGCTGTCTAATACTCCATGACAGTAATTAGTACCTGTTTAATACAGCCTTATAATTCATCCAGTACCAGCACAGTGGGAGAATTTTAGCCAAGTCAGAGAATTTGGAAGATCCCTCAAAAAGAAGGAATAGCAGAATTTGACTTCTCCATAACATTTCTGACCTTTTCATAACATTTCTGTCCAAATGAACTTGTAAACAATTCTAGAGGTTTATGCATGCAATTAGCATTCTTGAATTATGTTCTAGTTTGTACCTGTCCCACCAGCCTACCCAAATAAGTGATTCTGCTTTTAGAGGCCATTTGTAAAACTGTTGACAATTTCACTGGAATTGACATTCACCCTTTCTGCTTGGGTTGAGACCTGCCTGTTCTTGTACATTGTTAAAGTGGTTCTGATTGCTGACATTTAGAGCTGTTAGCCTAGTGCACCGACAAAAAAGTGAATGTTTTCATTTGCTTTCATGCCCAAGGGTTTGGACTTTAGTTTATTAGATTAGTTTTTAGTTTATTGGAGCATCTTCTGCTGCTTTCCCAGGCAATTAGCAGGGAGCTGGATCAGAAGTGGAGCAGCTGGGACTTGAACTGGCTCTCAGATAGGATGTCAGCCTTACAGGTGGTGGCTTAACCCACTGTGCCACAACACCAGCCCCCACATTTAACTTTTGAAATTTAACTTAAATTTGTTAGAACCAGAGTAGTGAAGCATGCCAGTGCACAAGTGGACCTAGGAAAGCATTTAAAGCAGCGTCGGGGAGTAGATTGTTGAAAAGACTATTTGACCAGTGGAGGAAGAAAAAGGAGGGACCCAGTTGCCTAGGAATCAGGATTAGAAGCCACACCTGTGTTTGAGAGCAAGGTCAGAACTGGGATCTGTTTCTAGAAAAGGAAGGTAACAGACTGACAAATGCTGAGAGCTGAGGAGCACTTGGTAGCCAAGTGCAAAAGTGTGGGTGATTCAAAAGTTCCTACTCTGTCACATTGAGCGACTGGTACAGTCTGTGCCCCTTGTTGACAGTCTCACTGACAGGTTTCCAGGTGAGCTCACTTGCTCACTCATTCAGATTTATTTGTTTAATTATTTATTTGAAAGAGTTAGAGATCTTGCATCCACTAGTTCACTCCCCAAGATGGTTGCAATGACCAGAGCTAGGCCAGGCCAACGCCAGGAGCTTCTTCCAGGTCTCCCTTGTGGGTGCAGGACACAAGGACTTGGGCCAACTTCTGCTGCTTTCCCAGGCCATAGCAGGGAGCTGGATCCAAAGAAGAGCAGCTGGGACTCGAACTGGTACCCATATGGAATGCTGGTGCTACAGGCTGCAGCTTAACCAGCTGTACCACAGCACCAGGCCCAGTCTTTATTTTTTAAGCAGCACCAGATGAAAGCAATGTACAATTTATTCTGACTTAGCTTTTCAACAACAATAGACATTGAAGTCAAAATTTGTTGCTAAATGTACAGTATCATAATTGGTGAAATTTAAAAATTCATGGATGTTAGCTGAATTCATTAGACTGTTTTAATGACTACATTTTAAAAAGGATAGTAAGTCTCTTAGTAGTTTTTTTTAAAAGACGTGTTTACTTATTTGAAAGGCAGAGTGACAAAAGGAGGGACAGATCTTTCATCTGCTGGTTTATTCTCCAAATGGCTTCTAAGGTCCCAGGCTGTGTCAGGCCAAGACCAGGAGGCAGGAACTCCTTCTGGATCTCTTACATGACTATCAGGGAGTCAAGTGCTTGAGCCATCATGCTTCCCAGGTGCATTAGCAGGGAGCTGGAGAGAAAGCAGAGTAGCCAGCGCTCAGACATGGGATGCAGGCATCCCAAGAGGTGACTGAACCCGGTATACCATGATGCCCACCCTCTCGTTGGTAGTTTGTCATTTAACACTGTGGTCAGATTAATATAGTGATGTTATATTTATTTTGTTAACATATTAACTTGATTAGTATATTAATACATTGATATGAAAGGAAGAAAAGCGCTTCAGTGCATTTCTTGGGAATGTAAATTGAGTCTCCAAGTTTTAATGACAAACCCTGCAACCCTTACTGATATTCTTAAGGAGTTGTTTTTCTGTTGCTGTAGATGAGCCGTAGCTTGTCTTCGCATCCATGGAGACTTCAGGAGTTGAGGAATTTCTGAGGGCCTGTCCAGGAGTCGGGGGGCCTGGGCCAGGTACTGGTACTATGGTTCTATAGCCAGTAGCAACTGGGGCACTTAGGGAGGGATTTCTAAGCAAGAGGCTGGCATGCTCGTGATGTATTTTGGGAAAAGATTACACAGTGCAGTGGTGAAAATGTGAATGACAGAATTCAGAACTTGTTTAAATTTTTCTGTTCTTTAGTATGTGTTAAGTGTTCCCCTGCTGTTGTTTGATTTATTCTTGTGGTGCCCTTTTTTTTTTTTTTTTTTTTTTTTTTAAGATTTATTGTTTCATTGAAAGTCAAAGTTGGAGGGAGGGAGGGGAAGAGAGAGAGAGAGAGAGAGAGAGAGAGAGAGAGAGAGCAAGCAAGCAGACCTTCCATCTGCTGGTTCACTTCCCAGATGGCCACAACATCAGGGGCTAGGCCAGGCCGAAGCCAGAAGCCAGAAGCTTCTTCTGAGTCTCCCACAGGAGTAGCAGGGTCCAGGCACGTGGGTCATCTGCTGCTGCTTTCCCAGGCCTTTAGCAAGGAGCTGAATTAGAAATGGAGCAGCTGAGACATGAACTAGCGCTCATATGGGATGCGGACATTGCAGGCAGTAGTTTAACCTACTATGCAAAATGCTGGCCCTGATGCCTTATTTAAAACTGGGCTTAAAAACTGCAAAACCAGTAAAATTGGATCTAGAAAACTGTTAGGCTTCAAACTAATTTGATCTTCTTACCCTCCTCCTTTTTGTATAAAGATTTTAGATGATAGAAAATCTGGGTGCTAATTACAACAAAAATTAAAATACAGCAGGACAGATAAATACACCAGCTGGTTTCTTACAGCCTATGTGATAAAGCAAAATATGGTTGAAATACTGTATTTAAAGGTAAGATTTTAAAGTTTTAAAAAAAATTTGTAGTAACTTGGACTGGAGGATTTTGATGTAGGAGTGAGGGAGATTTATTTTTATAAGGTATTTTTTATCCTGACAAGGACTATTTTAAAAAAAATTTTATAACTGAAATTTTAAAGTAAATATGTGAAATACACTTAGAAAGTATACTTAATAATGAATGATTTGGTGTGTGTTTCTTTAACTTAGTGAAGTAAAACAAGAATGTGATGAATTCTGAAAACTGGGATAACAAAGGACTCTCAATGCCTTTATTAGAGATGCTGTGTTACTGAGTAGCCTAAGCCAGAAAGGGTTTGTAACTGAAGCTTTAATAAACTCGTTTTGGGGTGATTCTCTCCCCTTACTCCATACCTCATCCTAAAATAGTAAGATCCTTGGAATCACAAGGCCCTTGCTTCCAATGCCAGTCAGTTGGGAAGCTGGCGTGTGGGTCCTGATGCGGCCATGGCTACTTGTTTTGGTCTCCTTTTTAACTTTGTATACAAACCAAGACAATGTCAGGGTGACAGGGGATTGAAATTAAACTTTCAGTCTTTCCAATCACTGCCTTTTCTTTTTCTAAATTATCAAGGCTACTGACTTTTAGGGACGTGCTTTATATCATGTATTTTTTAATCAGAGCAAGTGCCTTGATGTATTTCACACAAGTGTTTGCTTAACCTTCTTCGGGATGAGAATGCGTTGCCATTGGAGTGCCGCCTATTGGAGGAGAGGAGAGTTGGTTAATAGATCCTTTTCTTCTGGAAGGGTATGTTTATGCTGTTATTATGTAAGATCCTCTGTGTGTGTTGAGATAAAGAAGTGTCATTTCTTTTGTCTACAATAAATTGTTACTTTAATAAAATATTGTGTGTCTAAATTATTTAAGTGCAAGAGGAGGATTACCTTTTAGGTACCAGCACATTTTAAAATAGCATCTCTGTATTTGGAGTGATTCTGTCATTAATTTTTCCCACCTACAACAAGGAATTTGACTTCATAGACATGCAGCGTAAAGAAACCCAATTCTTTTTCTGGTCTCCAGTGAATCAGTTAAGCATTTGGGGACTCAATTTTCCCTTCGGGGAGAGGGGAGGGAGCTAGGTTGCTTGAGGACCTTGCAGGTCTCACCCTGCACCTGTGCTGTACCAAGATGAGAAAACCCAAATCTGCTTCTTGTTGTACTGCTGTCCTGATTCTAAATTTGGCAACTGACCTTTGAGCCACATCTTTCCCCCCAGTAAACTGAGCTAACGCCTTATGAGCAGTAAGAGAAATGGGAGGAGAACTCCCAGCTGGAGCTCGTCACTTGGTAAGGAGTGACCTGTACGGCCGCCCTTTACTTGTGCCTGCCATGCAGCTCTCCTAGAATGCCCTCCCCTCTGTCTCAGAGTCCTAGGCGTGAGAGTAGATACAGGGTTCAAGACTATTTTTAGTCCTGCAGTCTCCCTGGGCATTCTGCCCCAACCTGAGTCCCAGCCCCAGAATGCAGAAGTAGGACTGAACAGCTCTCTGAGGGCCCTGCATCTCTGAATTCCAGGCACCCACCCTGTCTACACACAGTGCCTGGGGTCCAGAGCTCTGTGCAGTGCATTCAACAGTCATGCTCTCGTATCTGGGGGGCTCTGCCTCCCCATCTGTCATCTCCGCCCTTGTGTCCTTGGCCTCATCTCTCTTTACTTGGCACTGCTGCTTAGTTCTTTATTTTCAAATCTAGTTGAGACTGATGAGAGTAGGGCACTTCTAGTATCCACATATGCAGGTGTACACACATGATTTATACACGTGGTTATGAAAAGGTTGGTTCATGGACCCCCACGTCTTGAATACCTTAGGTTACCAGCTCTCTCCAGATAGCCATATCTACATCTCTGGCTTCAGTTGCCTTATTGTCTGTGTCCCAGAAATGATTTTCAGCCTGACCTTTCTAGTCAACAAGGAAATCTGTCTCTCCCCAGAGCTGTTCTTGCACAGCTTTGCCTGGATTCCCAGGCACATGCAATATGACCCACAAACTCATCTTTCCTTCACTTAACCTCTCTTGATCTTGGCATGACCGTCACTTAAGCCAGAAATTCCCACGATCATCTCCAACTGCCACACCAAATTCATCCATCTTGTGTTTCTCTTGCAGTACCTCTTCCCTCCCTTTAGTGTTCATGATTTCTCTTCTGGATGGTGTCACAGCCTAACTAGTGCTTGACTTCTCTGCAGCCCAGCCTCCACATTAGTCACCAGTTCTTTTACTGAATAATAATTTGACTCATGCTGCTTGTCAGTGGTCCTCCAGTATTTTCAGGGTAAGTGCAAAATTACTAAGTATCCTGCAGGATCTCAGAACCTCTTCCTTTGCTCATGTCTTTAGCTTGACTCAGTAAGCACTGCTGTTAGGTGTTCCCAGATGCACTCACTTTTCAAAAACACAGGCTTTGTTGCTGTGCCAGGAGTTGCCTCGCAGCTCCATCTGCCTAACTCCCAACTCCTAATGTGCTTGGTAATTTTGCTACAGAAAATCCTCTTCTTTCATGCAGGGGCTTCTTTAGGCTCCACCTTTGTATTGCTATCCTATTCTATTCACTAAATGACATTTACCCCTCTTTTTTTTTTTTTTTTTGGACAGGCAGAGTTAGAGACAGAGAGAAAGGTTTTCCTTCTGTTGGTTCACCCCCCAGATGGCTGCTACGGCTGGCACGCTGCACCGATCTGAAGCCAGGAGCCAGGTGCTTCTCCTGGTCTCCCATGCGGGTGCAGGGCCCAAGCACTTGGGCCATCCTCCACTGCCTTCCCGGGCCACAGCAGAGAGCTGGACTGGAAGAGGAGCGACCGGGACTAGACCCTGGGATGCCAGCGCCGCAGGCAGAGGACTAGCCAAGTGAGCCGTGGCACTGGCCTACCCCTCATTTTTTAAAGATAGGTTTGTTAATTTACTTGAGAGGCAAAGTTAGAGGGAGAGAACTTCTACTCTCTCCCAAGCCAGGGCATAGAACTGCAGCCAGGTCTCCCACGTGGCTGCAGGAGCCCAAGGACTTGGACCATCTTCCATTGCTTTCCTAGGGGCATTACCAGGGAGCTGGATCAGAAGTGGAGCAACTGGGACTCAAAGCGGTGATCATTTGGGATGCTAGCATCCCAGGCAGGTTAACCCACCGTGCCCCAAAGCCAGCTGTACCCCTTATTTCCTCTACTAACTGAGCTGCCTTTTTTTCTTTTAGAAGTAACATGGTTTGGTTTTTGAGAGAGTCAGAAGTCCTGCTGCTGATTTACTCCCCAAATGTCTGCAATAGCCAGGGCCAGGCCAGGCCGGAGCAGGGAGCCGGGAACTCAATCCAGGTCTCCTGTGTTGGGCGGCAGGAACCCAGTCACCTAGAGCATCACTGCTGCCTCCCAGGGTACACATGAGCAGGAAGCTGGAATGAGGAGCAGAGCACAGGTACTGTGACATGGGACGAGATGCTCTGATGAGGACCAAGTCGAATGTGAGTTTCTGAGGGTAGGGCCATGTTCCTGCTCCTTAGAGAACCTATGGCAGTGGTGGGTATATTTAAGCCCCATTAAATTATTGCAAAAATGGGCATGTTTAGTATAGCTCATTATTTCTCTGACCCTGGCTTACTCCCAGAGCGTGTCTATCTGTCCAGGTCAATTACATGGCCTGTGGTTATCCATAGTTTTGAAAAAGCCTCTATTGAAAAGATAAGGTGTAATGGGGGTAGTTTATGTTGTCTGGGCACACTTATTTCTAGGTTAGTTGACTGAAGAAGTCTCACATCCTGTGTCGCTTCCCTCTCAATCTCTGCCATTTCCGAGAATTTGTCAGCAGCCGCTCCTGATGCTCCTTCAGGTGCCTAAACCGTCTCCCGTAATGATGTAGCCTTCCTGTGCCCTCTGGTGGCTGGACTGTGCTAAAACACCCACTTTGAAAAGCACAGCCTGTGGTAGCATGAACAGCTGTTTAGCAAGTCTGTAGCCTTTGGATTAAATTAGGAGTCGGTGCTTTGTATTATGATTGGCTAGGAAAATTAAATGATAAATATTTCTTTCTTTATAAGATCTATTTATTTGAAAGAGAGGGGGAGACAGAGAGAGCTTCCATTCTTCCATCCACTGCTTCACTCCCCAGATGGCCATAATGACTAGGGCTGGGCCAGGCTGAAGTCAGGAGCCAGGAGCTTCATCTGAGTCTCCCATGTGGATGGCAAGGGCCCAGGCACTTGGGACATCTTCCACTGCTTTTCCCAAGCCTTCAGCTGGGAACTGGCTAAGAAGTGGAGCAGCTGAGACTCCAACTGGTGCCCACACAGGATGCCAGTGTTTCAGGCAACAGCTTTACCTACGGTGCCACAACAGCAGCCCCAGTGAAGCTTCCTTGACACATAATAGGCAATCATCAGTAACTCTGACATTCTTTCCCTTTTTAAAGATTGATTTGAAAGGCCCAGCGATAGAGATCTATCTGCTGGCTCACTCCCCAACATGGCCACAACCAGGTCTGGACCAGACCACAGCCAAGAACCAGGAACTCCATCCTAATCTCCCACAGAGGTGGCAGGCTGTTAGGTACTTGGCCATCTTCTGCTGCCTTCCCAGGTATGTTAGCAGGAAGTTGGATCACAAGCAGAGCAGCTGGACTCAAACCAGCCCTCTGATATGGGATGCAAGCGTCATAGCAGTGGCTTAACCCACTGTGCCACAATGTTCACTCTGGATGCCTTCCCTTTGACTCAAAGAGCCATTCTTTGTGATAGGAAAAAGAGAAGTTGAGTTAGTATCTATCCATCGGGTTGGTATCACTCAAACCCTGAACCTCAAGATCAGGTCACGGAAGAAAGGATTGGAAGGAAGGTCTCTGACTCCCGATGGTCCTGGTCAAGTTCCAGATAAGGATGCCTGGTAATGACCAAAGACAGCATTGCTAGAGCGCTTCGTCTGTTCCAGTGCACCTTTTACCCTCGTGACAACACAGGTGAGGTGGGTGCCTCCTCCTAGTACGTGGTTCCACAGTATGCTCTCCCCAGATGTCCACTGACGGGACTGTTCAAACTTCCCTCCCAGGCTGCATCATGGCTCCTCTTTCATGCACTTTATTTCCCTGTACTCCAGCTTCCTAAGAATGGTATGCCACAAGTACCAGAAAATGCTGTAATGGGCGAGATGGCTCTTGTTAATTCCTTGGGCACAGATGGGTATACCTCTAGTAAATACTTGGCTAATTGTTGGGGCATTCAAGGATATGGCTAAGAAGGTTCGAAACTAGAGCTCCTAAATCAAGGAAGAGAAAGGTTTTTAGAGTTCTGGATGATCTTTTATTAGAAGAGTTAGTGATGGGAGTATTCAGACGGCCAGCTGAAAAGTGCTAGAATCCAGCTGGACCAGGGGTTCTCAATGCATAGTGGCCCAACAGATGGGGACATATTAGAAATGTAAGTTCCTGGGTCACGCGTGAGACCACTGAATCAGAAATTGCAGGAATGGAGCCCAGCACTCTGGGGTTGTGACAAGCCTTCCAAGTGATTCGATGTGAGCTAAAATTCCTAAAGCACTGAGCTAGACTCACTAGGAAGAAATTGGCCCCGAGTGCAGAGGGCACTCGATTTTCCTTAGTTAACCCGGTAGTTTCCACACTTGGTTGCACACTGAAATCAACTGGGAAGATTTAAAACTGCTAATGATTATGACCCATCACAAGAGATTGTGATTTAACTGTGCTACCATTTGGCTTGGGCTTTGGAATTTTGAAAAAGATTATCAAGTGACCCTAATGTACAGACATGTTTGCGAAACACTGCCTTTATCAACAGAGAACATATATTAGTTGAACTCCATTTCCAAATTCCAATCAAGGAGTTTTTCTGATTATTTCAGAATACCAGAATGTTATCATACTAATACTGTTTTACTTACATTAGTTCAATATGCTATCTAAAGCAATCTTTATTCTTGTAAACTACATTTAATAAAATAAAAGAGGCAGTTAATTCCTACACTATTTTGTTTGGAAGAAATCTGTGATTTGGGAGTCAACCAGAGTTTGTCACCCTTTTCATTCAATATTCATCTTGTGCCATTTAGCTGTCCAAACATGGCATCGGTAACACCCACACGGTGGAAAGGAATTGTCTAAGTTTCTACACACTTGAGATGGCCTCTGTAATGGTGGCTTGTGGCTGCTTAGGTGAAGATACTTCCTCATCTTCACTTCCAGCTCCATCAGTATTTTCACCAAGCACCATGCCCTGGGTCCATCAGCTCCTGGGAGATGATGTCACCATCTGCAGCGACAAAGTCCTGGAACTTTATTCTACTGGGGACACACATGGCAATAGCCACTGAGTGCCACAGCTTCTCAGTGCCAATGTCTGATTCACAGGCTGCTGCCCCTGTGTCAGAATCGTGAATTCTACTGGGATGATGCCTGCCTTCTGCCAACATCTGACCACCGTGCCACAGCAGTCATGTCGATGGCCTGCTTGATGTCCACCTTTTCTCGGTCTTCACTACTGTTGAGCTTGAGGAGGATCTGTTTTAGAAGGTGGCTCCTACATAGATTTTCATGGTGTGAACTATGCTGAGACGCAGTGGCTGCAGGACAGCAGTAGACCTGGAGGGGAGATAGCCCACTTGAATCCGCTTCAGCCGAGGCAGCACGCTGTGCGCAGAGCGGTTGTCAATGAGCAGGAGGATCCGGCGTTCTGCCGGCTTCATCCTGGCATCCACTTGCATCAGCCACTCGTTAAACAGATCCCTGGTCATCCATGCACACTGGTTGGCCTGGTGCTCACAGGGGAGGGAATGCACATTCTTGAGGCATCGTGGGCTGGCTGACCTACCAGCAATCAATGGTCGCATTTTTTCAGTCCCTGAAGTGTTGCAACAAAAGGGTGCTGTCAACCACTGTGCTTGCCCCCTCTACAATGGTCCCCTTTAGCAGCAAATGTGTGCTGGGGAAGCAACTGGAAAAACACTCCTGTCTCATCAGCATTACAGATATCATCTGGGCTATAATCAGCAATCCGTTTTATAATTTCCCCTGCATGCCATTCGTTAACCCTATCTATTCCTAGACCATTCGTTAACCCGTCACTGTCTTCTCTGCAGACTGCTGTCAGAGCAATTCCATGGGGATCTCTAAATCTGTAGCCAGGCCACAACTGCTTGAAAACTGTCACAGCCAAGCACGTTGGCCAAGTTTAGTGCTTTTTTCCAAATGACGGAACCAGTCACAAGAACGTTTTTTGGGTGTGGATTTCTTGAAACCAAGCAGAAACAGCCTTATCAGTGTCGTCATAGAGTGCATTCCTCATCCTTTTCTGCTGTGCACCCACAGAGGCCTCCCGCACCTTTTCTTCTAATTTGGTGCGATCCTGCAAGAAGGCAACGTCGCCTTTCCTCATGCCCGAGTCCACAGCTTCCACAACTTTCCTTTTTTTCTCCAGGGAGAACTGTCAACATTTCTTGTTCCCCTTGTTTGCAATTTCCAGGGAACAAGGCTGGTCCACAGTGAAGAGCGTCATATCCTTCCTGCTTGCGGCTTGTTTTGCCACAAGTGTGGACAACTGAGAAGACAAAATGGAGAAGACAAAACCTGTCAGGAACCACACAAAGTGAAGTCCCCCTAAAAGATGGGTTCAGATTTTTAAAAGCTCTATTAGTAAATGATAGAATATGGCCAAAGGCAAGAGAACGTAAGATTCATGCCACTGACTGTGGAGACGACATACATAGACTCACAGACTATCTGAAACCAAAGGCATCTTACAGATAAACTAGTTTACTTAAACCTTCTGAGCCTCTGTAGAAATGGGGATGACAATGTCTGCTCTGCCCCTGCGAGCACACACTGAAATACAGAAGGTGAAAGAGATCTGCAGGCAGCCATGCGCTGCAGAAAGTCACGGAGCTGTTGTCCACCTCGTTCTTGTTTTACGGATACAGTCACTGAGGCCCATGTTCATGCAGCTCGCATTTCTAGACTCAAATTAGTACTCTGTCTGCCTCTCCATGGGCCTGCCTGAAACTCCAGCAAAGTGACGTCTTCAAAGCTCTATCACTATCTGGCCTGGAAAGATGGTTCTGCTAGTCACACATTCATTTAATGAATATTTACAAGGGCCGAGTGATAAGGATACAGTGATGAACAACAGAGTCAAGGTCCCTGCCCTGGAAAAACAGAGGGGCTGAGAAATAATAATAATTACAGAGAGAAGGAGATTTCAGACTGTACTGGGGAGTGGAAGGAGAGCTATTTACAAAGGGTGGTTGGGAGTGGCCTCACTGAGAAGATGGCATGTAAGCTGTGAGCTCTGTGAAGAGTAGGGAGAAGGGCAGTCCAGCAAAGAACACAGCATCAGCTGTGTTTCCAAAGTATGGCAAACCTTGCGGCGCCGGCACACCGGGTTCTAGTCCCGGTCGGGGCACCGATCCTGTCCCGGTTGCCCCCTCTTCCAGGCCAGCTCTCTGCTGTGGCCAGGGAGTGCAGTGGAGGATGGCCCAAGTGCTTGGGCCCTGCACCCCATGGGAGACCAGGAGAAGCACCTGGCTCCTGGCTTCGGATCAGCGCAGTGCGCCGGCCGCAGCGCGCCTACCACGGCGGCCATTGGAGGGTGAACCAACGGCAAAAGGAAGACCTTTCTCTCTGTATCTCACTGTCCACTCTGCCTGTCAAAAAAAAAAAACAAAACTAAACTAAAAAAAAAAAAAAACCAAAGTATGGCAAATGTGCACTGGAAAGAGTGGATAGTTTATTCTGAGTGCATCCGAAACCCACTGGTTTTCGGAGAAGGAAAGGTCATACGTTTTGTATTTAAAGAATCCCTCTGGCTGTTTTTGAGAAATGGATCAAAGAGGCAAAGGGATCAATTAGAATATTAGGATGCTGTTGCTGCTAATTGGGGTGAGATATGATGGCAGAAGTGATGAGCAGGCTTAGGTACAGTCCCTTTCTGGGCATGTCATCCCAGTAAAAAGTGGGAGTGAAGGGACTGGGCTCAACCAGGGAGGACATACCAGGATTTGATGATACTCAAGCCTGACCTGCTTCAGTGAGAATCTGAGAGGAAGTAAGTATTTTTCAAGAGTTTAGAATGATTCTGCTATGTCCCACGCCTGCAATTCATGGTATCAGATGATCCCTAAAGTCCCCTTCCGAATGGAGTACTGGATTCTAGACAGGTGAGCCAAACTAAATGCCTTTAGGGGCCAGGATGGCAGCATAAGGTCTTGGGGCAGGCGCTCTGGCACAGCAGGTTAAGCCGCTGCTTGCAGTGCTGACATCCCATGTGGTTGCTGGTCCAAGCCCCAGGTGCTCTACTTCTGATCCAGCTCCCTGCTAATGCACCTGGGAAAGCAGCGGAAGATGACCCAGCTACTTGGACACCGGCCATTCACGTAGGAAGCCTGGGCAAAGCTCCTAGCCTCAACCTGTCCCAGTACCAGCCACTGTGGCCATATGAGTAATGAACCAACAGATGCAAGATTTCTCTCTGTAACTAAATCTTAAATAAAAAGAGAAGGTCTTTGGAGAGTGTTGTGGTCCGTGTGTTGTTGGAGCTTTTAAAATTTTAAAACAACCCCCTCCACCCTCCCCCCCCCACCTCCCCACACAGATTGGTCGAGCAAAACATGATCAAGCTGTAGCGATTTTGGTAATTGCCTGCTTAGGTATTTTATCATGAGTGTGCTCCAAGAACAAAAGAAGTGGCTGTGACTGCCTTTTACCAAGGGCATCCTTCCTACCACCTCCACCCATCCACCAGTGGCATCCCCCATGTATCTGGCACGGGGCTTAATGCCAGCTGTACAGAGATGGGGCATACTGCCCACCACTGAAGAGCTTACCAGGAAAACAGGGCAGACAACCCCTGTGTCAAATATTGCCACAGAGGTTACAGAGGACGGGAACACAGAAGTGGGGCACAGATGAGCAGTGCACTTCAAAGGAGACAGTATTTATGCTGACCCTTAAAGAACAAATTAGAATCCATGAGAGCTAAGGAAATACAAGGCTCCACAGAAAGTTAATGGAAAGTAGAATTTAAAAAATATTTATTGTGGTGCAACTTTTTTTTGAAGTCCAATACACATTTTCCATGACTTTTTTTTTTTTTTTGAAGATCCTTCATATGTGTGGAATTCTTGGTCATGAAAAAATAAGTCTTTGGAGAAGAAAGGATTCAATCATAGGAAGGCTGAGATAGGATTCTAGCTTGATTCTGGGGCATTAAGAGGCCTTTGCAAATTTTCTTTTTGTTTTTTGGAATGGCCCTGTGGCTCTTTGGGTGTAGGGTGGAAAACCCAAGGAATAAAGTCCATGTTCCTAAGAGGAGGCCCTAAATCGAAAGGTAAAAGCAGCCTGGCCTCCTGGGCCACAGTTAGTTTGGATGTTCATTGGAGGGCAGTAGGAAAGTACTGAGGGACTTTAATCAAGCAAAAAAGAGAGGAATTCTGTGTGAAGAATGGAATTTCTGGATGTCAGAACCGAAGGAGTCCACATGAGATGAGATGGTGGCTGAGATTAGTAATGGAGACGGTAAGAAGGACTCAGTGTTGGGCTGTGTCTTTGCAGGCCTTGCTGATGGACTGGGTGTGAGGTGAAGGAGCAAGGGTAACTCCCAGACTCGTGGGTTGAGCACTGAGCAATCCACTGGATGGTGGTGCCATTCACTGAAATGGGAATGAATTGTTGAGGCTCTACTGAGTAACAGAATTTGTTAATCCCACCATAGGCTTAATACAGCTTATGTGTGGCAGGGCTGGGACTCAAAGCCAGGGTGGCTGACGACAAAGCCACTGCTCGGAAGGCTACAGAGCGCTCTGAAGCTTGTCTGGGAACCACCATTATTGAGAGGAGACCTGCAAAGAGAAACAGGCAAGAGCCAAACCTCACAAAGTCTTGGTCAGGCTGTCGAGTTTTACTCTAAGTGAAGGAGAAGATACTGGAGGGTTTTCAGCAGGGAGTGACCCCGCCAGAATGACGGTGCCCCCAAAGCAATCCGGCTGCTGTAGGAGCCACAGGGACAAGAGTGGAGGTGGAAGAACTGCAGCGGTCCAGGCAGGGGCGTGGCAGTGGCTAGGAGGCTACGCAACGTACGCGACGCGTAAAATGTGGCACAAGCGACAATCCAGTCCCATCCCTGATTCCCAGAGCCTCTCCACACAATCCTTCGGCTCGGCTTGAGTGACTCCAGGAACTCACTGTCACCACCATCGGTGGGCCAGCGGGAGACGAATGGAGGACCGACCACGGCGGTGAGGAGCGGGGCTTGACGCAGCACTAGGAAGTACCAACCCTATTCTGAATGAGGGCTGGGGTCAGGCCGTGAACGTCGTGCAGAGAGGAGGGTGGTGCTGTAGGCTTCTCGGCGCCCGACAGCCTCGCAGTGGTAAGGCGGGGCCTCGGCCCCTCGCTCTCGGCACAGCCCCGTCCCTGTTACCCGAGCGCCCCACAGCAGTGCCCGCGGGCTGAGCGGCCGGGGTGTCCCACAGCCGGCAGCCACAGCTTCCTCCGCCGCCCGGAGCTGTGGCCGGAAGCAGTCCGTCCGTATTAGCAGTCCCCCCCGCTGCGAGCCTCTGCGCAGTTCCTACGGGCCGGCCGGCCAGCGAGGGCTGGGCTCTTGCGCTTGCGCGAGGGGTCACACGCAGTCACGCGCCGCCGGCCGCTTCCGGTGTGCCGCGAGGGCCGCCGGGACAGGTCTCCCTGGCGATCCGTGGTGTGCTGCTGCTGCTGCTGCTGCTGCTCCTGTTGCCGCTGTCGCCCAGCCGGTGCAGCGGCGACGCCCGTGTCTCTGCTGCTTTCCTCGGGATCCCCGGGGCTCGACCCCCGGGGCCCTCGGCCGGCGTCGGTGAAGAGCCTGCGGAGCGAACCCGTGCTCCTACACTCGCCCTTCACAAGCCCCTGTCGCCACTCCGAGGAGGGGGAGCCAGAGGGGCTGTCGCGACTCCGCGCCGTGTGTCGCCGGGCGGGGCCGCGGGGCGGGGGCTCCTCCAGCCCCCGGGATGCGCGCGCGAGCCCTCGCCTCCACTTCCTGGTTGCCGCTGTCACGACCGGAGCCGCCTCTCGCCGACCGCGGGGAGCGCGAGCGCGCCGGCCAACCCCCACGTCGAGCGCCCGGGCCGGCCGCCTCCAGGCATGTGAGCCGCGCGGCCGGCACGCTGCTCTGGGTAAGTCCCACCCCGCGAGGGCCCGGCCGCGCCGCTGCGGCCCTCCCCGCCTCCGGGGACTCTGCTGCAAAGCGGGGCTCGTGGGGCGCAGCTCCCTGCGCGGCGGTCGGAATCTTGACGTCCTAGACGAAGGTGGGGGGAGGGAGGGAAGGAATTAGCCTGGAGTCGGAGGCCGTCTGGAGGTCCAGAGGGTATCTCGGGGGACGGTGAAAGTGGCTTGCAGATTTCAGGGATCGCTGGTAACAGGCTTGTAGAGGGGACGGAGACGGCTTAAGGTCGCACGACCCGTGCTGGTATTGGTTGCTGTTAAGCAGCGACACCTGAATTCGAGCGCAGATCGGCTGTCCTCCAGGGTCCTTGGTTTTAACGTTTATGTTATGCCGCTGGCCTTTGCCTCGCTGAGGCACGATCTGATGATAAACCGGGACGCAGGCTCAGAACGGGGCAGTCCTCTCCAGCCCGCACCCACAGATGGTTGTCCTGGCCTCCTTTCCGGAGCTGTTTTGCCCCCTAAACCCTGAGCGCCGTTCTCCACAGAGCCTCTCCCGCCTTTCTCTACAGGACTTGGAAGGGTCCAGAAGTCGCTGGTTTGAACTCCAGCTTCCCTTATGCTTTGCTGACCCATTGTTAGCCAGCCAGGTCGTGGACTGTTCTTTTCCTGGGTTGCACTATTACAGAATGTGGCGCTCTTTTTTTTGATTTGTGAGCTTTCTTTCTTTTAATGGGAATTATTTAGAGATGACACAAAACTAAAAAGAACCTCGGGGATCGCGTGTTCTTAGCCTGGGCATATGTCTTTAAAAGTAAAGCTGAAATAGTCCGTGTCTGCGTTTCCTTGGGGAAGGTTTTGGCTTTCATGGCATTTGACAGAGGATTCTAGGAGCTCCTGGGCGCATCGTCCTCCTCGCAGTAGGAACAGCTGAGCCACAGCGTGTGCAATCTACAGGTCTGAGATGGCGGGGTTCGAGTTCCGTCTTGGATCCGGCTCCTGGCTTGACGTCATGCATTAGCGGACACCTCATTCATGGAGCGAGGCGAGGTCTAGATGAGCTGCTTTGCACTGCTCCTCTCAGCCCTGGGTGTCCTCCCGCGTCTGCCTGTTTCCGGAGTCCGGACTGTCCCCCTGCCGGATGCTCAGGAGCAACCGCACTGTTTCCCTCCCATCAAATCGGATGGTTTCTCTCCTTGCAAGGACTGAGTCTGTGTGTAAAACTGCCAGTTGGAACTTGGCTACAAAAAAACTAACTTTTCTTGAACTAGTCAAGTTTTTTTTTTTTTTTTTTTTTTTTTTTTTTCCAATTATTTGAAAGGCAGAGTTAGAGAAAGAGGGAGAAACAGTTTCTCCTCACTGGTTCACTCCCCAGATAGCCACAGCAGCCAGAGCTGGGCCAGTCTGAAGCCAGGAGCTTCTTCTGGGTCTCTGACATGATTGCAGGGGCCCACGCACTTGGGCCATCTTCCACTGCTTTCCCAGGTGCATTAGCACGGAGCTGGATCGGAAGTGGAGCAGCCAGGACTCGAACCAGCATCCATATGGGTTGCTGATGCCACAGCTTTACCTGCTGCACCACAGCTCCAGCCCCAGGTTTTTGTTTTGTTTTGTTTTTTAAGATTTGTTTATTTTCTTGAAAGGCTGAGTTACATTAAGAGGGAGGGAGAGACAGAAATCTTCCGCCTGCTGATTCACTCCTCAAATGGCTGCAACAGCTGGGCCTGTGCCTGGATGAAGCCAGGAGCTTCTTCTAGGTCTCACACGTGGTTGCGCTCAAGCACTTGAGCCATGCTTCACTGCTTTCCCAGACCGTTAGCAGGGAGCTGGATTGAAAGTAGAGCAGCTGAGACAAGAACTGGTGCCCACATGGGATGCTGGCGTCACAGATAACGGCTTAACCTGTTACGACACAACTCCGGCCCCATCAGATGACTTCATATCTGTGCTGTCCAGTATCATAACCACTGTGTGGCTGTTTAATTACAGTTAAGTAAAACAGAGTTCCTCTGTCACAGTAGCTGTATTTCAGGTGCTCACGAGTTGTATGCAGCCAGTGGTTACTACATTGGCTAGCACAGACGTAGAACAATTTCGTCAATATCGGCTTTATAGAACAGAGTTGATTTAGAGAGTTACCAGTGGAGATAAGTGGATGTGTAGCATAATGAAAGGCCCAGAGAGTTGGATTTTTGAATTAAAACTCCCAAGTCCCTATTTGAGCCTAGTGGCCTTGGGCAGGTTAAGACTCTCAGCCACATTATCATCTTTAACCATGAACCCTTTCCTTTGTGTAGTACTTGACAGATCTCAGCATTGTCTGTCATTTTGAGTCGTGTCACTCTAAGTCTGTGTGAGAGTAGATGAGGCATCTCCCCCTCTCTGCTATGAACCTAGAGAGAACTGAAGCTAAATCAGCAGAGGGCCAGCGCCCAGATCACTCAAGCTGGCAGAGTATAAAGTAAACATCTTATATGTAAGCATTTACTGTGTGCCTGAATGAGTGAATGAATCCGGAAACTGTTTGCTTAGGGTAGTGAAACAGGTGAGGGGAGGGCCAGACCTTCTGCCTCCCCACATGTCCTTTTTGCCTGTTTCCATTTGAAATTCTGTAATGAGGAGCTAATAAATGTTTGAGCTAAAGGCTTCCTGTGAGTTTCCCGAGAATGAATACAAGTGAAAAAGCTCTCTAAGCCAGTGGTCCCAAATTTGCATGGTCAGAGGAATCACCTGCGGCAGATTTCTATCCCCTCTCTTCTGATTCCCTGTGGCTGACATAGAGCCCTGGAATCTATGTTTAACAGGTAAGCCCGGTGCTTCTTAGCAGCTGTTGAGGTTGGAAAATGGCCCAGGGCTATTTGGATATTTATGACATCTTTTGCAGGGCATACAAAATAATCAGCTTAAAAATGAGCCTGCTATAGATTTATTGAATTTCTAGTCCCACCTGTGGTTGCCTTGACAGGGCCTGACCCAGTGATTTCCCAATCCTTATACAGCTGGCGGGCCCGGCATTCCCCACCCCATACACCTTAAGGCCACAGCAGAGTTGAGGGATTGTGTAACCGGGAGGCTGCCGCCCTTTTTAGGGGAGATTCTTGAAACTCTGTGTTTGACTTTCTCTCCCCTAGCCATGGATGCATCATACGATGGTACTGAGGTAACTGTCGTGATGGAGGAAATTGAGGATGCGTACTGTTACACCTCCCCTGGGCCACCCAAGAAGAAGAAAAAGTATAAAATACACGGAGAAAAGGCCAAGAAACCCAGGTAAGCCAACATGTTTCCATGGCTGCTGGCGTTTGTAAACAGAAGCTGTTTGGAGAGCTGTGTTTAGCTGAGGGAGACCTTAAGAAAGAGTGCAGATGCTGGAGTCCTGGACTGGGTGATAGGAGGAGGGAGCTGGGGGGGGCCCGCATTTGCCATTCCTGGCCAGACCTTGCTTATTAGGTGTCATCACAGGAGTGCACCGTGCAGATGATAGAAGCTCTTCGTACATAAAAGAGCTATGAGTACATTATATCACTGTTGTTATCTAAATATTTAGAACGTGTCATTCATAAAATTATAGAATTATAAATAATGTCCAAATTACAGCTCTTATGTTCCTCTTAACTGAGCACCGTGAACCCACTGAGGCCAGCAGCATTGGTTCTCTGTGATAATTCGGCTTGCTTTCCTCTCTCAGCCTTGGGGAGGCATTGTTGACCAGTCAGCTGGCCAAAGACTGAAGGAGTAAAGCGTGTGAGTGGCAGGCAGCCTGGGTCGCCAGCCCCTGAGCGACCTTGCCCTGAGCGTGCGAGGATAGGACACCACACCACATCTTTCTTTGCTTATAGTGGGTTTTTACGCCAGTCATTTCTGCTGGAACAGCTGAGCCTGGTTCCAGGTTTCCAAGGGGGAGAACAGCTGCTTGCTGTCTTTACCATTTATTTTGCCATCTTCCCAGATGCCTTGGGGGCATTATTTAAATATTCCTTACTGGATGTTTAGTCCTTGTTGAGATAGACTTTGAGATGAGAAGCTGGGTTTTCCATCAGCTGAACCCTAACACTGTGGTACTTAGCTGTTGAATAAAGGAAAACCTGAAGAAGTCGTTGCTTCCTCAGGTCTGCTTACCTTCTGTACTATTACGACATCTACCTGAAAGTACAGCAAGAGCTCCCCCACCTCCCTCAGTCCGAGATCAATAAGAAGATTAGTGAGAGCTGGAGGCTTCTCAGCGTGGCCGAGAGGAGTTACTACTTGGAGAAAGCCAAACTAGAGAAAGAAGGTTTGGATCCTGTAAGTAAGTCTTTTTTCTTAGCTAATTTCTCCATTGCTTCAATAGGGAAAGCCTGGGGGAGACCAACCCCCGTGTTTTCCTGTTTCCTTTGCCTGGGAAAACTTACCATTTGCTTTCTTGAGTCTGTTATTGCCATTTGCATTTTGATGTGCCCTGCGCGCTCTCGTCCTCTGGTTCAACAGCACGTGGAACTGACATTCTCTGAGTTCTCTGCAGTGAGAACCTCCTTTTTTGCATTTTAGTATAACAAGTAGCTCTTTATCCCCTTGGGTAGCTAGTATTTTCCTTAATGTAGTGGCTTCCGTAGACATTTCTGCTACATCATGAGTTTTCATGTGAATATAATCGGGAGTCAAGTTAGAGGTAAATACAGCTGTTTTGTGTAGCCCTACATTCTGTTGCTGTTGGTTGTGAACTAAGCTGAAAGCAGAAATACGAGGTTAGAGACAACGCTGATGGTGGATGCTGAGGCTTTGAGTGCTTGGATTAAAGAACTAACAAGGAACCATTTAGGTTTGTGTCTGTCAGCCATTTTGTTATTTCTAGTTCACAGTAGCAAAATGTACGGCAACTGTTGAAATTTTTTTAAAACTGAAATTCCTGCTTGGGGGGGGGGGGTTGGAATTACCTTGCTATTGCAAGCTGAAACCTTTTAACCTTAACTCCTCTTTTCAATCGAAACAATTGTCTCTAACTTTGTTTTTGATGAGTTAGAGCAAAGCTTCCTCAGGAAGGCAAGGACTGTGCTATCTGCAGGCTGTGTTGTTTTGTTGGCGTCCATCTGCCACTGCCACTAGCTGAGCTTGTCCTTACTGGCTTGTCGTTTATCTTCCTAGAAGAGCTGTGTGTGACCCGTAGTCTGGGAGATGCCAGTCTGTGCTCCCTCCTGGTGATTTGTTTGAAATGGTGACACTGGGGATACTGTGGAGGGAGGAGAGGTGGGGCGTAAGAAAAGCACAGCTGTTTTCCCGTTGTTAAAAGTCAGCACTCTTTTACCTGATCCTGGAATGATTTGACTTTTGAAAACTCCACATTAGTGTAGATCTTTATTAAGTTTTAAAAATCTTTAGTTATCTGTGGTGGTTCCTTTAGTACATAAGCTCCTTTTATCTGCCACCATCCCCATGCCTACCACCAAGAATAGGTTAGCTATGGTACTAACAGCCTGCATTATTTAACTTCTTTTTTAAGTTAATATTTATTTATCTGAAAGCCATAGTTAGAGGGAGAGACAGAGATCTTTCATCCACTGGTTCATTTCCCAAATGGCTGCAGTGGCCAGAGCTGGGCCAGGCCAGAGCCAGGAGCCAGGAGCTTCATCCTGGTCTCCTGAGTGAGTGTAGGGGCCCAGGCCCTTGGGCAGTCCTCTACTGTTTTTCCAGGTGCATTAGCAGGGAGCGGGATCAGAAGTGGAGTAGCTGGGACTCAAATTGGCACGCATATGGGATGCCAGCATCACGGGTGGCAGTTTTATCTGCTACTACACAACCTCTGGCCCATCATTTAACTCTTGAGTCTTGGTTCGCTCAGCTGTGAGCCAAGGTACCATCTGTGGAGATGGTACCTTCTCTTAATGTTGAAAAGCAGATAACCTAAATTATCTGAGTTCTTGGTACATACCAATTTGGTCAGTAAATACCATCCTCTAGTAGATTAAATACCCAGTAATCATATAATAAGTGCCACTTGCTGAGCAGACTGACGCTTTCTGTGCTCACCTTGGGCTCCCTGTTGCCTGCCTGGAGCCTCACAGGAGCATTGCGGCAGCTTTTCCCTGGCAGCCCTGAAGCCATGGCTCCATTATCATTCCTTCCAGTCTGTAGAAGAACTGTCACCCAGGCCAGTCTGGTTTCTCTGTGCTGGTATTTATGAAGCACAAAACGTCCTTTTGTTTGCCACCATTTAACCTTCTTGTCGCAATTTCTCTACTTCAAAGGGTGACCTGAGAATGTTAGTTTCCCCATTACCTGTCCAATAAAAGTTCCATACAGAATTCCGGCTGTCTGCTCTCACGTTTCATCTAAATGCTGCTTTTAACTTCCCATCTCTTGAGTGCTTCCTTTGTGCCTTAAGTAGTTTCATCGACTTCTTTCTTTTGATTTATTTAAAGATCCTTTAGTAATTGACTTTAGTGCTCCTTTTAAAAGTTGCTTCTGGCCGGCACCGTGGCTTAACAGGCTAATCCTCCGCCTTGCGGTGCCGGCACACCAGGTTCTAGTCCCAGTCGGGGCGCCGGATTCTATCCCGGTTGCCCCTCTCCCAGGCCAGCTCTCTGCTATGGCCTGGGAAGGCAGTGGAGGATGGCCCAAGTCCTTGGGCCCTGCACCCACATGGGAGACCAGGAGAAGCACCTGCCTCCTGGCTTCGGATCAGCGAGATGCGCCGGCCGCAGCGGCCATTGGAGGGTGAACCAACGGCAAAAAGGAAGACCTTTCTCTCTCTCTCTCTCTCTCTCTCTCTCTCTCTCACTATCCACTCTGCCTATCAAAAAAAAAAAAAAAAAGTTGCTTCTGAAATTTTGTTGTTGTTGTTCCATTTAATTTCATTTCTCACTTAACTGTTTACTTTGAATGTTTCCATTTTCCTTGTTGGGTGTCTTTCAGTTTAAATAGTAAAACTAAAACAAAAATGCCTTTGTCACGGTGACACTTACCCATGCAGCGCTGTGCTTCTAGGACCTGGCCTCGTCCTCAGAAGACCTGGCCTGGAGTCCCAACTTTGCTGTTTCATATTTTGGGTTTTTGGGAAGTTCCTCAAAAGCCTCCGTTTTGGCCTTTATTTCTTCTTTTGTTAAATGAGAGTAATTATAATGGCTAACCTAATAGCATTGTTTTTGAAATAAAGTTGGGTATTGGGTTTGAGAACAGTTTCTAACAGTAAGTGCTGGGTCAGGGTTACTGCCCATGTTCTCCGCCTCACTGTGTTCAGGAGCGTATCAGACAGCCTCTGTTGAATGCGCTCTCTCTCAGGAGGCCCCCTGCTTTGTGACCTGTTGTTCCTCTTCTCTGTGAGTCTGTGTAAAATCCACAAGGTCAGAGTCCTCACTCACTGTCCTGAGTACCACCGTGCTCTTTGGAGTGACATTTTATGCCTTCAGGGTTTTGTTGAGCACTATACATCTGACGTGTAAATCTTGGGCTACTCTGGAATCCTAAATTATCAGCATTCAAAAGGAACTCAGAAATGTCCAGAGTCAGCTTCCTCGTGTTAAAGATGGGGCAGTTGAGGCCTCTAGAGGGGACAGGATTTGCTCGAGACTACTCAGACCTGAGTTCCAGCTCAATTCAGATGCCAGGATCCGTGCCCTCTCCGGCGTACTGTCCCTGTTACCTGTGTGCTGTGTGACTGAACTGCATTGGCTGGAGTATGATGTAAGTGAAGGTGGCATCGCTCTCGACGGAAGCCAACCCTTTCTGAGTTAGGTCAAGAGGGCAGAGTGCTTCTGGTCCTAGTTGTATAAATAAAATGAGCTAGTCAGTGTACTTGGTGTGATCTCAGCCCATGTATTTCTGCTGTCTCCCTCTTCCTGACTTTGTCCTCAGAACGCTAAGCTCTCTGCACTGACTGCCGTGGTTCCAGACATCCCAGGTTTCCGCAAGATCCTGCCTCGCTCAGATTACATCATCATCCCCAAGAGCAGCCTGCAGGAGGACCGGAGCTGCCCTCAGCTGGAACTGTGCGTGGCTCAGAACCAGGTGTCCCCCAAGGGACCTCCTCTTGGATCCAGCACTGCCCCAGAGACAGTGCCCAGCCATGCAGGCGTGGCAGAGCAGTGCCTGGCTGTGGAGGCTCTGGCTGAGGAGGTGGGAGCCCTCGCCCAGCCAGGCGCCGCCATGCAGGAGATGCCCACCTCAGACATCCTCAGCCAGGACGTGCTCCTAGAGGAGGCTTCCCTGGAGGTCGGAGAGAGCCACCAACCTTACCAGACAAGCCTGGTAATCGAAGAGACCTTAGTGAACGGCTCAGCAGACCTCCCTGCCGGAAGCCTGGCCGTGCCCCACTCCCAGGTTGGGGAGAGTGTTTCAGTGGTAACAGTCATGCGGGTGAGTGGCTTTGGTACTCTGGCATTATCTGTTAAACACTGCGAGCACCATGCAGTGTGCTTCTGGAGCAGCTGTAATTAAGATGTCGACATGGCTTCTGGTGGGGTTGGAGTTCTGAATGGTTGGTTGTCTCCCTGGTTTTGCTTCCGAGTTCTCTTGAATTTCTCAGGCATTCTAGTCAGCTTCTCCTTGCCCAGGGTAACCAGGATTTTCTTCACTTGAGACAGTACATGAAGTACATTTGTAGGAGAATAGTAGTTGGATTATATCCATGAGTCAAAGCGAGGATCCATCCGTCTGTTAGTACTGATCAGGATTTTATGTTCTCTGAAAAATATTTCAGTAAACACGGTGGCGCCTTGGACCGTATATGAGAATGTTCATAAGGTCTTCGTGGGTACAGATGGGGTAAGAAGAAAGTTCTCTTGAAGGCTGAGTTGTGGAAACAGAGGAGAGCGCGAGACTCTATCCGCGGCCTAAGTACTATGCCCAGGCAGTTTCAGGGACCCCACAGCCCGGTGTCCAGGAGGTGGTTGGACACCAAGCAGTAGCATATCTTTGGAGAAGGAAGCCCTTCTCTGCAGCCTGAGACCAGCATCCTCCCGTCCCTGTCGCCTTGGTGGAAGACAGCATGTACCCCTGCAAGGAATCTGTGCCAGGCCTACATTATTTTTGCTATTTGTTGTCCCAGTGCTGGCTATATCAATGAAGCTCGGCACTGCTCTGCTTAAAACAGGTTCACATTTACAGGCTCAGATGAATTGTATTCCTTCATGAACTGTTTATGTAGTCTCAGGTGTCCCCGAGGCTCAGAAACCTCCAGTTTTCTGGTCTGTACAGAGATGACAGCACATTTCCTGTGGGTACTAGTTTTCTTCATCTTGGTTGTTAACTGAACTTTTTAAATTTTTTCCTTTGCCTACAGGATTCCAGTGACAATAACTCCTCTGCACCAGCCACACAGTTCATCATGTTGCCTCTTCCTGCCTACTCAGTTGTGGAGAACCCCACCTCCATCAAACTGGTCAGTATGTGAGGAATTAAGGGCTTCATGAGCATTCTCTTCCAACTGTTGTATAAAAGTCTTAGACTCTGAGAACACTAGCACTGACAGGTCTCTGGGATGACCTGGACTGGACATCTAACTGGAGTTTGCTGTAGCTAAAGCTCCACAGAATCCATGGACTTCCCTCAAGTTACATACAAACTTTCTCTTGGGGAACGTTTTCCTGGGATGGATTCCATGGTTTTTACCAAATGTTCAGAACCTTACATTATTTAGAAAAATGAAGGAACCACAGGTGAAAATCAAAAAAACCCAGATGAGGAAGGACCTGTTCAAGGGCACCTAGCTGCAAAATCAGAACCAGGATTCTGGTTTCTTGATTCTGTTTATTTATCATTTTTTTTTTAAAAAGCTTTATTTATTTGAAAGACAGAGTTACATAGAGAGAGCAGGAGAAGCAGAGAGAGAGAGAGATCGAGATCGAGATCGAGATCTTTCATCCGATGGTTCACTCCCCAGTTGGCCGCAATGACCAGAGCTGCGCGGATCGCGGATCCTAAGCCAGGGGTGTCTTCTGGGTCTCCTGCACGGGTGCAGGGGCCCAAGGATTTGGGCCATCCTCTACAGCTTTCCCAGGCCATAGTAGAGAGCTGAATCAGAAGAGGAGCAGCCGGGACTAGAACCAGCGCCCATATGGGATGCTGGAGCTTTAGGCCAGGGTGTTAACCCGCTGCACCACAGCGCCAGCCCCTTATTTATCATTTTTAATCACACACTGCATCATCTAGGCTAATATTTATCTGTAAACATTACATAATTTTGATATAAATGATATTTAGAAATTTTTAATATCTGATTACTTCTGGTATAAAGTAATTGTTTTTCTGTGTATTGAGCATGTATCCTGTAGTTTTGCTAAATTCTTGAGTTTTCTGTAGGTTCTGTTGATTTTTTTTATGATTTATTTCATTTATTTGAAAGGCAGAGTTACACAGAGCAGAGAGGAGGGAGGGAGAGATCTTCCATGTGCTTGTTCACTCCTTAGATGGCTGTGGCAGCTGGGGCTGAGCCAGGCCAAAACCAGAAGCTTCATGCATGCGGAGGCCCGAGGACTTGGGCCATCTTGCTTTCCCAAGCACTTTAGCTGGGAGTTGGATCAGAAGTAGAGCAGTCAGGACTCAAACTGGCACCTATACAGGATGCTGACCCCACAGCGGGAGGGGGCTAAACCAGTTACTCTGTTAACACCTTTCCCTCTGTTGGATTTTCCTACACAATCTTGTACTCTGAGTAAAAACCATTGTGTATTTTTCTTTCTATCCTAGATTCCCAATTTCTTGTTCTTGCTTTATTTCATTGTCTTGGACCTCCAGTACAATGCTGAATAGAAGTGATAAGAGCCAATATCTTTATTTTGTTTCTTAGGGAGAAAGAATTCAGTCTTTCACCATTAAGTGTGGCATCAGCTGTAGGCTTTTCACAGATGTTATTTCTAACTTTTCAGGAGTTTTATCAAGAGTGGATGTTGGGTTTTATCAGGTATTTTTTTCTGTATCTGTTGATAAGATTGTGTGGATATTCTTCTCTAGTTTAATAATGTGGTGAACCTCCTTTTAGGTCTTTTTAAAATTTATTTTTATTTAAATGTTTCTGAAGCTGTAATTATTTAAGAGATAGTTACAGAGAAAGGTAGAGACAGAGAGGTCTTCCATCTGCTGGTTCATACCCCAAATGGCCTCAACGTCTGGAGCTGAAGCCAGGAGCCAGGAGTTTCCTCCAGGTCTCCCACATGGGTCCAGGGTCCCAAACACTTGGGCCTTCTTCCACTGCTTTCCCAGGCCATTAGCAGGGAGCTAGATTGGAAGTAGGGCAGCCGGGACATGAACTAGCACCCATATGGGATGCTGGCACTGTAGGCGGAGGCTTAACGTACTATGCCACAGCGCCAGCCCCTTGAGTGAGCTTATTGTATTTTAAAGAGTTTGTCCATCTCATCTAAGTTGCCAAATTTATTGACAAAGTTGTTCATGACATTCCCATATGACCTTTAAAAAATAGTTGTATACATAACAGATTTTACCATTTTAACCATTTTTAGGTGTACAATTATGGCATTAAGTGCATTCACAGTGTTGTGTAGTCATTACCAACATCCATTTCCAGAACTTTTCTATCATCCCAAACAGGAAGTTTACCTAGTAAATTATTACCCTTCCTCTCTTCTCCCAGCTCTAATAACCTCTGTTCTGTCTTTAGTCATTGAATTTGTGCCTCAAATAAATGGGATCATACTAATATTACAATTTTGTATGTGACTTTCTTGATGTTTTCAAAGTTCACACATCATGTATCAGGATTACATTTTTACGACTGAGTATCCCATTCTGTATACATGCCATATTCTGTTTATCCATTTCTGTGTTGATGGACTCTTGAGTTGTTTGCACCTTCTGGCCGTTGTGAATAATGCTGCTATTCGTGAACTTTGCTATACAAATAGTAGTTTGAATCCCTGCTTTCTGTTCTTGTGGGTATACAGCTAGGAGTGAAATTGTGGGATCACATGGTAAATTTATGTTTAGCTTTTTGAGGGACTCTTAACATCTGTAGAATCTACTGGTTTCATGTCTCATTCCTGATTTGGGTTATTGGGCTCTACAGTTTTTTCTTGGGAAGCCTGGCTAGAGATTTATTAATTTTACTGAACCAGCTTTGGTTTTCTCTTGTTTTTGCTTTGTTTCACTGATCGCTGCCCTATTATGAATCATTAACTTTTCTTCTTCTAATTTCTAAAGGTGGACACTGGCAATGATTTGAGATTTCTTTTATATTATATAATACTTCTTTTTAAGCTTTATTGATTTGAAAGAGTTACACAGAGAGAGGTCTTCTATCCCCTGGTTCACTCCCCATTTGGCTGCAGTGGCCGGAGCTGTGCTAATCTGAAGCCAGGATCATCTTCTGGGTCTCCTACGTGGGTACAGGGGCCCAAGGACTTGGGCCATCTTCCACTGCTTTCCCAGGCCATAGCAGAGAGCTGGATTGGAAGTGGAGCAGCTGGGACCGGAAGTGGTGCCCAAGTGGGGTGCTGGCACTGCAGGTAGTGACTTTACCCGCTGTGCCACAGCACTGGCCCCATAGAATACATTATGATTTACTTCTTAGACCTTCTGATTTATTTCGTGTTATTAGAAGCAGATTACTTGGCCCTGTGCTGTGGTGCAGCAGGTTAAGGCACCAGCTTCCCATATGGTTGCCAGTTTGAGTCCTGGCTGCTCCACTTCTGATCCAGCTCCCTGCTAAAGTACCTGGGAAGGCAATGGAAGATGGCCCAGGTCCTTGGGCCCCTGCACACATGTGGGAGACCCAGTCTTGGCCATTTTAGACATTGAGGAGTCAATCAACAAATGGAAAATCTATTTCCCTAACTCTGGCTTTCAAATGAATTAATAATTGGGCCAGCACTGCAGCTCACTAGGCTAATCCTCCGCCTACGGCGCCGGCACCCCAGGTTCTAGTCCCAGTCGGGGTGCCGGATTCTGTCCCGGTTGCTCCTCTTCGAGCCCAGCTCTCTGCTGTGGCCCGGGAGTGCAGTGGAGGATGGCCCAGGTCCTTGGGCCCTGCACCCGCATGGGAGACCAGGAGGAAGCACCTGGCTCCTGGCTTCGGATCGCAACGTGCTGGCCATAGTGGCCACTTGTGGGGTGAACCAACGGAAAAAGGAAGACCTTTCTCTCTATCTCTCTCCCTCTCAATGTCTAACTGTCAGAACAAAACAAACCAAATGAATTAATAATTTCAGATCTTTCTGAATTAATAATTTCAGATATATTTCTTTTGTTGATTCTAATTTTGTTGGTGGGACTTTATGGCTTGTATGATGTGAATCCATTTAAATTGATACATACCTGTTGTACGGCCAGAATAGGATCTGCCGTGCTGAATGCTCAGTGTGCACTGGAAGAGCACGTGAAGTCTGCTATTGGGCGGAGTGTTCTGCACGTGTCAAATTATGTCAGGCTGATTGATGGTGTGGCTCAGCTCTTAGATTCTTACTCATTTTCTGCCCATATGTTCATCAGTTATTGAGAAAAGGCATCCGACTGACATTGTGGATTTCTTTTTCTTCTTTCAGTTGTCAGTTTTTATGTAAATCGTGCATACATACATATGCACATACTTTTTTTTTTACAAATTTATTTAATTTTATTTATTGGAAGGGGTAGGCCAGGCTGAAATCAGGAGCCCCAGAATCCATCCAGGTCCCCCACATGGAAGACTGGGTCCGAAAAACTTGTGCCATCACTCCTGCCTCCCAGGATGTGCATTAGCAGGAAATTGGGTTCCAGAGAGAAGCCAGGACTTCAGTGCAGGCATCCCCAAGGCTTCTGAACTGCTGCACCAAGTGTTTTCCCCTGTGTTGTGTATTTTAACTGTTACTAAGTACCTAAACATTTAGGGTTAGGTCTTCTTGATAAATGGACCCCTTCATTATTAGGAAGTGGATCTTCTGGATCTCTAGTAATATTCTGTGCTCTGAAATCTACTTTGTCTGACTCTAGCCTTTATTATTAGTATTATTATTGATATTAGGGAGAAGTCTTTTCCTATCCTTTTACCCAGTTTATATCTTTGTATTTAAAGTGTGTTTGCTTTGTATTTTGTAGGTAGCATATAGTTTGGATATAGCACAAGACTCATTTGACAATCTTTTTTTTTTTTTTTAAAGATGTATTTATTTGAAAGAGTTACACAGAAAGAAGAGGAGAGGCAGAGAGAGAGAGAGAGGTCTTCCATCCGCTGGTTCACTCCCCAGTTGGCCACAATGTCTGGAGATGCGCTGATCAGGAGCCAGGAGCCAGGAGTTTCTTCTGGGTCTCCCATGCGGGTGTAGGGGCCCAATAACTTGGGCCATCTTCTGCTTTCCCAGTCCATAGCAGAGAGCTGGATTGGAAGGGGAGCAGCCGGGACTCAAACTGGCACCCATATGGGATGGCGGAACTACAGGCAGTGGCTTTACCTGCTACGCTACAGTGCTGGCCCCGGCAACCTTTTTTTTTTTTTTTTGTTTAAAGATTTATTTCTTTCTCTCTCTGTACTTCTGATCTTTAAATAAATTTTGCATCTGCTGGTTCATTCCCCAAATGACCACAATGGCTATGGCTGAGCCAGGCCATGGCCTGGGAACCAGAAGCTTCTATTCTATCTTCTTTTAATTCAGCTTTGTAATTTATTTATTTGAGATACACAGAGAGGGGAGAGAGATCTTTTTTTTTTAAAGATTGATTTATCTGAAAGGCGGCGTTACAGAGAGGCAGAAGCAGAGGCAGAGAGGGAAAGAGGAGTCTTCCATACGCTGGTTTACTCCCCCAGTGATTGTGACAGCCAGAGCTGGGCCAGTCCGAAGCCAGGAGCCTGGAGCTTCTTTGGGGTCTACACATGGTTGCAGGGGCCCAAGGTTCTGTGCCGTCTTCTGCTGCTTTCTGAGGCCATAGCGGAGAGCTGGATTGCAAGTGGCAGCCGCAACTCGAACTGGATCCTATGTGCGATGCTGGCACTGCAGGCGGTGGCTTTAGCCACAATACTACAGCGCTGGCCCTGATACTACTAATATTCTATTTCCTTTTTTTTTTTTTTTTTTAAGATTTGTTGTATTTATTTAACAGAGAGATTTTTGCATTCTCTGATTCACTTTCCTAATGCCCATAACAGCGAGGGCTGTTAGAGAGAGAGTGACTGACTGACTGACTGAGGCTGAGACCTTCCTTCTGGGGCTGGGTCAGGCCGAAGCCAAGACCCAGGAACACCATCTGGGTCTCCCATGTAGGTAGCAGCAGCCCAAGTACTTGGACCACCTTCTGTTGCCTTCCCATGCACATCAGAAAGAAATTGTATCAGAACTGTCACTCAGATATGAAATGCTGTCATCAGAAATTGCCACTTAGCTCATTATGCCACAACACCAAGCCCTGCAAAACTTTCTCATTCAGTAATTCATCGTTTAGGGGCTGGCCTTGAGGCACAGTAGGTTAAGCCACCCCTTGTGATGTCAGCATCCCATATCAGAATGCTGGTTCAAGTCGCTGCTGATGCCCCTGGGAAGGCAGCAAGGATTGTGCTACTCACAGGGGAGACCCTGTTGGAGTTGTTGGCCAATGGGGAGTGAACCAGCAGATGGAAGGTCTCTGTCTCCCCCTTTGTCTCTGTGCCTTTCAAATCAAATACATAAATCTTTAAAAAAGGAAAATGTTGCAGTATCTTAAAATGAGAACAGCCACTGTAGCTTGATTGATGGATAAGCTAGTTATTTCTCCTGGAAATGGCTGTTCCATCATGCTGCTAAGTGTCAGCCAATCTCTTCTAAATGTTTTGTGAATCATAGTTGAAACTGAAACATCAGAATTAAAGAGCAGTATTTTTTTTCTGAAGTTATTTCTATTGACTGCTTTTTTTTTTTTTTTTTTAAATTTGACAGAGTTAGACAGTGAGAAAGAGACAGAGAGAAAGGTCTTCCTTCCGTTGGTTCACCCCCCAAATGGCTGCTACGGCCGGTGTGCTGCGCCAATCTGAAGCCAGGAGCCAGGTGCTTCCTCTTGTTCTCCCATATGGGTGTAGGGCCCAAGCACTTGGGCCATCCTCCACTGCCCTCCCGGGCCACAGCAGAGAGCTGGACTGGAAGAGGAGCAGCCGGGACTAGAACCTGGCGCCCATATGGGATCCTGGCGCCGCAGGCGGAGGATTAACCAAGTGAGCCACAGCACCAGCCCCTATTAGTCAAAAATTATTAGTCAATTAGTCAAAAAATTACTCTTTACAAATGTTTTCAAGGTCTTGGTAACTTACAGTACAAACGTGTCTTAAATTTTTATTGTGCTTTTTAGGAGAGTACAGAATGAAGATTGTGTATTGGGCCACAGTCAAAAGAGAGCAGGCATATTTTGTATTTCCTGGTATTAATAGTCTCAGAAACACGCAGGATATTTTTCCAAGTGAGAGTTTCCTCATTGTACCTTATTTGCTGAAGATATACCTGTGGAATAGGAGGAGGAGGAAACTAAGACTGAGTAGTTATAGGAATTCATGTGTTACTTGGAAACCTAATTGCTCTCCTTGGTGCCATTCCACTCACAGTTACCCTGGGTAAGGTACCACCGTGGTAACTGCCTTTTCTTCCCAGCAGAGGTAGTTAGTACCATTTGGTGTTTCCCCCAGGGAGGTTTTTGCTTTATGGCTGGGCTAGGGAGGCTAGGCTTACGTAGTTTATGTAATAATAGCCTAGTGAACATTCATAAGTCACAGAACAAACCTGATGGAGAATATTCTCTTTCTATATTGATCTCCAAGAGGACCATGGCTAATAAGTGAGTAGTTTTCTGTTGCTATAATGTGATAACCCCTTGCAATACATGTTGCTGAAAAGGGAGATCAGTAGAGGTGGAGAGAGCCAGTGACTACTTTGATTAATCTGCAAATAACTAAATTTTGTTGCATGCAAAGGACTTGGTTTCTACTCCTGAATTTCCTTCTCATTTTTCCAGTGAACATAGGTCTGTTTTTATATCTTGGAATCCTAGGTTTTCTGATTTTTACTGAGAATGAAAATAAAGCAAATTCTTTTTTTTTTTTTTTGACAGGCAGAGTGGACAGTGAGAAATAGAGAGAAAGGTCTTCCTTTTGCCGTTGGTTCACCCTCCAATGGCCGCCGCGGTAGGCGCGCTGCGGCCAGCGCAGCGCGCTGATCTGATGGCAGGAGCCAGGTACTTATCCTGGTCTCCCATGGGGTGCAGGACCCAAGGACTTGGGCCATCCTCCACTGCACTCCCGGGCCACAGCAGAGAGCTGGCCTGGAAGAGGGGCAACCGGGACAGGATCGGTGCCCCGACCGGGACTAGAACCCGGTGTGCCGGCGCCGCAAGGCGGAGGATTAGCTTAGTGAGCCGCGGCGCCGGCTATAAAGCAAATTCTTTGAGGTACAATATTTAGAGGATATATAGAGCAGCTGGTTGCAGAAAGGAATCTTGGACCAAGAACCAGATTTGGGTTCTAGGTGTAGCTCTGCCCCTGAATCACTGAGTTATTTTAGGCAAAGCATTTATCCATTCTAAACCTCAGCAATAGTAGTACCTACTTACTAACATTGCTAAAAGTATTCAATGAAGTATTGATGCAGTGTTCAGCGCTGTTCGGTAGTTCACTCAATATCAGTTATCACGTCATTCTTCCGGTAGCTGTGTAAGTCTTCCCATTGGAACTGTCTCCATTTCTAACAAGTGGACATGTTGTATTTAGGACCTTTGCAACTCTGCCCTATTATGATAGCACAGATTGAGTGTCCTGGAAGCTGCTGTCCCCCTGGTCTTGTTGTGGGTATAATGGTCATCAGGGTGTGAGACAGGATGGATCGTGATAATGACTCTAACAGACTCTATCTTCACAGACCACTACGTACACCCGCCGGGGCCATGGCACATGCACCAGCCCAGGCTGTTCCTTTACATATGTCACCAGGCACAAACCACCTAAGTGCCCTGCCTGTGGTAACTTCCTGGGAGGGAAGTGGATCCCAAAGGTAAGTCCATTGACCATTACTGCTTTGGAAGTCCCACAAAATGGGTTTCCTGTTGCCTTTGGGAACAGGTGACTTTTAAAGTTAACAGTCTGTTTTCTTTTCTGACAGGTAATCATTTTTATTTTAAGCAGTTTACTTAGAAATAAAAATAGAGTAAAATGTTGGCCACAATCTTATACTATCCAAAGAAAAGCCTTTATTAGTTAGCATTTTGATAATACTTTATTCCTATCTTCTTCCCATGAATGAAGTCAATTCTGTATCTTTTTTTTTTTTTCATATAATGTATCTTGCCATTAAATACTCTTTAGTAGCACTATCATTGATTGTGTCTTGGTTTCCCATGAATGACTACACTGTTAATTCATTTCCTGTTAGGCTGAGTGTTAACAATATGCCCTCAATATTGACTGTGTGGTTATTGTTCTGGTGCATAGCTTAAAATATTTTTCAGTCTCATTGGAAGTAGAAATCCTCCGAACCAGTGTTGAGGCACAGCAGGTTTAGCCACCACCTGGGATACCTGCATCCCGTATTGGAGTGCCAGTTCAAGTCCTGGCTGCTCTACTTCCTTTCCAGCTTCCTGCTTATTATGAGCTTGGGAAGGCACTAGAATATGACTCAAGTACTTGGGCCCTTGTCAGCCACATGGGACACCCGGATGGAGCTCCTGGCTCTGGCCTTGCCCGGATCTGGCTATTGTGGCCATTATGGGTGTGTTGGGGGGGGTGTGTGTGACCCAGCTAATGGAAGATCTCTCCTTCCCTGCTATTCCCTTTCTTTTCCTCTCTTCCTCTTGATTCCTCTCCTTCTCTCTCTGTCTCTTTCATTCTGCCTTTCAGATAGATAGATATATAGATTGATAGATCTTTAAAATAACAAAAAGAGGGGACCGACACCATGGCTCATTTGGCTAATCCTCCACCTGCAGTGCCGGCATTCCATATGGGTGCCAATTCTAGTCCTGGTTGCTCCTCTTCCAGTCCAGCTCTCTGCTGTGGCCCAGCAGGGCAGTGGAGGATGGCCCAAGTGCTTGGGCCCTGCACCTGCATGGAAGACCAGGAGGAAGCACCTGGCTCCTGGCTTCGGATCGGTGCAGCACGCTGGCCGTAGCGGCCATTTGGGGGGTGAACCAACAGAAGGAAGATCTTTCTCCCTGTCTCTCTGTCTCTCTCTCTCTCTCACTGTCTAACTCTATCAAATAAAAAAATAAAATAACAAAAAGAAATGAAAGTCCTTAACATGAAAGTCAAGGTCTTTCATAGTCTGACTTCACAATGCATGCCTATCTACCTTTCTACCTCTCTCTTTCCTATCCCAGACTCAAAGATTGTTGCACATCTGATGAGAATATTTTACTGTTCCTGGCTCACTGTAAATTTTTTTTAAGCTTTATTTATTTGAAAGGCAGAGTTACTGAGAGAAAGAGACAGAAAGAGAGATTGATCTTCCATCCCCTGGTTCACTCCCCCGATGACTGCAGTGGCCAGGCCAGGCCATGCTGAATCCGGGAACTTCATCCAGGTTTCCCATGTGGGTGGCAGGGACCCAAGCACTTGGGCTATCTTCCCACTGCCTTCCCAGTCATGTTAGCAGGGATCTGGATCTGAAATGCAAGAGCCAGGACTCAAATTGGTCCCATACAGGATGCTTGTATTGCAGGCAGCGGCTTAATCTACACCATAGCATTGACCCCTCTTCGTAAATATTAGTTCTTCCATGAAACATCCTTAAATTTCCTTAGGGAAGAATTTTCCCAAAGTATATTCCTTTAATACTAAATTGCAGTCGTCTCTACTTTTTTTTAAGATTTATTTTATTTATTTGATAGAATTACAGAGAGAGGTAGAGACAGAGAGGTCTTCCATCTGCTGGTTCACTCCCAGATGGCCACAATGGCCAGAGCTGCGCCTGTCTGAAGCCAGGAGCCAGGAGCTTCTTCCAGGTCTTCCATGTGGGCACAGGGGCCCAAGGACTGGGGCCATCTTCTACTGCTTTCCCAGGCCATAGCAAGGAGCTGGATCAGAAGTGGAGCAGCTGGGACTCAAACCGGTGTGCATATGGGATGCCGGCACCGCTGGTGGAGACTTTAGCCACTATGCCGTAGTGCTGGCCCCAGTCATCACTATTTAACATTGTTTCTGTTAATGTCATGTTGTGAACTCCTTAATAACCTTTGTATCCCCCAACACCTTTGCCCTTAGAAGAAGATAAGAAATGAACATCATAGCTCTATTCCTGTGAGGTTCAGTACAGGTGTTATGTGTTGGATGTGTGGCAGTTACCAGATAAAAGATAAATAGTACTTGTCAGATTATTATGAGATTTTAAGTTTTTAGGGCTAAAATGAAGTAGGGGGTAAATTCCCAATTAGCTCAGAGAGGAAAGATGTTTGTAAGGACTGGAGTAGACAGGGAAAATAATCTTGACGGATCAGCAGAATTTGGTTTGGTAGAAAAGGAAAGAGAAGGTTTGTTTTTGTGAAAATCACTTAGACTAGGCTAGTGGTTGTCATGTGTTTAACTCGGCATGATCCATACTGACCCATATAGAGGAAACTTGTATAGCAGCATGCCTTTGAATTCCTCTGCTGGACTCTCCACAGAAAGCTCTTTGAGAACTGCTGGGGTGGTGACTTTGGCCTTCGGGGTGAGTGTTGGAGATCAGGGTAGCACCAATTCCAGAGGCCTGGATCTCCTGATAATTGAGAATACAAATCTAGAGTTAGCATCCTCAGTTCAAATTCGTGATTCCCAAATTTTTAACTATGTAGTCTTGCACAGGAGATTTTATATCTCTCTTCCCTGGCGTACGTTTCCTCTCTTTTGTAAATGGAAGTTAATAATAGTCCTTACCTCATTAAGGTTGTTGGGGGAGCTCAAATGAAATTTTCAAAAAGCTTTTTCTTTTCTTTCTTTCTTTTTTTTTTTTTTTTTTTTTTTAAGATTTATCCAATTGTTTGGAAGGCTGAGTTAGAACTTTGCAATGGCTGGAGCTGGGCTCATCTGAAGCTAGGAGCCAGGAGGTTATTCTGGTTCTCCCATGTGGGTGCAGGGGCCCAAGCACTTGAGCCATCTTCCACTGCCTTCCCACGTGCATTAGCAGGAAGCTGGATCGGATCTGAAGTGGAACAGCCAGGACTCACACCGGCCCCGTATGGTATACCAGTGCTGGTGGCGGCTTAACCTGCTGCGCCCAAGAACCAGCCCCAAAATTTATTTCTTTTTATTTTTTAAGATGTATTTATATGAGGAGCTGGTGCTGTGGCACAACAGGTTAACGCCCTGGCCTGAAGTGCCGGCATCCCATATGGGCGCCAGTTCTAGTCCCAGCTGCTCCTCTTCCCATCCAGCTCTTTGGTATGGCCTGGGAAAGCAGTAGAAGATGGCCCCAGTCCTTGGACCCCTGCACCCACATGGGAGACCCGGAAGAAGTTCCTGGCTCCCGGCTTCGGATCGGTGCAGCTCTGGCTGTTGTGGCCATCTGGGAGTGAACCATCAGATGGAAGACCTCTCTCTCTCTCTGTCTCCCTCTCTCTGTAACTCTGTCTTTCAAATAAATAAAATAAATCTTAAAAAAAAAAAAAGTATTTATTTGAAAAGCAGAGTTACAGAGAAAGAGAACTTAGAAGCCGGCGCCGCGGCTCACTAGGCTAATCCTCCGCCTTGCGGCGCCGGCACACCGGGTTCTAGTCCCGGTCGGGGCACCGATCCTGTCCCGGTTGCCCCTCTTCCAGGCCAGCTCTCTGCTGTGGCCCGGGAGTGCAGTGGAGGATGGCCCAAGTCCCTGGGCCCTGCACCCCATGGGAGACCAGGAGAAGCACCTGGCTCCTTGCCATCGGATCAGCGCGGTGCGCTGGCCGCAGCGTGCCTACCGCGGCGGCCATTGGAGGGTGAACCAACGGCAAAGGAAGACCTTTCTCTCTGTCTCTCTCTCTCTCTCACTGTCCACTCTGCCTGTCAAAAATAAATAAATAAAAAAAAAAAAGAGAACTTAAATTGGCTGCTTCACTCCCCGAATGGCTGCAATGGCCAGGCCTTGGCCAGGCTGAAGCCAGGAGTCAGGAGATTCATCTGGGCCTCCCACATGGGTGCAGGGGCCCAACTTGGGCTATCATCCACTGCTATCCCAGGTGTACTAGCAGAGAGCTGGATCAGAAATGGAGCAGCCAAGACTTGAACTGGTGTCCATATGGGATGTCAGTGCTGCAGGCCATGGGTTTAATCAGCTGTGTGCAGTGTCAGTCCCTCTATGAGATTTCGTCCATGTAAAATGGGTGGCACTGTTTCTGGTACATATTAAATCCCCCCACCATGATCATGATTGGGAGCAGGGTGTACAACTCTTATTTTGAGAGACAGGGCCTGATACTGCGTCTCTTGGGAGGTTTTGTTGAATTTTTTGCACCCACCTTTAGTGTGTTTCTGTGATGCCAGGAATTATTCCCCCAAAACGTACATCCACCGCTGCAAGAGGGGCATTGATTGAATAGTAGAATCCTCCTTGGCCATTCATCACTCATGTGAAGCAGCTCTGTCCATGACCACTTGTTGGCGTGCAGTGTGTTAGTAATCGTGGTGGACTTGTTTCTCCTTCAGGCTTGCTTTGTTTTCCTTTGAAATAACTTAGGCGCATTGGTTTTCCTACTAAGATCAAGCTCATGGCATGAAAACAATGTTTTTTCCCTTAACCACTTGCTTCCCATCATCACTTAGTAAAGTAGCTTCCCCCAACACACACACATTTTTTGCAAGAATTACCGTGTAAAGAGTAAATGCTGTAGTTTCTAAAGATCATAGGAACAGAATGAGTGTGAGAAGAAAAAAGGTCACATTTTAGCATTAGTGCAGTTAGATTTTTAAAGATAAAAGTGATTTTATCAGGTAGTTGAATTCCATGTTTCCTGCTGAGGAAAAATCAATTCAAGAGAAATAGTTTTCGAAGTCCTTGTGAAGTCCACATAGCTAATGATGGCAGCCCTTTCCTGCTAAGCCACACGTAGACATTTCTATGCTGTTTAGCCACCAAATCACAGATTCATTGAGTTGTGATTTTTGAGGCAGCAAATATGAATTGTTTGTAAAAGCTCCAGTGTGGCTCTGCTGGTCAGGAAATGACTCACCTTTTCTGGTATTGTTCCAGAGTTCATGCTGGTTAAAGTTAGCTCAGGCAGTGTGGCATAGTTCCCAATGAGTTAGATGGAACAAAAGATCATGTAGAAGGCTGTTTTCGTGCAAGGCTTCCTTCTCCTAGGCTCTCATGGCAATAATTGAGGTCCCTCTGGTTATATCCTCTTTTCTTCTTGAAAGAAAGCAACATCTGGGTACAGTGCTGTGGTATAGCAGGTGGAGCCACCGCCTGCAGTGCCAGCATCCCATATGGGCCCTGGTTCAAGACCTGGATGCTCTCCTTCCTATCCACTTCTCTGCTTTGGCCTGGGAAAGCCGTAGAAAATGGCCCAAATGCTTGGGTTCCTGCTCCTGCGTGGGAGACCTGGAAGAAGCTTCTGGCTCCAGATCAGCCCAGCACTGCCCATTGGAGCCATTTTGGGAGTGAACAGGCGGATGGATGAAAATTCTCTTTCTCCATCTTTCCTCCTCCCCCTCTCCCTCTTTCCCTCTCCCTCCCACCCTTCCTTCCTCCCTCTTTCCCTCTCTCCCTCCCCCCTCTACCTTTCCCTTGTTCCTCTCTCTGTCTCTGCTTCTCTCTAACTTTACCTTTCAAATAAATAAATAAACCTTAAAAAAATAAGCAGTATCTAAGAAGAGTAGGTTGAGTCATGTGAGATCATCAGGGAGAGGTTTTTGTTCAGATTGCTTAAATGATCTAATCCTCCTGCAGACAATTCTTGTCTAAAACAGCTGCATGGGGGAGGGCATTGTGGCTTGGTGAGTTGGGTTCCACCTGGGAAACCTGCTTTGCATATTGGAGTACCTGGATTCCAGTTGTGGCTACTCCACTTCGGATCCAGCTTCTTGCTAACGCACCTGGGACACAACAGAAGGTGGCTCAACTGCTTGAGCCTCTACCATTCATGTGGGAAATGTGCATGAAGTTCCAGGCTCCTGACTTCAGCCTGGCTCAGTCCTGGCTGTTGCAGGCATTTGCAAAATAAACTAGTGGATGGAAGATCTCTGTCTCCAGCACCGTCACTCTGCCTTTTATGTATATGAAAATAAGTAAGGCCGGCACCGCGGCTCACTAGGCTAATCCTCTGCCTGCAGCGCCGGCAGTCCGGGTTCTAGTCCTGGTTGGGGCGCTGGATTCTGTCCCGGTTGCTCCTCTTCCAGTCCAGCTCTCTGCTGTGGCCCAGGAAGGCAGTGGAAGATGGCCCAGGTGCTTGGCCCCTGCACCCGCATGGGAGACCAGGAGGAAGCACTTGGCTCCTGGCTTTGGATTGGTGCAGCGTGCTGGCTGTAGTGGCCATTTGGGGGGTGAACCAACGGAAGGAAGACCTTTCTGTCTCTCTGTCTCTCTCTAACTCTGCCTGTCAAAAAAAAGAAAGAAAGAAGCATTTAAAACAAAGTCTGATACTTGGTAGTGTTTCGCTCAAAGATCTGTAAGCGATGAGTTTAGTCATTTGTTTTCTGCTTTTTCCTCTCCAGCAGTAAATCAGTTCTGTGCAGTTTACTCAGCCTCACAGGCTGTTAGTGTGTTAGAATCTGAGATTCCTTTACCGGAGCGCTCTTGAAGGTTATCTGATACTGGTTCTTAACCCGGAAAGTACGCTGCCCAGATGCCTGTGGAAATGTGTTTTTGGTAGTCAGTGACTAGGAGATAATGTTGACATGGATAGCATTAGCCACAAGCGCCCAGCTTTCTGCAACACATGCAGTGAAGCATTGAGCTACCCAGAATGCTGTCTGGCTCCTGTTGACAAGCACTAGGAGCCCGTCCCTTTGTTATTTCATAATGGAGATGGGGATTCAGGTGAGGCTTGCCCTAATACATAACTAACTAGGAGTGATGTCGAGCCTCACTAGAATGCTGCTTGTGTGTTCTGTTTCTTATAGTTTACAATGCCTCGCATGATGCACATGGATCAGGCCGAATCTGGGAGCCAGGAACTCAGTCCACGTCTCCTATGTGGGTGGCAGGGACCTACTAGTTGGTTCCCTCGGCAGGGTTGGGGGTCTGTGTTAGAAGGAAGCAGATCTAGAACTTGAACTTGGGTATTCTGCTACAGGATGCTGTGTATCAAGAAGCATCTTAGCTACTATACCTAACACCTGCCCTAGGCCAAGAGCTTTTAAAAATATAATTATCTGGGGCCACCATTGTGGCACATCTGGTTAAGCCACCACAGGTTAAGCCGCCGAATATGACACTGACATCACATATGAGCTCCAGTTCTAATCCAGCTCCCTGCTAATTTACCTGGGAAAGCAAAAGAAGATGGTCCAAGTACTTGAGCCCCTGCCACCCACAAAGGATACCCAGATGGAGTTTCTGGCACCTGGGTTTGGCCTTGCCCATCCCTCGCAGATGTGGCCATTTGGGGAGTGAACCAGAAGGTGAAAGTTCTGTGTCTGCCTCTCTGCAACTCTGCCTTTGAAATAAATAAATCTTTTTTTTTAAGTAGACCTATATGACATAGCAGCTGATGCTTTTTTTTTTTTTTTTAATTTTTTTTTTTTTTTTGAAAGAGTGACAAAGACTTATCTTCCAGATCTTCCATGTGGGTGGCAGGGGCCCAAACATTTGGACTGTCTTCTGCTTTTCCCAGGCCACTAGCAGGTAGCTGGATCAGAAGTATAGCAGCTGGGACATGAACTGGTGCCCAACAGTGATGCGGGTGGCGATTTTACCCTTCATGGCACAATGCCGGCCTTGCAGTTGATGCTTTTAATGAGTTTGACTGTTTCTAGCACATCATTAATGTATCTTGAGTTCATTTGAGCGAGTGCAATGTATCTGACATGTGTAAGACATTCTTAAGATTGGTTTGTAAGACTCTAGGTCAGAAAGATAGGGTATTCCCAGGGCTGAGACACTGGCATCCCTTCTGGGCACCAGTCGAGTCCTGGCTGCCACTTACAATCCTGCTCCCTGCTAATGCACCTGGAAAGCACCAGAAGATGGCCCAAGCACTTGAATCCTTGCCACCCACATTGGAGATTCAGATGAAATTCTAGGCTTCTAGCTTCAGCCTGGTCCAACCCTGCCCATTGCAGCCATTTAAAAAATAAACCAGGGGATGGAATCAATCAATCCTTCAATCCTTCTCCCTCTCCCTCTTCTCCCGCGCCCCCCTCCCCCCCCATAACATAACTCTGCATTTCAAAAAATTTTTTGCTTTTAGAGTATTGGTTCATTGTCAGGGGAAGCCCGACGGGCCAAGAGGAGAGGGCAAAAGGGTAAGAGCGAGGAAGAGAGTGTAAGAGAGATCAGAGAGGGCACGTGTTCAGGAACAGGTCCTGTTAAACCTTTGCCGGGGTACGGGCAAGGAAGGAGGAGTATCGAATCGCATTAGGGTGGCGGTGGAGCTGACAACCGTGGTTGGGCAGTGGATTCGCCTGGCTTCCAGCAATGGAAGGTTTAAAGGTTGGGGCATTTGGAAGCTTTGAGTTCTTTGTGAGAATGGGACCATATTGTGATTAATTTAATCTCATAAAAGGACCATCAAAATAAACAGTTTTGGACATTTAGACCCAATGTGGCAGATTGCTGGCCTTGTTCTGTATGCACATTTATAGACTTGCAACAATCAAAATTCAAACCAAAAAGTTCCAGCATTTGTTTGGTAACACCTGCAGAGGCAGGCCAATTGGAAATGAGTTAGGAAGAGAATGGCTTTATGCTAAATGAGACGTCAGTACTTGTAGTCAATGGAACCTGGCATCAGGAGACTTTTAGCAGGTTCTTTTTTTTTTTTTTTTTTTTTTTTAATATTTATTTGCAAGGCAGAGAGATCTTCCATCTGCTGTTTGACTTCCCAAATGGCTGCAATAGCAGGGACTGGTCCAGGCCAACCCCAGGAGCTCCATCCTAGTCTTCTATGTAGGTGGCAGGGATCCAAGTAATTGTGCTATATTCCACTGCTTTTCCAGGCACATAAGCAAGAAGCTGAATCGGAAGCAGAACAGCCGAGACTCTAGCACTCTAGTATGGGATTCTGGTGTCACAAGCAGTGGCTTAACCCCCTGCAGCACAACGCCGGCCCTGATTCATATGACTTTTATACCTGGGACCTTAAGTTAGCTGGTCTCAGTTTTCTTGTCTGCTGTCCATATGTTATTATGAAGAGGATCAAATGAGAGAATATTTGTGAATATTGTTAACTCTTAAACACCTTATGTATACAAGATATTCTTATTTTTCCTAGGAAAAGCCAGCCAAAGTCAAAGTGGAATTGACTTCTGGTGTCTCCTCCAAAGGCTCTGTGGTTAAAAGGAATCAGCAGCCTGTCAACACTGAGCAAAATTCCTCTAAGGAAAACGCCTCCAAACTGACACTGGAGAACTCGGAAGCTGTAAGCCAGCTCCTCAATGTAGCTCCTCCAAAAGTGAGTGAGGAGAATGAGTGGGAGGAGGTGATCATCTCTGATGCCCACGTCTTGGTCAAGGAAGCACCTGGAAATCATGGCGCAGTAGTCAGTAAGACTCCAATCGTCAAGAGTGGTGTGCAGCCTGAGGTCTCTCTTGGTACATCTGAGAGCGACAGTCCTGGACCAGACATACCGCTGCTGGCAGAGGGCACCGGCACCTCCAGTCCATTCCCTGTTCCTAAAAAACCTCCTGGGTAAGTCTCTGTGTGTTTGTGTTCTAGGGCTGCGTTTAGAACAGCTGAGGCAAGGCCCCGTGTTTGTTTTGGCCCATGTCCATAGAATTCCTGAGAGAGGCAGCTGGACCCAGTTAATGGCTCCTAGGAACATGCCTTTCTTCTCCACTGTGCTGTCCATGCACCTGTGTTACATTCATCACACAGGTCTTTTGGTTCTAAGATTTATTTATTTGAAAGCAACAGAGAGAGGGAGGGTCAGAGAGAGAGCTTCTGTCCGCTGGCTCATCCGCCTAAATGGCCACAATAGCTGGGTCTGGGCCAGGCTGAAGCCATGTACCAGGCAGGTGCCCAAGTACTTGGGCCATCTTCTATTGCCTTAGCAGGCACATTAGCAGGAAAGTAGATTGGAAATAGAATAGGTGGGTCTTAAACCAGCACACCAGTATGGGATGCTGGCATCGCAAGTAGCAGCTTAACCTGTACCACAGTGCTAGCCTGTAACACATCTGGGTTTCTTCTCTTTTCTCTCCTCTCCTCTCCTCTCCTCTCCTCTCCTCTCCTCTCCTCTCCTCTCCTCCCCTCCCCTCCCCTCCCCTCCCCTCCCCTCCCCTCCCCTCCTCTACAATGTGTTTTATTTATTGGAAAGGCAGAGTTAGATCTTCCATTCACTGTTCACACCTCAGATGGCTTCAATGGCCAGGATTGGGCCAGGCGAAAGCCAGGAGGAGCTTCTTCCAGGTCTCCCATGTGAGTGCAGAGGCCCAAGCACTTGGGCCATCCTTTGCTGCTTTCCCAGATGCTTTAAAACTGGATTGGAAGCAGAGTATCTGGGACTCCTAATGGTGGCCATGTGGGATGCTGGTGTTGTAGACAGCAGCTTAAGCTCTCCATAGCAGTTATGAGAGTCTTGCTGGCCCAGGCTGAAGGCAGTGTTATAAAATGAGTTACCGATCGCAGATACTAGATTTGGAAAAAGAAGTCTTGTTATAGTGCCCTGTATAAAGTCCTGGCCTGGTGGTCAGAGAACTTGGTTCTACTTGTGACCATACCTGGGTTTTGTGTGACCTTGGATGTAGTCACCTTGTGCCTTTGAGTTCAGTTTTCTTTAAAATATCTTGAGTTGCATATTAAACAGTCTTATCTTGGAGTAAGCATTTGGCCCAGTATCCCACGTTGGAGTACCTGGGTTCAGTACTTGGCTCCAGTTCCTGATGCTAACCTCCTCCCTTCCTGAGAGACAGTGGTGATGGCTCAAGTGACTGAGCTCCTGCCGCCCACATGGAAGAGACCTGGATCCAGTTCTCTGCTTGCAGCTTCAGCCCCAGCCCCAGCATTATTGTGGCCATTTAGGAGAGTGAGCCAGCAGATGAGAGCTCTCTTACTCTATTTCTCTTGTCTCTGTCACAAATAATTCTTTTAATATCTATTCTCACAGGCTGACCGTAAAGACTGAAAAGCTTGTGTTCAATGCATGTAGGCTAGTGCCTTGCAAGTAGGAAGTTGTTAAGTACAATCCGTCATTTCCTCTTCTTTTCTTCCTCAGTGGCTTCACTGGGTTCTACCTGCAGTCCTTCCCAGAAGCTGTTGTGTTCTTGTAACTGAAGGCCTTATTTGTTTATTTTTTTGGTTCTCAACAGGGGACAGTTTTTCCCCCCGGTGATATTTTGACAATGTTTAGAGACATTTTTGGTTGTTAGAACTGGGGTGTAGATGTGCCACTGACATCTAGAGGCATGTGGAGGGAAGCTAAACACCCTACAGTGCATAGGGTAACCTCCCGCAGCAAAGAATTACCTACCTGTGAATGGTAACAGGTTAGCATTCTAGTTTAAAGTTAGGGTTTTTAACTTTTGTTGTTGAATAAGCAGCCTGTTCACGTGGTTCAGACTCCAGAGGTGTGGGAATATCCGCTAATAAAACCTCCCTCTGTCCGATGCTCCAGCTGTCCACTTCCCAGAGACGGTATTCCCAGGCTTCTGTGTTTCTAGGGATATGGCAAAGATGTACAAATAAATAGGCATGTGTGTCATTAACATGCCTTGCTGGTTTTTGGTTTTGTTTTCAAATTTCAAGTTTTTTATTTAGCACTGTACTTTGGAGTTGGTTTGTGTCCTTAAAGAACTAGGCTGTGCAGACCTGTTGCTTGGGACATGTGAATCATTTCAGCACAAATTAATTGAGGCCTTCTGTGAGACAGGACCTGTGCTCACTGATTGTGTGTGTGTGTGTGTGTGTTAAAGATTTATTTTATTTGAAAAGCAGAGTCACAGAGAGGCTGAGGCAGAGAGAGAGGTCTTCCATCTGCTGGTTCACTGCTGGAGCTATGCTGATCCAAAGCCAGGATCCAAGAGCCCCCTCCAGGTCTCCTACGCAGGTGCAGGGGCCCAAGCACTCGGGCCATTGTCACTGCCTTCCCAGGCCACAGCAGAGAGCTGGATCGGAAGTGGAGCAGCCAGGACTCGAACTGGTGCCCACATGGGATATCGGCAGCTTAACCTGCTGTGCCACAGCACTGACCCCAAATGTGTGTTTTTAATATTGATTTTGTTTTTATTTCAAAGAGTGAAAGAAAATTTTCCATCTGCTAGTTCACTCCCCAGATGGCCACAGCAGCCAGGGCTGATTCAGACTGATGCCAACAGCCTAGGTCTGCATCCTGGCCTCCCATGTGGCTGTCAGGGATCCAAGCACTTGGACAGTCTTCTGTGGCTTTGTCCAGGCCGTTAGCAGGGAGCTGGATCAGAAGTGGAGCAGCCTGGATAGAAATCGGTTCCCATGTAGGATGCCAGTGTCACAGGCTTTATGTACTACATTACAACGCTGGCCCCTGTGCTCACCATTACAGAAAATGTCAACTGTGTTCTCCAGGTTCTTGAAGCTGCCTTCCTGTGGGAGGCTGGTACACATTAAATACTTGCTGAGGTTGGGCCGGATGATTTATTGTAACTGCAGTAGCTGTTGGTGTTGTACACCGGGGATACAGTTCTCTTGTGTCCTTATATTGACCCCATAAAGTTTGGTGATTCCTGTCCTTTTTAAGTATTGGAAACTTGACGTTAACATGGGATTAAGATGTTTTCTCAAGGCCACACAGTTCTACAGTGGTTGACTTGAAATCTATCTAAAGCCTGACAGGTTGCACTTTGATTTTCATCTCCCAGGCCAGGATTTCCAGGTTTTCCTTCTTGATTTTTTAGGGTTGACCTGCCCAAAGCCCCAGAGCTCAAAGGCAGAGCACGGGGCAAGCCCTCACTGCTGGCTGCAGCAAGACCCATGAGAGCGATTCTACCAGCCCCAGCTAATGTGGGACGAGGCAGCAGCGTGGGACTGCCCAGGACCAGGCAGGCCTTTCCCCTGAGTGGTAAGAGCGGGCTCAGACAGGGCAGGAAGGGTTGACTGATGGGAAGGGGGCAGGAGTAGGGTGGTAAAGGGGGATGGGAACCTTGAGGAGACTTTGAATGCACATGAGTCACTTGTTGGGCCCCGGTTCTCTCAGATAAGACCCCCTCTGTGAGGACTTGTGGCCTGAAGCCAAGCACTCTGAAGCAGCTGGGCCAGCCCATCCAGCAGCCCCCTGGCACCAGTGAGGTGAAGGTAAGACCCCTTCCCCACAAGGGGATTGTGTGGATGCCTGGTTGCTTCTATTTAATGTGTCAAAGCCGCAGGCAGGGGGCGGACAGAGCCCAGTTCTTACACTGGTAGATCTTTGGGAAGTTAACGTGAATGGCTATCTTTTAATAAAATGGATGCATATATTTTTAAAGCTTTTATTTTAAAATAATATATAACTTAGAAAAAAGTTGTAATGCTTGAAATAGTGCATTCAACTCTTGCCCAGAGACATGCATTGTCAGTGCACCAGCCTGTTTTGCTGTGTCATTTGTATCTACACTGTGTGTGTCAAGTACACTTAATTAAAGGGTAAATTACTTGGCTTTTACTCCTTACTGCTTCTTTGTGTATTTCTTAAGGATACGGACATTGTACTGAAACACTGAATCACTACTTTAATTTCCCATTTGCATCTCAATTTTGTCAGTTTTAATATAGCATTTTCCCTCATCTGTTAAGTTCTTAATATAGCATTTTCTCTCATCTGTAGAGGGTCCATTCTAGGATCAGATACTGCATTTAGTCGTCATGTCTTTGTAGCCTCCTTTTGAAAATAAATGCATGGCTGTTACGGAAGACTCAGGTGAAGGAGAGAGACAGTCCCTGGTGATCTTGCCATGCCGAGCTGACTTCTGCTGATAGTCTGTGTGAACATTCCTCCTTGGACTAGTTTGTGGCCTATATTTTCCATTCAGTTTAGTGAATGATTATTAAATGTTTTCCAGATGCCAAAATTTCAAGCATTCAGTTGCATCTATTCTTGAATTTTTGTTAGTTTCCATGTATGACTAGCATAGTTATCAGAATTCCCTGAAACATATGCATTTTTTTTTTAAGATTTATTTGAAAGACAGAGTTATAGAAAGAGGGAGAGATAGAGAGGTGTTCCATCTGCTGGTTCACTCCTCAAATGGTGGCAGTGGCCAGAGCTGAGCTGATCTGAAGCCAGGAGCTTCTTCTAGGTTAGCCATGTGGGTTCAGGAACTTAAGCACTTGCGCCATCCTCTGCCACTTTCCCAGGGGCATTTGCAGGGAGCTGGATCAAAAGTAGAGCAGACGGGACTAAAACCAGCCCCCACATGGGATGCTGATGCTGCAGGCCCAGGCTTGAACCTGCTGTGCCACGGCACCACCCCCATCACATGCATTTTTACATCGCAGGCCAGTAAACATATACACATTTACAATTTAATGAAGCCCTGCCACGATCGTATATAGTCACTCTGGAGTTTCCCCTTTCTCATTTGCAAAATGCTGGTTTCAACCCATTATATTAATGTCAGGACCCCCTCCATGGATTGTGGCCTGCAGTTTTGAAAACTCCACAGCCCCCACTGGAATAGGAAAACCTGTCTGCCGTCTCCCTTACCCTGTGCTCTTTGTCAGGTCACTTTCTGTGGTTGATATCTTTGAATTGACTGAGAAGAATATCAGTGGGCTTTCTCTTTGAGGATTGTTCGGTTTGCTCCCCAGATATGATGTTGGCTCTGAGTGTATGTGATTGCATGTGGGATAGAAGGAAGGTGTCAACCCCAGTAGCTTGTAGGTTTCAAGTCCTCAGAATCCCTTTATGTCTACTCCTACTTGGGCAGTCCCCAAGGCTTCTTTGTAAGTAGTTGCCTTTTGATGGGTAGACACCGGGCATTTGTTAAAAACCAAGCCCTTTTGCTAGTTTTAAACTAGTTAACAGGTACCTGAAATCTTATATCCTAAATATCAACTGTATTATTAAAGAATAATTTTAATTTAGAATGTTTTATGTTGTCTTTGGTTTTTTGTTTTTTGTTTTTTGTTTTTAATCTGAGAGAAGTGGAGATCATAGTCTCTAAGGTTTTTATAGCTAGGTAGACCTGAGTTCCCAGAGCCCCAGAATGGTGTGGGACAGAGGGTCCCTTAACCACTAACAGTCAAAATGACTAATGACTTGTTTGAGATGCAAATTCATTTTTTTTTTTACAGGCAGAGTAGATAGTGAGAGAGAGACAGAGAGAAAGGTCTTCCTTTTTGCCGTTGGTTCACCCTCCAATGGCCGCTGCGGCCGGCGCATCGTGCTGATCCGAAGCCAGGAGCCAGGTGCTTCTCCTGGTCTCCCATGGGGTGCAGGACCCAAGGACTTGGGCCATCCTCCACTGCCTTCCCGGGCCATAGCAGAGAGCTGGCCTGGAAGAGGGGCAACCGGGACAGAATCCGGCACCCTAACTGGGACTAGAACCCGGTGTGCTGGCGCCGCAAGGCGGAGGATTAGCCTATTGAGCCACGGCGCCAGCCGTCTTTGTTTTTTAGTTATATAAATAATATATACATTCCTTTTTATGTTCATTAAATAAAAGTTAAAAAATTTTAAATTAAAAAAAAATACATTCCTTTTAGAACACTTGAAGGTATTATAGACAGAGAGATGGTGGAGGTAGATGGCCATGGTCTTCTCACCCGGTGATGTTTTAGTGAAGAATCCTTCCAGCTTCTTCCTTTGACCACATTGTTCAGCTCTTTGTTTGTGTGTATAGCTATTACATACTTTGATTACCTAACAATAGCTGTGGATCTGATTCATGGGGTAGCAACCCTGGACTTGCATGCCACTCAGCCCGTGGGCTGGTGACTGCCAGCTGGCAGTCCAGAGGGCTCATCTGGAGCATGGCTCTCCAAGTTCCCCAAGAAACTGTTTCCTCAAGTAGTTTCAGCACGTGGGACCTCGGGATTTTAGGCAGGGTTTGAAAAGACTAAAACTCAATCTGATTTACAGCTACCAAGTGGTCCATGTAACAGGACGTCTGGGGTGAAAGTTGTGGAAGTCAAGCCTGACATGTTTCCTCCGTATAAGTACAGCTGCACTGTTACTCTGGTAAGTGTGTTTCCTGCTGCTGGGTTGATGTGGAGATGGTTTTACTTTGTTGGGGCTGGGGAAGAGGGCAGGTCATGGCTGGAATTGAGAGTAGGGCTAGGTCAAGATCATCAGCACTGATGGTCTTATCACTGACGGAAATGATGGCTGCCAGGAGAATCTGCTAGCTGAATTCATTTTTTCCCCAGTGGATGCCTGTAAAGCATAGGCTAGTTGATTTTCTTTTTATTTATTTATCTGAAAGAGTTACACAAAGAGAGGAGAGGCAGAGGGAGAGGTCTTATATCCGCTGGTTCACTCCCCAATTGCAACAACAGCCGGAGCTGTGTTGAGCTGAGTCCAGCAGCCAGGACCTACTTCTAAGTCTCCCACATGGGTGTAGGGGCCCAAAGACTTGGACCATCTTCTGCTGCTTTCTCAGGCCATAGCAGAAGCTAGATCAGAAGTGAAACAGCCAGGACTCAAACCAGCGCTTATATGGGCTGCCGGCACTGCAGGCGGCAGATTTACTCACTATGCCACAGTGCCAGCACCATAGGCTAGTTGATATCAGGGTATTTTTGAGAGTAGACAGACAGGAGAATCCAGTCCAGATTGAGCATTGGGCGGTCTTTGAACCCTCTAGTCTACAAAGTGTTCCCATGAATGAGTTTAGATAGTGTTGCATTTTCCTCCCTGAAACAGTCACATTCTGTTGCTTTCATATAGAACTTACTTGGTTTAACCTAGTAATACCCACAAGAGTTTTTCTCCCCTTTCCCTATTTTTATTATTTTTTTAAGATTTACTTATTATTTGAAAAGCAGAATTATGGAGAGAGAACGAGACCTTCTATCCACTGTTTGATGCCCCAAATGGCTGCATTGGCCGGAGCTGGGCCAATCTGAAGCCAGGAGCCAGGAGCTTCTTCCAGGTCTTCCACGTGGGTGCAGGGATGCAAGCACTTAGGGCATCTTCTGCTGCTTTTGCCAGCCATTGGCAGGGAGCAAGATCAAAAGAGGAACAGCCAGGACTTGAACCAGTGCCCATACGGGATGTCAGTGCTGTAGGTGGTGGCTTTATCCACTATACCTCAGTGCCGGCCCCCCTTCCCTATTTTTAAAACAACACATTAACATCCCATAAACATAAGTGTGACTCTGGGGTCATCTTCTAACACAGGAAGCAGTGTGGAATGGTAGATTAAATACTAGACAGTTATAAGACCTGGTTTGTCAGGATTCACTTGCCCTATGACCTTGGGCAAGCCTCTTGCCTTCTCTGGTCTTCAGTTTTACCACCTGCAACATGCTGCATTGCTTTTTTATATCTGGGGTTTCTGTTGACATCTGTGCAGTATCAACTGATCAGATACCTTGGGGAAGTTTCTCTGGCTGACTTGAGTAAGATGACAAGATTGTTGAGAGAGCAGCTGTGTTTTTAAAGCGCTTACCTGGTGATGGCAGACAGGTTCAGAAAAGGCCACTCATTCAATCACAAACAAGCATCTGGCACTGGTGAGGAATCATTAGGGAATGGGACAGTATATGGTATGGTGGGTTAGTGCCTAGTCTGGCCTGACCCTTAAGGAGTTAGCTGTTCCTTATCACAGAGATCAGCTCAGGTTTCTTTTCCTAATGACCTAATTACTACCTCCATACCCTGACTTCGCACCTGCTTTGGCTACATGTGACCACTAGATTTAGCATCTGGTGAGAACTGCCCAGGATTTTGTTTGGCTCATTGAACTAACTTATTGGAAGAGCCTGGTTGCTCAAGCTGCAAGTTTAATTAGTCCAGTTGTTACAGTTTGTCTTTATTCGGGGCTTAAACGCATTTTAATATTGACCCTGGAGATTCAAGTAGCTTGTCTCACACGGGGAGAAGGGCTGCCTTGCCAGAGGTAGTACAGCCTGTGTTAAAATGGGAAGGGGTTAGCTGCAAGAAGGGGATTTTGCTTTAGAAGTTGGGCTACCTCAGGTTTGTGATTGCCACTCTGATTTACTGATAGCTGGTTCTGGGCTCTGACGAGGCTTAGCTTCGCAGAATTCAATGTTGCCTTATTCTTTTAGGATTTGGGCCTGGCTACTTCAAGAGGCCGGGGAAAGTGCAAGAATCCCTCTTGTAGCTATGTCTACACCAACCGGCACAAACCTCGGATCTGTCCCAGCTGTGGTTTTAACCTTGCCAAAGACCGGACTGAGAAAACCACCAAGGCTATCGTGAGTTCCTTCCTCAAACACATTCCCTGGCCTGGAGCTTTTTGAGTGAACTATTTTAGTAGAAACAAAAAGATTTTCTAATATAATGATAATAGCATCAGAACTAGAACCAGATTAGTTTCTGAACCCAAGCAATTGATTTCCTTCTTCTGGGCTCCGTGTCCACTGGAGGAACTTGGCCAGTGTTTTAGTCTGTTTGAATTGCTGTGACAAAATACCTGAGACCAGATGATTTGTAAAGGATTGAAGTTTGTTTGTTTGTTTTAAGATTTCTTTTATTTACTTGATCTTCCATTTGCTGGCTTATTCTCCAAATGGCCGCAGCTGCCCGGGCTGGATCAGGCTAAAGCCAGGAGTCCAGAATTTCATCCTGGTCTTCCACAGGGGTGGCAGGGACCCAAGCATTTGAACCATCTTTCACTGCTTTCTGAGGCACATTAGCGGGAAGCTGGATTGGAAATGGAGCTGCTGGGACTCGAACCACTGCCCATATGGGATGGTGGCACTGTGTCACACTACCAACCCCAAGAATTGAGCTTTGTTTAGCTTACTGTTCTGGAGGCTGGGACTCCAAGAGCTTGGCACTAACATCTGCTTAGCACTGGTAAGGGTCCTTTCTCTACATCATGATATTACGCAGGGCGTCACGTGTTGAGACAGAGCAAGCTTACCAGAGAGCTCACTTTTATTACAGAGTCACTCCTGCAGTAATGCATTAACTGACTCCCAGAGGTTCTACTTCTCAAATTCCATTAACATATGACTCGAGGATTAAGTTTCCAGCAGATGAAATTTAGGGGACTTTGAAACCATGGCATCCACGTATTGTAATTTCTGAGAACTAAGAGTTCATTCACTGAGGGCAGTGGCAACATAGGATTTGGAAGAAGGAAGGATGAAGGGGTTGCATCCTCTTACCTCTAAGCCTGGTACAAGACCTGTAAGTTGATTTATCCTTTCAGTGAATAGTTAGAGAATGCCACCCCCAAGACTCTGTAGATCAGGTCACTGTTCCTGGCTCAGGTTTGTTGCAAAACTTTAACCTTTAGCAGTCTTGGCAAATCTACTCTTAAGTTGGTCCGGAGTACTTGGACAGTAAAATATATTCCACTTGGCTCCTTAGGACCATTAAAATTGGGCATTTCGGGGCTACTGCTGTGGCATAGCAGGTAGAGCCACTGCCTGCAGTGCCGGCATCCCATATGGGCACTGGTTCAAGTCCCAGCTGCTCCATTTCTGATGCAGTTCTCTGCTGTGGCCTGGGAAAGCAGTAGAAGATGGCCCAAGGCCTTGGACCCCTGTACCCATGTGGGAGACCCAGAGGAAGCTCCTGGCTCCAGTTCAGTGCAGCTCTAACCATTGCAGCCATCTGGGGAGTGAACCAGTGGATGGAAGACCTCTCTCTCTGTCTGCCTCTGCCTCTGTGTAATTCTGCCTTTCAAATAAATAAATAAATCTATTAAAAAATTGGGCATTTTCAGAGGGCCTCAGCCATTCCACCCATGAGTTTTTTAATGGTGAAGAGAAAGCGACAGCACTTGAGGCAGTAAGTGAAATAACTAGACTGAAGGTAAGAAGAGAGGTCAGTGATCGGCCTTGAGAGAGAAGGGTTGGCACCTGGAACAGGTCAGGATCCTAGATGGAGCCTGGCCATTCCAGGGCTAGGCCGGACCTCGAAAGGCAGGCAGGCTTTGGGTGGAAAAGGGAGGCGTGCCATAAACAAGGACAAGCATGAGCAAAAGTGAAGAGCGTTCCGTTCAGTTGGAGGAGAGAGTGGCAGGGAGAGGGGCTGTTAAGGAAAATACTGTTTGATTGGCAGATGGCTGTTCTTCGGATGCCTGTGAGCCAGGGAGAGGCCTGCAGGAAGATTATTTCAGGAAAGAGACTAACGGGGGTTTGGGAGTGAACAGAACAAGAAAGATTTGGGAATGCTGCTTCAAGCTTAGACGTTTATCTGCAGGGACTGGTGTTGTGGCGTAGCATGTGAAGCCACCAGCATCCTATCTGGGCACTGGTTCATGTCCTAGCTGCTCTACTGAGCCAGTTCTCTGCTAATAGCCTCGGAAAAGCATTGGAAGACAGCCCAAGTGTTTGGGCCCTGCCACCTGCTTGGGGAGACCCAGATGAAGCTCAAGGCTTCAGCCTGGCCCATCCCCAATCGCTGTGGCTATCTGGGATGTGAACCTGCAAATGGAAGATCTCTCTCTGTCTCTGCTACTCTTTCAAATAAATAAATAACTCCTTAAAAAAAGAGGGGGGGGGGGGCATTCCTGACAAGAAGTCTCTCTAGGTCTGTGTCCGTGCTTGAGATGGTGTTGTGAGGTGGTTGTCCTCAGGAAAAAGAAGAACTAGAGTAGGTGCACGCTGGTAGCTTAATGGGAAAACACTGGGACTTAGGAATTAAGAGACTTGGCTGGGAGTGACCTTGAGTTGGAAGCTACCTGTCTTGATTTAGCTTCCTCATTGGTAAAACGAGGCAAGGTAGATTAGATCTGGGCATTGCACTCTAGTTAGAACCAGGAGCCTTAGTGAAGAATCAGAACTGAGCCTCGAGGAGTCTGCAAGCCCATGAAATTGCATGCAGATCGGATGTGTAGCTTCCATCAGTTTCTCTTGCTCCACTTCCTTTTGTAAGGAAGTGAGCTGTCTGCTGGGTTCCCAGTGCACTTAATGTGTGCCTGCCCCATAGCATCGTCCCAGTCTGTGTAGACATCTCTCATCTCAGGAAGATCGTAACCTCCTCCAGGGCTGGTATATTTGTATTTGTTCTCTCCCTGCCCCCAACCTTCTAACTCTGGAGCTTGCTTACATCATTTGTGTTGCTCTGTAATTATAGGATGAGATTAAGATCTGTGTTGGTAGATGCTCTGCACGTCTTTTTAGTTCCCTTTCATTCTGGTTCTTTGTGGTTTGCAGTATGGAAGTAGGTGTTGCTTTGCAGATCTAGTATGATGAATTCACTTAACTTCCCTGGTCTGGCAGAAATTGTCTAGGCATCTCCTGCCAGTTGATTTCAAATGCCACTCTTAGATCTCTCCATCTTTGGTTAACTGATAGCGGCCCACCCCCAAGACCCTCATCTTTAGACATCCCTTCACTGTGCGGTTTGGAGAAATACATGTAATTACTGTGTTCCACTAAATAAAGCTCTGATGAGAAACCCAGAGGCATTTGTGTGTGTTGCTTTTTGGAACCCTCTGGTGGCCAGGCATGTTAGTTTGTCTCCTGCTGTCACTAAACCCAACATCTCTGGGCTGCAGTGGTCTTCAGTCCTTTGAATCCTTCATCTCTGGTTCAGAGTCAAAAGGTAGTATTCCTGCCCATGGTTCATTGTGGCTATGACCGGGAACACCTGACTGGCAGCCTGCTCTTCTGTAGCCGTCTGTTCGTTCATTCTTGCAGCTAGCAGCTAGCGTCTGTTGATGGTCTGCTTACTATGGACCAGGCTTTCAGAGGTGAAGCAGACCCGTCCTTGGAGGAGTTCAGTGTAGTGGATGAGAAAGATAAGTGACCAAACCACTCCAGACAGTGAAACAAGTTGTCCAGTGAGGAACTAATAAAAGCTTCCCTTGTGTTACTGAGAAATTAATTTCTACAAAGCAGCACCTGACAGGGCCAGCAAATCTGAATCTGTTACTGCCCAGCCTCGTGCTGGAGGTCCGTAAGCAACCAGGGACTCTACCTGCACTGAAGAGTAGGGCCAGTGGTTTAGATGATGGTCTGCTGTGCAGATAGGCTCAGGGAGCACCCGAGGGCAGGCTTCATGCTGCATTAGCAGGGGGATCAGGGAGGAGCCTGACTGCAGAGGTCTCTGAGAAGCAGAAGGAGTATTTTAGAACCTTGTTCCTGGATCTGGCTGGTGTGTAAATCCCTTGAACCTGGAAGCCACGAAGAATTAGACAGGTACTTTTTCTAGCTGTTTATTTTTTTTTAAAGACATATATTTAAAAGGCAGAATTAGGGAGAAGAAGAGGTCTTGCACCTGCTGGTTCACACCCCAAATGGTTTCAGTGACTGTAGCTGGGTCAGGCTAAGGATCGAACTAGGAACTCCATTCGGGTCTCCCATGTGGGTGGCAGAAGTAAAGGTACTTGGACCATCTTGCACTGCTTTCCCAAGCACATTAGCAAGGAGCTGGATTGGAAGTAGAGCAGCTGGGACTAGCATTCATACAGGATGCTAGCACTGCAAGTGGCAGCTGAACGTGCTGCACCACTTTGTGTGTCCCTAAAGACAAATAGTTTATGCAGTATAGATACTTGTTTACTTATCAAAACTCTCATTTACATAGCCTGTCACATCATAAGCCCTGTGTGCTTTACTCGGTAATTTAATCTGTACAGTAGTTCTAGGAGATTACTAGTATTTTTTCCCCATTTCCCAAAGAGCAAATGGGGGCTCAGAAAGATGAAGTCAGTTGCCTTGGGTCCCGCAGGTACAGCTCTTAAATGGCATATCCAGAACTAAAATCAGGGTTTGTTACCTTCCAGACCCCACCGTGGTGAATGGGGGCTGACTGTTGAATGCTTCAGTTTCCAGGAGGTCTACATAGGCCTTATGGTTTAGAGAGACAGCCCGAGAGAGAGAAAGCACCGGCCTTAGTTAACACTGATCAGGAACCCAGGTTTTCATTGTTTAAGCCTGTAGCTGGCTGGCTGTTTCTGCTTTGTGTGTTTGATGATCTGTTCACTCTCTTCCCAGGAGGCAAGCTCACCACTCCCAGATGTGCTGAGTGCCACGGAGCCCCTGAGTACAGCCCAGAGGGAGATCCAGCGCCAGTCCACGCTGCAGCTGCTGCGCAAAGTGCTGCAGATCCCTGAGAATGAGTCAGAGCTGGCCGAGGTCTTTGCCTTGATCCATGAACTCAATAGCTCTCGACTTATCCTGTCCAACGTGAGTGAGGAGACAGTCACCATCGAGCAGACCTCCTGGTCGAATTATTACGAGTCTCCATCCACGCAGTGCCTTCTCTGTAGCAGCCCGTTATTCAAAGGGGGAAAAAAGTAAGCACCCTTTGCCTTGCCCTTGGCTGCTCCATACCCCTTAGCTCATATAGTCCCTTGCTTCAGACTGTGTTGGGGCTCTGAACTATAGAGATTCTTTGCTTTTGGTAGGCCTTCTTTATCTTTATAGTTGCTGCAAGTGCAACCGTAGTATCATTTCTGCGGAAGATGCCTTAAAAGTATCACCAGTTTCGGATTCAGTTTGCATTTAGACCCAGCATAGTGTTTGGGTTTGAGAGTTGGGTGCGATTTGTTAACATAAAATGAGAGTTCTGTTCGTCATAGGGGGAAGTCCATGGACTAGATGCCAACAAAATGGAAACACCCCCCCAAAAAAAACCTGAGAACCCAAGTTCATCACCTTTATTTGCTTGTTGCATTAAAATCATGAGAATTCTGCCATTGGTCACTGAGTCCTAGAACTGCTTATAAAGAGGTTGGTTTCCCTTCTCTTTTTTTGTTGGTGATGTTTATGGTACTAGCTCCCTGGCTGGGCCCCAGGAGTGCTGGCTGCTGACAGCCAGCCGGCTGCAGGTGGTGACCGCCCAGGTGAAGATGTGTCTGAACCCCCATTGTCTGGCCCTGCACAGCTTCATGGACATCTACACAGGTGCGTGCCAACCTTTTCTTCCCTCTGAGTACCACACAGCCGACTTGAGAACTGCCTCTGTGGTCGGTGGTCCTCTGAGCGCTAAAACTCTTGATGAGGCTTCTGAGAAAGAGGGGCTCCTCCTCCTGAGTGTCGCAGCCTCAGGAGGTGATGGCGCCCTTACCTTGGTTCCTTAACTCACAGCTAAAGGTCTGTGGCTCGGCCGGCGCCGTGGCTTAATAGGCTAATCCTCCACCTTGCGGCGCTGGCACCCTGGGTTCTAGTCCCGGTCGGGGCGCTGGATTCTATCCTGGTTGCCCCGCTTCCAGGCCAGCTCTCTGCTATGGCCCGGGAAGGCAGTGGAGGATGGCCCAAGTCCTTGGGCCCTGCACCCCATGGGAGACCAGGAGAAGCACCTGGCTCCTGGCTTCGGATCAGCGTGATGCACAGGCCGCAGCGGCCTTTGGAGGGTGAACCAACGGCAAAAAGGAAGACCTTTCTGTCTCTCTCTCTCTCACTATCCACTCTGCCTGTCAAAACAAACAAACAAAACAAAACAAAAAAAGGTCTATGGCTCTTCATTGTGGAAAAACTGGAAAGGGCAAGCAGGTAGGTAGCAGAAACTAAAATTCAGTGGTAGTCCTACTTCTGTGAGATGAAAACTGAACAGTGCACCCTTCATTCTTCTTGATGTGTTGTTATCTGTGCAGTAGGTAAGGAGTTCTGGAAGTATTTGTAGGTTTATAGTTTCTCTGAATAAAAGTGGGGTTGTGCTGGGTGTCATTTTAACATGTTTTCTAAATTTAGTGTACCATGGACATCTTAGGCCACCAAGCAGGGAAATTCTGTGACCTTTTTATTATTTTTAACTGCTTTTTATTTTCCTGCTCGCCTCCACTCACTCACTCCCCAAGTGGCCTTCAAGGGTAGAGGCTGGTGTGAGGTCAGAGCCATGAGCTGGGAATACAGTGCAGATCTCCACTATGGTGGCAGGAACCTGATTCCTCGAGTCATGACTGCTGCCTCCTAGCGTCTGCATTAGCGGGGAGCTGGGGTCAGCAGCCAGAGCCAGGAATCACAGCCAGGCACTCTGATGTGGCAGGCCAGTGTCTTAACTGCCGGCTAAATGCTTGCTCCTATGTGACCATTTTTAAAGGCATGTGTGATTGCTGTGAACATTCTTGTTAATGGAATCTTTATTTCTTTTGGACAAATGCTCAAAAATGGGACCCCTGCCCACTGATGCGTTTCATCACAGCCTTCATCAGCATTGGGCGTTTCTCTAGCACTCACTGTGTACTAACTGTTGCGAGACTTTGATGTTACTTTAGATGTAGGATTGAGTGCTGAAGATGAAAAATATCTGTTGCTTATTCTCTTTGAATTTACGTTTTTAATAATACTTTATACCTAGCTACACTAAGATTTCTTTGGTTGTTATACAGTTCTGTGAGTCTTGACAGATGTACTGAGCTGTGTAACTGCCATCATACAAACAGAACAATTCACTGACCTGAGACATTCTCTTGTATCATTCTTAGTCAGCAAACCCACCATTCACCCCAACTTTGGGCACCTGTTTGATCTCTTCCTCAACCCTGTGTTGTTCTTGTCTCCAGAATGTCTAGTAAATGCAATAATAGTATATAGCCTTTTTAAAAAATTATTTATTTATTTGAGAGGCAGAGTTACAGACAGTGGCAGGGGTAAACAGAGAGAAATGTCTTCCATCCATTGGATCACTCCCCAAATGGCCACAACGGCCGGAGCTTCGCTAATCTGAAGCCAGGAGCCAGGTGTTTCCTCCCGGTCTCCCATATGGGTATAGGGGCCCAAAGACTTGGTCCATCTTCTGCTGCTTTCCCAGGCCACAGCAGAGAGCTGGATTGGAAGAGCAGCAGCCAGGACTAGAACTGGAGCCCATATGGGATGCCAGTGCCACAGGTGAGGATTAACCTACTGCGCCATGGTGCCAGCGTCGTATATAGCCTTTTGAGTCTGGCTTCTTTCATTAAGCAGAGTCCTTAGAGAGTCATCCATGGTGGTATATTTCTCAGCGATGCATTCCATTGTGCAGATACACCAGTGTATTTATCACCCATTAATGGATGAGTAGATACATGAACATTTGCAGATTTTGGCAAATAGAGCTGCTACAAACATTCATGTTAAGGCTTTTGTGTGTACCTAAGTTTGTGTTTCTCTTGGGTAAATACCTAGGAGTCACATTTCTGGGTCATGTGGTGAGTTTATTTTTAATGTTACAAGACACTGCCAGCCAGTTACCAGAGATACCATTTTGCATTTCCTCTACCAGTATGTGAGAGATTGCTCTGCATGTTGGCATCAGTAGTTCCTTTTACTGCTGCTAGTTTGTAGTCATTCTAGAAAGAGTGTATAGAGGTTATCTTGTCGGGGGTCTTCATTTTTCTTTCCCCAGTGACTAATGATGTATGTGTATCTACATGCTGTCTTACCAATTGCCTTTTAAATTTGTATAGGATAGCTTTTTGGACACTTAGGTTTTATTGTCATTTTAATTTTTATGTAACCAGAGCTTTGCTCTCCAGTTGAGATAATGGCGGTCTCAGCCCTTGGGCTCCTGTTTAGAATGCACTTCCCTAGTCCTCACTACATTTGTTTACCAGGAACACAAATTTGCTTTTGTGCACATTTGTGTGGGATACTTTATAGGAGTGTAAAAATCGCCCTCTTTTGCTGTGAGTTGTGTTTTAATTCCTCTGTTTCTTTGGTTCAGGGATTTGGTGTAGGGATGCTAAGCCTTTGCTATGGCTTTGGCACAGAGCTGGGCTAAAGGCTGTTCCTGCTTCCCACCTCGTGTCCTTGCATGAGGTATGGAGGAGCCATACTTCTGGTCCTGAGGACGGAACTGCTGGGAGAGAAATGTTTCCTTTTTTTATTAGTTGGAAAAAGGGAAGGTGCTGTGCTCCATGTTACTTTGTTGCAGTTTTCAGTGTTAGGAGTTGTATAGGATAATTAGGTCACTTTAATCTTTCTATAAAGATACATAATTTGGTGGCTAGCACCTGTAGTGCTGGCATCCCATGGGGGCGCCGGTTCAAGTCCCAGCTGTTCCACTTCCGATCCAGCTGTCTGTTATGGCCTGGGAAGGCAGTAGAAGATGGCGCAGTTCCTTGGGCCCCTGCACCCACATGGGAGACCTGGAAGAGGCTCCTGGCTCCTGGCTTTTGCAGCTCCAGCTATTGCAGTCATTTGGGAGGTGAACCAGTGGATGGGAGACTTTCTCTCTCCCTCCCTCCGTCCCTCCCTCTCCACCTCTGCCTCTCTGTAGTTCTACCTTCCATACAAATAAATAAATTCTAAAAACTTGGGCATTTTCAGAGGTTCTCAGACATTCCACCCATGAGTTTCTTAATAGTGAAGAGAAAGCAACAGCACTTGAGGCAGCGAATGGAGTAACTAGAGTGAGGGTGAACAGAGAGGTCAGTGATCTGCCTTGGGAGGGAAGAGTTGGCACCTGGAACAGGTCCAAAAAAAAAAGATGTGCAATTTGCTGTTAACCCCCATTTAATTACCTGGTTCCCTATTGTGGAGTGTTTCGTTTTTTTGTGTGATGTTTGCCATTCTGTGTGTCACACTGAATTTCCTTGTTGCCTCTGTAACCTGCAGGTCTCTTTAATGTGGGGAACAAACTGCTGGTGAGCCTGGACTTGCTTTTTGCAATCCGAAACCAAATCAAGGTGGGAGAGGACCCCAGAGTGTCCATCAGCGTTGTGCTGAAGTCAGTGCAGGAGCAGACAGGTAACAGTTCTCCTCCTTACCAATGCTTCTGCAGCCTCCCTGTGAATTCTCCTGAGTGGCTGCAGCTGAAAGAGTCGTTCTGGAAGGAGTTTGATAGTTTGGAAATTCTTGACTTGCTAAGGCACTGTTCCTTTGGAGTTTTCTAAATGCCATGCTCACTTTGGAAGATACAGGCATGCATCCAAGGACTGTTAGCAAGAGGTTATGAGGTAGACTTGGACTCTGCCTGTCCGTCAGGCTCTTTGTGAACACGCCACTTGTGGATGTCTGCCACCAGTCACACAGCTCATGCCGAGACTATCCAGAGAATGTTTTTGCCTTTGCTCTTCTCTGTGTGTGCTTTCCCCCAGCCCATTCGAACAAGCTGCCGTTCACCTGAACGCTGCTTGCTGTAAGGACAGGTGGAGCAGAGCAAAGGTGCTGGTGCCACACACCTGCATTTGAGTCTTTGCCACTTAATGGCAGTGAAACTTTGAGCCTGTTGCACTCTGTGCCTCTATTGCTCTCTTTACCAACCGAAGATAATAATACTTTCTGGTTCATAAAGAATTGAATTCACGCCGGCGCCGTGGCTCACTAGGCTAATCCTCTGCCTGCGGCGCTGGCACCGTGGGTTCTGGTCCTGGTTGGGGTGCCGGATTCTGTCCCGGTTGCTCCTCTTCCAGGCCAGCTCTCTGCTGTGGCCCGGGAAGGCAGTGGAGGATGGCTCAGGTGCTTGGCCCCTGTACCCGCATGGGAGACCCGGGGTGGGGGGGCACCTGGCTCCTGGCTTCGGATCGGCGCAGCGCGCCAGCCATGGTGGCCATTTGGTGGGTGAGCCAACGGATGGAGGACCTTCCTCTCTGTCTCTCTCTAACTCTGCCTGTTAAAAAAAAAAAGAAAGAAAAAGAAAAAAAAAGAATTGAATCCAGCACGATAACATGCAGAGCCCTCAACACAGCAGGTCCCCTGCTGGCGCTGAGCACAGGAAGCTATCACTGGCTGGGAACGGCCACCCGAGCACTAGAAGGCTGGTGCCGGGTGCTCAGCTAGGTCGGTGCTCTTCTTAGCTGTCTTCAGGGAGAAACGTTCTTGGGGCGGAGGGTGGGGGGACTGTTCTTCCCAGCCGGCCCCGATGGCTCCCAGATGTTTCCTGTGACCCCCTGCGTGCTCGTGGTTTTCTTTCAGAGAAGACTCTGACCTCCGAGGAGCTGAGCCAGCTGCAGGAGCTGCTGTGCAGTGGCTACTGGGCTTTCGAGTGCCTCACTGTCCGGGACTACAACGACATGATCTGTGGCATCTGCGGGGTGGCCCCCACGGTGGAAATGGCTCAGAGGAGTGAAGAGAACGTGCTGGCTCTGAGGAGCGTGGAGGTCAGTGCCGCTCAGCACTGTGGTGGCTGCAGGGCAGGCAGCTCCAGACCTGCAAGTGGCTTTTTCTGCCACAGCCCTGCGTTCAACAGGTAGCCTGAACATGAGCTAGGTGCGCTTTTAGACACTTGGGAGATAGCGCTTTAAGAAAGCCGGAGTTACTGTCCCTGTGGAGCTCACATCCTCACGTGGGAGACCTGAGAAACAGGCCGACGTGAGGAAGGCGTGTGTGCTGTGAAGCACGGGGAGGCCGGTGAGGCGGTGAGGACGTGCCTGTCTGTACCAGGTGGCCGGGGAGGTCTCGCTGGGACCGTGCACTTGCGTAAAGATGTGAAAGCCCTGCAGCTTTGGGGAGGAACTCTGCAGACAGAAGCAGCAGCCAGACATGGGTCTGAGCAGGTCTTGCTGTGTGCTGGGGAAGAGCAGGTGGCTGCAGTGTGCAATAGGAGCAGTGGGCTGTAGGAGGCTGCACCTCCATAGGGTCCCCTGGGCCATTTGGAAGACTTGCACGGAGGGAAATGGAGCGAGAGGTTGGAGAAGAGTGTCCTCAGCTGACTTAGGTTCTGAACTAAGAAAATTCCATGCAGGTAATAACCAAATTCAGATGGTTTCATTGATACCTGATAATTGCGACAGATATCCAAGAAATGCGTGGTTTGAGTCATAGGAGAATAGCAAAAGCAGATGTATTTCCCCCAACACATTGCATAAGGCCATATCATCTTGAAAGCCCAACTGGACCCCTAACAGGACAAACAGTACTGTTTCATCACCGCTGAACAGACTGAAGGAGGGGACTTGGGATTATTTCATTAGGTGTACAGAAGAGGCTTTCTGTATGATTGGATACCTGAGCAAAGTAGGGATCTCCCTTAGTCCAATACAGGGTTAAAAAGAAACCCCATAGATTGCTGTGTCCTGCCTTCATGCTAAGAGGGCTAGTCTGCCCTCTGTGGGTGTGGAGTACCCCCTGATGGTCCAGCAGTGGGACTGAGCTGTGAGGATTCCATCTTGGAACTCACCATAGTGAACAAGAGGAGTGGGGCAGGAAGTGGCTCTTGAGGGTGCAGACCCGTAACTCGTATGTGTACCACGGGGGCAGGTGTGGAGCCTCTGGAGAGGGGCTTTGGTATATTTTGGTCTGGCCAGTTAAGCATGTTAGGGATTTAGTGTAGATTCCTACCATTTTCTTCCCAATTAAAACACATTGGAAAAGCACATACATTGATCAAATACCTTATACATAATGAGGCATACATGCAAAAACAAACACAATATGTACTGTACCTTTTTATTTTTTTTAAACTTTTTTTATTGGCGGGCAGAGTTAGAGAGAGAAAGGTCTTTATTTTCCCGTTGATTCACCCCCCAAATGGCCGCTACAGCCAGCGCGCTGCAGCTGGCTTGCCATGCCAATCCGAAGCCAGGAGCCAGGTGCTTCCTCCTGGTCTCCCATGCGGGTGCAGGGCCCAAGGACCTGGGCCATCCTCCAGTGCCCTCCTGGGCCACAGCAGAGAGCTGGACTGGAAGGGGAACAACCGGGACAGAATCCGGTGCCCTGACTGGGACTAGAACCTGGGGTACCGGCGCCGCAGGCAGAAGATGAGCCTAGTGAGCCACGGCGCCGGCCTGTATTGTACCTTTTTAAGTACTGGTTTTAGATAAAACAAACAGTGTAAAACTAGTTGCTTAGGTGAACCTTTGCTTTTGTGTGTGACTCACCTAGAGGCTGTTTGGATTCACATCTCCTCGCCTGATGGCTAGGAATAATGCAGCCATAACTCAGCATTTTATTACAGATGCCAAGCTCATGTTCTGGGCCGAGTGCTCTCCTGTGGGACTGGGTTTTCAGCGTGACCCTGTGAGGTTTTTGCAGATGCCTGGGGGAGCTTCCTAGGCCCACCCTGGGATGGGTGGAGCTGAGATTTTCCTTCTCCAGCCTGGCAGGCTGACTCTAGGGACTGCGTTCCCAAGCACTGCCTTGCTCACCAGTACCTCCTGGGACTCCAAGCTCGAAGTTCACCAATCACATCTGGCCACACGGAGTTTTAGGTTTCCAGGAGAGACGCAGGCCCGCCTCCCCGCAAAGGTCACATCTTTTAGTGCTGCCTGGCACCGGCCCTATTCTAGTCTAGGCTCCTCTGTCACAGAGTAGAGTAGCATTCACTTCCCCCCTTCCAATTTCCTGGATGATGGTTTCTCAAAGACCATTGTTTTTTTCCTCTTCTGCTTTTGTTTATGGAGAGAAGTGTGTTTATGTACAGAGAAGGGAGTGTTATGAATACTAAATATGAAATAAAATAGGAAGTTGTTGCTGACAAGGTAATATGCTGCTGTTCAGGCGGGGGATTGGTTGACCCCTGTGCTGAAAGACAGGAGCCGCTTCAGTTTGTTTAGCCACTTGGCATTTTTTGTTCCCTTGGTCTTTGTGGAGAGTATGGGCTCATTTGGCCCCATCCTGGGGTGATGTGGTGGGAAAAGTGTGCCATGTACTCCTAGCACGCCCTGAGCCTTGTGAAAAATAAAACGGTGGAAGATGTCTTGTGTGGAGCAGTGGTTCTCAGACTTTAGTGGGTATAAGAACTACATAGAGCAGTGGTTCTTGGACTTTTTGAGAGAGTGACTGAAAGGGACTCAAACTGGTGCTCTGATGTGGGCTGTTGGCGTTGCAGGTGGTGGTCTGAGCCACTGCGCCCTAACACCAGCCCCAGTCAACTGTTTTAAATGCAAAATTAGGAATGGACTCCATACTGACTGAGACATAGCTCAGCTATTTGCATTTCTAATGGGTAACCCATAAGGCAGCGATCAGTTGATAGAATCAGGGTTGTACTTAAGCACCATGTAAGAGGGATAGAACGGACGTTGACTATCACAGTGCTGAGTGCCTACACTGAGTAATGCTGCCTGGTGTAGAGGAGCTGGCTGTGTCCTGACAGGATCCAGGAGCACTTTGGGAAGGAGCTGAGGGATTTCCAGGGCCTTGCCTTGGAAGAGGAGTGGCATTTCAGGAAATAGATAGGTATGGGATCGAGGAGTGGGCTTTGGAACTGGACCTCTGCTCACATCCTTGTTCTGTCCCTTGCTTTAGAAGTTTCACCCCAGACAAGTGTAGGAAGGACACTTGTTTATTAGTAGCTAGGAAGCGTCGGACACATAACAGCTATGCAAGTGCTAGTGCTCTCGTCTGTGCAGGACTGAGGACGACATGCATGGAGGTGAGAGGGGTGGATAAAGCAGCAGCAGGAACCTAGTGCCTGTCCAGGTCTGGGAGAGTCCTGTGGTATGGGAGAAAGCAAAGTGGCTCCTGGGCACTGAGTGCCGGACTCAGGGGCTGGCAGTGCGTAGCTGACAGACACCTGCCCTTCCCCTTGTGTCTGCTGTGTGTGTTGATAACAGTCTGGGGCTCCTGTAATGGGACCTTTTTTATCCTGATTGTTTAGTTCACTTGGCCGGAATTCTTGGGTTCCAGTGAGGTCAACGTGGAGGACTTTTGGGCCACGATGGAAACAGAGGTGATTGAGCAGGTAGCGTTTCCTGCCAGCATCCCCATCACCAAGTTTGATGCCTCCGTTATTGCCCCCTTCTTCCCGCCACTCATGAGAGGAGCTGTGGTCGTCAACACAGAGAAAGATAAAAGCCTGGATGTGCGACCAGTCCCTGGTAAGGCCCTCTGGTGGCTGACTGGGCAGGGAAGGTTCAGTCGTGAGTCTGGGACATTGTCTTTGCAAAGCAGCACAGTGGTAGAGCGAGCACCAGGCCTAGGGGCCTCCTTCGGGAAAGAGAATGTCAGCCCGTGACAAAATTGTCTAGAGTCACTGTGAGACGATTCTCAGAGCTGCCGGCAGGTTGTGTAGGAAGGACACAGTTTGCTGTCTGCCTCTGAGCAGCACTGCACCGAGTGGGTAGATCACGTGGAAACTGCGGCTACCGCTGCAGCCCCGAGACTCGGAGATGGAGGCCAAGGAATCTGCCTTCTACATGAGTCCTATACATGCTTTGTGGGTTTCACACGGAGGAGCCCGGGACTAGCTGTTGGGAGGTTTCTGACAGTTTGGGTGCGAGTCCCGGCTGTGCTGCTGCGGAGCTGTCTTGGACTCAGGTTCATCTCATATGTGCATGGTAGTCATGATTTTAAAATTCTTAGTTATTTGAAAAACAGCTCCCTTCCATCTGCTGGTTTATACTCTGAATGTCCAGAACAGCTGGGAATGGACTGGGGCTGGAGCGAGGTACTAGGAACACAATCCAGGTCTCCCGTGTGAGTGACAGGAACCCGGTTCTGTGAACCATCACTGCTGTCTCCCTGGACCTCCACCAGGGGACAGCTGGAGTCAAGAGATGGCCACTGAGCCCAGAGACTCCGGTGTTAGGGTGCGTGTCTTAACCACTAGCCAAGTGCCTGCTCCCCACTCTTTTTTTTTTTTTAAATTGCAATTCACAGTGAGAAATTGTTTTGTGACCCAGAGCAATACATAAGCACTTGTGTGTATTGATAAATATAAGTGAAATGAAGTTTTCACAAAAATCATACATTTCCCTAAGTGTAGTACACTGTCTTTTCTGTTGTTTTTCCTTTTTTAAAACTCCGCATGTGACCTGCTGAGTACATAGTACATGCACTGGTTCTCAAGCAGCGCTTCCTAACATGAGATCCTGGGGCCCTGCCTCGCACTTGCTCCTCTAGGGCCGTGGAGTTGTCTCCTTTAGGCCCCGACGTCGCTGTCCTGCTCAGCTAGGTTCAGGAGCATGGCCCACACACAGCATTTTAAAACGGGAGCTGCGCTCTTGCTGCTGCAGCTGTGGTAAGCCTCTGAAATCTTGGTTCTGAAAAACATTACAAGACTTTGGAATAAAAGCTGGTCTATTTTAGGGCTGTTTACCATGGTAGTGGGCTGCATATCCCACTTAGACGTTCCAGGGTAAGAAGCCAGTTCTGAGAGACTTCAGGCTGCTATACAAGTCGTAGATCTGCCTGTGCCCAAGGGCCACTGGGGGCAGTGCCCTGCCATCGGCATCCTTGTCTCTTGCAGGCAATGGCAGTGCCCTAGTGAGGCTGCTCCAGGAAGGCGCCTGCAGGCTGGAAGATATTGGCTCCTACAGTGCAGAGGAGCTGCGGCAGCTGCTGCGGCAGTGCGACATCCCCTTTGGGGTGGAAGACTCGAAGGTGAGTGTCGCAGGGAGCTGTGAAGTCTAGCACCGTGGGAGAAGGCAGTTGGCCCACTTCCTGGGCACGACAGAGGGAACCGGCAGTCAGGGTACCTGGGAGATAACACCCAGATCATGCTACCTATGAGGCCCTGGCCTGCAGTTGGCTGCGGCTGCTAGAGGCCATGGTTCTCAACTTTGGGGGCAGGAGTCGTGGCTCTCTTGCTGACCGTTGTCAGCAAGGCCTTGGATGAACTATCCTACATGTTGTTTCATGTGCCTCATTTGCGAAATCAAGATAACCAAAATACCATAATATGGGTCTGGTTTTCAAGCTCTCAGGTGCACAAGATGGATACACGTTTGTCCTTTTTTTAAGGTTTATTTACTTGAAAGGCACAGTTACAGAGAGAGGGAGAGATTGTCATTCTGCTGTTTTAACTCCCTAAATGACTGCAATGGCTAGGGCTGGGTCAAGCCACAGCTAGGCGCTTTATTCCATGTGGCTAGCAGGGGTCCCAGCACTGGGGCATCTTGCTCTGCTTTCCTAGGTACTGCAGCAGGGAGCTGGATTGGAAGTGGAGCAGCCAGGACTCAAAACAGGCGCCTACATGAGATGCTGGCATGGCACTCCATGGTTTAGCTTGCGGCCCCATTATCTTTTACTTTCGTCAGGTTTAGCTTCAATCATAAGCCCTTGGACTCTTGCTGGCTTGGATTAGTGGGACTGCAGGGCCTGCTCTCCCGTGCTGTGTGTATTGAAGGGCCTGACCCTTAGTGTGGGCCCATGGTTTTAATCTTGTCATTCCCCTCCAGGACCAGCTCTCTCTCTCCTTATTGGCCCTCTATGAATCTGTTCAGAACGGAGCCAGAGCTAGACAGCCGCCACCTCAGTTCACCGGGGGTAAAATCTACAAGGTGTGCCCCCACCAGGTACGCGGGTCACGGGGGAGTGTGGGGTGAACCTGCTCATGTGGAGCTGTCCCCACAGACTGATGCAGCTGAGACACAGGGCGCTGTGTGTGGGTCAGGTTCTGCTGTTTGCAGAGCACCTGGGCCATGCAGCAGTGGGAAGTTACCAAGCACCCTGCCTTGTGTGGTGCTCTGCTTCAGCTGTGGTGTGAGCAGGGGCAGAGCGCCCCGATGTCATTTCTCCCTAGTTGCCCTCCTGTTTTAGTGGGAAAATAAAGTCACCTCCACTTGTAGCAGGAGCGCTGGAGGAACCACGGGCAGGGCAGAGATAGCAAGTAGCAGAGCCAGACCTGCTGCCAGTGAGGCCACCGGACGGGCTGAAACCTGAGGCTAGGCTAAGCCCTGTGCGGGGCTGTCAAGTGTCTGGGCCCTGACTTCCAGAGGCCTTATGGGCCATGGTGACGCAGTCTATCAAGGAGTGTGTGTGTGTGGGGGGGGTAGTCCTCAGGGTAGCTCAGACACAGGCTATATAGTGCACCACAGTTTAGGCCCCAGTTAGCAAGCACTGATGGATCCTGTGGATGGATCAGTGTTCACTGAGCCCCAGGGTGGCCTGGTTGTGAGCGGCATTTGAGGGAGGCTTTTGTGCACGTGGGACTGGATGAGACCACCATGACCTAGACTGTAGCTCTTGGGACTGTAACAGGTGGGTGGAAAGGCAGAATTCTACAGTGCACCCAGAGCTGGTGGGTGGGGGCCTGTCAATCTAGGTGTTACTAGACTCCATCAGGGCTGCTATGTGAGCAGTAGGAAGTGGCCTGCAAAACAGATGCCTAGCCCGAGACCCCAGTTCCTATACTTGGGGTCCAGGCGCCTCCACTTGTAGCCTACTCTTGGGCCTCTGTTGCTGCGTATCTAGGATGAGGAGCCCTAGATGAGGCTTGGTGGAGTCCGGTGGGGGGAGGGCAGGTTATCCTACCTCAGGTAAGTAAGGATGAGCTGGCAACAGGTAGGAGGGGAGCAGAGCCGCAGGGACTGTGGCAAGACTGGCTTCAGGTATGGTCCCCTTCCTGGGGAGAGACGGGGGGGTGTGCTCGGGAGTCTACAGCGTGTCGCCTTCTGACTGCAGGGCTGTGTTCTGCCCTCTCTCCTAGGTGGTCTGCGGCTCCAAGTACCTCGTGCGGGCTGAGAGTGCCCGCGATCATGTGGATCTCCTTGCCTCCTCCCGCCACTGGCCACCCATCTACGTGGTTGACATGGCCACACCAGTGGCCCTGTGTGCTGACCTTTCATACCCAGAGCTGACCAGCCAGATGTGGGGAAGGAACCAAGGCTGTTTTTCTAGCCCCATGGAGCCACCTGTGGTGAGTTCTCTCCTGGGGAACTGAGACAGAGCCCTCTACCCAACCCAGCCTCACCCCGCACTCCTGGGGACCACAGCCAGTATCCTTTTTCTCCCCCAATGTTTGTCTCTTTGCTCTGGAATCAGCATTTCCTCTACAAACTTGCTCTGCTCAGCCTCTGTACGGAAGGCCACCCACAGTGTGTCACTTGGTGACCAGGGTAGCCCAGACACAGGCATCTTTCCAAGTCCGTCCAGACTCAACCAGGCTTCTCCTTTTCTTGAAGGGGAACTCGACTTACCTAGAGTTAGCTGGCAGGTGGAGGGCAGAACCTTTGTGTGTGTTCGTACATTGAATCTTGCAGTAGATCGTAACGGACACATACCTGCCCAGGCCAGCCTTCTTCCTTTAGAGTCTGGGGACTGGTACTGGGAAGAACCAGGAAGGGGATGATGGCTCCCTGCCAGGGAGATGAAAGCCACTGGCCACTGGAATCACTTCCTGAGCTCTGTGCTTGTGCTGGGGCCCTGTTCTCTCCCTGCAGCCCCTTCTGGGGCATAGCAAATATGCCTCGCTCAGGGCGTCTGCTCTGCCCCTCACAGGAGGAATTGGAGGCACGGAGGCGCCTTGCCCCCAAGCAGTCCCATGCATGATGATGCTACAACTTAAGCCAGGCGAGTGGCCTGGCTGACCCTGCAGCCTTTGCTCCCAGCCCCCTCACAGGTTCCACGTGCTCATTCCTTGCCATCTCTCCCCTAGAGCGTGTCCTGCCCGGAACTCCTGGACCAGCGGTATGCAGTGGACATGACAGAGGCTGAGCACTCGGTCCAACACCCGGTCACCAGGACGGCTGCACGGCGCATCCTTCATGCAGGCACACAGCCCACTCCCGGGGACCCCAGCGCTGGGCACCACTCTTTGACCCTGTGCCCTGAATTGGCACCCTACACAGCCATCCTGGCCTCCATGGTGGACAGCAAACCCACCAGTGTCCGCCAGCGGCCCATTGCCTTCGACAACGCCACCCACTATTACCTCTACAACCGCCTCGTGGACTTCCTCACCAGCCGCGAGATCGTCAACCGGCAGATCCATGACATCGTGCAGAGCTGCCAGCCCGGCGAGGTGGTCATCCGCGACACCCTCTACCGCCTCGGGGTCGCGCAGATCAAGACAGAGACGGAGGAGGAGGGCGAGGACGAGGACACGGCAGCAGCAGAGTGAGCCCGGCGGTGGGACAGGAACTGCACCATCTTGCTCAAGCCATACCTAGGAACCCCTAGCCTGAGGCTCGTGTGTCTAAGGGACTGACCAAAGAGCTTCCATTTTCTTAGCACGGTGGGACCCGGGGTCCTCGGTTCCTCACCCTCCGCAGGTTGGTGGGGATGCCGACAACTCCATCCTGGGCTCCAGGGGCACTTGGGGACGTTATGTGAGGGAGGGAGGATGGCTGAGGCAAAGGCTGTAGCAGGGAGTCTCCCTGGGGCCTGCTGCCGTTTCTTCCCTCCCTGGAGGCGCCTGGGGCAAGTGGGCCCCTGAGGCTTTTGATTCCCCCTGATGGAGGAGTGCTTGCCCCTCCGGCACCTGTTTCTTGGAGACCTGAGGAGAATGAGCTGGCCCTTGCACCCCACTGTCTCTGGGCCCTCACCGCAGGGGGATGTGGCCCGGGGTCACCATCCGCCCTGACAGCACTAGGAAAAACTCCCTTCTGTGAAGGGGATGCAGCCTGGGCCATAAGGAAATGGCGGGCCTGGCTCAAGGGGCCCAGGTCTGCCTCGGGCCCTGGCATTGGCTGAGTGTTATTTAATTTATTGAGGGGAGTGGAGGCAGTGGCTTTTTTCCCCCTCTTCCCCGATAAGAATAAACTTTATTAAACTAGCAGGTTGCAGTGAAGGCCCCCGGCCCGACTCTTTACCTTCCGGCAGGGAGTAGCAGGGCCTGGGGAACGCGCAGGTCTCCGTGGCACAAAGACGCAGAGGCGGCTGTGTGAGCGCTGTTAGTTTAATGTTGACAACAGCCCCCGGCGCGTCTGTTAGTTAGGATGAGTCAGCTGGGCGTGCGTGGTGTAGCCGGCTACACACTGTCCCCTGTCTCCCGCCCCAGCATGCCCCCTCGCTCTTGGCTGCCTGGGGGCCCAGGCTAGCAGGAGCAGATCCAGCCTGGGGGAGGACTGCAGCTCCAGGGCAGCTTGTGGGGACACCGTAGGCACGAACTCAGTCTTTGTGCATCGAGACGTGAGGGGATGAGGAAGCACAGCAAACGTGAGGCCAACACCATGAGAACGGGGATGCAGGGCAGGGGCGCAGCCCCCAGCCCCTTACTGGCAGTGGCGGCCCGGGCTCTGGGAACGGGGTCCGCTCTGACCTCCCCTAGGTCCCTCACCTTCCCAAGGATCCGAGCTGGGCCGAGCTGTGGAGTTAAGTGACCAAGGGCAGAGTTTGTACATTCTCCCCAGGCTGCCCGTCCATGGGGGAACTGAAGCTTGGAGGGAGGAGAGGCACTGCTCCCAGGCCAGGCTCCTCAGCAGAACTGGTAGTTATTGGGCTGCAGCGAGGGCTGGGCCGTCTCCCCGGGCTCACAGCAGGCCAGGTGCTCACTGCTGCTGCTGCTGCCGCTGCCACCACCACTGCCACTAGGCAGATTGGTATAGTCCTGAGGGGAGAGACCAGCGCAGGCAGTCACGGCGTGCCCGGCCCAGCCTGCGGCACCAGCCAACCCCAAGCTGACCCCCACTCACCTGCTCTCTCGTGGCCGCTTGGACCTGCTCCTGAAGCAGGACGCAGATCTGCTGGAAGGTGGGTCTGTGCGTGGGCTCCAGGGCCCAGCAGGCCTGCATGATGCTGTATCTGGAGACGGGACAGAGCTTAGCCACGTGTCACTCCCCACGACCCAGAGGTCTCCGAACCCAGTGAGAAGTGGGTTCCCCACAAAGCCTGTGCCGAGTCCTGCCTCCTGTCCTCACCAGAACCACTGGAGAAGGGACTGCCACCAGCCGGGGCCACGGGGTCATCCTCAGGGCCCCCATCAGGCAGGCTGAATTCCATGTCTCCGTGAGGGTAGCGTGAGCCCCTTCTCCGAAGACAACCCTCCCCTCCCAGCTACCTGGGAAATAGGTAAGCAGTGGACGCTCTGAGCCCCGCCAGAGGGGCTTGCTTGAGAGTCCACTGCGGAGAGAGGGTGAGTTGTTCAAGAGAGACCAGGGCCCCTCACCCTCCGATCTACCCTCACTTACATGTTCTTTGGTGCAAACGCAGGCTGGGCCATTTGGTATCCGTCTTTCACCAGTTTATAGAACTTGCTGTTCACCAGGATGCCAGGGTAAGGGTTCAGCCCTGCAAAGGCCTGAGATCATTTAAGAGAAACCGACCCTCCCACACGCAGCTCACTGCGACACTGGAGCAGCCGCTGCCTTCCCCAGTGCGGACCGTGCCAGGCACTGTGCAGTGGCCTCCGCTTAAGGAAGCGAAGAGCCTTCCGCCAGGCCTGGCACGCTGGCCACAGCACCAACACAGGCTGCGCAGATGGATGGGCCAACGGCGCGACGGTGCAGCAGCCAGGCAAGGACACAGGGGAGGATGGTGCACCTTGCAGGGTGCGTTTGAAGACTTGGCTCAAGTCCCTGTTCTAGCCCTCAGGAAACTGGAGGTGGTAGATGGCTCGAGCTGCACTTTGACAGGGGCAAGGGTAACACAGGTAGAGGTGTGCAAGGGGAGAGCCCAGTGGAAGCGAGTGTCAGGGCGAGCAGTGTGCCCGTCCTCACTCCCACCAGTCCCTTGCCCTGCCCACCGAGCACGAGGGACGGATTACCGGCATGGAGACCAAGGGGGGAGCAGCGCCACAGCTCACCGAGCGAGAAGATCTCCCAGAGCAGGATGCCGTAGGACCAAACATCGCTCTGGACGGTGTAGATACAGTCAAAGATGCTCTCCGGGGCCATCCACTTGACAGGCAGGCGGGCCTGGCACGACAGTCCCTGGTCACCTGGGGCCTGGTTCCCTGCCCCCACCCAGCCCACCCGTTCCTGGCACTCACGTTGCCCTTGACGATGTAGTTGGAGTCATTCATGATGTCCCTAGCCAGCCCAAAGTCCCCAATTTTGGCCACATGGCCGCTGGTCAGCAGCACGTTGCGGGCTGCCACGTCCCGGTGGATGCACTGAGAGGAAGCACCGAAGGGTTAGGCCTGGCCCTCCCCTACCTGGGCCCAGGGGGAGGGGCGCATGGAAGGACCCACAAGGCCTTGCAGTCCCTTGTGAGGGAGTCCTCATCAGCTTTCGGCACTTTCTCAGACTCCTGTCCCTACCTCTGGCAGGACCTGGGGTCTCAGAAAACTTACTGTGGTCATTTTACGGTTTAGACACTTGTGACCCTGGGGCAGGCACTTGGAACGGCAGTTAGGATGCCACCTGCAATGCCTGCATCTTTATCGGTGCCCAGGTTGGCGCTCAGCTCTGCTCCCGATTCCAGCTTTCTGCTGGATGCAGCCAGTGATGACTCAAGCAGCTGGGTCCTGCTACCCACATAGGAGACCTGCACAGAACTGGCTTTGGCCCTGACGCAGCCCCCACTGTTGCGGGAGTGTGGGGAGCAAGCCAGTAGACAGAAGACAATCTGTCTCCGTCTCTCTGCCTTTCAGATAAGTAAAATACCACTTAACAGAGAAACCAGCAGCAGCCCAAGCTGCCATGCCGTATAGCCCTCTAGCTCCATGCAGCAGGAGCTGGCGGCCTGCCTGGGACCTGGAGCAGTGCGCTCCTGTGCCAGGTGCAGCCTCTGGCCCCGGGTGACTAACCCCAGGCCTCTTCACAGAGCTCATGCTGCTAAACACGTATTACAAAGTAACTACTCAGGGTTTCAGAAAGCTTTGTACAAAATTAAACTCTTCTATTTTTCTGAAAGGACTACGGAACAGTTGCCCTGTTCGGGACCTCATTGTGCCCTGGCTTAAGCCTTTGCACACATTGTAACCTTGCTTGCCTTCAAATTACTCTGTGAATATACCCATTTTTTAGGTGCAGGAACTGAGGCTCAGATTTCAAGCGATTGGTCAGCGTCACACAGCAAGTGACAGAACCAGCAGCAAACAGCTGACTGCCACGGCTGTGTCCAGAGCTGACCGGAACAGCCCCATACCCTGGGCACTTGTTGCTGGGCTGTGTAATTGGTATCCTTGACAAGTATACAATTCGATCATTATCATCCCGAGACCACATGCTGCGTGAGGCGAGACGACCGTTGTCTCGTTCACCCCGAGTAGAAGTGAATGGAACCCGGCTGTTCTTAGAGCCCACACCCTTCCCGGCCTGCTGCACTCAGGCGCAGCCCAGGCTGGGACCTCGCCTGGCCCGCAGGAACTGGCCCCGGAGGCCGCTGTGCACCTGCTCCCTGGTACTCGCCCTCATCCAGCCCCACAGGCCCTGGCTCCCTTCCCACTTACATTCTTGGAAGCCAGAAAGGCCATGCCCTGGGCCACTTGGCTGGAGAAGTGGAGCAGGTCGCGGAGCTCCAGCAGCCGGCTGTCTTCCTTGTCAAGGCCTGAGGTGAGAGGAGGCAGCCGTCCTGGCAATGCCCCTGCCCCACCCCGAGCCCCAGTCCCCAGCAGCCCTTCCCCGCCCTGGCCCTGGCGACACCTCACCTTGCTCGGAGGGGTCATTTGAAGAAGATGTAGAGATGGGCCTCATTTCCACGTAGGTGTCCAGGCCCTGGCTGGAAAAGCCGCTGTCCCTGCAGCAGAGAGGGGGAGGGGCTGTCAGTTCCCATCATGGCACTGCCCAGCCCAGGCCTCCAGCCACCCATGCATGGCCTCTCCCAACCAGCCAGCAGGGACAGGAAGGAACCTCAGGGGCAAGGCCCTACCACATCCTGTCTGAGGGATCACCCATGGCTGCCCGGCTCTGCCCAGGGAGGCGCTCACGAACTATCCCACCGCTGGGCAGGGCCACCTGTTCCTTGGTCACCGTTCCTGATCCCAGCCCATCGGACTTTCCCGTCAGCTCCTTGCTCTGGCTACCCTCGAGGCTGGGAGAAGGTGGCATGTGGCCCTTTGCCACAATAGCCATGCTCCAATCCCAGCATGGCCAAGGGACCTTCTTGAGGACCCGTGTTCTCTACAAGGCAGCTTTCAGCCCCAGCTTCACAGTGAAAGCACCTGGGGAGTGTCGAGCCTGTGCCCAGGCCCACTGCATCAGAAACCAGAGAAGCAGCTGCTTCGTTCCTGGTCCCCCCGGGCGGTTCCGTGTGGACAGCCCGGGTGCAGGAGCACTGGGCGGGAGCAGGCTTCTGAGCCCACCTCGCATGCAGAAGCAGCGCCTGGCAGTCTTCCTACACTGCAGACTTGGAATCGGCAGTCTGGGGCACACAGGCCTGAGATGTAAATGTCTAGCAGCCCCCAGGGAAGCCAAAGGCACCCCTACTTTGAAGCACAAACGAGTTTGAGAGCACGTTCTGGATGTAACCAGTACTGCTTCCAAATTCCAAGAAGAGAGCGTTTCTTAACCCCTCACCCCGCTGTTGCCTCTGTGCCAGAGATGAGCCCCTGAGCCCACAAAGAGGACCTGCTGTTGCATGTATGATCCAGCCTTAGCTAAAGCATCCCGCTCCCTGGTACTAGATGGTGTCCTATGAATGGGGTCTGGGACCTCAGGGGCAGGAGATGCTCACTGGCCCCTGGTCCACTGGAAGGTTTAAGCTCATGGTTTGCTTGGTGCTCATTTTGACTTGATCTGGCTGGATGTCACCTGTAAAAGCCCTGCCTTTGCCCCGCCACCCCAGGGGTGCCCGAGGATCAGAAGAGGAAGCGGACCCTGCCAGCCCCCCGCTGCAAGGTGGCTGTGGCGCAGCAGCCCCCTGGCCCTCCTGCCACCCCAGGCTCCGCAGCTGATGGTCTCTGGTAAAGGTGCACAGTGCACACCATGTTTGGATCCTGGCCTGGCCCCCAGGGCTCCAGGACAGCAGCGTGGCTCAAGTGAGGACTGGACCAGGAGCCCCAGCCCAACTCCGCCTCCGCCCTGACTCATGTGCGACACGAAACCTGCCACTTCCTCTCTCCGCTTCCACATTTGGCTCAGTCCATCTGCCTCTGGGGGGGCTTCCAGGAATCACAGCATCACGACAGCAGGGCCGGGAAGCCTGGGCGAGATGCTGCACCCCAAGGGCTCATAGGGGAAGCCAGAGACCTGGCCATGGCCAGGCTGCTTTGCCTGGTCTCCCAGCACAATCATCGCTGTAGCCACCCCTGGTGGAGAGCAAGCACCACAGGCCCGGCAGCTCACACTAGGCTGTGACATGGCAGGACATGCATGCCCAGAGTCAGCCCGGCACCGACTACAGGCACCAGTTTCGGTCGGTCATTTACCCATGGTGACGATTTAGTAACATCTTTGCCCTCCACGCTCCCTGACCACCGTCGGTGCTCAAGCAGCGGCTGTGTGATGGGGCTCCTCAGCCATCAGTGTGGGTGGCTCCTCCCCACAGCACAGAAGACTCCTTCCTGCCCTGTCCCAGGGTGCTACCTGCAGATGTACTTCTTCTCCAGGTGGACGTTCTTGTAGCCGCTGTCCCCCTCGGGCTCCCCCTGGCTAGGTCCCAGCATGGCCTCGGCTTTCCTCCGCAGGAAGTTGAGCAGGTCGCCATAGCAACAGTACTCCGTGATGACCAGCACGGGGCCTGGAGCAGCCAGCAGCAGGTGGGGAGGGACAGGGTGGTGACCACTTAATCCCTCTCCCCACGTGACTAGCAGGAGGGGCCCCCAGACTAGGCCTCCACACACCCCACTTGCAATCCTGGCTCTACGGGGCAAGTGTCTGGGTGCCTCAGAGACATTTCCCAACATTTGTTTAGGGGCAGGCATGTGGCGGAGGGGTTAAGACGCTGCCTGGGATGCCCGCATCCCACACCACAGGGCCCGGGTTTGTATCTAGGCTCTGTGTCTGATTCTAGCTTCCTGCTAATGTGCAGGTGAGGGGTGGTGGAGTTCCAGGCTCCTGGCTTGGACCTGGCCCAGCCCCAGCTGTTGGAGGCATTTGAGGAGGGACAAATTTAGCCCAAGAATCTTCCTCAAAGCAGATCTATGGCAGTTCTATATAGGGCAAGACGACAATAGGTGAAGAGCACGGGAGTGGGAGTGGAGTCCCAGTAAGCCCTGGGCACCTCCATGGGAGGGCCTAGGGAGGGCTTCCCTAGGCCCAGGAACCCACACCTCCTCTCCCTGAGTGACTACCGCTCACAGATGTCTGAGAGCCGCTGGCTCAGGCTGCACAGAATCCCTGTGTCACCCACAGGAACCCTGCACTACCCAGGGGTGGTACTCGGAACAGGTGAGAAACAGCATATGGAGCATGGGGCCAGGGCCCCCTCTGTGCCCCAGCCCTCACCGCCATGGGTGCAGGCTCCCAGGAGGTTGACGATGTTCTCATGCTGACCCAGGTGACTCATGATCTTCAGTTCCGACATGAGGGCCTCCTTCTCGTCCGCGTGGGCAGTGGCTGCAAGAGGGCGGGGTAGGGTGGGCCGCAGGGACAAAGAGGGAGCCGGCAGTGGGACCCAGAGCCAGCCAGCAAGTGGAGGCCAGAGACATGCAGGCCCAGGGGGAGGAGGGAGGGAGAGACAGAGAAGGTGTGGCCAATCACTAAGCAGATCCCCAGGGCTGGGGAGAGGGGGACAGGAAGCCAAATTGTGGCCACAGATGGCCCCCAGCTGCCCCAGCACCCCAACACTCAGTCTGAAGCCCCTCCACACCCGGAAGGGACCAGGAATCTAGGAGCTGGGTGCTCCCTGCAGCCCCCACCTGGGTTGTGGGGTGAGTCCCGCACCTGCCCCACCCCTCCCCTCCCCCTCACTCACACTTCAGCATCTTCACAGCCACCTTCAGCACAGCGTCTTCCTTGCCCAGACCAAAGGCCGTGGCCTCCACCACCTTCCCAAAGGCGCCAGCTCCCAGGGTCTTACCTGGCGCACACACGGGGGCTCCTTAGTCCTCTGGGCACCACCGCACCTCCCTTCAAGGGCCCCAGGGTCTCCCCTTACCAAACTGCAGGTTGTTCCGGGGGAACTCCCACTTCTCATTGTAGGGCAGCTGCGTGGGGTCGATGAAGGTGTAGCTGTTGCCCTCGGAGCTCTCGATGATCTTCCAGCGCACCTGGTACTTGGGCTTCTGCAGGGCCGGGGAGGGAGCACATGGCCATGGGTCCCAGCCCTGCTGCCCCAGGCCCTCGGCAGGGTGGACAGGGGAGGGGTCCTGACCTCCCCTGCGTGCCCCACCAGGAGTCCCTGCCCCACTCTGCCACCTTCCCTTCTCTAAGCCTCGCTTTGTCTATCTGAGTTCAAGGACGAGGGCCTCTGCATCTCTTATAATTAGGTAATTCCTGAGCCGGGTAAGAAAGCAGAACTTGATATAGCTGTCCATCCCACATCCAAGTGGGTTTTGTTTTCAGGAACACACAAAGATCAATCTTCCACCTACTGGTCCCCACATGCCCATACCAGCCAGGTAGAGCCCAGTCAAAGCCGTGAGCCAGAAGCTCCATCCAGGTCTCCCACGTGGGTGGCAGGGAGCCAAATACTTGCACCATCACCTGCTGCCTCCCAGGGTGCACGTTAGCAGGGGGCTGGACCAGAAGCGGAGGCGAGACTGCATCCCAGGCACTTCCACACCACACATGGGCCTCCCGCGTGGCGGCTCAGCCCACTCCACCACAACGCTTGCCCCTGGTTTTCAAGTGCATTACAAAACACCTCAAATATGCCGTCTCCACTGTGGTACAGTGCATCATGCAGAAGGATCAAGCACGTTCACACTGTGCCACCCGTTTCTGGAATTCTTTCCCTCCTGCAGAGCCGACGCATTAGACAACAGCTTTGCAGCCACGGGCACCCACAGTACCGTCTCCCACGTCCATGCTTCCCCGGCTCTAGGCCCTGTGCGTGCAGTCACAGTGCTCATTCCCTGTGCTGCCCGCATCCCCCCAGTGTAGCAGGTCCTTGGTTTTCACGGCTGGGTAACAGTCCCATTCCAGACACTCGCAGATCAGCGCCGTGGCAGGTGCTGCCCGCTTGGCATCAAACAGCCCAAGTCCTTGCCCCTGTGACTAAAGGAGGCATTGAACTCCAGCAGGTCGAGGAGGCAAATGTTCCATGTGTGGCTCAGCGCACACCATCAGAATGACAGGCACTCCCCAAGAGACAGGGAAGGCCCGAGGAGCCAGCCACACGGCCACGGGAGGCAAAGTGTTCCAGGCACAGGGCACACATGGGCTGGGTGTTTGGCCCAGAAATTGCAGACACCCATGGCTCCTATGGGAGTGCCTGGGTTGAATTCCCAGCTCTGGTTCCTGATCCTGGCTTCCCCCTATTTCGCACCCTGGGAGACAGCAGCGAGGGCTCAAATAGTTCAGTTCCTACCACCCATGTGGGAGACCTGGCTGGAGTTCCCACTTCCAGAACAGCGCTAGCTGGGGTAGGCATTTGGGGCGTGAACCAGTAAATGGGAGATCTCTCCCTCTCTCTCAAACGTATGTTTGTTTGTTTGTTTAACACTATACCCTCAAGAACCTGGCAAGCTGGAGTGCTAGGAAGACAGCATGCGGCTTGGGGGAGGTGGGGGTGGGTTCCAGAGGCGGGAAGGTCCTCAGAGCCATGGGCGGGGTCCCTGGCACCCCTGGAGCGAGGCAGGCAGGCAGCCCTGGGACCAAGCAGGAGCGCGATTGCAATGGAGGGGAGAGGAGACAGGCCCCCGCTCAGCCAGCCAGAAGCAGCTTCCCGACCTCAGGGCTGGGGCAGGCCGCCCACGCCAAGGCCGCCCTGTGGCACAGGCGGAGGAGCGGCAGCCGCCTCTCCCCTTCCTGGCCAGCGGGCAGCTGCACGGGGGGGCACCATGCCAGGGGGCACCTGGAAAAGTGCTGATGGAAGGCCCCATTCCAGGAGAAAGTGGCAGCTGGGCTGGGGCGGCAGCGCACACCAGGGCCTACGTCAGCAGCCCCTCTTTCCGGTCAGGCCTCGGGAATGCGAGCAGTGCTGCTTTGCGTACCAGCTGGCTCCTTCCCAGGGCACCACGAGGGCAGCCGTGGGGCCCGGGAGCGGCTGCAGGCAGGACGCTGCAGCCTCGGTGGGTTAAGAGGAAAGATTCCAGATAAGGCCATGGGCAGGAACTTCTAGTTGGTCATTTGGGAGAAAAGACCACAGTTAGACATCAGGAAGAACTTCCGGACTGCGACTCAGAACAGGCAGCTGTGCCCTCTCTGGAGGAGCCTAAAGTGGACCTGGGAGAACTCCTGCTTCCTCAAGGCTCAACCCTGCACGTGGGGCCTTTCCAGCCCAGAGCACAGCCAGGAGGGCACTGTGGCCGCCTTGGCCACCTCCACCCCCAGGAGCCCCTGCGGCCATGGCCATCTTCCTCCTCCCCACTTCTTCTTCTGCTCACCCTCCCCCACCCCGCCCCCGCAGCTGGTCTGCTCAGCCCCACCCAGCCCAGCCGGGGAGAGGCTACTGCAACAAGGGAGGGGGCAGGGGCCCCCGAGGGACTGAGCCATCTCTTGTCTCCCCTCTCCCTGGAGAGAGCGAGGGGCTCAGGAAGAGCCGCCTGGGCTTCGATTTCCCAAGAACGGGAACAGTAGCCTGCCGAAAGCAGCCAAAGCCATGGAGTGCATCCTAGGCGCAGGCCCCGGGCTACGTGCTCCCCAGACACAGCTCCTGCTTCACCCCCTGTATTCCTCAACTCCCCCCCCCCCCCCCAGGCCTCCCTCCCACTCCCCCAGTGACCCAAGCGGGATGGGGACACCAGAGTCCCAGCCAAGCATACCCTGTCCTCTTGAGCTCAGGCCCCACCCCCAGAATCGAGGCTCTGCAGTCCCCACCCCCACTTCCCTGCTCTGTCTGCTCCCTGCTGTCCTGGCAGCCCGCTGACCATGGCCCTTTTCTCTCCCCCTGGTGGGACAGAAGGTGATGATTCAGCCCTAAGCAGAGCACCCTGCACACAGGCCTGGCAAAGGGCAAGGCGGGGAACGCCCGTCCTCTCCCAGCAAGGCCTTGTCCCCTGGCAGGGCCCCTCAGGGCCTGGGTTCGGGCAGAGGAAGCAGGAGCCTGAAGCTGGGTCTCTCTCTGGACTTGGGTCGTCTCAGAGGGAGGCGACTTCTCTGCATGAGAAGTGAGCAGCCAGAGAGGATCAAGTGTCCCCACGCCAAGGCCGACGGGTGGCCAGCCTGGAGAACCGGCTCTTCGCTGGGACCTGCAGCCTGTGGGGCCCGGGAGCCACTTTCAGTTCCATATAAGGAAGACCATGGCGGGGCCAGGGCCGCACAGGGAGGGAGCGGGGCCCGGGAGAGCGAGTAGGGTCCTGGCCTGGAGGGTGTGTGGTCAGGCAGAGCACTGGCCACAGATGCCTGCAGTTGCCAGACGCATGAGCTAACTGCGGTTCCGGCCAACTTCCTCCCAGGACAGGCTGCGGCCTCCGCCACCAGTCCTGTCCGTGCCCGCTTCCCTGCCAGTCCTCTCCCGGCCTTATGTCACAGAGTCTGCACGACAACGGGGCGGGTGTGTGTGTGTGGGCACCATTATTAACCCCATCTTAAAGCTGGAGAAACAGAGGCTTTGAGACACCAACTACCCCCCATTGTCTCATAGCCTGAGCCTGGCAGGGGTGGGCTTTGGACCTAAATCCATTAAACTCTCAGCCCTGGCTTTTACGCTAGACCATGAGTAGCTCGTGAAATGTCAGAAGAGAAGGGGCCCTTAAAGCCCCCCGCCCCCGAGCAGGCCTATTATACAGGGGAGGAAACCTAGCCCCAGAGCACACAGCCCGTCAGCCAAGGCTCCGTGGCCAGACCCTGGAAGTCCCGACCCAAGGCCGCGTTTTCTTGGGGGCTGCTTAGAGCCACCTTCCCGTGCTAAGTGGCGGCACCAGCACAGAGCCCTGAGCCAGGCTCTGCCCCAAATCCGCCCTCCTGCCTGCTCAGAGTCTTGTACGAATGCCCCACGCAGATGGAGGAGAGCAAAGGCAGCCAAGGGGGTACAAGCAGCTTAGTCAGCCCTCAAACGCCATGGTTCACCTGCGCTAAGCAGCTGACAGCTCTGGGGCTACACTGGGGACCACCTCTCCCAGCACCAACCTTCCACCCGCCGTGGTCTTCCACCACCTGTCCCCTTGCACACACCGCCCTCCTCCCGAGTTGCGTGTCCTCTCTGCTGTGTCCCTCACCCTCCAAGGCCAGGCCACCACCTCCAAGCAGGCTGCCTCCCCCAGCAGCCCAGGAAGATGCCCCGCCCACCCCCTTTCAGTGTCTGAGCTCTGGCTAGGCCAGAGGCGGGGGTGCGAGAGGCCCCTGGGTCCCCAGGCACCTGTGTGCCACCCGGCCCAGCTCACCTGCTTGTACTTGTACAAGAGCAGCAAGAGCAGCAGCAGCAGCAAGGCCATGACGGACAGACAAGCGACCACCACTGGTGTGAAGAGGGACCCCTCGGGGAGCTGCACGTAGGCTCCTGCGAGGGCGAGGCAGACGGATGAGCGGCAGGGCGGCCTCCGAGCCTCCGCCCCTGCTGAGCTCAGTCTAGCACGTAGACTGAACCCCGCCCCCCCAGCACCCCCAGCCCTGTTCACGCTCACAGCTCCCATTCCTGTGCAGAATCAGCCTCCTGGGGCTGGCGAGGACCTCTTGGGTGTGTACCCCACCTCTGCCGGGGCAGAAACCCCTCGGCAGCAGCCTCCAGTGACGGGCACTACCTCCAGCCAAGGGTGAAAGGGCTGCTCCAGCTTGCATCGAAATCTACGTCCCCAGAGTTTCCCCTGCCGCTTCCCGGGGTGCCCTCTGCAACCACCCAGCCTCAAAGTCAGGCTCATGGTCCCCGCGTCTCCTCTTCCTTGGATCTCAGACCCCAGTTCTTTCAATGTGTTTGAAGGACACAGTTTCCATCCCCTTGCCCAGATTAGAAACTTGGGTCCGAGTTCAAATCTCACCTCTGCCACTGAGGGGGTGTGTCACACTGAACCCGACTCTGCCCTCTAAGTCTCAGGTGTATCGTCCCCCAAACGGGAAGGCAGATAGGGCTTCCTCCTAGCGCCGTGAGTTAACCAAGATCACTGGAGAGCGTCATATGACGCCCAGCAGAGTGCCGCCTTCCATCAAAACTCTCTGCCCCCGATAACGTATAACCGCCAGCAGCTGCTGCACAGCCAGCAGCGAGGCACCCGCGTAACCACCCCTGAGCCAGCCAGAGGCCAGGGCCTCCTCTGCTCCCCTTCTGCCCCAGGCACACAGGCACGGCTGAACCAGGACCGTCAGAGGCCCGAAGGTGCCAGGGGCCGTGAGAATCAGAGAAGCAGCCCACGGGACGCCTGTGTGCAAAGCAGATCAAGGTACCCTGCGTGAGCACCTGGGCTGGACAGCAGCCCCCAGGCAGCTTCCCGCACAGCACCTCCGGATGGGCCAGGCTGCATCTCAAGCAGAAAGGGAGTTGCAGAGAGATGGAGGAGGCTGCCGGGCTGGTGAGCATCGCGTCTCCTCGCCCATCGTCCAATCCCTCCCCAGACTCTAAGCTCCATGGGGACGCTGGTTCCCTGCACGGAGCAAGTGCACAGCACCCGACCTAGGTCAAATGCATACTGCAGACTCACGGCGACCCCCAGGTGCAGGACACAAGCCACGTTAGGGGCCAGGCTGCCTTTTCTCAGGCCCTGTTCTGTTTCCTCAGCTTGGCTCCCCTGAGCCTCACCCCTGCAGGGTCCTGGACTTCCCCCCGTCTCAGGAAGCCTGTAGGACATGAGGGTCCGAAGCCGGCCTGAGGGGAAGAGCCCGCCACTGCTGGGATCTGCTCCATTCCGGACTCTGGAGGAGGGGAGGCGCGGGCTCACCTATAGAGATGGGCCTGAAGGTCTCGGAGTCGTTGCCCACGCTGTTGAGGGCCCTACACTCATAGGTCACGTTGTGTTCCAAGGTCCCAGCGGACAGCAGACTCTGGACGGTCACTTTGTGGAAGGGCTCCTGGCTCAGCACCTTGGGCGATGGGTCCTCCCAGACCCACAGCCCGTGGGCCTCATCACATCTGGGAAAGCAGAACGCAGGGCACATGAGGACCGCAGCACTGTGGGGTGCCCAGGGCCTCAGCCTGGGGTGAGGGAGAAAGAGCCCGCTTACCTGTCAGCGTGGCCCCTGCACTGCAGCCACGTCACATTGGGCTGGGGGTACCCGGACACGTCACAGAAGAGGGCGTCTGAGCCATTGACGACGGTCCTGGTGAGGCTCACCGCTGGGGGGTCTGCGTGGACCAGGGAGGGGTCAGGCCAGCTGCCTTCTCTGACCACCTTGCACTGAGCCCGATCTCTTGCACCTTGGGTCAAGCCCATCTCTCTCTCCAGTGGCCCAGGGAACCCCCAGCCCACCCCTCACCATCACGCACATTGCAGGGTGAGCTCGAAGGTCAGAGCACTGGAGCTACCCGTGTTCCTGGCCAGGAAGCAGTAGCGGCCGGCCTCGGTGGGCTTCAGGCGGCGCAGGGAGAGGCTGGATGTGTACCTGCAGAAGAGGGCAGCGGCCCCAGTGAGCCCTGGCCAGGACAGGGGGCTCACATGAGAACCTTTCAAGGCGTTAATTTTCTGTTTGATAAGATGTCCAGGGCACAGAGGCCACGGCAGAGCCGGGTGCGCAGGCAGGGTGTGAGACAGGCGACAACACCATCCCATTCCTCATCGGTTTTCTCATCAGACTGTGGCTTCCCCCGAGACGCAGGAGAGCTCAGGTTTTAAGGTGGAAGGGAGGTCCTGCCTTCAACACCGTCACTGGACGGAGCTTCCAGAGGAGCAGCATCCCTGCGGAAAATCCCTAAATCCCGCCAGCCCTGGCGAGAGGGACGGCGACAGCCCCGAGAGGCAGGGTCCTGGGGCTGCTGTTTAAGTACCACACTGGCATGTCTGTGGTCAAGAATTGACTTCACTTCTGACCCAGCTCCCTGCTAATGCACCCGAGAAAGCAGCAGCGATGACCTAAGAACTTGGGTTCCTGCCACGCATGTAGGAGACCTGGGTGGAGTTCCAGGCTCCTGGCTTTGGTCTGGCCCAGCCCTGGCTGTTGTGGCCATTTGGGGAGTGAATTAGTAGACTGAAGAACTTGCTTGTTCTATCATTCAAACACATACATCTTTAAAAAGAAAACAAAAACAAACAAAAAAAACCGAACGGCTTTATGTGCTGGAGGTTGCTATACCCAGGGTCAAACCCTGGTGCTGCCGTTCCTTGGCGGTGTGGCCTTAGAGAGATATTCAGCCTCTCTGATCCCCTGCTTCCTCCGCTGGGAGGGCAGTGTTGATGGTTATCAGCCCACAGGCTTGGGCAACCAGGTAAAGGTGAACGTATTTTGTGTGAGGGGCACAGAACCTGACCTTGAGGGCACAGAGTTGAACCATAGCTTTCCAGACAGCCAAGGCCTGGATGTGAGCATGGATGACTTAGCGCCCCCGGGCAGGCTGCAGGGACATTCTGTCTACATTTTCTCTTACCCTCTGTTTCATAATGTGTCCACAATGAGCACACATTGTAGATACTAGTGCTTTTCCAAAAGACACTCCAGCAAATCACCAGATCTTGCTTAGGCAATGTCTGCGGCTCCCGTGAGCCCACAGTCCCTGCACTCACAGGAACGTGTGGCTCAGCCAGACCCGGGACCCACGGCGCCCCTCTATGTGCATCGCTTCTTTAAACAACTGACCCATGGCTGGCGCTGTGGCATGCTAAATAGGCTAAACCTCCACCTGCAGAGCCGGCATCCCATATGGACCCCGGTTCGAGTCCCGACTGCTCCTCTTCCGATCCAGCTCTCTGCTGATGGCCTGGGCAAGCAGTGGAAGATGGCCCAAGTCCTTGGGCCCCTGTGCCCACATGGGAGACCCAGAAACAGCTCCTGGCTTCGGAACAGCCCAGCTTCAGCTATTATGGCCATCTGGGGGAAGTAAGCCAGCGGACCCAAGAGGATGGAAGACCTTTCTGTCTCTCCCTAATTCTGCTTCTCCTAATAAATAAAAATAAATCTTTATTTTAAAAAAGTTAACCTCAGCTGAGAACAATCCAACCTTCTAGATGCCTCAAAGGCACCATCACGGACACATCCAGCAGTCAGCGAAGACGCAGGGGCTATGCCCACACGGGAGTACCTGGGCTATATCCACAGGTATCCAGGTTCTTTTCCAGAGTCTCTGCGGCTTACGGATCCTTGGAGTTTGTCTGTGGCCCTGTCCCCACTCAGGGGCCCACGGACTCCAGGTTCCGAGTTTCTGCTAGAGACAAAGGCAAGCTGGGGACCCTGGCCATCAGGGAGCATGAGAGAACAGAGGGGGAGGGAGAGGAAGACGGGAGCTTGTGGCTTCCGAGTATCGACAAGTGAAATACAGGGATCGATGAGGCTGGGGCTTAGGAGCCAGAGCGAGAACCCCAGAGCGTGCCGCGGTGGGAAGACGGCAGAGGGAGTGTCTAGCTCAGGGAGGACCAGCAAGTCTGAGATACCCGTGTGGGAGATGCTGCCCGGGGCCTGTGCTGAGAAGGGCTCCGAGGCCGTATCTGGACCCTGCGGGAGGGAGCTGCGGACAGTGAGTCAAGGGGGTCTCTCCTGAGCATGGTGGGAGGTGTGGCATGCACACCACGTGTCGGTGGTTCTTCCTCACTCTCACAGAGCAGGGTAAGAAACCTTGGCTTCAATATCCAGGTCCAGCGCTCCCACAAGGGAGGAGACCGAGGCGGGCCGGCATCGTGGCACAGCAAGTTAAGCCACTGCCTCTGACCCTGGCATCCCATATCAAAGCACTGGTTCGAGTGCCAGCTGTTCCGCTTCAGAGACAATTCCCTGCTAATGCACCTGAGAAAGTAGTGGAAGATGCTTCAAGTTCTCTGGCCCCCTGCCACCCATATGGGAAACCCAGGTGAAGCTCCTGGCTCCAGCCTGGCCTACCCCCAGCCTCTGAGGTCATTAGGGGAGTGAACCAGTGGCTGGAAAATCTCCATCACTCTGGATGTCTAATAAATTAATACGTTTTTTAGAAAAAGAGGGGATCGTGCTGTGGCACAGCAGATAAAGCCACGATCTTCAGTGCCGGCATCCCATACGGGCCTGAGTTCAAGTCCCAGCTGCTCCATTTCTGACCCTGCTCTCTGCTATAGCCTAGGAAATAGTGGAAGATGGCTTAGGTCCTTGGACCCCCACACCCATGTGAAAGACCTGGAAGAAGCTCCTGGCTCCTCGCTTTGGGTCAGCCCAGCTCAGTCCATTGTGGCTATTTGGGGAGTGAACCAGTGGATGCAAGACCTCTCTGTCACTCCCCCAGTAACTCTGCCTGTCAAATAAACCTTTAAAAAAAAAAAAAAAGAAGTCCATTCCCTCCTCCCGCCAAGATTCGGCAGGTGGCAGGCACCCTGCAGTCATTGTGACCAAGGAGGCAGAGGAATACAGTTTTCTACACCTGCATTGACCAAAGAGGACGATGAGTGAGGGGAGAGAATGGACAAGGCCAAGAAATGGTGGCCTTCCAGAAGAGGGCGCTGGAACCTGCGAGGACGTGGATGGGAGGGGTCAGCCTCGGGAACCCGGATCCGACTTGGGTGACTGCGCTGACCTACATCACGCCTCACTGTTCACCAAGAGTGAGGCCCAGAGTGGGGAGGGATCCACTCGGGGTCACTCAGCAAGATCTCCAAGGACAGAACCCAAGTGCGCCGATTCCCAGCTGAAGCATCGCCCACGTGGCCTTGGGGCTGCGCACACGGGAGCTGACGTGTGGTACCTGTACGTGTCCTTGCTGGTGACAAACTCAAGCTTGGGCTCGTAGTCGGAGAAAGGCCCCAGGTAGGTCCAGTTAAAACCCTGCAGGTCTGGGTAGGCCTCCACCTGCACTTGGAGGTTCAGGGTCTCGCCCACCGTCACCTCCTGGAATAGGTTCTGCTTGGAGGTCAGGTTCACGTAGGCACTCCCTGCGAAGGAGAGCACGGGCAGATGTGGCATTAGTGGAAAGTCGGCCAGTGTGTTGGTTTGCTGGGTCCTGCATCTTTGCTCAGCTGTCCCTGAGCACCTGCATGTGCCAGGCCCTGTCCCGTCCCCTCCCTGGCCTGCCTCCGACATCTCTCTCCCCATCTCCTGTCTCAATGCCAGACTCGGAACCCTTCTCCCTGACCCCCGGAGAGCCACAGTACGATCCTCTCTCCGTGCCTCCCTTTCCTTATCTGGATAATGAAGAGATCCAACCTACGCTTTGACTTTTTGAGAAAGTTTTTGACTTTTTGAGAAAGTTTCTGCATTAGAAAAAAGCAATCTTGTTCTTCCACGTGCCCACATGCTTTTGGTCCGTGTGGCTTCCACACGCAGTTCCGGAGTGAGTGTGCGGCCCTAGCTGGCCATCAGGGCCACCCTGCCCCCGCACGAGTGACTGGTCTGGGTTAGGCGTGCCACTCCTGATTCCCAAGTCTGTGAATTTTGTTGAAACTTCGAGACAGGAGAAGGCCTTGAGTGAGGGGTCACCGAACAGGTGCTTCTGGGGGAAGCTTTGAACCTGCCTTGGGGCCGGAGAGGTGGGGGCCCAACATGGAGACAGAAGTGGCTTTTCCGCATCATCAGAGCACCTGGATCCGGCTGTTCCTGAAGGCGATAAGCCGCTCCGAGTGGGCTGCCGCTCCCGAGCCTGGGGGAGTCCCCACTGGCAGCTTCTGACAACACCTCGCTGGGGCGGGGCTCAGTGGCCCTGGTGGCCTCTTGGGCACAGAGTTGTGGTCAGAGCCCCACAGCCACACCCCACCACCACACCTCCCCGGGTCTCCCACTGAGCTCCAGAGAGGTCTTCCTAGAACCCCGAGCTCTGCAGAAAGCCCCGGAAAGGGCCGATCTCCAAGGGTGCTGCTGCTCATTTATTTTTGTGAAGCCTAAAACTTGCTCTTCTGACCTGCCACGTGCCTGCTCAGCAGCTCCCAGGGCTCACCACGGCCTCGGTGATTCGGCTTGGTACCGATGGCTCGCATCCAGCCAGCCAGATGTGCGCGTGCTCAGCCGAGCAGCGCCTCCTTCTTACACCCAACTCACCACGCGTCCCCCAACAGCACAGGCACCCCCACCTCAGCACACGCAAGCCATTTCCTCCACCAGCAGCCCCGCCCTCTTCTGTTTACCCTCCTCATCCTCAAGACTCGCCCCACCATGGAGTCACCAGTCCCCACGCCAGACCACAGGAGCTCTTGGTCCGGGGACTTCTGTCGCCCATCCAGATCTCTCTCTCATGCAGACACACACACACACACACACAGACACACGGCTTCATCCAGTTTCTTGCTTCTGCTTCTTTTGGGCAGCTGTCTCCTCTCTCCATCTAGTCCACGAGCTCTTAGAGGCCAGTGTTTGCCCTCTCTCTCTGCTATTCAGTTGTCCACCCATCCATGTGTCCATCCACTCATCCATCTGTCCATCCATCCACCCGCCACCCCCTCCATGAGCACAGTAGTTACTCCGCCATCAGCTCCAGCCTCAACCACTGTAGCGACTTCCCACTCCTCCCCCTCCCTCCACCTCGGTCTCCCTGCAGACAGCCCCTGAGAAAGCACCAGGAAGCCCTGTCACATCCGAGCCTGGTCACGTCCCCTCTGCTCAACCTCCACCTCTCTCAAGAGAAAAAGCCCAAGCCCTTGCATCGGCCTGCAGGACCCCGTGAGACTGCCACCTCCCCTTTGCCTGTCTCCCTCTCGCTTTCTCCACCCCAGGCACGCTGGCTGACTCGGTCCTCGAACAGGACCAGCACCATCCCACCTCCGGGACGCCACCGGTCCCCTGCCTGCAGCCCTCTGCCCAATGTCTGCACAGCTCGCTGCTCCTCCAGCCTCAGGTCCTCGCCCAAGTGTCGGCATCCATGAGCTGCCCCTTGACGACTGCCCTGCAGCCAACCTGCAGTGCTCTGATGCTCTGTTTGCCTCTGCTCACTCCTGCTCCCTGCCTGTCGTGTCGGGCGAGGGCACCAGCTTCAGGATGGGGCACTAGGTGGGGTTGTATCTGCTGCATTTGTACCTGTGATCCCAGTGCCTAGGCCCAAGCATGAGTGAACCCAACATTCATCGAGTGACTCCTCTACGCCTCCCCGAGAAGCCAGGGCTTGGCAGCAATGGTGGGGGGACTGAAAGGGGAGGGAGACGATTCTCAGTGCATCTGCTCCCCTACCCCACTTTGCGCACACGGCACCCCCACGCAGAGCTCCTCCTGCGCCGTGAGCCTAGGGCACCACATTGCCTCCGGGGGCAGCGATTCACCACTGCCTCCTGGAACGGCCAACACGTGAGCCACGGCCTGCGGCCACCCTCAAGAGTGCCTGCTTTGCGGTTCCCAGGCCAGCGGCTGCCACAGCCCCGTCTCTCTTCTCCAAACCCTCACCTCGGGAGCCAGCACGTCTTGACCAGCATCCTTCCGCATTGTCTGGGGCACGCACTCTTTCCTGCTCCCGTGCTGTGGTTCAGCTTCCTCCGCCAGCCACCTCCAGCCTGAGCCACTGCATCAACAGCCCAGACTCTTCCCCGGCCTGTGGTCTCCTCTCCCACCCGCAGCAGCAGCAGCCCGAGCCTCCCCAGCGAGTCTCATCACGTATGAGCGTTCACACTGCACCAGGCCCTGCTCTCCGTGTACACACACACGTACATAGGCACATGTTTATTTAGTCCTCACGAGTCTGTGAGGTGGCTGCGGTATCTCCCTTCTGCAGACAGGGACACCGAGGCACAGAGGCTGAGTGACCTGGGAGTTATCAGCAGAGCCAGGTGGGACAAGCATGGCATTGCATGCTCCTCATCAGCTCGCCACTAGTGCTGCCTCTGTGCAACCTGACCAACACTCTCCTTAAAACCTTCTGTGACTGGGCTGGCACTGTGGTGTAGCAGGTAAAGCCACCACCTGCAGGGCCGGCATCCCATATGGGCGCTGGTTCTAATCCCACCTACTCCTCTTCCAATCCAGCTCTGTGCTATGGCCCGGCAAAGCAATAAAAGATGGCCCAAGTCCTTAGGCCCCTGCACCTGAGTGGGCTTTGAATTGGCTCAGCTCTGGCTGTTTTAACCCTTTGAGTAGTGAACTAAGACCTCTGTCTCTGTCTATGCCTCTCTGTAACGGCCTTTTTAAATTTAATTTTATTTATTTATTTTTTGACAGGCAGAGTGGACAGTGAGAGAGAGACAGAGAGAAAGGTCTTTCTTTTTGCTGTTGGTTCACCCTCCAATGGCCGCTGCGGCCGGCGCATCGTGCTGATCCGAAGCCAGGAGCCAGGTGCTTCTCCTGGTCTCCCATGTGGGTGCAGGGCCCAAGCACTTGGGCCATCCTCCACTGCCTTCCCGAGCCATAGCAGAGAGCTGGCCTGGAAGAGGGGCAACCGGGACAGAATCCGGTGCCCCAACCGGGACTAGAACCCGGTCTGCCGGCGCCGCAAGGCGGAGGATTAGCCTGTTAAGCCACGGCACCGGCTGTAACGGCCTTTAAAATAAATAAATAAATCTGAAAACAACAACAACAACAAAACCTCCTACAATCTCGCAGCAGGGTGGGAGGCAAGCTAGCCCACACCTGAAGGCTCCTTCACCACTTGCACCCCATCTCCACCCACCACTCAGGCCCACCCGCAGCCCTGCTGTGCTCAGCTTCTGTGTTGGAAATACCCCACTCTCTTTGACTTCTGTCCCCTTGCTCTCCTCGCCCCTTTGCCAGCAAGTCCAGTTCAGCTGTGGGGTTGTTTCTCCAGGCCCAAGTTGGGGAGCCCACCACGTTTCCCCCATGTCCCTCTGCGTGGTCACTGTGCCAACATCTCTGTGCTGTGGTGGCGGGGGCATGAAGCAAGGAAGGAAGGAGAGAGCAAACCAAGTGCTGTACAGGAGAGAGCAAACCAAGTGCTGTACAGAACTCCTGGACCCCCATCCTGAGGCAGCAAAGTGATGCTGAAGCAAGACCCAGCCACGGGCTGCAGGAGCACCATGGCGGCAGGGAGGGTGCCCAGAGTTGGGTCCCGCAGCCAAGCCCGGGTCCACCTGCAGCGTCCCTCACAGGGTCTCCTCCCTCCCACCAGCGGCTTCTCCTTCTCAAGCCCTCACTGCCCCACCCTGCCCCGGGGTCACCCCCACACCCGATGCTCACCTACCACCCGGAAGACCATGGAGGAGGAGCGGGTGCCCTGGGAGTTGGTGGCCATGCAGGTGTAGTTGCCCGCATCTTGGAAGCTTACGTCACTGAGGCTGAGGGTCAGGACTTTGTGGTAGCTACCATCATGGAAGTCAGAGTCTTCAGAGAGTGCGAGCTGCGGGCAGATGGAGCGGAGGTTTCCCAAGGTCGCGTAGGCATCCGAGAGCTCTGGGCTCAGCGCTTCAGTCTAAGGATCACTGTCCGCCCTGCCTGTGCTCGGGCGAGGGGCTGTGCCCCGAACCTCAGCCTCTTCATCTGTCAGATGGGACTGCCAGGGGCCCGCTGGCCCCGGGGTCGCAGTGACAAGTGAGAGGTGCATAGCAGGGGCTTAGCCTGTACCTGGCACACTGCGGGCGCAGCAGGAGGGGAGCAGTGCCTAGACAAAGCCTAGCACCGTTCCCTCCCAGTCTCTCCATTCTGTCTCCCACTGACTCCCTTTCTGCAATAGGTTCCGTGCCCCTGGGCTCCCCCTTGGCCCAGGAATCCCTTGCCGAGTGAGTGGTCAGCTAGCGTCTGGCACTTGTCTATATGTCGAGGCAAAGGTCATCTGTCAAAGGCCCAGGAGCCCGAGGCCTGCTTCTCCATCAGCAACCAACTGGCAGCCACGTCTCCACCCCTCCCTGGGCCTGCGCTGTGGCCCCAGCCCCCAGGAGCCAGTTTGGGGTGGGGCTGGGGGCTCCATCCTGCGGGGCCTGTGGGGGGGTGGACAGACTCTACTCTTGCTCCCCACCCCTTACGCCACCCCGGGGACTGACCTTGGTGTCGCCACGGTGGAGGAAGACGTTGAAGTTGTAGTCGAGGTTGCTGGCCGAGCACACGATCAAAGCAGTCTCCCCTTGAATCCGCACCAGCTCCGCAGGCTCCAACGTCAAGGAGGGGGGGCCCGGGAGGACTGAGGCCAGACAAGAGACCCCTGAAGCCTCAGCCCGAGCGTCCCTCCATTCCCGGAAGTGGTCCAGGCGCCTGGCCCGGGTCCCCTTCATTCTTCCACCCCAAATCCTTGGAGACACCACGGACGCCTCCTGTAGAGCAGCTCACTCCCTGCATCGCTCACCCCAGCTCTGGACTTCGGCAACAGCCAGCTCCCAGGCCTCCCCGCCTCCCCTTGCAGCAGCCCAAGAGCCCTCCAAACAACGTGAACCAGATGCCACCTCTCTCCTGTGCAAACACTCTGTGAGTTGCCCTCACTCTGGCCATGAACCCCCTGGGCCATTCCTGAACACTGGAAGCCCTGCCACCCTCTGTGCTGTCCCACCCAGGGCTCTGGCACCACCTCTCCCTCCTGCTTAGGCCTCAAACGAGCGGCTGCGCTCATCCCTCCGATCTGCGGTTCCGAAGTTGCTTGAGGGAACGGCACTGAGGCGCAGCAGGTTACGTGCTGTTTTGGTGCCGGCTTCTATCACGGTGCTGGTTCCAGTCCCGGCTACTCTGCTTCTGACGCAGCCCCCTGCTCATGTCCCTGGGAAAGGGGCAGAGGTGGCCCAAGTGCTCAGGCCCCTGTCACCCACGTGGGATAGCAGGATGGAGCCCTTGGCTCCTGCATTTTGCCTGGCCCAAATCTGACTGATGAGGGCATTTGGGGAGCCAATCAGCAGCTACAAGTTTTCCATCACTCTGCCGTCAGATACACAAATCTTTTAAAAACAAACAAACAAACAAACCACCTGAGAGAAACCTCCCCTGGTGAACTTGGCTGAGTCAGCCTCACCACTGGGCTCTGTGCTCATCACAGATCATATTTCTTTTGTTTCTACTAGATGTCAAACGAGTGACAACCCAGCATCTTGGACAGCACACTCAAGTATCTGTGCCTATTGCTGTCATGCAAAGATGATCTCATCCAGTTTCATCAGGCAGCTACACTGAAGGTCACACCCACAGTCGCTGACGGAGTCTCGGCGCAACTAGGGCCAGGACTCTTGGCGTCACCCCACCCAGCAAGTGCAGGATCAAGGGCCACACAGAGGGACCCTAGGCAGGTTTAGTAGCCTGAAACCCCAGGGGCACTGGTGGCCGGCCACCTCCCTTTGACCCCACACCTCATTACAGGGACTGACTCCCATCTCAAGCCCAGGTCCTGAGCCTGGGACCCTGCTCACTCTCACCCATCTCCACGATTGCACTGGGTGCCTGCCCAGCAGGGGGAGGCTTCCTCCACCACCTGTCACCAGCCTCCTTTCTGTGCCCGGGCTGCCTCCCGGTGGGAAATCCATGCCTGAGGGTGTGGGAAGAGCACCAGGCCCTCCTTGCATTTCTAGAACATTCTGGGCCCCTTCCCACCTCCCCTCCTTCCCATTGTTCACATTCTGCCACAAATAAAATGTTTCCTGCCCAGCCTTGCTCCCTCACCCTACAGAACTTTAAGAAATTTTTCAACCATTCAGTTTTTTTTTTTTTCTATCTATTTGAGAGGCAGAGAGAAAGTGACAAGGAGACAGAACCAGGTTCACTTCTCAAATACCTACAAGGGCTTAGGCTGGGCCATGTCAAAGCCACGTCTCCCAGGTGCATGGCCCCTTTGAGCCACCACGGCAGCCTCCCAGGAAAGTGGAGTCAGGAGCCAGAGCTGGGTGACAAACCCAGGCCATCTGACGAGGGGTGCAGCGAGCTCAGCCACCAGGCTTGTGCCTACCCCACCCCACGCACTGTTTATTCAACCGCCTTGCATACGGTGTTCCACAGGCCGTGCAGTGGTCTGAGATGCTCCTGCTCCCTGAGTCACTGCTTTGTGTGGGGTCTGTCTCCTGCCCTTGACACACCACAGCTGGGTGCTCCACAGACACCCCCCCCGCCACCCCCCCCCCGCCCCCCACCACTCACCTTGCTGCACTCTGAGCTCAATACCGATGGACTTAATTATTCTGCCGCCCACCAGAGCACAACAATAGTAATCCCGGCTCTCAAGGAACTTGGCCTTGTGGATGGTGAAGCCATGCCAGGGCGAGAAGGTGTAATTGGTTTGGGGCGGGACTGGCCGGTTGCGCACCCGCATCAGGGAGACGCCTGCGGCCAGCGCTGGGTCAGTGAGCAGGCAGGGCAGCAATGCATCTTGGCCCTCCAACACCGTCACCTTCTCAGCTAGCACGTTCCAGGGCCGGACAGGGTCTGCACAGAGGGAGGACAGGGTCACAGTGGTCCTTGGGCCACAGGGTCCCTGGATGCTGGGGACAGGGAGGCTCAGAGAGGCAGATCGTTTGATTGAGGTCACTCTGGGCCAGGCAGTTCAGACAATGCTGGGGACAGGTGCACCTGGGCTGCAGTCCAGCCCCACTGCTTGATGCTGTGTGACCTTGGGCAAGCAACTACATTCCTCTGAGCCTCTGGAGAGCGGGCAAAGTCACATGCAATGACTACCCAGGGTTGTCGTGCCGACTGCGTTCCATGTGAAGCGCTACAGAGGTTCTCATTGGCCATCAGCCCTCAGAAAGCACGGGGCTGGTTTACCGGGATGGTGAACATCAGGGACCGGCCTACTGCCACGGGATCCCTTGGGAAGGGGCTAGGCATCCTCACCTTTGACGTAGACGTGGATGGTGGCGCTCTCCCCCAGAGGGTCTCCAAGCTCTGTGCAGTGATAGGTCCCCGTGTTTTTGAAGGTGGCATTGTTTGTGATCAGGACGCTGCTGGGGGCGTCTGGGTCCAGGGTCCAGTAGGAGGAGATGGGGCCGTCCCACTTCACGGTGCCATTGCCCAGGCATCGCAGGGTCACCACCGCACCTGGCTCCACCACCAGCTCAGGACCGCTGGGTTCTATCACGGGCACTCCTCCACCTGGGGGAGGGACGGCAGACAGCAGTGAGGCCTGCGTGCACCTCCGGACCGTCCCGACTCGGACAGCTCGAGCCCTGGAGGAGGAAGTGCTGTGGCACACTCTGCATGGGCTTCGGCATCCCCGGTCATCTGCTCAGCTCCCAACCTTAAACCTGCTGGGGAACAGATGGACACCGCCGACCGTCAGGGCCCACCTAAGACAGAGTGTGGACTTCCTCCATCTCCCACCCACCAGAGTCTCCGTCTTCTCTGCTGTGGACACCCCAGGCCCTGTGCACACAGTAGGCCATGTCTCTAGCATGCAGCTCAGGGTTTGACTCACAGTAGGGCTCGAACCACTCAATAAAGAAACAAATCAATGGAACACGTGTGGCCAGTCCACCGACTTAATTCCCAAGGGCAGGAGGAAGAAAGGTGTTGAGTCTCAGCCAGAGTTTGAGGCTTGTAGCATCTGTTGTCATACCCGTTCCCACCATGGCAGCCCAGTGGGATGGGTCAGAGGCTCTGTGCCTCGATTTCCCCACTTATAAAATGGAGACAATCATACCTATTTGTTGGCATGTCAGGCACTTTCAATGCATGGGAACCCTTTAGAATGCCATCTGTCACAGAGTAAGTCGTCAGGGTTAACCCTGCTGTGTATGGTCTAGGCTGGCCCCAGCCACCCACCCCGGGGGGGTGGTTTACTTGAGGGGGAGGGAGGTTGCGCAGTTTCTTTTAAGGAAAATTTTCTTGAAGGAGAAAAGAGAACTTGACCCCCCTCCGGGAAGCAGGCCCAGTGCTCTGCAGTGTCAGCGCTTCTCTGGGCCCTAAAATAGGGGCGCGGGAGGGAAGTGAGAGCTGATTCACCGGCTCGGAGGGGCTGCCAGGCGCCCCCTGGCCTGCAGGGGCGGAAACACATTGCTGGCACCGCGCTCCGCTCTGTTTCCGCTCCGCCCGCGGCCCTTCATCCAGGGAGCGTCTCACTTCTGCTTCCCAGAGCAGCAACCCCGCGAGAGGAAGAGTCGCCTGCTGGGCATCGCGATGCCCCCCGGGGCCACCGTCTCTCTGCATCGGGCGACCATGCCCTTGTGTTCTGCAGACCCCGCCGTAGGCCGGCGTCCGCTGCAACACCCATGAGGAAGCCTCAGCGGCTCCGCCTGAGCTTCCAGTCAGCGTAGGGACCGAGTGAGCGGCGAGCACAGCCAAGGCCGGCACCTGGACCTGGGCCCGCCTGTGCAGCGTGACCACCCGCAGAGGCGACAGACGTCATCTCATCTCCACGGAGCCGGCGCGCCCCATCCTTGTTGCGCCACCCAGCGGCGGTTTGCGGCAGGACTCCATGTGGAGCGCACGGAGCAACCTGGGTTACCTTCCAGGCTTTCGGAGTGGATTGCTTAACCGCTGAGCCTCAGGCTCCTGTCTCAGGAGAATAATCCCAGTTCCACCCCGAGGGCCGCTGGGGAGGCAGCCAGGTGAGGGGTGGCTCCTGCCCCCGGCTGCTGTTTCAGTTGCCACATCGCTGTGCCCACCCCCACGCCTCGGGATAGATGACAGAAGTGGATTTTCAGCTGCAGCAGTCGCAGGCCGAGTGCCTGAGTCTGTGACACTGTGCCTGCTCATTCTCTGAGCCTGTCTTGTCTTGTAGGCAGCGGCTCCGACCCCTCCCCTCCCCGTGCTCCTCACCCCTGCTTGGGCCTCCTGGAAATGCAGTCACCCACAGGCGTCTGTCCTGGCACCCCAGAGGCTCACGCAGGACAGAGCTGACGCCCTCCACGTCTGCCACCAACTTCCCCCTGCTGACTCGGCCCTTGGAGAAGGGAAGCCTGTTCTGCCCGTCCTGCGGGCGGGGGAGGGAGGGGCGGGGCTTGGTGACCCCTGACCCAGACCCCTCCTGCCCAGTCCACTCTGCATCTTTCTCACCTCGGCTCCCAGAAGGGACTCCCACTATACACAGACACAGACACAGACACACACACACACACACTGCAGCCAAAGCTCAGGTCTTGCTGCAGCATTGGGGAGAAGCCCAGCTCTGGCCACCTCTAAGGTGCTCCGACACCCACCGAGCCCTCCCAGTGGGCCCTCAACCCCACTAACACACAGTGACCCACAGGAGGGGTCCCGGGGTGAGGACAGGACAAGGTAGCCAAGTCAGACCTGTGCAGCTTTCGGGGCTAAAGGCCCAGGTCTGTCTTGATGGGGTCGCAGGGAATGCACGTGTGTGCATTTGTCAAACCACAGGACCCACACTCCCTGCTTGCTGTCGTCACAGCTCACAAACAGCAAATGCTCAGCTGGGCAGGGTCGACTGCGCCAGAACCAGACCTTCAGTGGGTGGCCTGGTGCTCCCTCTGTTCCTGAGGGGCCGGACCCGCCAGCCCCACAGGTCCTCTTGTGGGGCAGCCAGAGTGGGGCTGCCCTCCCCCTCCCTCACTCCCATCCTCCCCCGAGGTCCCTCCAAATGCACAGCCCCCACTAGCCAGGCACCTCCCAGATGGAAACCCTGCAGCAACTGTGGCTGCAGTAAGGTGGGAGTGGGGACGGCCCCCCTTGGATGGCCAGGTCTGTGAGGGCTCTGGCTGCAGACCCTCTTGCTGGCCCCCCCAGGCCTCCCAAAGCCCTATAGCCTCCATGCCCACCCCCAGATCCCTCTCCTGAGCCCTGAGCCAGGGTGGCCAGCCTCTCTCCCTCTGATCCCTTATCTGGGCCCCCAAGGAAGGAGTCATGGGAGGGCTCTCAGGCAGCCAGAGCCACGGGGAGCTGCTCGGGCCCTTGCCACTCTTCCTGGCACAGGGCTGGACCAGCAGTTTCGGCACGGGTGTCTCCTGAGAGCTTTTGAGAGGGGCAGACTCTCAGGACACACCCACAGAGCCAGGATCTGCTTTGGAACAAGAGACCCAGAGACCCAGGTAACTTCCCGTACTCGTGGCCAGGTCTGAAGGGCATTGCTCTAGGCTGGGCCACTTCGGCCCCCACTGCCTGGCATTGAAGAGATGCAGACGTGAGCCCAGAGTCTCGCAGGGCTGCTCAGGGTACGCGGAGGGTCCAGGGCTGAGCTGGGACAGACCCCCAGCCCCCAGCCAGGCTAGGTCCACCCCACCTTCCCCCAGCCATCCCCCCCCCTTACCACACACACATTCTTCACCATCCACTGCCTTTCCAAAGCTCATAGCTACTCACTAGCCTCAAGTTCTGCGCTGGGGAGGCGGCAGTGCACCGTTAGGACGCCCAGCCTGAGGCTCTCGGTCCCACGCGCACCAGAGCCCGCAGGTCTGCTCTTACCTTGCCACACTGTGGTTGCCAGCAGGACAAGCAGAGTCCCTGGGCCCATGGCCTTGGCAGGAAGCAGCAGGCTGGGGCAGGGCAGGGTCCCCAGCGCCAGGACCTCTGGACAGTGCCTCCTCTGCGCTGCTCGTCTGTTTCCCTCTTCCTCCTCCTCCTCCTCGGGCTGATCCTCTTCTTCCCCTTTCAGCTAGGCAAGGCAACCACAGAGTTTGGAAATCTTGGGTCTTTAGAAGAAAACAAAGCCATGACCCCCCAGGGGGAGGGGTTGGAGGCTGGGGCAGTGCCCAGGGGAACTGGCGCATCTGGGGGCTAGGGGAGAAGAGGCACGCCCAAGACCCGGCTGGTGGTCAGCAGAACGGATGGGGGTCTCCGGGAAGCCAGGTGCTAAGGTCCCAGGACGCTCACCAGCAAGCCCCGGCTCCCTGCGCTACTGAGGTTTTGTGACACACACATCTGGTCTTTGCCCCCAGCTTCCGTCTGCAACACGTAAAATCCTTGCAATCTTCAGAGTAACAAGTGTCTCGTGTATGCCGACGAGTGCCCAGGAGGCTCACAGCCCCCAGCTAGCTGTAGGACCGTGCTGGTCACCTGAAGGCCCCGGGCGGGAGTAGAGGATCGGTACTTCTCATCCCACCCACACGGGTGGGGGCTTCCCGCAGAGTGGTGACCCTTCCCCACACCTGGCCCCTGCAGCTTCACCCATGTCCTTGGTCACATCCCTTACGATCAACCGGTAAACACGAGCGCTCCCTCCCTTCTGTGAGCTGCCCTTGCAAATTCACAGAGCCCAAGCAGAGGACTATGGGAAGCTGACTTACCACAGGTGAATCAGAAGCACAGGTTAAAAGACAACCTAGGCTTGCAACTGGTACCTGAGGGTGGGGGGGTCCTGGAGACTGAGCCCCTTGTCGCCTGGGACCGATGCTGCTGTCAGCACTGAACCACAAGGCACGGCCCCGGCCGCCGACTGCCGCAGTGCTGTGCCGTTGTCCCCTTTCGTCACGGAGACTTCTGCGTTGCCTGTGGAGTGAGAGGATGGGAAGACCCGAGCTTGTTTGTCCCCAGCTTCCCAGAGGGAGGTGCGGTCACCGTTCCCGTCGGCAGATCTGCAAACAAGCTCAGAGAGTGAACACCTTGAACTCGCCCATGGTCACATGACCACCGAAGGGCCGAGCTGGAATTTACATCCAGGTGGTCTGGCTTCTGTGGGTTAAGTTATTTTTAAAATTTTATTATTATTTTTACAAAAAGTCCCGTTGTTCGATCATAATTTTTAAATTCATCAATAACATCCCTTCAGAGGTATGTTACTTGTGCCTTCGCGTTTCCCAAGCGTCTAACATGGCTAAATAGTTACTTTTTGAAACAAACAACATCTCTATCACATTACCTAAGCCAAGAAAACTGTTGTCTGCTCTATGCAGGGGTGTGTGTGTGCGTGCGAGAGTGCACGTGTGCATTAAGAAAGGAATTTAAAGCCAGATAAGATGGAGGTTTCCTGAAAGCCACGAGTCTGGGGGAAAATGGCCCTGAAAGACAGGTTAATCCTCACTGACGGGAAATAGCCCAGCAAGGCGCGGGTTCCCGCTTAGGGCCAAGTTCCCTGGGATGCACAGCACGGAGTGAGCAACTGCCAGTCACAGCAGCTCATGTGGTCTTGGTCACCAATGCAGCCAGCAGTGCGGGCCAGCTCCCTGTCTTTTTGGTTCAGTCTGCTTGGACACCACGGCTGGGCACTATTCCGGCCATGACCCGGTGGTCATCCTTACTGGGCCCCAGCACTGACGCCCACTCGTGGTGTGCCTTGACCTGTCTTCCAGGTGGCATATGTCTATGTTCTTAGATGTACGCAACTGTCTTTCCAGGACATTATTCTGAACTGTTAGTAGGCATGAATTGCAAGTAAAAGTGACTCAGGAAGAAATAGAAATTCTCAATAGGCCTTTCACAAGTCAAGAGATTTTATCTGGAATCAAAAGCCTGCAAAAAAGAAAAGTCCGGGATGAACTATCTCCATGGGAGAATTCTATCACAATTCAAAGAAGAAATTACACTAATCCTTCCCAAACTTTATATATAATACCACCAAAAATAATTAAGATATTTAGGAATAAATTTAACCAAAGTATAGGACTTAAACACTACTGAAAGAAACATGATGAATGATATCTCATTCTCAGGGATTGGAGGATTTAGTGTCGTTAAGATGACAATACTCAAAGACCGCAGCCTGGGGAGGGAGGTTACTGCCCTAGTCTAGGCGAGGATAGTTAAAGTGTAGAGTGCACACTCTCCAGGAAGGGTAGGGAGGAGATGGCAGAGCAAACTTCACTCTAATGGGAGTCTCTGTGGACCTGTGTGGATGGTATGTATGCGCACAACTCAGCACCCCAGCACCCGAGAGCCTCAGCACCAGCTTTGGGGTGAGGTAAGACCAGACTGCAGCAGCCCAAGCCACTGGTGATAAAGCTGCAGGAAGAGCCTGGCTGGCCCTGGCTTGGAGCCCTACAGTGGACAGTTCACCTGCCAACCCAGAGGGAACAAAATGGGGATGCATTTCTCTCTCCCCGGCCACCCGGCACCAGTGTCCTGTGACTGGCTGAGAGGGAGGGCGCCATTTTGGACATCCATAACAGCTGTGCTGGCTCGTGTCTGCACAGGTAGCAACCAGCCCGGAGGAGATGCCCGTGTCTGCCTGGGAGAATTCACAGGGGGCTGGGTGCTTAGGACTGTGGGATCCTTGTGTGCAGGGACTGTGCAAACACTGTGGCTGCGTGGGAGGGCGCAGGGTGTGACTGGGATTTTGCACAGTCACTGTGTGGGTGGCTGTACATACTTGGGGCTCCCCGATTCCCTGGTGAGGGTCATTCCTGCAGGATCCATGTTCACACTGGAGACTGCACAGATCCTTTGTGTGGTTCTTATGGCGACACAGATGAAAACTGTACCCACTGGGGCTAGTGCCCAGGCATTGGTCTCCTTCGAGGAGAGGAGGTAAATATGAGAATACGCCCATAGATAAGAACAAACCTCTCCTCTGTGTTAAAAAACAAATTCCCATGCCCAACTTGGGTGTCACCTTAGGCACTCCCCTCACCCTGGAGCACTGAACAGAGCTCTCGGACCACACCCAGCACACGCCTCTGGGTATTCACTGAAAGAGCAGACACTCCACTGAGCCAAACAGACTAGTCCAAAGATAAAAGCCTTCACGGGGGAAGACAAATAGAAACAAGTATCACCACAAAGGCCTAATAATAAACAGAGCAATTCGAGAAACAAGAATAAGGAAGGCAATATGACCCACCCCCCCAAAAAAAAGAACACAACACTTCAATACTAGAATGTGGTGGTGAACAGATTGAAGAAATGCAAGAAACAGAATTCACAAAATTGACCACGGGATTATTTAGAAGTAATCAGAAGCAAATCCATGAACTACAGAAATCTGTACATGACATGAAAAATTTTCCCATGGCTGAGATATTCAAGAGAAATCAAAATGAAATATTCAAAATAAATTCAATATAACAAATAAATACAGTGGAAAACCTTAGGAACGGACTTGGTGTGGCAGAAGAAAGAATATCCAAGTTAGATGCCAAATCTCTGGAAATTTTACAGAAAAAAAAAGAAATTAGAAAATAAAAAATAGTATCTGAGAGTTTACAGGATACTATCAAACAACTCAACATACCTGTCTTAGGAGTTCTTGAAGGCGTGGCAAGAGAATGGATTAGAAGGCTGTTATAGTGAAATGATCATAGAAAATCCGTAAGTTGAAGGCAGAAAGGGACATCCAAGTACAGAAAGCACAACAAATTCTTCTTTTTTTTTTTTTTTGACAGGCAGAGTGGACAGTGAGAGAGAGAGACAGAGAGAAAGGTCTTCCTTTGCTGTTGGTTCACCCCTCAATGGCCGCTGCGGCAGGCGCACCGCGCTGATCCGAAGCCAGGAGCCAGGTGCTTCTCCTGGTCTCCCATGGGATGCAGGGCCCAAGCACTTGGGCCATCCTCCACTGCACTCCTGGGCCACAGCAGAGAGTTGGACTGGAAGATGGGCAACCGGGACAGAATCCGGCGCCCCGACTGGGACTAGAACCCAGGTGCCAGCGCCGCAGGCAGAGGATTAGCCTATTGAGCCACGGCGCCAGCCAAACAAACTCTTAATACACATGATCAGAAAAGACCTTCAGCAGGACACATTGTAATCTAACTCCCCAGAGTAAAACGTAAAGAAAAGATTCTAAAATGCACAACAGAGAAACACGATTACTTTCAGAGGCTCTCCAATTAGACCGACAGCTGACTTCTCATCAGAAACCCCCCAGGCCAGGAGTGCACATTAAGATATACTCCAAGTCTTAAGAGAAAAAAATCTGTCAACCCAGAATACTGTGCCCTGCAAAGCTCTCGTTTATGCATGAAGGTCAAATGAAGGCCTTCCATAATAAGCAGAAATTTAAAGAATTTGTCATCGTCTAGACTTACAAGAGATGTTCAAGGATGTGCTACACACAGAAACACAGTCATCACTATGAAAGCAGGTGAAGGCAGAACATCTCCCAATAAAAATACAGAGGAAATCCAAAGTAAACAATAGGAATATTTATGGAAAAATGGCTGGGCCAAGTCATTACTTATCAATAGTCACCTTGAATGTAAATGGCCTCAACTCTCCAATTAAGACATAGACTGGATGAATGGATTAAAAAACAAAACCTATCTATTTGCTGCCTACAAGAAACACCTTTCACCAACAAAGATACACGCAGACAAAGTCAAAGGATGGAAAAAGGTATCCAAACAAGAGCGGGTGTAGAGATCCTAATATCAGACAAAATAGACTAACACAAAAACTGTTAAGAGCAACAAAGAAGGGCACTGTGCAATGATTAAGGGATCAGTTCAACAGGAGGATGTGTCAACTGTAAACATATACACACCTAATTACAGGACACCTGGCTATTTCAAAGAAGTGCTACTGGATCTAAAGGGAGACACAGACCCAGATAGCAATGGGGGACTTCAACACTTCACTTTCAGCAATGGACAGATCAAACAGACAGAATTATTAGCAAGGAAACAGAGTTAACCAACACCATAGCCAAATGGACCTAACGGATAGCTACCCATGTTTCATCCTACAGAAGAATACACATTCTTCTCACCAGTGCATGGAACTTTCTCTAGGATAGGCCACAGGTCAGGCCATAAAGCAAGTCTCAGCAAATTCAAAAAATCGAAATTATACCATCCATCTTCTCTGCCCACAATGGAATGAAGCTGGAAATCAACAACTCAAGAATCTCTAGAACATATGCAAACACATGGAGACTGAATGAACAATGGATCATTGAAGAAATCAAGAGAGAAATCAAAACATTTCTGTAAACAAATGAAGATGACTATATGTCATATCAAAACTTATGGGATGGGGCTGGCGCTGTGGCGTAGTGGATGAAGCTGCTACCTACAGTGCTGGCATCCCATATTGGCACCAGTTCAAGGCCTGGCTACACAACTTTGATCCAGCTCTCTGCTGTGGCCTGGGAAAGCAGTAGAAGATGGTTTGGACCCCTGCACCCATGTGAGAGATCAGGAAGAAGCTCCTGGTCCCTGGCTTTGGATCGGTGTAGCTCCGGCCATTGCTGCCAATTGGGGAGTGAACCTGCAGATGGAAGACCTCTCTCTCTCTCTGCCTCTCCTTTTCTGTTTAATGCTTTCAAATAAGTCTTAAAAAAAAAAAAGAACCTCATGGGATACAGCAAAAGCAGTGTTAAAAGGGAAGTTCACAGTAATGGGTGCCTACATCAAAATTGGAAGGGCACCAAATAAATGAGCTATCAGTGCATCTCAAGGACCTAGAAAAACAACAGTAAACCAAACCCAAAACAGGTAAGAGAAAAGATAATTAAAATTAGAGAATAAAGACAATTTAAATAAAAAAATACAAAAGATCAGCAAAGCAAAGAGCTGGTTTTTTGAAAAAGTAAACAAAATTGATACATCACTGGCCCAACTAACCAAAAAGAAAAGGAAGACACAAATCAATAAAATCAGAGATGAAAAAGGAAATATAACAGACACCACAGAAATAAAAATAATCAGAAATTACTACAAAGAGCTGTACGCCAACAAACCAGTAAACCTGATGAAACAGACAGATTCCTGGACTCATAGAAACTACTTGAATTGAGCCATGGAGACATAGAAAACCTAATCAAACCAGTAACCAAGACAGAAATTGAATCAGTATTAAAGATCCCCACCACCACCACCAAAGCAAAGCCCAGGACTAGATGGTTTCACTGCTGAATTCCACCAGACATTTGAAGAAGAACTAACTCCAATTCTTCTCAAGCTATTCAAAACAATTGAAATGGAGGGAATCCTCCCAAATTATATGAAGCAACAATCACCTTGATTCCTAAACCTGAGTAAGATACAACACAGAAAGAGAACTACAGACCAATTGGTCTGATGAACACAGATGCAAAAATCTTCAAGACTGTGCTGGCCAATAGAACCCAACAACACATCGGAAAGATCATTCATCTGGACCAAGTGAAATTTATCCCAGGTATGCAGGGATGGTGCAACATTCACGAATCAATGTGATACATCACATTAACAAACTGCTGAACAAAAACCATATGGTTATCTCAATAGATGCAGAGAAAGCATTTGATTAAAAACAATATTCTTTCATGATGAAAACTCTAAGCAAGTTGGTTATAGAAGGAACATTCCTCAACATGCTTAAGGCAATTTATGACAAATCCATGCCCAGCATCCTATTAAATACGGAAAAGCCAGAAGCATTCCCACTAAGATCTGGAACCAGACAAGGATGCCCATTCTCACCACTGCTATTCAGTATAGTCCTGGAAGTTTTAGCCAGAGCCATTAGGCAAGAAAAAGAAATCAAAGGGATACAAATTAGGAAGGAGGAAGTCAAACTATCCATATTTGCAGATGACATGATTCTACATACAGGTAATCCAAAAGGGTCCACCAAGAGACGATTGGAACTCATCACAGAGTTTGCTAACATGGCAGTATGTAAAGTCAACACACCAAAAGCAACAACCTTTGTATACACAGACAATGCCATGGCTGAGGAAGAACTTCTAAGATCAACCTCATTCGCAATAGCTACAAAAAAAAACCAGGTATCTTGGAATATTTTAAACCAGGGATGTCAAAGATCTGTCTGATGAGAATTATAAACATTAAAGAAAGAAACAGAATACAAAAAAATTGAAAAAACTTCCACATTCATGGGTTGGAAGAATCAATATATTCAAAATGTCCACACTACTGAGAGCAATTTAGATTCAAAGCAATACCAAATAAAATACCAATGACATTCTTCTCAGATCTAGAAAAAATGATGCTGAAATTCATACAGAAGCACAGGAAACCCCAGATATTTAAAGCAACCTTAGAGAACAAAAGCCAGAGGCATCACAAGATCAGATTTCAAGACGTACAACAAGGCAGTTATAATCAAAACAGCGTAGTTCAGGTACAAAAACAAATGGGTAGACCAATAGAACAGAATACAAACAAACACCAGAAATCAATCCATGCATCTACAGCCAATTTTTCTTTGACAAAGGAGATAAAACCAATCCCTGGAGCAAGGACAGTCTCTGCAACAAATGGATAGGAAAACTTGACCTCCACATGCAGGAGCATAAAGCAAGACTCCTACCTTACACCTGACACAAAAATCCACTCAAAATGGATTAAAGACCTAAATCTATGACCTGATACCACGAAATTATTAGAGAACACTGTGGAAACCCTCCAAGACATTGGCATAGGCAAAGAGCTTTTTTTTTCTTTTTTCTTTTTTCTTTTTTTTTTTTTTTTACAGGCAGAGTGGACAGTGAGAGAGACAGGGAGAAAGGTCTTCCTTTGCTGTTGGTTCACCCTCTAATGGCCGCCGCGGCCGGCACGCTGCAGCCGTTGCACCGCGCTGATCTGAAGCCAGGAGCCAGGTGCTTCTTCCTGGTCTCCCATGTGGGTGCAGGGCCCAAGGACTTGGGCCATACTCCACTGCACTCCCGGGCCACAGCAGAGAGCTGGCCTGGAAGAGAGGCAACCGGGACAGAATCCGGCGACCCGACCGGGACTAGAACCCGGTGTGCCGGCGCCGCAATGCGGAGGATTAGCCTAGTGAGCCATGGTGCCGGCCGCAAAGAGCTCTTGAAAAATACCCCTGAGGCACAGGCAATCAAAGCCAAAATTGACAAATGGGATTATATCAAATGGAGAAGCTTCTGAACTGCTAAAGAAACAGCAAAGTGAAGAGGCAACCAACATAGTTGCAAAATATGCAACTGATAAAGGATTAATAACCACAATCTATAGAGATCAATAAACTTAACAAACCAACCAATCAAGAAATGGGCAAAACGGAGCCGGCACTATAGCATAGCAGATAAAGTCACCACCTGCAGTGTCAGCATCCCATTTGCGCATCAGTTGGATTCCTGGTGGCTCCACTTCTGATCCAGCTCTCTGCCATGTCCTTGGGCCCCTGCACCAGTGTGGGAGAGCCAGAAGAAGCTCCTGGCTTTGGATTGGTGCAGCTCCGGGTGTTGCAGCCATATCTTTCTCTCTCTCTGCCTCTGCCTCTCTGTAATTTCGCCTTTCAAGTAAATATATCTTAGGGGGAAAAAAGAAATGGACAAAGGACTTAGACATTTTTCACAAGAGGAAAACCAAGTGGCCAACAGACATGAAAAAATGATCAGGATCACTTGTCATCAGAAAAATACAAATCAAAACCACAATGAGGTTTCACCTCACTCCTGTGAGAATGGCTTTTATACAGAAATTAACAAATAATAAATGCTGGCTAGAGTGTGGGGGGAAAAGGTACCCTAATCCACTGTTGGTGGGAATGTAAACTGATATAACCACTGTAGACGACAGCATGGAGACACCTCAGAAATCTAATATAGACATACCATGTCACCCAGCCATCTCACTCCTGGGAATGTACCCAAGAGAAATGAAATCACCAGATGAAAGAGTTACCTATACCCCCAATGTTTATTGCAGCTCAATTCACAGTAGCTAAGATATGGAATCAACCCAAATGCCCATCAACTGAAGACTAGATAAAAAACAATGGGATAGGGCTGGCACCGTGGCTTAACAGGCTAATCCTCCGCCTTGCAGCACCGGCACACCAGGTTCTAGTCCCGCTTGGGGCGCCAGATTCTGTCCCGGTTGCCCCTCTTCCAGGCCAGCTCTCTGCTATGGCCCGGGAAGGCAGTGGAGGATGGCCCAAGTGCTTGGGCCCTGCACCCCATGGGAGACCAGGAGAAGCACCTGGCTCCTGGCTTTGGATCAGCGAGATGCGCCAGCCGCAGTGGCCATTGGAGGGTGAAACAACGGCAAAAAGGAAGACCTTTCTCCCTGTCTCTCTCACTGTCCACTCTGCCTGTCAAAAACAAAACAAAACAAAAAACAAAACAAAAACAAAACAAAGCAAAAAACCACCACCACCAACAACAAAAAACAATGGGATATATACACCATGGAATCTTCCACAGCAGTAAAAAAAAAAAATATGAGAACTTGTTGTTTACAACAAATGGATGAAACTAGAAAACACCATACTTAGTGAAATAAGCCAGTTCCAAAAAGACAAATATCATATGTCCTCCTTGATCTGTGATAACTAATAGAGCACCTAAAAGGTAAACTATACAAGTGAAATTGACACTTCAAGATGCAATGATTGAACAGCCCTTGTCTCAACTGTTGAGGAAATTTTTTCCCGTATAATTTGTTGAACTCTTTACTTATAATAGAGTTAATGGTATGTGTATTAAGTAGACTGAAAACAGAGCTTAGTAAAAAATAAGAATGGGAATAGGAAAAAGAGGAGGAAGAGGGTGGGGGGGCATGGTGGGAAGAATGACTATGTGCCTAAAGTGGTATTTCTGAAACACATGAAGTTTTTGTTCCTTAAATAAAAGGTTTCTGGGGGAAAAAAATGAAACAGTCATGATCATGAAAAAAAAAAAAAAAAGATGGCAATACTCAAAGTGATCCCTAAATTCAATGCAATATCTAATAAAAGCCCAATAGCCTTTTCTGTAGAAATGGAAAAGCTAATTCTCAAATTCACACAGAACCTCAAGGACAGAAGTACCCCAAAAAGTCTTGAAAAACAACAAAGTCAGAGGAGTCACACTACCCAGTTTCAAACCTTCCCACAGAGGTACAGAAATCAAGACTGACAGATCTATAGATCAATGGACTAAATGTGAGAATTGGGAAATAAATCCCTGGGGCTGGTGTCGCCGCACAGGTTAGGGTGCAGATGCCAGCACCCTGATCAGAGTGCCAGAGTCCCAGCTGCTCTGTTGCCAGCCCAGCTCCCTGCTAGAGCACCTGGGAAAGTGGTGCACGATGGCCCAAGTGTTTATCAACGACCAGGATGGAGCTCCCTAGGTTCAGCCTGGCCCAGCCCCAGCTGCTGTGGCCATTTAGGAAGTGAACCAGTGTGTGGAAGATCTGAGTCTCTCCTTCTGTTACTCTGCTTATAAATCTTCAAAGAAGGATGTCCCCAGGGCACGCATTTAGTTGCGACATCAGTTTAGAAGCTTGCGTCTCGCCCTCGAATCCTTGAGTTGGTCTGGGCGCTGGCTCCCGACTCCAGCTTCTTGCTAATTAAGACCTCAGGAGGCAGCACTGAAGGCTGAGTAACCCAGATCCGGTTTCCAGCTCCAGCCTTTGGCCCCAGCCCAGACCATTGCCGACGCCCAGGGAGAGAACCAGCAGATGAGAACTTGTGCACAAGCCACTTCCCCTCCCATCCCTACTGCCCCTAACCTGTGTGCCCCTCAATTGTTAATAGATTGTAAAAGGAAATAAACCTTCACATTAATCGTCCAGTGATATTCAACTAAAGTGGTAAGACCTTTCAATGGGGTGAAAGAATGATTTTTTTTCCTAACAAATGACACTGAAAGAACTGGTTATCCACATTCAGAAAAATGAGTAATGGGACCATTCATTACTCCATATACAGAAACTAAAACAGTCAAAAGCCTAAACAGAAAAGCCAAGACTATAAAACTCTTAGATTATGTAGGGTTATTGTCCATGTCCTAGTACTTGAGAATGTTTTCTTAGATTTGCAACCAAAAACACTAGCAACCAAACAAAATAAATCAGACTTCATCAAAACTGAATGTTTTGGTGCAAAGAACATTACTGAGAGAGTGAAAGAACAGAATCAAAACTCTCTCTGTATATACACACTATATATATATACTAGATCAATATATACTATATATAGCTATATGTATATGTATATGTATGTATGTATATCTATCTATCTATCTATCTGCCTGCCTGTCTGCAGGTGGGACTTCAACAAGTCCCAGGAGGTCTGGCTTTGTGGTACAGTGGGTTAAGCCATCACCTGGGACACTAGGATCCCATATGAGGGCCAGTTCATGTTGTAGCTGCTCCACTTCCGGTCCATGTCCCTGCTTGCATGTCTGGGAAAGCAGCAGAGAATGGCTCAATTGTTTGAGTCTCTACTGCCCATGTGGGAGATCAAGATGGAGTTCTAGGCTCTTAGCTTCAGTCTGGCCCAGCCCTGGCCATTGTGGCCATTTGGGGAGTGAACCAGCAGATGGAAGATCTTTCTCTTTCTCTAACTCTTCCAAATAAATAAATCTTTAAAAGTTCATGAGAAAAAATGGAATTGAAAGAAAAAAATCCATTTTATTTCTCAATATGACCTCTATGGAGTTCAAGACACCTTTCTAAGCTGTAAGCCCAGCCATCTGGTCCACCCCTGAAGAGCTGAAGGATTTAGAAATTTAACCATGTCAATCCAGTCTTTTTTTCTTATCTAGAGAGAGAAGCCAGCCCTCTAAAGTTTTTTGTTTTTGTTTTTAATTAGGAAACAAGACAGAAGGAATCACATCCAGACTACAATGTAAGCACCTAATGGTTTCCACTGAGGCTCCGGCAGAATCAGCCTTGCTGGACAGGCAGAAGAGCCCAGAACACTGCGGTGCTGGAGAAGAACCCTCTGGTAAACTTGCTAGGGGTTTTCCTGCTCATGCTTTGCCCAGTTTTCTCTCAAACGCTCTTAATAAGCAGATGTTACCCTTCTTTGTTCCTCCAGCAAGTCAGCAACCAAAAAGCACCGAGTTTCCCAGGAAGCCACGGCCGTGATCTCTGGGCTCCGCTGGTCTGCTCTGCCTCCAACCAGACCCCTTCCATCGCTTAGGCAGCCGGTACTTTGTGCTTTGTCTTCATGAATGTACTGGCAAAGCCGTATTTCATCCCCTGTGCAACGCTTCAAAGAACGTCTGTAGTATCTTTATCACACTTGTTTAAAATGTCCACTGAGAGGCTGGCACTGTGGCATAATGGTAAAGCCACCGCCTGCAGTGCCAGCAACCCCATTTGGGTGCCGGTTCAGGTCCCAGCTGCTCCACTTCCGATCCAGCTTCCTGCTAATGCACCTGGGAAAGCAGTGGAGGATCGCCCAAGTCCTTGGGACCCTACACCCAGGTGGGAGACCTGGAAGAAGCTACTGGCTTCAGATTGGCCTAGCTCTGGCCATTGCAGCCATTTGGGGAGTGAACCAACGGATGGAAGATCTCTCTCTCTCTCACTCTGCCCTTCAAATAAATAAATCTTTTTTTTTTTTTTTTAGAAAAAGAATTTATAAAGAAAAAAGTCCACTGAAAGCTCTGCTCTGGTCTGTGGATACGTGGATAGTCTGGTACAACATTTTCAGTATCCATTGAGTGGACAATTTACACATATTCATTGTTTACTCAGAATCATGTAAGCTGAACCCATTGAGAGGTCTCCAGTTCCAATGATTGTTTCTGCCATTAATGGTCGATTCTCTTCAAGTAGGGCACAAATGAGGCTACCTTCTCCCCCGCAGGGGTGGGCAATTGGCCTACACCATGTCTCTGGAATGTCTGGGTTTGATGCCCACCTCTGGCTCCTTACTCTTGCATCCGGATAATGCTGAGCCTGGAATCAACTGTGATGGCTCATAGGAGTGGGGCTCTGCCACCCACAGGTGAGACCCAGGCTGAATTCTAAGCCTCTGGCTTCAGCCTGGCCCAGCATTGGTCATTTCAGGCATAAGGGCTGATATCGTAGCCCTGATAAGAGCTTTGTATCCAGAGTATCTATCTACGAAAGTTGAGCTCTCCTACAACCCAAAGGACAACTCAACCTAAAATGGGCAAAAAATTTGATGGTTCATCTTTTCTGGAGAAATATCTAAACGGCCAACAAGCACATCAAAAGATACTCAATGCCACTGCACATCAGGGAAGTGCAAATCCAACCGCTGTGAGATACCACCTCACATCCACAGGGGGCCATCATTTGAAAATCAAAAAAGTGTTGGCTTGGATGTGCAGAAATTGTATATGGCTGGTGGAAAAGTAAAATGATGAAGCTGATATGGTAATCACTGATAGTTCCTTAGAAGGTGAAGTTTAGAATTACCATATGACTCAGCAATCCTCCCCTAGATAACTAAAATAGTTGAAAATCGGGATTTCAACAACCACTTCACATCAATGTTCAATGCATCACCATTCATAGTAGCTTCAAGTTGGAGAAAGTTGATCAATGGATACATAAACTGTGGTGTAGCCACACACTGCAGTATTATTCAGCCATAAAAAGGGAATGAAGTGCTCATGCCTACTACCACATGGATGAACCCTGGAAACAGGGTGCTAAGTCAGACACTAGGCACACAGCGTCACAGATCGTACGATTCCATGTCTAGGAAACCTCTCCAAGGTTAACTCCAGAGAGAGAGACAGCGGATGAGTGGTTGCCCGAGGCTGTGGAGAGGGAAGTTGGGAGGGAGCACTTAACAACCGTGAGATCTTCTGGGGAGATGGCGAGGTCTCAGGACCGTGTAGCAGTGGCGACTGCACAGCACTGGGAGTGTCCTACACGCCCCTGAATCAGACACTGTAGAGTGCTTAACTTGATGTTGTGTCAATCATACCTCGCGAAGGTCTAATATCTACCTGTGAAAGTTGCAGCATCTCTTACAACCCATCAAAGGACAACTCAATTTAAAGGTGGGCAAAAACATTTGATTATCAGATTATATATGCTCACAAAGGAGGCAACATTCATTGCCCGCAGACCAGCATTAAAAAAGAAAAAAAAAAAAGATACATTAAGGCATGTTCTTCAGGCAAAGAAGAACGTAAATGTGTGTATTCAACAACTTGAACACAAATTTAATATTCAAGAGGCTAGAAATGGAATAAGTGTAAGTGTTTAAAAATATAGGCAGTCATTTTAACAATATGGGCAGGCATTTTAAACTACCAGTTAAATCAACAGTTAAGGTGCCCATGTCCTACATCAGTGCTCTGGGTTCAACACCTGCCTCTGGCTCCGGACTCCAGCTTCCTGCTAACACAGACCCTGGAGCCAGAATTGATGGCTCCGGTAATCGGGTTCCCACCACCCACATACACGTAAGACCAGGACTGAGTCTGTGACCCTGGCCTCAGCGTGGCCCAGCCCTGGCTATTGCAGACAATGGGAAAGTGGACCACAGACAGGCACTCTCTCATTCCGTGTCTGCCTCCGGTTCTCAGAATAAATGAATGAATAGCTACCTTTTATTTGCTAAGAAGTATGACTGTCTAAAGCAGACGCATTGTTCTTTTTCCTATAAAGAGCCTGAGAGTAAATAATTCAGGTTTAGTGGCCATGTAATCTTGTCTGAAATTTAACTCAGCAATTACATTGTGTATGCAGAAATAGACAAGATGCAAAATCTTTAAGACACATGTTGTAAAAATGAGGATAAGTACTAAAATCATTTTAAAGAGGCTTAGGTTGTAAGCCTTCAGAAGAGGTAACGGTTATGAACCATACTCAATTAATCGAAAGGAAGACAAGGAACAAAAAAAAGACAACCAGACGAAGCAAATAGAAAACACCTAACAATCCAACTGCGCCACTATGATCTTAAATGTAAGCAGTTTAAATATATCAATTAAGTGGCTGGAGCTGTGGCGCAGCAGTGCAGCGGGTTAAAGCCCTGGCCTGAAGCACTGGTATCCCATATGGGTGCCAGTTTGAGACCTGGCTGCTCCACTTCCAATCCAGCTCTCCACTATGGCCTGGGAAAGCAGTAGAAGATTGCCCATGTCCTTGTGCCCCTGCGCCCATGTGGGAGACCCGGAGGAAGCTCCTGGCTCCTGGCTCCGGATCGGCATAGCTCCAGCCGTAGTGGCCAATTGCAGAGTAAACCAGCAGATGGAAGGCCTCTCTCCCTCTCTCTGCCTCTCTCCTGTGTAACTCTGACTTTCAAATAAATAAATCTTTTTAAAAAATATATCAATTAAAAGCCAAAGATTTTTCAGATTGCATTAAAAACAAAAAAATCAGCTATTTCCTATCTACAAGAAACTCATTTTTTTAAAAAGACTTATTTATTTGAAAGAGTTATAGAGAGGCAGAGGCAGAGAGAGGTCTTCCAACCACTGGTTCATTTCCCAAATGGCCACAACAGCTAGAGCTGAGCTGATCTGATATCAGGAGCCTGGAGCTTCTTCCGGGTCTCCCATGTGGGTGCAGAATCCCAAGGACTTAAGCCATCTTCTACTGCTTTCCCAGGTGCCTTAGCAGGGAGCTGGATAAGAGGAGTAGCCAGATCTAGAACCGGTGCCCACATGGGATGCTGGTGTTGCAGGCCGGGGTTTTAACCCTCTGTGCCACAGCACTGGCCCCCAAGAAGCCCACTTTAAAGACAGGGGTAAGCATTGTGGCACAAATTAAACCACTACCAGAGACACCTGCATATCAGAGTTCTGGCTGGGATCTGGGCCACTCCAGTTCTGATGCACCTTCTTACTGATGCACCCTGGGATGAAGATGATGGTCCAAGTCCCTGGACCTCTGCCACCCATGTGGGATACTGAGATGGAGTTCTGGGATCCTGACTTTGGCCTGGTACAATCCTGGTTAGTGCTGGCATGGAGGGTGTGAACCAGCAGTTAGAAGAGCTCCCTCTGTTTCTCTTTTTCATTCCTTCAAAATAAACATACAAGACATATACCACAGATAGGATACAACTAAAGGATGGAAAAAAAGCATATCCTATGTGAGGAGTAATCAGAAGAAACCTGGACTGGTTATGTTACTCTCAGAAAAAAGAGTATTTCCAGGGATAATAAGGGACACCACAAAATGACAACGGGATCAATAGTATAAGATCGAAGAATCCTAGATGGGTATGCACCTTTGGGCATAACCCCACATTACGTGAAAACCAACTGATAGAACTCAAAGATGACATATACAGTCTTGCAACAGTCCGCTCTCAGTGACAGACCAAGTAGAAAGAATCTGTATAAGGAATCTGGCTATAGCAAAGCCAATCCAAAGCATAAACAACCTGCCCTAATAGCACAACACACATGCTTCTCAAGGGCACACGGAACATTCACCAACATAGACCAATTCTGGGGCGTAAAGTAAACCATTCGAAGTTTAAATAGGGGCTGGTGCTATGGCACAGCAGGTAAAGCCCCCGCCTGAGGTACCAGCATCCCATATGGGTGCTGCCCCACTTCTGATCCGGCTCCCTGCTAATGTACTTGGGAAGACAGTAGAAGACAGCCCAGGCCGGCGCCCCCAGCTCAATAGGCTAATCCTCTGCTTTGCGGCGCCAGCACACCGGGTTCTAGTCCTGGTTGGGGCACTGGATTCTGTCCCAGTTGCCCCTCTTCCAGGCCAGCTCTCTGCTGTGGCCAGGGAGTGCAGTGGAGGATGGCCCAAGTGCTTGGGCCCTGCACCCCATGGGAGACCAGGAGAAGCACCTGGCTCCTGCCTTTGGATCAGCGTGGTGCACCAGCCGCAGCACACCAGCCGCGGAGGCCATTGGGGGTGAACCAACAGCAAAAGGAAGACCTTTCTCTCTGTCTCTCTCTCTCTCTCACTGTCCACTCTGCCTGTCAAAAAAAAAAAAAAAAAAAAGATGGCCCAAGTCCTTAGGCCTTCACACCCACGTGGAGACTTGAATGAAGTTCCTTGGCTTCGGCCTGGCCCAGCCCTGACTGTTACAGCCAACTGGGGAGTGAATCAGTGGGTGGAAGATCTCTATCTCTCCCTAACTTTGCCTTTCAAATAAGTAAAATATATATATTTTTTTGGACAGGCAGAGTTAGACAGTGAGAGAGAGAGACAGAGAGAAAGGTCTTCCTTTTCCATTGGTTCACCCCTCAAATGGCCACTATGGCCGGTGCGCTGCACCAATCCAAAGCCAGGAGCCAGGTGCTTCCTCCTGGTCTCCCATGCGGGTGCAGGGCCTAAGCACTTGGGCCATCCTCCACTGCACTCCCAGGCCACAGCAGAGAGATGGCCTGGAAGAGAAGCAACCAGGACAGAATGCAGCACCCCAACCGGGACTAGAACCCGGGGTGCCGGTGCCACAAGTGGAAGATTACCTAAGTGAGCCACGGCACCGGCCCAAGTAAAATATTTCTTTAAAAATTTTAAATAATTATAGAAAACATTTCTTGTGCCACAACAGAATTAAACTTGCAATCACAAACAGAATGATAAATGGGAAATCAAAAATATTTGGAATTTGAACAACATACTAACAAAAATTGTGAGCCAAATGGGACATTAGAAAATATTTTGAACTAAATAAGAACAAATCAGATGTCTGTTTTCACCTTAAGGAACCAGCAAAAGAATAAATTATACCAAAAGCGATTATGTGAGTGTTGGGACTAGTGGTTGAGAGACCTCCCACTTAGGACCATGAACCTGCTAACAGCAGAGTGCCCAGCTCTGCTCCCATCCCAACTTCCTGCCTATGTGCGCCCTGGGAGGCAGCAGGGGATGGTTCAAAGGATTAGGTCTCTGGTACCCGTGTAGGAGGCCTGGACTGAGTTCCTGACTCCGGGCTTCAGCCTGGCCAGCTAAGATTGTTGTGGGCACTGGGGGAGTGACCAGTGAATGAATGGAGGACTACTCTTGATCACTCTGTCAATTCCACTCAAAATTTTGAGAAATTTTTAAAAAGCAATCAAAAGGAAACAAAGAGCATAAATCAATGAATTCACAATAAAAGAATGAAAAAATTAGTAAAATTAAACACTCTTTCATTCATGCGGTGGAGGCTATCAATAACAGTGACCAAGAAAAAAAAAAACATATAAATTACAATCATCAGGGGCTGGCACTGTGACATAGCGGGTAAAGCCATCGCCTGAAGTGCCGGCATCCCATATGCGTGCCGGTTCAAGTCCCAGCTGCTCCTCTTCTGATCCAGTTCTCTGCTATGGCCTGGGAAAGCTGTATAAGATGGCCAAGTCCTTGGGCCCCTGCACCCATGTAGGAGACCCAGAAGAAGCTCCTGGCTTTGGATTGACACAGCTTTGGACATTGTGGCCATCTGGGAGAGTGAACCAGCAGATAGAAGACTCTCTCGCTCTCCGCCTCTGTAATTCTGCCTTTCAAATAAATAAAATAAACCTTAAAAAATTACACACATCAGGAATGAAATAGTGGACACCACTGAAAGATGGGAATACCATGAAAACTCGTCCAACTCCTTCAGACACAAATCGCCAAAACTCACTGAAGGAATCAGTAACATAAACAGGGCCATATGTATCTAAGTAAGCAACTAAACTTGTAGTAAAATCTAACCACAACAGCAAAACTCTTTCAAGCCTAGCTGTGTCACTGAATTCTACCAAACAAGTAATAAATAATACTCACTCCATGCCAACTCTCTCAAAATACAGGACAGACTGCTTCCCAACCTAATTTATGATTCAAGTACCAACCTGGTATCATAACCACACAAGGGCACTGAGAAAACACAGCGAGGCTAGTGCCCTTATAAAATAGATGCAAATTTCCTGAACAAAACCTCAGCAAGTCAAATCCATCATGCCCAAGCTGTATTTATTACAGGAATTAAGGGTGGATTCAACCTTCAAAATTCAAACAGTGTAATTTACCCTACAATAGACTACAGAAACTTTTTTTTTTTTTTTTTGACAGGCAGAGTGGACAGTGAGACAGACAGACAGAAAGGTCTTCCTTTACTGTTGGTTCACCCCCAAGTGGCAGCTGCGGCCGGCACGCTGCAGCTGGCGCACTGTGCTGATCTGAAGCCAGGAGCCAGGTGCTTCTCTTGGTCTCCCATACGGGTGCAGGGCCCAAGCACTTGGGCCATCCTCCACTGCACTCCTGGGCCACAGCAGAGAGCTGGACTGGAAGAGGAGCAACCCGGACAGAATCCGGCACCCTGACCGGGACTAGAACCCGGTGTGCCGGTGCCACAGGTAGAGGATTAGCCTAGTGAGTCATGGTGCCGGCCAGAAACAAAGTCTTGACAAGATTCAACATCATTCCCATAAACCCTTGTCAACCTAGGACGAAAGGAGCTTCCTGGACATGACAAAGGCCATCTGCAAAACACCTGCAGTTAAGTTGTACTCAATGTTCCCGGCTCCTGGCTTCTGCTTGGTGACATCTAGGGAGTCAGCCAGCAGGTGAAGACCTCAGACTCTCTGCCTTTCAAGTGAAAACAATTTTTCTGTTTTTTATTTGAGAGGCACAGTTTCAGAGAAAGAGGTCTTCCATCCTCTGGCTCACTCCCCCTATGCCCACAATAGCCAGAGCTGGTAGATTGAGCCAAAGCTAGGAGCTTCGTCTCTCACTCACATGAATACAGGGGCCCAAGCACTTGTGCCATGTTCCATTGCTTTCCCAGGCCATTAACAGGGAGCTGGATCGGAAATGGGACAGCCAGGACTCAAACCAGCATCCATACGAGATGAAGATGTGACAGGCAGAGGTTTAACCTACTATGCCACAGTACCAGCCTCATACATTTTTTAAAAAGCAAAGAGTTGGGGGCTGGCACTGTATGGCAGGTTAAGCCACTGCCTGTGGCGCTGGCATCCCATGTAGGTGCTGCATCAAGTCTGGGCTGTTCCACTTCTGATCTAGATCCCTGTGCGTGGCCTGGGAAAGCGGCAGGGGATGGCCCAAGTCCTTGGGCCCCAGCACCCATGTGGGACACCCCGAAGAAGCTTCTGGCTTCCACCTAGCCTCTGCTCGGCCATTTGGGGAGTGAACTCTAACTCTGCTTCTCAAGTCAGTCTTTAAAAAACATGCATGAAATACAGCTTCACACATAGTTGCAAATATCTTCTCTCTTCTCAGTTTGTCTTTCTGCTCTTGGTAGGGTCTGAACAGACTGCACCTGGGGCCCCCATTCTTCCGTTTTCCCAACACCCAAGCTCTTGGCCATGGTTCTTCGCAGTCCCACTCGGAAAGTGGAGTCCATTTCTCCACCCCTTGAACCCAAGCCTGGCCACGTGACTTGCTTGGGTCCCTAGAATGAGATGGAAATGCGGCTGTGCCAGTCCCGAGTCTGGGCTTCGAGAACTATTGCATGTTCCTCCTCGCCTGCTTGTGCTTCTAAGTCACATTCTTTCTCTTTCTCTCTCTCTCTCTCTCTCTCTCACACACACACACACACACACACACGCCTGAGCTAAGGTGCCCCAGCCAAGCCCAGCTGACTGCCGGGTCCCCCACTGCTTCACTGAACCCAACCCATCCAACTGTATCAGGGGAGAAGTAAACGCTCATTGACGCACAGCACTGGGATTCTGTGGGGTTGTTTGCTAAGCCACAAAAGCTAACTGGAAGAGAGGCAGGCCTGGGGAGAGGCAGGGAGAGGAGGCCATCTGGAGGGCAATGAGCAGCAGAGGCAACGCGCGCACCCACCAGCCGGCCAGCAGCATGCCAGGGGCCCGAGGCAGGGTCACTGTGCCGACAGGCCCCTCCTAACCCCTTTTAAAAATGTTTTCAAGATTTAATTACTGATTTGAAAGGCAGAGTGACAGAGAAAGGGAGAGATGGACAGAGATCAATTTCTATCCGTGGGTTTACTCCCCAGATAACACCAACAGCCAGTGCTGAGGCCAGCACTGTGGCATAGCAGGTAAAGCTACCACCTACAGCACTGGCATCCCGTAAGGGTGTCTCCAGTACGGGTGGTGAGGGCCCAGGCAATGGAGTCCTCATCCACTGTCTTCGCAGGTGCATTACCAAGAAGCTGGATTGGAAGCAGAGCAGCTGGGATTCACAGATACTGCGATATGATACGCTGACAGTGCAAGCAGCAGCTTAACTCACTGCACCACAACGCTGCCATTTTTATCTACTTAAAAGGCAGAGCAACAGAGACAGATCCTCCATCTGCTGGTTTTCCCCCTCAGTGCCCCCCAACAACTTGAGATGGGCCAGGCTGATGCCAGGTCTCCCATGTGTCCATCTCTGGCTTTCCGATTCAAAACACAAAGTGGAGTTACAAGCAACTTTAAAAACTTTGTGGAAAATGGAATTCAAAATATTTTGGTGCAGAAACATTTTGAAATCTACTCATCAATGGGTGTTTGAGAAAGTTCCTGGAAAGGTCATATGGAAAAATTATGCAAAAATCTCAGGAATTTTCTGCACTCCGTATTTAATTCTTGAAATATCCCCATATTTTTACACTGGGCTGTGACATAGGCCAGGGGCACTGGGTGTAGAGTTCCAGCATACTAATTTCTGACTGACATCTGCCATTATTGATCTTTAAGATTTTACCAACCTGATAGGGAAAAAACGTTGGGGCCGACCCTGTGTAGAAGGTGAAGCCTCTGCCTGTCGCGCCAGCATCCCGTCCCGGCATCCCTGCTGCCCCACTTCCGATCCAGCTCCCTGCTAACGGCCTGGGAAAGCAGCTCAAGTGCTTCAGCCTCTGCACCTTGTGGGAGACCTCAATGAAGCTTCTGGCTCCTGACTTCAGTCTGGTCCAGCCTGGGCTAACAGCCACTTGCTGAGTGAACCAGCGGATATACCTCTATCTCTGCCTTTGAAATCATTTTTTAAAAAGTTAATTCCCTGAAGTTTTTTTTTTTTTTTTTTTTTTTTTTTGACAGGCAGAGTGGACAGTGGGAGAGAAAGGTCTTCCTTTGCTGTTGGTTCACCCTCCAATGGCTGCCCCGGCTGGGGCGCTGCGGCCAGTGCCCCGCGCTGATCTGAAGCCAGGAGCTCCTCCTGGTCTCCCATAGGGTGCAGGGCCCAAGCACTTGGGCCATCCTCCACTGCACTCCTGGGCTACAGCAGAGAGCTGGCCTGGAAGAGGGGCAACCGGGACAGAATCCGGTGCCCTGACCGGGACTAGAACCCAGTGAGCCGGCGCCGCAAGGCAGAGGATTAGCCTGTTGAGCCGCGGCGCCGGCCCTCCCTGCAGTTTTAATATGCCTTTTTCAGACTCACAATGCAATCCAGGCTTTCTCTCACATGTACTGGCTATGGGTATTCCATCCCAGATGCTTTTCCACCCATTTTCCCGTGTGTCTTGTCTGGACTGGTTAGGACTCTTCTCCGGCTGCACTGTGTCTACCAGCCCACTGCCACCAACGCTGAGAACATCCCCCACCACTCCGCCGCTCCTTATTTCATGCTCTGGTGGGCTGGTGTTGTGGCACAGAGCGCTTACAACACAGCGCTCCATACACGTGTGCTGGTTCTGGTCCCGGCTCGTTTTGCACTACCGTGCCTGGGAACGCAGTCGAAGATGGCCCAAGTGCAAACTGCCACCCATTAGGGAGCCCACGATGCAGTACCAGGCTCCAGGTTTTGACCTAGCCCAGTTCTGGCTGTTGTGCTCAGTTGGGGAGTGAACCAGCGTCTGAAAGCTAGATCCGTCTCCTTCTCCCACTCCTGCTCCCTCTGCCTTAGAAACAAAATAATCTTTCAGAAAAATATGAAGTGCTTTTGGTCTTTATTCCCACAGAAGCCCGTGACATGCGTGCAGTCCAGTCTTCCAGCCTCTGTGACTCCGGGTCTCCAGGCGCTCTCAGGGAGGCTCAGCTGAGTGCTGTTAACCCAGCACTTTCATTTCCATGTTCTCACCCAGCCTTGGGTCCCAGCCATGTCGTCCCCACTGCACACATACGAAAAAGGAAGGTCAGGGAGGGCGAGGGGCTCATCCGAGGTCACAAGGTTATTGGGGAAGACTCGGATAGAACTGGGGTGCTCAAGGTCTCAGGCCGACATGGTGGGTCCCCCACTCCCTGGCTCCCGCCTGGCCTCCCGCCATGCTCACATTCTGCATGCCTGCACCACACAGAGGCCACCAGGGTCAGGCCGCCAGCACCAGCCACACCTGGGCCCTCAACACAGCTGCAGCCCCGAGTGCTTCACCAGCGGATCCCAGGCACCCGAATTCCAAGGTGTTTTTTTTAAATACTTTTATTTAAGTCAGAAGGTGGAGGCAAAGGGGAGAAGATTTTCCATCGGCTGGTTTACTCCCCAGGTGGTTGCAATGGCCAGGGCTGGGTCAGGCCAAAGCCAGGAGGTTCATCCGGGTCTCCCGGATGGCTGGGAGGGACCTAAGTACTTGCGCCACCTTCAGCTGCTTTTCCAGGCCATTAGCAAGGAGCTGGATCAGCAGTGGAACAGCCAGAACTGCAACCGCCATCCAGGAGATGCTGGCATCATAGGCGGAAGCTTGACCTACTATGGCACAAGCGGTCTTAAGCAAGCTCTTGGCAAGTGAGCGGACATTTCAGGAGACCACTCTGCCCCAAGTCCCTGGACCTGTGATGGGAAGGTGGCCACAAAGATCCCAGGCCTCTGTCTCACCTGCGCTGGTCGGCTCCAACAACCTCCTTGTCCCACACACACGCCCTCAGCAACGCGCTTTCTCGGGGCAGACTGAATTTTCCCAACCTTCCACTCTGCTCCTTTTGGCTCCCAATTCTCAGTGTGACGTACGGCAGCCGCCCTGCACCCAGGCCGCACGGTAAATACGTGGCTGCCTTGACTCACCTGTGCCAACCACGTGAGAGCATGACCTTTAAGACGGCCATTCCAGAAACTCTCAGAACACGGACCCTGTCCGGCCAGGAACACTTCTTCACTAGGACAAGGACGGCTGCAGTCCCGCTCCCAAGACAACGGTCACTTCCAGCCCGGGCCTCATCTGCTTGGCGTCAGCTACACATTTGTGCCTGCGTTCTGGGCTCCCCATACCGGGACCACCAGTAGTGCTGTTTACAGAGCCGCTGCCTGTCTCCAGCCTGCCCTTCCAGACTTTTCCAATAACCCAACCTCCAAACTCACCCAGCTTCTCCAGAACAGCAATTCCAAAGCCTCCTGCACATCCTTAGGCATGCCCGTAGCAGCGACCACGCTGCTTGGTACCCACCTCTGCATCCGTTTTTTGTTATTTCAACGAAATAATTCAGCCACTCGTGAGGGAAGGGTTTAGGGGGCTCATGGTTCTGGAAGGTCCCGTTCCAAGCGCAGGCAGCTGCTGTGCTCTGGTAACTGAGGGCAGCATTCTTCCTGGGGGAGCCCGCATGAGGTGCGGAGCCTCGCACAGTGAGAGGAGCAAGGGCACAGCACAGACCCCAGGGCTGCGAGGAAGCGGGGTGAGAAGCCGCCTGACTCTGCTTTTATAACCAGCCCGCTCTTTGGCCCACCTGCCAAGGGCACGCCCCACCTGTAATCACCACCATTGGATTCAGCCTCTAGCCTCTTAGCACCTCTCATTTACGACTCTGTAGATTAAACGGCTATGTGAGCTCAGGAGCTGTAACCCACGCAAATCATTGCAACCTCTGTGTACAGTGTGGGGACCCCAGCCTCAAACTGGCAGGGGCACCTGTTAGAAGGCAGATTCCAGGGCCAACCCAGGCTGCCAAATAAGGCACAAGTGGTGGCACGGGCCCAGGTTAGCACTCACGGGGATTCTCATGCTCGCTCATGGCTGAGTCCATCAATCCTTAAAGCCCCTGGGTACCCGGGAGGAAACTCAAGAACCCTCACGGGTGCTAACTTTCCTGCACTGCCCACATAGTTCCTGATGAGCCTGGCAGAGACCCCTCTCTGGTCTGTGGAGGCAGTGGAGGGCTGCGGCTGGCAGAGGGGCGGGGTCAGCCATGACCCTGCCGTCATTTCTAACCGCTCAGATGACTTCTGTAGCCGCCACCTGCAGGAGGCTTCCCCTGTCCCTGCCACATGGGGAGGTGTCCTTCCTCTGCAGCCCTGGGCTGCTGGGCTCACCCCCTCGCCAAGCCACCACGGCTCTTCAGGGGCTCCGGGTGTCAGGCGGCGCGCTAGGTGCTCTTCGGCGTTTTCTCATTGACAACCCTAGAGGCAGCTGTGGTTATTACCCTGTTTCGCCAAGCAGGAAATCGGGCTCAGAGAAGCTAAGTTGCTTTCTCCTGTGCTTGTGGTATACCTGACTTTTCTGCCTCACCAGCTTTGGGTGCATGAAGACCGAATGAGTCCGTGCAAGACGTTGTATTCCAGAATCCCGGGCGCAGGCAGGCGCTCTGCTGTCCTGGGACGACGACGCTTGCAGGTGTAATGTTTCCTGAGGTTGCACATGTGCCAGGCACCGCGCCAGGCTCTGTTCACATGTATCTCATTTAAGCCTCTCAACCCATGAGCTTCATTCTGGGGTGTGGAGGAGGAAACCAAGGCTCAGAGAGGCTAGGTCACTCGCCCGGAGTCCCAGAGCCAGCGGATGACAGAGCTGAAGCTGGAAGCCGGCCACCTGGCTCCCGACCACCACACAGCCATGCTCACGCCATGGACATGGAGCAGAAGTCCCGTGGGGCTCCGTGTGGTGACTTCTGTGTAGGAAGCCCCAGTGCTGCTGACAGCAGGCAGTGAGCAAGACTCCCAGGTTGACATCACTCCTTCCTGTGGCAGAGGAACTTTGAGAAGGGTTTGCTGGTGTGCCCAAGGATTAGGAAATCCTGGCACGGACGTGTGGGCCACATCACATTTCTGCACCGTCCTCGTGTCCCTGCCTTACTCCCGGTCCCTGGAAACTGCAGACTGCATGTTGAGGATGGCACAGCCCTCACCCTCCCATGCCCTGAACCCCAGCTGCAGCCTTTGCCCAGACACCCAGAGGTCCCCCATCAATGGGAGGAGGGGCCCAAGCTGGAACCAGGGACCTGCACTGGGCCGACTCGGCACCCATGTCTCAGGCTGACGATTAAGTGAGTTCTAGGGTCTGAGTTCAAGCACTCTGGGTTGTTTGCTCCATGGACTCTCCGCCCACCATGCAGCTCAAGTGCACACCTGGTGGCAGTTTCCAAGAGCCTTTGCACCCTGGCCCCAGCTGCCTTCCGTGCCCCCCTCTCACTGCACACACCCTCCTGCCATCCTGAACCCTTCCTGCTGCTGCACCACGTGCTCCTGCCTCTGTCTCTCCTGCCCTCCGCTCTGCCGCCTGCCTCCCTGTCTCCTACCCGCTGGAAGCCCCTGAGCGTCTCACCGTGGGCGCAGGTGCGCCACAGGGTGGTGATTGGTCTGATGTCATTCTGACCCCGTCGGTGCCCAGCAGGAGCTCCCCAGCGGAGCCTGCATCCCCCCTGCTCTTCCTCACACCCTCCGCACTTGGCCATGCGTTCAGCCCATGCTGGATGCATGAATAAAGGCACAGCCAGGTGCACAGAGGAAGAAAGCACAGAGAATTCTCTGCTCCCCGAGACTATTCCCTAGAGAATGCTTGGGCGGCCAGGCCTTGCTCAGGCCCAGAAAGACCGAGACTCGGGCTGTCCCTTGCCTGCAAGGGCCTGGCCAAGGGATCCCACAGTGCCGCTGGCAATGCTGTCATCTGTGGGTGCTGACGCGACAGCTCATCCAAACGGGGGGAGCTTCAGACAGGAAAGGCGCTCTTCACTGCACTAGCCCTGGCCGTGAGCACCCATCCTGAGCAACCCTGTCCCTTCGCACCGAGCCTCGGGGCAGCTGCCATGGCTGTGGTTACCCCTGGTTGCAGACGGTGGAGTCGGGCTCAGCGATGTTAAGTGACCTGCCCGGAGCTGCACAGCTGCTAAGTGGCAGAGTTTAGAAGCAAGGACCCAGCCCAGAGCCCACAGTTCAACCACCGACCATTGTCCACGGGCAGGACTCTGAGGGATGGGGGGACAGCCTGGGCTCGGAGCCAGACACTCAGAGCTGTGTGCCACAGCCAGGTCTCTGCCCTCAGCTGACTCAGACCAGTGAGGCCATCGTGCAGGGGTGGCACCTTTAGCAGGGACGTTCTGGGCCTTTCTCTCTGCCTGGTGCTGGAGACTTGGCAGTAAACAGGGCGGGCATGGGCCCTCCTTTCTGGAGCTCACAGCCTGGAGACAGAGCGGGAGAGAAAGCAGGCTGCAGGCGGACTTGCAGGAGCACTGCCGAGGGAGTCCGGGGAGGCACTACCTGAGCTGGGAAGAATGAGAAGGAGTTGGGGGAGGTGCAGGGAGGAGTAGGGGGGAGAACCTGCAGAGTGAAGACCTGGGGGGACCAGAATACTCAGGGCTGCAGAGGCTAAGCATCCAGGACACACACAGCCCATAAGACCCGCACTGAGGGCTGGAGAAAGAAACCACTTCCAGCTGAAGTCAGGAAGGCTTCTTGGAGGAGGTGGCTTGTGCTGGGCTGGAAGCTTGAGCAAGGTGTTGGCCTTCAGCCTTAGAGGGCTGGGCATTCTGGATGCCAGGGTTGAAAGCGTGCAGTCCGCACTGGGGCAGATGGGCCTGGGAGCCCACACGAGGGAGTCTGCACTGTGCGGAGCTCTGGGGAGCCATCGTTGGAGCAAAGGGAACGCCGAGATATCCCTGCGCTGCTGAAGATGAACGGCGGAGGCGAGAAACCTCCAGCCATGGAAACTTCCATTCCATCCCTCTGGGAGGGAAGCCAGGAGTGAGTGATTTTCCAGAAGTTTCATGACTTCCCCGTGTTGGTGACTTTTCTAGTTCCTTACAGCGATTGCCACAAAGCCTGAGACCAGAAAGAGACTAAGGGGGAGGGGTGGCCTGCTGGGACGCCTGCCAGGGGGAAGGTGCCCTGGGGTGGGGGGTGGGGTGCAGAGGGGAGGCAGGAGGCAGCCACAGAGCTCCTGGCCCCGGGGCCGCTCAGCATGGCAGAGCTGATCCTGAGCTGTGGGAACCCAGCCCCAGCCCCGGGGGGGAGGCGCACCCTGAGCAGGGGGCTCAGTACCGACCCTCTGGGTCCACACACTGGCAGTGGGCTGTCCTGGGCCTGGGCCACCACGCCAGGGCTCCAGGTGGCAGCTCCCCAGCTGGCTCCTCTCACAGTGCCCCGGGGGTCTGGCCTGCAGCGGTGCCCAGCTGCACCTGGGTCAGGTGTCCCCCAGTTCTGCGAAGAGAAAGCTCAGCTGGACACTCACTCCTCTGACCCCTGCTGTGTTCTTCAGCCAACTCCAGCGACGCCCGAGTGCTGAGCTGGATGAGAGGGAGTTTCGTCCTTCTCATATTTGATTTTCCTCCTTTTCAAGAAAACTACTTCCATTCTATTGGTAAGACAGAGAGAGGGGAGAGAGAGATCGTCCACCCTCCGGTTTATGCTCCAAATGTCTGCAACAGCTGTGGGTGGGCCTGGCTGAAGTCCAGGACTCCAGGCAAGTCTCCCACGTGGGTGGCAGGGACCCAGGTACTGGAGCCATCACCTGCTACCTCCTAGGTCCATTAACAGGAAGCTGGATCTGAAGCAGAGTGGCCAAGACTCAGACCAGGCGCTCTGAGATGGTTTTTTTGCAGTTGTCTTAAGCTTTGCTCCAAATGCCCGCCCTTTGTGTTGGATTCTCTTGGCCCACAGAAGCACCATGATTTTGTGTATTTCAAGGGGAACTGTTAGATCCCAGTAAGATATTGGAATGCTCGTTCTCTTTACTCAGCAACTCTACATCTAGAAGTTTATCCTATGGGAACAATATGTACATACACCTGCCGATACAAATATATTTTCAAACAAAGGTTACTGTGGCACAATTTATAACTCTGAAAAGTTAGAAACAATCTAATGGCCCATCAGCAGGGGATGGCTTGAGTAGTTTCTGGCACAGGCATGCTTTCAAATTACGCACAGCTCTCAGAATGATTGATTAACACCGGCACATACCACGGACTTGGGAGTCTGTCCATGATGCATTGCGAAGTGAAGAAAGCAAAAAGTTGCAAAATGCTAGTGTTGTGTTTTTAGACAGCTGTTGTATGTCTTGCAGGTACGGCGGCAATATAGAACACAAATCACATCAGGATGGATGCAAGGAGGAAAACTCCTGAAAAATGTAACTAACTGTGAGCAGTGAGAAACAGAGTTTACAGAGGATCAGCTCCTACCCCCAGGGCAGCTGAGCACAGCGCACAGTCGCCAAGGGTCGGCCCCAGTGGGAAGAGCCCCTTTCTGTCTCCTCTTTTTCCAGGAACAGGAGCCTGACTGTGAGGAGTGTGGTGGAGGAGTCGTGCAGTCCCATGGCTCATCTGTCTGGGAGGGAAATGCCAGCTCACCCTCCTTCCCCGGCATGTGGAAGCCCACCAAGGCCTGCCCTGCGGTTCTCCCAGAGCCCGCACCTGCTCTGGCCTGGCCGTGCCCCCAGCCAGGTCGGACGACTGCACCAGCCCTCAGCTTCTCCGGGTTCTCCCTGCTCAGCCACACTTCCCTGGCCTGGCTCTCAGGATCACGCAGCATCAGAAACGAGAAGTCGGGACACAGCAGTGAGAGCCCGGCTGCGCCTCCCAGGCTCTGCAGCCCTGGGCCGGTGCTCCCTTGACCCCCACCACTGAGCGCTGACCCGGTCTCAGCCAGACCCCAGCTCCGAGCCTCTCCCGTCCCTGCCACACCCAACAGAGGGTCTTGGGCAAGTCCTTCCAAAGCATCTCCTTTCTAACAGGAGACTCTAGCAGGATGCGGTCCACCGTCTTGAGGATGCGAGGGTAAAATGAGAAAATGTGAGTAAAGGAACGGGGCCACCCTGCCCTCGGCACCTGTTGCATGCTTTGTCTCTTGGGCATCGTTAGGGCTGTTTACCCTCCGAGAACACCAAGGCCCATGGGGCGTCACCCAGCCCAAGTCCTGTAAGTAACAGGTGTCCGTGGAAGGAGACAAGGTCTCCTGACCTCCAGGCGGACGCTTTCCCGTGAGCCATGATAATCCCCGTCTGGAATGTGGGTTGTTCATTCTCCCAACAGGGCACGTAGAGGTACTGCCTTTTCCAGCTCCTGCCACAGCCAGAAGCCAAGCAGTCCCAGGCTCTGGGGAGGGTGGGCTGTGCGTGGCCAGGCCCTGTGGCCACAGGGGTTTTCCCTGGCATGGCTCAGCTGCCCCTGAGTTGGCGCCTGGGCTGTGAGTCATGGCTGCCCCAGTGCAGCCACAGCCTGGCTCTTGGAGATGGTCCAGGAAGACGTGGGGCTCCCTCCAGGCCCAGGTGTCCTTGGCCAGGCTCAGAGAGCAGGGAGTGGCCCAAGAGCACAGCAAGCAGGTGGGACCTCATGAGGTTCCCCTCAAAGGCCCTGGTGGGGGGGAGAGTTGGGAAGCTCCACCCTGTCCCTGGGCTGTGGCCTGGGTCCCGCGAGTCTGGGGTCTACAGGGCGAGGACCCCTGGCTCGTGCCAGTCCCACAAGCACTGCACCTCTACAGCTCAGACGTCTGCCGCGCCTCCCCACCCACGCACACGGCCAGCCAGACACTACCCTCGAGCCACAGCCTGCTTCCCCTCTCCCTCCCCTGCCCTCACCCTGCCACACATCCCACCCTCCTCTTCCTCTTCCCTTGCGTCACTTCTTGCTCTCTGGCACCCCTGGCATCCGTGTCTTCCGTGTTCCTACCTGGCCCTGACCATGACTCACCCGGACCTGGAATCCGGGCTCCAGCCGACGCCACTCACGAGCCACACACACCAGCCTCGGCGTGGGCTGTGGGCAGAGGAGGGAGGCAGAGGCTGTCCCAGCTTAGTAGCCAAAGCCCAGGCACATGCTGAGGGGCAGGCAACAGGAGGGGCTCAGGCTCCTTGGCACCAGAGCCTCTGAACAGCCCTGCCTCCCCATGCCCTGCGGCCCAACCCAGGGCCCTGCACCACAGGCCCAGAAAACCTCTTCCCCCCGAGCCTGGGGAAGCCAACCTAGGTCTGGGCCAGCCAGCCCCAGCACGGGATGGGCAGTGGAAACCACCAGTTTTGGGAGGAAGGAAACACGACTCAGGACTGGAGGGACCTGTCTGGGGACCTGTGGCTGGGGGGAACCCCTGCCTACCCCACGCACGCCCCCTCCCACCCAACACAGAAACCCGTACACAGGAGAGACCAGAGACCCCGAGTGAAAAGCACCAGGTTTAATATTAAAATCTTTCCCTTAAAAAAAGTACACGGATAGGAAAACTTAGCGTACAAAATAGCACTTCTGTTGTATAAATGTGAGTTACTGTGAGTCCTAAAATACTTGTAAACCTAGGTGAGTATATCTTTGGTACCGTAGTGAGACCCCACTCCTCCTCCTTCGACCAGGCTTTGGGGGTCCCGGGGCAGGTGCTGGCTGGCACCCACCGGGGTCAACCTTTCCTCACTCCCTTTCCAGCCCTGCCCCTGCCAGGGTCTTGGCCATAGCGCTTACTCCCCTGGCACATCTAATGCCCACTGAGCTGGGGACAGTGAGATGCCACTGCCAGGCCTGGGCAGTGACAAACACCACGCCCCATGGCATGCTGCCTCGGGCAAGTGAGAGGGCAGTGTCCAAGGCGCCCATCACTCACACCGCTGTCCGCGGTGCCCACTCCAGGCTTCTCGTCCTCTAGGGGACATCCTTGTCCCGCTGTCCAGCCCGCCTGCAGCACATACGTGGATGGCAGGCGCTGGGGTCGCGGGCCGCACGTGGTCATGTGATGTGTCCTCTGGGCCCCCTCACCCAGGAGAACTCCAGAGGTCAGAGTCACTGCGGAGTGGGGTCCTTGCCATGCCCCCCGGGGAAGCTGCCAGGGGCTTTCCAGCTCCCCAGCTCTCACCCCAAGTCGAGGTCCTAGCAGCTGGGCTGTTGGGACTTGCAGGGCCTTGGGGGAGGCAGCACTGTGCCTGAACCCCTAGAGTGTGCTGTGTGGTCTGGAATCTCCCCAGGGCCCAGCTGACCTTCAGGATGAAGAGTTGAGACCCTCGGCCTTGCTTCATCTGGGCGAAGTGCAGGCCTTTGGACTATTCTAGAATGTTGGCGCTGGCAAGGCACTTGGAGTTAATGAGTCCAACGTGCTCATTTGTCAAAGGGGTCAACAAGGCCCAGGGAAGGCAAAGGATTCCTCCAAGATCTCACAGCAGGTCCAGCGCAGAGTCCGGGCCATGTCTTGGTGCATACACGTGGTGCTTCAGGCTGGCACATCAGCAGTACACATTGCACATGGGGCCTTCCCAAAGTCTCCAGCAGGGGCATCCAGACCACGGACAATGAGGAAAAGTCCCCAGGACAACGGGACCCGAAAGATGGGACATGGGCACCTTGATGGCTGGGTATGCCCCAACTGCCCTGGGTGGCAGGTGTGGGCCAGGGCATCCTGCATTAGCTAACAGCACTCAGTAAACACAGAAGGCCCCAGACCAGCTCGGACCTGGGAGAGGGGACACTGGCCGCAGGGGAGGTGTCTGCTGGAAGGGGCACCTCTGTCCAAGGCGGGCCCCAGCTCAGCCGGGAGCTGGGGACACAGGGTCCCTCCCAGCCATGCTGGATCCAACTGCGAGGTGAGGAGGGAGCCGCAGCCCCATCAAGGGCAGCTGGCCGGACAGAGAGAAGCGACAGACTGCCTCATTCACCCCAGGGATTCCCACCTGTGCACCTGCCTGCCGGAAGGAAAACCCACCTCGTCCATCGTGTCTGCGGGGAGACGGAGTCTCCTGGGAGGGCCCTGCACAGAGCCAGAGGCAGAGGGCCGGTCACGGCTCTCTCACCTCCCAGGCCCCCCGGCTCTCACCTCCCAGGGCAGCCCCAAGGTCTGGGACCCAACACGTCAGGGGCAGAGCCTCCCAGAAAAGACAGCTGAAGGGGGCAGGTGGCCGGGCGGTGCCGGGTGCTGGGAGGCAGGAGGGGGGGCTCCAGGCAGGGTGGAGTCGGGGCCAGCCCCCTACAGGAAACTGTCCTCCGCTTCGGCCCGCAGCCCCAGGCAGCCCGGATCTGCCGGTTGCTCCTGCTCCGGCTGGGGCTCCTCTGGTGCCTCCACCTGTGGCTCGAGCTCTGCTTCTTCTTGGGGCTCCAGGGGGCTGTCACAGGAGATGGTGGAAGACGTGTTGGCCTCGTTCAGGGTGGAGCTAGAGGAAGGAGGCGGGTGAGTGAGGCGGGGAGGGGACATGGGAACACGCAGGAGGCTCTCAGGACTAGTTGTCTGAGTGTCCCACGGGCATGCTTTGGCTCCCACAGTCCTTGTAGAGACTACGCAAGGGCTGCACCGTGGAGGACCTGTGGCTCAGGGAAGTAATGTCCCTGGCCCAGGTGAGCGGAGGAGCCGGACTTCCCAGCAGGTGCAGCTGACCCCAAAGTCCATTTCTCAGCCAGCAGCATCTACCCTCCTAAAGGACTGTGCTGTCTCTTAATCCTCCCACCAACCCCTACCTGAAGGGCTTTCACTGTGGTCATTTTACAGAAGAGCAACTGAAGTTCTGAGAGGTGGAGCCGATTGCTGAGGGCACAGAGCAGGGTCAGCATTCACAACCCCCACCAACTGAACTCTACAGTGACTCCTCTGTGCCGTCTCCCTGGAGCCTGAGGATGTTGGCTTCCTCCATGGCACAGCCAAAAGGACAAAGGGCCCGCTCTGGCCTGCGTGCACTGCCAGTGCTGGTGGAGAAACCGAGGCTTGCAGGGGAGAAGCCTGGGCAGGTACCATAGCAGCGGTAACAGCCGGTGGCTGCCCCACTCCACCCTGGGCTGGATCTCGTCTGGGGGTGGGTTTGGCCTCCTGGGCAGCCCCGATCTTCAGCCGAGGGGGGATCCTGTCTCAACAGCAATCCCAGGCCACAGCCAGGGCTGTCCCACGCGGCAGCCTCAGGCATCCCAAGGCGAGAAGAAAACCACCAGCCTCCTTCCTGGCCTGAGTTCTGGCCTGAACTGCTGTGGGTGCCTCTACAGCCACGCTGGGCTCCCAGGGCTGAAGGACAGACCACAGGCCTGAGGCTGGCCATGACCCTGTCCTTGGGGCTACGACAGGGCCCAGAGAGGGGAGGGTACCCAGAGCCTCTTAAAAGGCAGGGCTCTCGGCCGGCGCCGTGGCTCAACAGGCTAATCTTCCGCCTAGCGGCGCCGGCACACCGGGTTCTAGTCCCGCTTGGGGCACTGGATTCTGTCCCGGTTGCCCCTCTTCCAGGCCAGCTCTCTGCTATAGCCCGGGAAGGCAGTGGAGGATGGCCCAAGTGCTTGGACCCTGCACCCCATGGGAGACCAGGATAAGCAACTGGCTCCTGCCTTTTGAACAGTGCGGTGCTCTGGCTGCAGTGTGCCAGCCGCAGCGGCCATTGGAGGGTGAACCAACAGCAAAAGGAAGACCTTTCTCTCTGTCTCCCTCTCTCTCACTGTCCACTCTGCCTGTCAAAAAGTGTAAAAAAAAAAAAAAAGGCAGGGCTCACAAATGATCCCCAGCCCCTCCTTCTATGACTGGTCTTTGCCTCACACCTGACGTCATCCCAGGTCAGTCCTGTCCACTCATAGGAATGAGTACTTGGCCATGTCACCTGCAGCCAGCTCAGCCCCAGGCAGACACACACACACACACACCATGCATGCTGTGCGGCTACCTGGCAAGGCTGGGGGAGCCCTCCAGGGGGCCCTCATCAGCAACCTCGGGCTTGGGGTCAGGCAGGGGGATGATGTAGTCATTGTCGCCCTCGTTGGGCTGCACGGCCGTGTAGAGGACAGAGCCGGTGTCCAGGGGAGATCGGAGGCCGTGGAACCCTGGGAAGCGGGCTTGGGACCGGAGGATGGCCGGGTGGTCACTCCTGAGAAACTCCTCATCCACCTGCTGGTACTTCTGCTCCGCCAGGCATCGGGGGGAACCAGAGAAACAGAGATGGCTTCAGGGACCATCTGAGCAAGTCGGGCCACGGGGGCTCAGGAAGGAACGGGGTTTGCTACGCCGCCCCGCCCAGAGGGAGGGAGTGGAGGCAGCACAGCCTGAGCGCCTCACCCCTCCCCACTGCAGAGCAGGTTAGCGCTCTCCTCCTGCCCCCATTGTCCCCAGGTGCCCTCACCATGAGGAGGCGATGACTCTACATCTCCCTGGTCCCTGGGAATGCTGCCGGGCATGGGCACAGGGGTGAGAGCCAGACCTCAGGAAGGGCCGCGTCTGCACCTCCCCGCCTCTCCCTGGCTCCTGCTGCTGGACGGGGCAGCATTTTAGGGTCCTTGCGGCTCTGTGTGCCTTGGAGCAGCCTATGACAGGGTTGCTGTGGTCATAGAGCCCCAGATCTGGCCAGGATGCAGAGGTCTGGGAAGGCAGCAGGATTCCAGGGCTGCGGCCCCGCCCTGTGCCGAGTCAGTCAGCGCCCACGTAGGAGCCCACTGAAGAGCTCTGTGCCACCAAAAAGGTAGCTCATCGCCGCAGCCCAGGTCTGTCCAGCAGCAGCAGAGAAATGGAGGCCCAGAGAGGGTACGGGGGTCTCCTCCAAACAACAGCACCGCACGCAGAGCCCTGAATCGGGGGCCAACTTCTGCATCACAACTCTGCGCCCACCCTGCCTCAGTTTACCTTTTTGTAACCCTCGCCCAGCAGCCTCTCGAGAAGCAGCACGAGTTGGGAGAAAGGGGGCCGAATCTCAAACTTCTCTTCCCAGCACTTCTGCATGATCTCGTAGCTGGGGAGAGAGGCAGAGCGGCTCAGGATCTCGGGTTTGGGGCCCAGGGGAGCTGGAGCCGGCAACTCTGGGAACGCAGCAGCCAGGCAAGGGGGCTGGGAGGGTGTCGGACAGGCGCTGCCTGCCATCGCGGCCTTGGCCTTCCCTCCCAGCACCCCTAATCTGTCTGCCACACGCTGGGGAGCCCATGCCCCAGGTTTGGCCCACAGGAGCTGCCGTCCCCTCCGCTCGGTGGTGGGCTGTGGATGGCCCGTGACACCGGCTGGCCCGGGACAGTCAGCTCCGGCATGCCTGCTGGACCTGTGGTGCCAGCAACCGGCAGCCGCGTGGGCAGTGCCAGCCTGGAAACGAGGCCAGCACAGAGGAAAGCAGAGAGAGCCCAGGCTGGGACGAGAACGTCCTCATGACACCGTCTGAACACCAGATCCAGTCCTGCCTCGGCTGAGCAAAGGGATGTGTCTTTGGTGTAAGCCGGCAGGGCTGCGTATCTGTGGTTTGCACCCACAAAACCCTCCCAGGTGGGGCAGGCTCCACTCACATCTCGTCCGAGGCGTGTGCGGGCTGGGCCATGCGGTAGCCCCGCTTGATGGCGTTGTAGAATTGCTCGTTCATGGGCAGCTCCGGGTACGGTGTGCCGCCTGTCAGAGAGTAGAGACAGGGGACCCGCAGGCTTAGGTGACCCTACTCTACCGGGCCCAGGGAGGCAGGTTGGCCCTGGTGGGGGTGAGGGTGCAGGGCCCTTGGCATTGGCAAATGTGGGCTGCCACCCTGCCCAGAACACCTGATAACCAGGCTCTTGGGCGTCACTGTCCAAACTCTCCCTCCCAATACCCAAACGCAGAGATACAGAAGTCCCAAGGGGACAAGAACCTGCCACGGCCACACAGCAGGGGGGAGCAGAAAAACTGGGGTGTGGCCCAGAGCCCCTGAGCCTGTCTCAGCACCTGTCCCACAGGCGGATGCCATGGCACGGCCGGGGGCAGAAGGGCGCCTACCCAGGGTGAAGATCTCCCAGAGGAGGATCCCAAAGGACCACACGTCGCTCAGGGTGGTGTAGAGGCTGTTGAAGATGCTCTCGGGGGCCATCCACTTCAGGGGCAGGAAGGTCTGTGGGGAGGGGGGATGGGCTGAGTGCAGCCCCGTGGTGCTCGGGGCCGGAGTGTGCGGCCTGGGGCTCGGGGGCGCCGAAGCACCCAGGAAACTGTCCCTTGGCTCGCTGGCTGGGAGAAAGTCCCAGGGTCCCTCACAGAACAGGTGCCCCCTTCCGAGCCCAGGAGGGTTGCCTGGTGGGCACGCAGGCAGGGGAGTCAGGAACCTGCCGTGGCGCTACCACCCACCTCTCATCCTGGCTCACTGGAAAGGGGGAGAGGAGTGGGAGGCTGGATGGACGCATTTAAGAAAATTTGTCTAATTGAGAGGCAAGCAGACACAGAGCACCCAGCTGCTGGCTCACCCCTAAATGCTGCACTGGCCCTGAGCCAGGGGTCAACGCTGGGAGCCAGGAACTCAATCTTAGTCTCCCACATGTGGACCCAACCACTTAAACTGTCACCTGCTGCCTCCCGGGGTGCCCGTTAGCAGGAAGCTGGAGGCACGAGCAGACGGAACCAGGCACCCCGACATGGGATGTGGGCCCCCCAAGTGGTGTCTTCACCGCTAGACCAGACGCCCGTCCTGGATGGTCACACTTCAGCCAAGCCAGCGATGGCTGGGACCTACTGCTCTCTCAGACAGTGTCACCTGGGCTTCCCCATCTTCCCGCCACCCCTGGGACACCACATTTGGTCTGCTCCTCCTTCCCACCCACCTGGGGAGCCTGTCGGTCCTTGCCAGCCCGGCTGCACCTAGGGGACCTGAGCATCTGCTCCTCCTCCTGCTTTGTGCACATCTGGGGGGCTTCCCTCCCGGCCCCTTCCTGCCTCTTCCCACTCCTCTGAGCCCCACAAGAGCCCCAGCCGCGCTGATCGGGAGGGAGCCCACCCCCGGGGGCCCCGAGGAGGCACTCACGCTGCCTTTGGAGATGTAGTTGGAGTCGCGCATGATGTCTCGGGCCAGGCCGAAGTCACAGATCTTGACCAGCTTGCCCTCACAGATGAGCACGTTCCTGGCCGCCAGGTCTCGGTGAACGCACTGGGCGGGGCAAGTGGGGAGCTGAGCCCTCGGGGCCCTGGTGGGAAGACCCTCCACCACTGGGCGAGGGGGCGGGGCCAGGCGGGGGGGGGGGGGATTGAGTGCCCTGGCTGGCCCCGCCCAGCAGAGGAGCCCTGAACTCTGGCTATCTGGAGAGCCACCTTCCCCCACCCCAAGGCCACACGTACGTTCTTGGAGGCCAGGAACTCCATGCCGTTGGCCACCTGGTAGCTGAAGCCCACGAGGTCCGTGTAGCTGAGCAGCGGGGACTCGTTGATCAGAGTGGTCCGGTAGGTCCTCTCGGGGGCTGGGGGAGCACAGAGGGTCATGGCCATCTTGTGTCTGCTCCTGGCCCACAGAGCTCCAGGGAGCGAGGGTCCTGGGCAGTGGCTACTGAGCCTGCAGTTCTCCCCGACAGGAGGGGCTCCTTGCTAACCTAAGCCACGCCCACTTCATCGGTGCCCTCACTGGTCAGAAAAACTTGGTGCTAGCCCTGGGCCCACTTTGCTCAGCCTGGACTACTCGACTCTCAGGGACACCAGAGCAGCTGGGGCTGGCTGTGAACAGATTCCGTCACACCCAGGCCCTAGAAGGCCATACCCCCCCTCCCTCCCTGGCACTCCCACCTCACCCCTCTTGTGCCTGCATGATATGTGCATGCCTCTGAACTTGTAAATAGGATCCAATACACAGCAGCTTTGTGCAGGTGGCAGGCCTCAGTGTCCACATCCATGAAATGGGCACACGGCCACCTTCTTCCCAGAGTTACCGCAAGGCTGGGCAAGAAGGCGGTATCATGGTATGTGCATATGTGAGGACGTGGTGGCCACCCACCGGAGGGGACGTAGTTATCATAAGGGGCCATGTAGTTGGAGGAGTCGATGTCAGCGTATTTGACGTCTCCTTTCATGTCCAGCATGGGCACGTAGTCCACCGACTCGTCCTTGCTCATGTCCATGTAGCCGCCATCACTCTCGCCGGTCAGGGACATGTGGCTGTGGGCAGAGGGCGTCACAGGAGAGGCCATGGGCTTTCCTTTCTCTGCCCTGTCCTGTGCCCCCTGCGCACAAGGCTCAGTCACTCACTCTCCTTCCATCGGTCCCCATGCCACAGATCTGCCCTTTCAAGCAACCCGTGAGGCCCCAAGCTGGGCTCTGGGGCTGCCCAAAGGACACGCAGCTGGGCACACGTCCTCAGTGAGCTCACATGAGGCGGGTACTGCTCCCTGGGACGAGCGCCACCAGGTAAGTGTGGCTCCTCCAGCACCACCCAGGCACGAGGCCCCGGGAGTGCCGGCACCTGCCCTGCGTGGGCAGCACGGGCTGGCCTCGGATCTCCATCAGCAGTCTTGGCACCCAGCGAGCTGTGCGGCCAGGAGGGAGATGGGTAGGATTCCGATCCTTCAGCCGGGACAACAGGGCTGAGTGTTCCCCTCTTCCGTATGCCTTCTGGACTCTCTCCTGCCTTTGCTGTGGCAGTCAGCAAAAGAACTAAGACACGGTCTTCTAGAAATGACCACGGGAGCTGGGTGCCGCAGGGGCACCGGGGAGGCCAGAGGGGCAGAAACGGGGAAGCTGTGACTCGGGAGGCCTGACTCTCACCCCGCCCCTGCCTCTGCCCCTGCGTGCCCCGGGCAGGACAGCAAGAACTCAGAGCACAAGGCCAGTGCGCGGGGTCACGTCTGCAGAGGGCGTGGCCCAGGGCCTGGCACTCCGGCACGGCCAAGCAGGGGGCAGGCGTCCCCAGCACTGCTACCATCACCCCATCATTCCCTCACATGGGCTGGACAGCCTGTGGCGCCCCCCTTCACCACTCCCCATGGCCTCAGCTTCCTCTCCTGGACAAGGAGGCAGCGAGCAGGTGCCCCCCCCCACCACGGGCCGCAGCATCCCGCTGGGTACCTGGGCAGCCGCAGGCCGACGGCCAGGGCGTTGCTGTAGAGCTCGGCGCTGGGCGGGCGGCGCTTGTCGGAGTGCTGCTGCAGGAAGGTGTGCTTGTTGCGGTGCAGGTAGTCCACCAGGTCGCCATAGCGGCAGTACTCGGTGATGATGTAGATGGGCCCTGTGGGGGCACCGGGCTCAGGGCCAAGACGCTAACCACCAGGCAGGGTGCTGGGGGAGAGGCAGCTCGCCCGGGGGCTCGAGGCCGTGCAGACCCAGGCTCTCCTAGGAGCAAGGCCCTTAGTCTCCCTGGGACTTAGTTTGCACATCTATTCCGTGGGGCTAGCGACACTCAGAGGATGAATGAGATAGTGCCACAGTGTCTCTGTCAGCATGGCGCGTGCCAAGCACGCCATGACTGATAGGTTTGCAAGGCAAAGCTGACGATGGAGCCAGAGCTTACGGGTTCTATGCAAGTTCAATGCCTTTACTCAATCAGCGGGAGCTTTAAGACATTGAGGGAAACATTAACTTTGAAACGAGTCATCGCTGAGGACCTCCGCTGGCCTGTGCACACAGCGTACTTCCGTATTTTGTTCTGCTTGCTCAATACCAAGGAAAATCCCAAATATCACAATACACAGCTGCAGAATAGTAACTTTTTTTTTTTTTGGTCGAACTTGCAATCAGAGCTTTCAAATAAACACAGTTGGCCAGAGAGACATCCTTCCAGGATCTGAGAGAAAGCACACTGGGGGTCTCCCATGGAGGTGTCCCAGGAGTTTATGGCAAATCAATATACGTTATGCAAAAACTCTGCATGGAGTTCAGAATCTTTGCCCCAAAATAAACCCAACTTTTGATTTCATTCTGCTATGAACTTTCAGACACCCCCTCATGTAACTCATCCCAGGGTCACATGAGTTGTTAATATCTCAAAACGTGTTGTGCAAATCAAGTGGACACCTGGATTTGGAAGCAGCTGGGACCTGCGCCGGAGTGTTTTTGATTGCACCAGTGTCATGTCTGGGACTGTGAAATGAGGGCTTGGGCTGGGCTGGGTGGGGCCCCTCCTGCGGGAGGGTCCTGGTATCTGTGAACCACCTGCGGCCGGGGGGGGGGGGGGGGGGGCGAGTTGGGAGTGGCCAGGGACCAGGTGCTTCCCCTAAGCCTCCGGGGAGTGGGCTTGCTCACCTCCTTTGGTGCAGGCCCCCAGCAGGTTGACCACGTTCAGGTGTGGCCCGAGGTGACTCATAATCTTCAGCTCGGACATGAGGGCTTGCTTCTCGCTGCTCCGGGCTGTGGCTGAGGGCAAGAGGGGCCCAGCCAGGGCCTGTCACTGTGGCTCTGCGGATGCCCCTTCCCGTGCTGGGAGACCAAGTGGCCAGGGGTGGGGGAGGCACCAGGAGGCCGGGGTGTGGCGCCCTCTCGTGTGGTGTGGCCGCACAGTCTGCCCAGAGAGAGACTGAACGTCCACAGAGAGCCCGGGGGGAGTGGGGTCCAGGACTCACATTTCAACATCTTCACTGCCACCTTCATGGTGGCCTGCGAGTGACTGAGGCCGTGGGCTGTGGCCTCCACCACCTGCCCGAAGGCGCCGGAGCCAAGGGTGCGACCTGGGGTAGAGATGAGCCCTCAGCTCCTGGCCGACCAGGAAGTGGCAGCTGCCACCCCTCTCAGGGGGCGCAGGGCCACTCTCCCGGGTCAACCACCCCCAGAGCCGTCCTGTCTCCCCAGGGCACATGGCTCCTCGACACCCCCCACCCCCACTTCCCCAGCCTGTCCTCCTAGGTCCTCTCTCGCCTTGGAGGGGTCTCACCGTCACAAGACCTCAGCGCTGGGGGCCAAAGAAGGCAAGACTCCAGCCCTAGGTCTCAGAGCTGCCACGGGAGGCCTCCTAGCACTGACCGAGCACAAGCTGGTCCCGCGGCAGCTCCCATGTGGAGTCGTAGGGCAGCTGCATGGGGTCCACGTAGATGTACTCGTGGCCATCAGAGCTCACGGACTCGATCACCTTCCACCGGATCTCGTAGCGTGGCTTCTGCAGCACCAAGAGCAGGAATGGACTGTCATGGGGGTCTCTGACCTTAAGGTCCAACAGGCCAGCCCCGCAGAGGACAGACGGAGGCCCAGAGAGGGACAGGGCCACATCTGAAGTCACACAGCAAACGAACGGCTGAGCCACAGCCTTCAGGGGCCCAGAGGGGACAGTGGCGGAGGAGCCTGTGGGACTTGGCAAGCTGAGGAGCAGCTGATGGTGGGGCCTGGGTCATCAGAACCTCCATGCCAGCTTCTCCCAGAGCCCCAGCTGCTCCATGGATGGGAGGAGCAGCACAGGCAGCCCCAGAAAGAAAGGGGATGAAGTAGGGGGACTCTGCTGGGGGCGGACGGGGCCTCCCAGGCTAGGTCAGGCAGAGCAGGAATCTCAGGGCAGGATGTTGGGATCACAGCACCGGACAGGGACGAGAGGGTCGGGAACCGTACACCGCTGGCATCACAGAGCGGTGAAGGGTCGGAACAGACACTAAAGTTAGGAGGAGCACAGTGCTCCTCAGTGGACCCAGGCGTGTCCGTGCAGGGAGCCCAAAGAACCCTAAAGCCAGTGCGCTTCCCCCAAAGAGGCCGTGCCCTGTGGCTGGGATGAGAGGGATGATGCTGGAGCAGGGGTCCTGGGGCGCAGTCGCAGCCCGGAAGTCCCAGATAGCCCAGGCTGCTGGGGGTGGAGGCGGCTCAGACACCCAGCGTCATTCTCTATAAATCCCCACGTGAGCTCCAGGCTGCACCCCGCACACGGTCAACTCAAGCAGGGTTCCAGGAGGGTGCGAGCGCGGGAGGGCAGGGGAGCCCCTGCAGAATGGGGCTCCTGGCGGGGTTTGGGGAGCACTCACCTTCTGCCAGATCATGATGAGGATGATGAGGGAGATGATCGTCAGTACCACCAAGGCCAGGATGGCCGAGATCACCACCACTTTGAAGGGCAGCGCTGGGGGCAGGGAGCAGAGCAGGCCTTGGGTAAGCAGGGCCTGGGCAGCTGCCTCCTTCATTCCACTGACCGCTGGCCTCGCAAGTCGTCTGTCTTCATTTCCCACCCCGCCGTGACCCTGCCCAGCGGCCCACCAGGTCAGCCTCTCCATCCTGGCTCCAGTCACGTCTTTAGCTTCCCCGGCAGACACCCCATGCCTCCCATGACCCCAGCTCTCTGCCGGCCTCACCACCTTCTGCCCGCGCCAGGGCCAAACCCCTTGCCTTCATCCTGTCCACTGCCCGGGCCTGCCATGCGGCCTGGGCCACTCTCATTTCTCTCTGAAACCATGCCTGAGTGGACCTGAGCTGAGTTCCATGCCTGACCCAGTGGCCAATGACCTGCGTGGGCAGCCACTCAGGGGCAGGAAGCTGCACATAGAGCCTCTGCCTCCTGCCCAGTTCCACCCGGGAGCATGGGGTGGGGGTGAGCTGGGAAGGGAGGTAGGGCAGTGACAGGTGCTCTGAAGTGCATCCACAGGGCTACCTCACTAAGCACACAGGCCCCACACTGGGACACCCAAGCCTGAGTCTCCTTCACAGCTTTGCTGCACACGTCCCCACTCCTCCCCATCTACCTGGGACAGACTCTCCCCTGCCCTGCCCACTGGGCACCCTGGAAACTCTCCCTCCCACCTGCCCTTCTCTACCCCACAGAGAGCGCTGTCTTGCCTCCCCAGGGTCTCCTCCCCACACTTCCTGCTCAGGGTCCCTGGCCCATGTCACTTGTACCAGCCACACCTCCATCCTGGGAAGCAAGCCCCCATCTCTCCAGGAGCCCACTCTGAGTAAGGAAGGGGAGGCTTCCTCCAGCCACCCCAGCTGTCCCTGGTTGGTGCATGGCATCCACTCCGGGCACCATACAACAACTCAGAGCTGGTCTGTGGGCCGCTGTCCACACTGTCTGACCACACAGCAGCTGGCCCAGGGATGTGTGTGCCCACAGGGAGCATGAGGGTGATGCCGGAAGTAGGAGACCCACCCACGTACCACAGGGCAGGGGCCAGGAGGCAGGTCTGTGCACACACAGGCACGTGCATGGACAAGTCCAGGGGCCTGTCCACCCAGGGTCTAGGCATGCTCACATCACGCTCACGTACACGCCCTCGGCGGCTACCCAGACAGCCAGGCATCCCAAGTCCAGGCTCCCAGATGCACCTGCCAGCTTCACGCACATCTTTGGGGATCAGGCGCCTCTCAGTACCCGGTTCACAGATCCCTACGTGCCAGGCATGTGGCACAGGTGCACAGACGGGTTACACGTGCCACACACACAGTTTCGTTCACATCCAGTTTATAGACCTGTGTTTGCACACATGCATGTGCCCTGGCCAGTTTCACAGTGCTCTGGGCTGCTACAGACGCGCCGTGTGGGCGCCTGGGCACAGTCACCAGGAATGCAGGGGTGTGGAGGGGCGAGGGACGCCGGCGGACTCACAGTGCGGCACCACGGTGACCTCCTTGGTGTCGTAGTCACGCAGGTTGCGCAGCACGCAGCGCACCGACAGCGGCTGATCCACGTGGCGCAGGCGCAGCGTGCTCACCACCTCGAACTCCTGCTCCTCCGCCCAGTACGTCACGTTGGTCTCTAGCTGGCTCTCGTCCTCGGAGCGGTTCCCCAGCGGTGTGGGCGGCAGCTCGGATGGGCACCTGCAGGCAGAGCCAACGAGTGGTGGGGGAAGCAAGGAGGGCTTGTCCAGTCCCCTGCTGCCTCCCTCCACCCGGGGTTCGGCGCCGTGCTCCGTCGAATGACCAGCAGGGGGCGATCCCACTCCACAACGGAAAACCCCAGGTTGTGAGATCCACTCCACTCATTTGCCTCCAGGGTCACACAGCTGGGGGCCGTGTCAGGGGTAGAGGCAGAACCTGAACTGAACCCTGCCTCTATCTATCACGCGCGAACCACCCTGATCAGGTGAGGTTCCTGGGGCGCTCAGGGATCAAGGTCAGGAGAAGCGACAGTTCGGGTCATGCAGTGTCCAAGGAGATGGCAGGCTGGCATTCCACAATGTGGCTGCAGCCTGGAGCAGCGTTTACAGAGGAAAGGGCTGGGCTAGACACAGGCTGTGGGTGCCCAGGAGACCGAGCCCGGCCTGGGTGGGCTCACCTTTTCAGGTCTCTGCAGGTAAACCAGGTGACATTCGGCTGAGGCATGCCCCGGCCACGACAGCGAACTATCTGCTCCCCACTGGCGAGGTGGCTCTCGCTCAGCTCCAGCACACGGACAGGGACTGCGGGGAGAGGGGACAGGGCCCGGAAGTGTGGGGTCAGCAGGAAGGGACTGGCCAGGGAGGACCTGCTCGGGTCCCCTGGAAGGGTGGGGGAGACAGGGAGGCGAACATTAAAAGCAGGTGAACACTGACTACCAGGAAAGCTGCGGGCACTTCAGGGCACTTCAAAGGGCAAGTCTCAGGAGGGACTGCTGTGTGTTTAACACCTCTCCGAGACTTGCTAATCTTCCTTTTTAACAAGAAGGGAGCGGCCCTGCGACTGGAGCTGGGGCGGCCACGCTCACAGAGCTGGCGTGTAATCGCATTGTTTTGTTTCCTCTGAGCTTATTTTAGTGGCTGCCTTAGACTCAGGACATGTGACGCTGAGTTTCCATCTACAATTGGGAGGTTATATTTTGTCTTTCAAAATAAGCTTATTTTAGGCGAGCCGATTGACGAAACACGGAGTCAGGATCGTGTCATCCGTCAGCTCAGAACCCTGGGAAGGCTCTTCATCTGGGCTGTGGTAAAGCTGGACCGGGCCCTCAGGGACCCGCCCTCTGCCCACCCCTCACTGCCTCCCTGCTCTCTGACCTCCCCTCCCCCTGTTCTGACCACTCGGGCCTTTCTGCCATGGCTCTGGCCTCTGCCCTGCCTTGACCCCAACATCCGCTTGGCCAATTCCCTCACAGTCTTCAAGTCGTAGAGCAGATGGCACCTCCCCCGTGAGGCCCACCCTGCTCACCACCCTCCTGAGCCTGACTCTGCCTTTTTCCCCTTGTTACCTTCTAACCTACAGAACTCGCCCGCAGCTCCCCCTACTGTACAATGAGTGTGATGCAAGGAGGGAAACTTGTGACCTTGGTGCATGAACGCCTGAGGTTTTAGAAATACCCATCTAGCCAAGGCCACCTTGGACAGGTGGGGAAACCGAGGCCCAGGGAGAGGACACCCCTGGATCAGAGGGCCACAGGTAGGGTCCCAGGACGCAGTCTCCTGGGTTCCAGCTTCCTGCGTGGATGTGGGAAGACGCAGCAGGGAAGGGGGCAGGGGTGACCCTCACCGTTGACCTGCAGCTGGAAGGAGAGCTGGGCCTCGGCGTCCTCATGGAAAGCTCGCATGGTGTACCTGCCCGCCTCCGCCACCTTCACCCGCACCAGCGTCAGTTCTGACACGTACCTGGGGAGCAGTGTAGGCCGGGAGAGCCAGCTGTCAGAGCAGGAAGGGCTCCTCCACCCCCCCACCCCCACCCCCCCGCTCCCCTGGACAGGCAGGAGAAACAAGGCCCTGGGAGTTGCACAGGTGTCCCAGGTGAGGCCGGGGAGGGACTGGGAGCGGGCAGGGAGGCCCTATTCCACCCCCTTCCTGAGGGTCTGGCATGCTTTAACCCCACTAGTATCCGCCAGTATCTAGCTCGGGCTTCCTAGGTAGCAGGACCAAGCTTCCAAGGTAGCGGCTCGGGCTGTTCCTGTGGCTACCACCTGCAGCTCTGCTCATCACAAGTGTCGGAGTGACCATCTGGCTGGCGCCCATGTCCCCCCGCTGGACCAGATGCTCAAGGAGGGATGGACCCTGCTCTGGTTGCACCACAGCCTCAGCACCCCCCAGGGTGCCAGAGGTGGGCCTGGGTGCGCCGAGCGGCTGCTCACCGGGTCTCGGACACATTGCGTGTGGACAGGGCGATCTCGCCAGCGCTGGAGTCACCCAGGGTGCGGTTGTCCTTGAACCACAGGACGGTGGGCGGAGGGTAGGCCTCGAACACCACCTGCAGCGTCCGGCTCCGGTGCAGGTCGGCGAACTGCAGCGCGCCCAGCTCTCCCAGCAGCCGCACATAGCCGCTCTCTGCAAGGGGCGGGCCGTCAGGGCGGGGCCATGCCCGGCCACCAATGGGGCAGTGCCAACCGGGGGCTGGGTATCAAGTGGGCACCCAAGGAGCCCCGCCTTCTGGGGGGCGGAGCTTCAGACTTTAGCGCCAAAGGAGCCAGGTGCAAGTTGGGGCTGGGCCAACAGCAAGAGCTGTTGGTGTGGGGCCCAGCTTTGAGGTGGGGCTTGGAGTTGGAGTTCTGTGTCTGGGCTTAGCTGAATTTAGGAAGGGGGCTGCCTGGGCCTAGGATGGTGGGCAGGATTAAAAATCATATTGGAGCTGGGGTTCTGGTCAGGCAGGAAGAGTAGGCTGGGATTCGGGGTGGATTTGGGGCTGACACTGCATTTTGGTTTGGGTCTTTCCCAGAACTGGGGCTTTGGTTGGCACAGAGGTAAAGCTGGCCCAGAGAGTGGCTGACTGTACCCTGGGGCTGTGCCAGGGTCTGGGTCCAGCTCAGACTGGGGGTGGGGACTGGGCCCAAGGCACCCACCAACCACAGTGACATTGATGGCCTTTTCATCGCGATGGTCATTCACGCTCTCTGACACGTTGCAGATGTAGGTCCCAGAGTCGCCTGTCTCGGCGTTGGGGATGTGCAGGATGGAGCGGATGTGGGAGGGCACATCAAACAGGAAGTCGGTCACTGGCTCCACCAGCCGCCCACTCTGCAGGGACAGGCGAGGACGAGCCCCCAGATGAGGAGGGGTCCGTGAGAAGTCAGCCTGCAGGCTGAGGGTTCCATCCCTGCCTGGCCTCTCCCCTCTCCAAGCCCCAGGGCCGGCTTTACCTCCTGGCGGGGGTACCGCCACTCGAAGTTGACCACCTCGTTGCCGGTCACGATGCACATGATGGTGATGTTCTCGCCCTGGCGGACCACGGTCTGCACCGCATTCACAGAGACGTTGATGGATGACACTGCAGGAGAGAGATTGACCCAAGGCTGGGGAAGCCGTCCCCAGCCACCAGCGATTCAACCTGAGGATGCGCTAGGGGTCCGGAGAGGGCTGAACGAATGCCGATGCATCCTCCAACCCATATTTGGTGAACGCGTGCTGTACACCGGGGGCTGCTCTGTGTGAACGCAGCAGACAAAATCTCCGTTCTCGAGCCGTGGTAGTTGTCTAATCGGCTGCACATCCTGGATGAGGAGCCTCTGCCTTTGGTGTTAATCTTCACAATAATCCCATAGGATGGGCAGGAATTTTTATTCCTGTTTTGCACAGGACTTAGAGATTACGTGTCCTGGGCAAAGTCATTCGGATAGGAAGTGGCAGAGCTCGGATTCAAACTCAGCTGGCTCCAAAGCCTGTGTCTTTGCCAACCACGTGGTACAGCCCAGGTCCGCCCTGAACACAGTCCTTGACCACGGGCAAGCGCCACCCTCTCTGGAAGCCTCCAGTTTCCTCATGTGTAAAACGGGGCAGCACTGCCTCCCCTCCCAGGCTATCTGAGGGCCCAGAGAAAAATGGAGTTGATGCTTGCTGGCCCGTGGAGGACTGTGCCTCTGTGACGGGGTGTACCTGCCTCTGCCTAGCACCGGGCCCAAAGGGGGGCTCACCCTGGAGGCTGTAGACGTAGTAGGCATCGGAATCCACCTCCCTGTCCCCGATGGTGGTTTTGCACACATAGGTCTTGTCCTCAAAGGTCCCCGAGAAGCCACGTTGGTGGTCATAGGGGATGGGCAGCGGGACGTCCTCCTTCTTCTCGTGCAGCGTCACCACCAGCCGAGGGTCTGTCACTCGGCACGGAATTGTGGTCTCAGTTACCTCCGTGAGGAAGATGAAGAGTTCCTCAGGTTCCGTAGGGAGGAAGCTCATGGTGGGATCTGCCGGGGCGGAGCCAAGAAGGAGGGTCAGGGGAACAGGATTTCCGACCATTACTAACTCGATGTGTGACTTCGAGCAAGTCCCCTCCCCTCTCTGGCCCTCAGTCTCCCTTTTCCAGAATAAAGGTGCTGAGGCCAGCGCTGTGGTGTAGCAGTTAAAGCCACTACCTGCAGTGCCAGCATCCCATATGGGCACCGGTTCAAGTCCCAGCTGCTCCACTTCTGATCCAGCTCCCCGCTATGTCCTGGGAAAGCAGGAGAAGATGGCCCAAGTCTTTGGGCCCCTGCACCTGCGTGGGGGACCTGGAAGAAGCTCCTAGCTTCTGGCTTTGGATCAGCACAGTTCTGGACATTGCAGCCATCTAGGGAGTGAACCAGCCAACCTCCCTCCCTCCCCTCCTGCCTCCCTCTCTCTATCTCTCTCTCTCTCTCTCCCCGCCTGTAACTCTGCCTTTCAAATAAACAAACAAACAAACAAACAAACAAATAACAGAATGAAAGTGCTGCTACAGGTTGGACATTTGTCCCCTCCAAAACTCAGGTTGAGCTGTAACTGCCGTGGCAACACTATGAAGAGGTGAGTAGGCCATGAAGGCCCCGCCTTCATGAGTGGGACAGTGCCATTCCCAAGTGCAAGTCTGCTCCCCCCTGCTCTCTCTTGTCCTTCTGCCTCCTGCCATGGGATGACGTAGCAAGAAATTCCTCCCCAGGTGCCGGCCAGTGATCTTGGACCCAAAAGATTTCTGTTCATCACAAATCCTGGGTGTTGTGTTACAGCACCAAACGCTCCAGATGCTCTCAGAGGTCCCTTCCAACTCCAACATTTGCTATTGGACAGCACCAGGAGAAAGAAGAGAAACCTCAAGTTCAAGTGCGGCTGGCACCTAAAGCTTGGGGAGCAAGGAGGGTGGGGTATGGAGGCCAAGAGGAGCAGACGGGAGCCAGCTGAGAGCAGCCAGGTCTTGGGGGACAGGAGTGGGCTTGGCTGCCAGGAGCACATGCGGATCCTGAGTGGGGAGGGGGGATGAACAGAGTCCTGGGGGAGCCAGGCTGGATTCCCCAGCGAGTCTACATTTCTAACACAGATGCATTTCACGAGGTCTCGGGAGCCTTCTCTGTACCGCCCCTGACGGCTGCAGTGGAAAAAGGAGGGGAGGGAGAGGGAGCCCACTCGGGCCAGGGCCTCACCTGGCACAAAGATGTAGAGCCGCTTCCGCTCGCTGGGGTCCAGCCCCTGCGAGCCGTTGTAGCTGCAGAAGTACTCGCCGGTGTCTGTCCCAGTGACATTGCTCAGGGTGAGCACGCTGGAGAAGGTGCCGTCCTGGTTCACGGCCACTTCCTGCCAGGGCTCCTGGGACAGCCGCTCCCACACCACCGGAGCCGAACCCGAGCAGGTGAGCACGAAGGTGCTGGAGATGTTGAGGACCAGTTCTGGCCCTGGAGGAGTGATGACCAGGCCCTGGGAGGCTTCCGGGCCCAGCAGCAACAGCAGAGACAGCAGCAGCGACCGGCCTTCGGAACAGGAGGCAACAGGGGTGAGCGCGGGGACCTCAGAGCCGCTCCTGAGCTGACCCTGGGAGGAGGCTCTGCACGTACAGCCTCCACATCCCTGGGGGGCTCACCTCCCCCGTCCCTCACAGACTGGGGCCTCCCCGCCGGATTCCGGGGCCTGCTTGCCCAGTGCCAGGGCCCCTGGGACTCCTCCAGACCTCAGTCCCAGTCCCTGCAGACCCCCAACCGCCGCGTCGTGCAGCGGCGCTGTGCCCAGGCAGGAGGCAAGAGAAAGACTCAGGAAATCCTGGGGAAGCAATTCCCAGGCCTGCGGTTCCTGCATGACTTCCCAGGTCACCTTCTGAGCCTTTTTCCCGCAGCTGCCCGTGCTCCTGTGAAGCCCGGAGCTGGCCTACTTGGAGGGCGGAGGAGACAGGGTCTCAGGTGCTCAGAGTGGGAGCAGGTGCTGGAGGGGCCCGGGGTTGGGGGCTCTGGTACTCAGTGATTGGTCCTCCCAGGGACATCCTCTGAGGAAGGACTTTTCATGAGACAGGTGGGCAGTCACTGGGCCTGCTGGGCTGCACACTGATTGCTTGGTCAGCCCCAGCCCTGAGGAGCAAGGCTGACGTGGGCAGGCAGGAGGGAAGGGGGTGCTGAGAGAGGCCTGGGGCAGGGAGGGAGCTTGGGAGCTCCCAACCAATGAGGGGAACTGACAGGAGAAGGGAGCCCGAGGCTGGCACCAGGCCAGGCCCTGGGCTGAGCAGAGCCGGATGGCAGCCTGCAAAGGACCCAATAGAGGACTTGTGCCAAGGGCTCTGCACAAGCAGAGCTCCGATGCAGGTTCCCCCCACCCCTACCCCGACCCGGGAGCAGTCCAAGTGTTCACCATGGAAACCCACTGGAATTAGAGGAAAAGGAGGCTGAGGGGCACTGTAGTGGTGGCTCCCCAGTCTACCCACCTTTCAGCCCCGGAGCTGGCCCCACAGCCGGAAGCTGCATGGTGTCCTGTGGAGTTAAACAGGGATCAGGGCCCGCAGTGGGCAGAGGCCGGGCCATGGCCCATCCTAGCACCTGGCTCCTACAGAGTAAGCCCCAGCAGGGCCACCCAGCCTCTGTGTCCATGGGGCTGAAGTCGGAGGCTGAGGGCCACTCCTGACCACAGGCCCGACCCTCCACCCCCCGCTGCTGAGCCCCGGCCTCTCTCCGGCCTTAGTTTCCCTGCACATGCGCGGGGGTGGGGAGGCTGGCTGGACAGCGTGCCTGGGCCGCCGACTCTGACAGCCCATCTTCTGGGTGACAGTTTCAATACCAGGCTCTTATCTGCCAGGACAAATATTTGGGAAAGTGTGATGAAAGGCCTGGAGGAGAAGGAGGGGTGAGCAGAGCCCAGAGAACGCCACAGCTCCCCCAGCACAACAGGAAATGGAGGCGGCTGTGGGAAGGGAAGCGGGGAGGGGGATCAGGGTTGTGGAATGTGGGGGGTGGGCTTGGCCCCCTCACCTCAGCCCAGAGCAGCGCAGAGAGGCCCAGGGGAGAGGGGCTGGGAACTAGGCCCGGGATCTCAGCAAGGCTTCCAAGGACCGTGGAGGCCACTGAACAATACCCCGGGTGGCCAGATGGGGGAAACTGAGGCTGGAGAAGCAAGGACGTTTGCCCAAGGTTCTGAGAGGGAGATGGAGACAGAAGCAGACAGAAGAAACCCCAGAGACACAGAGAGAGGAGCTCCACGAAGACACACAGCGTGGGAGGCACGCATGGAAGCAGGCTGAACTGGGGACTCCATGCTCTGTCCCTGCCTTGGATCCCAAATAACCACCAAGGACCAGATAAGGCCAGGGTCTGTACAGCATCGATAAGAGGGAGGCCAGAGGTGGACACGGTCAAGGGCAAGACTTGTGGGAAAGGACAAGGAGCCTCCCGATGCTACAGGCCTCCTCAGTAGCTGCCCAGCCTGGTGCTGCCCTAGGGCCCCGCCCAGCTCATCCCCACAGCCCCACCTCACCCTGTGTTTCCAGCTCAGGGCCGAGGAGCCAGGCCTGAGCCCTGGCACGCCTGCCTCTCATGCCACGGCCATCTCTGCGGCCTTGGTCTCCAGCTATCCATGAGGAGTGAAGGCCAGTGTCCCACCCAAGCAGGGCCGCATCGCACACTGTGGGGGACAGACCCTCAGCCTCAGCAGATCTGCTCTCCTCCAGCGCCTCCACCCCCTCTCTTCCGGCCGGCCTGCCTGGGGGTCCTCTCCCCGATTTGACTTGCTCCACAAGGTCAAAGCTAGCCCTCCTGGTGCCCCCTGCACAGCATGCCCCAACCCCTCCAGATGGACGCCAGGCCCCCTCGGATAGGAGGGCACAGCGCCACAGCGGAGCCAGCAGCCCCCACAGAGGCCCATGTGCCCCTCGGTGGGTGCCCCTCTGGCTCCCCTCTTCCTGCCGGAGATCTCAGCCAAAGAAAATCATTAGCAGCCCAGACTGGGGGAGGGGCTGCAGCCCAGCCTCCCACCCCCACCCCTTCCCAGCCGCCCTGGCTGGCCACACTGTTTATTATTATAAAGAAGGAATCTGGTCGGCTGGCCGGGAGAGGAGCGGTCACAGCAAAGAGGCTGGCCCGGCTGGCTGTGTGGGCTGGGCCCTCGTGGCATGTGGCCCCCGATGCTGCTCCACTGTGGTACCCAGTCGCCTCTCCTCCAGGGTCTCTCCTGCTGGGCCTGTGACTAGGGGTGGCTCAGAGTCTCTAACACTCCAAGCCAGGAGGGACCCTTCTTGAATGGGTAGCAGAGGTCTAGAGAGAGACAGGCGCATGCTACAGTAGCATGGCAAAAAGGTACATTCAGGCTATGCACAAGGGACAGGCTAGGCAAAGAGGCTCAGAGAGTCTGTAGACACCCCTAGAGCCTGGAATGGCATTGCTACGAGGCAAGCATGTGTGTTCCCTGCACGAGGATTCTCGCACCCACTGTGAGATGAGCGGTCTGCAGCCGGCTCTGCCTTTTTCCCATCCCCACACAGAGGTTTGGAGAGGTCCTTCAAAGAGCTGTCCGCAGGGCAGGCAGGGCAGCACGGCCGCTCACGCCGCCATCTGGGACCCACATGTCTCATATTGCAGCCCTGCTTTCAGTTCTAGCAACCCCTCTTCCAGTCCAGCTTCCTGCTGTTGTGCCCGGGAGGCAGCAAATATTCGGGCCCCAGCCATCCCTGTGGGAGACCCTGATGGAGTTCTGGGCTGCTAGCTTGTGACTTCAGCCTGGTCCAGGCCTGGCTATTGCAGACATTTGGGGAGTAAATGAGTAGACAAAAGATATTCTCTCTCTCTTTCCCTCTCTCTCGCTCTCGCTCTCACTCTGTCTTTCAAGTAGATGAAAATAAATATAAAATTTTTAAAAGCTATTGGCTTGGAGCTGGTGTTGTGGCTTACTGGGTTAAGCTGTTGCCTGCATCACCAGCATCCCATATTGGTGCTGGCTCAAGTCCCGGCTGCTCTACTGCTGATCCAGCTCCCTGCTAATGCACCTGGGAAAGCAGTAGAAGATGGCCCAAGTGCCTGGGCCTCTGCACCCATGTGGATGAGACCCAGATTAAGCTTCTGGTTCCTGGCTTCAGTCTGGCCCAGCCCTGGCTGTTGAGGTCATCTGGGGATTGAACCAGTGGGTGGAAGACTTCTCTCTCTCTCTCTCTCTCTCTCTCTCTCTCTCCCCCTCTCTGTAACTCTGCCTTTCAAATAAATATATCTTTAAAAAAAAAAGTTGTTGGCCTAAAAAATAGCATCCCTATTCTAAAGTGCTGCCTTAAAAGCTATTTTTTACATTTATTTGAGAGGCAGAGACAGAGCTCGCAGTTGCTGGTCCACTCCCCAAAAGCCTGCAGCAGCCCTGAGCCAGGCCGAGGCCAGGGACCCAATCCAGGTGTCCCACGTGGGTGGCAGGAACCCAATCACGTGAGCCATCCCTGCTGCCTCCCAGGGTCTGCATTAGCAGGAAGCTGGAGGCAGGAGCCAGAGCCAGGCATCGCCCCCAAGCACTCTGATGTGGGATTCAAGCATCCCAGCTGCCTGAATGCCGGCCCCTGCTCTGTCTTCTTGTCTGGCCAGGGAGACGTTTCTAGTCAGTGTTATTCCCACTGGGGTGGTTTGAGGAGGTAGGAGCTGGTGAGAAAGAGAGCCACATTCCTGAGGGCACAGTCATATGCAAATCCAAATCCCAGCTCATTGGAGTTTTCCTGACGGCTCCATGGAACACTTGCTGTGTGACCTTGAGCAAGTTATTTCCCTGTCTGGGCCCGTTTCCCCTTCCATACAATCGGGAGTAGGACAGCAGGTATTCAGGGGACTTTCAGCCAAATGAAGTGGTAACATCGACCGGTAGGGGGCAGTAGGGGGCGGGCGGCACAGGCAACAGGCTGGAGGACAGAGATGACCCAGAAGGGACGCAGGGCGGCTGGACGTGACCTCCCGGGCCATCGGGCATGACTCCCGGACACCCTAGGTTGTGCACCCAAGGACCTCCTCGTGCTTCTCAGGGGCGGCTGTGGCTCCCGCCCTCCCCAGGAAGGCCCAGGCAGCTGACCTGGGGAGGGCAGTGGGCTTGCCTGTGACCACGCCCCTTCGTTAGGGAGAGGGCTGTGCAGTGGAGAGAAGCCCCCTGGGACAACATGGGTGCCACGGTCAGGGATCAGGCACCCCCTCCCTGCCACACTGTTCTGCCTGAATCATGCTAGCTCCCCACCCCTGTTTGCCCATGGGAAGGGTGCTGTGTGCCAGGAGGCCCTCGTGATGCCTCCGCTCTGGTCCAGATCGGAAGGACAAAGGTCTGAAGAGAGGGTCCTGGTCCTGCTCCTCCCTGCGGAGGAGAGGGAGCCCCAGGGGAGCAGAGTGCGAACGTCAAGTCCAGCGCAGGGGAGCAAGGACGCGTCAGACGCCGCTCCCAGGGCCCCAGCCCTCCCTCCTCCCAGCACATACACTTCTTCCCCCCTTTCCCACCGCCCTCATCTAAATAAATCCACTCCATCTTGGCCACATCCGCCAGCGGCAGCTTCCCTCCCTCGGGGTCCTGAGGCTCCCACGACACAGGCAGGGGAGGGGGAGGCCTGCACGCGGCCAGCATATGCACACAGCACGGATGGCTGCCTACACGCTCGCTCACACGCTCCTGGGAAGCACGTATGTGTGCAGCAGGCCATGTGCACTCAACATGTGTACGCCCACACAGGACACACATGCACAAGCTCCCCCTGCACCCAGGGCACAGGCACGTGGCGCAGACTGCCACTGGTGCTCTCTCCCAGGCCTGGCAGGGACACAGCCATGGGCAACAGATCACATGTGGGCCTAGCATATGCGACACACACACAGCATGTGCGCACGGGACCCCCAGCCTCCCCTGGACACACAACCATACGCACGCACACTCTAGAAAGCCAGTGTGCCGTGTACAGTTTTGAGCACTTGAACATAAGGATTTACTTGATCCTCAGTCAACTCCACGAGGAAAATGCAGTGATCAGCCCCATTCGAGAGGTGGGAAAAGTGAGGCAGAGCATGCTTGAGAACCTGGCCTAGAAACCCAGAGCCTAGGAGCACAGAGCTCTACGCCACTCCCACACCACCATGTCTCTGATCAAGACAGGGCAGTGGAGTCGGACAGGGACAGACGGAGGTGAGCTTTGGTGGTTTTGCGTCATAGGCTGGAGAGGGCGGTATCAAAGAGGAGCCCACACCCCTGCTGGAAACACTGGGAGGCAGGAGGGTGTGAGCCCTGCGGGGACAAGGCCGTTTTTGGAGCCAGCCTAGAATGCGGCCAAAGGTCAGCACTGATAGCGGCCCATGAGCTGGCTTAGGGTGTGGAGGCGCCTGGGGGCTCCAAGTGGACAGTGGGACACTCAGATTGGGGCAGGGACAGGCTGGGCGGAAGCAGCTGGCAGATGGGGAAGGGAGGAGGGGCTGCCGGGTCAGGTCCCAGGCCAGGGGTGCCGGGAATAAACAAGATGCCCGAGGGAGGAGGAGGAGGAGGCCCAGGCCTGGGGATCACGGGGTCAGAGTCTTGGAATGTCAGAGCTGCACAGCCCCCAGGGGTCATCTGTCTGGTCCAGCCCCTCCCCGGGCCCCATTGAACAGACGGGGAAGCTGAGGCTAAGTGGGGGGAGGTCCTGCTGCTCTGGGAAGGGGGGCTCAGGGGCCTGAAGGGGCTGGGCTGGGTGGTCCCTGCCCCTAGCCCCTGCTCAGATGTGAGGGTGGGGGAGAGGGGGTTCAAGGCTCCGGACTACAGATCCCTCCCTCTCCTGTCTGCAGCAGACCCCCTCCCCCCTGCTCTGTCCCTGCCAGGCAGGAATTAGCAACTGAGGCTTGGAGGAGGTGACTGGCCGAGTGGCTGGCAGAGGAGGGACACAGACTCCAGGCTCCAGACCGAGCCAGCCCTGGTCCCCTCTCGTCCACAGCATGTTGGTTCACAGCCCCCACCGACAGTGGGACCACAGGGGCCTGCGTTCTCGTCCCAGCCCTGCCCCTCCCCGGGCCTCAGTTTCCCCATCTGTACAGTGGTGTGGACAGGGCTGACGTGCTGCGGCTGTGGCAGACAGCTTCGTTGAGCTGGAATGCAGGGGTGGGGGCAGGGGGTGGGGGGGAGTGCAGAGGGACAGCCAGGATGTCATGACTCAGCTCAGAGAAGGCAGCCAGCTCCAACTTAGGGTTGGGGGGGAAGCGACATCTAGAACTGGGGTTAGGAGGCCTCCGCCCACAGCTGGGGAGTACAACAGTGACAGCGGCCCAGCCTGGACCTGGCCGAGCCTGGCCCCTGCGGCCTTCCCCAGGCGGGCTGAGATGTGTGTGACGGTGCAGCATGGGTCAGCAGTCACCCTGAGAGCCAGGACAGACAGCAGTGGCAGGGACTAGGGAGGCCCCTGGGAAGGGGTGGAGGCTCCCGCCTGCCCCCCTAAATCCTATACCCCACTATGTCTGGCGGGGAAGGCTCAACACCCCACTTCTATGGTAGAAATCTCCCACCAGGCTCAGGGTCCGAGCCAGGGCTGAAGGGAGGGGGTGAGCAGCTGGCCCATGTGGCACGGTGGCACCCAGGCCCGGCACCTCTGCCACGCAGCCTCAGGACTGTGGTGTTTGCCAGGGACTCACGGCGGCCCCCTGCACAGAGCAGCAGAGGCCACCAAGCCGGTGCCTCCCGGTCCAGGAAGATGAAGAGCAGTGTGGGCTCATGGGAGGCTGTCCTGACCCCCAGCCCTGCCCCTCAAGCCCTCCCAGGTGCCCCTCAGCCCCGCCCTTCCAATGCCTCACTCTCACCTGCTGTCAGTCCCACCAGAAGGAACCCTTCAGAAACACAGCCCAGATCTGTCTCTCATGGGCCCTGAGTGGCGCGCCCTGGCCCTGCCCACAGCACCTCCTCACCAGCTCCCCAGGGCCCATACTTGTCACTCACCCTCCCCAGGGGGCCTCCCCAGGGACACAATGGAAAGAAATGACCTATTTTCTGGAAGTCCAAGAGAAAAAGAAACATCTGTCTGGAGAGGAGCCAGGCTGATAAAAAAGAGACAGATCCCCCTAGGGACCCCCCCTCCTCTCCACCACAGCACAGCCCCCTCACCCTCCAGAGCCAGAGCCCTGGGCCTGGGGGATGGGGAGAGCGTGCGGCAGCTCCTTGGAACAGCGCGTGGGAAAGCGCTCAGTGTGTGCCTCACGGCCGGCCGCTGGGGGCCCAAGGGAGGGGCCCGGGTCCCCACAAGGCTGGGAAACAGCCGAGAAGGAGGTCAGTGAGGGAGGGAGGCCCAGCGGCGTCTGCCCCTGCCGCTGCAGCCCGCAGAGTGAGCACTTCCTGCCTCGCTCAGCGCCTCGCTGGCCTCCCCTCTCCAGCCCTGCAGCCACCCCCTAGGCCTTATGGCCTGGCTCTGCCCAGGCCCCCTGGCTCCCATATGGGCCCTCATCAGCCCTTGGAAAAGGCACAGGGACCCTGGTGCCCTTCAGAGTAGCACCAGGAGAAAGAAGAGTGACCCCTGGCGCAGCCCTCATCAGAGCAAGCCCAGGCTGTCAGGGCTGATGGACGAGGAAACTGAGGCAGGGATATCGCTGACCCGAGACCCCAGAGCTCGCTGGCTGGCCACACGGCCCCAGAGTGCGCAGACTCAGGGTCCCCGTGACAGCCCGTCTAAGGCAGGCGCAGCGTGCAGGAGCCCCACTCACGGGGGAGCTTGACCCACGCTGCCGGCCTCGCTCTCTCCGGCCACTTCCCGCCGCCTGCCCTCATCCTCCCACACTCTCTGTGCACCTGGGCGCAGCTGCAGCTGAGGGGTACACAGTCACAGCTGTTCTCAAGAGCCCTACAATCCTGGGGCTGGGAGGGGCCGCACGTGCCACCCTCCCTCCCTGCCATCACACATCTCTGGTGACGGGGGTCTCACTCCCTCCCCTGCGGCCCACCCCGTTCTTGGCAGCTCATTGTCAGAGGCCAGACGACCCACGAATGTTCTTCACTGCATTGAGCACAGCCTGCCTCGCTGGGTCCTGCTTCCACCCACCGACCTCCCGGCCCATTCACCACTCCCCAAACTGAAAGCAAACCCAAGCCCCTGCTAATCAGAGGCAGGTACTCTGCTACACGGGATGCCCCACTGATTCGGCTCATCCTCACGGCCCCGCATTATTCCCACTTCACAGAGGAAGAAGCTGAGTCTCCGAGAAGCTTGGGGGGATGCCTTGGGTCACGTGGCCCGTCAGTAAAGAAGCCAGGACAAGATGAGGCCAGTTTGACACGAAAGCCTGAAAGCCTGTATTTTTATATTATTATTATTATTTGCTTGAAAGGAAGAGAAAGAGATATTTCCCATCTGCTGGTTCACTCCCCAAATGTCTGCAACAGGTGAGGCTAGGCCAGGCCAAAGCCCGGAGCCAGGAACTCAATCCAGGTCTCCCATGTGGGTGGCAGGGACCTAAGTACTTGAGCCAACACTGGCTGCCTCCCAGGATGCACACTGGCAGGAAACTGGAATCGGGAGTGGAGCCAAGACTTGAACCCAGGCACCCTGGGTTAACCACTGAGCCAAGTGCCCATCCCCAAGCCTGTAGTCCTGACCACCAGGCCAGACCACCTTTGTCTGCAGAGAGCCGCTCCCGTGTGGCACACATGCACGTGGGGTCCACACAGAATCCAGGCTCTCAGAAACAGGAGGAGCCTCGGGCGTCACTGAGGGCAGTGGGTATGCGGAGCCTGCCCCAGGTCCCCCACCGTTTGATGCCGGGCTGGGCATAAAATCAGAAGCTGTGCGCACTGCACACTCAGGGCCAGCACCCGAGGCTGAGGAGACCCTGGGTCTGCCAATGGCAGTGCCTGTCCCAAAGCCATGTGAGCTGAGCATCCCGGCAGCCGTGCTAGGTGTGTGGCCAGCGCTGCTCCAGGCCTGCCCCCGCTGGGGCCCCAGCAGCCCCTCCACCCTGCACAGCCGGCAGGCCCTCTGCAGCTGCAGAGTTGCAGGCCTCCGCCATCCCTGGGCTGCCCCCTGCCCCCCGGAGCCTCATCTCCGGCCGGCGCCATGGCAACGGAGAGCGCCAGGCCCTGGCAGCCGAAGGAGCCCCTGAGAGGGGTCCCAGGCTGAGGCTGGGGAGGGGGGCGCGGCAGGCGCAGACAAGCAAACCTTCTGTTCCCCGGGCTGCTGCCAGCCCCGGACCGGCCATGCGCCGGGGTGGGAGCAGCCAATGGAATGGGTCCTCAGAGCCAAGTGGGCAGGGGGCAGGACCCCCACGTACCGACCCACCAGCCAGAGTCCACAAGGTGGGCAGGGGCTGCGTGCTAGGGGGAGTCCTGCCATTGACTGATTCTAATTAGGGGACATTGACATTCCCCTCAGAGCCCTCCTGTGCGGCCACTCGGGCAGGGCGAGAAGGCCCTGCTGCACTGACCCTCTTGCTCCCTCGGCGTCCGCTCCCCTGTTGGTTCCTCCATGTGCTGTGACTCTCACTGCCTCAGTTTCCCCCCCTGTAAAGTGGGGCTGGCCGTGAAGTTGTCGAGACTGGTCCAAGGCGGCCGGACAAGCAAAATGCTTAGAACACGGACTGGCACACAGCCCTCTGCGAAGCCAGTGGACATCTGATTGTTATTACCGGTTCTCTTGCGGGGGAGTAAGTCACTCCCTCAGCCCAAGTGCACGCCGAGAAGGCTCGGCTGGGCTTGGAAGCCAAGGGGTGCGCGTGAGAGATGAGATGGTGCAGAAAAACCCCGGCCCGCCCAAAAAGCATCCTCAGGAAGGGGCAGCTGCTGTGCCTGCAGGGAGTAGGAGCAGCTGCAGCCATCCCAGCACGCCGAGGCTCAGCCGGGGGCTCTCGGCCCAGCACAGCAGGGACTTTCCACCCAGCTAGCATCAGAACCCAAGGCTGATGACTCCTAGTCCACCATCTACTGAGCTTTCCGATACCTCGGTCTTAGTCCCTTAATTTGATTGCCCACAAACCAGAAACCCCATGTAATAATTATTTAGAACATCTCTGAGCTCCTCAGATGGGACTTGGGCTTACAGCAGGTGCTCAATGGATGCTCACCCAGCATGAGAGCTCAAACGGCTCTGCAAGGTCGGTTTTTCTGGTCCTCGGGCCTGGGGTCTCAGCTCCTGCTTTCCCCTTGCCCCTCTCACCCCCACCCCAATAACAGGCTTCACGAGGCTGGGAACTGGGTTGTGCAGGCAATGACGACTCGCCCTCCAGAGGGGTGATGAGGGAGAGTGGGTGCAGGTAGAACACAGGCATGGGACTCTGCCATGCCAGGCTGTGCCCAGTACCGCCAGGTCATGGCAAGGCATGGGAGCTCAGCCAGGCTCCAGCCCAAAGCCACCTAATCTCAGATGCAAGTCCTGGTTCTGCTACTTGGTAACAGTGAGACCTTTCTAAACTTAACTGCTTAGCGTCTCAACTTCCCAGAAAACCACATTGCTCTGAGGGTTAGTGACGGTGAGGAAAAGCACTGGATACCAACAAGGTCCTCAGTAGACAGCGACCACTGCCATTGTAGGATTATTCCAGGGCAGAGGGAAGCCGGGCCACCTGCGGGCTGTGGCCTTGAGCTAGGCCTTCGAGGGTTATGTGTGAGCAAGGTTAGGAAAGGGAGATTGACAGGCATGTGGGAGAGATGGCAGGGAGGGCTCTGCCAGCCTGGAGCCTGGGGCTCTCGGCAGAGGCAAGCAGTGGGTTGCTTTGGGAAAGGTTTGGAGGGCTGGGACAGGATCAGGGTTTTTCTTTGGAAGCGCAGGGAAGCCGGCTTTCCGCCATCAACAGTCATGGGGGCTGGCTGGCTGCTGGCCGGGCAACAAAAATGCTGCGGCTCCAGGCACTGGGGGTGGGAGGAGTGGGGGCTTCGTGCAGGGGAGGGGCAGGAGCAGAGTGGCATCTTAGGGAGGGCTGTGGATTAAGATGGGGACAGTGAGGGCAGTTTCTCACGTGAAGCCACCCCAAACCCAGCCTGAATTCCCTAACGAGACCTAGGGACATACCTTGTGGAGCAAGTGCAAATTGAAAATGCAGGCTCCTTGTTAAAATAACAGGAGTTTTGAGTTGATGGGTGCAGAGACTGAACCATGCGTATACCCTTCTAAGCAAGAGGCTTCCATGAGGGTGAAAGTCATTCTTTCTCCCTGGACTAAGGGGGAGCCCATCCATCCATCCATCCATCCATCTGTCCAACCATCCATCCAGCCTGCTATCTATCCATCCATCTATCCATCTATTCACCTGTCCGTCCATCCATCCATCCATCTGTTTAATTGTCTATCCAGCCTTCTATCCATCCATCCATCCTCCCACTAACCCACTTCTGCACCTCTCCATGTATTTATCTATCTATTCACTATTGCAAAATCCATTCAGCAGGTAAGTGCCAAGCTGGAAGCTGACAAGGACATAAACACAGAGGACTAACCCACAGTCCATGGGGTCAAAGGTGAGCCTTTCCTTCAAGACGTTGTCTGGGTTGGGAAGGACCAAGTCTTTTGTGACATGTTTATAAAGCTGAGCCCTGCCCCTTGGGGATGGCTGGACCCCCCCTCCCCCACACCCACCCAGGATCAGCCTCAGGCACGGAGCAGCTTATGTTCCATTTCCCAGGAAGGGAAACCAAGGGCACCTCCAAGGATGGGGGAAAACAGCCACGAGAAGCCTGGCAGGGATGCTCCGGGGCTAAGGACATAGCCAGGTGGACCTCCAGGGTCCCTGAGATTCCCTCTGGCCCCTTCCCCTCCCCCCCGCCTCGACTTCCCCTAAGAGGAAACTTCAGCCGGACTGGAGAAGTGGAGTGAGCCGAGGTTCGCTCGTCCAGAAAGCTACCCAGGGCTTCCCCTCCCTCCCTGGGATGGCCGTGCTCCTCTCCAGCCCAAACTCTGCCCTCTGGCCTCACCCCAGAGAGACGTGGCGGCTGAGCCCTGGACACAGAGCTGGTGAAGTCCTGGCACGGACGGCGGTGCACAGGAAAACGGGTCCCGGGCTCAGCGCCATCCCTGATGATCTGTTGGGCCTTGGGTGCATCCCTTCTCCTCTCTGGGAGCTACTGTGGCCCCCACACATGAGGAAGTCCACCCAGGTGGCCCTGAAAGCCTTTTACACCTCTGACATTGAGGAACTTTCCACGCCATTCTCCCTAGCGACGGCCCTGTGCGTCACAGGGCGGGGAAGCAGGTACCTCGGGCAGACCAAAGCTTTCGAGTGCCCGAGACATCAAATAGACCAGATCTGAAGGGAGGTGGAGAGAGGGCATTCACGCAGCAATACACTTTGATTTCCAATCTCCTCTGGCAGGCTGGGGGTGGGGTGCCCTGGAAATCATCTGGTGTTGAGGGGTGCTGGCAGCCCTTTTGCTGAAGCTCTGGACCTGAGGCTTGGGAGGGGCTGCAGCAAGTGTGTGAAATCCACACTCACTGTCCCCAGAGGTGGGCTCTGCCTCCATTCCTCCCCCTTCCCTCCAGACCCCAGCACTCTACGGTACCGATCCTTGCTTCCTCCTCAAATCAGAGCACAGGAGGCTTGAAAACCACATGGGACGGGGCCCACAGGGTCACCACACGCATCTGCAGCCCTAACAGACCCACTGCCCCAGTCTCCTTGTTCACGATCCCAGGAAAACAGGCAGGTGGGCTCGCCAGGAACACACCCTTTGAGTCCCAGAGAAACTGAGCGTGCAGAGGGGCTGCTCTCATTGTTCAAAGGTTCCTCCTCCTTGTTGCAGGTTCAAGTTTTCCATTAGTGGCCATCGATCCTGACCTCTTTTGGTAATTGTAGAGAGAAAGGCTAAGAAAACCCCTTTCATCGTGACGTTAAATATGCATGACCCCTGAGCACACGGCACGGGCCGATCTGGGCTGGCTAGGCTTGGGATCCTGGAATTGTTTTCGGGTTGTTAGGGAGTTCAGCAATCATTTGTGCCTACCTCCTTGGTGGATGGATAGGAAAACCGAGACCCAGAGAGGGATGGACTGGCCCATGGTCACAGGGGTTGACGGGCTGCTGACCACCCCTGGAAAGCTATGTGGCCTCCACAGCTGATGCTGGGTCCCCAGGGGTGTCCAACCCCACTCAGCTCTGGAATCAGAGATACCCAGGTGCAGGCCCCGGCTCCGTCACTCCCGCTTGGCCAGTGGCCTCAGGTCTGCCCCCAGGAAATACAGGGGCCTCATTCAGCGCCTTAGGTCATCTCACGGCTCCCACAAACTGCCCTGCTGCTCACCGAGGAGACCAAGGCCCAGAGAGGCAAAGCCCTGGCACAGAGTCACACAGCCAGAAGCTGGAGGGACAGAGGGCTGGTCACTAACTGGTCATCGGATGCCCGAGCCTGGCTTTGTTTATCCACGGTGCCCACTGCCTCCCAGGTGTAGAAGCAGCCTGGGGAGGGGACAGGAGCTCTGAGGTTGGCCCCACACGGATTTGAATGAGCAGGGCCAGTGCTCTGTCTGCTGACTGTGAATGCACGGTGCTTTCCACCGCCTGCCTCACATCTGGCGCCAATTACAAGTCCTAGCTCTTCTCCCCACAGAGGAGGGAGGGCTGCCCGGTACCTTCTGTCTAAGAGCAGGAGGGCAGGGTGTTCCTTCCTCTCTGCAGACCAGGCGAGGGCCCGGCAGAGACAGACACCCTCCCACCAGGGGCAGGCTCCGCACGCACCCCACTGCCCCCTGGCCAGGAGTGCTCTGGCAGCAGGAGGGTTAAGCCTTTGGCTTCAGACAGACTCTGGTCCCAGCACCAACCAGACTGACTGCGTAGCCCTGGGAAAGCCACTCTGCCTCTCCCAGGCTTAGTTTTCTCATCTGCACAGTGGAATAACAACAGGATTTCAAAGCCTCGCTAAGAAGACTGCAGAGTGTGCCTGCCTGGGACTGGATGTCCCCGAATGGGTGAGACACAGGAGGACTCAATGACTGTGAAGCAGCTTGCTGAAGGCCTTTGTGTGCTCTGGGGGTGACAGAGGCAAGCAGAGCCATCCCTCGGTGCCCAGGGCTGGCGCAGGGGACAGAACACAAGACAGGGAAGCCTGGGGCCTGGACAGGCTCTGATGCGTAAGTAGCACACAAGCAAGAGGAGGGGGCCGAGCAGCAAGGCCCCCACACGAAGTGCATGGCAAGCACTTGCAAGACTGGAAGGAGCCAGGAGGGCTGCCTGGAAGAGACGGAGCAGGGAGGATCCCTGGAAGAAAAGTGATGAGGAAGGGCATTCCAGGCAGAGGACGCGAGGGCAAATGCCCACAGGCAGGCTGATGCAAATTCCTTCGCTAGGATTCTAGGATCTGCCTGGCAGGAACAAAAGGGCCAAGTCTGCAGTAACGAGGCAGGGGCGCTTACAACCTCTCCAAGACCTGCCCCCAATTCACTGTACCCCCCACCGTGGAAAGCAGGGAAAACAGCCGCCCGGTGCCTCTGGTGAGCACCACAGCGGAGCTCGCTCACAAAGCACAGCCCTGGCATGCAACAAGCGCCAAGCGGTGCAGCTGGGGCTCCAGTGGGCACTGGGGAGCCACCGGCAGCCTCTGGTTCCAGGATGGAGAGGAGAGGGGCACAGTCCAGCCGGAGGGAGGCAAAGAGGGGGCCTGAGAGCTGTCGCCTGCGCCTGCAAAGGAGCCCCCAGATCTGACAGCCAGGCCTCAGTTCCCCAGCCCCAGCTGCCACGGGGGCCTCCCTCACCCTCAAAACTTTCCCAGCGGCTGGGGGTTTGGAAGGACATCTCAGGAATCTGGAAAATTTGCAAATCCATTTAAATCCCCAGAGGTTGCCTAGTGGCAGGCTGGCCCAGGGCCAGAGCCGATTCTTAGAAGCAGAGCTAGGGCCCAGGGGCAGGGGCTGTGGCCCTGAGGTCCCCAGTGCCTTGGGAGGCCCCCTTTCCCTGCCCCCCTGCATGCCATCCCCCAGTTCCCCTCACTCCTGCTCCTGCCAGCTCTCCCCAGCCCCGCAGCCTGTACTGTGCCTCGGTGGTCCCCACATGGCCCCCAGAAACTTCTGGGGGTGTTTGATGAGGGCAGGAGGCAGCAGGGTTCATGGGGGGTAGGAGACAGGGGCAGAGGCCACCCATCCCAGAACAGGAGAAAGGAGAGAACTGGCTCCTCCAGTCCTGACATCACCCAGAGCCGCCCAGCCTCTTCCCATCTGGTTTTGTTAAAAATATTTCACATTTTTTATTTTTTTTACCTACCCAAAGAGGCACAGGCTGGGGTAAGGGGACAGGGCACTAGGACTGGGGTTCCCACCTCTCCCAGTTCTTACCTTGCTGCCGAGGGTTCTGGTGTGAGTACTGTCCCGGGCTCTGGACTGTCACCCCCTCCAGGAAGTCCTCCTTCTTGCCCTCTCCCGTTATCACAAAGACTTCGCTGGACCCACAGGGGCAGCAGCAGGGGTAGAAAGGCAAGAAGGGCTGTGGCAGACTCCTGGGGACTCGGGGGAACGGAGGGGCGGGGGGCTGCAGGGGAGGAGCGGGGCCGCCAGGAGGGGCCGCCCTGGGTCTGGCTGGCCGAGCGGGCAGGGCACTGGCCGGGCTGGGCTCAGGGGCTCGGCCGTCTCCTCCCTGTTGATCTCCTCTCTGGCTCGCAGAACTGTCCCGGGTCCCAGAGAGGGCGGGCGGGGACTGCCGGCCCGGGCAGCCCCAGGAGCTCACACCACTGTGGGCTTCCCTGCCCCCCCACTCTGGGGGAAAGGCTGCAGGGCGGCCTCTGATTGGCCCAGCCGGGGGAAGGGGGGTGCGGGCGGGCGGGAGGGTGGGAGGGTGGGCGCGTGCGTCTGTTTTCAATTTCAGGTTTTTTCCCTCTCTCTTTCTTTTCCCCGTTTCTTGTTTTTCTTCCTCCTTTCCCTCTGCTTTCTCCCTCCCGTCGCCTGCTCTCTCAGGATGTGAGGGGATGTTTAGAAATTCCGCAGCCCACGCCAGCCGCTGAGTCACTTTTATTAAAGAGTGGCTGGGCCTCACTCGCCTGCCGCCTGTATCTGACGGCTGGTGGCAGTCTCCTCTTGCCATGGCACCTGGGGGAGAGGGAGAAATCACCCTGTGCCTCAGTTTCCCCAGCTGTCAAGGAAGCTCTGGTCGCCTGTAGGGCCGGTTGAGCCACCAGTCAGTTCTTCTGCAGGCATATTAAGCAACTTCTATGTGACAGCCAGCGTACTCAGGGCTGCGGACAGTGGCATAGAAGCCACCTCTGATCCGGGGCCCTGCCTGAGGAGGAGGAGAGGTGGGGAGAGTGGACTCAGGGGTGGGGATCATCCAGCCCGAGGGCCATGTCAGACAGGCACGGAATCATTCGGCCTGGCCCTACCAAGGCAGCCACAGGCAGGGCCCAAAATTCAATAAATCTATAGCAGGCTCATTTTTAAGCTGATCATTTTGTATGGCCTGGGAATGATACCCAAACGGCCCTTGGCAGAAAAAAAAAAAAGGCTCCCCGCCCCCGAGAGGGACATGTGACCTAGGCTTGAGGGAACCAGGGAGCGCCTCTCAAGGATGGGGCCCAGAAGGGAGGGAAGGATGCCCAGGATGCTCAGAGGGAAAATGCAAGGCCCGACAGGAACCAGGCGGGGAGGAAACACAATCTGCCCGAGGGCACCCAGCACACTGCTTCAGATCTCAAGATACATGTTTTGGGCGCTCGAAGCCCCTAGAGGACAAGAACAGGATTTGTACCCATTTCACAGGCAAGGAAACAGAGGCTCAGAGAAGTGAGATGCACTTCCTGGGCCCACAGGGCAGGGGCAGAGCTGGCAGACCCTGGGTTCGGGAGACGCGTGCTGGAGGAGACACGGCCGCCAGCAGACGGCACCCCTGCCCTCCTTCTCCTCCTCCCTCTGCCACACTTCCATTCCTCCCACCCACCTTCCCCACAGGGGTCTGCGAAGGCCCAGGTCCCCGGCTGATGCTCTTCCTCGGACTGGAAGTCTCCAGCCCTCTGATGCCAATAAGACACTGCTTCAATTAAGGGGGCTTAGAGAGCAGAGCTGAGCACCCCTGCTCCCACAGCTGTGCACCTGGGGAAACTGAGTCCCGGAGGAGCAGAAAGGCACTGGGGCTGCACAGGACACGGGGGTCCTCCACACTGCCCCTGCCTCTCTGCCTCCCCAGCCCCTCCCAGGCCCCGGTGCAGCCAGCACAGGCATTTGCTTGAGCTGCCGCTCCACTGGAGCCCAGCAATTCACCTTGCAATCATCTCTTGGTTTTGCCCCCATCAGGACTGCCTAGCGGGGCATCTTGGCTGCACTGCCTGGAAGAGAGAGAGTCTCAGGCTGGCCCCAGGCCACCGGGGGAGGTAATGAGAGTGCCCTGGCCCAGGACTCTGGGGCAGCAGGGTCGTGGGGGAGCACAGAGAGACAGCACAGACTTTGGGCCCCCAGAACAATCTGTTGTGGTCCCAAACTCCCTCAGAAATTGACAGCTCCTCTGTTAGCACTGGCCGTGGCCTTCCACCTCCCAAGTCTTGTCCCAGTTGCTGCAACCAGGGCAACTTCGGTTAAGAGGCTGCTCTGGGATCCAGGAGGCCTCACCATAGACTGTGGGAGACCTCAGATACAGCCTTGGCTGCTCCTGAGCCTCAGTTTCCCCACCTGTTACATAATCCTGGGCTGGAAGGCCCTTGGGATGCTCTGTCTGCGTCTTCCCTTATAGCCGGACTCTCGCTAGGGAGACGAGCTGGTGGGTCCTAGGGCAGAAGAGCAGCTGGGGGCCAGAGAAGAGGCACAGAGGGGAGGGGGCAGCTGGTAGTGGCTCCCCTGGGAAGCTGGCGGCCGCCTGGTTTCCGGCTAGCCCAGCCGTCCGGCTGGCCCATCTGGAACCACTTAGCCCCTACCACCATTAACCCTTGGTGGGCACCAGGTTGTATTCCTCTCAACCGAGCCATGGCTGGGAGGCACGGAGCTACGTGGAGCACCACCGGGCATTGCCGATGGCGGGACAAGCAAGGCAACAGCGTCCCAGCTGCCAGCACAGGTCTGGGGCCAGAGACCGAGCTCCTGTTCAAAGGCCAGCTTCTCCAGTTCTGGACCCTATGGGTTTAGACCAGTCAACGTCAACGCCTGAGCCTTGGTCGCCTCACTGCAAAACGGAGATCTTTCAAGGACTACTTCCTGACTGGCAGGAGCCGTAGTGCACTGGGAGGGTTTGGCACGTGCCCGGGAGTGTGCTCGCTGAAGCAGCGACTCCCTCCCTGGAGCAGCAGTCCGTCCCCGTGTGCCCCTGGGCTGAGTGTTTCCCGTACGTCCCAGTGGGCAGGGCAGCAGTGGCAACGATGCTGGGAGCCCAGGCCAGCCCCAGATGCTCCTGTCTTGGGGAGGGCGAAAGGGCAGTGTGTACCCTGACATGTGTAGAGAGAGGGGGGCCTCCGGGCCTTAGGGTTCAGCACGTCCCCTCTCCAGAGTGTGCAGGCACACCCAAGAGTTAAGGACCCTGGGCCCTGATGCCAGCAGTTCCAGCCCAGCTCTAGCACATCCTAGCTAAGGGACCCTGAACAATTGCATTACCTGAGCTCCCTGATACTCAGTGCGTTTGGCTGTAAAATGGGCACACACGCCTGCCTCACAGGGCTGAGAGAGCGCACGGATGCACAGGCATTTTGTGCATGTCCTAGAATACAACAAGAAAGCGCCTCAAAAGGCGACAGCTGATCCTCAGCTGGAGCTGGAGCTGCTGTCACGGGAAGACACAAGGCTGGAGGGGAGCTCGGGTGAGCTGCTCACCTTACGGCCAAGATGACTGAGGCCAGGGCGGGACGGCGCCCTGCACAAAGCCCTGTGACAACTGGGGACACCACTGAGGCTTCTGTCGACACTCTAGGACCCGCACTGTTCCTCAGAAGGGGACAGATCCCCTCCCCTCCTCCCCTCAAGACCCCCACCCACGCTGGTCGGAGCCGGAAGCAGCAGCTCTCAGTGGGGCGGGGGTTAGGGGCCGGAAAGGGAGCCTGAGTGGGAGAACTCCCAGGAGGCCTGCTCAACACTCACTCAGGCAGGGCCAGCGGCCACCACATCTGGCTCTCCCACGCTCCCAGCCTGGCCCCGTGGAGGGGGTGGGGTGAGGAAGCAGCACACATGTCCCAGGCAGAGGCCAGAGAAGGGCCCTCAGCACATGTCCATTGGTCGCGCATGGAAACTGAGGCCCAGACGTGAAGGGACTGGCCTGAGGTTCCCCAGTGCAGACCCTGGGTGGGGCAGGCAGGTCCCCACGCACATGGCTGGGATGCCAGAGAGGCACAGCATGGGGGTCTGTCCCCACCTCCTGGACACTCAGCACAGCAGCCATCTGAGCAGGCCTGAGGCCCACCCCGGATGCCCAGGACTCCTCTTATTGGGCCAGACGGTAGCCACCGAGGTGCGCCAGGATCCCAGGGGGTGAGTGCTTTAAGATTCTGCCTGCTCAGCCCCTCCCCAGCGCCAGTGCTGGCTTCTGCCTCGGAGGGAGGCGCAGGAGCACAGGGAATGGCAGTGTGCCTGTGGCCCATGAAGAAGGGTCGCACCTTCAGGCAGGGCCCTGCAGGCCACGTGGCTCTCCCTCACTGGACAGACGCCCCTAAGGGCCAGAACCTGCTTGAGGGTGTCCAGCAGCTCTGGGGGTGGGGGCCTCCCACTCCAGCTCCCAGGCCTTCCTCCTTCCTCCGACCATCCTCCCACACAACAGTGTGAACTGAGCGCCCATCGTGGGCCTCGGAGCTCGGCACGAGCAACACCACGGAGAGCACTCAGGCTTGCCGGGGGTGCCCAGCACGACGAGACACAAAGACACAGGCTGCGGACACGGGCTCTCGTCTGGGCAGAGCGAGTCTTCTCCGACGAAGAAACACTTCGATGCGGACGCAGGCTGAGAGGCCACAAACAAAGCAGGGGTGGAAAACAGTGTCTGAGGCAGAGGGCAGGGCATGGGCGAAAACTTGGAGGCTTAGATAGAGCCGGTGTGCCTGAGCAGAGGAAGAACGGCTAGGCAGGGAGGGCTGTGAGGCTGGAGGAAGAGCGGGGGCCAGGACAGTCCAGCTTTTACCCCGAGGGCCAGCAGGGGCCACTGCAGGATTTTAAACAGGGCACTGAGGAGCCCAGGCCACTGCGGGGCGCTGTGGAGCATAGATGAGCCAGGCCTGAGCTGGGGTCCGGGCGGCGCCAAAGGTGTGGCGGGGCTGACCAGGCTGAACACTGCCCTGACTCTCTGCCTGCCTGGAAGGCTGCAGGAATGCACCCTATGAGGGACTCAGGACTTCCGGGCCTCGTCTGTGAGTGGTCCTGGCTCCTCCATGTTCTCCACACAAAGAGTCACACCCTCCTGCTTCCCATGAGGCTGCGCTGGGCCCCAGGCCTGGGCTCCCGCAGCCCCTCTGCTCCCTTCCTGTCTCTGTGCCTGGAGCTGCTGTTTCCCCAGCAGCCCTGGCCTCTTGGCATTCCTGGGGCCCATGAGCCCCCTTGTAGCAGCCTAGAGTCCCAGCGGGTGGCGCCCCAGCCTCTGCACGGCAGCGAGGGGAGGAAAGATGTTGGGAGGAGACAAGCGGCTGATGAGCAAAGTGCCCCTTGTAAGCCTCACCTCTGCCCCCCTGGAGCTGGGCAGAGCAGGAGTTACCATCCTCACTGCCAAGGTGGAAGCCAGGATTCAGAGAAGGGAGTTAATTTGCCCAAGGTCACAGAGCGAGGCTGAGGTTCACTGGGACTGGCCTCAGTTCCGCGCCTTTTCACTGCAGTCCAGAGCCAGCTTCCAGAGCCTGGAGGTGGGGAAAGCTGGGCCCAGAGCCTTTCCTCTTGCAGGGCCATAAACCCGAGTAAAAGACCCAGTTATCACCAAGATCTTTATGAGGCCATCGGCTCTGTGCCCCACCCAGGGAGGCCCTGGCGTGTGTGAGAGCAGCCTGCAGGGAGGGCTTCCTGGGGGAAGCCAGAGGAAGGAGGGGTCCAATAAACACCACTCCCAGAGATACGGGCTGTCAGGGAGGAAGAGGCTGCCCATAGTGGGGCCAGGGGCTTCCCCGTGGAAGCTAAGAGAGGAGAGGTGGGCATTGTCCGGCTGCACACGGGGAACAGGAGGCCTGGGGCTGGAGGTCGCCTGGCAGGTCAGAGGTCAAGGTGGGGAGGACTCCCAGCCTGGGACTCTTAAACAGAGAGGGAGCTGGGGGGATGTCCCGCCAAGGCTGCGCAGGACTCTGACCTGGGGGGTTCTACCTGGAGGGGGGGGGGCAGAGGTGTTTTTGCATGAAGAACCCAGAGGAGGAAGAGGAACCAGCTATTTGTTTAAGCAAAACCCAAGCTAACATGTTGGGGGGCAAGAGGCACATGTATTTCCGCATTAGAGCAAAGGTGAACTCCCAGACTGGCCACAGACCTGCGGCGTGGCCCCCACCGCGTGGCTGCACCTCTCCCACCTCCAGCGTCCTGAGCTGCAGAGTGTGGCCAACAGCGAGCCCTTCCTGGCGGGACTCTGCAGAGACGCCGCCTGGGAAGGCCAGCATGCAACCGGCATCAGGAGCTGCTGCGAACATGGCTCCGGTGCCCAGGGAAGGGCTACACCTGCAGCCTGAGATGGTGCAGTGCCAGGGTGTGGGAAAACCATGGGCCCAGGGCAGCCCACTCCACGGGCAGGGTGCAGAACTAAGGGACCCCCGCCTCTACAGGAGCAGTAGGGGCGGCTCCCTGGGCTTTCCAACTCCCGGCATTGTCCTCTCCTGATCAGGAGCACAGCCCTGGCTGTGCCCAGACAGTTCCCTGCTGCTTTGGCCCCCAGCCCTCAACTGTCTCCCAAGTGCTGACCCCGTCGTCCTCACTGCTCTCCACCCCAACACACACACACTCCAGACCTGCTCAGTTCTAGGGGAGCACGGGCCCTTGGGACCTCAGAGTCTGTGGTCGAACTGACCCCCGACCACGGGTCCTTCCCCACTCCCCAGGGCCTGGCTCACAGGTCACTTCCGCCTCCAAGGCTTCCCTTGCTCCCCAGTCCTGATCCTCACCAAGATGTGACTTGGTATTTATTGGTGATTATTTGATTCATACCTATCCCCACTCCCCATCTGGCGGCACCTCAAGGGCAGGGCCTCACCCAGTACGGAACAGAGTACAACACAAAGGAGGTGCGTTACTGTGTAGTTGCCCAGTTAATGAAGACGGGACAAATGAATTCCTACACTCACCTATGCCCAGACCGTCTAACATCCTCTTGGCACTAGGGGGCACCTAAACAGTGCCTTCCCCAAGAACAGGCATCTTTTCCACAGCTTTCCTCACCAGGGACCCCCCAACAGTCATTTATATACCTCCTATGACGGTGAGCTCGCTCTCTCTCAGGACTGCCCATCTCATGACGCACAGCTCTTTAAAGAGCACTTTACAGCCCAGGGGTGGTGATCGGAGCCGGTGTGTTTTCTCTTAGGTCTCCTGCCTGCCCCCTCTCCCTCGCAGATGCAGAGCCGGCCCCAGGCCTTCCGCTCCTCCACCCTTGCTACAGTTCAGACACGGAGTGCCTCTTGCCCTCTTCCCTTGCCTTTGTGCACTTAGTTTCTCACTGACTCTTTGAGAGGTGGGAGCCCGGGCAGAGCTCAGAGCTCCAGATGGCTTCTGAGCAACATGTCCACTTCCTTCCCAGCCCAGGCTGCCGTGTGCCCATCTGTGTCCGCGGCAACCCAGCAGCCCCAGTCCCTCCTAGCAGCAGCCTTCATTTGCTACAGAAACTCCACTCAGGCACTGATGCTTTCTTTTTCAGGCCTCAGTGCTTCTACCCATAAAATGGGAAGAATTCCTTTGAGCAAAAGGCCGCGCCCCAGGCTTACTGATTCCGCTGCTCAGCTACGATAGAACAGCAGGAGTCTGTACAGGGCCAGCTCTGTGCACAGGTCACCTGTGCAGTCACACAGGGCCCAGTTTATTTTCATTTTATTTGAAAGGTGGAGAAAAAGAGAGAGACAGATGGAGATTTCCAGCGGCTGGTTCATTCCCCTAAATGCCCACAGCAGTCAGGGCTGGGCCAGGCTAAAGCCAGGCGCCTGGGACTCAATCCTGGTTTCCCACGAGGGTGGAAGGGACCCAAGCATCTGAGCCATTATCTGCTGCCTCCCAGTGTGCAATGAGCAGGAAGCTGGATGGGAAGCCGAGTAGCTGGGACTGGAACCCAGGCACTCCAATATGGAATGTGGGCATCCCAAGCGGTGGCTTAACACTGTGCCAATGCGCGCCGCCACAGGGCCCAATGGGGGTACTCTGAGGACCCTCACGTGTTTACTTTGTCCCGGGGTCTGCACACTGGGCCCTGACCTTGACACATCTGCCTGGTGCTGACAGAATGAATCCTGAGCACCCTATTGTGTGTGAAGATACGAGGGGGGGGGGGGGCTGCCCTCTTCTAGGTGCCACACATCACTGCAGGTTAGGTGGGGGGTGGGGGCTCAGGAACTGTGGGAGTGTAACCCCCATGGGGCTGGGCTTCAGTACAGCTCCCTCAGGCTTCCTGGCCATCACGAGTCCCTCCCCATATCCCACCACCATGCCCCATGCTCCAAGCTCACTCAGCCCTCAGCCTTCCCCCTCTCCAGCTTAGGTGGCTGGGAAATGCTTCCCAGTTATTAACAGGATGGAGAGAGGGCGGGGGGGGGTACACAGGATGCATTAAAAATACTCAGGTGAGGCGCAGCTGGTTAGGCTGCCTCCCCTCCCCACCCCAACCCCCCACGCCTGCATCCCATATGAACACTGGCTGCTCCACTTTCAGTTCACTCCCTGCTAATGCACTGGGAAAAGCAGCAGCAGATGGCCCAAGTGCTTGGCCTCCTGCGCCCACGTGGGAGACCCAGATGAGTTCCAGGCACCTGGCTTTGGCTTGGTCCAGGCCTGATCCAACCCTGGCCATTGAAGCCATTTAGGGAGTGAGCCAGTGGATGGAAAATATCTGTCTCTCTCTAGCTCTGCCTTTCAAATAAATAAAGCAATTCCTTAAAAATAAGTAACTAAAACCTGGGGTGCCCCAGCTACGATAAATGATTGCAACTCACACAAACCAAGTGCTATACAGATATTTTTGAATCCTTTGGAGTGCTTTGACTACGAGCCGTGTATTAGGTAATAACCAGGAATTTGTGTCGGTTTTGTTAGATGTGATCCTGGTATGTTATGTAAGAAAATGCCCGCTTGTTTTAGAGTTGCATGAAGTGTGTAGGGGGAAAATGATATGACATCTGGAATTTAAAAGGCTTTAGGAAAAAGTGGAGAGAAGATGAGTGATTGTGGCAATACCTTGGTAATTGGGTAAGCCGGGCTACACAGCTCATCAAGCGATCCTGCTTTTGTGCAGTCTGAAACTGCTCCATATTAATACCAATAATACAAGGCTAGGGGTGGCCAAGAGAATTTGTTCCGTTTCCCCGGAATGTCCCCAGAAGCCTCGGGCTCCGGGGATCCAGCCTGTGAGAGCTTTCGCCAGCGAGGACCAGGGACAAACTCTCAATGCTGGTAGACCCAAGCCTGCGCATATGCGCATGTTCCCGGGAAAACAGCCTCAGCTTTCAAGCCAGCCAAGGGGTCGTGACCCCGCCCCCTCCCCCCAAGGGAGGAAGGGCCACCACCTTGCAGACAGGAGCCCCGCTGGAAGTCAGGCTCACCCTGTCCCCGTCACTGCCGAGCACCGAGCACCGGGGTCAGGCCCGCTGCCGCCGCCGCGTGCCGGGATCCCCAGCCCGCCCCTCGGGGCTCCATCCTGCACCTGTACAGGGGTGGAAGACTCGGTGCAGGTAGCGGTGCGGGGACCCCCGCCCAGGCCGCGCCCCCGCCCGCTCGGGCCGGTCCACCTCCCGCTTGGGGCGGCAATTTGTCTCCTTTTGAACCCCCCCCCCCGCCCCCGACGGGTTTCCCCCTTTGATTCGCGGCCGGAGGCTTCCCCCCTGCTTTGAAATGCAAACCCGCCAGGGCTGGGGCCGCAGCGGCCCCGGAGCTATAAAAGGCCTGGGTGGGGCGGGCGCGGTGTCCGGGCTGGGAACTTCAGGTGAGCGCTTGCTCGTCATCGGGGCGGCCGGCGGCAGCGGCGGCTCCGGGGCCCAGCATGCGCGGGGGGCCCCGCGGCCACCATGTACGTGGGCTATGTGCTCGACAAGGACTCCCCGGTGTACCCCGGCCCCGCCCGGCCCGCCAGCCTCGGCCTGGGCCCCCAAGCTTACGGGCCGCCGGGCCCGCCCCCCGCAGCCCCGCAGTACCCTGACTTCACTGGCTACTCTCACGTGGAGCCGGCCCCGGCGGCCGCGACGGCCTGGGGCGCGCCCTTCCCTGCGCCCAAGGACGACTGGGCCGCCTATGGCCCCGGGCCCGCGGCCCCCGCCGCCAGCTCAGCCCAGCTGGCCTTTGGGCCCCCTCCGGACTTTAGCTCGGTGCCTGCACCCCCTGGGCCTGGCCCGGGCCTCCTGGCGCAGCCCCTGGGCGGCCCGGGCGCCCCATCGTCGCCCGGAGCACAGAGGCGGACGCCCTACGAATGGATGCGGCGCAGCGTGGCGGCCGGCGGCGGTGGCAACAGCGGTAAGGACCCCTCTGGAGCCTGGCGCCTGCGGACACCCCACCCCCAACCTCCTGGACACCGGCAGGTGCTCACGCCAGGCCCAGGCGCCCTCTGCCTGACCTCTGCCCTGGCCTTGCTCGGTTTCCCGGAGCTGCCTTCTCAACCCCTCGACCCCTCCGGCCATGAGGGGGACGTTTGGTCAGCACCCCTGGGCTGCAGCTCAGCCACCCAGAGCCTTAGGAAGCATGAGCCAGCCCTCTATCCATGATAGGCGAACTGAGACACCCCCAAACCTCGCCCCCCAGAAGTGAAGCAATGGCCCTGTGGTGGCCAGGCTAGGCAAAAACTGAAAGTAGTGCCCTGGAGCCCCCATCCCAGGGCTGTTTTAGCAACACTGGTTCTGGGGCTTCCTGGTTTCTGTGCCAGGGCTCGGCAGAGGCAGCCAAACCCACCCCCACAAGGGTCCATCCACTGCCTGGGAACATGAGCAGACCGCTTTGCTCTCTGGGGCTGGGTCTCCGCATCTGACAGCCAGGAGGCTGGGGGGCGGGAGCTGAGCCTCAGAACTGAGTAAGAGCCCTCTGTGGTTAGGTCGGGCAGGGGTCCCTACCTTAGCCCTCCAGAGCCTGGCCTGAACTCTTGACCCTGGGGGAGGGGAAGCTGGAACAGTTGGAAAGTGGGAAGGTGGCTGCAGTTAGGCCCCAGAGCCTGTGAACCTCCTGCCCCCAGGCAGGCCTCTCTGATCCACCCTCTTCAAAGGCAGGGGAGGGGGCAGGACAAAGGCCTGGCTTCAATGAGGGGAGGCCTGACCTCCTTTATGGGCCCCCCCCTTTGTCATGTAACAAGCCGGTGCCTGGGCTCGCTAGTGACTCCTGTTGGCCGGAAAGTGAACATGCCGCCCCATTGTCCAGACTGTGTCCGGCCTGTTCTGACAAAGGCCACCTGGCCTTGGGGGCGGAACCGGCCTGCCCACCCTTTGATGTCCCGCCCCTCCTCCCCCTCCCCCAGCTGGAGCAGGGCTGAGACATCCTCCTCCTCCTGTCTTTACCCCCATCTCCCTCCGGGGCAGAGGATGCTGAGAAGGGTTGATGGACAGGTTCTGGCTGGCATGGCACCCCCTGTCTCCAAGTCCCAGGAACGGAGATCCTCCAGGGATGCCTCCAGGGACCGGGCTCTGCCACTGGCTTCTGTGACCTTGATCAAACAACCAGCCTATTGATAGGTGCTGGCCCAAGGCCTTACCTGTATCAACTCATTGAACTCTCAAAATGTTGTAGCACCTGTTAGCACCCCATATTGAAGACCATCTAACCGGTGGCCGGTGGGGCTGGGACTTAAGTCCGAGCAGACTGTGCTGTGATCCTTTGCACGCAGGCTTCTGGCGGAGGGGTCATCTTTTCTGAGTCTCAGTTTTGCCATCTGTGGAATGAGAGGGAAGAAGGTTGGGAAGTGGTTTGCACCCATGTTTGCATTACAGGACTGTTTTTGAAAAATCGCATGGGTACCTAGAGAGAAATGTGGCATTATTGGGCAGACACGTTCAGGGCTTCTGGGACCTCCCAGAAACCTTGCCCAGGACCCCAGGTTCACAGCCCAGCAGTGGGTCCTGTGGGGGAAGGGCCTGGGGCCTCCTGCGGCCGTGGCCGTGGCTGTGGCCGTGGGGAAGCTGGAGGAGGAAGCTGCCTTCCCTGCTCCTCTGTTCCTCTTGCTGCTTCCTGCCGATCAGGGGCCTCTGGCAGTGGCTGGGGAGCGTTCCCCATGGACGGGGACATGGAGAGAGGCCATCACCGGATGCGGGGAAGGAGGCGGCCAGTGCTGGTCAGAGGACCTGCTGGAGCCAGGGGAGTGTCAGGTGTGTGATATCCGGTCCCTCTGGGCACCTGAGCCACTGCTCCGGCTGCCCCTGTGATGTCAAAAGTCAGGTGCAGATGGGTGACTCTGCCCAGGGCAAAGCATTTCCTGCTTTCCTTTCAGAAAGTGGAGGGAAGGGCCAGGGGAGGCTGGGGGGTCCCACAGCTCCAGAGAAGGGGCTGCCCTGGGGAGCAGCCGCGGGTATCCTGGCCTGGGCCTTCGTGAAGCCCGGAGCTGCTGTGGCATCTGTCTGTCCCCTAGCCTCTCTCCTCTTTGGCCTCAGGTTCCCTCCATGGTTTCCAGGGACCGTCCCTGTAGGTAGCGACTGAGGAAGGGCCAGGGGTGCAGCCCCACCTCGGTCTCCAGCCTGCTACCCTTCCTGGCCCGCCCCTTCACCTCTAGCCTTCTCCAGTATCCAAACGGGACAGTTAGAGACCAGGCCTGCAGATGGGGAGGCCAGAAGGCTGTCAGAAGGAGTGTTCCGGACTGAGCTCAGTGGAGGCTGAGCTGGGCTGGAGGTGGAATTAGTCCATTTGGACATTTCCTGTGGTTTTCCATCACATTGGGGACCAACCCCATACTGCTCCCTGAGGTCTACAAGGCTGCCTGGCGTCGGCGCCTGGCCCCTGGTGGCCTCCCCAACCTCACCCCAGGCCCTCGGCCCCGTGGCGGGCCCGCTCCTGCCTCTCCAGCCTTCTTTGCGTTCCTCAGACGTGCCAAGTCTAGCTTGAGTCTTGCACATGTGCCTGCTGCTCTCCTTAGAAAGCTGTTTGCCCGAGACTTTGCAGGCCCGGCTCCTCCTCACCCTCAGGGCTTAGCTTAATGGGTGCCTCCTCGGAGGGGACCTCTGCAGTTTCCCAAAGCAGACTCTCCCCAGTGCCCCTCGACACTGTCACTTCCACATGGGTTTGTGTGTTCCTGTTCTTGGGAGCTGCAGAGCCCTACCTGCTTGACCCTCTGCTGCATCCCAGGCACCCAGCTCACTGCATGGTGCTTGGCAGGTGCTCAGCACACTTTGTCAGGTGCGCAGGGCAAGTGAGACGGCTCTGAGAGGACAGGGGACAGCTCAGATTCAGTCTTGACCTTGACCCCAGTTTCAGAGGTCACTGTCTAGCCTGGCAAAACCCTGGGGATTACAGTAGCTGGGGCTGAGACTGCGGCTTTCTTCTGAGAAGTGGGTGGGGACCGTGGGCAACATAAGGGAGAGGCACTGGACACCAGCCAGGCTCGAGCCCTAAGCCAGATATTAATCAGTTGCAAATGGTTCATGCCACATGACCGAGCCCGGGATTGGAAATGACTCCGGGGGTGTTGTTGTCTGGTCTTCCCTCTTGGCATGTAGCAACACCAGTGTCTCTGTTGGGAGGCGGGTGTGTCGTCCTGTGTCGAGGGCCCAGCCCCCAGGTGCTTCGCAGGCGGGTGGCCCATTGGGGAGTTGGTTCCAGGATGGGACCATTGGGACGGCCTTCCACCTTGGCCCGTTGCCTCTTCCCTTCAGCCTCTCTGGTGCCCTAGCTGTCCTCTAACCCACTGCTGCAATTGCCTGAGTACAGCCACGCCCTCTGATCCAGAGCATTCCAAGGGGACAGGCATTCGACTTGGCTGTTAGGATGCTGGTTAACATGCTCGCATCCCACGTCAGAGTACCTGGGTTCAATACCTGGCTCCAGGTCCCAACCCCCACTTCCTGTTAGTGAACAACCAGGATACAGCAGATAATGCAACCCCCATGGGAGACCTGGATGGAGTTCCTGGCTCCTGGCTTCAGCTTGGCCCAGTCCTGACTATTGTGGGCATGTAGGGAGTGAACCAGCAAACAGGAGATCGCACTCTCTTTCTCTCTTACTCAAATAAATAAAAAGTTTAAAAAATAAGAATATACCATGGCCCCACTGGTGGAATTACCACTCCATGGCTGTAAAACACAGCCCTATTTCTGTGGCATTCAGAGCTCCCCACCTTTTTAAGATTTATTTCTTTAATTGAAAGGCAGTTACAGACAGAGAGGTAGACAGGGAGAGAGGTAGAGAGAGAAAGAGAAGAGAGGTCTTCCATCCACTGGTTTACTCCCCAAATGGCCTCAATGACCAGGGCTGGGCCAGACCAGGGCTGGGCCAGGTCCAATCAAGAGCCAGGACTTCATCTTGGTCTCCCACATGGGTGGCAGAGGCTGCTTTTCCCAGGCCATTAGCAGAGAACTAGATCAGAAATGGAGCAACACGGACCGAACCTGCACCTGTGTGGGTGCCGGCATTGCAGACCGTGGCTTTGCCTGCTGTACCCACAGCGCCACCCCCAGAGCCCTCTTGAGAGCAGGCCCCCACCCCAGTATGGAAGCCATGCTCCACTAGCTTGCTGAGATACAGAGTTACTCACTGGGCAGAGCTCAGGCCTGGACTGCGCTCCTGTGAAACGCTGTGTCTTTGGACAAGCTACCTTGCACCACTTCTTTGAGCCTGGGTTTCCTCCACTGGAACATGAAGATGTTAACAGCACTGCACCTTGAAGCAGTGACCTTGTAAAGCACACGCCTGCACCTGGCTGGCCCACAGTAGGTTCTCAGTGGCCACCTCTGCCAGTCGTTGGCAGGTGCATGCCAGCACACACCTTACACTCCTACCTGACCGGTCTGGGCCCTCCCGTCCCTCTCCTGCATCTTCACCAATTCAGATGCTGTCCATTCTCCAAGGCCACCTCTTCCAGGAAGTCCTCCTTAATTCCCTCCCCCTCCAAGCACCGTAGCAGGCTCTTGTTTAACATTTATCGCTGACAGCCTACTTTCCTTGTCTTGTGTATCCCTGCCAGCTGTCATCTGTTATCCTCCTCAAGGACCAGTCCTAGTCAGTTCCAGCCTCACCCTCCCTTGCACATAGTAGGAATTCAAAATAAAGCTAATAACTGGGGCCAGTGTTGGGACGTGGCAGGTAAAGCCACCACCTGTGACACTGGCATCCCATATGGATCCATATGCTCTCCACTTCCGATCCAGCTCCCTAACTGATGACCTATGAAAAGCAATGGAAGGTGGCCCAAGTGCTTGGGTCCCTGCCACCCATGTGGGAGACCCAGATGAAGCTTAGCCTGGCCCAGTGCTGCTCGTTGCCCCTGTCTGGAGAGTGAACCAGCAGATGGAAGACATCTTTGTGACTCAGACTTTCAAATCAATAAATAAATCTTTTTCTTAAAGCTAATCACCATGACATTGGCCGAGGCCTTCCCACGTGCCAGGCACTGTGCCAAGGGCTTGACCTGAGCGATCACAACAACCCCGAGGGCCATGAGGCTGTGTTATTAGCCTCATTCTGCAGATAAGCTTAATGAGGCTCGGCGAGGGTAGGGTGCCCTGGCAGACTCACACAGCGAGGCTGTGGCAGTGCAGCGCTCAGGCCCAGGGTCTGCCGCACTGTGTGCAGCGAACGTGCTCAGCATCCCGCCATGTGCATCCCAGCCCAGGTGCGGGAAAGGAGGCCAGCTGGGGGCTGAGTTCTAAGAGGCTGGGTGGGGGAGAGGAGGGGGAGGCACAGCAGGGGCTGGGCTGTTGAAAGCCGGTTCTCAAGGCAGAAGCTGCATTTGACACCTTGGCTCTCAGATGTAGCTGGGAGGTGGGATGACCCAGTTAGGAGGTGGCAGTGGCTTTTTTTGGTTGGGTGGTTTCCCCTCCCCTTGCTTCAGCAGATGCTGCCGCTCAGAGCTGAGGGGATATTCGCAAGGTCCCGGGCGGCCTTGTTAGCAGCAGGGGCTGGCGCGGCGCTGGGAAGGGATCTGAATGGCCGGCCTCTCAGGCTCGCACAGAGGAGCTCCTGGATCTGGAGTCAGGGCTGTCTTCATGCTAACACCGAGCCCGCCCCATGTCACACCCTCTCTCCCCCACATACAAGCCTGCACCTGCAGAGAGAAGGGCAGGTGCCCGTGAAAGCCCAGAGTGCCGCTCCAGGCTCAGCACCCTCCGCTGATTCCCCATTGCTCTTGAAATCAAATCCAAGCCGTTTGGTGGAGGCTCTGCTGGCCTCTCCTTGCTCATCTCAGATGTCTCTCAGTTACTCATCCAGGAAGCAGGCAGGGATGTTCTCTGTGGTGCCAAACACTCTCCCAGGTGCTGAACAAGGCAGACTACCGGTGCCCACCCTCAGGGAGCTGACATTTCTGGCCCTCACCATGCCCGAGGGCCTTTGCACATGCTGTTCTGGCTTCCTGGACCATCCTTGCGCATTCGTCCCGTGGAAACTCCTTCTCAACCTTCAGATCTTGGCTTAAAGATGCCCTCCCGCAGGAGACCTGCCCCACATCCTCCCTGCCCCGCATCCAAGCCCGACACTTGGTCTTCTTCCCAGCATGCTCCCCAGTTCACAACAAGTAGCGAGCCTCTGTCCTGGGAGTCATGCGAACCGGAGGGCAGTGAGCGCTCTGCATTTGTTCTGACCCAGACAGTGCCCGGCTTAAAGTTGCTGGCTGGATTTAGGGGGGCAGCTTCACAGGCAGAGCTGAGCGACCAGCTGATGGAGCAGACCTGGGGGCTTGGCTGGGGCTGGAGGTTGGTGGTGCCCCTTGCCAAGATGAGGAGGTGGCAGGTCCATCAAGTACTCCAGAGTGCCAGGCACATGGTAGGCAGAGGGTGAGCAGAGTGGCTGGGGCCTCTTGTCATGGAGCAGCCAGTTGGGGTGGGCATCTGCCTAGGGGAGAAAGGGCTGGGGTCCAGGGCCCCTCTCTGCAGGTGAGGCTCCAGGCTTCCACCTGCGCAGGGCTGGTGGAGCCCTCGCTTCCTCACCGGAGCAGGGCCCAGCAGGGCAGTGGCCAGGAGCCTCCGCCACGAAGTAACCCGGGCCCTGGAGACCACAGGACACAGAAGGGCTTGCAGTCCTAGAAGGGCTGTCCGGACCACAGGACACAGAAGGGCTTGCAGTCCTAGAAGGGCTGTCCGGACTCGGAGTGCAGGCCTTGCTTTTAGTGCCGCATAGAAAAGCTAAGGAAGATAAGCAGAGCCGGGCGGTGGGAGGTAGAAGAGCTGCTGCAGCGCTAGTCCCAGCCCCATCTGGCCGCGGTGTGCAGGTGCGAGCTGCCCACTGGGAGTGCTGTCCAGCGGGACTTCCTGCCGTGCCGGAAATGCTCCTTGTTTGTGCCGCCCCTGGGCGGGCCACCAGCCGCTGCCTCTCCGAGCACTTGGAAATGGCTAGTCAGAAACAGAAGTGTATATCGCGTTGAATTAATTTTGGTATAAACAGCCATGCATGGCTAGAGCTTGTTGCATTGGGTAGAGTGGAAAACACCCTTGCGGGGCTTCTGGCGTGGGGTCCTCCATGGCCCATTCAGAAACCTCGCCTGCCTCCGCTGGCTGCTTCGCGCCTGCTGCATTGTCATCAGCTTTGCCGTCATCCGTGTCACAGCCGGTTTTGTTGCTATCCCCTCCTTAGCTTGGTCCTCACTGGGTAGTTATGGACACATCAGCCAGGCTTGGGCGGCCTGGCTGGGTCTGCACCATCGGGGCCATCGTGCCTGCAAGTCCCTTCCTCTTTGCTGTGTCCCAGAGCCAGGTCAGAGCAGGGACCTCAAAAGTGAAGATGGCGGGGTGCGGTGAGGCACTGATGACCGAGTCCCTGCGTGGGAAGGAGAGTGATGGCGGGGAGGGGAGCTAAGGCTACTGGGCTCCATCAGGAGGCCTGGCCGGCCCCATCCCTGAGGGCAGAGCTGTGATACAGCAGCTGGCGACTGTGGTTCGGTCAGGACAAGCACCTCATCATGGCCCTGATGTGGAGCAGGTGCAGTTGGGGCTGCCCCCACAGAGGTACTGCAGGTGGGCAAATAGGTCCCCCCGGTGACCTGGTCCTCTCTCCCCACTCCCAGGCCGGCGGTTCCCCATCAGGCGACATTCCTGCCTCTCCCAAGCACCTCTCCAACATCGGCTTTAGCAAACAGCTCCGCTCTCTCGGCACCGCTCTCCCATCTGCTCTGTCCCCGGGCAGGAGAAGGCTGGCCCAGAGGAGTCACGTCCTTCAGCTAGGGAGGGAGCCATCCCGGGACTCTGTCTGTGGGCAAGCACAGGGGATGCACCGCCTGTACCCTGGCCCTTGCAAACCTCCCGAGGGTGCACAGCCACCTTGGCCGCCTGCTTTCTCGTGTCGGTGTGGATGCCACCACACGTGTTTTCTAGCACACTTTTTTGCACGCTTGGCATACTTGCAATTCCTCCTGCAGAACCCTGAACGATGCCCACCTTCTCGCCCTAAGCCCCCGTCTTTCTTCCCCATGCCACTTTCCAGGTTTTCTTGCCTCTCCTTCCAACAGCCCCCAGCTGGGTCATCCCTTCCCTCCAACAGACAGACGGGAACATTGAGGCCCAGAGCCAGGCCCAGAGCCGACCAGGTGCTGACCAAGGTCTCACAGTGAGTCAGGGCCAGGCTGGGACAAGAAATCAAAGCTTTTAGTCCCACAGCCAGACTCCCCCTGGGGGCTCTGCGTAACCTCCACCAGGCCCCAGAGAAGCCTCTGTGGGAAGGCACTGGACTCCCGGGCTAGGGGAGGGGAGCCCCTCCCATCTCTCCCACCCTCCGTCTGCCTGTGGGCTCTGTGGCTTCGCTCAGCAGGTGGCCCGACAGCCCCTCTGGGCCTGAGTCCTCATCTGGAGAAAGGGGACTTTTTTCAGTGTCATCCCGTGATCGCCCCACCGCCTCCCTGAGCCCCTTCCCACCCGAGAACCCCTGTTCCTCTCTTGGTCATCCTAGACTGGCAGCACCCACAGCCCCTTGCCCTCTCTCCAGGGTGGGTCTGGGGGACCCGGCTGGAGGAGGGGTGGAGCATGCTCCCCCTGTGGGTGTCGCCTGGGGCACTGGGCAGCAAGGGTGGGGGGTCTGGTTCTCAGGGGAGGGCTGGAATCCACATGGGACTTCAGAGTCTAGAGGGCACACGGTGCACAAGCCCAGAGAAGAGGGCCTCACTCGGGGCCACACAGGCGGTCTGAGACCGGGCCAGGGCTCGACTGTGGCTGGTGCTTCAGAACCTGCAGGGGCTTCTCAAAGGCAGCTGGGAGATGAGGATGCTGCAGATCTGGGGTGGCGCCTGGGAATGTGATTTCTAACAGCACATTTCTAACAGCGTGTGTGAGGGTGTGTGTGAGTGTATGAGTGTGTGTGAGTATGAGTATTACAAGTGTATGTGAGTATGTGTGTATTGTGTGTTACGAGTTTATGTGAGTATTGTGTGAGTGTGTAATGAGTATATGTGAGTATTATGGTGTGTGTGAGTGTGTATGAGTGTATGTGAGTATGTGTGTGAGTGTTGTGTGTGAGTATACATGTGTGTGGGTGTATGTGTATGTGAATATGCGTGAGTGTGGTATGTGTGTGTGTGTGTGTAGGTATGAATATGTGTGTTGGGGTGGGTAAGTTGCTTATGCACAGCTAGTTGGGACGGGACCAGCCAGGGAGGGGTCACAGATGGTTCAGGGCTGGATCTGTGGTCAGAATCAAAAATCAAAAAAAGAGCTGCTCATCCCAGGGCCGTGAGCCGAGCAGGAAGAGGGCAAAAGAAATGCTGACCCAGGACTGTTTGATTTTCTTGGAGCCACTCATCCCCTCCTGGAGCAGAGGCCGCACTCTGTCCTTGCCTGGCCCTGGCTGGGCGCGGAGGCCCCACCCAGCCCCGCGCCGGGCAGGCCTGCTGTCTAGACTCCTGGGCTGGGAAATCGGGCTTAGAGTCCTTTCAACAAGCTAACAGCATCAGGGAATCAGCAGACGCTGAGAGCTTGTATTCCCGCATGGGACGGGACCTGACAGAGAAGTGGTCTGCAGCATATCACTGGCCATCGCGCAGATCCCTCTGCTGGCACGCCGGCCACAACACAGATGGGTCCCTTCCCCAGGTCCTGCTGACGTGCTGGGCACACATTCCGAGCGAGCGAGCCCCGGTGCAGCTCAGGCTTGGAGACAGAGGAGCTTAGGTGGTGTTCAGAGGTCCCTGCTGTCTCCGAGGCCAGGCGGCCCTGGCCACCTCCGCTTTCTCAGCTGGGAGATAGGCACAGCAGCTGCTCGAGCCCAGGGTGGTTAAGAGACAGGCACAGTGCGCCCGGCGCCCGGACCTGCCGGCTGTCCTCCGAGTTACAGCTGTCCCCACGTTACAGGTACAGAAAGGGTGGCTCGGCTGGGTGAGGGCAATGTCCTCGAGCAGCCGGCCAGGGAGCCCCTGCACTGCACAGCCCGCAAGGTCGGCTACCCCCAACAGCTGCATGGCAGGCCACCTGGGAAGGAGCTACTCAAGGGCCACGCCCCTGAGTCCCCCTACCCCCGCCCCCAGCCAGTCTGAGTTTCTGGAGCCAAAGTCCATGCTTGGAACAATCTCCCCAGGCACTTCTGAGGCTGCGGTTCAGGCACTTGGAGCCATCAGCTCGTGGCCTCTTAGAGCTCCAGTGAGCACGCGGCCAGAGGTGGGGAGTCTTCCTGAGCGGCGTGAGCCAGGGTGGAAAGAAGTCTCTCAATGGAGTGAGAGCTCTTCCCCTGTACTCACCCCCCCCCAAAATCTGGGGGCTCCCCACTTCCCTCCTGCCCACCCCCACTGGCATCTGGCCCAGAGGGTTACTCATGAGGTGGCTGGGAGCGGCCAGCCCCTCATCAGACACCTGTTACGGGAGCCTGGACTTCCCCTGAGCCTCAGCCTCCCAGGGGCCTGTAAATCATTCATCCTGGCCCTCTCCCCACCCTGCCACTCTCACGCACCGCCCTGCCCCCTCCTCCCTGGGCTCCCGAGCCAACACAGGTGCTCTGAGGACAGGGAAGGGGAGATGGCTTGCAGCAGTCAGGAATGCTGGTCCAGAATGGTCCATTCTGGGAATGGAGCCCAGACTCCTGTCCATAAAATTAAGAATTCATATCTGCACCTGGTAACAATCCCCCTCCCCGTCACGCCCCCCCCCCCAGCAGCCCCTATCACTGGCTTCCTGCATATTCTTTCAGAAAGAACTGTAGGAGTGGTGCACACACGTGTAGGAGTATGTGTGTTTCTCCTCCACGTTTACCCAAACATGCCATCACATACCATGCATAGCATTCTATGGGCTATGTAACTTAGAAATCACTCCATATTGGTACATATGGCATTTTATAACTTGAATTTTTTTTTTTTTTTTAAATTTGAGAGAGAGAGAAAGAGCTCCCATCTAATGGGTTCACTTCCCAAATGCCCATGCTGGCTGGGCCAAAGCCAGGAGTCAGAACCTGAATCCAGGCCTCCCACGTGGGTGGCAGGGAGCCTAGTCATTGGAGCCGTCCCCACTTCCCCTCTGGCTCTGTATCTCAGGAAGCTGGAGTCAGGAGTCGGAGCCAGGCAGCAAACCCAGATACTCTGCTGTGGGACACGGACATCGTAGCCGGCATCAGCACCGCTAGGCCCAGCACCCACTCCTGTGCCTCCTTGATGACGCCTGCATTCGGGCCCTCTATGTGGGTGTGGGTGTGGGCGTGGGCGTGGGCGTGGGCGTGCCGGCTCTCATTCACCTGGTTGTGTCCTTACAGTCACATGGGTTGCTGGGAGAAACCGCTGCAGCTGGGCGGCTCTCAGCGGCCTCAGTGCTGGAAGTGACATTCTTGGTGGAGGAGTGCGTGCGTGCCAGGGGTGGCTGTGTGTCTCAGGCTGGCCCCGTGGAGGGCGTTGTACTTTCCACTCCCTGGACAGTATATGGGAGTCCTGGTTGCAAAGCCAGGGATGGTTTGTTCTTCGGCAAAGCTGTTGTCATTAGCGAATCCAGGTGCTCCCAGCAGCTCCAGCAGACAGAAGTTGACCGCAGGCCCAGAGAGGGGGCCAGCTCACCACTTCGCCATCATCAGCTCATTCCACAGCTAGGGCCCCAGCTCCTCCCACCCGGCCGGAAGCCAGGACACCCCGGGGCTTTGTGCCACCTCCAGGAGGGATGGCCCTCGGCCATCGCCCCGTCTGAGCCCGGCGTCTCCCATCTATGAAATGGCCGCAGTGGGTGCCTGCTAGTCAGCAGCACTGGGGAGTGAGGGCTGGGTGCCTTTGTAGACGCTGGGTCTGGGCACTGGGTGGGCAGCCACCCTCACCTCCAGCCCAGGGATCCCCAGTGTCTCCTTTCCCAGGACGAGCGGAAGGCTGCTCTGCTATGTAAGCTTCCATAGCTGACGCCTGTTGCCCTGAGTTAAGCGCCAGCGGGATTGGTGAGAGCTCCAGGCCAGGGGTCATGGCCTCGGGCAGCTCTGTGTCTGCCGGGGCCTCGGCGATGGGGTCTCTCCACGGAGCTCCAGCTGCAAAGACTCGGCAGGCCTCTGGTTTGGGTCTCCAGCTGCCCAGGACCGTGCTGAGCCTTGATCAGTAACATGGGAGCAGGCCAACCCGGGTCCCTTCTGGCTCCAGTCCGGCGAACTCCGTGGGGCTCGGCAGTGCCAGCATCAGGCAGAGCCGTTTTTGAGCCAGTGTTGGATTTTCCAGGCCAAGGAGGGTTCCCGTTGGGAGCCGCGACGTCAGTAGCCTCCCCTCGGCCCTTTCCTGGGCCAGGCCTGGCTGGGGGCTGAGGCTGTCCCAAGCTCCGGCTGTGCCTGTGGCTCCGCCGCTGCAGCAGGAAACCCAAGGAACAGCTACTGCCTCCCGCCCTCCTCGGAGCGTCTGGCTCACTGCAGGCCCCGGGCTGTCCTGCCAAGCTGCAGACTTCGTGGCGGGGGTGCTGGGGCCGTGACCCCGGGAGGTGACTGTCCGGCTGTGATGGGGACACTGCGGGGAGTGAATGATTGTTCTCAGACCACCCAGACCTGGTGGGACTCGGCTATGCTGTGTGCGCCTCCTAAGACAGCCATGCGCTCAGCTTCTTGCAAAAGCAGCTGGTGGGGAGCCAGGCCCCCACCCAGCCCAGCCCAGCCTTGACTGTTACTGCTCAGTCCAGACAGATCTCTGATCCCAGCCCCAAAGGGAGCCCCGACATAACCCCGGGCAGTGCTGCAGTCCAGCCCCGGTCCCCGGCCTGAGCCCCCCCATGGGAGCCCAGTCACCGCCTTGCCTCTGCTGGGCTATTGCAGGTCTCCCTGCCTCTCGCCAACCTCTTTTCCATGCAGCAGCCAGAGTAATAGGAACTCCTGCCTCAGGCCTCTCTCTGGTCCCCTCTGCTTGGACCTTGGCAATGGCTCCATCCCCACAGGGAAAACCCCAAGTCCCTCCATGTGTCCCCTGTCCTACCAGCTTCCTCACACATAGAAGCAGACCTGCTCCCACCCCAGGGCCTTTGTACTGGCTGTTCCCTCTGTTGGAAGCCCCACATATCTGCCTACCTGTGCCTCTCATCAGCTGCAGATCTTTGCTCTAATTCCCCTGCCCCTTCTGAGGCCGCTCTTTAGAATTCCCCCCTTCTGCTTTGTTTTCCTCTGGAGCGCTTATCAAGTATTTTCCATGTTTTCGCTGCTTGTGTCCATCTCCCTCCCTCCCTTAGAATCTAAGCTTTGAGGGCAGGGCTGTTTTGATTTTGTTTGCTCACTGTGGTGCCCCCAGCACTTGGCCCCCAGCAGAAGCTAAGTGAGCAGTCAAGGAGCCCAGTGGCTTCTGCTGTGCGCCCGGGCACAGGCAGGAGTGTGCGAAGCTCAGGCAGAGTGGCCCAGCTCAGGGCCAGGGCCTTCTGAGGTCCAGGCAGGTCCGGGGTGCCCACCAGCAGCTCCAGTCCTGTCTTTGAGCCCTGCCCCAGCCAGGTCCTGCGTCCTTCTGAATCCCCTCCCCCTGCTCTCCACTCAGGCACAGGAGGCAGGTGTAGTTCCCCGTGTATCAAGCGACCCTCGCCTGCCAGGTGTGCCCTGTGTGTCTGACGTTCAGCCCCGTGGGCGAGGATGCTCTAATTGGAACACCTGGGCCGTTTGCCAAAAACAGGCAGATTGCAGGGCCGGGCATTTGGCACAGTGGTTACGGCGCTGCTCGGGACACCTGAATCTCCTATCAGAGGGCCTGGGTTCAAGTCAGGGCTCTCCTTCTGATGGCCGCTTGCTGCTAACGCACACCCTGGGAGGCAGTGCTGATGGCCACAAACGTGGGAGACCAGGCTGCGGCATGGCCAAGCCCTGACTGTCGCTGGCATTTGGGGAGTGAACGAGTGGATGGGAGGTCCCTCTCAGTCCATCTCTTTCTCCCTCTCCCTTTCTCTCTCTCTCTTCAAATACAAATGAAAATAAAAAATGTTTTTAGAATGCAGAATGCACCCCAGGCTCTCTGCTTACCTGGGCACGGATGTCCCGGAGCTGTGTTCTTCAGGGCTTCCTGGATGCAGCCAGCCCACAGCTGTGGCCTGGAGCTGCGGAGCTGGCAGTCAGCGTGGGGCTCCAGGTCGGGGCGGGGGGAGGCTGGCCGGAAGCCCCCAGCTCCACTGGCAGCTTCGCTGTGCAGCACTCAGCAGGTTCCCCCGACCCCAAGCCTCAGCGCCTCCCCGAGTGGGCACAAGAGGACTGCTTGCCCCCTGGGCTGCGAGTCCGCAGGAGCCAACGAACAGGCAGGATCAGGGCTGGGTCGCAGGAGCAGAAGGCTGGTTGCGGTGGGGACACCGGGAAGGTGGGAGGAGGTAGGAGAGTGTTCTGAGTCCCGCCCAGTCCTGGTGGGACACAGGTGTGCTGCGTGCGCCTCCTGAGCGCCCCGTGCTCGGCTTCCGACAAGGCAAACTGTGTGAGCCCGGAATGACTGCCCTCCCAGGGCCGGGCTGTGAGCCCTGGCCGCTGGCCTGGGTTGCCCTTCTGCCCAGGGGCCCTTCTTGGGCCTTTGACAGACTCCTCCTCCCTCTCCTCACCTTCCCTGCTGGCCCCTTTGCTTCTCAGGTAAGACCCGGACCAAGGACAAGTACCGCGTGGTCTACACTGACCACCAGCGCCTGGAGCTGGAGAAGGAGTTCCATTACAGCCGCTACATCACCATCCGGCGGAAGTCCGAGCTGGCTGCCACTCTGGGGCTCACTGAGCGGCAGGTGTGTGGGTCTCCCCACCTCAGCCACAGGGCCAGCACAGGGAGTCTGGCCTCTAGGCAGCCAGGCAGACTGAGGACTCAGGAGAGGAAGACCAGAGAGGTCAAGGCTACAGGCCATGGTCACACAGCACCAGAGGAACTGAGCTGCTACCCACATGCCCTCCCCAACAAAACCCAGCACTGCTGCCTCCAAAGAGGGGGCTCTGATTGGCTATAGGCTACGGCAGGCTTCTGAAGTCTAGAGGAGGGAGCAGTCCCAGGAAGCAGCAGGAGGACTTCCTGGAGAGTGGCGGCCCACTCCTAGGGAGGTCAGGAGAGGGAGATGACAGAGACGGGTTCCTTGGGCCAGGGGAGGGACTAAGTTCTAGACCAGAGAATGTGTCGGGGGTCCACGGAGTCTGGGTGGCTGGACCCGGAGGAAGCCCACGAAGGCCACATCGAAAAGCTGGGTCCTGCCGTCTGTCCCCTGCCCTCACCTACCCCCGTCTCTGCTGTCCAACCCCTCAGGTGAAGATCTGGTTCCAAAACCGGCGGGCGAAGGAGCGCAAAGTGAACAAGAAGCAACAACAGCAGCAGCAGCAGCAGCCACCCCCACAGCCGCCGCCGCCGCCGCCCCCCCTCGATGGCACTGCCAGCCCGGCTGGGCCGCCCCTGGGGGGCCTGTGCCCCAGCGGCGCTGGCCTCCTGGGCGCCTCCTCCCCCATGCCCGTCAAGGAGGAGTTCCTGCCCTAGCGCCCTGTGCGGCCCCACGGGCTGGGGCACCTGGGGACTCAGGCACTAGGACTGTGGCTCCTGGGGGGCCCAAGAGGCCCAGGGTGAGTCCCAGCCCTGCCACCTGTGTATAGCGAGCCTGCTGGGCAAGGGCCTCTTCCAGTTCCTGCGGCCCGGGCCCCTGGGGGAGCAGGGAGTCCGGTGGGGAGGCTCTGCCTCCCAGGGACATCTCAAGGCCCAGGCTGCTACCTGAGGCCCCGCCTCCTCTGTGGGTTACTGGGGGTGGAGTGGGAGACTGGGGAGGGCCCCCCCCCCCCCGAGAAAGCGGATGGAGTGGAGAGACGATGGGGTGCTTGCAGACAGGACCTGCGGGCGAGAACGGGGCTCTTGTAGCCTCACCTCCGCCTGCCCCATCTGACCAGGCTCGGCCCTCCCCAGCCTGGAGGCTGAGCCCAAGGCCCTGGGACCGGACTGAGCACCCCTCGGGCTGCAGAGCCACTTCCTCTGCGAGGGAGGCTGCTGGGGACCGCTGGGTTCCTCCCCCAGCCCCAGGGAGCCCCGAAGGCTCCCTGGGACTGGGCGGAGCCCTCGGCTGGATGGGTGTTGTGTGGCGAGCGGAACCATGAGGATGGAGCTTCAATAATAAATTTGCCTTCCGTTTTTAAACACGTCTAAAAGTCGTTCTTCCTTGCAGCAAAGCAAACTGTCAGTGGCACGTGCCCCATCCCTGCGTCAAGGTCACCTTGGATGCCTTTGAGAGGTCATCACGGGCCAGGTCGAGGTGGGTCTACCAGATGCCATCCAAGCCAGGTCCATTTAGTCGGCAGACCCAGCCTGTCAGCACTTGGCGTGTCTGAGCTACGTCTTCCAACACACGACAGTCATGGGTGCCTGCCTGTGCCAGGCATAGCTGGGCCTGGGAAGCACACGGTCCCTGCCCCACCCGCGCTGCCCAGCCCAGCGGGAAGACGGCTCTGTGCTCAGATGACTGACGGGGTAGAGCAGGACGCAGGCCCGCCAGGCAGGGAGAGCTGAGCAGTCTCCTAGCCAATCGTGGAAAGTCTGGAAGGCTTCCTGCAGGAGGTGCTATTTGGACTGACACCTCAAGGACTGGGGAGTGCTCAGCTGGCCAAGAAGGGAAGGATGGTCAAGAGGGATGTGAGTGCGAACTGAAAGTGCAACTTGGAAAACTCGGAGGAGCCGCTCCACTCCGCTCCCTTGCAGAGATGAGCGGACTCTGCTATCCGGGGCTTCTTCCTCCACAGAGGGCTCTGGTGCCAGCTACCTGTTCCTCTGCTTACTGTTCTGGGAGGTGGCCAGGCCATAAAGTGCGTGTGCCGCCTGCCTGCGCCACCCTTTGCTCGGGGGATGCATGATGGCACGGGGCACAGGGGATCCGTCCCAGCACAAGCCCCTGCAGAGAGCAGGCACTTCCCTCTCAGCAGTAGACACCTGAGGCCCAGGAGCTGAGCATCCCAGAGGGAAGGGCCAGGCTTCTGAGAGCAGGGGGAGACGGCCGGGGTGGCAGGCAGCCAGTGCATCGTTTTAGGATCTTCTGAAGCATTTGCTGCGTGACCCTGGACTATCTGCTCATCTCTGGACCACAGGTTTGGGAAATCCTGCAGTCTACTCTGGGGAGTCCCAAGGGTATAGTAGCACATCAGAGGCTCTGACAAGGCCCCTGGGGTTTTCTTTAATCCAGCATTCCCCATTTTCTAAGACCTAGGAAGCCCTTCCTGACCCCCAGCATCCCACTGCACTCCACACGCCACGCCCTCTCTGCAACTTAGTGTGTTGTCAGATGACCTGGGTTCCCGTGTGACTACATCTGGGCTGTGGGACTCAGACAAGGTACTGAGCTCCTCTGAGCCTCAGCCACCTCTGCTGGTTAAAGGAAAGAAAATCCTGTAGCCGATCTGAGCGCCCAGTGCTAGCCACCTGCTGCCCGGGCTGTCGTATCCTCGCATGAGATGCTGCCAGGCCTAACTGATGCTCTAACCACTCCCGCCCCGCCCCCGATGCTGAGGACAGATGGGGGCCTGTCCCCAGCCTCAGGACAGGCTGGGCAGGCTGCTGTGGTTCCACGTGCAAGGTCAGAGGCTGCCTGGGCCCACAGGTAGGCTGGTGACCATTGTCAATGGGTGCGGGAGCGCCACGGGCAAGGACTCACCGAGATAACTCGTATGCTCCCCTGTGCCTCGTGGGTTGCCTGTCACCCATGGGATTCTGCCAGAGTTCGGGGAGTTGTGATGGCTCAGGAAAGGCTCCTACCAGACCCTGCAGCCATGCCAGGGCCAAGAGCAATGGCCAGGGTCCCTCTGCATAGAGTGACTATGTTCTGCTGGATGGCAGGCCCTGTGCTGGTATTGGAGACTTGAGACTCATAAAACAATCTGATCTGGCCTGGTCTGGGCCCCTGAGGCCCACAGACCAGTTATGGCCTCTGGCCAACCATTAGCACTCCGCTTGCACAACTGTGGGGTTCGTGGCTCCTGACCCCATTGAGAGAACCTTTGTGAGTGGAGCAGCCAGGCCTGTCACAGGCGTGGGCTGTGCAGAGTGCAAGGGCTCGGGGCTGGGGGTGGAGTGCTCGGGGCAGGGAGGCCTCCAGCAGCAGGGGGTGAGTGAGACAGAGGCAGCAGCAACAGGGGACTGTGGGGTTGGTGCCCGCAGCACGGCAGCCCAGCACAGGGCCCTCCCAGCCCAGCGGGGCGCCCCGGACCCTCTTTCTCTGAATCGCACCAGATGGACCAGCCGTCTGCAACCCCGCTTTTCACGGCCGCCACTCCTCGGTGTAACCAAACATGTGCTCAGCAGTGACAAAACCTGAGCGTTCAAGCAAATTAAAAATGTTTATTTATATGCGTTTAAAAATATCTCCCTATATAATAAAAGGAAGTGCATTTCCATCTAACACTTTCCTTGAATCAGCACACATCTCCATGTCACTTCTGGTTGATGTGAAACAGAGAGAGAGTGAGTGAGAATGAGAGAGAGAGGCAGAGCACAAGCCAGCTGAAGGAAGGGCAAGGGGAGATTAGTGTCCCCCCTTTGGACTCCTAAGTAGCTGTCTTGCTGAGTGGCACCCAAAGCTCCTCTGGACTAGGGGAGAAGGGACGCAGGTGGAAAACAGTGTCAAGCATGCTTGGCCACAGAACTCCGAGCCAGCTGTGTGACCACGAGGCTGCGGCTGCAGCGGGCAGACTAGCCGCTGAGGGCAACATCTTCCAGAAAATCTGGGTTTTCCCAGGCAGAGCTGTGGCGGCGAGGAGAGAGGTGACCTGGGTGACACACACTGGGTGGGGTTTCTCAGCTGCGACTTGGCCGCTACATCACTGACCCCTCTGGGCCTCAGTTTCCCCATCTGCAGGGCCCTGTACCCCACAGCCCCAGTGACTGCACTGATGCTCAGAGGTTACCCGGAATGTGCTTGCTCCAAGGAAAGGCCCACGTCTCATCCCATCTGCACCTGTGGGAAGGGAGCCCCAGTGCCAGCGCCAGTGCCAGTGGGCAGGGAGGCTCAGCAAGGCTGGAAGGGATGTGGTGAGAACAGCTACAGAGGGCCGGGGCGCTTCCTCCCTGGAGCCCTCCTGGCTTTATCTTCGAAGCCCAGAGATTCTGTGTTCCCTGTGACCTTGGTCACATGACTTCACATCTCTGAGACGGTTGCTCAGGTAGAAAGTGGGATGCACACACCTGTTTTCTCAGACTGTTGTAAAGAATTGGGATCAGACGTCCATGCTGATGCAGCCTCCAGAGCATTCATGGCTGCCCTAGGCCCTTAAGTGCGGGCAGGGACAGGACACAGGAGACTCCTTCCTCCTGGGCCCAGGAGAGCCCAGGCCTGCCCTGTGTGGCCAGCTTCAGGGGAGGAGATGCTGGGTGGGGTCTGGGTGGCAGGGCAGCAGCTCTCCCCCAAGCCCGAGCTTCAGCGGAAATCCTTCTGTCCCCTTTCCAAGCTCAGGGGCAGAAAAGACCCCTAGCCTCACCTCTCCCAGGGGCCTCCCCCAGAGCCCCCGGGTCTCCTGGGAGGCAGGCAACCACCTGTGGGGTTCATGTCTCAGCTGGGATGCTTAGAGAGTGAAAAGGCAGGATCTGGACTGGACAGGTGCTCTTCAGCTCACATCCGACACACTCATCACAAGTTGGAAATGTCACAGGTCAACACGCCTCGAATACACGTATCCCCCTGCCCCGCCCTGGCATGGGGCAGAGCAACACACGGCACTGCCCGGGCTGCAGTGCCAACCCTTGGGATCAGGTAGCTGGCTGGGAGCTGCCAGGGAGCATCACACCACATGTTGCTAGCCTCAGGAATGACCCCAATTCAAAGCCTGTTTTCCACTGCTCAGCGTCTATAACTCGGCACCATCACAAAGTCAAAGACACGTGGAGCTGAAGCACTGTAAGCCAGGGACCACCTGCACAGGTCAGCCCCCCAGCACACACGGTCAGTCCCAGCAAACCGGCACATAGGTCTGCTCCAGCTACGGCACTCTCGTCCTAGCCACAAGCTCACTGCACCTTCTCAGAGGTCAGCTGGACACACGCTGGCCATGGGTCCATTTCACAGATGCAAACCATAACTTCCCAATGTCCCACTGCTGCTGGTGCATTGTGCCCAGGTTCTAATGATCTGAGCCCTAAACCGTCACAACAGCATGGTGGCACTTGGCTGTCTCTTCTCCTTAGCCCAAACATCTCCATTGCACCTCTAACCCAGCAACGGAAGTGCTAGCCCCGAAGGTCCATGGAGCCTGACCCTGGGCCTGGTGTCACCGAGTAACTGACCCTCTGTCCTTCAGTTTCCTCACCTGGTGACCAGGACAGACAGCACCTGTTTCTCCAGACACCCTGCTCAGGACCTGCACATTTCGGGTGCTCAGTAAGTGTTGCAAGATTGGATGGTGGCATAGGTGGCTCAGGGCAGAGCTAGCAGCCCCAAGGCCGATAGATGTTAACTGTGCACCTGCTATGTGCCAGGCCCTGGCCTGCACATTTTCTACGTTCTACCTCCCTGAAATCCTCACGCCACCACTGTAAGGTAATAGTTTTATTCCCATTTTCCAGACAAGCATCAGCGAGGCCACAGGCAAAGACGCAATGGGATGCTGGAGCCCACCGCTGGGCTGCTAGTGTCCACGTGCATGGCCTCTCTCCTGGCCCAGAGAGGGCAGGTCACTTGCCCAAGGTCACGCAGGAGACAGGAGCGGAGGCTGAGGGTTTCCGTCGCCAACCCCCTCCCCACCTGCTCGGGCCCTCCAATCCGCAGCTGTGCGTGCGGGGGCGCGCGCGCATCCCCCTGCTGTCCCACTGACTGTCAGCCGGTCTGTCTGGGTGACTACGCGGGTGCAGCCTGGTACCCCTCCCCAGCCTCGGCGCTTCGCAGAGAGAGAGAGGCAGGGCGTTCGCTGTGCCCGGCCCGCGCCCCACGCCCGCAGTCGCCAGACGGCATTGCCTGCGCCCGCCCAGCTCCAGCCGGTGCGCAGGAGCCGCCGGGGCAAAGGCGCAGCAGCAGCCGGTAGCCAGGCTCTCGCTGCCCGGCTCGCTCTCTGCGCTCCGAGGAAGCCGAGGAAGCCGAGGAAGCCGAGCCGGCGAGCCCTAGCGACCCGCTCTCCAGAATGAAGAAGCTCCAGGGAGCTCACCTCCGCAAGGTAGGGCATGAGGGCGGAGGCGCACCTGAGGGAGGGCAGCAGAAGCCCGCGCCCATGAGTCCCCGAGGAAGGCCGGAGAGGGGGCACCAGAACCCGCTGGGGGCGGGGGAGCGGAGTTGAGGGTCGCCAGGGCACGATTACAGGGAGGGGCGGGGTCACGGTTCCTCCCAGCCCCCATAGCCCGCCCACATTGCTCCTCACCTGGGGTCCAAATGGCACGAGCTGGAGACCCTGCTTTCCTGGGCCAGACCCTGCCAACAGGTGTCTGCAGCCCCAGGTGGTGCTGGGCAGGGCTGGCTGGGGCCGGGCACTCCCCTCTCCCCACCGCCCCCCACATCCTCCAGGGGCTGATCGCTTGGCGAAAGGGGTGCTACAATGGCTGAGCACCAGCCTCGAACTGGATGAATTTGGGGGATCGTGAGTGGAAGCTGGGGGTATCCACCTTGTCCCCACCTGTGTACTCTCAACTGAAGCAGCCCCCACTAGCCTGCAGGGGACCCCTGTTTCCTGCCTGCTCCACCCTGAAGGCCATTGTCACTTCCTCCCCACCCCCTCCTTTTGCCTGGCAGCTTTCGCTTCCCTGCTGAGCCCCCAGGCTGCCCCCCAGCAGGGCTGTAGGAGGCAAAGGTGGGGAGGGAGGCTGGGAGCCCCAAGGATGTGGCAGGTAGAGCTGGAAGACCCAGAGGGGGCTGGGGTGCTGGGCTAGATCTCAGCCTCTCCCCACCTGGCTTGGACTTCCCAGCCAAGTTTAGGTGAGGGAGTGTGAGGAGTGGGAGGACTGGGGGAAGCTTTCTGGTTTTTGGCTTAAAAGTGCCAGCCCTCACCAAGGAGTCTGGGTCTGCAACTTTGGCCAAGTCTGTTCTCTGGTCCGAACCTCCCTTGGTCATCCCCAGTGTGGAGCCCTGAGGCCCCCCGCTGAGTGTGCCTGTGGAAGGGGCCAGAGCGCTGTGGACTAGCAGGGCTGGGGGAAGCCCTCCACAGGAGCTGGGATTTCCTACATACACACACACACACAGAGGGAGAGAGAGAGAGAGAGAGAGAGAGAGAGAGAGAGAGAGAGAGCAAGCTTCCTGCCCTCCAGAAGCAGGGCTAAGTGGACCTTCTTCACTGTGGACATGGTGACTTCTGGGGGCCATCTGTGCGTCTCTTGGGCCCTGTCCCTATTCTTCCCCACCCTCATCTCCCCTCTTTGCTCTCCCTCCCCACAAGAGCCCCTGGCCTACCCTGCTGGGCCACACATTATGTCAATAGCCATGTTCTGTGCTGCAGGGGTGCCAGGCTGCGGGCTTAGCGAGCTGTGTCATTTAATCCCTCAGCAACCTAGGGCCAGCCTGTGGTCCCCACTTTATAAACACAGCAACCGAGGCAAGGACAAGTGAGGCGATTGCTTCCCTGATTGTGAGCTGCTGGAACCAACAGGCTGGGTGGGGCCACCTGTTTCAGGGTCCCCTGGCTTGGTCTCCAGGAGAGGGGGGCAGGGAGCGAGTAGTGCCAGGGACCAGCAGAGGGGCAGCGTCGCTCAGGGATGAGTGTGGGCCCTCGTCTTGCTCTGCCCTTAATGTGCCGCGTGACCTTGGGCTACTCCTTCCTCTCCCTGAAGGAAACCCGGGTTCCTCACCTGCACAATGATGAAGTTGGACTCAGGATTCCCATGGGAGCCCGGCCCCTCTCGTTGCCGCTGCTGTGGGGTGGGTGCAACCTGGCAAGATTAGGCGCGTGCTCCTGCATGACCCTGAGGTGGGGAGGAGGGCTCAGGTGTGGGATCGGCACACCCAGGTGGAAGTGTGAAGTGTCTCATTCAATTCCTAACCCTGCCCCATCCTGGCTGAGCTGGTCTCCTGGGAGTCACCCATAGGAGGGTTGGCAGCTCTGGTGCCCTCCTGATTGGCTTAGCTTTGGCCGACCCCATCCCCTGCTCTTGGAGCAGGAGCAGGCTTCCCTGTGATTGGGGGAGGAGGGGACGAGCAGGCAGCATCCTGCTCTTGGAACTCTTGTCACCATGGAAACAGAGAGCCAGACCCGCTCTGTGAGCAGGGAAAGGGCAGCTTCTCTGGGGGGATCAGAGGAGCCTCATTACCACACCCTCTCGCCAGCTGGCCTGGCTGGGCAGGGGGTCTCAGGGTGACAGCCCTGCCTCACCACCCAGTGCCAGGGGCCAGTGTCAGCTGGCAGCTGCCCATCCCTCCTGGAGCTCACCTGGGAGCCAGAGCTGCAGCCCAGCTGCAGAGACAGCCTTGGGAAATGGGCCATCGGGAGGGAGGGGGGTTGCAGGTTAAGTCTGGGAGCTCTGGCGTGTCCGAGATCCCAGCCGAAGAACTGCCAGGTGCATGTGTGCTTCCGCCCTTGGAGCCTCGTTGCTTTCGAAGTGGCTTTTTCATTCTCTTTTTGTTGTCACTGACACCCGGAATCATGCCAGGCTGTCCCTGTCCCCAGGGGCCAACAGCCAGCCCCAGACAAGTTCACCATGGAGGTCCCTGAGGGTCAGCCCATCATTGTTATCCCATTGCTGTCACCTGAGCCCTCGCCCTTGCCCTGCCCTTCAGCCGGCACCTGCAGGCCTGTAACACAGCAGCCCTCCTCTCCTTTCACCATCTTTACCCCGGCAAAGCCTCCTCTGTCACCCCCTGCTGACACCATCCTAGGGGGAGGCCCTTGGCCAGCTCTGAGCTGCTCCTCAGACGCCACAAGTGTCCCATAGAATGCACAGGTAATCCTGCTCCAGAGACTGTCAGAGCCAGAAACCCACGAGAGATGGTGTGAACCCACCTCTCCCCAGGTCCATCCCGTCCCAGCAGGCTGGTCCCTTGAGAACTGTTTCTTAAAGGAAGTTGGGATGCTCTGTTCCGGTCCTCTTGGGAGAGTCCCTGTGCAGACTGGGCCACTACAGGGTGTGATAAGTCCTGCAGCAAAGAAAAAGCTTTGACTCTGTGTCAACCCAACTGTACCCAAACTTCTTTGACTCAAGAACCCTTTAACAGGGCCGGCGCTGTGGCCTAACAGGTTAAGCCGCCACCTGCAATGTTGGCATCCTATTTGGCTGCCTGTTCGAGTCCCGGCTGCTTTACTTCTCGTTTAGCTCCCTGCTAATGCTCCTGGGAAAGCAGCAGAGGATGGCCCAAGTTCTTGTGGCACCCGTGTGGGAGACCAGAAGAAGCTCCTGGCTCCTAGCTTAAGCCTGGCCCAGCCCTGGCTGTTGCAGCCATTTGGGGAGTAAGCCAGCAGATGAGAGCCCTCTCTCTCTGTATTCTCCCCCTTCTCTCTGTAACTTAGCCTTTCAAGTAAATAAAAAATGAAGCTTTTAAAAAATAGGACCCTTTGTCCCATGGAATACCTATAAATATTCCAAGAGCTATGTTTTTTGGAAAGATTGGTTCATACAGTGCTCCCATTGTTCAGATGGGGAAATTGAGGCCTGAAGTCACACAGTGAATTGGCACAGACCCCGGACCAGAATTGCAGTCTGTGGGCTCTCAGACAAGTGGCATCACAGTTTTCCCCCAGGCAGCAGGGGGTCCTGCTCTCCGAAGCCCCAGATGGTATTTGGGGAATCCGCCTTCTTGCCTCTCCACCCTCCTCTGCCATAGGGTGTGAGTTCCGGAGGCAAGCAGGCCAGGTGTGGCTGCCCTTCCTCCTGCCCCGCTCCTCAGGATCACTTGCTGGGATCAGCTCCCTGCCTTGTCGGCACTCCAGCCGTGTCTTTGGGCTTCCTTCCAGGTGCCAAGCCCAGGCAGCTTGTGGACAAATCAACTTCCATCCCCCAGGGCTAGGATCCCCAGTGGCAGGAGAAGAGCCTCACCTCCCAGCCCCAAGCCCAAAGAGAGAAAGCCCAGTGGGTCTCCCTGCCCACCTGGAGTCGTGCAGACAGCAGCCTCCACTCTCCTGTGCTCTCGTCTCCTCTGGGGATAGCAGGACTGACTTTCCAAGACAGATCAGGCTTCAGTGGCTTCTTCCTGCCCATGGGCCAAAGTTCACAGTCCTCAGTGGGCCTCTTAAGGCCTCCCTCAGGGGCCCTCCCATGCCCTCCAAGCCTTTGCTATGCTAAGGGCCCCTGGCTTCATCCCCTGTCTCCTGCGGCCTCTTTCCCGAACACCCTCCTGTCTGGCCGCCTGCCTCTGGACACGCCTTACCCTGTGTCCACAGCTGAAGCAGAACTCCAGCAGTGGAGGGTGAAGCCCTGGGCTCCAAATCCAGCTCCTCCACAAGGCAACCTGCTACAAGCTCGCTAAGCATGAGGCCTCTTGAGCTTCAGCTCTCCTTGTGACTCAAATGGAGCTTAGATGCGCACCTGCGCACTGAGTTGTGGTTCTGGTTTAGTTTTTGAGAGAGTGAGGGAGCAGGTGAGACAGATCCCATGCACTGGTTCATTCCCCGAATACCCGCAATGGCTAGGACTGGGCTGGGTGAGGTACTCAGTCCAGATCTCCCAAGTGGGTGCAGGACCCAATTCCTCGAGCCTTTATCACTGCCTTCTGGAATCTGTACTAGCAGGAAGCTGGAGTCAGGAGCTGGAGCCAGGTAGCAAACCCAGGTGTTCTGAGGTAGGACATGGGCACCTTAACTGTTAGGCTAAACAACCACCCTTTTCAAATATGTACATATATTTTTTTCAGAGTTGTTTTGAGAATGAAACCAGGCAACATGAATGAAGTGGTGTGGTGAGCACATAGCAAGTGCTTCATAACCAGTAATGGTTACTAGGATCATCATCTTCATCCTTAGGGCCAGCCCTTGGCTTTGACCTCTGTGTCAGCCGAGCTAAGGTCAAGGTAGTCTTCTTAATGCCAACACACCCTGCTGACCCATGGGGGCTCCTGCACATGGCTCGTGCAGCCCAGATACCAGCACTTGTGTTTCCCGTTCAGCCCCGCTCAGTTCCAAATTCTTGTCCAGCCTGGCCTCACCCTTCTCCCTCTCCCCTTCGGTCTCTCTTCCTGGAAGCCCATCACCCCAGACCTGCTGATGACCCCCAGTGACCAGGGGGATGTGGACCTGGACATGGACTTGGCTGCAGACCGGGGAAACTGGACGGGCAAGCTGGACTTCCTGCTCTCCTGCATTGGCTACTGCGTCGGCCTGGGCAACGTGTGGCGGTTCCCCTACCGAGCCTACACCAACGGAGGAGGTGGGGGTGAGGTCCCTCCGGGGGCGCCTGGGGGGAGGGGCAGAGGGAGCTTTCCGTGGCCTTGGCCACTGTCCGTTACCTTGGACACAGTTGGTTGAAAGTGGTTCGCAGTGGCCTGGGCTTATCCTCCTGTCCCTTCCATCACAAGCCCCTCTGCCTTCCCTCTCACGCCCAGATGGCTGCCCACGTGGTTTTCTCCCTCGGGCTGGGCACTTGCCTCCCTCCACCCCCTCCAGAGCCGTGCTCCCTGCATCACTCCCTTTTCAGCATCTTCAGTCCCCTTCCTCCCCAGTTCCTTCCATTCTGACACAAACACACACTCCCCCATCTTTGTCCCTCTCCCCATCAAGCTGCTGTTCTGAGTCTCGTTCCCAGGAGCTAGGGTTGAGCACTTACTGCCTGCCAGCCCTGGGCTGCGTGCCCATCTCGTTCAACCCCGATGACAGCCCTCGTGCAAACGCACCATACAAGTGCTGAGCCAGCCAGGGCTAGGAGAGGCCAAGGGTCTTGGCCGAGGTCGCACAGCGGCAGACCCCACGCCACAGCCCAGACTCTCTTCTCCAGGCCCAGTGTGTTCCCGCCACTATCTCTACCAGAGTTGTTCAGGCAGTGCGCGCGGACGAAGTGAGAGCCGCACAAAGCTAGACGGGGCAGAGAGAGGGTGTGTTTGTGTGACTGGGAAGTGCAGGGTGGAGCCAGCCCGGACCCTCCAGGAACGCGATGTCATCCATGGCTGGCTCCGGGCTCTTTGTCTCTCTGTAGTGACCTCATTTTCTCCCTGCAGTTGGGGTGGGGGTGGCCACAGGCGACTCCCGAGTGACTTCAACCTGGCCTCGGCCTGGCTGAGCAGCCCCAGGGCGGTCCAGCAAGATCTGAATGAATGCGTACAGAGCCGCAGAGAAGGCCTGCGATTGGTGGCTCCGGGCAGGCTGTGGAGGCGGGCGGGAGGGCAGCAGGGGCTGGGCTGCTGGGCCTGGCAGCCGTTCCAGAGCCATATGGCAGTGGGCACTTCTCTGAAGGCGATGCCGATGACTGCCAATATGAGAAGAAAAGGGGAGGGGCTGGGAGGCCCAGGAAACCACAGGTGGCTGTCACCCGATGGGAGGAGGCACAGAGGGACTGGGGAGGGGGAGGGGTGGATTGCAGCTGGATCCCCAAGGGCTGCACCGGTCGCCTTTTCCTGGGGGCAGGAGGTGGGGGAGTCCACTTGTTCCTCCCCACACTCACTCATACCCAGCAGGCGTTTCTCATGCGTCTGCTCTCAGCCTGGCCCTCTTCTGGGCACTGGGGTGACTGAGGTGAGCGGTCCCTGCCAGTGGCCCTTGCTTATCCGCTGTGAAAGAGAAAACAGAGCTGCAGGCTCGGGGTCCCCACCACCATGAGAGGTGCTCCCTCCGACGGGCAGGTGGCATCTGCCGGGGAGGAGGGCTTGCGAGCTGGCCCGCCTGAGACCTCCCCACGGCCTTCCTCCTCCTCGTCCTCGCAGGTGCCTTCCTCGTGCCCTACTTCCTCATGCTGGCCATCTGCGGCATCCCCCTCTTCTTCCTGGAGCTCGCCCTGGGTCAGTTCTCCAGCCTGGGACCCCTGGCCGTGTGGAAAATCAGCCCCCTCTTCAAAGGTGAGGCCTCCGTGGTGGCACACACCCCATCCCACCCCCTCGAGTTCCAGGCAGGCAGGGACGAGAAGCCCAGAGAAGCTCAGAAACGTGGAGCCTGCTGGAGGCCCCACAGCACAGCCTCCCACGCTGCCCCGCAGGTGCTGGCGCGGCCATGCTGCTCATTGTAGGCCTGGTGGCCATCTACTATAACATGATCATCGCCTACGTGCTCTTCTACCTCTTCGCCTCCCTCACCAGCAACCTGCCCTGGGAGCACTGTGGCAACTGGTGGAACACAGACCTCTGCCACGAGCACAGGGGGGCCCAGGACCGCAACGGGGCGCTGCCCCTCAACCTCACCAGCACCGTCAGCCCCAGCGAGGAGTACTGGAGGTCAGGGGGCCTGGGCCGGCAGCTGTCTGGGGGTGTGGGGAGGGGGTGCGGAGACTCTGCAGGGGGGCCCAGAAAGCTGCGTGCAGTGCTGGTCCAAGTGGACCCCACATCCTACCCCCAGCACTTCACCCGACCAGCTGCCTGATCTTGAACTTGGACTTGGCTTCTGCTGCTTTGTCTTTAGCATAGGGATGATGAGCGCGATGATTTCAGAAGGCTGTGGTGAGGTGGGAAGGAAGAGGTGCATACAAATTGTGCGGTCCGTGTAGGGGTTCGTACGTGCTCAGCAAGGACCAGCTGTTGCTGCCAGTGATGGCGACACCCTGGCATCTGTCACGGGGCTGATCGTAGCATCCACCTCTAGGAAGCAGTCCAGCCATTGACGCGGTCATTCACTCGTGAGCAGCAGCTACAGTATCCACAGGCGGAAAGCACTTGGCAGCACGGGGATGTAGATGATCTCAGCTTAGTCTAACAGGAGAGACGAGCCGATCGCAGAGTAAGGGCTGGATGTGAGCATTACCCAAGGCAACGCGGGTGAAATGGTTATCACAGCGCCAGGCGCCCTGTGAGCCCCGGGAATGCTGGGTGTCTGGTGGCCCGGCTAGTCCTCAGCCTGTCCCCTTCCCCACTCGACAGCTCAGAAAACGAGTCCAGAGCTTGCTTAGTAGTGAGTGCTGACATCAAGGACTCCTGATTCCTGATCCTGTTCTGGAATTTTCTCAGGTGGCCTGCCTGGTTCCCGAGTTGGGACTTGGGCTGCCCAGAGAACCTAGATCCGAGAGCCTTATTCCTGCACCTGCAAAGGGCTGCTCTTTGGGATTTTGCCCCCGGTGGGCCCTGTGTCTCCAGCACGCATGCGCTGCGCAGTTCACTCGGTTGCTCAGTTCAAGTCCATCTGCAGTGCCTGCACCCGCTGACGAGCGTGTCTGCAGCTTGCAGCCCAGGAACTTGATGTGACGTCTCCATGGCGATGCCACGGCCCACTGCCTCGGCCTGGGTTGCAGGCAGGAGGCACACAGCACTGGCAAGAGGGCTTAACTGCAGCCAGTTTAGCAAAGGCTCCATCAGTGACCAGCAGTGGGAAGCACTGTTAGTGCCTCTAAACCAAGGAGGCAGGCGAGGGACGAGGGGCGAAGGAAACCGTGGGAGAGGGGATGCCCACCGAGGGCAGTGGCTGCAGAAACGCACAGCCATGGCCAGCCCCCCAATGGGGTGTGTACTTGTGCATGCAAACACCCAGAACCCTCATTCCTCCCACCCTCCAGTCTCCTGCTGTCGCCAAACCCAAGTGGGAGCCCAGGAGGAAGGGAGGCTGGATGCTGGGGCAGGAGAGGCCATCCTCCCAGGAGCAGAGCCTAGGCAGAAGGGTGGAGAGGGCTGGAGCCCTGAACCCTGCTCTACAGAGCAGGGCAGCGGGGGCCACTCCCTCCGGCCTTTGTCTCCCACAGCCGCTATGTCCTCCACATCCAAGGCAGCCAGGGCATCGGCAGTCCCGGGCAGATCCGCTGGAACCTGTGCCTCTGCCTGCTGCTGGCCTGGGTCATCGTCTTCCTGTGCATCCTCAAGGGGGTGAAGTCCTCGGGCAAGGTGAAGTCGGGGTGGCCCTGGAGGCTGGGGGGGGGGTCGGCTGGGGGGGGGCTTCCTGGAGGAGGCAGGCACCTTGGAGGGTTCATCCAGAGTTTGTGGAATTGCTCACATGGGAGAAAGGGTATGATTCAGGGCTCTCGGAGATGTGAGTGACCCGGGTCCAGTTGTCACAGTCTTGGACGCCTGGAGGGTGTGTGTCGGGCACAGCAGGGGCTGCTGGTTCCTTGGATGCTCTCAGGAATCTGCCTCTCTCGGTCTCTGGGCAACGCTCTCTTCTGCACTGGCTTCCTTCTTCACAAGGCTAGCTGCTCTGGGTTCTCTCTCTGCCCAGTTTGCAAATGTCCCGGAATCCGGTCTCCTTGGGTCAGCGGGGCTGAACCGCTGTCTGTGGCTGGGAGGCTGCAGCACTCTGCTCAGCCCAGCCTGGATCACGTGCCTACCCCTGGGGCTGGGGACAGGATCAGTGTCGTTTGGAGAAAGTTGGGGCCCTGTGAGCAGAAGCAGACAGACTGAATACTGGGAGACGAAGCCACGCATGTCCATGTTAGGGGGTGGAGGCACAGGAAGGGCCCTCGGGCTGTCTGGGAGGCGTGCACAAGGAGAGCCACTCAAAGCACAGAACAGGAGAGAGCCATCTGGCGAGGGCTGAGGGGTCCTCGGCGTCACAGCTGGGCAGTGGGCAGGTGGAGGCTGGAATGCACCTGCTGCGGGAGTGGCTGGAGCGGAGGGGGATGAGGGAGGACCACGAGCAGCTGGGGCAGGTCAGGTGTCTGACAGCCGCGTGCAGTGCTTGGTGGGGGGCAGGCATGGAGGAGGAGGTGGCCTGGACCAGAGAGTGGCAAGGGAGGGGCATTTGGGACAGCCTTGGGAAGCAACTGCCGACGACGGGCCAGATGCATGGAGGGAGGACAAAAGAGTGGAGGGAGGAGCATCCTGGACGATGATCCGGGCGTGGAGCACCCCAGGCTGGAGAGGCGAAGGACTGAGCAGGGTCTGGGGCAGAGGTACAGCATGGGAAGCTAGCGTCTCATGCCATGAGCTCCCGTGTGCCGCCCACAGGTGGTGTATTTCACAGCCACGTTCCCCTACCTCATCCTGCTCATGCTGCTAGTCCGTGGAGTCACCCTCCCTGGGGCCTGGAAGGGCATCCGGTTCTATCTCACCCCCCAGTTCCACCACCTGCTGTCTTCCAAGGTGAGACCCTCAGGAGGGCTGGGGCGCAGAGGGAGGAGTCGGCTGGGCCCAGGACAGGCAATCGTGTTCGCTGGGAGGAGTAGGGGCAGGGGCCAGGAGTCCCCCAGTGCTCAGCCCCAGGGCCAGGCTCATTCACTGAGTCCAACCGTCCTTTGACATAGATGCTGTTCTCTTCGTTTTGCAAAGGAAGAACCTGAGGTCCCAAAGGGTTCATGGGAAGCTTAAGGTCGCACGGCCAGGGAGTGTCGGATCCCAGATCCCAAGGGAGACCTTGGTGACAACGCTGACAGCGAGCATGCTGACTCTGTGCAGGCATTTTAAGTCATTATGTCATCTCTCCCACCGCCAGCACGAGGCGGGCACTCTTCCTATCTGCCCTGTTGTGGACCAGGGACCTCTGGTCCAGCAAGGTGGTGGGGCTTGGCCAGCCTGCACAGCTGGACAGCAGCAAGGCTGGGGTCCAATGCCAGGCCCCTCTGACCGACTCCAGGGAGGAAATGAATGGGTCACACAGGCTCATTGTTCACACGAATCCACCGGACAGTGGGCCTCCGGCATTGCTTCCTCCAGAACTGGACCAAGATAGAGACCCCTTTCCAGATGCTGGGTGGGCAGCTGAGGCCCGATGTCCCCTGGGAGCCAGGCTCCGCCTCACTCCGCCTGTCACCTGGGGCCAGCCCTTCCTCTCTGCCCTCCCTCATCCATCCCTGGCACAGGTGTGGATCGAAGCTGCCCTGCAGATCTTCTACTCCCTGGGCGTGGGCTTCGGGGGTCTGCTCACCTTTGCCTCCTACAACACGTTTCACCAGAACATCTACCGGTCAGTGCCCACTGCCTCCAGCCCCTGGTGGCCAGGGAGGGCCTGGCAGTTGAGGGTGCAGCCAGCTCACCATGGCCTGTGATTGGACTTCTCCTGGTAGAGACACCTTCATCGTCACCCTGGGCAACGCTGTCACCAGCATCCTGGCTGGCTTCGCCATCTTCTCCGTGCTGGGCTACATGTCTCAGGAGTTAGGCGTGCCTGTGGACCAAGTAGCCAAAGCAGGTGAGCAGGTGGCCAGGCACTGGGGTGTGGGGTCGAGCTAGGGAGTGTGTGTGTGTGTGTGCGCGCACCTGTGCACATGTGCCTGTCCTCATGGGTGTCTAGGTACCGGCATGCACCAGGCCAGGTGTGTACCTGAATGTACATTAACCTGAGGCTGGAGTTCCTGTATGAGATGGGCTTGTGTCTTGTTTACCCAGTGAATCATGTCCTGTGCTAGATATCTGCGTGGAAGGGACTCAAGTCAGTCCACCCTGCACTAGTGGGTGTGCGTAAGGACCAGGGTTTTTTTTTTTGTTTTGTTTTGTTTTTTAATTTTTGACAGGCAGAGTGGACAGTGAGAGAGAGACAGAGAGAAAGGTCTTCCTTTTTGCCGTTGGTTCACCCTCCAATGGCCACCACGGCTGGCGCGCTGTGGCTGGCACACCACGCTGATCCGATGGCAGGAGCCAGGGGCTTCTCCTGGTCTCCCATGGGGTGCAGGGCCCAAGCACTTGGGCCATCCTCCACTGCACTCCCTGGCCACAGCAGAGAGCTGGCCTGGAAGAGGGGCAACCGGGACAGGATCGGTGCCCCGACCGGGACTAGAACCTGGTGTGCCGGCGCCGCAAGGCGGAGGATTAGCCTAGTGAGCCGCGGCGCCGGCCTAAGACCAGGGGTTTTTAAAACGGCTCATGGAGGGCCGGCGCCGCAGCTCACTTGGCTAATCCTCCGCCTGCGGCGCCAGCACCCCAGGTTCTAGTCCTGGTTGGGGCGCCGGGTACTAGTCTGGGTTGCTCCTCTTCCAGTCCAGCTCTCTGCTGTGGCCCAGGAGGGCAGAGGAGGATGGCCCAAGGGCTTGGGTCCCCGCACCCGCATGGGAGACCAGGAGAAGCACCTGGCTCCTGGCTTCAGATCAGCGCCGGCCGTAGTGGCCATTAGGGGAGTGAACCAATGGAAGGAAGACCTGTCTCTCTCACTGTCTAACTCTGCCTGGCAAAAAATAAATAAAAATAAAACAGAAAGCTCATGGAAAAACGTGTGTTGTAAAGAAGCTGTGTGTGGATTTCAGAATGTTCTACACCAAAACAAGCTGATCTTTTAATTTCTTTCCACAAACTTGTTGAAGCCCTCACGTGTGTCCTGGAGACTAACTGGGCAGAATTACTACAAAAGTATATTCTCAGGGGGTTTGCGTTTTGGTCCTGTGTTGATTTGTGTACTCATTAAGTCTTTCTTGATTAAAGATTACTTACTTATTTGAAGGGCAGAATGACAGAAAGAGATGGAGAGTTCCTCCATCTGCTGGTTCATTCCCCCAAAGGCCGCAACGGCCAGTTGGGCCAGGCCGAAGCCAAGAGCCAGGAACTCCAACCTGGTCTCCCTTGTGAGTGGCATGGACCAGAGTACCTGGGCCATGCTCCTCTATCTTCTGCGGCACGCTAGCCGAGAAAGGAGCCGAATCAGAAACGGAGCATCCAGGACCGGGACCAGCACTGGTGCGGGATGCCAGCATGGCAAGGGGCAGCCTGGCACTGTGTCCCCGCGCTGGCCCCATGAGCTCATTCGCTCTCATCTAGGACCACGTCCTAGAAGTCAAGAAAGCGTCAGAAGCATGCATTCAGCACTAATTTCTGGGTTGCACTAATGGGCGCGTGCAAGTGGACTTGAGTGCATGTGTGTGTGTGTGTGTGTATGTGCGCATGCGTGCATGTGAGGGCCTACGCGTGCCCCACTGCTGACCCCGTGTGCCCCGGGCCTAGGCCCCGGCCTGGCCTTTGTCGTCTACCCACAGGCCATGACCATGCTGCCTCTGTCGCCTTTCTGGTCTTTCCTCTTCTTCTTCATGCTGCTGACTCTAGGCCTGGACAGCCAGGTGAGCCCTGGCTGTGGCAGTGGGCGGGGTCTCTGGGGGGAGGGGCAGAATGCTGACTCCCAGCCTCCGGCCCTCTCCAGTTTGCCTTTCTGGAGACGATCGTGACAGCGGTGACGGATGAGTTCCCGTACTACCTACGGCCCAAGAAGGCCGTGTTCTCAGGGCTCATCTGCGTGGCCATGTACCTGATGGGGCTGATCCTCACCACGGACGTGAGTGGCGCTGCAGGGAGGACGTGGGCCACGTGGGGTGAGGCATTCGGCCCCAGCAGCGGCTCTGCCGCCTGTTCCCTACCCTGGGCCCTGTCTCCTGAAGGGGGTGAATAGGGTGGGAGCCTCACTCCTGCGCTTGCTGAGTGGTCTCAGACTTGCCCACCCAGGGCCTGATTTTCGCATCAGTAACAGGGCTAGCAGGATGCGGGCTGTAGACTCAGAGGAGAAGGTGCCCGTGCAGGGCGAGGCAGGTTAGGCAGACGTGGCGCCGACGTGGTGAGCTGCGGGGACCCCAGCATCGCCGTTTGTGTTGCAGGGGGGCATGTACTGGCTGGTCCTCCTGGACGACTACAGCGCCAGCTTCGGGCTCATGGTGGTGGTGATCACCACGTGCCTTGCCGTCACCAGGGTGTATGGTGAGAAGGGCTTGGGTGGCAGTTGAGGCTCCCCACGGTGGGAGACTGGGGGCCGACCCTGCAGCCCCCCTGCACCTGCGTTCCAGGTGGGGGCACTTGGGGCGCAGGAGGGGCTGTGCGGGGGCTGCGGGTGGGCCATTCCTCCTCCTTGCCCTGTGCAGGCATCCAGAGGTTCTGCCGGGACATCCACATGATGCTGGGCTTCAAGCCGGGCCTCTACTTCAGGGCCTGTTGGCTGCTCCTGTCCCCAGCCACGCTCCTGGTAATGGCCGTGGGAGGGAGGGGTGCTGACCGGGGCTGGGATTGACAGCAGGAGTCCCTCCTGGGCGCCAGGATCCTGGTCTACCTCGGTCTCCCCGATGTCCCAGGTTCCACAGCAGCACTGGGCCCAGCTCTGCTGGGTTTGGTTGGCGAAGTGGGTGGGGGTTCCCCAGTCCTCAGGGCCTGGTTCTTGGGGTTGGAGCTGGGGTTGGGTCAACATGGAACGGGGCTGCTAGCCGAGACCCGCAGAGGCCGCTGGGCACCTCGGGCTCTGGGACAGCTCAGCATGCTGGGGTGGGGCACTCCGGGCTGGGTACTCGGGGCCCACCATGGTGCCCCAAGTCCCTGTCCCCCCATGTGGCAGGCCTTGCTGGTGTACAGCATTGTCAAGTACCAGCCTTCCGAGTACGGCAGCTACCGCTTCCCCGCCTGGGCCGAGCTCCTGGGCATCCTGATGGGCCTGCTGTCCTGCCTCATGATCCCAGCCGGCATGCTGGTGGCCGTGCTGCGAGAGGAGGGCTCGCTCTGGGAGGTGAGCCAGCCCCCGCCCCCGCCCAGCCCCCGCTGCCTGGGTTCAGGTCCCAGGCCTCCACTTCCCACCAGCATGACCTTGGCCATGGAACCGTCTCTGAGACCCAAGGGGTAGTTACTATCTGTAGGCATGGAGCATAGAAGCAATAGCACTTCACAAGGGAACCCAAAACCCAAAACCCGGAAGACAGGAATAGAGTGGTGCCGTGGGGGTCCGGGCAGACCTCCAAGGAAGCACCGGACCTGGCCGCATGGACAGGGAGAAGGGTGCTCCAGGCAGAAGGGCAACAGGTGCCAAGGCCCTGAGGCAGGGGGCACTCGTGTCTGAGACCAGCCAGGAGGCCTCCGTGCCTGGAGCAGAGGGAAGGTGGCAGGAGCCAAGAGAGGGAGAGAGGCCAGGCCGTGGAGGCCATGGTCAAGGCTCTGGGTCCCATTCTGAGCCAGAGAAGCCACTGGCAGTCCCTGAGCGGTGGGAAGTGCGCCCCTAGCACATGGGAAGCAGTGCCACCGTGCACCGAGGCTGCCCTGTCACCACCCGAGACCCTGCCCACTGCGGGCCTCACCTCCTGTCAGCCGATTCGTTTCCTTAGGGCTGGGGAGCGCTTCTCCCTGGTGGGGCAGGCAGAGGCCCTGGAGTGCGGTCTGAGGAAGGAGGAAGTCGGGACTGTCCAGGCTGAGTCATCATTAGTCAGCTCCCTCCTTCCACGCAGCTGGGACTCCGAGAGGACAAGGTCACTGTCAGAACGAGGCAGGAGGTCAGGGCTGGGAGGGACCAGAAGGGCGGCTGCAGTCCGGCTTCAGACCCCTGGGTCCACGGCTCTTTCCCAAGAGCCCCTGCCTCCGTAGCGCCAAGTAGTTAACCCCAGAGCAGTTTCTGGAGGCCTGCCACCCATCCACATGACAGCCTCCGTTCCCAGGACCCTTACCGCAACCTAGGAGGGACAGGGAGGCGGAGCACACAGAGCTCCGGTTACCACCCAAAGGCCACGGTGTGTGCGTGGCAGGGCAGGATTTGCACAGAGATGCAGGCAGTGCTCCCTGGGGGACGTCCTGGGGTTGCTGCAAGGACTCTGCCAGCTCAGTTCCCCGCCGGGCACGGTAGGCGCTCCCTGACCGCCGCCGCTTTGCCCTCCGCCCTCGCCTGTGCAGCGGCTCCAGCAGGCCAGCCGGCCGGCCATGGACTGGGGCCCATCGCTGGAGGAGAACCGGACAGGCATGTATGTGGCCACGCTGGCCGGGAGCCAGTCACCCAAGCCGCTGATGGTGCACATGCGCAAGTACGGCGGCGTCACCAGCTTCGAGAACACGGCCATCGAGGTGGACCGCGAGATTGCTGAAGAGGAGGAGGAGTCTGTAATGTGAGGCAGGAGGCAGACGGACAGGAGGCCCTGCTGGGAGCCCTCGAAGGGCGACCCTGCCCTCTGAGGTTGTGAGAGGGTGGGAGGTCACTGCAGTGGTGCCAGTCCCCCCATCAAGTCCCCGCTGCAGCGCTGCCCCATCAGGTCCCCTACATACGCACACACGCACGTGCACCCGTGCAGAGCTGGGGATGACCCAGCTCAGCCCCCACCCTGCAGACAGACACACTGAGGCCAGGAGCGAGGCGCTGGCCCAAGGTCACATGGTACAGGGGATGTGACCCAGGCCTCCTGACCACCAGCCCTCTTTCCCATGGGACAGCTCATCTCTGTCCAGGCCTGCCCCTCCCTCTCTTGGGAGCCCATGCCCGCACACCCAGGTGTCGGGGGTTGGTCAGTTAAGTGGGAAGAAAGAACCCATAGCCTCCTGTGTGCAGGCCCGGTTTCTTGAAAGAGGCGGGGGCTGGGGGCCCTGGAGGATGGGGAAGGCCTGAAGACAGAGCAGGAGGAGGGCAGGCTGAGGCGCCTCCGGGCAGGAGCTGCCAGCGGAGCCAGGAGGAGGCCGAGCTGTCTGGGGCGGACACGGCCATGTCAGGAGGAAGAACTGTGGGTGGGCGGGCCAGGGGTGCTGGGGTGGGTGGGGACTTGCATGGGAGTAGGGTCCAAGCAGGAGGACCGGGGGCACAGGGTGGAGGTGGGAGGCCTGCGGAGGGCAGACAGGAGGTATAAACGGCCTGGGTAGGGTGCTACGGTTGGGGTATGGAAGAAAGGAGAAGGGCCCATACCTTCAGCCCTGTACCAGGGCTCGGCTGTGGAGGTGGCCTTAGGAGTCGCAGCCAGGCCCCAGGCCCCCTCTGCTCCTTCCTCCCAGCCTTCGCTGTCTCCTCCAGCTCTGGCACTGCTGGGAAGTTGGCTTTGACCATGAGTGACCAGGGCAACCAAGGGACTTGGAGATGGCCCCGCATCCTGCTCCGGAGCACGGGTCCTGGAGCCCATGAGAGGGCAGAGGCAGAGAGGCAGCCCGCAGTGACCGGGGGCGGGTGCAGGTGTACCTAATCGGGGCTCCCGCACGCGGCCCTCCCCACAGGGCAGGGCGCCCTCGTGCAGCTGCAGCCGGGCCCGGGGCCCTGGCTCTCTCCTGGCGCCACCCCAACCCATCTGTCCTGTGTTGGTTGATTGTTAATAAAACCAAATGAGGTCATCCTCCGGATCCTGACTCCTTACAACCGAGAGCAAGAAGCGGCTGCACGGGGCACCAACAGTTTGCCTGGACAGGTGAGGCTGCTGGGGCTCAGCTGCCTCCTGTTGTGGTGTGCTCCTTGCTTCTCACACCTGCTGTGGGTTTCCCTAAGGCAGCGTGGTGGTGGTGGTGGTGGTTGGAGATGTAGGGGAAGGCACTCGCTCAAGGCTACCTAGCCAAGGCAGGCAGGCAGAGTTGTGTGGGGAACATCCCCATCCCCTACAGGGGCCCCTGCTGGCTCCAGCTCCCTCCGTCTGGGAAGCAGGTGAGGGCTGGAGCTCCAAGTCCAAGGTTGGGAGGAGCCAAGAGTTTCCCAGGCCTGCAGAATTTCCGGGTTCCACCCACCCCCTCCTGGCAGGGCCTTGTCATATAAAAGAGTCCCAGGGCCTTTCAAATGCGAGGCCCGGGTGTTTGCAAAGGCTTTGATTGGGGGTGGGAAGGAAGGGCGGCATATTGAGATATTAATAAATTCCCCCTGACAAAGGCCATGCCCCCTGCAGCCCTCTGTGTGGGGATCTGGGTGACAGAAAGGCTTGTCTGCGGACGGCTGTGGCTGGAAGAATGGCCTCCCCGGCTCAGGTGCTGCCCCCTACTGGCTGGCAGGTCCCTGGCACTGGGCCTGCTCCCAGCATCCTGCGTGGGAGGAGGCGCCCTGGGCCCCAGCACTGGCCAGCCCCCCAAGTCCCAAGTGGGAGGCTAGAGGGGCCTCGGGGTCTGCACCCTGCCTCTGTTCCTGTGCCCCCACCCGCACCCCACCCTGCCCTGGACCGTGGACCCGTGCTGTCCTCGCTGGCCCTGTCTTCCAGTCTTTGCTTCCTCCGTTTCCACTGCTCGCAGACAACACGTCCTGCAGCGCCAGCCCCCTCCTCCCTCAGCGGGGAGCAGAGCGGTGGGTGGTGAGCAGGGCAGCTGACCCTCTGGGAGTGCGGTGGGGACTGCGGAGCAGGGGAGAGGAGAGCACGCCTGACTTCAGAGACTCGGATCCAGGTGCCAGATCCCCTGGCTTGGGAAGAGCAGCCGGAAGTCTGAAGGTTTACGAGAAATTTCCCAGTTTGAAATGTGGGCGACTGATTCAAAAGATGTGAAATGGGTGGAGCGCACAGCCCAGTGGGCTGAGCCTCTGACTGGGACGTCCACACCAGGGTGCTGGGAGCGAGCCCCACCTCCTCTGCTGATCCAGCTTCCTGCTCATGTGCGCCCTGGGACGCAGCAGGGTGTGGCTCACGTACTTGGGTCCCTGCCACCCACGTGGGAGACCCAGATGGAGCTCCTGGCTCCTGCCTTCAGCTTGGTCAAACCCCTGGCTGTTGCAGGCATTTGGGGGATGAACCAGTGGATGGAAGACCTACCTCTCTCTCTCTCTCTCTGCCTCTCTTTTTCTGTCATTTTGCCTTTCAAGTAAATCAATCCTAAAAATAAGAAAACAGGAAGCAGTGGGACTCAGGACCTGTGCCCTCCCTGTGCTGGCCGGCTACTCTGCAGACATGGGGTTGAGCAGCGAGCGGCCCTGGGAGGCAGGGGTGCCATGGAGGTGCCCAGGGCCCTGCAGTCCTAGGTGTTCCTGCCGCGAGGGTCTGAATCTGCAGTCACTTCCAACAAACATGGCGAGCAGGGGGAGGGCTCCTCTTCACACCACTGGGGGGCAGCCAGAGTCCCAGGGTCAGGCGAGGGTCAGCAGACCCCAGGGGTCCCTCAGTTCCCCCGCCCATGACCCTTGTTCCCACAGCCAAGTTCATTTCCATACTGTAGCCCAGCCTGGCCCAGTGCTTTCCAGCCTGCCCCCTTGTCTTGGCTGCCACCTGCTGGCGTCCCAGGCATCCTTTAGGTCCCTCCTCCGGGCACCGTCCTCGCTTCCCCAACCAGAGGTGGACGCCTGGAGTCCGCAGGGAGTCAGACTCAAGCCCACTGCTCCGCAGGCTGTGTGGTCAGGACTCTCGCCTGGAGCTCCGGGCCACAGCAGCTGTTCAGCCACACGCACCCCACCCCGGGGAGGCCACTCGGCCCCTCTCGGCTGAGTTTCTTCCCCCTGCAGCATGGGGAATGACAACGCCTCCTTTGTGGCAGCACCGTCCTGGGCTGGGGTGATGTGAGGCCCCCAGCCCAGGCCTGGCCTCGGTGGGCATACGGCACACGTCTGTGTGTGTCCATGGCCCCAGCCCCACCCACAGCCCACTACTGCCTCCAGCAAATTGCATTTCCTCCACCTCCAGGCTGCCCCAATGACCCCTCCAAGCTGGATCATGGCTTCGTGCCTAGGAGCAGCAAGCTGCAGGCAGGGGCAGGTTAGCCTGGTGGTTGAAGCCTCTGTTAAGGTACTGCGTCTCACACTGGAGTACCTGGGTTCGATTCCTGGCTCAGCTCCTAAGTTCAGCTTCCTGCTGCTTTGTACCCGGGAAGGCAGTGGTGATAGGTCAAGTAGTTTGGTCCTTCTCTCTCCATGTGGGAGACTTAGATGGAGCTCCTGGCTGTTGCACTCATTAGGAGCGTAAACCAGTGGATGAGAGCATGCGCGCTTGTTCGCTCGCTCGCTCGCTCGCTCTCTCTCTCTGACTCTCAGATAAATACATTTAAAAGCAAAACAAAACTCTGGGCAGTTTTCTGTTGGCTTTGGGTAGAATCAGCCAAGGGTTAAGAGTTGCAGGCCACTGATCCCGCGTGACCCTTGGGTGTGGAGCCTCGGGGTCTGTGGCTCATTTTTTGCTGCTGGCTCATGGAAAGTCCGGCTCTTCGAGCCCCAGGCTACTCCCTGTGGGCCTGAGGCCCGGCCGACGCTGGTCCAGGGCCAGCCCGGGGCCGGCTGCCCTGCCAGTCCTTGGCCAGCAGCCCCTGGGCTACGCCTCCACGTGACTTCCTGCAGCCTTGGCCTTGCCCCCCATTCCCGGGGACAGAGCACCCCCCAGGCCCCCTCGGTCTCCATGCTTTTTGTTCCGCAGCCCCGGGGAGCTGCAGCCAGGAGGACCCCAGGCAGACTTGCTTGTCTGCGGGTCACAGGCCAGTCTGCCGCTTCGGATCCGTGGCACCCAGCGTCCGCGGTGTTAAGCAGAGGCGGGGATCCCTGCACAGAGGGCCACAGAGGACCCCACGGATGCTCCTGCCCAGGCTCTGGCCGGATGCCAGCGTTCACGAGTGGGACGTTGACGGGCACCCAGATGGAGCCAGGTTCAGCACTACATGCCTTGGAGGCTGGGCCTGCCTGGCCCTTCAGAAGTAAAAGGGGCTGGGGGAGAGCAGTGGGCTCGACAGGGTGCCTAGGGCTGTGCTGTGGGCCTGCCGGGGTGGGCGGCAGCACCCCTTCCTCGGAGATGGCCTTGGTCTGGCTCAGTCGCTGGGAGCCCTGGTGCTTTCTCCCAGCAGCAGCAGGAGGAGGGTGCAGAGTGGGAGTGGGCACGACAAGACGATGGTCTGTGCCCCAGGCTTGGCTTTGGCCTTGGTGCTGCGGACCACGCTCAGGGTCTCCGAGAGCTCTGGGGCTTGGAGTGGTGGGAGTTGGTGGCAAGGAGGGACCTACAGGCTGTGCTGAGCTCACTGAGTCAGGGAAGTGGGGAGCCTGGGGTGGGGCGGCTTGGCAGATAACCGTGGGAACCGGGGACAGGCGCTCCACGCAGGGTTCCCAAACCTGGATACCAGTGAAATGACAGCTGCCGGGACCCCTGTCTGGCACCTGGCCTGCTCCCCCCACCGACTCCCATACCCAAAGATCCTGGGCTCATAGTGGCACCAGGGAGGAAACTGAGGCCCAGTTGGGGGCCTGACCCAAGCAAGGGTGCATGGGAGAGAGTGGTGAGCACCCCTTCCTCCCGGAGAGACAGGGGGCCTGGCTCCAGCCCCGTCACCCCTCCCCCCCTTGAGGCTCTGGGCCAGGCTGCCCTGAGGAAGTGCTCCCAGAGACCTTGGCAGCCCTGGGTGGAGCAGGAAGGGCAGTTCCCACAAGAGCATACCTGCCCCACCTTGTGGGCACCTGCTGGGGGGCATTTCCCAAGGTTTTCTGTGAGGCGGGGCTGGGGAGAGCCACGTCACCTGCTGGGGCCCTCCCATACCCTGGAAGGTCTGAGCCCATCTGGGCTCCCTCTGCCCTCTGACCCCTCTGCCCCCTCCCCCCCAGCCTACTCTGTCCCCCCTGCCAGCAGCCCCGCTGTTCTGGGCTGTCAGCCCCTGCCTTACCCCATGCTCCCCACACTGAGCATCTCCGCAGAGCCCACCCAGCCCATCACGGACTCTCTCCTTCCCCCCCCACCCTCCGGGCTTTGGTGCACTTTGCACTGCCAGGTCCCGCCCCCGTCCCAGCCGGCATAGACTGCTTATTCTCAGAGCATCTCTCGCTGTCTGGGACGGTGTCAGGGGCTCCTGGGGGCCAGACCCAAGGAGTCTTCGCAGAGCCAAGCCAGCTGCAGGAACAGGGAACAGGCTTTTCCCATGGCTGGGAGACCAGCTCTCCCGGCCCACCCCCACCCCGGGGCCCCTGGAGCAGTGCAGGCTCCTGTTCAGGGAATGAAGAGAGTGACCGTGACAGCCTGAGAGGGGTACACCAAGGCCTGTGAGCGCTGTGTCCTAGAGAAGCCTCCTGGCCTGAGTGTCATTGTCATCTTTAACAGTGCTGATGTAACAGGGACAGGATGTGTGGGGAAAGCACCTGGTGAGCTATAATGCATCAAGCTCCTGTGAGATAACGGCAGTGTTTTAGGTGGAGTGAGTGCTTTCTGAGAATTCAATGTTATTTCTCAAAATCAGCATGGTAGCCGCACAGAGGTCAAGGAGGGCCTGTAACGCGCTCCTGTGCTGCCACCTGCTGGCCAGTACCTGCAATGGCCGTCCAAGCCCTCAAGCCTTTGTGCACCTCCTGGGCTGCAGTATCAGTGCCAGGTGAGGGCAGAGCTGGAAGAAGCCCTGGCGCCCCTGTCTGCCAGCTCCAGAGCGAGATACAAACACAAGCCCCCAGGTATCTCTGCTCTCTCAGCCCAGGCTCTCACTGCCAAGTTCCTCACACATGCAAGGGGCACCTCTCTTAGGCACCCCTCGGGACCACACCAGCCACAGCCTGGAAAGCACTGCTGATGTGGGGAAGTGGGAGGCCTGGGTGGCCGGAGACAGGACTGTGGGCTCTAGTGGGCTCGTGCCCTTGGCCTTGTGGAATCCACGCCTCGGAGAGGGGCATGGCTTAGGGTGACGCTGTCCTCTGGCCCGCCTGCGGCTGTCCCAATTTTAGCTCTGATGATCTTGCATCAGCATCCTGGGGCCGGTGGTCACTCTCCTGCGGCCAGCCGAGGGGCAAAGCCTCCGCATCATCACCTGGCCAGTAGCTCCTCTCAGGCTACTGCACTCCGCAGCCTGAGGCCCCTGCCCCAAGCACTTGGCCCACAGGTGTGCTGGTGGAGAGAGAGAACCTGCAGCCCCTTGTCCCCTGTTCTTTAAACCGCTTCCAGGAGCTCTGAGGCCTGGGGGCTTGACTCTGAGAAGAGAAGGGGTGAGGCAGGGGGCTTTGGAGTAACATCCTCGAAGTACCAGGAAAACTGGGGCCTGCAGAAGAACCTTGCCCCCCGTGAGAGAGAGCCATCAGCCGGGCTACCCCTATCCACCGCTTGCCCCGCTGAAGGGCACACCTGGGAGGAAGCTGCCTCCCGCCCAGCCCCGATCCCAAGGCCAGGGCACGCGGTCCGGATGCAATCCCTCGGTGACTGGCTCTGCCTCGAGCACCTGCCCCCAGGGGGTCCAGTCTGGACAAAGGCCAGGACTTACTGGTCCATGCGGGAGACCTGGGACAGGAAGCAAATACTTCCCACGGGAGTTCACAGAAGTTTTCAGCTATTTATTGCACTGAAAACACCAAGAATAAAACAGACGCCCCATCTTCCCTCCCCGCCCCACCCCCAAGAGCAGAAATTTTGAGCAGTGGTCATTCAAGTTCACAGCCACGTATTTAAAAAAAAAAAAAAAGAAAAGAAAAGAAAAGAAGAAAAAAAAAAAAGACCTTAAACAAACCCCCAAATAGTAACAAAGAAACCAGCATGGGGAGTCCGGCAAACACATCCCCGCAAAAGGGTCTCCCTCGGAGGGAAGGCAGGAGGCCGCAGGTCAGGATTCGCACCGGCGGGCACCAAGCTGGCACCAAGCTGGCACGTTCCTGTAAACACGAGTTTGCATGCTGGAGCCCAGGCTTTGCCAGGAGTGAGGGGTTTTTGCATCTTCAGGGTGTTCTGCAGGAGCCCAGGGTTTGTCTGGGGAGGGTGGGCTCCGGGCCCAGCCTGCGTCTCAGGGTCGCCCCGGGTGCCTGGGATCTGTGCCAGGTGGCTGCGCACCCCCAGGGGCGGCCTCTCCTGTGGGGGCCATCTCAGCCTAGGGTAGGGACCTGCACTCCGAGAAGGGAAGTCATCCAGGCCCAGGGCAGACTGGCCCAGCTCACAGAGCAGGGCGGCCAGTGCCGGGAACGGCAACCCGCTCCATACGCACGGCTGCTCTTTCCCTGGCCGCTGAGCAGCGAGTGACGGGCAGGTGGGCGCAGGGCGGGCCCGGCCAGGGCCAGCAGCCACAAGCCCTGCCAAGCCCCGACACGTGTCCACGTCAGTCTGGCTAAGAACACTTAACCCTTTGAACTGACGGGGAAACTGAGGCAGAAGAAGGGCCCAGACCTTGCCTCAGGAACATCTGAAGGCCACACGCAGCCGAGGACAGCCGCTGGGAACCAGTGGCCCACGACGGGGCCAGGCAGGTTTGCCGCTAGGGCAAAGGGATCCCTGGGCCTTCCTGGGAAGTCCTCTGTGCCCGGAGCAGGCCAGGAGCCCACCCCAGGCCTGGGCAGCAGAGGCTGTGCCGAGGACAGAGGCCCGGGACAGACCAGCTTTCAACAGGAGGCCTGGGTCGCCTCTCTCCTGGCCGGCAGCCTGGGCTTCTCGCCTGTCCCTGGGTAGCTTGTGATCTGGAAACCTCAGAAAGTTCTGGACCAAACGGCTTCGCCAGGCCCACGCCAAAGGACACCCAGGAGGGTCCAGGGAAGGCGCCGCCTCCATAGCCCGGGGAGGGGGTGACCCCTCCTCCTCTCCAACCATTCAGAGGGGACTGCACCTCGTGCGGGCAGAACACGGCCGCACAGAGGCCAGAGCACAGAGAGGCAGCAACAGGACCCTGAGCCGGCACTGAGCGCTCAGCCTCCAGTGGTCTCTGTTGTCCAGAACGTGTGGTTTTGTTGAGTTTTTTTCTTGTTTTCGTTTTTTTTTTTTTTTTTGCAACATACTTACTGCATATAAAGTCATGCAAAGAAACAGTGCAGACAGGAGGTCCCATGGAGGTGCCAAGCCACGCCTCCCCAGAGTCAGTCCCGGGGCGGGGGGACAGGGGAGAGCAAGGACACAAACTTGAACCCGAGGCTGAGGGTTGAGGCGCAGGAGCGCCATGCCTGGGGCGGCCACCCAGCATCCTGGGACGTGCACGAGGGCGGACCCCCGTCTGGGAAGGAAGCAGAGCCCAGACGCTCGCCCCCAGCTAGCCTGCCCCTCCTCAACACTGGTGTCTGGGGGTCCCGGGGTCCCCAGACGAACCGTGACGTCAGCTCACCTTGCAGCCACAATGGCAGCGAGGTTCTCGCTGGAGCTGAGCCATCCTGGGCCCCAGAGACAGGGGCCACCTCAGAGAGGACCAAAAAACAAAACAAAACAAAAACAAACCAGAACAGAAAAAGTCTCCCCTCCCCCCTCCTCCCACCCCCCTCCCCCGTCCCAGCCCAGCCCAGTCCTCCTCACAAGGTTTCAGAGGTGTAATTAGCACAGATAGCCATTAACGCGAGATCCCTTTACGAAATACACAGAATTTGGCTAGAAAAAGGCATGCGGTCCGAGTGGGAGTGACACGTTACAGAGACGCTGTGTTCTGTGCCCCCCAAGCAAGACGAGGCTGCCGGGGACAGGGTGACCGGGGGCGGGGCCAGGAGGGGGCAGGCGAGCTCTGGAAGGCGGAGGAGGAGGCGGCGAGTGGGGCACCTGAGAGGGTGGCACTGCTCCCACCGGGGGCGTGGGTGGGCGGCCACCGCGAGGTCGGCCGGCGGGGGAGAGGTAGGGAGGCGGTTTGAGGCAGGGGCTCTTGGCAGCTGCCCACTCTCTTCTGCAGGGAGCTGCTTCCAGGGACTGGGGTGGGGTTCATTGCCCTACCCCGGAGCCCCTGGAAGAGGAGAGAGCTGCGAGATGGGTGGGCCGCTGCCCCTTCCTTGCCACTGCGCGCCTCCCTCCCCCCAGCCCTTGTGGACACACAGCTGAGGGGTGTCCCAGCCAACAGCCAAGGCAAGGCCAGCAGCCAACAGCAGGGGTGGGGGTGGGGCTGGGGAGCCCTTGGGGCCAGCAGCCCGGACACCCAGGCCTGAGGCAGCCCTGCCCCCACAGCGGAGGGAGCGAGAGTGAGAGGTGGGCGCGGGGGACCTGAAGTCGGGATGGCCGTGTGGACAAGCAGGTTTTCTTGATGCAGGTACGGGGGTGCCAATGGTGGTGGCGGCGGCGGCGGTGGTGGGGTGAGATGGGGTGAATTCCAGCAAAATCCAAGTGGGAGAACCAGCAGCCACATTCCACGAACAAAGAGTGGGTCTCTGCCACGCAGCCACACGGTGACCCCTGCCCGGTCCTTCAGCTGTGAGACACGGTGTACACAGTGGGTACCATGCAACCCATCCACCTGCTGCCTCCCCCCAGGGCCTGCCCAGCTCTGGCCCTAGGCAGCACCTGTGGGCCCAGTCACCCCCACCCTGCCCCACCCCACCCCACCCCGCAGCCTCTGAGCAGCTGCCAGCGGCGACCCTGGCTGTCTGTGGGTGCAGGGAGGGGCCCTTACTGCGGCAGGGCCGAGGGCGCCCCCGATCTGTGGAAGTGGACGATCTGCCACTTGCCGTCCCGGCGGTGCCACACGCGGGTCTCCTCCGACTGCGCGGTGCGGGGGATGCCGCCCGCATCCAGGTATTGCGTGATGCGGATGTAGGCGATGCAGGCCGACTCGTCGCCCATCAGGTGGATGTGGGGGTTCAGTATGGTGGTGTGCACGGGCTTGCTGTTTCGGGACCACACTGGAGTGGGAATGGGAGGGGCAGAGGAAATGCAACAGGGGCCGCCTGCCTCCCTGCCTCCCCTTCCTCAGCTCCCATGGCCCTCTCAGTGGAGGCCCTGCCACCTCTGGGGCTGGGCTTGGCCACCTGGGAGCCAAGGGCAGCTGCTGATGGCCAGACCTGCTTTCAGACCTGCCGAATTTCTCAAACGCGGGTAATGGGATCTGAGATCACTCTTAGACACCGGCGAACAGAGCCAAGACGGTTACAGAACCACAGGAGGTGGGACAGAGGCCCAGGCCCAGGTCCTGCAGGGACCGTGCAGCCAGGTAAGTGAGGGAAAACGGCAGTGACAACAGGCCCTGGGCTCTGGTGGGGGAGGCGACAGCGAGTAGGGGACTGTGGTGAGCAGAACGCCACGTCCCATCCCATCGGGAGAGGGAGCCCCGTCCACAGCATCCTGAGGGCTGCCAGGTAAGCAGGACCCTTTCTGCCTCTCCCCAGACAATCTGAAAATCTGGGTTTTTAGGTGGAAACTCTTCTCGTTACCTGGCATCTAACTCCAACATCACGCAGGCCACGGGGAATGTACCTGCAGCCCACATGTGGCTCATGCGTTCCCTGTGTGCACCTCCCTCTCCCGTAGAATTACGGAAACCAGGGGGAGTATTAGAATCGTGGGGTCTCAGAGCCCTGAGCATGTAAGGGTTGCCTTAGTGGTGATGCAGGGAGCTCACAGCCTTTCCAGAATTTGGGGAAAATGTATAACCCACGGCAGAATTGACAACGGTCCCAGAAATCGGCTCCTCCCGTGGGAAGCGTGAGCCGCCACCACTGTCATTGTCACCGTGACGTTGGCTCTAGAGACTCTCAATTTTCTCATCAAGGTGGGAAAAAAAGGCTCAGGAAGAGAGTGACCCAGGAGGGCTGGGCAGGGGGCTTCAGGACCCCATCTTCCCTGAGTGTGGCCGGGTGCCGATGCAGACCCTGGGCAGAGCAGACTTAAAATGCACCTCCCTCGGACTCCCTAGTTCAGGCGTCTGTCATCTTAAAAAGCTCCCCTGGCCATCCCCTCCCCCGAGACTGTAAGACGCCTTGTTCTTTCCCTGGATGGCAGAGAGCATCTGGTGACCCCCCCCCCCCGACAGCACAATCCCCTCACACCTAGGCTGCGGGTACACGAGTAAAACCACCGGGTCTCGGGCATGTAAAATCAGAAACTCGGTATTCGGGGCTTTTGGGCAGAGAGAAGAAGCGCCGCCGTCTCAGGGGTCAGAGGTCAGCCCCGGCCCCACTACAAAATGCAGGAGGAGGCCTCCATAAGTGTTCCCGACAGCCTCCAGGGCCAGAGACCCAAGGCTACCAAACTGCAACACACCCATTTCACAGACACGGAAGCTGAAGTCCAGAGAGGCGACGTGACTTGTCGCAAGCTGCCCCACATCAGGCCAATGCCTCAAAGGAATGCAGTGCAACCCCATGATGTCAGTGTCGCAGAGGGACTGAATTAGGGCCGTCTAGAACACCACCCGAAGGGCCTGTGGCTCGGGACGGGCTGGGCGTTTGTCGGGAAAGCAGCACGCCACTGCCGGGCCCACTGACCACGTGGCAGGCTTCCGGCAGCCCCTGTGGGGAGGGTGGATGATGGGGGCTGTGTTCCTTCTGCACTCGCTAGGCCTTCGGAGCCTGGCCTCCGCCTGGTCTCCATTCCGCTTCGTGGGGACTGCAGAGTCCACGAGGCAGCCAGCGCCCACCCCCCAGGGGCCGGCTGTGGGGTGGAGGGGGCTCAGGGCGACAGGGCCCTGCGGGGTGCAGCCAGCTGTCTTCTCATGAGAATCCCATTGCCACCACTAGCCCTGGGGGCTCCGAGTTCAGGCTATGAAATAAAGACACAGCTTCCTTCCTCACTGCTGCCGAGGGGAGGGGGTGGCCTCTCGGCTCCACACTCTCGAAGCTCAGCCTGGGGGGATGTGGGTGAGAGTGTCGGCTCCCAGCTGGGGGCTGCCACCACGTGGACGGCGAAGGTGGCCTGGGGAGGGGACGCCAGAGGCAGGCAGGTGCCTCTGGACAAGTCGCTTCCCTCCCGGGGCTGCATTTGCCCCTTCTGTGTGAGGAAGCATGGGACTTGATGTGACAGCGGCCACTTGAGGGCCAGCTCTGTCACCTTTACCGTACACGGGTCCCCTCCATACTACTTCATTCACATCCTGCCCTGAATCTATTTGCTGTGCTAATGTATGTGAATTTACTTTAGGAGAAAACTTCCCGCCCCATCGCGGATGAGCAAGGGGGACCACGGAACAACACGGCCATCCCCAGGCAACCCCACAGCCCTTGCTCTCTGCTCTCAACTGGGAGCGAGCTGGTGGGGAGGGGGATGAGGAAGCTGCGGGCAGGTAGGCACCCTGCTGAGCTGCTCCCCTCCTCGGGTGCACACCATGCCGCTTCAGGGGCACAAGCCCCTCACCCTGGGGGAACCCCGGACCTCCCGCCTCTCTGTTCTGCCCCCAGTCCTACGCTGGGCTTCTGCACCTGCGCGCCCTGGGCCAGGGCCTAGGTGAGACACAGACACAGGCCTGCCAGCCCCTGACTGAGAAGCCGCCGGGGTCTCCCTGAGGAGGAGAGGCCCGGGGAGGACACACACGCAGGACGGAGACCCGGACACACAGGCAGGGGCACAGCAGTGTGAGCTTCCTGTCCTCCCTCCCCAAGTGTGCACCCACAGTGGGCCCGTGCACAGGCACCGCTGGGCACCTGGGGGGCCCCAGGCAGGGCGGGGCCCATGACAGGCATGAGAGCCAATGGGAAAGCTCCCTTCTCCACCAAGAGACCCCTCCCCAGGCCGCCCCCTCCCAGGGCCGAGTGTAGGAGGACTTGTCACTTGTGTCCCCTGGCCTCCAGGATGTCCCGCCCCCGGTAGCCCCACCCACAGCCAGAGGAGGGACAGCTAGCAGTGTACAGGCCAGGGTTAGGAGAGGGAATCAAGAGGGTACCAACCGCTGTACACACAGAAGCTTCCTCTTCGCTGGCTCCTGAGCCGCCCCTGGGGCCCTGCCTGCCACCCTGCTGTGCCAGCCGGTGGAACACGGAATGAGAGCAGACAACAGGCACCCCAGAGAGAAGGGATTGCTCACGGTTTTCAAAATAGAATCGATGGAAGTCCAGGCCCTCGACCAGGTTTCCCAGGGCCTCGGGTTCGAAGGCCGTCATCCCGGGGTCGCACATCTTCCTGGGGAGAGGAAGCCAGAGAGAGGGGGTGGGGTGGTACTCGCCAGGCACGCCCCTCGCTGGGTCAGGGGCTGGCGCAGGGGGAGAGGCTGGCCAACTCGGAAGAGTGGGGCACTGCTGACTGCATGGTGCCCGTCCACACCCAGGAAGCCTGGGCTCAGGTCCTCGCGCTGCCCCTTGAGTGCTTACGAGCTCCCAAGCAAGCAGCTTAACCTGGTAAAGCAAGGCGTGGTGAAGGGTGTGCAGAGGCGTGGCACGCAGGAGGGTGCTGGCGGGGAGGGAGTTCTGCCTGCTGTCTGCCCTGTGCCTCGCACCCCGGCCCAGCGCAGTGGACGCAGAGGGGGCTTTTCCTAATTTGCCTTCCCAGTGGGTGGCTGGGCGGGCTTTTTCCTTCCCAGGTGTGCACCTGCCAGGGTTCCCTGCGGTCAGCTGCAGCCCTGGCTGAGCCTCGGCTTTCTCTTCCATGAGATGAGGAAAGGGAGGACAGATCCTGGGCCTGGCTGCGCCTTTTCAGCTCACCACCCCCGCCCCCACCTCGTGCAGGGCTGTGTCTTCCGGGAGACCCAGACAGCCAGCTGCGACAAGCAGCCACTGGACTGTCCATCCTCAGGTGTGTGGGGTCACCTGCGGCACAACATGGGCCCCTGTTTCAACAGCAGTGAAGCAGGGACAGAACACGCCCCGGGACAAGCAAAGCTCCCCACCCAGGATGGAAGCCGAGACCCCTGGAATAGGCAGCAGGTGCAGCATTGGCCGAGCCAGAGCCCTGGCAGGTGCACTGTCCTCACTCTGTGCTATCTGGGGGACCTCTCCCCAGACTTCTCCCAGGGCCAAGGGCAGGAGATCTCACCACCTCAAGTTCTCCAGATTGATTAAGCCAGGGGGCGGGGGGTGGGGGGGGGCTACACTCAGACCAAGCGGGATGCTCAAGTCCTTTCCAGCTCCACTGTCCTCCCAGGCTGAGCATATGGAAGACAGGGAGTCCCTCTCTGGAAGGCATGTGGCTGCTTTTCCTGGACCGAAGGGACCGAGAGACCCTCTGCTGGACCACCATCGTCCGTGTGGGGAAATGAAGGCCCAGAGAGAAGAAGGGGCTCACTCGGGTTACACCAGGCCAGACACATGGGCACCACGGGCTTGGAGGTCATGGCAAGGGATCAGAACCCGGAGTGAGTTGTGGATGCACCCGGAAGTGACATCATACAGAGAGGAGGCTTCTCCGGAGGGCCCCTAGAAAAAGCACAGAGGGCCACCTCCCTCTCCCTCGCTCCCTGGCTGTATCCTTCCAGAGCCAGTGGCATGACACACCCCAACTTAACTCTTTCCAGGGGTGGTTGCAAGACCAGGCGAGCAGCCTGGTTCCCACGTGCACACACACCTGTGCACGCGCCTTGTGCAAGTCTCAGGTCTGCGCCTATCTGCACAACTACATGCACACGCACGCTCATGCTGGCCTCAGCTTCTCACATGCACCCTCCAAGCGCCCATTCCTCCAGAGAGAACCAATGACTGCCTAGGGGCTCTGCCCCCACTGCTGCTAGAAGCCCTCCCACAGTTAGTATGCGCCTGGCCGGCTCCTGCAGAGAAACCAGGATCAGGCTGCCCCAGAGTGGACCCCAGCCGGGCTTTCCCAGCTCACCTTAACCCAAAAAGCAAAGATCATCTGCCTTAGCTTGCCACCAAAGAGCCTACATGGGGTCCCCAGACCCAGGACTCAAGGCAGAAGCCCAGAATATTTGTTCTCCTGAGGGCCTGCCTGATTCTGGGCCAGACCGGGGAGGCTATGAGTGACCACCAGGTGGCGCTCCTGCTCAGCCCTTGCACACAGCTGTTGCTCCAAAGGCCCGTGCAGGTGTGGATGGGATGCCCATCTGATAACACCTGTTCCCTTTTATGCTGTTTGCTCGGGGCGGGGGGGAGGAGAGGAGGCTGCTCTAATCCCTAGAGGATCTAAGGGTGCACTGGGAGATACTTCTGTTCATCCCAGTTCACTAAAGTTCCACACCCTGGGAGTGCTCACCCCTGGCAGCCCCTCTGAGCAGGTCCAGGGTGAGGTCTGCCTCCCTCCTCTCCTTCCCAGCTCATCTCCCGAGGAGGCTATGTTGTAACGGGGCCCACCCCCTCGTGGGGAAGCACAGGAGTTCTGTTGGAGCTCCTCCCGGGGAACAGGAGGTGAGGGGGAGGCAGAACAGCAAGCTTGGGCGCAGCACACATCTGAATGCCAGACAGAAGGACGAGGCCGGTGCGACCCCCAGCACATGCACAGTGAGTGACGGAGGGCCGCCGCCGAGGACCCTAGCGCCAGCCAGCAGCACCCCGGAGCCGCGACCCAGGCAGGCCATGCAGGACGAGCCCAGCTGACTCACGTGTAGGACTCAAAATCTCCATTGCTTATGGCTTCAATCAGCTGCTCTGTCACTTTTATAATTTCCTGTTTCCGCACTGCAAGGCAGGAGGGGACACAGAAATAACAGAGTGACAGTCACGAAGCACCCCCCACCGCTTCCTGCGGGCTCATCCGGGGTCCACGAGCCCCGTACGGCTTGGCTCAGGCCTGCAGGCGTGGTCCTGGGCGACAGGGCATCGCCACCCTCAACTCGCAGAGGAAACACAGGCTCGGCTCCCAGGCCCAGGTGTTGGGGCGCCCTCGGTGGCGAGGGGCAGAGCCTTCACCTGCATGCCACCCCAGGGCCCTTGGTTCCAGCATCTGTGACCCTACCACGTCGCTCTACCCTGTGCATCAAGACAGGAGCCACCCTGGCGCCGTCACAAAGAGCCCAGGAACATCAGTGCTCCCCGTCCACTGCACTTGGGGCTCCACTGGGTGCCAACAGCCATCAGACACCGAGCTGGCCAGAACATTCTAGGCTGAATGAGTCCAGGACCTTTCCTGGGTCTCCCCTGTCTGCCACTGACACACCAGCAGCGGGTGGTCTTCCTCTCAGATTTCTCACAAGGTGTGAGACGTTCTGAGCCTCAGTTTTCACATCTGTGAAATGGGGACACCAGCCTCTCTGATTCCTACAAAGCCATCCCAGACAGCTCTTTCTCGCCCTTCCAGCCCAGGTCCTTACACACAGCCTAACTGTGGCCTACACAGGTATTAGTAGGTATAACATACAAAGGTATGACAGAGTTGCTATCGGATGGGACAAAGCCTGGCACACGGGTAGGTACCCATTGCCTGTGGCCCCGTGCCAGGGGCTGTGTCATCCTCCCCTCCCACACACCTGGGAGGCGGGCTCGGGCCAGCTTGCCCTGTGTTGCACCTGAGTGACCGAGCCTCAGCCAGGAAGGAGTTGGAGGCCAGGTGTCCAGGCTCCCGGCGCAGCCTAACAGGGTTCTCCTGGGTGCAGGCCCTCTCTCCCTGCCCCACAGGCTCAGAGATTCCGATACAGGGCGGCCCAAGGCAAGGCAGAGGAACAGCATCAGGCCAGGTCTGCGCGGCCCTCGGTCTGGGAGCCCCAGCCTGGCAGAGGCCCTCACCTGCATCTTCCTTACCAGCCTGCCCCCTGCCCAGGCCTGGAGTTCGCCTCTGGCCCCGAGGAAGACAGAATCACAGAACCTTGGGGCTGGAAGACCCCTTGGAGGCCCGGGACTCAGCCCCCGTTGTCCAACTGCTGGGGAAACCGAGTGACCTCAGTGAGGGGCTGAGCCTTGCTGCATGACACAGAACCTAGTAGGTGCAGAGTTGACACGCAGGGCCTGCATTTCCCGTGGGACCTCAGGACCTAACCCCCCAGCTGCCCACACGCACCCCAAGTGGCTGCCTGCTCGCCTCTTTCCCGGCTCAGGTATGAGCTCCTGGAGGCTGCGCCTCGCCCCACCTCGGCCGTGCGCGGCACAGGCCCAGCCCCCACAGGCCTCCATTACAGAGCAGACGCACAAGCGAGTGCGCTGGGCCTTGTGCTGTGTGCTTAACCTGCAGGGGCAAAGCCTAGCAGCACAGCGCTGCCTCCATGTCACAGGTGAGCAATGGAAGCAACGAGAACATAGTGGCCCTGGCGAAGCTGGGACCCCAACCAGCATCTGCAGCCCCAAAGCCCACCCCACTGGCCACACCTGTGCCCAGTGCAGCCCTTGGCACGTCCTGAGTGCTCAGCATATGGAGCATCTTTCAGTGTCGGTCACGTGGTAACCCACCCATCCTCGCTCTCCTGGCCCAATCAGAGTCACCAGGGCTGGGAATAAACCCACCTTTAGACCCTGAGTGCTACCCAGTTCCCCTTGCTCGCTGAGGCCTTGCCTGGGGCTGGAGCAGAGGCAGCCCTTGGTACGTGCACACAGCATGAACAAATGAATAAACGCATCCCAAATCAGGCAGGGGCTCTGTGCCCTGCCCCCACCGCACCCCACCCCAGGAATCGCCCGGGACGTCTGGACCTCTGGGGCCCTAGGTGTTCAGGACCTGGCCTCCTGGTCAACCCTACCCTGCTACCCAGAAGCTGAGATGCAGGAGGGGAAGGAAGAGGCCAGCGCGTTCCAGCAGCTCCCACGTGGAATCCAGGGACAACTGGAGTAAACTCACGTGGTCCTGGCGGGCGGTGGGGACTTGTGCCACCTCCCATGCCCTTTGTGCCAAAACTCGGGGCCTCCTCCCACCTGCCAGTCCACAAGCCTGTGCCCCCCAGCCTGTCCCCCTGCAGGCTGCTGCTCACTGCCCATGATACCTGGTCCCCCGCGTCCCTAGGAGCGCAGGACCCGGCTTCCAGGGAGACTGGCAAAGCAGTCGTGGGCGTGGATTCCAGCTCTGCCACTCCAGAGCTGTGTGTCCTTGGGAGGCAAAGGACTTCCGTGGCTGCGTTTCCCCACATGCATAATGGAGAGACTAATAATCCTCGCCTCGCAGAGCTGCGCTGGGGGCCGAGCGAGTCAAGGCTATGTCAATAGAAATAGCTGACGCAGAGGTGGTCCTTGCTGGAGCCAGCTGCTGTTGCAAGCCCTTTCTATCAGCTCCGTTACGTAAACATCCAGGCCGCGTGCAAAGCATTTAGGGCAGCGCCTGGCAGCGCATGAAAGGGAGAGTGATTGTTATCATCTGGCCCCGAGGAAGCCGTGAGACTGCAGCTAGCAGGGGCCGCTTCCCAGCTGTCTTTGCGTGGCTTCCGCACAGCCCCTGCATGGCGGGCCAGCCCTCCCCGTCTCCACCGCTGCCTTCCGGGGCCCTGAGTGAAAGCCTGCTCCTCTAAGCCCTGGCTGCTCACCCTAGCCAGGGCTCCTCCTGCATGTGGGTTCCAGGTCCTGCGACAGGGGTCCTTGAGCTGCCTGGATCCATCTCTGAGTGGGCCCTGGTGGGCTCAGGGCAGCCGGAATCATGCAGAAGACCAGTTCTGGGGTGGCACTCTCCATCCCCTCCCCATGTCTGGACTGGACACTGCACCCTTTAAATGCAGCCTGTGCCTCCAGCCACACAGGACACCACATTTGCCAACCCTGAAAGCCTTAATGGGCAGGAATCTCCCTCACCTTGTTAGGGCCTGGGGACCTCACGCTGCTTAGACCTGGAGAAAGCTAAATTCCAGGCTGGGCTCTCTCAGCAGCGCCCCCTTGTTGTGCAAGGAGTTTGTCCAGCAGCTACTCAGTAGCAACCTCTGGCGTGTCTTTGCCAGGAAAGATGAGAGGACTGAGGCCCAGAGAGGCTAAGACAGTCCCTCAGGATCACACAGCATGATGAGGCTGAGATGGGAACCTCATTCCTGACCGATCTTGTCCAGAATGGCTCTGCCCAGATTTGGAGCCAGCTGTTTTGGTCAGAGAGGAAATGAATTTTTCATGGAGCTGCTCAGAGGGGTCAAGCAGAGCCATGTGCCGCTCAGAGGGCCAGGGGCCTGTGTGTGCAGCCAGAGGCACTCTGAAATATTCATATCCCTTGCCTTTCTCATCCCCGGAAGATGACATTTCTCATTAACTTTAATGCTAGGCCTGAGTCCGCCGCGGCAGCTGCCAGTCTCACTGGGTAAGAAGACTTAACACATTAACACCAGGAAACAGCATGCCTTCCCTGGGGCCTGGAGAGGCTCGGGGAGGCTGAGGGCTCCTCCCTCCCACCACACAGGAAGTCCCCGGCTGGGCCAGCAGTTCTGCCACAACACATGGCCTCCGGCGCAGAGAGTAAAGCCGCCACCTGCAATGCCAGCATCCCATATGGGTGCTGGTGTAAGTCCTGGCTGCTCCACTTCCCATCCAGCTCCCTGCTGATGGCCTGGGAAGGCAGCAGAAGATGGCCCAGCTGCTTGGGTCCCACATGGGAGACCTGGCTGGAGTTCCAGGCTTCAGGGTAGCCCAGCCCTGGCTGTTGCTGCCATTTTGGGGATGAACCAGGGGATGGAAGATCTCTCTCTCTCTCTCTCTCTCTCTCTCTCCCTATCTCTCCCTCTCTAACTCAGTTCTTCAAATAAGTAATACAAATTTTTGAAGATGGAGAAAATGAGAGCGGGAACAGGGCCCCACACCTGCAGTCACTAACTTTCCACACCTCCTCTTCTTCACGCCTCACATTCCTCTCTGGGGCCAGGGCACAAGGAACTCAAATCCAGCCCTTCAGAGATTGCCCGCGTGACAGCCCTGGGATGCTGAGGACCTTCCCAAAGGCGGGGTTCGAACCTGGGGCCCGCGGCCATCCCTGGAGGCGGAAGGTGTCTCTCATGGTTCCTGTCTTGTGTTAACAGCGCACGCACAGTTTGCATGCTGATCAAATAGTTCTCGGGGTGCTTCATATATCGATATTGGTGTTAAAAGCATCCTTACGTAAAATAGATGCTCCAAGAACATGCCACGGGCTCCCTGTCATTCGACCATGAACGGTCGCTTAGAAAAAGAAACGTAGCCAGCAGCTACCGCATGCCAGACGCTGCATGCGCCTCGTGCCTTCTCCTGTTCCATGGGCCCAGCACAGGCCTCTGAAGTTGGGCCCTTGGATTATGGAGACTGAGGCTCAGAGAGGCTGGGTAAGTTGTCCAGGGTCACCCAGCAAACAGACCTCGGTGAAGAAATACACAGCCGGTTCACCAGCACGGTGCCGCTCAGCTCCGAGGCAAATCCTGGAGCCTCACGCCCCGGAAACCTCTCGGGAGCACAGCGTCCTGGTGGAGCAGGGGTCCCCAGGGCCGGGCCAGCATGCACTGTGATAACCAGACTAGTAGGGATCAGAATGTGGCCTGCGGTGCTGTGGTGTAGCGAGGGAAGCCGCTGCCCACAGGGGAGGGGTGGGCGGCGCTGTGATGTAGTGAATTAAGCTGCCACCTACAGCACTGCCATCCCATATGGGTGCCGGTTCGAGTCCCAACTGCTCCACTTCCGATCCAGCTCCCTGCTATGGCCTGGGAAAGCAGTGGAGGATGGCCCAAGTGCTTGGGCCCCTGTGCCCACATGGGAGACCCGGAAGAAGCTCCTGGCCCTGGCTTCGGATCAGCCCAGTAGCAGCCATTGCAGCCATTTGAGGAATGAACCAGCGGATGGAAGATCTCCCCCTCCCACTCTGTGTAACTCTGCTTTTCAAATAAATAAATCTTTGGGAAAAAAAAATGGAGAGGGGACTCAAAGCCAGGCCCTCTACTATGCATCCCAAGCTGCATCTGGACAGCTGTGCCCAACACCCACCCCAGGGAAAAGAGCAGTTCATTCATTCAGTCACAGATACTTCTCACGTCTGCAGTTCAGGCTTTCAGCCCATTTGCCACGCTACACAACATGACCGGTCCTGGAAGAACAGGCCCCGCCCTGCAGGTGCCCCTCTCCGGTCACTCTCCATGGTGGGGGCACTGTCATCATGGCCTGGTACTACAGCAAATCAGCCTCCTGTGGTAGCCCCGGGGGCAGCCCCGGGCCACCTGTGCAGAGCCAGGCCACATTCTTGTTTGTTATTGTTTCTGTTCATGATTTATTTATTTATTTGAAAAGCAGAGTTAGAGAGAGACAGAGGCAGAGAGAGAGAGAGAGAGAGAGAGGTCTTCTATCCCCTGGTTCACTCCCCAAATGGCCGCAATGGCTGGAGCTGCACCGATCCAAAGCCAGGAGCCAGGAGCTTCTTCCGGGTCTCCCACGTGAGTGCAGGGGCCCAAAGACTTGGACCATCCTCCACTGCTTTCCCAGGCCATAACACAGAGCTGGATTAGAAAGGGAGCAGCTGGGACTCGAACCGGAGCCCATATGGGATGCTGGCACTGCAGGTGACAGCTTCATCTACCACATCACAGGGCCGCCCACCCCTCCCCCTCCACTTCTGATCTCAGCTCCTGCTCATGTGCTCCCTGGGAGGCAGCAGGTGAAGGCCACCCACGTAGGAGACCTGGATAGAGCTCTGGGCTCTTGGCTTTGGCCTGGGCTAGCCCTGGCTATTGTAGCCATTTGGGAGAATGAACAAACAGTTGGGCGATTGCTCTCTCTCTCTCTCTCTCTCTCTCTCTCTCTTTCTCTCTCTGTCACTCTACCTTTCAAATAAAAATATATATTTTTTAAATGCTCTTTTCCATATCATTGCATTTCTAAGGCAGGCCATCTCAACCTCTGAAACAATATCTAAGCTGGCATGGCGGAGTCCCTCCCCAGGCATCTCAGACGCCCAAGGGTGCAGACACCCGAGCTTGTGCGGGAGCACAGGGCTGGCACCCGGGTACCAGCAGGGCAGCGTGATATGGCTGATGCCTCTGAGGTCAGCCCTTCCTGCTCCTCCCTCTGAGCTCCAGCCCACGTTCCCAGACACGTGGAGGCGTCCAGCGCGGTGGTGCCCAGCCAGGCTCTGGAGCCAGGCTGCCTGAGTTCAAATCCCCAGCCCAGCCTTACACACTGTGGGAGCCCTGGGCTCAGGCCGTCTGTGCTGTGGAGCTGGGCTTGTGGCTGCCCCCACCTCGCAGGTTGTGGCGGCACTCAGGTGGAGGCACAATACTGGGAACAGGTGCAGCTCGGCACACGAGTTCCACGGGAGGCCCTCCTCTCGCTGTTCCTGTTGCCTGCTCCCTCACAGCCCCACGCCCGGTGTCTGTGGGTGCACTGACCGCCGGCAGCTGCAGAGCCCCGGCGTTCCCGGCACTTTCCCACCCTCGTGTTGCGTGAGCCCTCGACTCTCCCGCCTGCCTTTGCTGTCGTGACTTCATGCTTTTTAAAACCGACTCCCCTTTAAAAACTCACAAATGCTTAAGAGAGAAATTTACACCGCTAGGATAGGTGTGGGACTTGACCACGTTACGTTCACACTTTCTCTCACACACCTTAAGATCAACACGGAACCTCTCCATTAGCAGAGACGCAAACCCCACCAACGTACAGCCGGGCATTCTAGGACACACGCGGGGAAACCACGCCCTACAGGGTAGCCCGTTCGTGAAGAGCCAAAGCGAGGCTCTTGGTGGAGCAGGCAGTGAGGCGAGCACTGGGGGCTGTCAGTGAAGGGGCGTCCAGGGCCCCAGGCGCGGCAGGCGGGGCCCCTCCCTACCTTTGGTGTCTTCATCCTCAATGGTGGTGTTGGTGCTCTCCGAAGATTCCTGGCAAAGAGAACACGGGTGGCGGTGAGGCCTGGCTGGCAGCAAGACGAGGCATGGCCGGCCTGGGGCCGCCCCAGCTGCCCGGTCCCTGTGAGCCTCGCAGGCCGAGCCGTCCCACGTCGCACTGAAAGCCCTGTCCGACTTCCCAGCCTATGCAGGGGCAGGGCCCGGCTGAGCAGGTGGCTGGGGAGGGGCAGGAGCTGGCTGCGGGGAGGGCCCTGGCTTTCCTGGGCGAGGGCTCCTGGCTCCTTTCTGCGCATGGGAGCAAAGATGGGGTGGGGGGATGGAAGAGCAGGGAGACACCGTGGCAGCCGTCACAGAGTGGGGAAGGAATGCACACACTGGCAGGGAAGGAAGAGAGAGACGGGCAGGCCCAGTGTGAGAGAGGCAGGCTTTTCAGAGGGGAGAAAAATCACAGGAGTGAGTGAGACAGCAACGGAACCAGAAGAAGAGGGACATGGGCCACCGTGCCACCCCCGGCGCCCTCGGCAGAGGCAGGGCTGGCAGCCCCTCCGCCTGCAGCCCGCACCCAGCCCAAGGTGCCTCCATGGTGCCTGCGACTTTGGCCAGACCTCGCCCCACCCTAGCACAGACCAAGCCCTGAGATGACTTCCGGAGCAGAGGGGTGGGCGGGGGAGGGGAAGCGAGAAGCCGAGGGCGGGACGTGGCACTGGGCTCACATCCGCCTCCGTGCCCGAGGGAGGTCTCAGCTCTGCCGTTGGCCTGCTGGTCTGGGCCGTGGAGTTGGATGTGTCAACAGAAACACGCAAACAACATACACACACACACACAACACACACATGTGGTCGCACAAGGCACACGTACCAAGCACGCCTTGAGCACTCTCTCCCCGCCCGGGTTCCCAGTGCAGCCTGCAGGAGGGAGGCAGGAGCCAGGGAGCGAGGGGTCGAGGCCCGTCTGGGAGACGGCAGACACTCACCATTAACTGAACGCTGGAACTGGACTTTCTTTTCTGGAAAAACAAGGAGAAGAGATGGGACAGGAAAAGACACAGAGTGAAAACAGCAGGAGCAGAGGAATGGACGACAGGGGAGGCTGGGAGGAGGATGGGCCGCGGGCCATCCTCGGTGGACCTTTGCCCCGGTGGCCTGGGACCAGAAGTCAGGGGCACTGGCAGCAGCCGCTCGGCCTGAAGCGCTGGGCCTTCACATGCAGCCGCCCCAGGGCTACGGATCCAAGCCGCGAGCTCCAGGCCAAGCCTGCCTTGGACCAGGGCCTTCGCTACACCTAGCTCTGTGGGAAGCCAGAGCCGGCTCTGGCGTGCCTGAGGCCTCCAGAATCCGGGGCTCTGGAGGGAAAAGTGGGTGCTCGGGGCGGGGACGAGGCCAGGGCCTCCTCCTGGGCTCCCCATGATCTCTGCTAAGAGCACACTCTCCCAGCTGAGTGTCAGTTGTTCAGGAAGCTCGGGCCCAGAGCACGCAGCACCAGGCCTCCTCCGGGGAGTCGGCGGTGGGGCCTGGGCTTCTGCATTTTTGACAGTCTTCCTGGGGGTTCCAAAGCAGGGCCCCCCATGGGAGACCACCCTGTGGCCCTGCCTCCACAACTCCCCAGGCACTGGTCTGTTCAGCTTCTCCATGCAGACAGAGAAACAGGCACAGCCAGACATGAAGCCTAGCTCAGGGCGTGGGGCCATCAGCCCTGCCACTCGGTCTGCTCTAGCATCCGCGGGTTTTGTGGAATCCCTGATGTTGGCTGAGGAGACGAGGCTGGGGCGGGGGTTGCGGGGAAACACAGCCATGAGTCTGAGAGACTCACGTTCGCAGGAGGTGGCAGGAGGGCAGGACCCACGCCTGTGTGGCATAGGTGACAAACTGGGGCCCATTCAAGGGCAGCAGCCTGCCCGAGGTCGCTCAGCGGTTCCCAGGCAGAGCCAAGGTAGACACAGGCCCCGACTCCGCATGGCGCAGGTGGATCCTGCCCGGGCCGCCCTGCAATCCGAGGGCCCAGGAGGCCCCCTCCCTGCTGCTCCGCGCCCTGTGGGGACATGCCCTCAGGGGAGGCCTTGGCCCTGGGCATTCTCCTTGAGGGTCTCAACTCTAACTCTGGGCCTTCTATCTCCAAGATCCAGCAAACGTCTGTGTGCCAGGAACCTAAGACCCCATCCAGGGTGTGACGTAGGTGTGACAGAGGCACCAGTGGGCCCCTGCACTGCTCTTAGGGTAGAAACGCCCCACCTGGCTGGGCAGTGGGACCTGCACAGCCAGCAGCCAGCACCACTCCCTCACCTATTCTCCTCTCCTCCTAGTGTTGGCCTTATGTCCTGGCTGCCGCCAGGCCAGGCACGGTGTGTGTGGGGAAGGGGACAGCCCCATCCAGCTCAGCCATCAGCCGAAACCCGAGGAGCCGCGCAGGGGCCCGGAGGTTCCAGGCGGGACACGAAGAGGGAACACAGAGCAGAGACTGCATCAGATCCGGACGCACAGTGACAGGGTGGGACATGGGGGAGGGACGGCACGACGGCACGGACGGGACACCAACAGGGGCAGTGAGTGGGGTTGAGGGGTGGGAGCAGATGGCCGCCCAGAGCAGGGGTGGCCAGGATGGGGGTTGCTTCGTGGCAACGGGAAGGCTCAATGTTCCTAACTCACAAACGGTGGTGATGCTAATTCTCCCGCCCTCAGCAGCACTGGAGAATCTGATGACAAATGGCCGGGTACCGAGACTCGCACTCTCGGGACCACGTGGCACAGCACGGTTCTGAGGTTGGCAAGGCCAGGGGAGCAGAGCAGGGTCAACATTAGCCTTGACAAGTCCGTCGGTGCCAGACACGCATGGGACTGCGTCCTAGCTCTGTCACCAGAGCCAGGCGAGCGCCCTCTCTGCCCATCTCGGCCTCCTCGGTTCAGCTCCAGGTGAAAACGCGGTTTTTGCCTCCCGCGACCACGTGGCAGGAAGCACGTGGGTCCCCCAGCCCCTGACATGAGTCAGTCACAGTGTGGAGCCACCCGGCCACTCTGCTGCGATCGCCTCTCCAGCCCCGTGCGAACAGCTGCTGGGTCCCTGTGTCCAGGCAGCAGAGCCTAGGACCCAAGGGAGGGCTCAGCCCCAGGACTTGTGGAAGTCCCGTCCTGCGGCGCTGAGAACACAGCTGGCCCCGCCCTCGCTGCTCCCCCTACTCCTCCAGGTCTCCCATCTTTCTCCCTCCACCTCCCAGAGGGAGGGAAGCAGGCTGAGCTAGAGACGTGGCCGGGCAGGCGTGGCCTCTGAGAGTCTCTCCACCACACTCAGGCCATCCTGAGAAGTCGCTCTGAGTCCATCCTAAGCAGAAGAAGCAGTGGCACTTGGTGCAGCTGTGTCCTCAAGGCCATGAGCTGTCCCTGTCTCCTGACAGCTTCTGCAATTGGCCTGGCCTGAGAGGAGCCAGACAGGAGCTCCCCGCTAAGACCCAGCCTGAGGGAGGCCCCTCGTGAGCCCACACCCCATGGCTCTCCTCCAGCCCTCTGCCAGGGCCAAGCAGCCGGGGGCGGCTGGGCAACCTCTCTGCCCCTCCTCCTCCACTGACCTGGGCCACAGACCCCTGTGGCCATAGCCTCTGCCCCCATATCCCCACACTGGGGCCAGGGAGATGGCTTTCCCCAGCTCAGCATCTACATGCTAGGGATGGGGGCGGGGGCTGCTGCTCAAACCTGGAAACTCCCACAGTGCATGCCCCATCCTCCTTACCCTTTCAAATTGGGAGGGAGCAGCTCAAGGGTAAGCCACAAGCAGGCAAGGCCGGTCTCAGAAGCAGGACCCATCATAGGATTAACTTCCTAAATTGGCTTGGTTTTAGATCAGTATCTTCCAAACACTCTCTGATCTAGCTGCATTTTCATGAGAAATCACACCCAAAAGTCTCAGGTCTCAAGCAGAAAAAAGACAATACTGGCCATGTCAGGAGCACAGACCGTGCCACGAGCCCGGGCTAAGCTCTCCATACACATGGCCATGCTCAGGGCGCACCAAGAGCCCTCCAGGGTGGGAAACCACTTCAGTCTCACTGCACAAATGAGGGAGCCCAGGCTTGGGGAACTGAGATCACCAGCCAAGCAAGACCCAGCTGGCTCCCTCCGCCACCGTGATGGGGGTCACACACACCTGTTCTGGCTGCCACGGGCATGAGAAGCCCAGAACCCTGTAAATCTGCCCTCCCCCATTTCCAATCCCATGCCAGGGAGCTCGGTTTGAAAACCACTGGTTTTGACTGATGATCACATAACAGAGCCGTCCTGTGTTCCCGAGGGTTCGTCCTGAGACACGGGCCGTTTGGCAATTGCTCTGTTGTCTGAGGACACAGCAGACGTATGGCACCTGGATGGCACGGTTACCACCACTCGTTGGCTCTGCGGAGTAGCCGACTGCTCTCTGGGTCACGCGCCTCTGTGCCTCTTACCATGCTGAGTGCTGCAAGGAACTGTCGCACAATCCTAAGGATTTACACAACTAAACCTAGGACAGGTGCAGTAAAGATATGAGATGACAGGAAGTGTTCAGCTCCGTTATAATCTTAGGAGCTGGCATTGGAGTGCAGTGGATTAAACCGCCACTTGTGATGCTGGTGTCCCATATTAGAGCACCAGTCGAGTCCCAGCTGCTCCACTTCCAATCCAGCTCCCTGCTGCTAATGTGCCTAGGAAGGCAACAGAAGATGGCCAAGTGCTTGGGGCCCTGCACCCACGTGGAAAGCCAGGATAGTGCTCCAGGCTCCTGACTTTGGCCTGGCCCAGCCTCAGCAGCTGTTTGTGGCCATTTGGGTAGTTAACCAGCAGTTGGAAGATCTCTCTCTCTCTCTCTCTCTCTCTTTCAAATACATTAATTAAGTAAATAAAGTCATCTTTAAAAAGCCCCAATCTTATGGGACCTCCGTCAGGTGCACGATCCGCCATTGACCGAATCATCCTACAGGGAGTGTGACTACGTGCCCGGAGCACCCAAGCCGAGAAGGGACAGTGACCCTGTCCCTGTCCCTGTCGCTGGGGGCTCTGCTAGCAAAGCTAAAGTCTCGTATATAACCCCCAGTCCGCTCCTCGCCCGCTGCACCCATGGGGAAACTCCGGCCAGGACAAGGCGAAGGGCACAGGGACACCCAATCCTGGCCTCGGGCATCCAGCTCAGACTCCCTCCCACAGACCAAAGCCAGCAGCAAAAGAGCAAAAGTGCTGATGTAAACGAGGCCCTGAAGCCACCTGCACACCTTCCAATATCCTGGGCCCCAGGTAGGGCTCTGAGCCCAGAGCGAGGCAGGGTCTCAGGGGCGAAGACCCCACGAGGCGGTCAGTGTCAGGGAAGGAGGGAGCCGCAGGGGGCAGGGGCCCAGGACCCAGAGAGCAGAGTGAGAAGAGAGAAAAGACGGAAGGAGAGGCCAGCAGGCGTGGAAGGAAGGAGCTCGGGCATCGGGGTAGGGGTGGGGGGCAGGCCCTAAGGCAGCAGGGGGTTCCTGGCACGTGACCAGTGGGCCTTGGTGGGGAGGGGGACCTCTGGACCGCAAAGCCTATAGGAATGGCTTCTCTCCTGCAGGGCTTTCTGGGTTGCACTAGGGTGGAGAGTGGGTCAGGGGCCTGTTCCAGCCCACCCACACTCGGGCGGGAGACAGTCCCTCTCCTGACCATTCTGTCCCTTTCTTGTACCCTCTTGGTCCCCAGTTCTCCAGCCCCAGAGTCCCCAGCCGTCTCCTGACGTGCCCTTTCCTTGGGCTCACCCCAGCCCTGGGCCACCTGCCTCTTCTGCCCTGCTTCACACACCCCACCCCACCCCCCCCCGCCATCGTGGTTAACACGGTGGCCACCAGAGCCCAGGCCTGTGGGTCAGGGGCCGGCCTGGCCGCAGATTCAGCCAGAGCCCGCCCATGAGACCGCCCTGAAGGCCCGGGTCTCGCCCTAGAGCAGACATTCAGCCAGGCAGAGGCCCTGGCAGGCTCTCGGGGGGCTTTACCTTCACGCCATCGCTCTTCTTGTTCCCCGCGCTCTTCCCTCCTGTGGAGGAGAGAAAGTAGAGGGTTAGCAACACCAGGCAGGGCACCAGGGCCCACAGGGCGAGGAACAGCAGCATCCGGGGCAGCCGGTGCGGGACAGAGCTGGCTCCACAGCCCTGCGGGAGGCTTCCTCCTCCTCTTCTTCCTCCTCTTCCTCTGTGTTCAGCGGCTGGAGGACTGCCCGGGGCCTGCTGGGTGGGCCTGGGCTCTCCAGCTCTCAGCGATCTTGCGGGTCTCAGGCGTAACCTCCGGCTTCATGTGTTGGGGAGGTGACGGGTGCGTCCCCAGGCCATGGGTTTGCTTCCTCAGCCTGGGGATTCCCTCTGGATCCCGGTCACCACTGCGCTGGTGGCAGCCAACCCAGAGGCCTGGCTGCCTGGCCTGGGGCTGGACGCTCCCCCCGCCACCTCCCGCCTGGTTCTAATTTTAGCCCCACGCTGCTGTAGAGGTCAGGTGTCAGCCCTGCCTACTCACTTGGGACAGCTGCAAGCCGAGTTTTGCTGGTGACAAGAAGCAGATGCCCCCCACAGGGGCCCACCCCAGCCAGAGCACCATCCCTGCCTTCCTTCTTGGGTCACACAGCTTCTGGAACCCCACACGAGGGCTGGCTGTGTCCCTGGAGGCCAGAAAAAGCAGAGCCCTGTCCCCGGCCCCCCGGGGAGCCTCCAGCTCCGCCTCCTCCCTTTGCCTCCCCACCCCCCCTCTCCTGCCTTGCTCTGCCGTCCCTGGCATCCGGCTGCTTCAGACCTTAGGCGGATGCCTGAAGCTGCAGGGATCTCTAAAATGTTTCATAGATGGCAGCCATGAAAGTCTTCCTGGGAGCTCCAGAGGGTCAGCTGGGAGGGGCAATGACAAAGGATCTTGATGCCTCAGACACTCTGGGGAGTGAGGCTCGCGGCTGGTCCAGCTTCCTGGTCCTCCACATTGCCACCTACAGCTCCTCCAGGCTCTCATCCAAAGTCTCCTGATTTCCAGAGCTCCGGCTCAAGGCCTGGTTCCTCTGCTTGTGATCCAGCCACCTGCTGCCACGCCTGGGAAGGCAACGGAAGACGGCCCAAGGGCTTGGGTCCTTGTCACCCATATAGGAGACCTGGATGGAGCTCTGGGCTCCTGACTTCGGCCATTGCAGCCATTTGGGGAGTGAACCAGCAGATGGAGGACCTCTCTCTCTCTCTCTCTCTCTCTGCCTTTCAAACAAATAAATCTCTTTTAAAAAGAACTCTTCTGATGGCAAACCAAGGGGAGTAGAGTGCGTCTGCATCACTGTCCACCAGCTCAGTGCACTGGACCAGAGGCACAGAGGGCAGGGTGCCTGCCCGTCAGGCCTCACGAGGGTGGTCCCGTCCACGCCAGCCCACTGTTGCAGGATTGTGGGCCCATGAGGCTTCAGATTCTGACTTTGAAGAGACAACAGACATCTGGGTTTTTCTGTGAAATGTCCTGATTTTTAAGTGCTAGAACCTACCCACTCCCCCCACACCCTGCCCCAGCCCGATCACACGTAGATAGACAGTGGATCCCACCCAGGGCTGCTGTGTTGTGAGCTCTGCGCTGGGCTCCTCCGGGTGCTTCAGTGGTTAAAAAAAGACTGTGACAGTCCGGTAGCTCAGCTTCCAGTGGATGGAGCTGAGGGGCCTTGTCTGCTCACCGGATGTGTGCACCTGCCCCGCCCCAGGGCTGACCTCTGCCATGGCGCTGGCCACACTCTGGCAGCAGCCCAGCACCGCCATCGGAAGACCACTGGGTGACTTTGTAGTATCAGCTCCATGTCCCTCCCGGCCCAAGGCTCCCCAGAGAAAAGCGTCTGGCGGGAGGGCGGGCGCTGGCCCTGGAGCCCTGCAGCATGCCAAGAGGAGCCTCTTGCTAAGTCCTTACCATAATCCCTTCCCCTTCTCTCTTCGGGAACTGGGCATTCCCCGCGGCACCAGCCCGGCTCTGGCCCAGCGCCCCAAGGCCCCCGCCCTGGACTCCTCGCAGCCTGGCCTGGGGAGGGACACTTGCTCTAGTTGGTCAGACCTGGGTTGGACGTGGGTGTGGCCCCTCTCCTGTTTAACCTAGGCAAGTCAGAGCTCACCTCTCTAGGGGTCTGTTTTCTCATCTGCCCTGCTGTCGTGAAAACCCCCAGGGAACTCCCGCACGGGCCGGCCACTGTGGCTGCTCCAGCCTACTTGGCCCTGAACCCCCAGCGCCAGGGGTGCCTTGCCCTCTGGCTGGCCATGCCTGAGACCCCCATGTTGCTGCAAAGCAAGAGAACCAGACTATACCTCTACCTGGGACCTTGACTTGCTGCCTTGGGATCTCTCTCCACTTCCGGGTATAGGTTTGTGGCAGTTGGACCAAGGCCCCAGTCATGGTGTCCTCTGTAGGCCCCTGGGGGCACCCAAATATCCAATAAGCCAACTCCCCTAACAGACCAAAGCAGGTGACTTGGGACCTCTGAGGTCCCACCACCTACCAGAGAAGTTCCTGGTGGCCAGCATGGTGGTGAGAATGGCTCCCTGCAACAGAAAAGAAGGGGCAGGGGACAGGGGACCAGGGGTGAGGGAAGGAGAGGCCTAAGCCTTGGCCCCCACCCCCATCCATTTGTCCCTCCCCAGCCCCTGCCATCCAGGGCCCATCCCCCTCCCTGGAGCAGCCAGGCAAGCTGACTTGGGCCAGCACGGCTTTGGGACAGGGCCATTGCAGGTAGATATTAATAGGTCCCGCTGACGGCCCGGGGACGCCAACAGCAGGGGCTCTTAAAGGCCACGGAAGTGTCCTGTCCTTAGCATCAGGCCAGCAGACATGTCCCCACACCTGCGGCTGGGGATGTCTCACCACAGGACCAGGTCGTCACCCCACGGCCCTGGGTTCAGAACTCCGGAGGGTTCCCAGTGTCGAGAATCCCTCCTCTGTCAGCCAGGGGTCGGACTAACGGCCCTTCGGGCCTCCCGCTGTGTGACTCAGACCTGACTCCGACCTCGCTGGAATGCGGAATTGGCCAGACTCCCATGAGCAGGCCCCCTGGTTCGCACATCCTGAGCGAGACACAGCTCCCACTGGGGTGGGGGGAGCACAGTTTTTCTGGCACCCCCATGCCCACCCCAGGCCCATGTGCCCACCCTGAGCCACCACTCCAGGCTGGGAGCAGTAGGTGAGGAGGTTCCCAAGTAGCCAGGGCCTCTGCACCTCTCCACATCACCCCCGATGTGCTGACGGCTCCTCTGTCCGGACCGGCCTCTCCGAGCTGGGCGAGGGCTAGACCTGGAGCTGAGCTGGCCTTGTGAGCACTCATGACCTGCCCAGGGGCCCAGAAGCCCACCTGGGCCCCACCAAACCTTCTGTGGGGCCGTGATCACAGTCTGGGTGGCTCAGACTCGTGTCCAGCCACGCCTCACCCACAAGGGCCCTCCTCAGCTGCTCTGAACCACGTGCAGCTACCCGAGGGCTCAGGTTCAACCTCAGACTCACACAGGTGGTTTTTCCCTCTGTGTGGGACATCTGCCCACTCTTCGCTTTGCATTCAGCTGAGACCTGCTTGTCCCTCGGGGGTCTCAGCTTAAATGCCACTGGCTCCAGGAAGTCTTCCTGGAATCCATCCCTGAACCTTCCAGACCTGGGAATGCAACTTTCCTGCCAGGTCTTCCCCACGCCTTGGGCTTGCCTGAGTGTGCACCCACCACTGTCCTCTAATGCCCAGTTACTTGTCTGTCCTCCCCACTGGACCAAGAGCTCAGCCAGGGTGGGGACGCCACCTGGTGTACTGCTAGTCTCCAGAGCCCAGCCCACTGCCCAGCATACGGCAACTATTCAATAAATGCTCATCAAATCAGTAAGGGACAGAACTAGTGAACAAGTCTCTTGGCCTCAGATGAAACTCAGGCCCACTTTTGGGCCGTGTGCAGGGTGAGGACCTGTTACCTTCAGTTTCCTCCTGGCATTGAACTTCTTCAGGCAGTCCACGGTCTCCTGTCTGTGCATGCAGGAGGCCACGGTGGACCGGTGCTGGGGGAGGAAGAGCAGGTGGGGGTCAGTGCAAGGCGGGCTGCAGACGGGCCTGGCCAGGGTGCCCCCCATCCCCAGCAGGGCGTCTTCATGGGGATGTGGCAAGATGCTTGGGACCCGGAGCACCGCCAGGCATGATGCCAACCCATGACGGTCCTCAATTCCTTGTCACCCCTGACAAGCACAGCGGGGTCGGAGGCCCTTGGATTAGGTCCTCTTGGGGCCATGCTGGGGCTGGAGAGCCAGGGGCAGAGCCGGGCAGGACCTGGCCCCTGGGGACGGTGGAGCCCCCAGGAGGGGCCCTGCTGAGCCGAGCTCACCGAGATCCAGGGGTGCTTGAGGGCCTCGGCGGCCGTGATGCGTTTGGACGGGTTGATGGTCAGCATCTTGTTGATGAGGTCCTTGGCTTCTGGGGTGACAGTGTCCCATTCTGGTGAGGGGAACTGGAAGGGGCAGAGGGGCCAGGTTTGCCCAGCCTGCCCCAGGCCACCCCTGCGATCCCCCAGCCCCTGACTGGCAGGGGAGCAGGCAGGGGTCCTACTGCCCATCCACACGGGTGTCCACAACCAGGAGGAGTTGGGGCTCCTCACGGCAGTGACCCCTCTCGGGACCACAGTCCCCTGATCCCAGGACAAAGCAGAAGACGGCCAGCAGGAAAGGAGACCTCCCTCTGCTTTCTCATCTGGAGAGCCACAGGCCAATGGTTTTAGCCCAGACTGGAATCAGAAGGCCCCGGGTTCAAGTCCTGGCTCTGCCCCCTGAGCTATGTGATCCCCACAAATCTCAGGCCACCTCAAGCCATCTTTAAGGATGTGGTGAGGCTTAAATGTGCATGGCCCATAGCCTCACGGATGTCAGCTTTGCAGGAGAGCAGAATAGCTTGGCAGTGAGAAGCACGGATGCTAGAGCTACACTGACTGGGTTCAAATCCCAGCTCTATCGTGTCTTAGCTATCGGATCTCAGCAGTTACTTAACCTCTCTCTGCCTCCTGGGAGAGGGGATAACAGCAGAACACAGGGCAGAGATCAGAATAAAGCATTCAGGAGAGGGCTACAGGAATGTTAGCCATCAGTACTGATATGCAAGGGGAACACGAAATTAAGAGATCCGTTTATTTTAGTGCAAAAACTTTTGCAATGCACACATACTTTTTTCGTAAAAGGCATTGCCATGAACTTTTAGAAGACCCCTGGTCTAGGAGAGAAAGAGCTGGTTCCTGGACTGCACCGTCCCCAGCTCCTCTCACCACTGTGGTGCTGCTTCGGCCCTCTGGGGCCCCACGTGGCCCTCCCCTGGCCCTGGCAGCCTCCCCTGGGGTCTGTGCCCTGCCAAAGCGGGCTTAGTGGGGGGCAGGAGGGAGGTGTCCTCAGGCCTCTGACTTCCTGCACTGTGGCTTTCCCTGGAAAAGGATGGCAGGGTCTGGAGAGAGGGGCAACACTCACATCATAGGCGCCGGCCTTGATCTGCTGGTACAGGCGGTGCTGGTCTTCATCCCAGAATGGGGGGTACCCAACCAGCAGGATGTATAGGATGACCCCTGGGGAGAGGAGAGACGGACACATGGAAGGGATGGGAAGCCAGAGAGCAAGCCCAAGGCTCGAGCGGCCAGAGGGATGAACAAATCCTTGGCTGGACTCACCACAGGCCCACAGGTCCACAGGCTTCCCGTATGGGTCCTTGCGCAGCACTTCTGGGGACAGGTATCCGGGGGTCCCTGCAAACCCTGCTCCCCCGACACACAGACAGGCAGACACACACACAGAGGTTGCACATGAGTGACCCGGAGCGAGATCCTGCAAACAGGGGACGAGGTTGCCCTGGAGCTGGGGGAAACAGCCTTGCCTCCACGAGCTTCAGTTGCAAGTGGGGCCCAGAAAGCCAGCAAAGCCTCTAGAGCCTCTACAGCAAGGCCAACTATGTGGCACACCTGCCCCTGCTCCCCACTCCAGGGCCCATGGCAGACAGCTTTAATCAATCAGAGCTGCTTTTCCACCAGGAGTCACAGACTTCCTAACACACCTTCCTAGCAGCCACTGCCAATCAATCGCTGGTCACCTTCAAGAGGAAGAGCATTGCCAAGTCAGCTCCAGGCTGAGAGCTAAGCCCTCATCCACTCCCTGGGCCCCAGCAGGGGCTGGCCATGGGCTCTCAGGAGGCCTAGAAAGGTAAGAGACCTGCCCAAGGGAGTTAGGGACACAGAGTTGGAAATTAGACTACTTTTCTGTAGCACTTGGGTTGTCAGGGGCCCTGTGGAAGCCCCAAGCCAGCATGGGGAAGAAGCCATGCTCTGTTGGAGCCCTAGCCATGTCTCTGGCTAGATAGGCACTGCCCCTGGGCCCAGAGGCCTCTGCTCCCCAAGCCTGGGCTGGCCCAGCAGCCATCTCCAGTGTCCTCCGCTCCAGCAGGGCCCAGGCTGGCCCCCAATGCCCCCACCAGGCCACCCCCACTCACCAAACCATGCCTGTTGCTCCCCCTCCACCTCTATGGCCAGGCCAAAGTCCGCCAGCTTCACAGCAGCACCCTTGAGCTTGGAGGCCAGCAGCAGATTCTCCGGCTTCCCGGGAGGAGAGGGAGAGAGGGGAGGAAAGGTGAGCAGGTGCAGAGCCTCTCTCTGGCTGGCCTGCGCACCCTGCCCCCACCACAGGATCCCAAGCTCGGGTCCCAGAGAGGGGCCTTTCCTGCAGCCCTGGGACCTCTGGCTTCTACAACACAGAGACCCTTCCTTCCTCCTCTGGCCAGGCCTCCTGGGCCTCTGCTCAGGAGCTGGGGTGGTTTGGAGGGGGGAGGTGGGAGCGGGGAGGTGGGGCGGTGTTACAGCCACCACCATAATATAAGGACGTATAATAAGGAAGAGGCAACGACATTTCTTGGGCCCCTGCTGTGTGCCAGCACCTACTGTGTGCCAGCCACCAGGCTAGGTGCTCTGTGAGCATCACTTCATTTGTCATCCCGACAACTCTTGGGGGTTGGGATTATTATCTCTGTTTCGTTTCCCACAGAGACTTTCGTCCTTCTCTAGAACAGTCTTGCTTAAGTTCCACCTCAGGCCCTTTGCACTCTCTGTTCCCCTTGCCTGATTTGATCCCCACCCCTCCTCCAAGCCTTACACAGCTGGCTCCCTTCTCTTTGTCCAGCTCTCAATCTCCTGTCACCCCTTCAAAGAGGCCCTCCGTGACTACCCCACCCAAAGGAGGAGGGTGGCTGTTTGGTACCGCAGTTGAGATGGTTCTTAGGTTGGGGTGGGTGTTGTGGCGTTAGGGTAAAGCCACTGCCTGCAAGGCCATCATCCCCTATGAGCACCGGTTCGAGTCCTGGCTGCTGTACTTCCTATCCAGCTCCCAGCTACTCTGCTGTGAAAAGTAGCAGAAGATGGCCCAAGTGCTTGGGCCCCACCCACCCGTGTGGCAGACCTTATAGAGGCAGGGTGTGGGCATACAGCAGGCATTTAATAGGTGTTTGTCCGCTAAGCACCTGGATCACGTCACACAGCAGGGAAGCCAGAGATTGCGAATGAAGGCCGACTCTGCCTGCACATCACCCCCTCTGCATTGTAGGGCGCTGTGGCCTGGTGCTCAGGCCTCCGGACCGCCGAGGCTGCCTCCATGAAGCCTGGACCCCGAATCAGCCCCTGAAGTTCCTCAACCTCCTGCCGGTCCCCCTCCACCCCGGGACTCAGGACAGAGGGAGTATGGGCTTCCGATCCCAGCACTGCCCCGTCCGTGCCGTGGGACTTGAGCACGTTGGCTACTTCTCTGTGTCTTAGCTCCCACTCAGGACAATGGGGCTGCTGGCAGCGTGCTGGGGTGGCCGCTGAGTGATTGGCCTGCACGGCGCCCGGGGCAGCCTGCACTGTGTGCTCGGTGAGCGTTAGCGCTCGTGTTTTCTGCTCAGAGGTGGGTTCGGAGGCCCGGGAAAGAGCTGGTTCCAGGCCTTCCCCAGGGGGGACTTCAGAGGGTCCCACCTCTGACCTTTCACTGTCCAAAGCTAGGCTGGACCCAAACAAAAATAGCTCCCTCCGCCTGGCTCGCCAAGGCCTCCCCTGTGCTCTGGGGACCGTGTCCCTGGCATGTCCTGGGTCTCGGCTGTGGCTGTCCTGCCCTGATTTGATGAATATGCCACTAATTAGTGTATCCAGAATGGCCTAAATTTGGGCCACCTTGCCTCCTGCCTTCCTCCCGTGCAGGGGCTGTGGCTGTAACGGGGACAGGCCCTTGGGGAGTGCTGCCCTGCCATCCGGCCAGTGAGTCTAACCTGCCCGGGGTCTAACCCAAGCCCCAGGGAGCTCACCTGGGGCATGGGTGAGACACCGCGGATTGTCTGGGACACAGGACAATGGGGGTTCTGCTCAGAGGAACGGCACCGACCAGGGCGTGCCCAGGGAGGGAGCCCCGGGGAGCTGGGGTTAGACTGCAGCCTGCAGAATACCCAGGAGCAACAACCAAGCCACCCAAGCCCTGCCCTGGGCTGCAGACCTCATCTCCGTGGGCTTCGCCAGGGCAGGACTGCACTCGGGGCGAAGCCCCCACAGGAGGAGAGCCCCGAAGCACGTTTCCCAGGGGCACAGGGGCTGCCCCGGGGGAGGAGAAGGCCTCTGTGCTGCGGGTCAGAGAGAGGTCCGTGCACACCTGGCAGGGCCGCCCCAGGAGGGGCTGTGCAGAAGCAGGTGCGAGGTCGAGTGGCCACAGGACTGGGCTGGAGGGCCCGGGGCTCCCTCATGCTGACTCAGCCACAGCTGAACGGCGTGTCCTGGGGGAGATCCCTCGGCCCTGTAGGCCTCAGTTTCCTATTCTGCAAACTGGGGGCAATGTGAGCTGCCAGCCGCTGAGGCCTCCCCGCCCAGCACGGGGAGATGGAGGAAGTTAGTACTGACACGGCAAGGCCGATCTCAGATGCCACACCCACCAAATCTGTCAATCTCCTCCCTTAAGTGGGGAGAGGGGGGACCCCGAGTCCTGCTGTTCTTCTCTCCTGGCCTGCCAGAGACCAGGAGGAGGGCCATCATCCTGCCTTCTGCCGCAGTGTGTACCTGCAGGGCAACATCTCATCCGCAGTGCTCACCAAATCCCCCCACCCCGAGGTTGCCACGGCAACCCCCAGCACAGACAAGCCAAGGCCCAGGAGGTCCCCGGGTTGGGACGAGGGCCCAGCCTGCCTCCTCCCCAGCCTCACCACAGCCAGTCACGGGGGTCTGACTGCCTCTCATCTGGCCTGGCACTAAGCACCTGGGCTGGGGATTAGGACACCTGGGGCCCAAACCCAGGGGCTCCACCTTCCTTAGCTCACTTTCTTCATCCGGCCTAGCATAGGGAAAGCAAAGAGAGCGTGGTTGTCCACAGCTGAGCTGGAGGGAAGTGCAGGGTGGGTGAGTGGGGTGGGAACCCCGAGGGCCACGCACACCCCCCCCCCCAGCAGGCTCACCTTCAGGTCCCGGTGCACCACCCCCATCTGGTGGCAGTGCAGCACAGCCTCCAGGATCTGCTGGATACAGTGACTGGGCAGAGAGAGGAAGGGGTCAGGGCCAAGGGTAGGCCTTCCTCGCCCCCCGCCCCCGGCGCCATGGCCAACCGCATGTGGCCCTCACCTGGCATCTGCCTCACTGTAATACTCTCGGGCCACGATGTCTTCAAACAGCTCCCCGCCAGTGACCCTGGGGAGACAGGGCGAGAATCAGCTTCTCCCAGAGACCCCGGAGGCGTCTGCAGGAGGCTAAGGGCGGGGCCCAGGGACCTCATAAGTGTCCCTGCTGCAGCCCCCTCCTGTCTCCCAGCGCACCCTTCTGCCAACACCCTCTCCTCTCCCCACTCCCCCTGGCTTCCTCCCCGACTGGGCCCAGACAGGGTGGAGGGGCAGGCACCCTGGGGTGAACACATCACTGGGATCATTGGGTTCCTGGTTTCCAAGGCCTGTTTAGTTTGGTTGCTTGCTTTGCTCTTTGCTTTGGAGTCTTACTTTGTGGGAATGTCTTTGGGTTCCTAGCAACACCGAAGGGGAGGCACAGAGATTTCCCACGCATGCCCTGCCCCACACCCATGCAGTCTCATGGGCTGAGCTTTGCTGACAACACCAGTGCCACTGCTGACTTTGCTGGCAGCCCAGGAACCACTAAGGCCTGTCATGTCATTACGGCTTTTCTTTCCTCGACTGGCTTTGTAAAAGCAAGCATGGTTCAAAAGGTAACTTCTCACGCAGTTTGCGAAGGACAGTGGCGCTGTCCACAAATCGAAGAGAAACACAAGTAAACATGTGATGCATGTTGCAAGGGGTCGTTGGCGTCTTGGGAAAGCTGGTGTGCATTGCTTGGTTGGAGGCCTGGCGCAGCTGGGGAACTCGGGGACCCCTCAGGCCAAGGGGCATCCCAGGGCGGGGCCCAACTCACAGGTCGAAGATCAGGTAGTGGTGTCCCTCCTCGGAGATGCTGTCATGCAGGCGGACTGCAGGGCCAAGGCATCTGGTTACACCCAGACACACGTTCCCGCCCCAGCCCTCCCGCTCACCTCTCCGAGAGCCAGCCGCTGGCCACAGCCTGTGTGCCAGGGCCTTCAGGAGTTACCCAGAGAGGCTTGGCCTTAAAGACCGAAGGCTCTGTTTGGTCAAAGCTGGGTCCCTTCTCCCACCCTGTTTCGTCGCTGGGCAGGCAGGAGTCTTGGAAAGAGGCTGCAGCTCCAACCATGGGCACCTCTTAGCTGTGTGACCTTGGGCAAGCTGCTAGGCCTCTCTGAGCCCTAGCCTTTCACAGCCTGGATGGTAAGACTGAAACTCCTGGATTTGTAGATGCCCAGAGGGTTCCGTACTGGCCCTGAACTGACACTCCTGCTTTGCCCGGGGGTCTGGGACACAATAGAGGCAGAGGCAGAGGCGGGAGCTGGTGGTCCCTGAGAACAGAAGCAAAGCCCCCAGGAATCCAGAGCTCCCAAAATCATCCCCAGGCTTTTGAAAGGAAGGGCTGAGTGGCGGCTGGCCCTGGGGGCCGCCTGTCAGCCAAGGGCAAGTTCTCGCAATCCTTCCCTGTGCCACAACAGAAAACCGTCCACCGCTGGGGTGCTGGCTCTGTGGCTGGTGATCCCCGGCACAGCGGAAAACCACACAGCAGCTAACGCCACTGCTTCGCAGCCATCTCCAAGGGATGCAGTTCCATAAAAGAGCAAAACACAAACGGGATGCACAGTTCTTTTTAAGAAGGATGCGACTATGCTGACAGGTGGCCCAAGTCTCTCTGGAAGAATGCACAGCAGGGGGCCTTGAGGGGGGCCTTTGGGGAGGGGGATGGGGGGTTCTGGGGGACTCACATTATGAAATTTTTAGAAATGTTTTTATTTATTTGAGGGGCAGACACATACACACACACACACACACGGGTCCCCTCCACTGGTTCACTCCTCAATTGCCTGCAACAGTCAGGGACCAGGGCTGGGCTGGGCCCAAGGCAGGAGCTGGAAACACAGTCCAGGTCTCCTCTGAGGGTGGCAGGGACCCAACTTCTTGTGTCATCCGTCACTGCTGCCGCCCAGGGTCTGTGTCAGCAGGAGCCGGAGCTGGGAATTGAACCCAGGCACTCGAATACAGGACGTGGGTGTCCTAGCCAAGGTCCTCGCCACCAGGCTAAATGCTCACCCCCACACTCCCTTTCTGTGGTAAACCCCAGTGCCATTTGACATTTGCTGTCTGATGTGTTTCTGACTCCACATTGAGCCCCCTGGATTGTTTGTGGCTCTCACGTGGGCATACAAAGCTCAGAAGGTGGCCTGAGAGGCAGGCATCAAGTACTCTCGTGGTTGTGCACGGGGGAGGGAAGTCGGGGACCGGAGAGGGGGCATGAGGGGGATACAACTTGAAACAGAAATGTTTGACCGACGACGCCTATTTTCACTAATAACTCACAGACGGCTGTGTGCAAGCAGAACCTGAAGAGCACATATAATATAATCCTGCTTCCGTGTCTTGTCAACATTCTATTATTAAGAATTTCCAACATCCAGTTAAGTGAATTCCCCTATACCCCAGGGTTCTGTCATTAATGGTCTCCTCCAGCTGCTTTATTGCATTTCTATCGATTCCTGTGTCCACTAATCTATTTTCACTTTTTAGTGCATTTCAAAGTTAAGTGCGGGCTGCATGTTGTAAGTGGACCCGTGAATCTAACTGTGCTTTGTGTGTGTGGAGTCCAGCATTGGCACCCTCTCCGCTCCTCCCCAGTAAGGTGGTGAGCCATGCCCCGGCTGTGGGGGTGTTTGCTGGCGGCTAACAGCCCCTGCCTGCCTGTCCCAGACTCTGCTTCTTGGCCACCTGGCCCGACGTGACCAGCACAGGTGAAACAGGTGTGCGGGTCGCGCCCCATAGGAACGCAAGCTCTGGAGGGCGGGGCTGCAGCAGAGACTTCAGGGGGTGCTGTCTCCCCATCTCCCTACAGGAAACTTGCACAATTCCCCCTTCAGGTTGACTCCAGGCAGTTGGCCTTTTTCAGCACACTTTTTTTTTTTTTTTTTGGACAGGCAGAGTGGACAGTGAGAGAGAGACAGAGAGAAAGGTCTTCCTTTTGCCGTTGGTTCACCCTCCAATGGCCACCGCGGTAGCGCGCTGCGGCCGGCGCACCGCGCTGTTCCGATGGCAGGAGCCAGGTGCTTATCCTGGTCTCCCATGGGGTGCAGGGCTCAAACACTTGGGCCATCCTCCACTGCACTCCCTGGCCACAGCAGAGAGCTGGCCTGGAAGAGGGGCAACCGGGACAGAATCGGCGGAGGATTAGCCTGTTGAGCCACGGCGCCGGCCCTTTTTCAGCACACTTTGGGGTCGGCGGTCTTAACTTCCACTTCCTGAGCGTGAGACACCCTGAGGACCCAGGCTGTAGCCGGAATCTTCTCTGATAGGATTTCTAGAGCTGATGTTGAGGTGCAGCCAGTTAAGCCCCTACTGGGGCACTGACAACCCATATGGGAGCGTCAGTCTGAATCCTAGTTGCTCTGCTTTCTATCCAGCTCGCTGCTAACGCACCGGGGGAAACCAGCAGAAGATGGCCCAAGTATTTGGACCCCTGCCACCCATATGGGAGATCCAGATGGAGCTCCTGGCTCCTGGTTTTAACCTGGCCCAGCCCTGGCTCTTGCAGCCTTTTGGAAAATGAATCAGCAGATGGGAGATATTTTTTCTCTCTCTGTTTCTCCCTCTCTCTGTCACTCTACATTTCAAATAAATAAAACAAATTTTTAAGGGCCTCTAGAACTGAGTCAGCAGCCCTTTGGGAGGAGCCCCCAAAAGTCCCAGATCTACTGTCTCTGGCCAGGGGCCCTGAGGCTCTGGGAAATGGGCAGACCTGGGAGTGGACACACCCTTGGGTGTGTCTTGTGCTGCCTGTGCAAAGCTGCCCCTCTGAGCAGCCAGGTGAGGCCAGGTGAGGGCTGCTCAGCTGGGTTTCAGCAGCGTCCCACCAGCACGACCGTGCCTCCGTGCCTGAGAGGGGTCAGAATCTGACCTTGGAGCCCAAGACTGCCTCTCCCAGGCCACTTTCACACACGAAGTCTCCCGGCCCGCCAGGGAAGCAGCTCGGCCAGAATCCGAGGGCACAGGCAGCACTCAAGGGCCACAGAACTGTCCCACCTCCTGGGAAGTGAGGCCACTGAGTCTGCCCACTGAGGCAGCTGTCACTTCTGACTTTCTCAAGTATGGTCCCAGAACAAGCAAAACCACAGGCTGGTGTTCGCCGTGTGGCTTGATTCGCGGATTTCTGACCTTCCTATGATATCTCTAACAGCTGTCGTGCCTGCCCCGGAAGCTGGGCGGTTCCCCCGACACCGCCCTTGGGATGGCCACTTGGGAAAGTGAAGAAAAACACCAAAAACGTGGGCTTACTCCCAGATCCACCTCCTGCACACTGTGGAGCTCTGGGCAAGCGACTTCAGCTGTCTGCACCTCCATCCTCACAGTGTCGCTACTCTCACTGGACAGCTACAGGGGAGTTAACACGATGCCCCTTGGAAAGCATTGAGCGCAGTGCCTGGTGCTAGGAAGGGCACACTAAATGAAGACACTGTCATCGTCATCATCAACCGATTGACTCTCTTTCCCTGCCCCAGGTCATCCACTGAACTCCCCCATCTTCCCTAACATGGTTCAAGTCCCTGGGGTTGTGGTTGTGGCCCATTGGCAGGAGGTCACAGCATGGACAACCTCAGGCAGGCTCCTGAATGCAAAAGCTTTGGGCATGGCACCAACCTGTGCTGAGCCAGGGACCTCCCAGCCAGCTCTCCTTGGGGCTGCATGATGGCCACACACGGGCAGCAGCCAGGAGGGCTCGAGAGGACCTGGTCTGATTCCTCCAGGCACTGACTCACCTCCCAGGATCTGCACCTGCGTCTGTACCTCCTTGCATTTCTCTGGGAAAATTATAACCTACTTGGGAGTGAGATGCGTGGAGGCCCAGGAAGGTCCTCTGTGGACCCTCCCAGCCCTGGCAACAGCTCAGGGCTCTTGTGTTGCGTGCTCAGCTCTGCTGCTCTGGCAACCACCCTCATCTAGCCCGATCATCTCAGTGCCTAGGAGAGGCTTTGGCATGGGCTGGGTCATCAGATGCACTTGACATCGGGTGGGTGAGCGAGTGAAGGAGAAATTGACCCAATGGCAACGATGCTGGAGATGACGGTTGCCACATCCGAGCTTTTGCCACATGCTAAGTGCTCTACCTGCGCCATCTCATTTAACCCTCCCAACGGTCCTAGAAGGTAAGAGCCCACAGGTGAGGGGGAAGGGGGTTCATGGCCTGTGCCAGCTCAAACAGCTGGCAGATGGCAGAGCCGGGAAGCCTGGTGTGTCTGATTGCAAAGCCATTCTTTCCGTCACCCTGCACTGGTGCCTGCCCCAATGACCCAAACACACAGCTGTTCTGCAGAAAGGTAGAGAGTGTGGGAAGGGAGGCAGCTGACGCTGACAAAGCAGTGGCCTCAGGACTCTCATTCTGCTATGCTCTAGTTCCTCATCCCCGTCCTGGGAGGGGGGTATGGCTTCAGGGTGGTGGAGCAGCATGTCCTATGTCACACAGCAATTAAGCAGCAAATCTAGGACTTGAGCTGCAGTCTGTCTGCTCCATAAGGCCTCCATAACTCACTGCTCCCCATTATAACTGGGAGAGAGAGGGAGGGAGGCCCACACAGCAATGACCTGAGCCTGCTGTGATCATGCGTGCACACATACACTGTCCACCTCCTTCCTCCGTGGGATTTATAATCTCTCACTAACCCCTCCATCAAGCAGGTGGGGAGTGGGAAGCCCGCAGGGAATGGACAGCAATGTCCACAGCCCCACAGGGAGAGTGTGAGCAGGGCGGGAAGTGGGGTCCTCCCGGGGTCCCTCCCTGCCAGGCTGGGCTGCCTCATCTCTTCTGCATGCTCTGTGGACTGTGGCTGCTGCCTGTGCGGGGAAGGGGGGCGCCCTGTGGGTATAAATAGCAAGAGCAGAAGCTCGGCTCCAGCGCAGAGTTAACCCCTGGGGCCCTGGGACGGAACTGCTGCCCTCCCGAGGGAGCAGGCGGAGAAGGGGTAGTGGCTGTGGGGGGAGCTGTCCTCAGACAGCCCCTGGGCCCTGCTCCCAGGTGTGTGGTGGTCTGTGAGCCAGCAGCCCTGGCAGACTGTGGGACCTCAGGCCTGGCCCAGCCCCTCAGAAGCAGGTGGCTCAGAGAGGGCGCAGCTCCCACCAAGGTCACACAGCCGGTCCCTGGCTGGGCTAGATCTCAAAGCTGCACTTCCTGTCGTCGTGACTCAGATCCCCCACTGGCAGGCAGCTGCCACCCAACGGCAGGGGGATGGAGCAGCTGGACAGTGAGATGCTGAGGCAGCGCCCATCCTCGGGGGGGTGGCCGGGCTCAGTCCAACCCCGGGACAGGGCCCAGTCCAGGGATTGCCTCTGAGACGCCGTTGGACAGGGCCATGGTACCAGGCCCCTGTAGCCTGGGAGTGGGTTGGAGGAGTGAGCCATGCCTCTGGTCAAGGCCCTGCTTCCTGCTCCCCACCCCGGGCCTATTTTCATCTCTGGGAGTTTTCCCAAGACAGCTTTTCCGAGGGAGGCTGCGGCAGTGTGGGCTGGGAGGAAAGGCCCTCTCTTCACCTGCCCCCGAGCAAGCTGGTCTGGGAGCCTTGTGGAATCCACAGACAACGCCCCCCCAAGCCCCCAGATAAGCCAGTGTGGGCGGGGCGGGGCTCACCGATGTTGGGGTGCTTGAGCAGGCGGCAGATGCGGGCCTCGCGCTCCAACTTCTGATGGTCTGCAACACAGATGCCAGGGTGAGCCCAGGTGAGGCAGGAGGCTCCACCCTCCGGCCCGCCCCTTATAGCCTCCCATCACCCCCACGGAGGGGGGTGGGGGGGCAGGGCCTGGAGGGTGGGAGGTGTCTTGCAGCGGGAAAGAGGGTTTCAGGGTTCAGGCCTGGGTTTCAGATACTCAGGGAAGTGCCTCCCCTTTTCTGGGCCTCAGCAATGAGGTATCCCCAAGCCCCGTCCAAGCTCCATGCACCCTGGAAGACCCCAGGTCAGGACCCTGCTCCTGCCTCCCCCAGGCTGCCCCGAGCACTCAGCCCTCCAGCCAGACCCAGCGCTGCAGGTCACCTCTCCAGAACTGCCTGCTCCACTCCGTCACTCTGGGAGATGCCGGCCCCTGCAGCTCTTAGCGGGGAACATTTCCTCCCAGCCTCCCACCTGCCACTCACTGGCCATCATCACCCACTCCCGGCGCCGGGCAGCCTGCCCTGACTGCAGGGCTGGCAGGGGCCCCTCTGCGCTTTCTGGGCCCCGGAACAGCAGGTGCCACCCTGTTCCCTGGGCATCTACATCCCTGAGGACAGGGCCTCTGTGGTGCCCCTGGCCTCCCCCTGAGCGCCTGGCATGCAGTCTGAATAGAAGGACCGATGACCGAAGGGGTGAGCCTCTCTGAGAGTTACTGTCCCTGGAAGAGCTGTGTTCAACCTCAGAAGCCTCTTCCCTCTCAGAGCAGCCTGGGACCGGGGACCAGGCCCCCAGAGAACCTGCTTTGCCAACGCTCACTGTTAAAGGCACTGATTGGTTGAAGGAAGCACATAACTGTGCCGCTCTTTGCAATGCTGTCATTTTCTAACATCCAGAGATCCTCCAGACAGTTGGTGTCTGTTTCTCCACCTGGGGGCTTTGCCTTGCTGGGCAGAACCCGCACGTGGTAGCCTCGGAGCTGGGCCAGGGCTCCCACACCTGCCCCCAGGCTCCCAGGAGCTCTGTCCAAGTCTCCTGGGTCTCCCACCCATGGGGCAGGGAGGCCTGGCTCAGGAGCCGCCGCCTGTGGTCCCTGTATCTCAGGTCACAGCCCCACGGAAGCCCCCACAGAGGGGCCGTGGGCATCAGAGGGATCTCCAGCCTGAGCCAGCTGAGGCCTCTGTGGTGGCTGAGCTGGGCCAGAAATACCTTTCCCAACTCCCTTTTTGGTGCTCTTCTTACAGCTTGGTAGTTAATGCCTTCATTTTAACAACTAAGAGGCAGAAGTGGAAGTGCTCATAGGGACAGAATACTGGCCGCGTGCCAGGCGCCGTGGGGTGCTCTTTCCACACCTCCCAGGCCCTCATCGGGGAGGGCCTAGGCAAATTCTGCCTTCGCAGAGATGAAAACGGGGGCTCTGAGAGGTGAAGTGCAGGCCCCCAGTCACGTCCGCAGGGAGCAGTGGAGGCCGCCTGGGGTCCGGGCATCAGCCTCCAGGGCCGGGCTTCAGACCCGCTGCTGTGCTGTTCTGTGCACCTCATCACCAGCACCGCTCCTGCCCCCGGCCCACTGACCGGACTTCAGGGACAGCCAGGATGGCTTCTCCTGAGCAGCAGGCACCACGGGTGGTGACCAGCATGAAGGAGGTCGCAGCCCCTGGTGCTGGCCCCCCAGCTCCCTTTCTCCTGCGCCCTTCCCAGGGCCATCTCTGGCTGTCCTTCAGGGATGGTGGAAGGCAAGATCAATATAGAATGAGGCTTTGCCACCAGCAGCGCCATCACGTCCAGTTCTGTTTGCAGCGGCTCAGCTCCCCAGCTGAAGCAGGGAGGAGGCAGGGCCAGGTTGGGGCATCCCCTCGGTCCCCCTCCCGCCCTGGCTTCCTCCATCTCCTCTGGGGCAGGGCATGCTGATGCCACACTGGGCTGGCCGAGAGCCCTCTGTGGGGCTCAAGAAGCCTGGACCCTACTCTATATCCTGGGCCCCACCCCCAACACAACCAGAAATCGGGTGGGTCAAGGTCAGGCCTGCTGGATGGGCAGAAGCCTTCCGGCCTAGGCTACCCAAGCAGTGAGCCAGGGGCCTACATTTGGAATCTTGATGCCTTCTCAGCAGCAAAGTGACACTAAAAAAAACTGGAAGAAGAAAATGTTGGTCCTGCAACTTTGAGCTTGTCTGGAAATCCCACTGCTGGAAATGCTAGGAACCCAGCATTTCCATAAATTTTATCCTCCTCCTGCGCATGGTACAAGTACCCCGTGTTGTAATATTCACTGCTAAAAGCAGTAATCTGTTGAAGGTAGCTGTATACGTTATGCAATAATTTTGTCACTCTTTGCAATGTCTTCATTCTCCAATATATAGAAAACATTCCCCACCTCTGAGGCTTTGCTCTGTGGTGCAGATGGGGCACTGAGCCCAGTGAAACAGGACAGTCCCTGTCAGGGTGGGGAGAGCTCCCAGGACCTACACCCCAGCTCCCCCCACCCCGCCCAGCCAACCGTCCCTGGCCCCAAGGTCCTGCTGCTCCCCAGCATCAACCTCCCCACCTGCCCCAAGCAGCCTCCCACTGTTCCCAGTGCATAGACCTGACTTCACCACTGCCCACCAGACCCCGGTGGACCCTGCCTCATGCCCACACAGGCCTCCTTTCTGGCCCTAGGCACACCAAGCTCCCTTCCAACCACAGGGCCTTTGCACCCACTGTGCCCTCTGCTGGAATGCTTCTCCCCTGGGTCTTCTGACAGCTGCCGTCACTCCCTCCTCATTGTGTCCTAGCACAATGCCACCTCCTTAGAGGCTGCCAAAGGGTGTCTCTCCCACCCCAACTCCTCCCCATTACCCTTAATTTTTTAGAGCACTCAGCACGAGCTGCAACCACCCAGCTTATTTAGGTGTTCAGCGCTCTGCTCAGCCCCATTACCTAGAAAGCAGGCACAGTGAGAGCCAGACCCCGTCTGCTGGTCACCCCTGCGTTCCCAGAGCCCGGCACGGAGCTCTAGGCAGCCTGTCCATGGTCCCGGTGTGAACAAGCGCAGCACCGGATTTCAGTCCGTGTGCATAATTAGATACTACATCACTTGCCACTCTAGCAACTAATTACTGCATGAACCATTGCACCCGCTCAGCAGAGTCCCCCAGTGCTGAGAAACCTGAGGACAGCTAGGAGTCTCCAGTCGCCTGCCAGCTCCCTGGGACGCTTGCTCCTAATGCCCAAACGACATCTTGGGGAGCTCCGCTTTCTCTGGGTGGTTGGGCCACCTCCAGGGCATCGGGGTTAAGGGCATTGCCTTGCCCAGAGCTCAGGAGGACATTTCGAGGGGAGCTCCCCGGGGCCAGGAAGTCCCAGCAGGGCCCAGGAGGAAGTGCAGTCACGAGGGCAGAGGCTCTAGCAGGTAGGCAAGGGGTGAGGGGAGGAACAGGACCTGGCATCCTGCTGTCCTTGGAGATGCCCCCCAGGGCCCTGCCTGAGCTGGGAGCAGCCCCTCCACACGCCGGAAGCAATGTGGGGCCGGCAACTGGACAGCACCAGCCGTGTCTCTGGGTCCTGCAGACCCAGTCCTGTCAACTCTTCCTGTGCACGCATGAGGAGGCCGGCGGGACCAGCTGGCACCCTGTCCTGGCTCCCACTCCTCCTAGTGGCAGGAGCTTGGACCTCCTGGACTTAATCCAATCCCCAGCACGGGGGTGGGGGGGTGGGGGCAGGGGTGGAGGAGCTCAGGCAGCTGCTTTTTTGTTTTTCTTTTTCCCCAAAAAGGCTCCCGGGGGATTTGGCAGGCATCAGGACAAGCAAAATTTTTACTTTTCATTTCGCTTTTCTATGGTTTCTTTGAGTTGTTTATACTATGAGCATTTTTTTAAAAGCTGGGTTTGAAAATGTCTCCGGGTTTGGGAAGCACTTTGCTAGAAGGGGCCAGGCAGGCGGGGTAATGGGGAGCCCCTGCTCCCTTGGAGGGGTGGAGAGATACCCCGGGTGGGCACAGCCCCTGCTGGGAGCTTCCAGAAGTCACTGGGAGCCCTGGCAGCAGAGGTGCAGAGCGTGCTGCCGAATATCCAGCGTGCACCCCCCGGAGGCTCCGGAGTGGCAAACAAAGGAGGCTGCCAGAGGAGAGCGCTGGCAGCCGACAGACTTCTGGAATGTTCCATGGCACCCTCCCACTCACCTAGGCCTGGGCCATCTTCCTCCCAGGAAGTCAAAGACAGACAATTGCCAGAGACACGGGGCTGGGTGATCAGTGCCTGGTACTACTGAGTCCACCTCTCTCTTCCACACCTCTGTCCCTGAGTGTGCGTGTGCATGCCAGTGTGTGTGTCTGTGTTAGTGTGTATGGACATGCGTGTGCATGAGTGTGTGTACACATGTGTGAGAGTGTTTTGGATGTGTGTGCATGACAGTGTGTGTATGAGTGTGAGAGTGCGTGTGCACATGTGTGAGAGTGTGTATGGACGTGTGTGTGTGCATGAGTGTGGTGAACTGGGGTCCCTAGCACCTCCGTCCCCTAGGACAAGCTGGGCCGTCATCCCCACGTCCCGACTCCGTCCCTGTTCCCGCTGTAGCTCAGGGACTGGGTCACCGCCTGGGTCACTGCAGATGCGAGCTCACAGAGGCCAACAGACAGCAGCACGGGAGGCAGCAATGGCAGGGCCACCCCCACCCAGGCTCTGGCCGCGAGGCCGGGCTTCTGCCAGCCTTCCTGCCCACCCTGGCGCTTGCCACTGGCTCTGACTGCAGCCCTTCCACAGCCACAGGGTGCCACGTGGCCTTCGCAGACCCCCAGCTCCATCCCTCCCTGTCCTGTCTCTGCAGGGCTGGGGGGAGGGGGTGGCAGGGAGGTGTTGAGGAGAAAGTGCTGAGCTGCAAGCGTTGCTGAGCCGGAGAGATGAAAGGCAACACTGTGCAGTCCAACACAGGGCATGCCGGGAGGCCTGCAGGCGCCGCGTGAACATCCTGTACCAACCGCGCAGGACCTCCGTGAACCCCGCACCTGCTGGGCCCTGGTCCAGACGCAGCTGCCACTGGACACTCCGCCAGCTCCGTGCGCGGTGCCTACCATCCTGTCCATTCCAGGGGCTGCACAGCCCGCACGGGCACCCACCTCACCCGAAAGATCCCTCCACCACCAGGCACTCCCCAGGGCGGCTGCTACACCATTTCCTTTGGGGTGAGGACTGGCATCTTTGAAAGTAACTCCCTGCACCACTCTGACCGTGGTCACCACCATCGCTGCCCTAGCCACACGCTGACGGTGAGAGTCTCCCGGGAAGGCTTCCCCAGGCTTTCCCGTGTGAATCACCAGGGCGTCTTGCTAGAATGCAGATTCGAGATGTTTAAATCTGGGGAGCTGGGGACCTCAAAACTGCGTTTCTAATAACCCCCAGGGCTGCGGGTGCTGCTGGTCCAGGCCATAGAGCAGTGGTTCCCAACTTGTCCGCAAATTAGAATGACCTGGCTGTTTTTTCCCCAAAACCCAGGTCACAGACCTGACCCAGTATTCAGGGGCCAGAGAGTAGGGTGTTGTGGAAGTGGAGCACACTCCCAGCATCAGGGCTCTCCCAGGGGCTGGGCACAGAGCAGTGAGGGAGAACCCCGCCCTCCTAAACAAGGAGCCAATAGGCAAATAGGTCCAGGCCAGGGCAAGCCAGGAGGGACATGGACAGTAATGAGAGAGAGAAAAGGGAGAGACCCCCCATGAGGGATTCAGGAGTACCTCTACAAGATGTGACCGTGAGCTGATCCCGCAGGCCGGGCTGGGGCACTCAGGCTAAGGCAATGTCAAGGGCAGAGGTATGGAGATGGGAAGTGAGGAAGATGAAAGGAGGCATTTGGAAAGGAAGTCCTGCCTGGCGCTGCGGCCCTCACCTGGCCTGGCCCCCAGCCCCAGACTCCCCAGGAAGGCACAAGGGAGGGGCATATTCTCATAGTGCCCTTGGAAAGAAGAGCTCCTACCCCAGCCACCGGCATCACCCAAGAGGACAGACGCAGGTCCTGAGCCTGAGGCCAGAGGCAGAGGGAGGGGGGACGCCGGGAGACCCCCACAGGGCGGGTGGGGTGTGGAGCAGCCCCTACCTCTGGCTGAGAGCTTCTTGGTGTTGATGATCTTCGCGGCATACTCCTGGCCGGCCAGCACCTTCACACAGCGGCGCACGACGGAGAAGGCTCCCCTGGGACAGCAGAGACGACAGAGGCGGTGAGGGAGACCCAGGGCTGTGCGCCCAGGGGATGCAGGCGTGCACACAGCCACACCGTGCCAGGGAGGGGACCGCCATCACAGCAGCCCAAGCTCCCGGGGGCTACCTGGCCCAAGTCAGGGAAAGGGCCGGGCCAGAGGGATCGAGAGAGGGACCCAGACGTGCGTTACCAGAAGCTTGGCCTCACGTGACAGCCGCCTTCCAGGGGCATCAAAAGTCGGGCTCACCCAGGGCCCAGAGTCTCTCCCGGGCCCAGTGGTGCGGCACTCTGCCTGCTCCTTTACCCCCCGCTTTCTGTAAATAACAAATCTTGGAGATCCTCTTTCTAGATCAGAACACAGACGGCCCTCAGGGCACAGCATGTAACTCTGGGGCCTTTCTGCTTCACCCTGCCAGTCGCTGCTGATGGACACCTGGGCTAGTTCAGCTCACAGGTGTGGTAAATAGCAGGTGCACCACTAACCTGATGCAGGGGTACTTCAAAAGGCTCATGGAAAGATGGGGCGAGAAGATAAGTTTATGTGTAAAACAATTCGGAGATTCATGGATGATTGCTTTCATAATATGCATTTTCTCTGAGCATTTCAAAAAGCCCTCGTCGGGGTGTGGTTAGATTTCCCACCAACCCAGGAAGACAGATGCTGTGTTTTCCCTGACTTGTGGCCAGCGTACGGAGTACAAAGAAAGGAATGTATATGACTGAAACTGACACCTTGAGATGTGATTGTTTAGGGTCCTTGTCTATGCTCCTGCAGAAACTGTGGTCTTTCTCCTCTCTATTTATTGCATTCTTTACTCACTGGAGGATTAAGCCTATGACTATAAAGTAAATTGAAAATATGTTATCACAAAAATGGAAAGGAGGGAGAAAAGAAAGGCAGGAGGCACAAGGCAGGGAGGGAAGGTGGAAGGGTGGCAAGTGTCACCGTGGGCCTAGAATTGTATGTATGAAAGGCCTGAGGTTTGTTCTCTTTATATACATTTCAGAAAAAGATGTTTAAAAGCAAATAAAAAAAAAGAATTGCATTTCCCATGTGCGCACATTCTGTGGGACAAAGTTCGAGAACGGGTGTTATTTGGTCAAGCGTACGTGTTGTTTGGCAACTCTGGTGGACAGCGAGAGACTGTCCATTGCACACCGCCACCCGTGTTCCCACGTGCACGTGCAGGGAGCAGACTCCTGTGGCCTGGCAGACATGCGTGTTGGCAAACCTCTATCTTGGCTAGCGAGACAGCGGGAAGTGGCCCGTGTTCCCACATGCACACGCAGGGAGCAGAGTCCTGTGGCCTGGCAGACACGGCCTGTTGGCAAGCCTCTTTATCTTGGCTAGCGAGACGGTGGGAAGCGGCACCTCACCATAGACTGCCTTTGTTCATATTAAGAGGGAAGTGGAGCATCTTTGCACATTTTAACAGACCCCAGCGATTTTATCCTTAAAGTGCTAGTGACTGAAAGAGAACTTGGGCCAGGCTGTGACTTCCATAGCCCGTAGAGAGGAAACTGTTGCCACGTGGAATGTGGCGTATTTCCCACAGCATTTCATTTCTCAAGACAAGCTGCTGGTCTAGCTATTGATGAGAGACTTCCTAATTTTTGAATACTGACACCTTATCTCCCAAGAATCTAGCATTGTATGGGGCCAATGAAATTCAGTGTGAGGGGAGGCTGGCACTGTGGCACGGTGGGTAAGCCACCGGCCGTGATGCCAACATCCTGCAGCAGAGGGCCACTTTGAGTCCCAGTTGCTCTAGTTCCTATCCAGCTCCCTGTTGGTATATGTGTTAAAGCGGTGGAAGATGGCCCAACTACCTCCCCTCATGGGAGACCCGGATGGAGTTCCTGGTCCTATCTTCTGCCCGGCCCAGCCCTGGCCATTGTGGCCACTTGGGGAGTGGGCCAGTGGATGGATGATTTCTCCTCTCCTCCTCTCCTCCTCTCCTCCCCTCCTCTCTTCTCCTCTCCTTTGCTCTTCTCTTCTCTTCTCTCTCCTCTCTTCTCTTCTTCCTTTTTCTTTCTCTCTCTCCCTCTCTCTCTCCCTCTCCCTCTCTCTCCTTTAAAGGTTGATTTATTTATTTCAAAGGCAGAGTTACAGACAGAGAAAAGGAGAGACAGAAAGATCTTCCATCCACTGGTTCACTCCCCAAATGGCCTCAATGACCAGGACTGGGCCAGGCTGAAGCCAGGAGCCAGGAGTTTCATCCAGGTCTCCCACATGGATACAGGGACCCAAGGACTTGGCCCATTTTTGCTGCTTTCCTGGGCATACTAGCAGGGGGCTAGATCAGAAGTGGAGCAGCTGGGACTTGAACTGGTGCCCATATTGGATCCCAGCACTACAGGCCATGGTTTAACCCACTATACCACAGTATTGATCGATCTCCCTCCCTTCTCTCTCTCTCTCCCTGCCTATCCTGCCCTCTCTCTGTCACTCAAATAAATAAATAAATCATCGAAAACACAGCGGGTTAAGCCACCACCTGTGATGTCAGTGTCCCATATGGGTGCCAGTTTGAGTCCTGGCTGCTCCACTTCCAATTCAGCTTCCCACGAATGCTCCTGAGAAAGCGACAGTAGATGTTCCAAGTACTTGGGCCCTGGCCCATGTGCAAGACCCAGATGAAGATCCAGGCTCCTGGCTTTGGTCTGGCCCAACCACGGCTGTTGTGGCCATTTGGGGAATGAACCAGCAAATGGAAGATCTCTCTCCCTGTCTCTGTGTGTCTCTCTCTCTAACTCTGCCTTTCAGATAAATAAATTAATCTTTAAAACACACAGACACCCCAGTGTGAGGGAGGGGGTGTCCCTGACAGTTAAATCACTACTCAGGACACCCCCATTCCATACAGGAGTGCCTGGCTGGTTCAAATCCCAGCACCTCCACTTCCCAGCCAGCTTCCTGCTAACACACCTGGGAGGCAGCAGGTGAGGGCTTAAGCACTTGGGTCCCTGCCACTCACATGGGAGACCAGGATGGAGATCCAGGTTCCTGATTTTGGCCTGGCCCAGGCCTGTCACAGGCATTTTGGGAGTGAACAAAAGTGAACCTCTCTCCCTCTCTCTCTCAGCCTTTCAAATAAAATGAAAATGAATGGATAAAATATTTTTTAAAAACAGTTAAAAACAAAAGTCGATGGGAGGACTGGTTCTGGAGCCCAGGCGTCCCTGTGCACTGTGCCCCACAAGGCCCACTGCTCCAACCCAGAGGGCACTCGAGGGGCACCCGCCACACGCTAACGACAAGAACAGGGCCTCCCAGGCAGACTCCCCACACGAGTCACCCCGGCACCTTGCTACAGTGCAGATTCTGATTCCTTGAGTCTTGAGTGGGTCAGATCCTGTGTTGGTCGCTTGGGTCACACAGCAAGTTATGGGCAGAGCAGCAAATGAGACTCAGATGCTCGCACTCCTGGGCTTTTGATTTCCGTGCCCAGGGAGGGAGCCTCTCACTTCCAGGCATGCTAGCCCCTCCCAGGCCCCTGACCAAGCCACAGCCCTTCATAGCCTGCAAACTGTGGCCCCCAAGCAAGGCTTACGGGCAACACAAAGCCACAGAGAGGCGCCGACCGGAGAAGAGGCCAATGCAGGCAGGCAGTGAGGAAGCCTGCAGCCGGCACTGGCACCTGCTCCGCACACCCCCTGAGCAGCAGGGTGTGAGCACCCGGGAAACCGTGCAGGATAAGAAAGGAAGAGCGTTCGTGGCGACCAGACCCTAAGAAACAGGACCCTGCACGCAAGCTGGTGAACGGCCAGGACCCACGGGCACAGCAACAGAGCCTCCCTGGGTGTGCAGCCCCGCCTGCCCCTCACCAGGAAGAAGGCTGCAAGACCCCAGTCCCCTGCCCCAAGGTGTCTGCCCCTCTCCTGGCCTCCAGAGCCCCCTCTCATGTACAGGAGAAACTCCCTTGTCTGTAATCACCCCCACAACACTTCTCTCACACCAACCAGTGCTCCCACCCCAGACACCTGTTGGATGTCCTGCAGTTCCATCATGACCCTGGCTACCCGGAGTTAGTGCACGCCACACAGGCTAAGGGCTCAGCGCCACAAGACCACCCCGTAATTACAGGTGCAAATCACAAGATGGGGTGCCCTGGTTTCTCATCCTTCAGCCTAGCTGAGCTGGCAATCGGGGTTCCCACAACCCCCTCGTCAGGCATACTTTTGTCTGAGGGCCCACAGAAAACACTGTGGCCTGGTTTATTTTACAGTGAAGAGGTAAATAGGCTACACCCAAACAGCCCGACAGGGAGCTGCCAGGGGCCTGAGCACAGGCTCCTCCGTCCCCGTGGAGCCGGGGGACTCCCTGTGGTCGCGTGCATGTGTTCACCAGCCCGAAGGCTCTCCGCGCTCCGTGCTTTAGGGGGCTTATGGAGACTCCCTCCCTCCCATAGGCATCAACTCAGCCCCCTGCAGGATGGGAGGTGGCGCTGCAGGTTCTAAGCTCCTTAGCATGGCTTGGTCTTACTGGTGACCAGCTCTCACCCGGGAACCCACCAAAAGTCACCTTGTTACAACAAAAGGTGTTCCACCCCCGGGGGAAACGCCAAGAGGGTTAGGAGCTGACTTGGAAGACTGACTTTCAGAACAAAAGTAGCCACAGCACTCTACCACTAAGGGAACGAGGAGGATTCTGGGAGCTGCATGCAAGAGCCAGGATGAAGATCGAAGGTGTCTTTCTAAGGGGTCACAGCCTCACCGCCAAGAGCTCCCCGGCTGGCCCAGGTGGAGACTGCCGGCGCACCTGGCTGCCTCTGCCACCCTGACCACAAGTTCCCGAGGCCTGGACCTTGACCTTCTTCTCTGCCCCGGGGGCCCGGGGGCCCGGGGGCCCCATGTCTGGTGCCCATAGGGCCTCCGCGGACGCTACTTGCAGGAACAGGAAGTGGAGGCAAGCAGCAGTGAGGGGAACCCAAACGAGACAGGACAGGGGGTTTGCAGTGAGGGGCATCGGGAGTAGGAACAGGCCTCTGGCAGGGAGGGGTCTCTCAAAGGTGCCTCTGCTACCCAGGTAGGGCGACCCCAAGACTGTAGGTTCCCACCAAGCTAGAGGTCATGATTCTTAAAGTCCTGGGGGAGAAAACACTTCAAGCGGCCACATCTGGAAAGTTCTGAGAATTCTCTGCGGGGAGAGGAGGGCTGGCAGGGGGAAGGCGCGAGCTCCCGAGTGCCGGAGCCGAGCCTCCTCTTGTTCTCCAGCATCGAGCCCGGCTCAGCTCTGGGCCGAGCCCAGTTAGTGTGTGCTGGGTGGTTGGATGGGTGGAGGGAAGGCGGGAGGAACTGCTACCACTTCTTTAGCAAAACAAAACTCCACCCTTAGATCTACAGTCATCAAACTGACTGCTTCAGAAGCCCTGGTTGGGTGGTGGCAGGGAGGATGTCTTTAAAAATACCAATTCCGGCTGGCGCCGCGGCTCACTAGGCTAATCCTCCACCTGCGGCGTTGGCACCCAGGGTTCTAGTCCTGGTCGGGGCACCGGATTCTGTCCTGGTTGCCCCTCTTCCAATCCAGCTCTCTGCTGTGGCCCGGGAAGGCAGTGGAGGATGGCCCAGGTCCTTGGGCCCTGCAACCGCATGGGAGACCAGGAGGAAGCTCCTGGCTCCTGGATTCGGATCAGCACAGTGCTGGCCGTAGCGGCCATTTGGGGGTGAACCAATGGAAGGAAGACCTTTCTCTCTGTCTCTCTCACTGTCTAACCCTGCCTGTCCAAAAAAAAAAAAAAAAAACCAATTCCAAGGTCCCACCCAGGGAATCTGCATTTCTGCTCCCACATCCTCTCTCAGAGAGCCTCTTGCAGCCAGCTCGGCACTGTCCTAGCTGTCTTCTGGGGAAGTCCTGCTACAGATCCTGCCTTCCCCTGGGCTCAGCACTGATGGGGGCTGTCTCAGGAGCTCTGTGCGGGGCCCTTGGCGGATCCCACGAACCTGGGCTCTGCCCCAAGGAGCGGGGGCACAGCACTGCATCTCCAAACCAAGAGAAGCCACTCACTGAGCTCCCGCCTCGGAACAGCGCTGACTTGTGTGTCGACCGGAGGCCCCTACTGGGGCTCCTCGCAGTGGGCCCTGCACCCCTGAAGGACGCCCCGTGCGTCTGAGTGCGCGTGTGCACATTTTTTCTGGGGCAAGGTTGCAGAGCTTTTATCAGGTGCTCCGAGGGAGGCACTTCTCAAAATCAGCTCAGAGCTGCCCGTGCCAAGGGCACTCACTGGGCTGCACCAGCCTGGGAGCTTCCTCCTCTCCAGCAAGCTCTCGTCTGCCACGTTGGAATAAGGACCCCCCCACGTCCCAGACTCAGAAGCTCAAGCCTCCAGGGAGCAGGCAATTCCTAGTGAGGCTGGGAAGAACACCCAGGGCACCTGCACTTCTGCCTCCACCAAAGGTGGGAGAGCAGGGGCTCGGGGCTGCAAAGGCCTGGCCCGATCCTAGCTCACCCCTAACTGTGACACTGAACTTGCCACTTCAGCTCTTGGTTTCCTCCCATTAGAGGGCAATCATAGCATCTACCTCCTGGGATGCAGGCGGGAGAAGAGGCGAGACGATGGGTGCAAAACGCTGGGCACGGGGCCAAGCACTCAAGCACAAGAGCACACAGCAGGGCGGTGGGGGGCAGCACAGGGAGGCTAGGAAGAGGTGACGCAGGGCCTGGACCATGCAGCCCTTCTCTGCTTGTGCAGTTCAGGTCCCCAGGCCCACGTGGGGCTCCAGCACAGCAGGACAGAGAAGAGTCCAGTGACAAAACAGGGAGGGTGGGCAGCGAGTCTGCAGCCTCGCCTTCTCTCTTCTGTATCTCTGTTTTCTTGTCCTGCATGCGTGAGTGGCCACAGCCCAGCAGCCGTGGTGAACAGAAAAGCCAGCCCACTCCTCAGTGGCCCTGAGCTGAGCAAGGGGCCGGCAGGTGGGCCAGCAGGCAAGGGCTTGGAAACAGGGCAGTCAAGGAGGCCAGGGTGGAAGTGTGAGAGGTGAGGGAGTGGCCAAGGCTCCGAAGAGAAAAGGATGAGGCTTGGGTGTGAGTGGGGGAGCCCACAGTGGTTCTGGGGCCCTGAGAAAGCATCTCTGTGCACAAAGCGGGAGGGAGAGGGGGAAGAACAGGCATTTGGTGCAGCATTTATGATGCCTGTGTCCCATATTGGAGCCTGGCTTCGGGTCCTTGCTCTGCTTCCGATCCTAGCTTCGTGTTCATGCACACCTGGGAGGCAGCAGGCGCTGGCTCGAGGGCTCGGGTCCCTGCCACCCATGTGGACAGAGTTTCCATTTGGGCAGTGAACCACCGATGCAAGCTTTCTCTTTGTTTCTCTGCCTCTGTCTTCCTGCCTTTCATAAATAAAACAAATCATTTCTAAAAGGAGGAGGAGGAGTGTTCCTGGGTGTCTCGGGGGTGTCAGCAGCCCTGTCCAGCCCCTGAGTGTGTGCGGCAGGAGGCTGCAGGTGCATCACCCCGAGTACCACGGATGGGCCCAGGTGCGGAGGGGTGTGTGAGAGACAGGCAGACCGTGGAGGGCAAGGATGGGCCTCAGCACAGGTGGATCTCAGTTTCCCCATTTGCAACACAGAAGCTGGGCTGGGCATGAGGCTGAACAGCATAGAGGCCTTTCCAGTTCTGCCCAGCAGGGTTTTTCTGGTGGTGGAAACACACTGCGTGGTCCAGTGGGGGCGTCCCCAGCCACGTACGACTCCCCCCAAGCACTGGGCTTGCGGAGGGGAGGGCTGAGGACCCACAGCTCAGCTGGCACAAGCAGCTGCTCTAATCCCCGAGGGTGAGTGCAGGCACTCTTGACTCAGGCGCGCAGAGTTCAAGCCCTGGTCCAGCCACTTCCTGCCAAGTCTCTCCCCTGTAAAATGTGGATGAGGGAAAGAGAAACCCCTGCGCAGTAGCTGCAATTACTCGGCGAGACAGTCAGGTGGGCAGCGAGTTCAGCAGAGTCCCCCGAGCGCAGTAAATGCTCAAGAAGCAGCGAGCACACAGGCATCTTTTTCTGTACAGGGAAGAGAGCGGCTGGCGTGATCAGAGACCAAACAGACCCTGCTCGCCGAGCTCAGGGAAAACCAGCAGGGGAAGAGGCAAGTGGGGGCCCCAGCAGGGACAGCAGGGGCGGCCCCCAGGGCTGAGCACCGTGCCCTGCGCGCAGCTTTGTGGGAACAGGCAGGGGCCGGTCCACTTGCCGGCAGACGGCCACAGAGGTGCAGCCACGGAGGTTCCGGGATGTGGGAATGTGCTAATGGGCTGTGAAGAGCAAGCGTAGCACTGGAAAATTGCTTTCTGGCCGCCTGGCAGGCGTGGCGTTGCTGGCTGCTGGCCTGGTGGGGCAGGGGACCCACCACCCCTTCTGGCTGGAACGTCAGCCAGCAGCCAGGCGTAGCACCAGGAGCACAAGGAGGGGCAGCAGAAGATCTGAGTCCTCACCAGGCTCTGTGACCAGCTTGCTCCCTCTCTCTCCAGGCCTCAGTTTCCCCATTTGGAAGACTGGCCGGACCCACTGCAGACAGCATGGTTGCCCCCATTTCCTCCACTCTGGAGCCCTGGGGGTCTCGTGGCCGGTGCTCCCCACAGTCGTTAGGGTCTTCCCTGCCTCCTCCAACACACCCAGGGGCTCCCTCATTCCAGAAAAGTTCACACAGCCTCCCGCCCTCCCAAGGAGCAAGAAAACCAGGCGCCTTTCTCTGGGCCCCTTCCCTCCTGCTTTCCTTTGCTGCCAAACTTGCAGAACAAATGTCCGACATCCGCCGCCTCCTCTTCCCACCTCCCACGCTCCATGAACCCACCACAATCTGGCGCCACCCCCGGGGTGCCAGGGAAGAAACGCTCATGCCAGTTTCACCCACCCAGTGCCTGCCGCCACCCCCGCCCCTTGTACCCAGTCTCCTTTGCCTGCCCCACACCAGGTTGCCTTTGGCCCCCACTGACCACACGGCTTCCAGCAGTCTCCTCCCTGGCCACCTTCCCTGCCCCTCTTCCCCAACTCTGCTGCGGCGTGTTCTCTCCCCGCCATCCTCTTACCACTCCCTTCTCCCCGCTGGGATTAACTGGATCTCCCTCTGGGGAGGCTCTTAAAAACTTTAAAAAAATTTTTTTTCTTTATTTGAAAGGTCAGAGACAGAGACAGGCAGAGAGAGAGAGAGAGAGAGAGAGAGAGAGAGAGAGAGAGAGAGAGAGCGCAAGCTTCCACCTGCGGATTCACTCCCTAGCGCCTGCAACAGCCCAGAGCTAGGCCAGGCTGAAGCCAGGAACCTGGAACTCAGTCCAGGGCTTCCACATGGGTGGCATGGACCCAATCACGCGGGTCACCATCTGTTGCCACCCAGGACGTGCACTGGCAGGAGGCTGGAATCGGAAGTGGAACTGGGACAGAAACCCTGCAGACAGACCAAGCAGCATCTCAACCACTGTGCCAAATGCTGGTCCCCACTCAGAATGTTATTAACACGACTTGATCCAGGCATTGTTCTGGGAAAAGGTCGCAGCTTCCATCTCTCCCTTTGTACAGATGAGGAAACTGAGGCCAGGACCTTCAATTCAGGACTCCCGACTCCTAGTCCGTTGCTTCTTCCAATATCCCACGCTCTTGGATCAGGGGAACCCTAACTTGGGGGCCACAGTTGGGTTTTTGAGAAAGGAGAGCTCAGAAAACAACACTCAGCTTTCTGTGCGTCGGCGTGAGCGTGAGTGGCATCTTTACAGGGAGTGCGGCTTTGACTCACACGAGATTCTCTGAGGACTCCTAGATTCCCCAGAGCTGGGGTCAGGTTCATTCAGAAACAGAAGAAAACTCCTGCATAAAGTGTTTTGGCAAGACCCACCTCCATGTACCTTAAGCAAGTCCTTTGCCTGTGATATCAAGAATGGATAAGTAACTTTCAAGCTCGCTCGCTCCCTGTCTCTCTGTATTTCCTTGTTGGGCAACAGTATCCTTTCTTAGTCATAAACAAAAGCGATGCTGCTCTGCAGGTGCCCAGTGGCAAGCGGGCTGGGAGGAGATGGGCCTGGCCCTCAGGATCCCCTTGGCTTGTTCTCCCCCTCTCCTCCCCTGCGCACCGCGGCAGCTCTGTGAGCAGATCCACCAGCCAGAGCATCACTTAGCAGGAAAATCCCAGGGCCCCTGTCTGCAGCCACACCTCTCCCCTCCTCCTCGCCGCTGGCCGCCCGGCTGCAGCCACCCACTCCCAGGCTCCAGAAGATGCTGCAGGGACGCAGTGTCTTCAAGCTGCACCCCCCTCCCCCCAACGCCAACCCAGCAGAAGCCCAAGGGAGCCACAGAAGGCCTGGGAACCGGAAGCTTCTGTTTGCTGCAGGGAACACTGAACCAACAGAAGTTCCAACATATTCCTTGTTTTGGCTGTGCATGGGTTTTCTTGAATGGGTTACAAAAAGAAAAACAGAAAAATATTCACAGCGCTTGGAGGCAGGGCCAGGGGGCAACAAGGCAGGGGCGACTTGGGAGGGGGTCTCCTTTCTGATGATGATCCTGGCCCATCCCTGGGACATACCCCAAGGCCGTCAGATGCCTGCGCATCAGTGAGAGAGGCTCTGAGAAGGAAGACGGCTAAGCACAGGATCCGAGAGAGGCCAGAGTGGCCACTTGTGGGTGTCAGCGACTCGTGCAACGCTTGGGACCTTAGTGGCTCCCTCTGTAATGCAGCAGAGACCCCTCGCCCCTGTATCCTGAATGGGACGAGGAACCCCAGCCCTGTGCAGTGTCCCGCTCCATTCTTGCAGCAAAGGGGCTCACCAGGCGAGGGCTGGGGTACCGGCGGGAGGGACGCAGCGGCAGGTTTGTGTGTCTGTCTCCTGGAGCTGCGGCCAGCGCCGCGTAGAGGAGCAGCGCTGGCGCTAGGCAGGTCTTCCTTGTGTTCACCTGATACCTGCCTGCTCTCCTGACACGGTCTGCCTGCTCTGCCTTCCGGGGACCCTAGCGCCCCAGGACGCCCCTGCAGATACAGGAGATGGGACGCAGCCTCTTTTCCCTGCCGGAGGCCCCAAATCCTCCACACTCTCACCTGACAGGGCTTCCGGACCGTCGCCAGCTGCTGGGCCCCCTTCCACACAATCTACAGGTCGTCAACAGTGCTTCTCCTACAGGGCATCTGGAAGTTGGGGGCAGGCTGAACAGGCCAGGGAAGAGAACCCCAGACCCCCGAAGGCCGAGGTACCCCCCTGAGACCCATGCCCCAGGACCTTGACCCTCTCCGACGTCTTCCCTATGGGAACTCCTGTTCAGCCTCCAGATTCCTGAAACCACCTCCTCAGGGAAGCCTGCCCTGATAGCTCCTCCACCCCAACCAGTTGAGGTCTCTTTGCAGGTTACACTTCAGTGTCTGTGGTCTCAGCTCTCATCCAGTCACATTTAAACGATGGCTTCTGCAGTGTTTTAGTTACGGCTGGCCTGGTGCCAGAACGTGAGCCCCACGCGGGCAGAGCCTGCCTGAGTCTTGCGTGGGGTACATGCCGGGTTCCTCCCAGGGCTGCCGACAGAGAAGGCACCGCTCAGGAAATAGCTGCTCGGTTTGGATGTAAGGCTCACGGATGTGTGCCTCCTTCTCCGGCACAGAAAGTCCTACTGGCCCCATGGCCTCTCCTGATGCCGGGGGCAGACGGCCATGCCCCACACCCCACAAGGCCCGAGAGTGCCCGGGCTGGGTCTCAGTGGGCTGGGCTGCACCTGTCTCATCTGGAATGAGAGGCCTTCTACAGGGCCGCAGAGCGGCCCAGAAGAGGATGTGCCACGAGCAACAGTCATGCAGGGGACAGCGGGCAGTGGCAGAGCAGCTGCACAAAGTGGGGGAAGGGAGAGACAGGGAGATCAGAGGGAGCCCCGCAGTCCTGCCATCTTGCTATGCCTGCCCTGAGAGGGGGACTTGAGCAGTAGGCCTGCTGGAACCAGCATGTGTGTGCATGTGTTTCTATGTGCACACCGTGTGCTCCGGGGAGCTGGTGTGCAGCTGTGTGTGTGTGTGTGTGTGTACGTGCGCGTGCACTAGCCATGGACTGTGGCCTCAGCCCACAGAGAGGGCTGTGGCTCCAGACAGCAGGGGATGCTGGCAGCAGTGTCACCGGGCTGGCGGAGGGAGCAGGGAGGAGGGAGGACGGCTCAGCCGAGTGTCAGTGTGGCTCAGCCTGTGTGGGGGCGGCTGCGTGGGGGCGGAGGGCTGCGGCATGCACCAGAACATGTGCGTGCCTGCCGCACTGCTGGCTGGGGGCGGGGGAGGGGACGGCTGCCCCTCGCCTGTCCCTGCCACCTCCTCCTGGAGGTCCTGCCCTCTAACTGCCATCCTGGGGCCCCTGGCGCTCTGGCCCATGACCCTGGACAAGCACTGCTCTCTGGACGCTGGCTCCACCGTGCCTGCATCTACGGCCCTTCCATTTCTGATGCCAGAGATCATTTCCTACATGTGCCCTCTACAGAGGGTCGCAACCCAGTGGGCATTTCCACCTACCGAGGTATTAGGAATCCCATTTGTCAGATGGCAACACTGAGGCACACAAAGGACAAGCGCCGCACCTGGGATGGCCCAGTAAACTGGAAGCAGAATCATGGTTGGAAAACGAGTGACAGCTCAGAGCTTGGCGTCCACACACAGGCCTTGCCCTTCTTCCCTGGTCAGCGGGAAAGAGGGAGGATGGCTTCCAGATACAGCCCCCGCAACCTTCCTCCCTAGCCCTGGTGCTGGAGACCTGGACGCGAGCCCCGGAGCCAGCTCCCCGACCTTGGCCCAGCTCCCCAGGCCATCTATAAAATGCATGAGTGAGCCAGGACCCTCTCCCTCCGAAGTGAGCCCACGGATGGGGCTGTGTGCACCGAGGAATAAAAGCCCACCACCTCCCCTCTGGGTGGGGCATAGGACCCTGGGGTGCTGGCTCTCCAGGGTGCCATTGCCCACCCCTCTAACCACTCTGCCAGGGACAGGCAGCACTGCTAGGCATCTTCTATGCACATCACAGCTCAGGTCCCAGGACAGGTCTTGGATACTTGGGGTCCTGGCCCCCCAGGGCACCGAGCTGCCTCTGGCCACATGGCCACCTTCCAATCTGCAGCCAAGCCTGGCCCATAACACAAAGCCATGGAGGCGAGAGGGGGCACAGGTGCAGGGGCCACCCTTCCTACTCTCTCCATCACCCTTGCTGGCCAACGGCAGGCCCCACAATCCTCCCCTGGTGCCAACACCACTGGAGCCCATTCCCTGTTTCTAGAGAGAAAAGAGTGGGCTGAGCGCTCTCCAGCTGCCCGCCCTCCCTCTCCTGCTCTCAAGTAAATCTCTTCCCAAGGCTGTTGGTTCAGCCGGCTGACTACTCAGGCGGACACAGGGTAGGCTCTTCCCCGCCAGCCTCTGCCGGGGGTGGGAACCAAAGCCGAAAATGTCCGAGGCCGGAGGAGGCCGCCTCCACCTCCTCCTCCTCCTCCACCTCCGCCTCCTCCTCCTCCTGCTCCTCTTCCTCCTCTTCCTCCTCCACTTCCTCCAACTGGACCCCTTCCCAGGGCCCTCTGGTGCTTCCCCTGCCCTGCCCCCATCAGCACTCCCGCCTTTCCAGAGATTGTGGGCCAGGCCCTCCTGACACCTGGAACAGGTATAAGCAGCACCCAAGGAGGCCTCTGCGCCCCTCCGTCTAGGCTGCCACTCTTCTCTCAGCCCTAGTGGGGGCCAGGGGAGAATAAATTCAGGTCAAGGGGGGAGGGATGAGCTCATCTCTGGGTCCCAAGGGACAGCCCCACCCCAACCCCCTAGGGGACGTGCCATTGAGCCTCAGCTCTCCTGACTTCACTTGCTCCCATGGGTCTTTGGTGCTGTAACATCAAGAGCTCCCAGAAACCCCTGCTCAGTGCCTGAACTCCAGCCAGTTGCCCACCAGGGCAGGGGAGAGGCAGCTCCTTTCTCACCAGCAGCCAGGCGCACGCCGGACTGCCAGGTGGCGGCAGTCACCGGGCAGGGTGCCAGGAAGCCCTGGAGAGGCACTTGCCCTCCTCTCCGGCAGAGCGGGGCAGTGCCCTGCAGCAGGAGGCTCAGGGCCCCTCCTGGCCACCCGCAAGTGGTCTGAAGTGGGCACTGGGAGGGGACTCCCAGTGACTGTGGCATCCAGGCTGGTGGCAGCCAAGGGCCATCAGCTGAAGCATAGGGCCCGCACTGCCCAACACAAGAGGAGCCGCCACCCTGCAGCCAGCCGTGGGGAGCTTTGGTCAGTCTCTCTGCCTCCTGCCTCCAGCTGTGCCAGCTGCAGCAAAAGGTCACTGTGGAGCGTTCTCTGCATGCCCAGCCCGTGGCAGCAGCCACGGTCACCCCTCCTCCCTCCCTGGAGGCCCACTGAGGGCCAGGCGCGAGGCTGCGTCTTGGCACGCACCAGCTCACAGGTGGGCGGAGAGAGGTGTGGGAGCCCCTTCAGTGCCACAGAGCAATGGGTGGCAAGTTCAAAGCCTGTGCCCCTAATGGCCACCCTGGGCACTGCCCCTCCCTGCCTGCTCCCTGAGCTGGTGGGTAGAGCAGGAGCCCCCGGCCTCCTCGGTGATGTGCCCCAGCCTTTAGAACACAGATCCCGGAGTCTGAAGCCAGACCACCCCCTCCTTTCCTCCAAGATAAGCATCCTTAACCTAAGGCCAGTGCCCAGCCTGCCCCAGGTGCCGGAGGCTCCTGACATTACACGCGACATGTGTAGGCTTGTGCGCTTTTCTGGGGAATGTGGATTTGGACTTCCATCAGATTCCTGGAGGAAAATGTGACCTAAAAAAGGTTAAGAGCATGGACAGTTCTGGAAGGAAGAATCTGAAATTGATTAGACAGGGCCTAGCCATGCCTGCCACCCTCGGGTTTTGCTGCCACGGCCACACCAGGGCTCCCTGTTCCCTTAGATTCTACCCCCGCCCTGGACCTCCCAGAGCCGAGGCAGGCAACAGAGCCGAGAAGGTTCGTGAAGGATTTCTCTGCTCAGTCACTCTCACAAAACCCAGTCCTAGTGAGCCCCGTTTGCTCTGGGGGCAGAACCTCACTTTTCTTTTCACTTTGAGCACTTGAGTCACATCTCGGCTCTGTTTCCCCGGACCCTGTGACGCAGTCCTGCCAGAGCCCGGCAGCTCCTGGCGGGGGGGATTCTCAGGTTCCAGGTGGGCACTGGAACAAGCTGGCGAGGAGCCCTTGCACAAGTTCAGTGACAACTCCATCCTTCAGCACAGCCCCGAGTGTTGCAGCCCTGTCCCCGCTGCCCACAGACAAACATCCCCGGGCAGGCAGGGTGTCCGCAGACAGGAGTGAGCACACGTCTGCGCATGGATGCGCGTCTGCTGGGGCGTGCGAGTGCGTGTGTGCAGGCAGCCATAGGCCCACCTCCCACACGTATGCAGACACCAGGATGAGCTCACACACACTCACACATACACACACACACTCCCACACGAGCCTGTGAGCCCAGGTCTCACACATGCATGCATACCTTCCCATGTGCATGGTCCCAGGCCTCACACAGACCTGTGTCCAGACCTCATAGCAACAACACTGAGCCTGTATCTCATATGTGCCTCATTACACACTCCCAGACCTCACAATGTGCCTGAGGTGCACACAGCTCGGACCTGTCACATGTGTGCACGCACAGTGACCACATCCACACTCCCACTCCCTGGTCATTGGCACTCCTTGTGCCACTCACACACAGGCACGCACCCTTCCAGGGCACACTTGAGTTTTCAGGCCTTGCACATGAAGCACACACCAATACCACCAATACCTCTTCCTCGTGCATATGTATGAATGCTGTGCAAGCACTGTGTGTGCTTCAGTGTGTACAAGTGCATGCCAGAGTCAGTCCTTATACAACACAATCAACTCCCTTCCAAAGTCCTCATAAACACCACTTATCGGCGCCCCCAGATCTCACGGCACCACACACCTGCTTACAGGACCCCGATGCCCATGCTCCTGCAGCGACAGCAGGAGCCAACCTGGGCCTTGGCGCTTCTTTGCCCACGGGCAGATCCTGCCTCCAAACTGCACCCCAATTCCCTGATCCAGCCCGGGATCCTCCACAAACCTAGCTGGGGGCATCTAGGAATTTTCCCTGGCACTCCACAGCCCACTGGGCTACCCCGAGAGGCTCCCTTCTCCCCTCAGCCTCACTCTGTATTCTCTACATCAGTCATCAGAGGCAAAAAATGAGCTCTGGGCTGCGCAAGTTTGCCCCAGACCAGAGCTGCTGCCCGCTTCGCTCCGCCAGCCCCTGGGACTGCAGTATCCCCCCCCCCCCCCAGCTTGCCCGGGTGCCCCTCCCTTCATCCCAACACCCAGGAAGCCTCCTCAGCAGCTCAGGCATTAACTCCTACTGTGCCGGTGCCCTCGCTCCTGGCAGGAGCTGGGAAAGAGGACATGGGGAAGGGATGCGCTTACAGGGAGAAGTTGGCCACTCGGCACTGTCGCTGCAGGTGTCTGAAATCTGGAAGCACTACCTGGGAGGTGGTGAGCTCTCTGTCACTGGAGGTATCCAAGTGAAAGCCAAATAGCCACCTCAAGCAAAACTAGAGGAGATTCCAGTTTTAGATGCAGCTGACTCAGAACACCCCCCCCGACCTCTTTATTTTAACCCTGAGTTTCTAACAATCTGTGCATGCCGAAGTCGTGTCTACTTATGTGCATGTGTTTGTGTGTTTATCCTGACATACACTGTCCATCCATCACCCCCAAAACACACACACACTCAGCCAGCTGGCCTGGCACATCTGTGTACCCGCAAACATGCCCACGCCTAACTCTGGGCACCCTGTGCACATGCAGGTGCCCCCCAGCCCATGTAGCTTGGCTTCATCTGTGTGCACAGGAATGCCCTGAGCACTGCCGGTACACCCCCTCCCCCACCAGCCTGAGACCTTGACACCCCCTTCCCTGAGTGCCCTCCAGGACTCCCTGGGGCACAACTCACTTTCCCAGTTCCTCGAAGAGCTGGTACTCTTCCGTGAAGCGGGTGCAGGTGATGGTTGCCATCCTGGTACCGGGCGGGCAGGCGAGGCTTGGGGCTGTAGGACCAGGACTGGGGTGCACCTGCTCTGCTCCCGGAACTGGGGGCCGCTCGCCTGCCCGTGCTGCTGAGTGCAAACAGAGAAGCGGCTTGACTGACGAGCCCCGGGCTTCTGAGCAGGGCACTGTGGCTGCTCACAGCCTCGCGAGCCTTCGTCAGCATCCAGGTCCCCATGGCAACCACCTCCGAAACGCCCTGTTCCCGTTGCCCCGGTAACTGCCTCCCCAACACCTGCCTGCCTTCCACTGCGAAACCTGCTCCTGGACGCTGTGGCCCTCCCTACCACACATAATACTGCAGGCCTGTGAGTGCCCCGGGGGCGGATGAACCCAGCACCCCCCAGGGTGAGGAACCGAGGGAGGGGCCGCAGGAGGGGGAAGAGAACAAACTTCATCCGCAAGTGATCCTCTTCCTTCTTGCCTCCCCCACCTCCAACTGCGGGGGCCTTCGAGCAGACAGGATGGGATGAAGTGGGGCAAAGAGGCAGTTTCCATGGTGATGGCCAGCGGGTGCCACATCCCAGGATGGTCCTCAGGAAAGACAGGATGTAGTTACCCTAGCAACTTACCTCCTCAGGAGAGACAGGTATTGCCCCGTTGCCCTGGCAACAGCTGGGTTCTAAGGTTCACAGGGAAACGACCGCTTATTCACTGGGATGTCTCTCTGCGGATCGCTCTGGTCCCAGTAACTGCCTCTCTGTTCCCTCCTGCGCCTTGTTTTGCTTTTGCCTCTGTCCTTCTTTCTTTGCTCTGTCTCTCTCTGCTCGTCTACCTCCTTGTCCAATACACCAGCACTCTGGTGTGGGGGAGATGCGCAGGGGAGACCCCAGGATTCAGGAGGAACAGCTCTGGCTGCCTGCTCACCACCCCGCCCCCACCAGCTGTGACGGTTGGTCCCCTCCTGAGGCCTCTTCCACAACCTCCCCTCCACCCCATGCCCCCAGAGGGACCACAGCAATTTGGTCTCCTGGGGCTCATGTCCCAGTTTCTGCCTGTGCTTCAAGTCAAGGTAAAAGAAGCCAGAAGCAGCTGTGGGGAGGCGAGTGTGACCTGGCTTACCCAGAGCAGGGCCAATGACCATGGGCCTGCCTGCAAATCTCCCTTCCCAAGGAAAGTGGGCACCTTCCTGGCCAAGTACAATCCTCTGGGGCATCAGCCAAACCGACAGCCTCAAGACCTCACTCTAAGGCCTGGGGAGCAAGGAATGGAGACTGGAGTGTAAGATTTGGGATGTGAGCCCAAATTCCAACTCCAGCATTTAGTGGCTGTGTGGCCCTGGGGGAGTCACTGAGCTTCTCTGAGCCTCCAGCTCCTTGTCTATAAAAGAGGGGGACAAAGCTGCCCCTGCAGATGGAGGCTGAGAAAATGGAGTGGACTAAGGGTTGGGAAGGACTCTGGAAAGCATCTGAACACTTGGCTTCTTCTCGGTTTTCAGAAGAGGAAAAGCGGGGTTTGGGATGGAGCCACTTCCAGCCCCATCACTCTAGGTTGGGCTTACAATCTCAGGCTCTATGCTGCCACCTCCTCCACTCGGGGAAAAGGGTGCCTTAGCCCGGTGCATGGCTTACCAGGCTGAGCTGCCCGCCAGCATCCAAATCCACTGGGTTTCTACCTTGCCCCTTCTGAGCCCCCAAGACACCTTACAGGTCACCTCACATGCTGGACGTGGGTATTCCCCAGCCCCAGCCAGTGCCCAGCTCACTACTCAAAATCTTGGGTCCCTGGAGACATCCAGGTACCCCCCCCACTCTCTTCCTGGGAGACGAAGGTTGGAGAATGTGGGGTGAGTGCTCCCATTCAGCCACTTTTCCAAGGCGAGAGGAGGGAGGGAGGGAGGCAGGCAGAGAGAAGGAGGGGAGGCACGCTGGGGAGGAGGGGGTAATGGCTCAGCCACTAATTGCACCATTACCACCTTCAGAAAAAGGAAAAACCATTCCGTTTTGTTTCTGCACACAATATGCTTCCCGCTTCTGCCGCCAACGTTGCAATTCAGAGGCAGCGAGGAGAGGCCTCCTCCCGGGCCATGTAGCCGGTGGGCAGCGGGCAGGGCTGAGCTAGAGGGCTGCAGCTCCACCCTCCTGCCCCAGACCCTCCCTGGCCTGCCCTGGGGAGGGGATGGCTGCCCGCATGAAAGCGCTGGAGCAGCCTGAGCGACCACTGGGGGCAGCCGGCCATGGCCCAGGGAGAGGACTCCACAGCTCCCAGGCTCTGGACCTCAGTCTCTTCATCTATAAAACTGAGTACTTAATACTCCCTACCTCGGGTGCTGTTGTTTTCATCTTTATTAACTTTCATTCCACGTGCAAGATAAAGACACAGAGAGAGAGAGAAAGATCTTTCATCAATTGGTTTACTCCCTGAGTGGACAAAATACAGAGAGCTGGGCCAGGCCAAACCCAGGAACCTGGAACTCCATCTGGGTCTCCCGTATGGGTGGCAGTGAGCCAAGTACTCCCCACTGCCTCCCAGCATGTGCATTAGCAGGAAGCTGCATCAGAAGCAGAGCCAGGACTCGAACCCAGGCACTGTGATTTGAGATGCAGGTGTCTTGAGCTGTGACTTAGCCACTTTGCCTAACACCTGGCCCCAGGGCTGTTGCATTGGTGAGAGAGAGGAGCACAGCCACTGACGCAATACAAACACTCAGTAACTAGGGACTTGGGATTACTGAGGGACCCTCACGGTCCCCTCTCCGGCTCATGGGAGCACACACACCTTCTTCACGTCCCAGCGCTTCAGGGTGCTGTTGCGCTGGGTCCCTGCTGGAGCTTGGCTCAGGGTTAGGACACATCTACAGCTGTTCCTATAGAACAAAGGGCTGGGGCCACAGGGACAGGAGGTCATGGGGACCTCCAGCTCATCAGGTGCCCACAGGATGATAATACGGCTTTCTAGGTCAGCAAGTTAAACACAGAGCAAACGTGCTGTGAGGCCGGGTTTATGCAGCTCTAACATTCCGAACAAAGGAGGTGATGGTCCTGTTCGGTTTGGTGCTGGCCCAACCACCTCTCCCTGCTCACTCACAAGGAGTGCAGCACCAGCAGGAGCCAGCGGCAGGGAGAAGGGGCAGACTCAGGCCCCTGGGAGAGCCAGCCTGGGCACGGAGGAAGATGTGAGGGCTGGAGACCACGTGGATGGCCGGGACAGAGGGTGGCTCGTGTGGCAGCAGGGGTAGGCGCCCAGCCCTCGTCTACTCCGGTCACCCTGCTTGCATGGCTCAGCTCTTCTCTGTGTTTGCACCCATTTCTTCTCTCCCTTGCAGCCCTCTTTCTCAGTTCTCCCTGTCTTCCCTATTCCTCTCCACTTTTGTTTCTGTACTTCAGTCTCTGTCTCTTCTTCCTCCCCTGCTGGTCTGGACCATGCAGGTGTCACTGGGAGACTGGGTCCCAGGCTACAGGGTCCCAATGGTGGAGAGATGGCTGGAAAGGAGGGTGGGAGAGGAAAGGGAGGAAGGGGAGGGAGAAGAGGAAGAGACCCCCCTTAGCAAGTTTCTTGCACACACACACACACACACTCACTCATTCACATGAATTCTTAACCTTCGAGAGCCTAGCTTGGGGGTGTGCTGAGTAACTGCCACTCTGCCAAGGAGGACTAAGCGGTAATTCACTGTCTCTCCTGTGCCTGTGAGGCTGCCAGCTGTGCCCGGTGGTGGCAGGCAGCGAGGAGCCAGCCATGTCTCTATGGCACTGAGAGAATGAGCGATGATTGCATCAGGGGATTCTTCCTGCCAGACTCCCCGCTCCCCAGGGCCATGGCAGGCCTGAGAGCAGCACGTGTGCTCCCATCTGCAACACGCATGTGGCCCCAAAGCACATGGCCTGTGGGCCACAGGCTGGTGCCAGGGGTAGGAGCATGGCTCCAACGTGCCAGAATGAAGATGGGCATGGGAGCTCGAGCAGGGACCCATGGCTGTGGTAGGCACAAAGGAAACCAGAGCTGAGTTCTTGGGTGATGGGAGCTCCGGTGGCATTGTGACAGCAACGCAAATGCCACCATCCGCCGCCCTCCCACGTACTCACAGGCATACGCTCTAGCTGCGGGGTCTTGCAGGACCTGGGCAGGCACCACAGAAAGCGTGCTTTGCAGAGGGTCCCCGCGGGGCCTGTCCCACTACGGGTAGCAAGCATGGGGCACAGAATCCATGCAAAGTAGGCCAGGAGGCAGGGGCTCCTGCCGAGGGTCTGGGGGGAGGGCGACTGGGTTATTCACTACAGCCAGGAGTGCCAGGCCTGCGTGCAGCAGAGGGGCAAGTGAGGGCCAGGGAGCGGCACAGTACCTTTGGCAAGCCTCACAGAGGTACCTCTTGCAGGCGGCAGTGGTGCAGGAAGCCACAGGACAGGGCACAATAGCTGCTGGGCTGAGGGTTGCACAGCACAGCCTGCAGTTAGGGCATCCGGGTTCCAGGTTGGGCAAGCTTGCAAATCTCTTCCCTCACGCGGCCCCCACTTCCTCCGGAGAAAGATAGGGCAAAATGTTCGCTCACTGATGCCAAGGACACAAACAGAAGTTATTCCCACCTTAGTGCCAGGCCCTGCGCGAAGCACTTGGCACCTTGCACTCTTTCCACCTCACAGCCACGGCGGCTGAGATCAGCACTGTCGAGCCCATGCTGCAGACAGGATGTGAAGGCCCACCCAGGGGCTTGCAGCGGGGTTCAAGTCCAGCTCTGCGAGACTGCAGCGCCCCAGCCCTGGGGTCTCAGGGCCCCGCTGGGGAGCCCACACCCTCTCACAGTTGCCCAGGTCACAGGCAGTCGAGAATTCCTGACTCCCAGAACAGTGCTCCTTCCCTGGCCCTGCTCTGCCCTCCCTCTTCCTGGTGCTGCTGGGGGTGCTTGCCTGTGTCCCTTGGTAGGCAGCAAGCTCGGAATGGGAAGAGGACAAGGTGCCAGGGAGCAGGGTGGGTCCCCGAGCTCACCCCTCCAGCCAGTGTGGGGCTCTCTCCAGGCTGCTGGGGCACTGGTCAGCAGAGCCCAAGACTCCAGAGGCAGCGCCCAGCTTGCCCAGGCTGACCCCTGCCCGGCTCCTTCACTCCAGCTACCAGATCTGCTGCCATCTGGGCCAGCCAAGACAGAAACAGGGGGCTCAACAGGCATCCATTTCCCCCATCGATGACCCAAAGAGCCAGGGCTGCCTCTGCTCTGCCTCCCTCCCACCTCTCCCCCACTACACAGGCCCAGGGGGTCCAAGTGCCTGCCTGGCAGTGCCAGTCTGGGGTCTGGCACCAACTTCAGACCCAGGCACCCTTGCTGAGGAGCTGCAGGAGGGGGCAGAAGCCAGAGGAGGCTAAGGCCTTTATGGCAGTGCAGGAGACCCTCCACCTGCCTCCAGCCTTCCGGCTCCCAGGACCTCCTGGGCCAGACTGCAGGCTGAAGCTCAGGCACAGCTCCCAGGCCATTTGCTAGGCTTGGGGTGGATAGGACTCTGAGCTAGGTGAGCTCTGGACGGAGACCTGAGCCAAACCTCCTCGGGACACCAGAAGCAGGTGCTAACGCCCAGCCCCAAAGGGTCTCTTTTAGTTTGGGGCCATGTTGACCACAGGGAGTAGGCCACAGTGCCCAGGGGAGAGCAGGAAGGGCCATCTGCAGCCCCGCCCTCATAGCCCCAAAAGGCAGGGGACCCGGGAACAGGAGTGGAGTCAGGAGCTTGGAGGTTGGGCCACCTGGGGCGGAGCCAACTCAGCACGGGAGAGACCAGCACATGAACCTGGGGCACCATGCTTTCTGGAAGGCCCAACCCACATGGCTGGGACAATACCAGCAGGAGTGTCCTGGGAATGGGCAAATGCCAACGCAGGCCCCTGCCCTACCAGCTGGCATCCATAGCATGGAGAAGCTTCCAGTTTCGGGGTTGTAAGAGTACAAAGGACAGGACTAGGAGAAAGGGCCAAGGTCATGGCCGGTCACTTCCCAGCTGCAGCCAGGTCAGACCCTCACCCAGAAACAGGCACTCTGTAACTAGAGCCCAGACCCCCGCTGCACCGTGCCCACCCCACCCAGCCCGCTCATCCACAAGCTGACGAGTCCTAGCAGGCCTCCTTTGCCAGTGACAAAAATAACTATTTTCAAAATTCACAGCAGGGCTTTCGCCTACACACACTGCGCCGACTGGAACCTGAAGGGGGATATGCAGAACGCAGTGTGCGGATGGAGGCTCGCTACACAGCCAGCAGCCTGTGCAGCCCCCACGCCCTCCTGCCCACCCTCCCCCCTCCACACACACACACACACACACACGCACGCACACGGGATGCCCAGAGCGGCCAGTGGAGGAAGGGCTCCGAGATCATCCCTGTAACACAAGGGGGCACTGAGGCCCAGAGAGGTCACACTGCACACTCCTACACTCTGCCTCCGCCTTCCCCCTCCCATACACTCACCCTTGTGCCCAGGACGCAAGCGTGCACACACACGTGTTCACCGACAGCACTGGTCCCTTGCGTCTGTGTTATGTCACTTTAATCAAGGCTCCTCCGGACCCTTACCTTGGCCAGGCCTCCACAGCCCTGTGAGGTAGGCAGAGCCACAGCCAGCACGCTCATTTGCAAGTGGGGAAATCAAAGCCCAATAGCAAAGGGCTGTGCCTGAGATCACAGGAGAGCCCAGGTGTCCTGACTGCGGGCTCAGGGGCTCTGACCCAGCTCTGCCCCCGCCCTGGATACTGCAGCAGCCAAGGACACAGCTGTTTCTCAGGGTTCTGGGGACAGGAAGAGGAGTTTCCAGCACAGCCCCCACGAGATCAGGTGACCCCAGGACTGGTCCGGGACCACGTGAAGATCCCAGAAGGTTGACCCCCGCCGCTGATCCTGCACCTCCACTCTCAGCACTCAGAATACCGCTGTCGAGCAGCCAGATTGCCTTCTCTGGGGCTGCCGTCCAGGCCTGGAGTTGCCTCCACGTGGCTCCGCCCCCACGCAGGCCAGGGAGATCCGGGGCTCCGAGGAGGGCCTTAAGGGAGCTGCAAGGTGGAGACGCTGGCTAGGAATGCCTCTGCGGCCCCGGGTGCGTCTCCCAGTCACGCAGTCACAAGAGCTCATTTCCCAGACGAAGACACCAAGGCGGAAAGCTCACGCCGGTCACCTGAGATCACAGTGCCAGCCAGGCAGAGGCAGGACGGGGACCCAGGCTGCCCAGGCTGCTTTATTCCCACCCCACCCCCACGAGGTGCCCCACCCCGTGTCACCGAGGGGCTCTAGCCCTCCATTCCCTGCAGGGGGAGACTGACCCCAGGCCTCTCCCTGAGAAGCAGCAGGGCCAGGCTGCGGTGGGGAAGCACAGTTGCCCCCCGACACACACACCGAGATCCCGCTGGCCCCATCAGATCCGGTGGGACATCAGCCTGGTGTTGAGTTTACGGAAGAAGGATCGCAGCTTGCAAATCTTGCATTTTTTCTTACGGCGGCCCCGGGAGAAGCTTCGAGCCCTGCCTCCTTCCTCCTCCTCTTCCTCGTCCTCATCACTGGCCCAGGGCCCCCAAGCACCCCCGTTAAAATCAGGATGGGCCCGGGGATTCTCAGCCGGGTAGCGCACGGGGATGGCTGTGCGGTTATAGTCAGCCAGGCGGGCCAGCAGCGTGCGCACCACATCTGGCCGCTGGCCAGCCAGGTCCTCTCGCTCGTAAGGGTCGGCGCTGATGTTAAAGAGCCACACAGCCTGGCGGACGTTGGCCATCCGCTCCAGGTTCCACCAGCTGCCGGGGAAGGAGGCTAGCGTCTGCGGGGGGATCCAGTCGCCGTAGCCCGGGTCTCCGGTCAGCAGCTTCCACTCACCCACGCGGATGGCAGCCTGCACGGCTGTGTTCCAGATGCCAAAGCCGCCCTCCAGGGAGCCGTGTTGGGCGTGGTTGTAGAGAGGGTCAATGTTGTGCAGGATCTCCGTGCGGGGCGAGGCCCGGCCCTCGCTGATGGCCGGCCACACGTCGTAGCCATCCAGCCCGTCAGCTGCTGAGGCGCTGCCTCCCGCCAGACCCACCAGGGTGGGGTACCAGTCGGTGATGTGCACCAGGGCCCGGCTCGTCCGCCGCTTCCGCTTGAGCAGGGGGCTGTGGACGAAACCCAGGCCCCGCACACCACCTTCCCAGTACGTGCCCTTCCGTCCCCGGAGCGGCCAGTTGCTGCCCCCCGAAAAGGTCTGGCCACCGTTATCACTGGAGAAGATGATGACGCTGTTGTTGTAGAAGCCGTAGCGCTTGAGGGCCCAGGTGATGTTGCGCACCGCCTCGTCCATGCAGGTCACCATGGCCGCGTACTTCCGCCGGGCCACGTTGCCCATGGTGCGGTAACGGTACAGGTACTCACGAGGAGACTGCAAGGGGGTGTGGACCGCCTGGAAGGCCACGTAGAGGAAGAGGGGGCGCCGGGGGCTGTGGCTGGCCAGGATGTGGCTGGCGCGCTGGGCATAGAGCATGGTGGAATACTGGCCGCTGAGCCCCCAGGCCACACTCTCGCCCTCGTGCAGGTCGAAGCCGCACACCCCCGGGCCGTCACAGTTGTCATAGGTGTAGTAGTCTACATTGCCCGTCAGCGAGCCCAGAAAGGTGTCGAAGCCCCGGCGCGTGGGCAAGCACTCCTTCCGGTAGAAGCCCAGGTGCCACTTGCCCACCATGTGGGTGGAATAACCGGCCTCCTGCAGCTTCTGGGGCAGGGTCACCTGGTCCAGGGGCAGGCAGTTGGGCTGCCGTGGGCGGATGATGGAATGCTGCAGTCCTGTGTGGATCTGGTACCTGGCGTGTGGGGGGAGGGGAAGGCACAGGTGAACTACAGGCCACTGCCCCTGCCAGCCAACCCCCACCACGGCCCAGAGCAGGGCTCCAGTGCCAGCACCAGCAGCGTAAACAGCAACACGACCTCTCTGACTCCTCCGAGTCAATGCAAGTAGAGATTATTGGCATCTGAAGCTCCGAATGGTTAAGCTGCTCACCCAGGGCCACAGGGCTAGGAGGCTGAACCCTAGCTGATTACAACGTGGTGATAGCTAACACCACGCACTTGCCGTGTGCTCAGTGCTGGCTGAGCCTGAGTATCAACCATCTCGCTAAATGCTCACCACAAACTAGCAGGTGTATATCATTACTCCCACTTCCCAAGCAAGGACACGGAGGCTCAGCAGGTTAGACCTCTCACCCGCTGATTGCCACAACAAGTGCCTGTGTCCCAGGAGGTCTGGCTCCAGGCTTCCGCGTCCCTAAGCTCTAAGACCCAAACTTTCTCTGGGCCCTGCGGTAAGTCCTGTTCTCCCAAGCAAACTCCTACTCACTCTTCAAAGCACAACCCCAAAGTTATCCCCAAAGAAAGTCACTTCTGCCCCGGGATTCCTTCAGCATTTAGTATGGGCTGACCTTGTCCCACATGGCCACGATCTTAGAATCAGCCGCACATGCTCAGGGCCCAGTGAAATGGGACGGGACTGTTCCTGTACTCAGCCTGGGGTCCTAGCACCCAAATGATGTTTAAAGGACACTTGTTTACTTCTGGAATGAATGAATGAATGAATGAGGACACTCCAGGTTTTAGATCCAGAAGAGCCCAACTCACCTTGAAGTTTATTTACCGTGTCTCAAGAAGCTAAGGTCCAGGGGAGGGCAAGGACCTTGCCCAAGGTCACTCAGTGGTTAGGGACACAGCCGGGACTTGGAGCGCAATCCAGGCAGAGTCCAAGCAGGGCCTCTGTTCAGCCAGCTCAGCTGCCCTGCCTCTCCCCTCGCAGGGCGTCAGTCCGCTCACATGTGGAACGAGCTGGGGGGAATGGGTATCTCTAAGACTTGCCCACTTCCCAGGGTTTGTGCGACTGGCTCATGTGTGCCCACTGTGAGCGCATGGTCCCTTGCCCAGGCGACGCCCTGAGCAGCACTGCTGAGCAGGATGCTGAAGTCCCCATCCAGTCACTGGTATCCCGTCCTCCCCTTCTATGGCCAAGGCCTCCCGTAATCTGCTTCTGGGGGCCTTTATTCAACTCCCAAAAGTCTGAGAGTAGATACGAGCCCTGGGATTTCACAAGCAAGTCAGAATCCCACACCACCCTCTTCTCAGCCCCCTCTGCCACCCTGCACCCAGCTTAAGCCAAGACCTGAATACTGGATACCTCAACCCTGTCACTGGCCTCGGTTTCTCTGGTTTCCCTTGCTTAGCTGCTGCTTAGCTTTTTTTTTTTTTTTTTTTTTTTTTTTAAACAGGCAGAGTTAGTAAGAGAGAGAGAGGAGAAAGGTCTTCCTTTTCCGTTGGTTCAACCCCCAATGGCCGCTGCGGCCGGCGCACTGTGCCGATCCGAAGCCAGGAGCCAGGTACTTCCTCCTGGTCTCCCATGCAGGTGCAGGGGCCCAAGCACTTGGGCCATCCTCCACTGCACCCCGCAGGCCACAGCAGAGAGCTGGAATGGAAGAGGAGCAACCAGGACAGAATCCGGTGCCCCGACCAGAACTAGAATCTGGGGTGCCGGCGCCACAGGCGGAGGATTAGCCTATTGAGCCGCGGCGCCAGCGAACCCTTGCTTATCTTAAAGCTGTTGTTGTTGTCAGCTCTAACTAGCAACTACTGCTATTTTTAATACTATGTGCCACATACATTCGCTATCTCATTTAATCCTCTCTTTAAAAAGAACTACAGGGAAGACGGTTACTACTCCCATCCTACAGACCATGAAACTGAGGCTCCCAGAAGTGCAGCAAAGAGCACACAGCTAGCAAGCCGCGGGGGTGAGTTCTGAGCCCAGGTCTGCTCGCCCCGTGCTCATAATCTCCCAGTGGCCTCAGCCAAGCTCATGATTGCACTAGCACCCCAGGGCCTGCTAAGCCTCTCTTCATGGTGGTGGTGGTGGTGAGGGGTGCTGGGTGCACTGGCTTATAAAGTGAGCGGCCACGGCTGGCACTGTGGCATAGTGGGTAGGGCCGCTGCCTGCAGCGCCAGCATCCCATGTGGGCGCCAGTTTGAGTCCCGGCTGCTCCACTTCCAATCCAGCTCTCTGCTGTGGCTTGGGAAAGCAGTAGATGATGGCCCAAGTCCTTGGGCCCCTGCACCCATGTGGGACACCCAGAAGAAGCTCCTGGCTCCTGGCTTCAGACTGGTGCAGCTCCGGTCGTTGCGGCTATCTGCGGAGTGAACCAGTGATGGAAAACCTCTCTCTCTCTCTCTCTCTCTCTCTCTCTCTCACTGCCTCTCTCTCACTTCTCTCTCTATGCAACTCTGACTTTTAAATAGATAAATAAATCTTTAAAATAAATAAATAAATAAAGTGAGCAGCCAGCTCAAGGTCCCGTCTTCAGGAGAGGAACAGGACACACGCAGACTCTCTCCAGCTTCCCAAACACAGCTGGCAGTGGTGTTAATGGCCTGAGTACCAGCGCGCAGAGCCCGCTGCAAGGGGCAGAGGGCACATGGCGGCTGACCACACTCAGCTAACTGCACAGATCAGGGCTTGGAGCACTGCGTTGGCTGCTCATGCCGCCACCTAAGCCCAGAGTCATCTCCTGGGAGAGAAATACTGACTTGCGCACAACTCCTGCAACTGTAGATCCCTCCCCGTCCAAGGACTGGGTCTTCACCATCACTGCCACCCTTCATCTGGACACGAACCCACGCCACCCCTTCCTCATTCTCCTGCTCGCTCTGTCGGTGCCCAGATAAACACAGTGCCAGATCGAAGGCGGAAAGGGCACCACTTCATTGCCAGCTCCAGGGCCCTTGCCAAACGTCTGGCCTCTCAGCCCCTTCTCCTACAGACCCTGAAAGTGGGCACAGACACTGAGCTGGGCCCACCCAGGAAACACAGAGGGACTGTGGGTCCTGAGACCACACCAAGCGGCTATCGGGTGGGACTTGGGAGAAAGCGGGCCTTGGCCCCCATCCAAGGAGGATTAGCTCAGCCCTGCCAAAGGATTTGCTGCTAAGTGGCCCGAGGTTGCCTTCTGCGGCCCCACCTCCTGCTTCCCGGCTCCTTTCATCCTGCCGCCTTGCCCGCAGACAACTCCTCATGTCCCCTGGGGCTCCCAGCCAAGGGGGAGGGCTTTGCCACTGGGGAAGTGAAGTAACCGCCCAAGGCTCCAAGGGGCGTGACATCCTGCATGTGTCCTCGTCCACCTTTCGGGTCCTCGGCTTTTCTCCCAGTGCAGCCTGCAAAGTGTGGGGACCTGAAACTCCCCAGTGACACAGAGCTGCCAACTACCAACAGCTGGGCAGGTCTGGGCCATCCTCCCAGCTCCTTTCCAAGATGAAAACTGGGGCTTCCAGAAACGAAGTGACTGGCTCAGTGTCGCAGGGTGGGAAAAGCACTTGCAGCAGCAGCAGATTCAGTTAAAAGGCAGAGGCTGCCACGTTCTCTAACAAGGGGGTGTCAGGCTGTCTCCTCTGTTCTTAGACCTCCAAGATGATGGAGCCCACTGAATGTGGGGGTGGGGGCACAGAGGCCCAGAGAGGGCAAGGCACTCCGGGATGCCCAGGCAGCCCATCAGGGCCACGATCAGCGGAACCCCTCATTTCCCAGGTCCCAAGGTGTGTTTGGGTGGGTAGGGGACATCTGCGGACTGGGTTTCTTTGGGGCCGGGGCCACGCCTACCTGCCGGTGAGGAGCTGGCTCCGTGAAGGTGTGCAGATGGGTTGGATATAGTAATTCTCCAACTTGACACCCTCGGCTGCCAGCCGGTCCAGCGTCGGGGTCTCAATATCCGAGCCATGGTAGCCCACGTCGTGGTAGCCCTGGTCGTCGGTGAGGATGAAGATGATGTGTGGAGGCTGGGGTGGAGCGGCAGAGGGCGGCGCGCCGGCCTCCGCGGGAGCATCGGCCATGAGACTTGACCCGGCCCAGTCCCAGGACAGGTAGCCGAAGCTAAGCAGGCTGACCAGGGAGAGACCGGTGAGGGCGTGCATGGCCGAGGCTGCCGCGCGTGCCGGCGCGCACGGCTCCAGGGGCCTCAGCGCCTCGCGCGCCCAGGGCGCACGGCCCGCACGCAGGCCTGGCTGCGACCACCGCGATCCGCGGCCCCGGGGGGCGGCGCAGGGGCTGCTCCGGGGCCCGCGGTGGGGCGCCGGGGCCGGACCTGCGCGACCGCAGCGGGGCGCCCACCCTGCACCGCCCTCGCTCCCTCTGCCCCGGCTTAGCCAGGCCAGCCTGAGACGCGGCGCGGCGGCTCCCAAAAAGCGCTCTCCACCATCCTCGGACTCTCCTCTTCCTTTTTGCCCCGCGTTCCTCCCGCCTCCCAATTTCTCTCGCCTCTGCTTTTCTCTCTCTCCTCCCACCTCGACCCTGCAGCCCCCCGGCCCGGCCTCCCGCCCCGCCCGCAGTCCTCAGAGCCGTCGGGCTCCCAGCGAGGAGGTGGGCACGAGCCCAGAGCCGGAGGGAGGGAGGCACGGGTGGGGCTGGCCCGAGGGGGACACCGCGGGAGGGAATGCGAGAAAGTTGTAACATCTGCCCGGCCGAGCCCCAGGTGGGAAGGCGGGGCGCCGAGCCACGGCTCCGCCCCCGGGCGCGAATCCCGGGCCGGGCCGGCTCGGCCACCGCCCCAGCGCCCGCCCCTGGCCGGGCCGAGACTGGGGATCCGAGGGAGGGGAGCTGCCTGGAATCTGATGGAACAGTTCCGGGCCGGCCGGCCAGACATTCCTCAATCCTGGAGTCCCAACATCTCTGAGGGCCAGCCCCAGGACGGACGGACGCACCGTCTGGTCCAGCCGGGTCATTGTACAGATGAAGACACTGAGGTCCCTAGAAGAGGGGCAGCTCATTGCAGTCACAGAGAGAGCAGGGCTGGCGCCGCAGCTCCCGCGCTGCGAGCCAGCAATGGAGTACTTTGGCACAGCCTAGCGGAGCTGGAAGTTAGGAAGCTGGGTTCTGGGCTCGCCAGCTTTCCTTGCCGCAACCTCTCAGCCCCTCATCCTGCAGCTCCCAAGTAGAATCTTAGAAGGCCGACCCTGGAATCCAGAGGGCTCTGGCTGATTTGTCCACCTGGTCCCCACAGAGTCCAGCACAGTACCTGCTAGACTGGATGGGTGGATGATGGACGGGTGGACAGAAGGAAGGATGCGTGGGCCCCAGTTCACACATGCCAGCTGCCACCAGAAAAGGCAAGCGTGGGGGACTCTGGGGCCCCCAGTATTGTGAATGAGTAGAGCCAGGCTGCCAGAGGGAGGCTCAGAGGAACTCAGCTTCCGGTCCAGAGGCCCGTTGTCACGCGTGTGTCACACATGAATGAGGGCCAGCGTTTCCCGATCTTTCTGGAGAAGGCACACATCTAGATTATCAGGAGAAACATGAAGGGCTTCCAAAGGTTCATGGGAAATGGAACGAAAGCATGTTTATTTTGGTGCAAAGATCTTGACATCTACACATTGTTTTTCCGTAATAAACATTTCCTGTGAACTTTTTGAAGACGTGGTGTACTCTGATTGCTAAGTGTTAGAGCCACTTTAAAGCAAAACGTAAGCACCATCAGTCCAAATGAAAGCCATCCAAGGGCTATTAGGCTGTTGGGTGCCTGGTTACAGCCTCAGCGCTGTATCACTGGTTGCTTTTTTTTTTTTTTTTTTTTTTTTTTTTTTTTTGAAACTTTTCCTGGGCTACAGTTTTCAACGGGGCAACTGGGCTAACGCAAGGTGCTGAGGGTGTTTAACGCGCACGCTGCTGCTGCTGGCGGCCGGGAGGCAGCTGTGGAATGCCGCCTTGCCCAGTGTGCTGCGAACGAATCACTCTTTTTCCTGAAGGGTCAGTGTTTTTGCGAACTCTGGGAAACCAACACCGCCCAGGTACTTCTCGCACCCTTCCCCTGCCAAGGCGCTGTCGTGATTCCTAGCCTTTTGCTGAAAACCACTGTGTGTGGGGAAAAGAAACCAGACCTCCAAAATAGCAGCCCGTGTGATCTGCATTTCGAAACGAGGGCTGCGTGGGGCCAGCCACTCCTGTTTGCTCAAAGCCCCATATTTAGGGTGACCGGATTTATCAGAAGGGAAAACTGAGCCTGTTGTTCTGGGAGAAGAAGCGTTGAGGACAGACGGGGCAAATATAGCCTCCTGGGGGAAAGGATGCTAAAACAGTGCTTCCGGAGGCTTCGGCCCAGGCCGGGGGGGGGGGGGGGGGGTCAACATGGGACAAGTCCCAGGAGGTCAGATGGACTTGGGCTTTGCAAAGGCCTTGTTGGCCATCTTGGTCGGGAGGGGACCGGTCAGAGCTGCCGTCGCCTTGCTCCGTGTGTACAGAGAACTAGGGCAATGGGAATGGGCGGGCACTCAGCCTGGAGGGAAAACGGTGCGGGGAGACAAGAACTCCAGCTACGGGGACACGGCGGGCAGCACTGCAGAGTTCAAGGCCACTTGAGTTCACGTCCTGCCACTTCTGTGGGTCTGGCCTTGTCCAGGCTACATGACCTCCCCTGGCCTCAATTTCTTCTTCTATAAAAATGGTTAGTAAAATCAGTGGCAATACCAGGCTCCGTCGAGTGCCCAGGACACAGCAGGCACTCAGCAGATGGGGATTTTGGTCATGATGATTGTTCTCTGTGCTGTTTGGTCTCAGGGGTGCTTTTTGTTTTTTAAACCCACTTATTTGTAGAGCAACTTGAGGGTCTCAGCTACTGTGGGGTGACAGTGTCCCCCAGAGTTCTTGTGCTGCAGGCCCAATGGCCAAGGCAGCAGCACCGGGAGGCTGCTCTCTGCATTACTGCGGGGAAGGACTGAGTCCTGTGGGTGAGAGGCACTGGGAGACAGATTCCAGGCCCGTGTCATGGGTGACTTAATAAAAGGATGGCAGTGATGGGTGAGTCACCACGAGGAGGGCAGGGGGCAGCATCCAGTTCCCCAGTACTCACATATCATTTAAGAGTCTCAGTAATCGCCAAAACCCAAGGTGGCCTCAGAGTTCACCATTGCCCTTTAGAAGTTCCAGGGAAATAAACACTGACCCTGGGGCCTCGCTTTGCCACCTGGTACGTGGCTGGGCCAGGCTACAGCCCCTTAACCAGGAATGTCCATAGGCCTAGGGAAGCCAGCAAGGAACTGAGCGCAAAGCATAATGCGAGTCCAGGGCACAGCTTTCACAGTCCATGGGCTCATTCCCTGCCCCTTGTGCTGCTGCCTTGCTCCCTGGTAACAGGTCTATCAGCCCTACCCAGCTAGGACTCGCCAAACTCCGAGCTGGAGAAGTAAGCTCCATGGCTGGCCCTGTGGTGCAGTGGGTTAAGCCACAGCCTGCAATGCCAGCATCCCAGAGCAGAACACCCATTTGAGTCCCAGCTGCTCCACTTCCAATCCAGCTCCCTGTTAATGCACTTGGGAGGCAGCACATGATGGCTCAAGTACTTGGGCCCCTGCCACCCATGCAGGAGACAAGGACAGAGTTCTGGGCTCCTGGCTTTGGCCTGTCCCAGCCCAAACTTTTGTGAGCATTTGGGGAGTAAACCAGAAGATGGGGCCGGCGCCATGGCTCAACAGGCTAATCCTCCGCCTAGCGGCGCCGGCACACCGGGTTCTAGTCCCGGTCAGGGCGCCGGATTCTGTCCCGGTTGCTCCTCTTCCAGGCCAGCTCTCTGCTGTGGCCCAGGAGGGCAGTGGAGGATGGCCCAAGTGCTTCGGCCCTGCACCCCATGGGAGACCAGGAGAAGCACCTGGCTCCTGCCTTCGGATCAGCGAGATGCGCCGGCCGCAGCGTGCCGGCCACAGCGGCCATTGGAGGGTGAACCAACGGCAAAGGAAGACCTTTCTCTCTGTCTCTCTCTCTCACTGTCCACTCTGCCTGTCCAAAAAAAAAAAAACAAAAAAACAAAAACAGAAGATGGAAGATCTCTTCTCTCTGTCTCTCCCTTTCTCTCTGTCACTCTGACTTTTAAATAAATAAAATAAATCTTCAAAAAAATAAAAAAGAAGGTGCCAGAAAACATTCTCTCTCCAACCAGGCTAAGCTAGCATCTTCCATTTCTCTCTTAGGACCTGCCATTTCCAAGACGACTGACATCAGGAATGTCTACTCCATATGGGAAAGTCCTGTCCCCCCATTCACACAGGTGTGTCCTTAGCACGTAACCTTCAAAGGACAGGCATACTGAAACACTATCAGAATGAGCCAGCATTGTAGCACAGTGGGTTAAGCTACCACCTGCAACACTGGCATCCTATATGGGTGCAGGTTCGAGTTCTGACTGTTCCACTTCTGATCCAACTCCCTGCTAATATGCCTGGGAAAGCAGAAGATTATGGCCCAGTTCTTGGGCCCCTGCACCCATGTGGGAGACCCAGATGGGACTCCTGGCTCCTGGCTTTGGCCTGGCCCTGCCCTGGCCATTGCAGCTATTCAGGGGAGTGAACCAGTAGATGGAAGAATCTCTCTCTCTCTCTCTCTCTCTCTCTCTCTTTCACTGTCGCTCCCTCCCTCTGTAACTCTGCCTTCCACCTAAATAAATAAAATTTTTAAAAGATTTAAATTTAAAAAAAGATTTAAGAAAAAGGAAACTACCAGAAACCTAATACCTGCCCCCAAAATGCAGATCAGAAGTGGCAGATCAAGGGTGTTGTTTTGCTACTTCCTAACTTTCAGGGATTTCCATTGATGGAATCAGACTTCAGAAAGTGCTGAGCTGCCCAGGCAGGGTCTCTGCACAGAGGGCATGAAGTGCCCAGTCTCCAGGTGGTAACTGGAGATTTCTGAACTCAGCTGGGAACACAACTTCTAGAAGCAAGACCGTCAAAGGACTTTGAAAATACTGTCCAACTTGAAAATCTTAGGATTCTAATTATTGTGTTTTTTCAGGATATGGAGATGGCAAGGTGACCACATGAGTGAGTGTGGTTTGTGGTTGTCTTTCACTGCTCTGTGTGTGTGTGTGTGTATGCACGTACATGTGGGGGGGGGGTGTAAATGTATGTTTGGTCATCTTTCTTTTTAAAAGGACTTATTTACTTGAAAGGCAGAGGTGAGGCCAGCGCCGTGGCTTAACAGGCTAATCCTCCATCTTGCAGCGCCAGCACATGGGGTTCTAGTCCCGGTTGGGGCGCCAGATTCTATCCCGGTTGCCCCTCTTCGAGGCCAGCTCTCTGCTATGGCCCGGGAAGGCAGTGGAGGATGGCCTAAGTCCTTGGGCCCTGCACCCGCATGGGAGACCAGGAGAAGCACCTGGCTCCTGGCTTCAGATCAGTGAGATGCGCCGGCCGCAGCAGCCATTGGAGGGTGAACCAATGGCAAAAAGGAAGACCTTTCTCTCTGTCTCTCTCTCTCTCTCACTATCCACTCTGCCTGTCAAAAAAAGAAAGAAAGAAAGAAAGAAAGAAAGAAAGAAAGAAAGAAAGAAAGAAAGAAAGAAAGAAAGAAAGAAAGAAAGAAAAGAAAGAAAGGCAGGCAGAGGTGAAAGACAGGGAGTGAGATCTTCCAGTTGCAGTTTCACTCCCCAAATGCCCACAACAGCCAGGACTGGGCCAGGCTGAAGCCAGGAGCCAGGTCTGCCTCCCAGGGTGTGCATTAGCAGGAAGCTGAAATTGGAAGTGGAATAGCCAGGACTCGAACCAGAGTTTCCATATGGGATATGGACATCCCAAGTGACAGCTAACTTGCTGCACCACAACACCAACCCCCCGTGTTTGGCTAGCTGTGAAGCAAAAATCATCTCAGTACAGGGTGGGCATTTGGCCCATGGGCTAAGACACTGTCTCGGGAGGCCTATGTCCAATACTGCAGTGCCTGGCTTTGAGCCCCGGCTCTGCTTCTCATCCCAGCTTCCTGCTGATGGGCACCCTGGGAGGCAACAGGCAAATGGCTCAAGTACTTGAGTTGCTGCCACCCATGTGGGAAATGGATGGACTTTGGGGCTCAGGGTGTCAATCTGGCCCAGCCCCAACTATTTTGAGGTTTGGGGGAATGAATCAGTGAGTGGGAGATTTCTGTCTCAGTCTCTCCGCCTTTCAAGTAAATACAAATAAATAAAATAAAGTCATCTTGGTACAGATATTCTCGTCTTCCGTCTCAGCGTCCCTGGCAAAGAGCTTGTGCAGAGACAAAGCATGCTGTCCTCCTCTGTAGAGGTTGTTAGTCTGGGCTGGACCACATCAGATTCTCCAAGGGTCACATCAGACCTCCGAACAGTCACACAGGGCACAGAGCTCGACCCCTTGACAGCCCGAGAGCTCTCCAGCCTTTGTCACTGATCTCACCGCACATACAATCTGGCAAGACCGCTCCACGACCCACCCCAAGGATATTAGAAGCTGCTCAGAGGGAAGCTATAAGAAGGTAGCTGGGGGCAATTGCTTTAAAGTTTCACATTAGGGAGAAACAAACAAATAAATATAAAAACCAGATTGATGAGCTAATAAAACCGCAGGTGTGGGGACATCTGGTACATGTTTGGGACATTTGGTCCACAGCCACCAGAACCCAACCCCCCCCCTTCCAGGGCATCACCCAGTCACAGCCCAGCACAGAAGGCAAGAGAGATCGCCCTCCAGAGTGTAAACCCTGGTCAGGATCCTCTTTTCAAAGAGGCAGGGAAAGACGTCGTCTGAGTTTTCGGGTCCCTGTCCAGGTTCCCAGGAGGAGCTCACGGGGCAGGACATGCCTCGGGCAGACGCAGGCTGAGGGAGGCGGTCGCGTCCAGCAGTGGGTTCCGTGGTGAAGAAGGCGCTGTGCCGGCCCCGCTGTGCTGCTGGAGTGGTGCGGTGGCGAGTGTGCGGCGCTCCCGGCAGCCCCTGCCGCCCACCTGCCTGCTGCTCCAGCCCACGGGGGCAGGCATGATGCTCCCCGCACTGCAAGCTCCCCAGGTGCGTGCAACTAGCGGCAGTGTGTGGCTCTGTCTGGGGAAGCGGAGAATCCCACAGAACCCCACTGCTGGTGCCCTCATTGACAGCCAGGCTGTACCCTCCTAATGAGAGCTGCTACTATACGAAAAAGAGCCATAGAAAATTGCACGGGGGTCCCTTGGTCACCTCAGTTAGTGACCCACGGTTCTTACTGTCACTCCCACACTCTTGACTGCTGTACCATTAATTACAGTTGATTAATGACTACTGGAAAGCCATAGGAGCTGCACCGCAGAGCACACTGCAGGGGGCCCAGCCGCCTCCAGGCAGAGTGACACCTGCCCAGCTGAGTTTCTCCCCACAGGAGGCAGCCCCGGGGGCCGCCCGAGGCCCCTGGATATCACCTGGGTTCTCACTGGATATTACTTGGGGAAAATGGCTCTGAGAGGAAAGGGGTTTTCCTCCTTGAAACTGGGTCCCCCCTCCACCGTTTCTGGGGGAGGCACACATACCCTGCTCTGACCCTGGCTTCCGGCCCTCCGGGTGGTCTGAGTGCCCCTTGTCTTAGTGATCAGGGTCCCCCTATCAGGCATCTGGGCCAATAGTGGCAAGAGCCCGGGCACCCCTAGCCCCTGCCGTTAACCCTTCGTGGGGCCCAGCCCTGTGCATTTCAATGGCTCCTTTCTCTGGCGCTCAATGAAACATTCTTCCAAGTGGATTATTGAAAGCAGAGCTCTGGGTCCACAATGGGCGCTCTGTGTCCACAGCCGCTGCCCAATCTGTTTGCCCAGCCCGGCTGCGGCCTCACCTCTCGGCACACTCCCCACCCTCTACCCGTCCGACCCCAGCCCCACCCGGAGGCTGGCTCAAAGGGAGGCCGTATGAAAGGACTTGTTCTCCGCCTGCTCAGAAGATCCCGCCACAGCCTCGGCCAGCCTGGGTGGGGGGAGTCGCCTAACAGGACCAGGCCTGCCTCTGGCCCATCCCACTGGGAACTTGCCCACTTTGATGTCTGAGGCTTCTGTCCTCACTGGTCAGCTAAGTGTCTCTCCTACACACACACACACACACACACAACCCTTCAAAGAAGCCAGCAGGGGTGTGCAGGGGGAAAATGAAGAGGGTCCCGACCCTCTAGACCCCAGCCCCCTCCCGGAGAGCATTCGCGTGTTCAGGTAAGGAAAAGGTGCCCCCTGTGCATTGAGAATCCGAGGACCCAATGCCTTGCGTTCCAGCCCTGTCTGCCATTCCCCCAGCTGTGTGACTAACTACCCAAGTTAACCTCTCTGTGCCCTGATGTTCTTATTTATAAGATGGGAATAATAATAGCACCTGCCGCAGCAAGTTGTTGTCAGGGTTACAACAGACAAGGCCTGTGAAACTGTGGTGCATAGTAAGCTCTCTGGAAAGGAAGGCTATTGTTATTGTTGTTACTATGTTTAGATTCTGTTGTCATTATCCTTAGATTCTATTCCGACAAATGTACAGCCGCAGGAGGAAAGATCTGCATCCCTCTCATCCCGTTATTCTCAGCCCCCTCCCAGGGCTTGCAGTGAGAAGCTGAGCACCGTGGCCGGGCCTTGGATGCAGCCTCGGCCTCCCTCCTTCGTGCGACAGCCCCTGGACGCAGGCAAGGGCAGTGAGTCCCACTGCTCCAACGCCCCCTGTCGTTATCCTCACCTACTGTTCTTGGGGAAACCGACGTATAGCAGAAACGGTAAGGAGGCCATGCCTGGGGGCGGAGACCCTGAATCCACATCAAACTGGCGTGTGGAAGCAGTAATGATGCAATAGCTTGCACTGACTGAACGTCTGCCACGTGCCAGGTACCATACTCTGCTCCCGTATCAATGATCTCACCTAAGTCTCAGCCCTGCAAAGTAGGTGAAATGCCCACCATCTGCATCTCACAGAGAAACCACACACACACAAAAAAAAAAACCAGACAGGGTAAGTAATTTATCCAAGGTCACACAGCTAGGGGATTCTCGACCCTAATGCCCACCACGTTACACATCCTGCTGTTCACATTCTTGTCACCCAGTCCGTCGTGGGGTGCAGCCTCCCTTATAGTCTCCCCTCTTCACCTGAGTGCTTAGATGCCCTTGGGTGCCCTGGTCGGGGGTGGGGGTCTGAGCAGATCCAGGAACGACAACCTGGGTATTCACTCTGGGAGGCTCCCCCGCCATGTCCACCTCCTGGGTGGAGCTGCCTCCAGCCCTCCCCCTCCCCTGGGACAGAGTAGGAATGGGCCACCTTGGAAGCCGCTCTCGGGCCTGTTCTCTCTCTGAGGCCCCTACTGCCCACTCTAGCTTCCGGATGCCTTCTCAGACCCAGGTGTCACCTGTCGGCCCTGCCTCACTGTCTCCCAGGGCAGCAGTCTTGCAGGGCTTTTCTGCTCGGGGACAGCCTCACCAGCCCCCGCCGCCTCCTGGCCTTGGCGAGAGAGAGCTGGAAGCCAGGGATGCTCACTAATGACAGGGATGAGGCTTGCCTCTGTTCCCATGGCAACTGCTATGCGCCTCTCAATCACTTTTGAGGCTCCTGCTGGTGTGAAAGTTATTTTGCATAGGACTGCTTACCCCTTATCCAAGAACTCTGCTCTGGGTCCTTAGAACCTTCCAGAGCTCTTAAAAGTTGGTTCCCCCCACCCCCCACCTTGTTGAAGTCCTTTCATCTTGAAAGCCCTGCCCCAATCCCAGCTCTTCTAAGAGACCTCTCCAGACCCCTCCCTCTCCCCTCCCCGGTCCCCTGGGGCAGGTTTATGATACTGTTAGATCACAGTCTGCCTGTTTCCCAGCTATTTATGTCTCTCCTTCTGAGCCCCTGGTGAGCGATCAGCCCATAGTAGGTGCTAAACAAACATTTGTTTGAATTTATTTGAATTTCCCTTTCAGGGTTTTTAAAAATTACTATTATTAACCGTACAGACCGTTCCTAATAATCCCTTACGCTTGTAAAATTATTTACAGTTTATATATAGCTGCGTGCTTGAGGGCGCTGCCCGAAGCCCCAGCTCCACCCTGCCTGGCTGTGTGACAGCTACCAGCCCTCTAGCCTCGCCCTGCCTGCTTCTCATCAGCAAGACGGATTGATTTAAAGATTAAAATAAAGGTGGAAAGGTTTGACTCAGCACAGGCCAGGCGCCCAGGGGTGCCTCAGTACACGCTAGCTGTTCTCACGGGTCATGGTCTCCTCTGCACCTTCCAGAGTCTCTGCGGAAGTTCTTCCACCCTCTGTGGGTGCTGTCACCATCATCAGTGGGCGGTGGAAGGCTGAGACCCACAGAGACTTCAGCTGAACGCTAGCGTGGGTACCTGTGGTCGGCCTTGCGGCCACTTCCCCTTCCCTGCTGACACAACCCCGATGTTCCTGGGAAAACTGCTCTTCCGCACTGGTGGGTCAGCTCCAGGAGGAAGCGAGGGCAATCGGAGCATCAGATGGCCCTGGCTACAGGAAACAGGCAAGTGACTCGAGTCTGTCTGATAAAACTCCGTCTGGAAATTTTCGTTTGGATGTTTGAGAATCAGACCATCCCTCGTCTGCTGGACTTGGAGTAAGAAGACCAAAGCGTGGACCCACCTGGGGCTAAGAGCGAGGACAGCACAGCGCAGAGTAGAGATGCACAGATCCCTAATGATACCCTCCGAGCACACGGATGCTGCCCAGTAAGTCCCTGGACTTGAGTCGCGTGAACCAATCATCCCTTCCCTCTTGTTCTATTTGTGTTGGTGTCTGTCCCTTGCAACGGAACAGGTGCCAACTACCAGATGCAAACCATCTTCCCCAGGGGTCAAGGAGCTCGTCACTCCACACATTCACTCCACAAACACCTGTGGAGCAAGCTGTGTGGGCTGAGACCACAGGAGTGGACGATGCACTGCCTGGCCCTCTTGGAGTTGCAAGTTCTATGTCATTGCGTTTGACCCAGGAAGACACTGAGGCCCAAAGAGTAGCCTGTCCCAGAGTATGTGTCCTTCAAATGACCGGGGTGGGGGGGCCTGAAGGAGGCTGGGCAAGAGCTGAATTGGGCAGATGGATCTGGGCCCTCAGTGGCAGGGAGGACTGAATCAGGGCTTAGTGAGTTTTTCTTTTCTTTTTTTTTTTTTGACAGGCAGAGTGGATAGTGAGAGAGAAAGACAGTGAGAAAGGTCTTCCTTTTTGCCATTGGTTCACCCTCCAATGGCCGCTGCGGCCAGCGCATTGTGCTGATCTGAAGCCAGGAGCCAGGTGCTTCTCCTGGTCTCCCATGCGGGTGCAGGGCCCAAGCACTTGGGCCATCCTCCACTGCACTCCTGGGCCACAGCAGAGAGCTGGCCTGGAAGAGGGGCAACTGGGATAGAATCCGGTGCCCCAACCGGGACTAGAACCCGGTGTGCCGGCGCCACAAGGTGGAGGATTAGCCTGGTAAGCCACGGCGCTGGCGGCTTAGTGAGTTTCTGCCCAGCAGGTCAGCTCTGGGCCAAGAACAGGGGTTAGACCTGGAGGGGGAGGGTCGAGTCCTGTGAGTCCAGGACTCTGAGCAGGGATAAACTCCTGGGAACAGCAAGGCTCTGAGGTCTGATTTATGCTCCTGGTATAATGTGTGGCTTCTTCTTTGCTCTGGACATCTGACTATTAAAGGACTCTCTTGCATAAAGATTTTTTTTTAAAGATTTATTTATTTATTTGAAAGTTAGAGTTACAGAGAGAGAGAGAGAGGTCTTCCATCTGCTGGTTCACTCCCCAATTGGCCACAACGGCCGGAGCTGTGCCGATCAGAAGCCAGGAGCTTCTTCCGGATCTCCCACGTGGGTGCAGGGTCCCAAGGACCTGGGCCATCTTCTACTGCTTTCCCAGGCCATAGCAGAGAGCTGGATTGGAGGGGAGCAGCTGGGTTTCGAACTGGCGCCCATATGGGATGCCAGCTCTTCAGGCCAGGGCGTTAACCTGCTGCGCCACAGTGCCGGCCCCTGCATCAAGATTATTCTAGAGGAAGGGGTGGGCCTCACAGTACAGAGATTTAAGCCACTGCTTGTGGTGCCTGCATCCCATATCAGAGTGCCAGTTCGAGTCCCAGCTACTCTGCTCAGACTGAGCTCCCTGCTAGTGCACCTGGGAGGCAAGTGATGGCTCAAGCACTTGAGTCCCTGCCACCCATGCGGGGAACCTGGAGGAGCTGCTGTTCCTGGTTCAACCCCAACTGAAGCAGCTATCTGGGCAAGTAAACCAGCAGATGGAAGTTTACCCCCCCACCCTACCTTTCAAATAAATAGATCTTAATAAAAGCGGGGGGGGGGGGAGGGAGAGACTGAATCTTCTAGAAGGCTGCTTTGTACCCCCAGGAGCTTCCAATACGCTTATCAGAGGAAGACACCCCTCCTCTGGCCTAACCCAAGGCTGGTCTTCCTCCCATGCCATGACCCATGCCTGGCAGAACCCAGTCTCTCTGGGGCCAGCCTCCTGCCCCGATGGAGGCGATGATGTCTTGAACTTGCATTTGCCCTCACCCTGCTTTGTCTGTCTCTGCTCCATCCATTCCTCGTACAGGACCTGGCATACATTACAGATAAAAAAAGCTTTTCTTGCATGAACATAGGGGACTTTTTTAAGATGGGGAGAGGCACCCGTGCTGAGGACCCTGACCACAAGACCAGCATGGCTCAGGCTTAAGCCCTGAGAGGGGCCGTAGCAACGTGCTTTTGCGGTCATGTAGCAAACCAAGCCCTGTGTGTGGCACTCAGCTGTGCCCAGTTGCTCTGTGCACTCTGACCTCCTCCCTCATTTTCCTCATGGCCACTGGCTTTCGGACAGCCATGGCACTTGGGGCATCTGATCAGGGGGTACTTGCACTGCGGATCCATGTGGTTTGCATGGGGGGAACTGCAGGTCCCACGTACAGCTGAGTCAGCTGTCCTGGGGTAGAAATGGAATCCAGGACTCCCTTGCTGCCCCCTGAGCGGCTCCTCGGCATGGAACACAAAGGTGCAGGCTGAGTTTGGATGTGACATGCACGTGGCCTCCAGGCCCCGGCGATACAAGCACATGTGTTGAAGGCATTGACATCTAATGCGGCTGGAAGTGAGACTCCAGAAAATTCTCCCAGTGAGCAGACCTGCAAACTTGAAAGAGGTCTGGGTTCGCAGGATTCTTAGACAACAGGGAAATCCTTTCTTGTCGGGAAAAGTTATTCTGTGACCTCATACATACAGTTTTAAAGGTTGTTCTGATATGAATCGGGCCTCCGTCCCCCTCCACCCACCCCCAAAAGACACGCCAAACCTCTAACCTCAATGTCCCAGATTGTGACCTTAAGGTAACAGGGTCTTTCCAGGGAGCGAGCTAAAATGAGGTCATTAGCACAGGTCCTTAAGCCAGAGAGGGGAAGTGAGGACGCAACAGAGCCCCACGGGGGAGAATGCCTTGGGAGGATGAAGGCTGATTACAACCAAGGGCACCCACGCTGGCTAGAAAGCCCCCAGGAGTCCTGGCCAAGTCCTCCCTCACAGCCCTTGGAAGGAACCAAAGCTGCCATCACCTTGACCTTGCACTTGGACCTCCAGGCTGTGAGACGACGCAGTTCTGTCGGTTAAGCCGCCAGTTGGTGGGACTCTGTGATAGTAGCCTGCCACGCTGATCAGCAGGTGAAGCGGAATTCATTGGAAGACCCGCATCTGTGGGCCTCAGACCAGCAGCCCCGAAAATAGCCAGGACGCCCATGTGAAGCTCCAGGTTCTATACATTCCAGCCAACAAAACCTGCAAGGAAAAACTCAGTTAACTATGCCCAGGGCCTGGTTGCCGAGTGCCTGGGCTCAAGTCCTGGCCCCACTTCCAATTCCAGCTGCCTGCTAATGTGCAACCTGGGAGGCAGCAGGTGATGGTTCCAGTGCTTGGGTTCCTATCACCCATGTAGAGATCTGGTTAAGTTCCATGCTCCTGGCTTCAGACTGCCCCAGCCCTGCCTGGCTATTGTGGGCATTTGGGGAGTGAATCAGTGGGTAGAAGATCTCTGTCTCTCTCTGTCTCTGTCTCTTTAACTCTGTGCCTCTGCCTTTCAAATAAAATAAAGAGATGATAAATCAACCACGCAGGAGAGACAAGTGGGTGACCTTTCCATTCTTCTCTCCATAGACAACGAGTATAACACCATTCTCATTCTCAGGGCTTCCCTAAGGTGGCATCTGTACCCCACGGGCCCTACCCTCTGGGCCCTGCTCCATCCTTTGCAGCTGGGACGGCACCATCCTGGTGCTTCCTGAGATCCCATGGGCCCAGATCTCAGAGTTGGGGTTCTAGAGAATGAAAGGGCCAGGGTGGCCCAGACCCCATCTCCAGAGTCGCCCTTCCCAGGCATGTTCCCTTCCTCTCCCCAACTCAGACCATGAAATCCAAGCTATCCACCCCACACTCCCCAACACCCCTGTGAGACCATGGCATTCGTACTTGGCCGTGGAGGAACCGTCTGCACTCCCTGGGAAAGGCCATCTAAACATTGGCCAGGCTGCAGGGTTTTTCTTTCCACCCTTCCTCCTCTACCCCCCGGCCTGGCCTCTAGCCTCCCTTCTGTTTTCTTTGCTCTGTGCTGTCCTCAGCAGACCCCAGCCCGCTTCCTCCTCTACAGCCCCCTGCCCGCCCAACCTTCCTGGCTGATCCGCCCATCAGGTGCCTAGCCAGGTGTTTTTAGGGCTTTTTTCTGGGACTTTTGGCTCAGGACCTGGGGAAAACAGAGGGAACTAAGAAGCAGTTCAGCTGCAGGGTCCAGGCCGGCAATCAGGGGCTGATGTCATGGCAGGGTCTACCGAGAGCCCCTCAAATGCCACTGGAGCCCTCAAGATTCACAAGTGAGCACTAGGAGGGCCTCCATCAGGACTCGTGAACTGACAGAAGGTCAGCTCAGGCAAGAAGGGCGAACCCCCTGACGTGAGTCCCATGAGGAAGGCGGCGACGCAGACTCTTGCCTTACCCCTCTCTGGGGGGAACATCCGTGCTACCAGGCAAGTAGCCTTCAACTCCACCAGCACGGGGCTAAGGAGCACTCTCTAGGTCGAGCTAAAATGTGCACCCATGTATCACTGGTGGCAGCCTAAAAAGTGGTAGTCAGCAGCAGTTCCTCAAAAAGCTAAACAAAGAACTTTCACCTGACCCAGCAGCTCCATCCCTCGCTACCAACCAAAAATCCAAGAGAGGGACTCAGCTATTTGACCTGAATGTCACAGCAGGACTATTCACCGTTGCCAAAAGGTGGAAACAGACCCCAAGAGCTTTCACTGGATGAATAGGCAAATTATAGTAAATACACACAGTGGGATATTATTCAGCCATGAAAAGGAAGGAAGTCCTAGTATATGTCATGAATATCAAAACATGGCTAAGTGAAAGAAGACATACACAAAAGGTCATATATTGTGTGATTCCAATGATCCAAAGTATCTGGAACAGGAAAGTCCTTTGAGAAGAAAATGGATTGGACAATGCTGGGAACCAGGAGAAAGGAGGAAGGAAGAGGGTTTCCCTTTGAGGTGATAAAAGGGTTTTGGAGCTAATTGGGAGTTGCCCAATTTTATGAACATACTAAATGCCAATTAAGTGTTTGCTTTAAAATGATTAATTCTGGCCGGCGCCGTGGCTCAACAGGCTAATCCTCCGCCTTGTGGCGCCGGCACACCGGGTTCTAGTCCCGGTCGGGGCACCGATCCTGTCCCGGTTGCCCCTCTTCCAGGCCAGCTCTCTGCTGTGGCCAGGGAGTGCAGTGGAGGATGGCCCAAGTGTTTGGGCCCTGCACCCCATGGGAGACCAGGAGAAGCACCTGGCTCCTGCCATCGGAACAGCGCGGTGCGCCGGCCGCAACGCGCTACCGCGGCAGCCATTGGAGGGTGAACCAACAGCGAAAGGAAGACCTTTCTTTCTGTCTCTCTCTCACTGTCCACTCTGCCTGTCAAAAATAAAAAAATAAAAAACAAAAACAAAAACAAAGTTAAAAAAAAAAAAAAGATTAATTCTAGGTTTTACCACAACAGAATTTAAAGTCCCAGAGAAGAGCTCTGATTGGCCAAGTGTGAGCTAGATGTCCATCTTGGCCAATCAACAGGGTCTAACAGTGGGGTCTACAAAAGAAATGACAACTCCCAGAAGAGTCACATGGCTTCAACTGAGGGAAGTTATGGTCCTGAAGGGTGGGAAAAAGGGCTCTCTTCTGGGGAAAATAAAATTTCAGTTTAATAAATAAGATGCGACCCAATCAAACTGCAGGGCTAGGAGAGAAGCCAGAACTACTCCATCATATGGTTGGCCAGTGGCTACAGGCTGCTATTGAGATGTAAATTCATTCAGCCTCTAAATAGCACTAGCCCCTTTCAAGAGCTAGTGGTACCATATTGAGCAGTAAAGATAGAGCACTTTTCCATCAATTAGAAAGTTCTCTTTTAAGTTTATTTTTATTTGAAACACAGAGTAACAGAGAGGGAATGAAAGAGAGCGATCTTCCATCCACTGGTTCACCCCCAAATACCCACAACAGCCAGGGTTGGGCCAAGCCAAAGCCAGGAGCCTAGAACCCAGTCCAGGTGGGTATCAGGCACCCAAAGGCTTGAGCCATTATCTGCCTGTCTCCCAAGGTGTCCATTGGCAAGGAGCGGGATTGGAAGCAGAGGCGGGAGTCAATCCCAGGCATTCCAATATGGGATGCAGGTGTTCCAAGCAGCAGCTTAACCCACTGTGCCACAACACCCAACCCCAATGTAGAAAGTTCTATTGGAGAACAGTAAACATTGCATTCATTTTATAGGTGACAAAAGTGCAGCCTAGGCTGGCGCCACGGCTCACTAGCCTAATCCTCCACCTCCAGCACCGGTACTCTGGGTTCTAGTCCCGGTTGGGGTGCCGGTTCTGTCCCAGTTGCTCCTCTTCCAGTCCAGCTCTCTGCTGTGGCCAGGGAAGGCAGTGGAGGATGGCCCAAGTGCTTGGGCCCTGCACCCCATGGGAAACCAGGAGGAAGCACCTGGCTCCTGGCTTCAGATCGGTGCAGCGTGTCAGCCGTAGCAGCCATTTTGGGGGGTGAAACAACGGAAGGAAGACCTTTCTCTCTGTCTCTCTCTCACAGTCTAACTCTGCCTGTCAACAACAACAACAAAAAAAAGTGTAGCCTAGCAAAAAGAAAGGACTTCTATAAATACAGGTAACAACTTATGGCTACAGCCAGAACCAACTCTCAGGCCTTGGTTTAGGAGAAGTGGAAATGAATTTTTTAGTTGGAAAGAAGATCTTTGTCCCTATTCATAAAAGTAGCATATATATTTAATGCATTAAAAATTTTCCAAAGGGCCATCATTGTGGCATAGCATGTTACGTGTCTGCCTGCAATGCTGGCATTTCATATGGGCATCAACTTGAGTCCCAGTTACCCCACTTCCAATCCAGCTCCTTGCTAATGCACCTGGAAAAGCAGCAGAGAATGGCCCAAGAGCCTGGGCCCCTGTACCCATATGGGAGACCCAGATGAAACTCCTGGCTCCTGGCTTCAGACTGGCCCAGTTCTGGCCATTACAGCCATCTGGGGAATGAACTGATGGATGGAAGATATCTGTGTGTGTGTCTGTGTGTGTGTGCCTTTCTCTCTGCCACTCTGCTTTTCAAATAAATAAATCTTTTCAAAAATTTCCAAAAATATTAAGAAAAAGTAAAGATCAACATAATTTTCATGATTCAGAGATTGTCATAGTTAACATTTATATATATCCTACTAGGTCTCTTTTTTATGCATTTCTACTTATAGACACACATATATGGATAAAAACTCATTTTATGCATTTTATTCCGTCTCCGGCTTTTTTCACTTAATATATTTTGGACATTTTGTATATCACCAAATGTAGACTCGTGCCAACGTGTTGATACCTGTGAGGGCCTCCCTGGGAAGTGAAGAGGCGGAAGGCTGACGTGGAATTAGCACTGGCCCTTAAAGCATCAGCGGCAGGGTTGGCGGCCAGAGGGCCGAGCGGGGACCAGGGTCAGCGCGGCGGCAGGACACTCCGCGCGCCAGGAGCAGCGGGGCCTTGGAGGGGTGAGGCGCCCTTACAAGGTCTGACCACGAGCTAGCGTCGAGGGCAGCACTGGAACCCGGCATCCCAACTCCCAGACCAGGCTGTGGCTTCCACAAAGGCTGCTCTTGATTATCCACGCCGGCGCCGAAGGCCCTGCCTCGCCCGGTTCTCCCCACTCTGATTTTCTTAATCACAGACGACGGCCCGGGGTGGATCATCTCTGCGCCTGCGCCCGGCACACACACAGGGCCGGCGTGGTCAGCCCTTGAGGCGTTTCAGGCCACAGGCTGGGACCCGACCAGCATTCCACAGGAGGCTCCCTCTCCGCTCCCCGGGGCTGTGCCTGTGCGGCCCCTGAGTCACCAGGCGCTGCCTGCCATGAGTCAGTAGCATTCTTGGGGGCTGAGAGCACCGTGGCTCAGCCTCAGGGCCCTTCCTGTGTACCTTGGTGAGCCTGGCATATCCTCCAGCCAGGCTAGATGCAAGACAGACACCGGATGAGTGGCCCTGGGTCAAGGCCTGACCGCCTGGCAGCTGACCTGTGGGGGCCCTCGGATGATTCACAGAGGCCGGGCTACCTCTGGGCTGCCCGGAAGCTGGAGGCTGACCTCACCGACTCTCTGCTGGGGAGCACTGCGGGCAAGGCAGTGTCTGGGCTGGGCTGGGCGAGGGTGGCAGGAGGCAGTGAAAGGGTCTCTAGCACCCGCCCTCCTTCTCTGGGCAAACCACTTGCTACTTCCGGGTGCTGGGTTGGGGAGGGGGCGTTAAAAGCACAGGCATTGCCACGAGACAAACAGGTTGGCTTTGAGTCACAGTTCCTCCTCCTTCTCACAGTGTGACCCTGGTAAGTTACCTAATGTCTCTGGCCTCTGAAAGTGGAAGAATGAATACCTACCTCCCAGGGTTACTACCATGAGCATGGAGCCTGTGTACAGCCCAGAGATCACGCTCAGGGACTGGGCACTCTTAGCAAGGTAACAGTAAATTCTGTCCCGGGCATCTTCTCGCACCTACCCTTCATTCATTCACCCACGCGCTCACTGAACAAACAGGCATTGGGTGCCTGCCCCACAGAGACGGAGCTCAGAACAAGGCTTTCCCGGGGCCAGGGGTCACCATGGTCAGGCCATCACCAAGCAGAGAGAACACAGGTGTGGAGAAAGCACAGGTCTTAGCCATCGGGGAGTTAGATGCTAGCAGGGGGAAGGGAGGCAGGAAACAGACAGATGGTGATAGACAAGAAAACGAGGGAGATGCTGGGGGGTGACGGGGAGAGCCGGGGAGAGCCTGGGAGATGACGGGAGATGACGGGAGCTGCCTCTCTGAGCCAGGGATGTCTACACGGAGACACAAGGGCAAGACACAAGGACACAAGGGAGACACCCTGGCAAGAAGCCCATCTGGTGAAGAGGCAGGAGGGTTTCAGGCAGGGTGAGGGGTTGGGGGGAGGGGAGGCCGAGGAGCTGGTGGCACTGCAGCGAGAAGTGGGGACCTGGGCAGGCAGTGGCAAGGCCTTCAGTCTGAGTTAAAATGTGTTCACCTCTTTCTAAATGCAAGTCCATGCCTCTGCAGGGACACTGGGGCTCCGGAGCAGGACTCCTGCACGCCTGAATCAGTACGAGGCTGGGGAGAGCTTGGCCGGTTTTCCAAGGGGAGTGCGCTGTGTCCCATCCAGGCCGCTCTGCCCCATGGCCCCCACGGCCCCGGCAGGGCTCTCCAAGACCACAGCAAAGCCACCCAGAGCTGCCACCATGCCCTTCCTGGCAGGGGGCCGGGCCCTCCAGCTGCATTCCAGGAGCAAGCCTGCCCCAGTGGTTGGACCCAAGGAATGCAGAGGCCACCCCTACCCCAGACACAGGGAGCCTTTTTTTTTTTTTTGACAGAGTGGACAGTGAGAGAGAAAGAGAGAAAGGTCTTCCTTTGCCATTGGTTCACCCTCCAATGGCCGCCGCGGCATGCTGCGCTGATCCGAAGGCAGGAGCCAGGTGCTTCTCCTGGTCTCCCATGGGGTGCCAAGCACTTGGGCCATCCTCCACTGCACTCCTGGGCCATAGCAGAGAGCTGGACTGGAAGAGGGGCAACCGGGACAGAATCCAGCACCCCGACTGGGACTAGAACCCTGTGTGCCGGTGCCGCTAGGCGGAGGATTAGCCTGTTGAGCCACAGCGCCGGCTCCAGGGAGCCTTTTTTCCCCCAGGCCCTAGGGTGAGGCTTTCTGGGGCTGGGGGCAACTCTACTTCTGTTGTTGGTGATTAAGACCTTGGCTGAGCAAACACACCTGTCAGCCAAAGGCCCCAGCACCACACCTGCAGTGAGGCAGCATGAGGGGAGGGGGCTGCCAGGCTCACTGGGGGCCTCGCCCTGCCTCCCAGAGCCTGCATCTACCCGACCATCCTAAGCAGGAAAATTGCCTGCCATAGGTCACCCCAGAACCCATTTCAGAGACAGGAAAACTGAGGCCGGGGAGAGGTGGGGACAATAATCACTGTTAGCGCTGAGACCTCACCATGGCTCTGGCCTTGCCGAGACTTCACAACCCCACGGCGTGGTTACCGCTGTTACTGCCATTTCACAGATGGGGACACTGAGGCTTCGAGAGGCTCAATGACATGCTCAAGGTCAGGCAACAACTAAGCAGAGAAATCGGGACTGGAGCCCAAGCTCCCTAACTAAAAGCTCCCTGTGTATTGTGTTTTATTTACTTACATTAAGATTTTCCCCCAAAAGAAACTTATTACTAGCAAAAAAAAAAAAAAAAAAAACACTAACCCATCTTAGACCAGGTAATGACAAAAGCAATGAAAGCCAAATAACATCAGCATATCCCAGCTCCACGCTGTTGCTGCTCCAAGATCTGAGGGAGAGCCGTCGTCAGCGGGTAGAAAGGGAGATTAACAAGGGCCAGGAGGTGCCGGTGATTCACTGAGGCTTTCTCCTTGAAGCCATCCGAAAGCTAAAATGAGACTGAAAGGGGACTGGGTTTTTCCCTGTGTGCCGCACTGTTATTTAACACGGCTCAGCTGCGGGGTCATCACCAGCACCGTGCCGCAGACACCGCTGGCTTTGTGCCTGCCCGGCACGGGCAGAGCCGGCACCTGCCTGCTCCTGGGTGACTTCTGGGCTAGAACATCTCATTCCTGGTGGAAGGCCGTCCAGCACTGTGCTCTTCCGGAACCTGGGTCTTGGAGAGAGGGAGCCCCAGCTGAGCCTGGATGATTATGTAACTGAGCGAGAGAGAAGCGGGTGTTAGAAGCCATTAAGACTTTCAGGTTGCTTATTTACTGCAGCATAACCTAAGCCACTCTGACTAATCTGGCACGTCAGCCAGAAGCATCTTGAAGACACAGGCCCCATTTCCAGAGCAGAGCCTTAATTGCTATGCCATGCTAGACCCCGGCCAAGCCAACACTGGAGCAAACCCTTCATGTTCCTTCTAGAATGCTCTTACCTTACCAAGCCCACCACCTTGGAAAAGGATCCATTTCCCCTAAATGTCCTTGACTGTGCCCATCTTGGAGCATTCCTCTCTGCCTGGAAGGGTGCACACCTCCATCCCGGCCCCAGCCAGCCACAGAACGGGGACAGACTGCCCAAGTTTGGAGCTGAGCTCTGTTCTCTTGGGCTGGACACTGACCCATTCCGAGTCTCTGATTCCTCATCTGTAAGTGTTGAGCTATCAGTCTGATCAGTGCTTGCTGAGATCCTGCTTAGGATCCGTTTGGGGTCTGGCTCTCAGGTCATCCTTCCCGCAGTCCCGCCAGGGAAACCCTCTCTGCCTGGCCTCAGGGCAGGTCTCACGGTGCCTCCACACTCCATAGGCTGGAAGCTCCTTGGGTACAGTTGCAACCTCATCAGCTGGATCTCCCTGCCTCCTTCCACACTGCTGCCATGTGACCCTGCACGAGGTAGAACCAAGAAACAGAAGCTGCCTTGGACTGACTCAGACCAGTGAGGTTCATGCAGGAGGTGAGAAAGCCAGGGATGTTGGCTCTGCCTCCGTGAGCTGTCAGCAAGCTGGCGCATCAAAGGCCCAGGGTTTCTGCCGCACCCTGAGAGGGTCACTTGGAGCACAGGGTGGAAAGAGCAGGTGCACCCACTTCCTGGGGCTGCCATCCCAGAGCACTCCAAACCGGGTGTTTAAAACAACAAAAGTATATGGTCTCCACTCTGGAGGCCACAAGTCCAAACTGGAGACATCAGTAGGGCCTGCTCCCCTGAGCCTGCAGGTGGAATTCTGCCCGGCCTCTCCCCAGGGTCTGGGTCCGGCATCTGTCCTGCACTCCAGAGACACTGCTCCAGCATCCGCCCTGCTGTCAGAGGGCCTTCCCTGAGTGGGTCTGGGTCTCCACATGGTGCCCGGTAGCCCTGTCTTCTTGGACCAGCCTCCGCCATACAATCTCATCTTACTCTGCATGACCCTACATCCAAACCGTCTCAGCTTCACATGTCCTCTGGTTAGGACTGCAATGTATCTTTGGGGGAGGGGACACCAGGACCCTTCTCCTCTGATGTCCCCAGGGGGTGCCACAAACACTTGGGAGGAGAGGGTGAGTTCAGAGCTCTGGCCTGGGAACCAGGACACCTGGCTCTGCTTTCAGCTCCCAAAATGACCTCAGGCACTTCTGGTGAGGAGAGGAAATCCTGGGGCTTTTCCTGTGGTGCCAGCATCCCATATGAGTGCCAGTTCAAGTCCTGGGTGCTGCACTTCTGATCTGGCTCCCTGCTGGTGGTCTGGGAAGGCAGTGGAGGATGGCCTGGGCTGTACCGATGTGGGAAACTCACAGGAGACTCCTGGCTCCTGGCTTCGGCTGGACCCAGCTACTGCTGTTGCAGCCATCTGGGGAGTGAACCAGCAGGTGAAGGACCTCTCTCTGTCTCTCCCTGTCTGTAGCTCTCCTCTCAAATAAATAAATCTTTAAAAAAAAAAATTCCCCAGAGGCCCGGCCAGCCTTCTTGATTTTATACAGGGGACACTTCCTGGCTCAAGACCTGGGCATGGGCACAGCACAGGACCTCAGGTAAGTCCAGACTCCTGGTTTGGTTTCCTGCTCTGTCCATGACACACAGGGCAGTTCCGTGCCACTAAGAAGAGGCCAGCCTGGCTGAAAGCCCAACTGGTTTGCTTTTCTGTAGTTCAACGACAACCCCCATGAGTCAGGCCAAGACTGCCCTCGCCACTCAGCCTTGACCCCTGTCCTGGCCTCTGCCAGGAGCGCCGATCTTGGGTGCACACAGCTGTCTCCTCCCCCGGCTCTGCCCTTCACCACTCAGCCAAGCCTTCCCTTGCCACCGGCATACACCACACGCACAGGTGCATACGAGATTCTGTCATTCCCCAAAACATTCCTCATCGCCCAGCAGCATCCTTCAAAGTTCTCGGGAGCTTATCTCTGCCAGACTCCCCCACTAGAGCGCAAGCGCCCTCTGTCTTGTTCACTGTGGCACCTAGGGATGAACGTGGCAGCAGGCACCTACTAGGTAGGTACCTGATAGATTTTGGAAAGAAGCCGAGAGAGGGGAGGAGGGCGACTCCACCTATATGCATGAGTTGAATATGAGATCTAAAGAGCCTCTTCTCTCTCCCGTCGCTGTTGCTACGCTAGGTCTTTCTGGCCCGTGTTTATCCGTTAAGCCAGCCCTGCCCAGGTGTGGTACTGAGCCCAGGGAGTGTGGAGGTGACCCCAGGGCCTCAGTCCTCTCGTCTTGACCTCCCACCTTCTGGGGAAGACAGGGGTTTAGCTCACAGAACAGACCAGGGTTGTGGTCAGCAGGTGCGGAGGAAGAATGGGTCCTACGTTGACTTGGAGACAGAGGACAGGTGGGGTAGGGATGCGTGGGTGGCTCCTCAGAGGGAGAGAAACACCCCCAGAGTCTGCTTGGCTGGCAGGGTGGCTGCTGGTGGCAGCGGCTCCCGTGTGGACAGCGGCGGCCCAGGCACAGGGCTCAGCTCTCCCAGCCTGGCCCGTCTCTCCCTGTTTCCATGACAACGCTTTCTCCCCAGTTGCCCCTTGGCTCCTCCCCAGCGAAGCCAGGCCCTCTCTGCACCCCCTGCACTCCACGGCCTGACCCGCCCCACTGTGAGACCCTGGGGGTGGGGGGCCAGGCTCTGGAAATGCCACCCCCACCCCCAGCTGTACTCCTTTCTCTGACCTCCAGGGGGGCCCTCTCTGATACCATCCGCTCCGTCCTCCTCTTCCTCAGCTTTTCCCTCTCTGAAGGTCGGGCACAGCTCTGAGTCTCTTCCTTGGGTCAGGACCCCGCCAGCCGTGGGGGATGTGCCATCTCAGTGTGACCTCACCAGCACTGTGTCGGGAGTCAGGCCCACTTCACAGGGGAAGGTCAGACACCAGCCCTCCACACCCCCTGGGGAGGAACATCTGCCCTACAGCCCTGTGGCAGGGCCTGCCTGGGGCCACCAAGCAAGCCAAGGCCTGCCCTTTCTACAGGAATCCAGCTGTTTTCACCAGTGGGGGGTGGGGAGGGGCAGGGCTGATGGTGGACAAGGGGAAGGGAATTGGGAGGGAGGGGGATACTGGCTCCTAAATGTTCCTTAAACAATAATCACAACAGCTAACACTTACCCTACATGCACGGTGTGCCAGGCTGCGTCTAAGCAATTATGTTTGCATGCACTGGCTTGATCCGCACAACAGATATTATCCCCACTTTACAGATGAGGAACCTGAGGCCCGGGAAAGCCGGGCTATCATGGCTGCTGAGCGACGGGGCCGCGACGGAAGCCAGCAGGCATGAGAGCAAAGCGTGTCAGCAACGATGAAGCACTTCCCAGAAAGTCACTGAGGACTGGGGCACTGCGGGCCAGGCTCACCCCACACAGGGCAGAGGGACGGGTCAGCACACGCCACGTACACCCCCAGCCCTGCCCTCAACCTTTCGAATATTTGTCCTGCGGACCAGGGGCCATTTATGCAGCAACGGGCCTGGATGCCTTTTGGAAGAAAAACACAATTTTGTTTTCCATTCACCAAGCCCATGTGTCTCTCCCCCACCTCCAGCCCCCGGTGTTTACCTCGGCAAGGGAACGGCCTTTGAAGTCCTTGCTTTGCGAAAGTGGAGAGCGACAGGGAGGTACTACAAACATTCACAAGCATGCCCGCATTTTCGTTGGAACATGGAAGTTTTTGAGGGATTAATAACAGCCTTTGGAACCCATGGACCCTGCTGCCCTTTCAAAGGGAGAAAAAGAGCCCTGGACTGTGACACCCACGGCGGGGGCGATCCACAGGGCCAGGGGAGGCTGCATCTCCTACCCAGGGTGTGCTGAGGGGCAGCCCCAAGAGCTGGCCCTGGGGGCGTTTGCCAGAGAGCCCGGAGGAAGGAGGCCTGGTCTCTGGAGGCACCGCTCGCTCACTCGGCGGAGGGCACTGTCTTTGCTCAGGGATTACGCCCTTCCTGCTTTGTTTGCTATCAAAGTCTCCTCTTTAAGGAAATGATCACTATATTAAGCAACAGGTATTCTATAAAAGCTGTCCTTAGCAAAAGAAAATACTTGCCAGTCCCATCTCCCAGTTCTTACATTTTCTGATTTTTTGGAATTTGTGAGATCTGTGACATCTCAGATCTGAGGAGGCAGGAAGAGATGGAGAGAAGTTACCAGAACCTTAAGTAGAAGCTGCGGCCTGGGGAAGACACCAAGAAAGCGCAGGGGAGGACGGCAGGCATCTGGCACAGCGGTGAAAATGAAGGTGAAGGTGAAGGTGAAGGCGAAGGCTATGGTTAAAAGACATTGCTTGGGATGCCCACACCCCAGATCCGAGAACCTGGGTTTGAGCCGCAGCTCCACTTCCTATTCTAGCTTCCTGCTAATGCACACTTTGGAGGCAGCAGGTGGTGGCTGAGGTACTTGGGTCTCTGTCACCCACATGGGCGATCTGGGTAGGGTTCCTGACTTCCCCAGCATGGGATGTTGTAGACACGTGGTGAGTGAACCAGGGGGTGGAACATACCTGTATTTGTGTGTGTGTGTCTCAGCCTTTAAAATAAAATAAAAATTTTAAAGTTTCGTTTTCTTTTTTAAAGAAAGAAGGGGCAGAGGAGGGTTCCAGGGAGCTAGCTCCCGATAGGAATGGGATCCTGGGAGAGGCTTCTTGGAGGAAGACATTGCCCCAGGCCAGGAAGGGCAGAGCTTCTGGGGATCTCCAGGAGAGGGAAGAAGTGCGCAAGCTGTGGAAGCAGCAGCAGACCTGGCCTAACAGGACACCTCCTCCCAGGAGCCCCTCTCAGTTTCTCCCCCAACAACCCTACAGGGAACATCCTCCAGTTAGGCCCATGTGACACCCACAGACACTGAGGCACAGCAAAGTTAAAGGGTGCTGCAGCACAGCTGGGGTTCCCCCGGCCACTGAATTTACAAGCCCAGTGCAAAATGCAAACACAAAGCCCCTGCTCATGGATCATTAAGAACTTTAATGTGGCGACAGCAGCATATTCAGACACACACAGGCAGCTGCCCAGGTCACATGCCCATAACGCTAGCCCCATGGTGGGCCTGAGCATCCAGATCTTTCCTTCATACCCCTCTGCTTCCCCTGAGATGGTGAGATTAAGTTAAACAGAGGAAGCAAAACCTAAGATTATCTACTCAGCAGGATATATAATCCGCCTGTTCAATCTGGTGCAATGCACCATATGCCATAGTCTTCACCAATGACTGTTTAGGGGTGAGACAATAGATGACTTTCTTTTTCCTACTTCTTTGTATAACTTAAGCATAAATAAAAATTTCCTTATAGGGGCCGGCACTGTAGCACAGCGGGTTAATGCCCTGACCTGAAGCGCCGGCATCCCATATGAGCGCCGGTTCTAGTTCCGGCTGCTCCACTTCCAATCCAGCTCTCTGCTATGGCCTGAGAAATCAGTAGAAGATGGCCCAAGTCCTTGGGCCCCTGCACCCACATGGGAGACCCAGAAGAAGCTCCTGGCTCCTGGCTTCGGATCAGCGTAGTTCCGGCCATTGTGGCCAATTGGAGAGTGAACCATCGGATGGAAGACCCAACCCCCTGCCCACCCCTGGTCCTCTCTCTGTGTAACTCTGACTTGCAAATAAGTAAATAAATCTTTAAAAAAAAAAAAAAAAAAAGATGGCCTGCGCCGCGGCTCACTTGGCTAATCCTCCGCCTGCGGCGCCGGAACCCCGGGGTTCTAGTCCTGGTTGGGGCGCTGGTCCTGTCCCAGTTGCTCCTCTTCCAGACCAGCTCTCTGCTGTGGCCCGGGAAGGCAGTAGAGGAAGGCCCAAGTGCTTGGGCCCTGCACCAGCATGGGAGACCAGGAGGAAGCACTTGGCTCCTGGCTTCGGATTGGTGCAGCGCGCCAGCCGTAGCGGCCATTTGGGGGGTGAACCAACGGAAAAGGAAGATCTTTCTCTGTCTCTAACTCTGCCTGTCACAAAAAAAAAAAAAAAAAAAAGAATTACCTTACAATAGAGCGGAGGTGAGGGTGACACTGTGGTGTAATGGGCTAAACTATTGCCTGAGATGCCTGCATCCCATATGGATGTCAGTTCAAGTCCCAGCAGCTTCACTTCCAACCCAGCGTCCTGCTGATGCACCCGGGAAGGCAGTGGAGGATGGCCCAAGTGCTTAGGTCTCTGCACCCACGTGGGAGACCTGGAGGAAGCTCTGGCTCCTGGCTTCAGCCCAGCCCAACCCCAGCTATTAGGGCCCTTTGGGGAGTGAACTAGCAGATAGATAGATCTCTCTATCTCTGCCTTTCAGGTAAAGAAATGAAAAATTTTAAAAAGAAAGAAGTGGGTGTTCATTGTATTTTAGCAGTTTTACCTGTGGGCTCGGAGAATTACGGGGTTTCCTGCCATTCTCCCATCTTCCATCCCAGAGTCCCTTGCTGCCTCTTTGCCTGTTCTCCTATGGACTCTGGTCCCCTGCCCACCCCGGCCAGGACCACAGTGTGTTGTGATCCACCAGAGCACGTGGTCCGGTGGAGAGAGCAAAGGCCAGGGAAGGAAACTGAGTCAATCCAGCCCCTGCTCCACCGTGAATGTGCTGTGCAGCCTTGGGCACGGTGCCTCCCCTCTCTGGGCCTGAGTTGTAGCAGGGTCCTTTCACACAACATGGCCTACAGCTCCATCACTGCATCAGTCAAGGAGGTGACTCCTTTCCCACAAAGAGCAGAGTGAGAGGAGCAGGGGAGAGGAGAGAGGCCATGTGGCACGAAGGGAAAGGCATTCTAGGTCAGAGATACACCCGCACGCCCCATCGGCCCCTCTCGGGCCTCTGTCCTTTCTGCTCTGGACTCTCCACGGCTCCCAGCTGCCCCAAAACAAGCCTCCCCCTGCTTACACTAGCCCTATGAGACCCACCTGCTGGCCACATCTGCTTCCATCCTTATGTCCAGCTCATGTGCACCTGCCGCACGGCCTCCCTGCCTGCCCTCCAACCTCACACCCCTCAGGGCCTTTGCACCAGCTACTCCTATGTCCAGAATGCTCTTTCCCAGACTGCCACAAAACTGCCTCCTTGAAGTTTGAGTCTCAGTCGAAGGAGAGGTTTCCCCAGTTAGCCTGGCTCTGTGCATCATGTCAGAGTCTGCAGCACTTCCCAGTGACTTGCTCACACACTGTCTGGGCGCGGCCGCCCCTTCCACCCCAGCCAGCACCTGCTTGCTGGTTCCCCACTGTGTCCTCCAGGCTTAAATATCCAATTGATAATTCATGAAGGAGTAGATGACTGAAAGAATGGGCTTCAATTTGCCTATCAATACAGAGTAAGGGTAAGCAGAATTCGGTAGTTCTGGTTACAGATGTCTTTTAATATACAATGCAGTTTAGGGATCTGCTGCCCAAGAAAACACACAACGCTCCACACCCAGTTCGGTTTAGAGAGTCACTGCCTGATCCTGATTTGAGATTTTCAGATTTGGTAACACAAAACAATGAAGATCAGGGATGGGCTTTTGCCAGAGCAGTTAAGCTGCCGCTTGGGGTACCTACATCCCATATGGGAGGACCTGGGTTCAAGTTGCAGCCCAGCTCCTGAATCCAGCTTCCTGTTACACGCACCCTGGGAGGCAGCGGTGATGGCTCAGGGACTTGGGTTCCTGCCACCCATGTGGAAGAGCCAGACTGAGTTCCAGACTCCCAGCTTCAGCCTGGCCCAGTGTTACAGCCTTTGGGGAATGAACCAGTGGATGGGAGCTCTCATTCTCTCTCTCTCTCTCTCTCAAATAAATATTTTTTTAAAGAGCCAGCTTACAAATAGAAAGCATGAAGATGAAATGCTGGGGCCTTGATCGTGCAAGATGATCAGGATTTGGTGCACGCTATTGGGAGCGTCGCTATTTCCCCGTTTGGAGCCAGAAACAGCCCTAGGTGGCCGGCCCCTGCACTCCAGCCCCTGACTCAGCAGGCCCTTTGGCCAGGCCTGGCTCTGTTACTCCTGCTCCTTGGTTGGCCTCCGGTCTTCCTGCCACTCGGATGTGAGGACGGCAGACTCAGGCCCCTGGAGAAATGGTTCCCCCTCCATAAAACCTTTCAACTCCACAGCCTCGTTAACTGCAGAAATCTGTCCAAACATTCTGAGGCGGCTCTGACTATTGGCGTTGGCTTGCGAACCTGAGCGGAGCTGCCAGTGCCTTAATGAGGGAATGCTGGACACACCCAGCCCCAGGGAACGGCCAGGGAGGGCGAGGAGCCCACGGATCATGCCAAGGGGCTGTGCGCTGGCCTCCGCCAGGCACAGCGCACGAGACAGGCCACCAACCCTCTGCTAGGAGAAGCGAAATCCACTCAACCCTACTCCCCCTCCGTGTGGGTGGACCCCAGGCGACGGGGTAGCTGTCGAGAGTGGAGCTTAGCCAGGGTTGAGCTGTCGTGTGGAACCTCCGTAGCCAGACGGATGAAAAAGGCGCTTTCTCCCTCCCAGGCTGGGGCGCGCTGTCTTTTCCATGATTAATGTGGAGAGAATGGCTGAGACGCTTGCGAGGCCCGGCGGTGAGGAGAAGTGGTCCTTTCTTTCCTCCTCCCCAGGCGCCTGTCTGGAGGACGGTGGGCAGGGAAGGGTCAGCCGTGTTGGCCAGGGCGCCCGTGGGGCCCCTTGGAACCTTCACAGGAATCCACATCACTGGCCACCTAGGGCCCCTGGCACCCGGGAGGTGGGCTGCGGGTGACCTCGGTGAGATGGGGGGAGGGCTGTTGCGGTCCCAGCCGGGTAGCTACAAAGAAGCCAGTACCTCTGGGATTTCCCCTCCCATGAACCACATGAAACAGGTTTCGGGGGCAAGCGAGAGAGAACACATGGCAAAAGTGGGTGTGAAAATTTGGGCCTGGCAGACGAGGTGCCGCCTGGGAAAAGGGGGCCTCTCCAGGGCCCCAGGGGCCTCCTGGAGACTTGCTCAGAAGGAGTTCCCTCTGGGGGCTCCTTGGGAGCCTGCAGGCTGTGGGGCTGGAGGAACCGGTTGCCCCAGCTGCCCCTGCCAGGGGCTCCTTCCTCCCCGCGGTGCGCCCTGGATGTGGCCACACTTCATGCCTGTGTGTCAGGGGGTCCCAGAAGCACCAGTCAGAACAGCTTCTCCGACCCAACCTCACGGTGCAGCCTGATAGCCCACCTGGAGCCCCGGTTCGCTGGACTGTTGGCCCGCAGATATCGCGAGAACACGGAGAAAGCTGGTAGACGCAGCCCAGGCTAGGGGAGAAGGCTCCTTACGGCGGAGGGAGGCAACTCCTGATGTCCTGATCCCCATGGAGCCCCTCTGGCGCCCATGGGATGGAATTCAGCTCTCTTTACTGGTTAGACCCCAGGAACTGGCTCATAGTCCCGGGACACGGGAAAAGCGTTGCTTAGGTGCCTCTTGGGCAAAAGGAGAAACTGAGGCTCCAGAAGGAAAAAAAAAAAAAAAAAAAAAAAAAAAAACCCGAGTTCTAATCATGCATGGATTGCTCCTTACAGGCCATCAGGTAGCAGATGGGTGTTATGAACAGGAGCTAGATGTGCCCCAGGCCCCTCCCAGCCATCACACCACGCCCTCTGCCCAGAACCTTGACTGGCCTTCCCTGCCCCAGCGGGCTGGCCCTCGGCAGACCTGTCTGTCTGTCCCAGCTTCCAGCAGACCAAAGAGAGCCCAGAAGAGTCTCCAGCACTTCCTCACAGCCAGGGCACCCACAAGGGCAAAGGCGCCAGACACAGCAGAGATGGGAGTGAGCGGACCTCAGCCAGGGTCTCTGCAGGGGAAGCCTCGGGACAGTGGGGGCTCTTTATAAGCGGCCCCGAGTGTGAAGACCACAGTGTGCCAGTTCATCCTATTCTCAGCCTGAGGCCTCAGTTTCCCCACAACACAATGAAGGGTTGAGCTGACAGAGGGCTGCCAGGTTTTCAGTCCCATGTGCTAATAATATTCTGTGAGAGTATTTTCTTTTACAGCATCTCATACATTAGATTGCTCACTTTAGGATATGTGGTGCTAAGATTTTGTGGCCTGGGCTTCTAGAATTCAATGGTTGCTGGTTCTCAGAGGACCTGGCTTTTTTGTCCCACGACCCCATGCGTCAGTGTTTTCCAAGTTTCATTTGTTCCTGCGCCACCTCTCCCACGTAGACTATGTCTGTATACCACCTGTACTATTATTCATTAGGATTTTCTTTAAATAGGCTCTTTTTAACTTAAATAAATGTCTTTAAAATGGAAACTTTCTATCATTATTGCAAATGGAAAACTAGTCTCACCTGCCATAAATAGGAGCTAAAAGTAAAAATAAATACAATAAAAGCAATGCTATTAAATTCTAACTAGATACTGTTGCTTGCCAAAAGCTCCAAGCCCAAGGCTTGCTGTTTAAAGAAAAATGATTTTAGTGCACACACACGAGCAAGGCATCAAGAGGTTTTCAAGACCAGTTAGCATCAAATTAAAACTCTACAATAAGCACTGGAAATATTACTGAAATTCCACTTCATTCTCATTAAGTGACCGTTGATCAGTGCTATACCTGGACGGCACGCACGGTCCCCATAGGGTGCATGCCTTCACTGGGCAAAGCTCTCTGCTTCCCAAGGCCACACACACATTGTCCAGTCCAATGGGTTTCTTCTCCCCTGAGCTTTGTGTTATTGCAAAGCCCATCCCTCACAAAGAGGCTGTCCTCGTCTACATGAGACAAGGACACTGGGAACCCTCAAAGCCCAGAACCTGGGGGATGTTGGAGACACCAGCAGTCCCAGAGCCACAGGCAGGATTCAGCCAGGTGGCGGTGCACTTGCTGGGGCTGGTATTTGGTACAGCAGTTAAGATACTACTTGGGATGCCCAGATCCCACATCGGGGTGCCTGAGTTAGTGTTCTCACACTTCCAATTCTACTTTCCTGCTAATGCACACCCTGGAAGCAGAAGGAGGTGGCCCAAATGGTTAGATCCCTGCCACCTACACGGGAGACCAAATTGAGTTCCAGCCTCTTGCTTCAGCCTGGCCCAGTCTTGGCTGTTGTGGACACTGGGGAGGTGGCCAGTGGGAGAACGATCTCTGTCTCTCCATTTCTCTGCCTTTCACATTTAAAAACAAACAAACAAACAAAAAAAGCAGGCAGGAAGACAGGCACTTGCTTTTTCTTCTTTTCCCTAATATTATTTATTTGAAAGGCAGAGGTATAGCAAGAGGGAGAGGGAGATCTTCCATCTGCTGATTCACTGCCCAAATAGCCATAATGGCAGGAGCTGGGTCAGGCCAGAACCAGGAGTCAGGAACTCCATCCATGGGCTCAAGAGCCCAAGAACCTAGGCCATCTTCTGCTGTTTTTCCAGGCACATTAGCAGGGAGCTAGATCAGAAGTGCAATAGCCTGGACTCGAACCGGCACCCATATGGACTGCCAGCATTGCTGGCCCTGGGTGCTTAGGTTAGCTGGGCCTGGCACCAGCCTTTGCTGTAAGACACAGGGAGCAGGTGCTGCCCGAGGTACTGGTCCTTTCAGGGGCAAAGAGAGAGGGTGGGTGCTGTGGGAAGAGCTTGTCTGCCCCTAGCACACTCCTGGGGGCTCAAGACCATATTCTCTCTCTCTGGGGTGGACTGCAGACTCGGGGTGGCAGCATCACAGGGCCTGGCCTGTGGGCAGGAGGACTCAAGTTCTAACCCCACCAGGGCTGGCCCCCGGGTGACCCCGAGCCAGTCCTTCTCTGCAGTACACTGTCCACACTGTACAATCAGAGGCGCACTCTGGCCCTGGCTCTGTGAGGAGTGTCTGGTCGCCTGCTGGAGCGTATGCACTCCAACAAAAGGCCGCTGCATTTCATCAGAACAATGGTGACTGCGAGATGATTGTCACACCCAAGAGGAAGGCCGAGATAGGCAGCAATCTGCTCCTTGACAGGGGCTGTACATAGCCATGCCCTGATCGGCAGAAGCGCTCCCAGATCCCACAACACGCTTCTGTTTCCTTCCAGCAGGGTCCCGGTGCCCGGGGGCTGTTCTCACTGTGTTTCTCCAGGACAGCGACCTCAGTCTCCCACCCAGGGCTACCTCTCTTTGACTCCAGAGCGATACAGGGAGAGTGTGGCCGCCTTCCTCCCTCACCCATCCCCCACTAGGCCTTTGCCCTTGCCCTTCCCCTCCCTCCCATCACCACCTCCCACCCATGAGAGCCAGCCCTCAGCACCCACCTCAGAGAGCCAGGTGACGCCCCCACCCCGGGCCCCTGATTCTCCCCTGACTTTGGGTCAGTCCTTGGGCTTCAGCTCTCCTGTACAAAATAAAAGGGATTGAACCTGCAAGTTCCTTCCAGTGCTGGCCTTGGGAATGGCAGGTGCAGTCATGCCCACTGTGAGAAAGAGGTGACCCTGGCTGCTGAGACTCCCCTAGCGCATAAAGACCCCTTGGGACTCCCAGGCAGCAGAGAGGGGGACTCTCTGTCAGCTCCAGGGCCAGAGGCGAAGGCTTCACCTCTTAGCCGGCAGGCAACAGAGGGCAACGGCCATGCCTTGTTCCCTCACCCACAGCCTCAACCCAGCACAGTGCTTGACACAGAAAACTTGCTCCATCAGCAGCAGCCCGGAGCGCCTGCCTGCTAGGAGCTGGGAGTCAGATGCATTCAAGTCAGCGCTCCTCAGCCTTAAACCCAAGGAGAGCCACTCTCAGCAGCATCAACCCAATCCAGGTCGTGTGTGTGTGTGTGTCAGGGGCTGGGGGAACAAGAGTTTATTCACTTATTTTTGACCACTAGAGAAAACTTTAAATCTGCAGGCATCCTTGAGCTTGGTGATAGCTCTTTACCCTGCCCACTACACATTCGCTGACTCTGCAAATGCTTCTTGGGAATGTCTGTGTCGCTGGGGCTGCAGAGCGGGTGTAGGGGAAGGCATGGACTTTCTCGGGGTGGGGGGTGGGGTCAGACACTTGGCTTCTGGCCCCAGCTCCAAAAGGAGCTCTCAGTGTGACTCTGGACAAGTCACCTCCCTGGGCCTCAGTTCCGTAGCTGCAGGCCCAGGGCTTGGACTTGATTGTCTCCATGGGTGTTTCCTTTCTTGTCACCTATGATCTTAATAGCTCGTTATCTGCAAGTCTGAGCTGCAGATTTCCAGAGCAGAGGTTGGGAGGACAGAGTTCTTTTAAGAGGTCCAGGAAATGGCCCACACGCCAGCACTGTCTAAATATTGCATAAAATTTTGACACCTTTTGTGCAAGCTGGGCAGGGCACCCTGTAAAAGGGACTCCCGCTTTCAGAGACATGATCTCTCATGGGAACAGCACTGGCCACTGTGCCGACTTGCACAGAGCTCGTAGTCCAGCAGAGAAGGGGTGATCCAAGCACCTTGAATACAACGATAAAAACAGAAGTGGATCCCAAAAGTTCAGAGGCCGGAGAGACCAGTGACCTGAAGGGTCAGAGATTCCATCAAGAGTCTGGGAAAATTACTGGCCCTTGCACACACACAATGCACAAACCCTACGTACAAGTTCTGAGTGATCACAGCTGAGACCTGTTGATTTAACAGAAGTCTAGCAAGTGTGTAGCAAACCCCTAACTTGAGTTGTTGAACGAGAGCACCCTAAGTTCTTAGGAGAGGTTCAAGACACAGCGGCCACAGCAGCATCACTGGGCCAATGGCCAAGGACCTGGTGGTGATGGTAGGGCTTGATCAGAGGGGAAGGAGGCAGGGAAAGCTTGCGTGAAACAAACCCTGAGCATGCTCCCTAGCTTCTGCTAGACAAAACAACTCACACCGCCTTGAAAGACCAAGCCCGTACGTTTCAAAGCAGAAGCGAACAGATCCTCTTAAATCACTGGAGAATTGTTCATGAATATTATTGGATTAAATCATCCGTTCATAATAAGCAGAGGCCAGGGCTGACAGCCCACACCCTCCAGGATGCAGAACAGAGATTCAGGAGGGCCCCTGTGGAGAGGAGACCCCCCGCTCCGCCATGGTCCTGTTCAGAGGCAAGGCCTCCAGCCACCAGCCTGCCTCCACTCTCTTGAGTATGTTCCTGGCCGTGCTACCAACCTGATGGACCTGCAAGATGTGAAAGGTAAAATATGCTTGATCCTTAAGCGATATAACTATTCTAAAGGTCCTGGCCGAATGCTCCGGCACGAAATTCACACTCAGCAATCATGCGGATGAAGGACCCAGTGGCCAGGTGCAGTTTGGCTGAGGCTGCTTGCCACCCAAACATGTAGGTAGGACACCCGAGTCCCTGTGGGGTGGGACACCTGCGTGTCCAGGCTTCCCACACTATTAAGTTTATCTTGTTTTGATGGCGATTCTCAATCAAGCAACCTGGGACGCAGCTGAGATTCTGTGTTCCCAACAGGCTTGCAAGTGACACAGATGATGCCGGTTCACAGGCCACACTTTGATAGCAAGGTCTGAGATGACGGCAGTAACAGCAGAGCACAGCTAAACCGTGAACTTCAGAGTCAAGAAAGGCCTGGCTTCCCCCTTGCACTAGCTCAATAAGCTCAGCTCCTTATCTATAAAACACGGATAATAGGCAGGATCCGTTGTTTATGCCATAAACACGTATTAGGCATCAACTGTGTGTCAGGCTTGTGCTGAGCCCTGGGCATACGATGGTGAAACAAAGCAGACCTGGTTCCTGCTCTCGTGGAGCTGATGGCCCTTGAGGTGATGGATGTGAACTATTTAGCACAGTGCCTGAGACCCGGTAAGAGCCCCACAGATGATACCTATTTTTATTAGTAGTCCTGTGGTCTCATCAATCTCAAGTGCCCAGATGAGAGAACTCTGTTGTTAAGTGCTGGCTGCTGAAAGGCTGGGGGATTGATTCTGCAATACAAGGGATGCCCCTGCGAAGGCTACTGGGTGCTTCCCCGCGAGGAGCTCCTGCTAGAGTGGGGAGATTCATACTGAGCCCAAGTGGCTGCTCTAAGCCACCAGCCTCTCCCCGATAGCACCAGTTCAATGCTGAGTTCACACCGCTCACACTCTTAATACTGAACCACTCAGTTCTCCAAGCTGGCCTGGTTCTCTTAGCTGCCCTGCCCCCCAGCTTTAGTTTTCTTATCTGCCCCTCATTTCCACCCTTTCCCCACCCTTTGACTTTAAAAGTGCTGTCCCCTACTCAGTGATTGTGGGCCAGACAGCCTGCAGGCCTCCCATGGGGAGCCACGTTCCAGCTCCTGGGCGCCCTCCATCCTCCCGCCCACTGCACAGATCGATCCGTCAAGGCAATAGGCAGACACTGCACCCATGAGGCCCTGGCAAAGATGGCTAAGCCTTGGAATACTCCGCGAAGCTGTGTTTTGTCCTCAGGCAAAGGCCTGGCTGAGCTGCGACAGGCTCAGGGTGGGGGATCATGGTGTTGCTGAGGGAATGACAAGGAAACTCCAGGCGGGCTGGCTCAGACGACTGGGTTGGGGTCTCCCATGCCCCTCTCCAGGTAGTCTTGGCTGCAGCAGGGTTTTCAATCAAGGCCAGTGAGAAGGTGAGAAGGTGAGAAGGAACAGCAAATGGAAGGCAAGAGACGCAGCGGCAGCCTTACCCATCAACATAACTGGAAATCAGCCACGAGACGTAGTACGGAACAATCCCGAGCAGTGCCAGGAACTGGGGCTGCAGTGTGGAGTGTTAGGAAAATGGCACAGCTCTATCTATGGCACGATCTACACCCTGACACCATCCTAGGCTCTAGGCCCCGCCGCCATTGCTGGAAGCCAGGTGGCCACACAGCCCAACCACCGGAGTCAAGCTCCACCCCCATCCTAATGGGATTTGCTGCTCCTGCTTCCCTGCCCGCCCTCCAGCAAAATTTTAAAAAGACCTGTTCCTGAACACGTGCTTCTCTTGGCTCCTCTCTGCTCTCTCTCCTCTCTCCTTGCTAGCTCCTCTTCCTCTCCCCCTCCCCCTCCCCCTCCCCCTCTCCCCTTCTCTCTGTTACACTCTCCTTCTCCCTTTTCCTTCCTCACCCCTTCCCTCCGGCCTGCTGGGTGTTCCCCAATAAACCCTTTCCCTTACTCGGGTGTTTGGTGTGCTTTGTGACGATCTTACAAGGACTAGGGCACAGTCCCTGCCTTCAAGGAGTCGATGATCTAGCACCCAGGGCCAACCAGCTGGCGGAGCAGTACGGTAAGCGTGGGGGACACAGTCACGGGGTTCAGACTAAAACTGCTATGACCCTCACAGGGTTCCCAGGAAGAGGTACCCCAGGTGAGACCTTCAGAAGAAGGAAGTTGGGCAGGGCAAGATGAAGGGAGGGGGCATCCAAGGTAAATAAGCAGCCCGCGCACAGCTGGCTCAAGAGGCTGGGCCGGCTGGCTGCAGAGACAAGTGTGAGAAAGGCCAAGGGCAGGCCAACACAAGTGCAACTGCTCAAAGGGACTGGACTCTGTCCAGGGGACAGCAGGGAGCCACCAAGGGGCTTTCCAGGTCAGCGGTCTAGTTACGGCTCGCCTTCCCATGTAGGGAAACTGAGGCACTGAGGAGCGGTCAAGGAACTCACCTTAGGACGGCCTGGGAGGTGCTCTCTAGCAGGCTGCTAGGTGAGTACACAGCTCCCAGGCCGGGTGTGGGCTCAGCCAAAGGCCTCACAGGCAAACTCCATTTAAACCCATTTAACAAGGAGCCTCTTAACGATCTCATTAGCCCGAACAGGGCCCTTAGGAACTTGGAGGTGGGGCCCTGCTTTAACGGGACTGCTTTGAAGTGGCCGCCACGCGAGGTCCGGGCCGGTAACAACGCGAAGTTGTGTTCCCGGTACCCGCTCGGGCAGAGCCCTGGACTTGGCCTTGGCAGGGCCCAGGGTGCCTGTTGGGTTTCCAAGAGCTTGTTCCCAGCTGCCTTCTTCCAGGCTCATTCCCAGGGGCCATCTGGCTGGCCACGGTGAGGTCAGGCGTCCAATGGCAGCAGCAACAGGAGTCTGCAACCTTCCCTCGGCCTCACCCTCTCAGGTTGGGACTCTCAGGTTCCGCCCCGACCCCTGATCTGGTTCGTGGGCAGGGACGCCCCATGGTTCTCCCAGTCCTGTCCTCAGTATCCTGTTTATAGCCCGACCCCACTGCCCTGCCGGCTGCCCCCTCCTGGCAGACGCCTGATGTTCCCTAGAAGCAGCTGTGAGACCCCAAGCAGACACCCCGTACCCCCACCCCAGCAGGCTGTGCTCCAGCCCCCTTTGGCTGCCTGCAGCACGAGGCGGGAGAGTCGGGAGCCAGGAGAGCAGGACCACATGGCTCCCGAGCTCCTCGGGGCCAGCACTTGGGGGCCACTGACCCTGAGGGGATTAAGCACCTGGCTGCTTGTCCCCGGCACGGGGTGCGAAGCCCAGACAGGCAGAAGGAAGCGATTCCCCTTTGCCGAGCGGCATGCGGAGGCCCTCCCAGCAGGCTGCGGCCGAGGCCCCTGCCTATTAATAGTCAAGCAGCTGTTTGCTTCCCTGAATGAGACTCTTTATTGCAAGCTGCGTTGACAAAACAGATCCCGCTTCTTCCTGCCTGGAACATTTGCGGACTGCAGCAAGATGTTTCTTCCTTCTAGGGAGCCGAGCGGGTCAGCATTGGGGGAGACCTCAGCGGAGACCCGCTTACAACCCGGGAGGTCAAAGACAACCTCATTGTCACCACCCCTGTCACCCCTCACTGGCTCCTCCTCCCTTGTTCCCAGCTTCCGCCAACAGCCCCACTCTTCTCTCATTTGCTGCAATTTAGAAGCCTCAAAGTCAAGGTCGTGGGTGACTGTCCCTGCTGACATCTGGCCTCCTCCCATGCCCTACTCCCCGCACCTTCGGTTAACTATGTGTGTGACTTTGCAGGCTCGCCCTCTGCCCCTGGCCTTTGCACATGCTGTTCCTCTGCCTGGTGCCCCCCTTTCTCCAGCTCTCTGTGTGGTCAATGTCCTTCGGTCCTAGCTTGGAAGAGACCACCCTAGGAAGCCTGCTCTCCCCCCAACCCCACCTCAGTGTACCCCCAAGCTCTTCCTGGGAGGGTAGGACATGGCCTTTTTCTTCCCTACTCTTATCCCTCCACCTGGCTCCAGGACACTGTCTGACTCGGAGCAGACTCAAAAGAGAGCAAATGTAAATGCTTCCTTCTGTTTCCCAGGCCCACACAGTCTGATCTGTCACCTAATCCTGCTCATTTAGCCTGGTTAGAAACAGAAGTTCGGCCAGCGCCATGGCTTAACAGGCTAATCCTCTGCCTTGCGGTGCCGGCACACCGGGTTCTAGTCCCGGTTGGGGCGCCGGATTCTATCCCAGTTGCCCCTCTTCCAGGCCAGCTCTCTGCTATGGCCCGGGAGTGCAGTGGAGGATGGCCCAAGTCCTTGGGCCCTGCACCCGCATGGGAGAGCAGGAGAAGCACCTGGCTCCTGGCTTCGGATCGGCATGGTGCGCCGGCCGCGGTGGCCATTGGAGGGTGAACCAACGGCAAAAAGGAAGACCTTTCTCTCTGTCTCTCTCTCTCACTATCCACTCTGCCTGTCAAAAAAGAAAAAGAAAAAAAAGAAACAGAAGTTCCTACGGCCAGCATGTGGCACAACAGGGTAAGCTACCACCTGTGACATTGGCATCCCATATCAGAGCGCTGACTTGAGCCCCAGCTGTTCCACTTCTGCCCCAGCTCTCTGCTAATGCACCTGGGAAGGCAGCAGCAGATGACCCAAGTGCTTGCATTCCTGCCATCCATGTCGAAGACCTGGACGGAGCTCCGGGCTCCTGGCTTTGTCCTAGCCAGTTCTGGCCATTGCAGCCATTTGGAAAGTGAACCAGTGGATGGAAGACACCCCCCTCCTCTGTTGCTTTAGCTTTCAAATAAATAAATGTTTTAAAAACAAAAACAGGAGCTCTGGAACAAGCTGCCTGGGTTTGAATCATGGCTCTGTCACTCAGCAGTTGAGGGACCTTGGGTAAGTCAATTAATCTTGTAAAGTCTTGGTTTCCTCCCCTGTACAATGGAGCCATAGTACCTGCCTCATAAAGTTGTTGTAAGATGTCAACTGACAATGCTTGTAAAATGCCGAGCCAGTGTCTACCCCACTCAGCATATGTGACCTGCATAGGGAGTTGAACGCCTTATTTACTCTGACCACAGCAGACCACAATTTAACCACCAGCAGCACAAGCTCAGAGAGATGCTCTCCCTCTTGCTGTTGAACACATGAGGAATGAGGCCAGAAGGATGGAGGGACGAGCTGGGGACCCAGGTGTGGAGCACATGCCTGGCCACACCCTGCATCATGGCCAGGGGACCCACCACCGTTACCTTAAAGCACCTGGGCTGGAGTCTCAGTTCTGCCTGGCTCAGGACATGTTTGTGCCAGGTGTTGGCGGAGTTTGCTCCTTTTCTCCCTGATGGGGTAGAGAAGTGCCTAGAGGCTGGGGCAGGTCAGAGAAGGAGATGCACCTGCAGGCCTCTGCATCCGGTGGGCTGGCTGGCTGCACCTGCTCTCTGGGCTCCAAAGCTTTCTGAAGTTGTCTGCAAAGAAGGGACACTAACTCCCTTGCCTGGCACAGGACTTTTCAGTCCCTGAAGCACATTGACTTCCAAGAGCTCCCTTGACCCCTTAGCTGAGCAGACTCGGGCTCTCCCCACTGAGGCTCAGCAAAGGTAAATGCCTTGCCTGAGGCCACAGAGTGAGGGTGGGGCTGTGCTGAGGCCAGAACCAGACCCCTGATTCTTACCACACGACTCGGCTACTGTCCAAGGCATGGATCAGAATGTGATGTGAAGGAAGCAGGCCTGCCTTCCCCCATATCCAATTCAATATTATTGAGCACCTTCTAAATGCTAGCCATTGAATAAGGATAAAATGTCAGGCATTTGTTTTGGGGTTTTGTGTGTGTGTGAATTTTTAAAAGCAATATTATTGATGTGTAAGTAACATACAAAAAGCCACATGATTTATATATATATATATATAGCACCAACTTCTTTTATTAAAAGAAGATTTCCTTTTTATTTTAAAGAGTTAGAGATGGGGAGAGACACAAAGAGGTCTTCCATCCACTGATTCACTCCCCAGATGGCTGCAATGGTCGGAGCTGAGCCAGGCTGAAGCCAGGCACCTGAGACTCCCACACGGGTGGCAGGGGAACAAGAGCTTGGGCCATCCTCCACTGTTTCCCAGGCACACCAGCAGGGAGCTGGATCAGAAGTGGAGCAGTTGGGACTTGGGATTCGGATTGGCACTCATTTGGGATGCCAGTGTCACAGGCACCACTTAACCTGCTGTGCCATAGTGCTGGCCCCCAGACCCAGGTCTTTAAAAAAAAAAAAAAGATTTATTTATTTATTTGAAAGTCAGAGTTACACATTGAGAAGGAGAGGCAGAGAGAGAGAGAGAGGTCTTCCATCTGCTGGTTTACTCCCCAGCTGCTGAAATGGCCGGAGCTGCACCGATCTGAAGCCGGGAGCCTGGAGCATCTACCGGGTCTCCCACATGGGTGCAGAGACCCAAGGACTTGGGCCATCTTCTACTGCTTTCCCAGGTCATAGCAGAGAGCTGGATCGGAAGTGAAGCCAGGACTCAAACCGGCGCACATTGGGATGCCGGCACTACAGCAGTGACTTTACTCGCTCGCCCCAGCCTAGGTCTTTTGAACAGATCTAGACCCATACGTAAAGGAAAAGATGTCCAAACTTATTAAGACCAGTATGATAGGGCTGGTGCCATGGCCTCCACCTGAGACGCCAGAATCCCATATGGGTGCTGGTTTAAATCCTAGCTGCTCCACTTCCAATCCAGCTCCCTGTGATGGCCTGGGAAAGCAGTAGAAGATGGCTCAAGTGCTTGGGTCCCCGCAGCTGCATGGGAGATCTGGAAGAAGCTTCTGGCTCCTGACTTTGCGTTGGTTCAGTTCCAACCATTGCAGCCATGTAGAGGGTGAACCAGCGGAAGGAAGGTCTCTATCTGTCTCTCTGTAACTATGCCTCTCAAGTAAATAAATTTAAAAAAAGATCAGTAAGAGGAGCAGGCCTTTAGCATAGTGATTAAGCCACCATCAGAGTCATTGGGTCCCAGTCCTGGCTCTGTTTGTGATTCTACCTTCTTCATTTTTTTTTTTTTTTTTGACAGAGTGGACAGTGAGAGAGAGACAGAGAGAAAGGTCTTCCTTTTGCCGTTGCTTCACCCTCCGATGGCCACCGCGGCCGGCGCACTGCGGCTGGCACACTGCACTGATCAAAAGGCAGGAGCCAGGTGCTTCTACTGGTCTCCCATGCGGGTGCAGGGCCCAATGACCTGGGCCATCCTCCACTGCACTCCCGGGCCACAGCAGAGAGCTGGCCTGGAAGAGGGGCAGCTGGGACAGAATCTGGCACTCCTACCGGGACTAGAACACCGTGTGCTGGAGACACAGGGGGAGGATTAGCCTATTGAGCCGCGGTGCCAGCCCAATTCTACCTTCTTCATAATACATTCCCTGGGAGGGGGCAGACATGGCTTTTTTTTTTTTTTTTTTTTTTTTTTTTGACAGGCAGAGTGGACAGTGAGAGAGAGAGAGACAGAGAGAAAGGTCTTCCTTTACCGTTGGTTCACCCTTCAATGGCCACCGCGGCCAGAGCACCGCACTGATCCGAAGCCAGGAGCCAGGTGCTTCTCCTGGTCTCCCATGCAGGTGCAGGGCCCAAGGACTTGGGCCATCCTCCACTGCACTCCCAGGCCACAGCAGAGAGCTGGACTGGAAGAGGGGCAACCAGGATGGTGTACCGGTGCCGCAAGGCAGAGGATTAGCCTATTGAGCCACAGTGCGCCAGACATGGCTCTTTGACACCCATGTGGGAGATTCAGATGAAGTCCCAAACTCCTGGCTTCAGCTTGCCCCATTCCCCACTGTTGCAAGCATTTGGGAAGTGAACCAGCAGATAAGAATGGAAGATTGCTCTCCCTCAGTCTCTCTTTCTCCACCTTGCAAATAAATAAAAATAATAAAAATTTTAAATCCCATAAGAAAAAAAAAAACAAATATTGATTGCACACCCATCTGTGCAAGGCACTGAGCTGAGCTTGGGAGAAACAGCAGTGCCCAACCATGTCCCCTGCTTTCTGGAGCTCCCAGCCTCCCTAGGTGACCCTCACCCCGAAGCTGTGTTCCCTGAGCAGCCAGGTGCTGGAATGAAGCCCGCACACCTGGTTCAGCAGCCTCCCCGACCCAGCACAACGGTGAAGGCAGCTGCCTGGCACAGAGGCACCTGAGCGCCATGTGCCCGCGCGTGGCTCCTGTCTGACCTCTGGCTGCAGGAAGAGTCTGTTTGCGCTTCCAGCAGAGCGGTGCAGCTGTGGGAAAGGCAATGCCTGTATTCGTTTGTTTGCTTTCCTTAATTCTCGCAAACGAAAGTAAAGATAGGATGTTTTCCCAAGTGGTGACAGGCCCCCACCTGAGGCGGGATTATTACACTTTCCCGAATTAGAACCACAGCAGCATGCGGCCGGCGGCACGCAGGGCCTGGTGCGGGGCATGGCCGCCTCTGCCAGTGACCACCGTGTGACCTCCACAAGCCTCCCTTCCCTCCTTTAGACCGTGGAAGCGCTGCGCTCACTTTTAAAGACAAAATTTTCACATTTGCCATCTCATTTTGTGCCCGTAATATCCTGTGAGGCAGGCATGTTGATCCCTATTTTATTGATGGGGAAATTAAAGCCGAGGACAGCCGAGTCCAAGTGATGTCACTGAGAAGAGGCCGAGACAGGCACTGAACCCAGGCTCCTGATGCTCACCTCAGGCCCTTGTGTCCTCACTGGGGTTGCTCATATTTCAGCAATGTAGAGGTACCCTCACCCGATTCTCACTGGCCCTAAGAACACATCCAGGGACCTTAGGGCTCAGCAGGTGCAAATTTAAGAAACCTGCTCCATTTGCCTGAGAGTAAAAGCTTGGTTGATTCAGGGTGCTGGGAAGTCACTGATCACCCCAATGCCACTGTCATCATAACCCCAGACACCAGCAAGGCGCAGAAGTCACGGGTTGTCAGGCAGACACCTGGATGATCCACAACCACAATGTCTAATTGCTTGCGATTACTGCTGAAATGGAATTAAAGTCCTAAAGAACTTGCAAGAGGCCCTCTGCCCCCCAGTCTGAGATCCCAATGCTGCCTCCATGCGGCTGTAGCCCCTCCCAGCCCCAACCGTCTGGGTCTCCCTGGTAACCGGGTGCCGGGGGAATGACAATTACGCCGTTCAGCTGCCTGGTTCATTTAGTGCCCCATTAATGGCTCTGTGCCACGATCAGGAAGAGCAGGGTTTGCCACCTACATTGCCATGCTGGGGCAGAGGGCACCCCCAGGGTCAGGGAGGAGACCTGAGTCACCAGTCCACAGAGCCTGAACCTGGGTGGACGTGGCTCATCCACCTGCCACTCCCTCCACCAGTCCCCCTCTTCTTGCCTATTACATTCCGGGTCCTAAATCTGGGGGAGAGAGGACGAGGTGGGAAAAAACGAGTGAGGTTTACTGTAGTGTGAATGACACGCTGCTACCCTTGTCTGATATAAGAGCGTACAGCATCTCTGGCGGGTAGGGAGCTGGCAGCAAGAGGAAGGGGGCTGGGGGCTTTACTGTTCTCTGTTCCCTGCTTGGACCATCATGGTTTTGCAGTGTGCGATGTGTCACCTGCTCCAGAGACGAGCTTCCATTCAGATGTCACCCTCACCTCCACACAGTGCTCAGGGCCTGCTGAGCAGCACGCCCCTAACCCAGCAAAGGTGGTAGAAGGGGCATGATTTGGGGTCATCAAGTAGGGTGAAGAGGGAGACATCTCTCAGCCCCATTGACCAAGAGGCCGCTGACCTCCCCTCCCCTCACCCCAGGCTCCTGTCCTCCTTCCCTCACTTCGGCTTGTTCTTGCCCCAACACTGCGTGCTGTGCCCAGGGGCCCAGGGGAGACCTGTGACTGGGCTGCCGTGACGTCACACACGAGTGAAAGGGACTGCCACTTGTGTCTTTTTCTTTCCCCAAATTCCTTGGAGCCATTAGATGCTCTCCTTAGCCATGGCACAGATGGACTGGGCAGCTTTGGGCAGCCGTGGTATATTCAGGCCGTGGGGCTGGTCCCCATTTTCTCCTGAATTTCCCAACAGATCTCTATGCCACTCCTCCCCCGCCGTGCACTCTAAGTGGCTGCAGCGATACCTTCAGCCCAGGCAAGAGCAGGACATCCCCTCTGGATGACCTGCAGGGAGCAGCTTCCCCAGAGACTTTGGTCAGTGGCTCCACCTCCCTGGGGACATCAGCGCTCCCTGCTAGACCCTGGCCTCCTTCTAACCTCACAGCACCCCAGGGAACTTGGGGCTGTTCTTACCCAGATTTTACAAAGTAAAGAAGCCGATGCCCCAAGGCAAAATAACTCACCCTAAACTGGAAGTAGCCTCAGCTTGCTGAGGGCCCCAGAACCCCAAACTGTAGAGGAAGACAGGGATGCTGTTCATTGTATTGAAACCTAAAACCTTTATGCATCAAAAGACAGCACAGGGAGAGGCACTGCGGCACAGTAGAATAAGCCATCACTTGGGACACCTATATCCCATATCAGGGGGCCTGGGATTGAGTCCCAGCTCCACTTCCAATACAACTTCTTGCTAAGAAGGCATCCCAGGGAGGCAGAAGATGGCACAAGTATTTGGGTCCCTGCCACCCACGTGGGAGAGCAGGTTGGAGATCCACACTCAGATCCCAGTCCTGGCTGCTGCGGCCACTTGGAAAATAAACCAATGGATGGAAGATTCCTCTCTCTCTCGTCAAATAAAAATAAATAAATAAATTTTTTAAAAAGGCCTGCATAAACAAGATGAAAAGACCAGCCGGAGGCTGGCAGAAGAGAGTCGCATAGATCACAGGATCGTAGTCCTACAAATCAACAAGAAAGACACTGACAACCCAATGGAGACACAGGCGGGGGACAAGAAAGGCCACTCCGGGGAAATGAAATCCAAAGGACGAGACAAATTCCAAGAACACTGAAAACAAGAATGAGAGCCACTCGGCCCCTCCGAGTGGCAAGCACTCCCGCGTGTGACCACTGCTGCCACGAATCTGGATGTGGAGCGACAGAAACATCCTGCAGAGGAGTCTGGCAGTGACTGGTGAGTACAGGACGGTCGCACACAGAAGACACGCACAAGGATGCCATGGAAGTGTGGTGCTCATAGTGGAAAATGGGAAACCACTCAAATGCCCATCCAAGGGAGAATGGATTAATACAGCGTGGCACATGCCTAAAATGAAATAGATTGGATAATGGACATGCACGTGCTGGAGCCCTGGGCATGAATGTGGATAGATCCCAAGCACAACGTTGCTGAAAGCAAGCAAGTGGCAGCAGGCTGTGTATGGCATTGCGTCATTTACAACCGTAAAAGTCCACAAAGCAGTGCTATCTATGTTTTAGCAATGTACACAGGTGGAGCATAAATATCAAAACACGTGGGAAGGGGCCAGCGCTGTGGTGCAGCAGGTTAACGCCCTGGCCTGAAGCGCTGGCATCCCAGATGGGCGCCGGTTTGAGACCCTGCTGCTCCTCTTCCAATCCAGCTCTCTGCTATGGCCTGGGATAGCGGTAGAAGATGGCCCAAGTCCTTGGATCCCTGCACCCGCGTGGGAGACCCAGAAGAAGCTCCTGGCTCCTGGCTTCAGATCGGCACAGCTCCAGCCGTTGCGGCCATCTAGGGAGTGAACCAGTGGATGGAAGACCTCTGTCTCTATCTCTACCTTTCTCTGTAACTCTTTCAAATAAATAAAATAAATCTTAAAAAAAAAAAAAAAGTGTGAGCACCTCATGCCAACCTCAGGGAATGGGCGGATGGGCTGCTCTCTCCTATCTCTGAACAGGAGAGAGGAGCTCTGATTTCTTTGTAGTGTCTTTATCTCACATTCCAGAGCAGAGGAACCTGGCGGTAGTCCCTATGCCCCTGTATGTTTCACAGCTCAAATATCTCAACATTTATAAAAGCGGGGAGCTCCATGGTAGCCTCAAGGTCAGTTGTCTCCCAGGTCACCGATCACTGTGAGAAAGATCCACCTGGAATTCGTCCCCAGTTGCGGCCCAGCTGCTGTCCCTTAAAGACCCTAGGTGAACCCCAGCCATTGGCGGCACAGATGCAAATGGCTGCCAGCACCGGTAGAGAGGCCAGGTCTCCTGCCACTCCTCGATCTTGCTCCACCACCACCCCTCACCACTCTGGGACCCTCTCAGTGGATGGCCACCCTGGGGAGGCCCCCAGATGATGGAGGCTCAGAGAAGCCTTCTCTGAGCTCTTCTCCGTGGAGCTCTCTCTGCTAACTGTGGGCGAGATTGACACGGCTTGCCTGCTCAGGAGGAAGAACAGAGCTGGCCGTCAGGACAAGTGCTGTTCACCTACCAGTGACTGTCGGCGAGTGACACAATCTCGCTGACCTCCCAGGTCTGCAAGCATCACAATTACTGGGGATGGCTGGTGTGTGGCACTGCAGGTCACGCAGCCACCTGTGACACCAGCATCCCCTATCAGGGCACTGATTCGAGTCCTGGCTGCTCCACTTCCAATTCTGCTTCCTGTTAATGCAACCGGGAAAGTGGGGGAAGATGGCCCAAGTATGTGGGTCCCTATTACCCACGTGGGAGACCTGGATGGAGGTCCAGGGTCTGGCATTGACCTGGTGTGGGCATTTGGGGAGCGAACCAGCAGATGGAAGATCTCCCTTTCTCTCTCTTTCTCTGTTTCAAAGAAATAAGTTAAGTGGTTTTGTTTTTTTGTTTTTTTTTTTTTAATAAAGACCAAAAGCAGAATTGCCAGGGTAGGGCCTTGGAAGCGTATTGCTCTGAGTCGCCGAGTGACACCACTGGGCACGGCTGGGCAGTCATCTCGGGCTGGACAGCATGCATGTGTGAGATAAAACTCTGTCCACACTGCCCATCTTCTGTCCCCAGGGCCTTCCTGCAGCACGGGCAATCCTTGCCCTGAGTAGCTGATGTCAAGCAGGGCGGTGGGTGAGAATGAGGGAGCGGATGAGCACCCAGGATGCGGCCCCTCAGCCCCCAGTCCCTAGGATCAGCAGGGAAGCTGAGCAAGGAGGTGGGGGCAGCCGGCGCTCAGACCCCTCTACAGGAGGAGGAAGGCCTGGAGCGAGGACAGCCCATTTGCTGGATTCCTGCCCCTGCAGCCCAGCCGCTGGAGGCAGCTCCTTCTCCCGGCCCGCACCCGTTCCAAAGCCAGGAGGCACTGCAAAATCACAGCAGCCCAGCGCGCCAGAGGCAGACCAGCGTTCTCCCGACGGCAGCCATCCACCGCCAGCTTACTACCTGCACTATTATTTAATTGGCACTTTCTTTTCTATTGACTCTCTTTTTACTTGAATGTCTGCTTTAGCCCCACCCAAAGCAATGATATCTGCAAAATAACAGGTTTGATGCATGAGGTGTTTTTTTTGTCTAATACACATTAAAATAAATACATAATGGTTTCCATTTTAAAATGTCCATCTATTTCTCTCTTGAAGCCACTTTGTGCGTCACCACACTTTCGGGAATGCTGAACTAGCCCAACTCTGCCTGATTCACAGACAGGCACACTGAGCCCTGGGGAGGGGCAGGGCTTGCAGGAGATCAAGACACTGGATCTCAGCCTGGTGTTTCCACACGTGTGCACCACCTCTGCCATCCTGGTGACCTTGACCTTTGGGAAGACCTTCCTTTGGTGGTGCACTGCCCTCTCCTGGCTGGTCCTTCTGCAATGCATGTCCTCCTGGAAGGACAGGCCAGAAGAGCGGGGCCTTGGGCAAAACAGAGATGACCGCCCAAGGTGGGAAGCCTAGGCAGTCAGGGAAGGCAGCACGGAAGAGGTGGCATTTGCACTTGGCTTTGGAGATGAATAGGAACAAACTCCTAAGAGGAAAAAGGCAATTCAGTGCAAATAGTGTGAAGGCAGTGAGATGTTGCCGGAACGATACACACTCGGTGATATCGCATGCTTGGGTGACAGGAGATGCACCAGGAAACAGGCTGGGCTGTGCTCCCTCTGCCTGGTAAGCATCTGTGGCTGAAGCCCATGGTCAGTGTCTCAGCCAGGGGAGTGCCGCGAAGCTGGCTACAGCCTGGAGAGTGGACAGGAGAGAAGGGAGAGAAGGCAGAGGCGGCCTGCAGGGAAGGGGCTGTGGCGATGGCCCAGGCTAAAAAGGCACAACTTCTTCGAGGGTCTGCCTCTGCCTCGGAGCCTCTGGAGACCTTGCCAAGTCGCTTGCTGTCACTGGGTCTGTTTCCTCCGCAGTAGGAAGGGCAGCTCTCCAAGGCCCTCCCGGCTCTGGGAAATAAAACCACAACAGCAAGAAATTGCTCTGAGGAGGCTGGGAATGGCTGCACCTCTTTCGGCAGTTAATCCGGCTTTGCCTGTGACTGTAAAACACATACATCCCCTCTGGTCCACCTTGTGCGCGTGCGTTTGTTTGTTTCATGTATTCATCCAAGAAGCAGAGAGAGAGACGATACACAGAGCACACACCCGTCTGGCTCACTCCCCAGAGGCCTTGGCCACAATGGGCTGAAGCTGGCAGCTGAGAACTCCTTCTCACGTGGCTGGCAGGAAACTCACTTACTTGAGCCATCACCACTGCCTCCCAAGGTGCCCGTTAGCAGGAAGCTGGAGCCAGGAGCCAGAGGTGAGTCCTGGACTCACGTACTCTGATAGTCCAATGTGGGACACAGATGTCTTTTTAATGCTTACTTATTTTCATCTACTTAAAAAGCAGGGTGATGGGAGGTGGGACGAGAGAGATCTTAAAATTCACTGGTTCATTCCCCAAAGGGCCACAAAGGCCATGGCTGTGTCAAGTCAAAGCCAAGAGCCTGGAATTCTACCCAGGTCTCCCAAGTGAGTGGCAGGGGCCCAAGCACCTGGGCCATCTTTCATTGCTTTCCCAGCGCATTAGCAGGGAGCTGGATCAGAGGCAGAGCAGCCAGGACTCAAACCAGCGCCATCACATGGGAAGCAGTCATCCCAAGCAGCAGCTTAACCTGTTGGGGCGCAATGCTGACCCTAACACAGGTATCTTCACCACCAGGCCCGGTGCCCACCACTTCCCACTGGCCCCACTTTCGATTCCGTCCCACAGAAGCCCCGTCGGTCAGAGTGTATCTACATGAAGGACTTGCATCTTACCATCTCCCATTCCTATCACAGGCTTTGGCCCCTGGTAGCTGCAGCCTGTCCAGATCCTGCCACTCACTGCCTTCCCGGCCCAGGCCTCAGTTTGCTTGTCTACAAACGAGGCTGATAACATCACACGGCTTCACTGGGTGTTGCAGGGGTTAAACTAGCTAGCGTCAGCAAGTCTCAAAGCCCGGTTCCCACTGCACACTCAAACCAACGTGAGCTGTTATTATTTCCCAAAGGAGTGTGGCAGGGAGCAGCAGCATGGCGCAGTGGGTTAAACTGCCGCCTGGGACGCAGGCATCCCGTCTCAGAGCGCTGATTCCAGTCCTGGCCGCTCTGCTTCCGATCCAGCTCCCTGCTAACGTGCCTGGGAAGGCAGCAGAAGATGGTCCAAGTGCTTGGGATCCCGCTACCCACATGAGAAAGCCGGGTGGAGTTCTAGTTACTGGCTTTGACTTGGTGAGGCCTTGGGGGAGTGAACCAGCAGAGGAGAGATATCTCTCTCTCTCTCTCTCTCTCTCTGTGTCACTCTTTCAAATAAATAAATTTTTTAAAAAAGCGTGTGCAGATCTGGAGAACGGTTCTGCTGTGTTGTTTTCAGCGAAAAGAGAGAGCAGCAGAGTCTTTAATGTGCTCCCTGTCGGTGGGAAAGAAAGAAGAGAGACAAGCGGAAGAAGGGAAGGAAGGGTCTCCGGTTGTGAGAGACGCTGTGAAGGGACCCCAGCAGGCCCCCAGGGCTGCCGCAGCGAGAGGGGCTGGCATGCAGGAAGCAGGCTGGGAACGGTGGGAGGCAGGCACCGGGCTGAGTCTGTCTTAACCCAGCCGCACAATGCAGCCCCGATGAAGCCGGTCTTGTTATCTCTCTGAACTCTGCTACTTCTCCAACAACATGTAAACCTTTGAAAATCTCCTGTGACATAAAGAAAAAAAGAAACACTTATCCCAGGGGAGGCCGTAGGAAATCTACTGTCCAGAGTTGACTGAGCTCAGGGGAAAAAATATGCTTTGTTCTGGTGTCTGAAGCCCTGGGGGCAGCAGCAGGCTTCCCAGAAGGGCGCCCTCTCTTGAGAGTTGTAGTACAGAAAAGGCCTTTGTCCAAAAGCTTTATTTGACAGAAGGCAAATGCTGAGGGCCAGAGAGGGTAAGAGGCTGGCTCATGGTCACACAGCCACACCAGGCCAACAGGTGGTTTCCGGCCTCCTGGCCCAGCAGCCTCTATTGTGTATTGTGCTGCCTCCCACCTATGCAGGGTCCACCCACAGAGCTTCCTGCCCTTCTGTGGCTCATCGCCCCCTCACTCATCTCCCAATGCCCTTGCGGTGCCCTGCCTGGCCATGCTGAAGAAGGCACGCTACTTGCCCAAGAGGCACTCGTGGGTCAGTGGTCTGGAAGCTTCTGGAAGCTTCTGGCTTCTGCAGCTCACAAAGACATCTTTTTCAAACTGGTTGAGAAATGTTCTGTGGCTGATTTTTTTCATGCACTGTTTTGTTTGCTGCTGCCTTAATTGTTACCATGTTATATTTTCTCGGTTTAATGTTTTAATTCCGTGCTTGGGCCTGGAGGCAATGCAGCGAAGGGTATGATTTGGAAAATCAGGGAGATAAAGAAATTGTCCACGGAAGCGCCAGCCTCTCCGGAGCCGAGGACAAAGCTTTAAGCGCCAGCAATGAATTTTATTAGGAACCAAACAAAAACAAGCAACCTGCTGGCAGACGGAAGGTGATAGGCCATCCTGCCTGGTTTTTTTTTCTCTCTCTCTTTTTTTTTAATTTAATACCAGTTCTCCACTTCTTCCCAGATCAGCCAAGGATACAAGGATTTGTGACCCAGTTCCTTCCCCACTGCCTTCTAGAAGCCTTCCCCACTCCTGCCTCCAGGTCTTATTCACAGGGAGACCCCACTTAACCGTTGCTCACACACTTGCTAGGGGTGCAAGCTCTGTGCTTTCAGTGCATGTACGTCCCACGGAGGCTTTGTGTTCTCTCTCTCTCTTTTAAGATCTATTTATTTATTTGAAAGGCAGAGTTACAGAGGGAGAGAGATTTTCCATCCGCTGGTTCACTCCCCAAATGGCTGCACCAGCTGGAGCTGGGCCAGTCCAAAGCCAGGAGCCAGGAGCTTCCTCCAGGTCTCCCACGAGGGTAGCAGGGGCCCAAGCCCTTGGGCCATCTTCTACTGCTTTCCCAGGCCACTACCAGGGAGCCACATTGGAAATGGAGAAGCCGGTGCCCATACGGGATGCTTGCGTTTCACAACGCTGGCCTGGAGGCACTGCTATTCTCAACCAGGCGGTAAAGTCCTCAAGGGGACAAATGCTGCTTCTGGGGGAAGTTGGTGGAAGAGCCTTGGGTCCGGCAGTGGTCTGTGCGCTCATGGCATAAGCTCATCACCCAGCCCAGCTCCCAAGCGGAAACATGGTCATCAGTGCCAATCAGAGCCGCCAGGCCCTCTGATCTCATGCGTCTGGTTCCCAACTTCCTGGCTGCCCAGTTCATGCAAGCTTCCGCTCCCTAAAAGCTGACCCCATCCATCTTCCTACCCAGCCTGGGACTCAGGCCCAAGAGATTTGCCATCTCCTCCGCCCCACACTTCAGACCCCTGCACCCTTCCCCCACCCAGCTCGTCTTCCTCCCCACCTGCAGAAAAGTGGGCGGGGCCTGGGGCAGACTTCATGGGGCTGTCAAGACCAGGAGGCCCTGGGAATGTGGCAGGCAAGCTGAACCCTGACTCTGAAGGATCGCTCTCCCCTGCCCCCACTCCCAACGCCTCACCATCTCTTCCTCGCTCTCAGCAGACCTTGCCTCCCACTTGGCAAAGAAAAACAGAAGCGCCAGATGCAGTCTCCCTGGCGTCCCACTGCAGACCCGCATCTACATCTGCACCCACCCCTCGTGGCTCCCGCCTCGGGGTTCTAGAGAATTCGGCGCCCCCGCCTCCCCAGGAACAGCCCTGCGCCCACACGCCTGGTTCCAGCCCCTCGCACCTGCTCAGGGCACTGCTCCATGACAGCCTTGAGTGATCTCCCCCGCCAGGGTTTGCCATCCCTTTGTAAACACACTCAGGCCGCTCGCATCGGAACACACAGGGCTCTCCCGACACACAGAGTGCCCGGTCACTTCCTCTCTGTCCTCTCCTCCACAAAGGAAGTTCTCAGGAGACCTGGTGCCTCCCTCTTCCCTCCCGCGCCCACCAGGCCACTGCCATCTCACTCTCCGCTTCCATAGCGCCGCTAAGGCCCCGGGACCTCAACTCTGCACCCTTCCGCAAGCGCACTCTCCTGGGTGTTCTCAGTCCGCGCAGGCTGATCCTGACTGCACAGCCCCAGCCTATGGGTGGGCTTCAGACCTCCGGCCTGGGCTCGCATTGCATCCAGCTCTCCCCCTCCACCCCTGGTGGACACTGCTAGGGCTTCCATTCGCTCGTAGACTGAAGAGAAAGACCCCTAGCGCAGCAGGTGCGCTCTGCCCACCTTGCACACGCTGCCCTGGTCCCTGTGACAAAGGCCGCCTTTGCCTCTTCTCCCAGCTGTATCTTCTGCCTCAGGCCCTTTACACAGGTTCCTCCCTGCGTCGTCAGGCCCAGGACCCCGGCCCCGCCCCACCCCCCCCCACAGTTCCGGATTCCTCCCTGACGTCACTTCCTCCCTGACGTCACTTCCTCCCTGACGTCTTCCCTGAGCCCAGAACCAAGAGCTCTCCTTCCAGTCAATGCTCTCACCGTCCCAGCCTGTAGACACCACCCCGGTCAGAAGCTCTTCCAAGCAATTCTGCTCAGAACACGCTTCTCGTGATAATCCCACCAGTATAAGTACGTCCATTTTACAGATAAAGGAATTAGAGCACACGGAAGTTACGTAACTCGCTAGGTAATAGCGGCAAAGCCTCGGACCCAGGCATTGCGAGTCGAGTGCAGCTTTTAAACACCACAGGATTCCATCAGAAAACACTGTCCTCCTCCTCCCTGCACGGACCGCCCGTTTTATTGCATGACCGCCGGTTTAGCAGGGTCTGCTCCATCAGACGTCTGCTCTACAGCAGCACAGCTAGTTCCATCCCCACTAGCAGGTGCTCAGCGCTTCACAGCTGAATGCAGAGTGAGCCGGCTCTTCCTCACGACCACAGTCAGTCATCTGGTCGTGTTTCTTCCTGGGCCCTAGGACGTATCTGTCTTGAACGCGCTTGGAAACGTTATGTGTCTGCACACAGCCAGCATCAAGTGCTGTCTGTGGGGGAAAGAACAGCTGACGCAGACGTTCCCAGCCTCGCTCAGCCTCTCCCCCCAGCCTCCCTCAACAACAGCCTCGCGTCTCCTCCTGCTCGCCACAAGTCCGAGCTTCTGGTCACGGCGAGCAGATACAACCCAGGTCAAGTTCCTGCACAAACCCAGCCGGGCTGTCTATGGCCCCACGAGCAAAGTTCTAACTCTGCCGGCGGAGAGGGGGTGCTGCAGGCCTTGTCCTCTTCTCCGTCCTCCCGTGTCCTCTTCCGTCCCCTCTTTCCCACCTACGCCGCCCCTGCCCAACTCTTGGACCCAGCAGCACAGAATGGGCTCTGTGTGGGGTCCCCGACCTATGCCAGGGTGGTTTCTCACCTCCACACCCGCACGGTAGCCTCTGCGTGGTGTGCTGGCCGTCTCCTGTGCACCTAGACATGCTTCCTGTCTTGAAGCCTCAGTGCAGATGTCCCTGTGGGGTCGTGACAAAGCACACCAAGCCCTGAACTCTGGTTGCTTAGTTACCGACTGCCTCCCTCACCCCTGTGGGCTTTGAGGGCAACCGCCATGTCTCACTCATCTTTTCCTTACCCTAGCCTAGCAGGGTGCTAGCTCAAGATACAGTGCTCAGTAAGGCTTTGTTCAACCAGTGAGTGAATGAATGAGTACGCTAGTGATAACACACGTCTAATTCATGGATCCTAAAATGCGTGGAACGAAGCAATGAGTGGGTAACTGCAAGTTCGGGTCTAGAGAAGGGTGCAGATTAGGGGTGAGGAGGTGGGCGAGGGCAGTCGCAGCCTCAGTCAGAGAATGTATACCGAAGACAAATCCCTTCAAAGAGGAAGCTTTAAGAATGGAGAAGTGGGTGGAACTCACCAGAAGCGTGGCCAAAAGAGGGCGGAGCTATGCATGGACACGCCCCCAAGCCAATGGGAGGCTTGTTCCCGCTGAGTCTCCGCCCCTTCCTCCCGCTGGGTGGGAGCCGGCTCCTCCCAGAGAGGAGACTACATTTCCCGGCGCGCCGCGCGGCCGGGGCGAACGAGGAGCCGGAAGTGGGACGCGCGAGGTCTAAGGGCACGAGGGAAGTGGCGGGCGGGGACTAAGGGGGGCGTGCAGGTGAGCCGGCCGGCCGGGGGTCGCGGGCATGGCGGAGGCCAGGAAGCGGCGGGAGCTGCTCCCGCTCATCTACCAGCATCTGCTGCAGGCGGGCTATGTGCGCGCGGCGCGGGAAGTGAAGGAGCAGAGCGGCCAGGTAAGCGTGCGAGGGCCGTGCGCGAGGGCCGCGTGCAGGCTCTCGAGAACGGCGGCCCTCGCCCCGCCCCTGGAGATCTGGCGGGCGCCTGGAACCGGGTCCCGCGGTGCTCGGGGTCGCGGCCGGGGGTACCGGAGAAGCGCAAGCCTCTGCCTTCCCCGTGGGACTTCCAGCCCCGCTGGACCTCAGTTTCCTCATCTGTGCAGTGGGCGGGCCGGAACGTGCGATCTGACGCACGGGGCTTTGTAATTCCCGCTCCTCTTACCTCCACCCTCTTCCTGGTAGCGGCGGTTTTAAGTTTCCTAAGTCTGGCCACGTGGCCCGATGCGACCCCTTTGGGACTGGGAGACTGCCGTGGTGCCGAGAGTGGATTGCGATGACCCCCACCCTACCCGGGGGCACCAAGAGAAAGGACCCTTTGGTGGTTGCTCTGGAACTCGGGTGTTAACGACCCCTCACGACCGTACTGAGTGGGACCGCCACGCCGTACTATACTCATTTCTTACTTCGTTTCCTAGTTACTGGGTGCTCAGGGTGCTGGTGATAGAAGGGTGGGCGTGGGCAGCCTCCCCGGCCCCCTTGGAGCTTACCGTCCAGTCGGGGAGACCGACATCGAAGTATGCGTTTAACACTACTGTGGGGAAGAATGTGAGGCAGCCGGGACAGCGGATTGCCTTTGTGGGGGGTGTGGGGAGCTGCTTCCCTGAGGAAGTGGCCGCTGGTTAGAGATCTGGAGCAGAGAGGGGTTTTTCTCCCCAGCAGAGGTGCACATGCCTTGTGGTGGGAGGGAGCTGTGACGACCCTGACCTCCAGAAAGTCCGCTGTGGCAGAAGTGGGAAGTACAGAGACTGGATGGAGGCCGAGGCTGGCTGGAGCGGGCCCGTGGGCAGTTTGATCTCCACCGAGGAGCAGCTGTAAAGTGCTGGAGAGCAGAGCAGATGAGGGAGCAGGATATAGCACCCGTCTTACTGATGCGAATGCCTAGGCAGCCATGTCTGCTGTCGAGGGGGCGGTCCTTCCAGCAGCAGACGGAGGACATAGAATTTTTTAAATCAGTTAATGATGTAGCGCACCCAGTGGTGGTAGGTGCTGGCCGTGAAACTGAGGCAGGCTCGGGAGATAGGAGTGTCTGGGTTCAGTTATGAGTGGTGAAGGGTGGTCCGGGAAGCCTCTTTAAGGTGACATTTGGCCAGAGTCCTAAAGTAAGAGTAAGAGTTGCCTGGTTAGTAGGCAAGAGAGCATTCCAGACAGCAGGAACAGCAAGGTAGCCTAACATCTGAGGACAGTGAGGTGCCACCGAGCCTGGGGGGAGCACAGTGACGCTGACGTGCAAGCTCTCAATGTTCCTGGTCCCGCGCTGGGCACTGAGGTCCCCCTCAACCCTGAGAGCAATCTGCTGCCATCCCTGTGCCATCAAGGACTCTGAAGTTTGAAGAGGTGACGCGGATAGCCCAGCCACTTCACAGAGGAGCTCTGTCCAGGCTCCTGACCCGGCCTCCTTGAAGCACTTGACGTTCTGGGATCTTGACATGTGCTGAGACAGTAGGCCCTCTGGCCTCTGCTCCGAGGGTCTGGAGTCCACCTTTTCCCCCTTGCCACTACCTAGAGACTGGCACCATTTGGGCCCAGTCTCTTCCCTGGGCAACAGTGGACGGTAGTCAGGACAGCTGGATGGCTCTAATGTTTGGGCTGTGGTTCCCGCTTTGGGGACAGTGACTGGTAAGGCTTTTGAGAGTTTTTTTATAAGGTCAGGGGCCCGTGCTGTGGTGTAGGGAGTAAAGCTGCTGCCTGCAATCCCAGCATCCCATATGGGTGCCAGTTAGAGTTGCGTCTGCTTCACTTCCGATCCAGCTCTGTTGTGGCCTGGGAAGGCAGTGGAAGATGGCCCAAGTCCTTGGGGGGCCCCTGCACCCTTGTGGGAGACCCGGAGGAAGCTCCTGGCTTCGGACTGGCCCAGCTCCAGCTGGTGCAGCCATTTGGGGAGTGAACCAGCAGATGGAGGACCTCTCTCTCTGCCTTTCCTTCTTTCTCTATGTAACTCTGACTTTTTTTTTTTTTTTATAAGATTTTATTTATTTGAGAGGTAGAGTTACAGACAGAGGGAGAAACAGAGAGACAGGTCTTCCTTCTGTTGGTTCATTCCCCAGATGGCCACAACAGCCGAAGCTGCACCAATCATGAGCCAGGTGCTTCTTCCCTGTCTCTTGAGGGTACAGGGGCCCAAGCACTTGGGCCATCCTCTCCTGTTTTCCCAGGCCACAGCAGAGAGCTGGATTGGAAGAGGAGCAGCTGGGACTAGAACTGGTGCCCATATGGGATGCTGGCGCCACAGGCAGAGAACTAACCTACGATGCTGGTCCACTGACTTTCAAATAAATAGATAAATCTTAAAAAAAAGGGTCAGGGGTATGAATACTGGGAAGGCTTTAGATTGCATAAATGCTAGCTTAGAACTCTCCAACTCCAGCCTCTCAAAGGAGCCACATACTATTCTGTTAAGGATTTTCACTGGAGCTGTTTGCCCTTCTTGGCTCCAGGTGGCTTGGATGGTCCTGGCAGGACCAAGAAGAGAGACTTTCCAGAGCTAAAAGCTCGCTTCTGAAACCAGCTGTCTATGCGAGTCGTGAGGCCGGCGGAGCTGGGGGAGGCAGGGCCCTCACTGTGCTGGAGGGTTAACTGGGGCTCTCTCTCCCTCTCTGCAGAAAACTTTCCTGACTCAGCCCGTAACCCTCCTGGACATCTACACGCACTGGCAACAGTAAGTCCGCGGGGGCTGGGGTGGAGAAGGGCCACTCCAGGCAGCCAGCTGGGACCGAGCCAGGCTGGCAGTCTAGTCCAGCTCTGTCCTCAGGAAGCCAGGTCACATCCCCTAGGTGGGTCTTTCTGAGTGTCATGTCCTCGGAAGAGACATTGGGATCTGTGGTCTCTGAAGAATACAAGTATCTCGTCAACTTGTTACTCATTGGGCCAACGTGCATTGAGCCCCTTCTGAATGTTAAGCCCTGTTCTCAGTATGTAGCTGCTGTCATAAGACAGAAGGACATCATCCTTTCCTGCAGCTGATAGTGTATCAAGGAGACAGGCGTGGGTCAAAGAATGAACCAGGTGAATACAGAATTAGATGGGTAGTAGGGTTATGAGGCAGGGGTACCTGGTGCCCCCACCACGTAAATCTGGCCACTTGGGGTTTTGGAGAAGGCCTCTGAGGTGGCCTGGAGTTGGGAGTGAAAGAAGCTGGGGAGTAAACTAGGTACAGTTGTAGAAAGAGGCAGGCAGACTGTGCCCGGCAGTGGGAGCTGCTGGTGCTGAGGCCTGTGGCTGGCTACGGTACACGAGCGCCTGCTGACCTGTGGTGTGGACTCGTGTCTTGACCCAAGGGCTGTGGGAGCCATGGAAGAGTGAAGCAGGGGGAGAGGCGATCACCCAGTCCATGGCGAGACCCACTTGAGACAGGGCTGAGAGAGGAGCCAGACAATGGATTCCAAGACCATTGAGATGAAAGCGGGGTCTGTGAGTAGCTTGGAAAAGAAGATCTGGTTGGCTTCCAGGTCTGGCCTGTACACCTGGATGGAAGGTGGGTGTGTGCATGGAGCATAGACTGGAGCTCCATTTGCAGGGAAAGATTTCAAGGACAGTGTCGGATGTAGAATGCCCATGAAGCACGTAAGACTGAGATACTTCCCAAGGACAGGGAAGAATCCCAGCGTCTATGAGCAAAGGAGTGATTTGAGAGGGAAGGGGGCATCATAGCGTTCTGTGCAGGCACTCCTGGCTACGGACAACCAGGAGAGCGAAGGCCCTGCAGAGCTGCCCCGGGAGGAAAGGCAGTGGGTGTCGAGTTGTCCAGGCTGGAAAAGAGGCGGCTGGGGGGCATGGTGAGGGACCACTGCCTGCACTTGGTTGGTTGGTTGGTTTCTTAAACTTCAGGTCCTCTGTGGTTTTCTTTTTTCTGTAATTTTTACCTATTCGAGAAGCAGAGAGACAGAGAGCTTCTGTCCACTGGTTCACTCCGCAGATGCCTCAAATGGCTGGGGCTTGGGCCAGGCAGAAGGTAGGAGCAGCAAGGAACTTAATGCAGGTCTCCCACATGGGTGATGGGGACTCAAGTACTTGAGTCATTGCTGCTGCCTCCCAGCGTCTGTATCACTAGGAAGCTGGAATCCAGATCAGAGCTGGTTCCCAGATCCATGCACTGTAATATGGATGCAGGCGTCCCAACCGTGTCTCAACTGCTAAGCCAGACGCCCACCCTTGTCTGCACATCTTTGATGAAAAAGGGAGTGATGCATTCTCTGAGGCTCTGGGAGATAGGAGTGGGCCCCACGTGTACCTGTTTCAGGAAGACAGATTTTTTACCTTCTCAATACAAGTACTTGATTATTGGAGCAATCCAAAAATGAGGTGGGCTACTTGGGGGGTGGGGGGAAGGCAGGTCGGAGCTCCCTGTCATCCCTGCTAGTGGGTCCTCCCACTAGCAAAGGCAGCAACTCTGTGGACACAGTCCCCGCCTCCAGTGGGGAGCTAAGCTCGTTGGAAACCCGGCCAGCCCAAGTGCTTGGCTGTCTGCTGCTGAGGGGAGCTCGCAGCCCAGGGCACACCCGCATGGCCTCACCTCGGGCCTGCCCAGGTGTCTGGGTGTTACTGAAAGCCCGTTCCCAGCAGACCCTCCACGCAGACCCATCGCGTGCTGCCGGCCCCTTCCATCGGTGAGGGTTACTGAGTGGGATAAGGACCTCTCTCCCACCAGGGCAGCCTAGCCCAGTGGTTCCCCACAGAGTGCAGACCAGCTGCCAGCTCTGACATCAAACGAGCATCTTGGCCTCCCTGAGTCTGTTTCCATTTGTAAAATAAAAATAATGGTAGTTGTCTCATGGCATGGTGAGGATTAAGCCTGGGACTCTACAGGGTGCCACACCAGGCTGACTGGAGGCCTTCTATGTTTCTGTGTTGAGCACCTGTTAGCGGGCAGGCACTATGCTGGGAACAAACCAGAGAGAAAAATCCCTGCTTTTGTGGATCTTACATCTTGTTGGGAGGGAAGAGGCAGAATGAGCTGATAACGTGCAGTAAATGAAACTTGTTTTTAGCAGGAGACTCCTGACAAATGGCCCTCCTGGAGACAAGGCCCCCAGGCCCCTCACCCCACTCTGGCATGGCAGAGTCAGTGCCAGCTGGAGAACGCGGGGCATGGGCAGTGACTCCTTGCGTGTGGGAGGGTGAAATCAAAAGAGGTCAAACTTGAAGGGTCATCTGCCTGCTTGTCCTGCCCGCTTCAGCCCCCCGCCCGCCGTCGGCCCTGGGCAGGTCACTTGGGGGTTAACTCCTTGAGATATGTGCTTCAGGACACTGCTGAGCTGCCAGCCCTCCTCTCCCCCTGCCCCCGGGCCTTTCTGTGTAGCGGGGGAGTAGTAAGTGTAGTAAGTAAGCCAGCAGGGTATCTAGAAAAGTACTGGGAAGGAAATGAAACAGGAGGCTGCTGGGGGAGGCGGTGAGCGTGCTGAGGCCTGAGAGCCAAGGAGCACCTGGGCAGTCTCCCAGGATGAGGGCCCCGAGCAGGCAGTGAGTTCTGGAGGCGAGGCACCTGGTGGTTTTGAGCAGTGCTTGCCCAGGCCGGCACCCACCACGCAGTGCCTGAGAGCTTCTGATACGATCTAACGTTACCCACCAGCGTGATAATTTTAAAGAGCAAACGGGGGGGGGGGGGGGGGGGCATCGCTGTGGTATAGTGGGTAAAGCCACCGCCTGCAGTGCCGGCATTCCATATGGGCGTCAGTTGGAGACCTGGCTGCTCCACTTCCAATCCAGCTCTCTGCTATGGCCTGGGAAAGCAGTAGAAGATGGCCCAAGTGCTTGGGACCCTGTACCCGCGGGGGAGACCCAGAAGAAGCTCCTGGCTCCTGGCTTTGGATCAGCGCAGTTCTGGCCATTCTGGCCAATTGGGGAGTGAACCAGCAGATGGAAGATTTTCTCTCTCTCTCTCTCTGCCTCTCCCTCTCTCTGTGTAACTCTGACTTTAAATAAATAAATAAATCTTAAAAAAAAAAAAGACCCATCAAGAATTGTAAAAGCACTCGAGTGGAGTGGAAATGCAAAAACACTGTGTTTTTGTCACTGTTAAATTTACGCATGTGTCCTTTGGGGGCTGGGAGGATGTGGCGAGGTCTCTGTCCTGGGGCGCAGTTGCTATCGCCTGTCCCTCTGTCCTGCAGAACCTCGGAGCTTGGCCAGAAGAGGAAGGCCGAGGATGATGCGGCACTGCAAGCCAAGAAGACCCGCGTGTCAGACCCCATCAGCAGCTCCGAGAGCTCGGAAGAGGAGGAGGAAGCAGAAGCCCTACTTGCCCAAACCAGTAAGAGCCCTGCATGCCAGGTGCTGCTGGGATCCCTGGGCCGGTGCCCTTTGGAGACAGCCTGTGGGGTATGGGGCTGTGCCAGGACAGGGTCTTCTCATTAAGTGAGCCTAGGGAGGTCAGCATTTTCAGGGGAAACTGGGGCGGGGCCGCAGGTCTGTGGAGTACCCATTTGTGCCCCTCCCTTGTGCTCTATCTCCGAGGCTGAAGTAGCAACACCAGGTGTACCCTTACTGTCTTCTTGGGTACACACATGGCCACCCCTCCGTGGGTGACTTCCGATGGCTCTGATAGAGGAGGGAGGAAGCCCACGTTTCCAGAAGTGCTGCCTGGGATCCCAGAGGGCAGCCTCCGGATGCCTCTCCTGTGGACTGCGTCAGTTGCTGACCTTCCGTTACTGGGGCAGAGTCCACGCTCGCACTCGGAGGCTGTGCTGAGCGCTCTGGTTTGAGTGTTGGCAGGGTGACCCGGTGAAGGCCTTGGCCGCCCATCTGCACCCATGTTCCGGGGCCCTGTGCTCCATCCGCCCCTCTCTCCTACACATCGTATTACTGTTTCTTTTTAGCTTACATAGAAGATAATTTCTTGATTTTTAAATGTATTTTCTAATTATAAAAGAAATGTAAGATTCATTATAGAGTATTCATTATTGAAAGTTACTTTGAAAAAAGGCAGGGAAAAAATTACCCATAGTCTTGCCACCTACAGTTTCACAAATTACTCTTCCATTTGTTTTCCTCAGCTTTTAAAAAATGTTTGAGGTCATCATACCGGATAAAATATTTTATGTCGTGGGTTAATCTTCTTAAATGATAAATGCCCAAACAGATTCACTTTGAACTGCACAAAAACATGAAAGGGAAAACTGCCGGTTCCCTGTTCTGCCCTGCCCCTCGCATTCCTGAAACCCTCCCCCTGCGGGGCCCCTTCCAGACTTCCTCTGCGGCTGCAGGTGATGGGTGCATAGCCGCAGACCTATGTACTCCTGGAAACAGTGGTGGGACCTCGTCCTGGCTGACCGCTGGACTGAGCTGACAGCTGAGTTTTGTAGGCTGTGAGAATGAAGTTACATACTTTTCAAAGAGTCTTCATTGAGAGAAATGTCCTGAGGTGTTGTGGACAACATGATAAGTCTGGCAGTCTCTGGATGAGACAGTAGATAAGTGAAGGGAACCAGGAGTTGATAATGATTGGAGCCAGGAGGTTCGGCATTCCCCCTTCCCTCCTTGTGAATGTGTTTAGTCACACAGAGAGAGGGAGTTAGTGCAGGTGCGAGTCAGGTCGTGCCATGCGTCTCCACAGCCTTCTTGAGAGCGTACTTGAGAGAGCTTCCCCTGAGATCTCGAGTTACTGCGCTGATGCAAACGCACGGAGGATCCGTAACTCACATGCAACCGGGCACAGGGCTCAGGTGCTGCTGCCTGTGAGAATCCATGAGCCCTGAGCAGCTTCCTCTGTGGTCCTGCCCGGGCTATCCGACCCTCGCACCTTCCAGCTGAGCGACTTTCTTCCTGGTGTGGCGGCCCGTGTGACTGGCACGCCTCCTGGAGTTGTGCAGTGGCTGTGTGGTAGTGGGCAGCAGGGACCGAAAGCAGCCTTTTCCTTCTGGAGGCCTCCGTATCGCATGGCCGGTGGCGTTGGGAGTCCATCAGGATGTGGACACAGCAGCTTTCGTGGTGCTGTTCTCTGCTCTCCTGCTCCTGGGGGATATGCTAATGCCACCCAGAGCTCTTTCCCCAGCCTGGGTTCAGCATCACGTCCTCATGCCACCTCTCGGCAGCCAGTAGCAGGTGAAGTGTCGGGTGAGATGAAAGCTGTTTGCCATGCTCAGACGTGAAAAGCTCATCTGGCTCATCCAACGTGTGTTTGTGACTTGCAGCCCCAAGGCCAGCGTCTGTCAACTCCTCTGTTACGGCAGTGACTTTGCCATCAGGCGTGAAAGAAAAGGCCAAGGTGAGTGGCCCACCTCGCCAGCCATTGCTGTGGGGGTTGTGGTCCCCTGTAGGGAACAGTCCCCTGTGTTGGTGAAGGCACCTGGATTCACATAACCTAGCTATGGAATAGTCTCCTCTTCAAGTAAGGTGGGGTGATGCCTCCTGCAGTGGGCCACGGCAAGGCCACGGTAGGCAGTGGCACAGGCAGTTTCTTTCCTCCTCCATCCCTGTGCCTCTCTGTTGTGCTCTGGCACTGCTAGGCAGCAGAGACACCATAGTGAACCATTAATACCTGAGGTTCTGAAATTCCTAACAGTGGTTTTTGAACCAGGAACTACGGCAGTGCTCCAGACGCATAAAGGATTGTGTCCCTGAAAGTGCCTGCAGCTTAGCAACAGTGTGTAAAAGCAGTTACAAAGATGCCAATAGCCACACCAAACTGCTGCTTCCCACCTTGCAAGTAGCTTGTATGTCCCAAGAACTGTAATCCCGTTCCCTCAAAGCTCTCAGCCCTGTGAGGTGGGGGCTGTGTGTGCCCCCCCCCCCTTAAGGATGAGGAGACAACTTCAGGAGGGTGATGAGCCAGGTATCGCTGTGGGGTGCCCTGCACTCGCCACTCTGTCTCTCCCTTCCCTGCAGGCACAGAGCAAGGCGGCCAAGGCTGTGAACTCTGTGCCACACCCTGCCTCTGGGAAGGCCCTAGCCCACCTGCTAACTGGTGGGAAGTCAGCCCAGAAGTCAGGAGAACCCTCAGCAAACACAGTCTTGGCCTCAGAGACCGAGGAGGAGGGCGGTGTCCCGGCCCCTGTACCCGCCGCCAAACCTGGTGAGCAGCCCTGGGCTGGGGAGTTTGGGCTGGGGAGGCAGGCCTGAGCACTATTTTTTCAAGCTCCAGGCCACTCTGGAACCCAGAGGTTTGGCTGTGGACAGTGAGTGTCCTGTGCCTCGGGCCTTTGTGGTCCCCTAGGTGCGGGAGGACAGCCTCAGGGACACCACTTCAGCTCTCCCAAGGGAGTCTGAGCAGTCTCAGGAGTGGGTGGACATTTCTGGGGGCTACATGGGTCCCTGACAGCTTAGACTTCCCTGAAGAGCCCAGGTTTGCCTCCAGTTCCCATGTGAAACAGCCGATGTGCCCCACCTGCTTCAGTGCATGTGCAGGTGACTGGAACATTTATTAGCCCGGGTGCAGGGTTGTTGCTCCCATTCTAGCACAGCCTTAGGTGTGCGGGAAAGCAGGGTGATGATGGTGTTCCCTTCAGATGGGGGTTCCAAGGGCGGGCGGAGCTGTAACTATGCAGCTGGGGAGCCAGTGCTCAGCACCTGGTGGGAGAAGGCGCAGGTGGGTCTGGAATGATAGCCCTCAGTCCCCACTGTGTCTGTCCCTCAGGGTTGGTGTCAGCGGGCCAGGCTGACAGCTCCAGCGAGGACACCTCCAGCTCGAGCGATGAGACGGATGTGGAGGTAATTGGACCCAGCTTCCCGCCCTCCCAGGAGCCTGGCCAGATTTCAGAGCCCAGGGACTGGGAGCTGGCAGGGTTACTGCCAGGGAGGGGAGCCCTGTGGAATAGGCAGGTGGCCTGAGCCCAGTGGGTGTCCCTGAGAAGGGGTGTGGGGTGAGGGCATTCCATTAGAAAGAGATGCCGGCAGGAGTGAGCTTGCTCAGAGGTTTCTAGGCCCACTTGCCCACTCGGGGGTGCTGGTCTAGAGTCAGGCAGGCCTCTGGGTGTGTGGCTTTCTTGCAAGTCATTCCTTGTGTACCTGCTAGCGCCAGGTAACGCTTTGGAGAACAAGATGGGAGGGGCGTCCCATCAGACCGTTTGACCACAGTAGTAATGGCCACTCTGAAGGGAGAGTAGTGGGCCACCAGGAGCCGAGCAGGAGGCTGTCCTGGATGAGTGAAGAGGCAGAGTGTGCAGACACAGAGGCAAATGGATTTGGTGCTTTGCAAAAATACCTTTCTGCATGACCCAGGGGGCAGGGATACAGCACGAGGTCATAAGAGGGCACCATAATCAGGCTGCATTTTATTCCCAGGGGATGGGAGATGCTACTGCAGGGGTTCAGGCACAGAGAGGGTGGCCTTGTTCAGATTTCAGAGGGATCACAGGCTGTGGCCTGCTGGGAGGGTGAGGCAGAGTGGAAGCAGGGAGACCACCTAGGGGCTGCCTGAGTGGTGCTGGGAGAAGGTGCCCCGTTTGAAAGGTGTTTTAAAGGGAGGACAGCAGGAGTCAAGGATGTCAGCCATCTGGTGCCTAGGTGCTTCTTATTCCCCATGAAGGCTGAGACCTCACCTGTCTCTCTCCTCGGGCTGGCTGTGGGCCGCTCCCCACCTTGTGTCTTCACCGTCGGGCCCTACAGAGCAAGTCAGAAGGACTGCCCCGACACCCCTCACCTTGGGCCTGACCAACAGAAAGGGGATCACGGCCGACCCAGGGCACCTGCCCTGGTACACAGCCTCGGTGGGCCAGAGGCTGGCTCGGAGCTCCCGCACGGCGGTTAGGGTCAGGGTGAAGTCTGAAGATCAGGGGGTAGAGCTGGAGCTCTGAACGCCGTGGGCATCTGTGGTTTCAGAAGCCTCTAAGCTCAGGGGAGGGAGGAATGTGCTCCACATGGCCCAGCAAGCTAGTGGCAGGACTGGAGGTCAGCCAGCTCCTGGCCCTTGGGACGGCGGCCATGATTGTGTGTCAGTTCAGGGGCAGGTGAGTCCTGACAGAGGGACTGGAGCCTGTGTATGCCACATGGAGCCCCGGCGTGACAGCCGAGAGTTCCCTCAGAGCCGTGCCTCTGTGCGCTGGTCTTGAGCGATTTAACCTTTGAGCTGCCGTGCTCCCGTGTGAAATGGGCCTAAGGACAGTGTCTGTCCGACTCTTAGCCAGAGTCGGGCAGGGCTCTGTGGGCTGAGGTTCCTCTAGCTGACGGGAAACAGACGCACTGGTTCCTAACGCCATCCTCTCGTTGCAGGTGAAACCCTCAGTGAAACCTGCCCCGATCAGAGCCCCGCCGGCCCCTGCCCAGGAGCCCGCAGCGAGAAGGGCAGCTCCGGCCCCTGGGAAGGTGGGAGCTGTGACACCCCAGGCCAAAGGAGGGGCACTGACCCTGGCTGCGAGGGCCAGGAAACCGGAAGAGGAGTCGGAGAGCAGTGAGGAGTCTGACAGTGAGGAGGAGGCCCCTGCGGGGAGGCCCAGCCAGGTGAGGCCTGGAGGGCTGCCCCTCGGGGGCCCTGCACGCACCCTGGCTCTCCTGGGGCCCGCAGGGGCTGACGGAGTAGCCATGGCGAACATTTCTGTTGAAGACATCCCTGCAGTTGGAGGGGGGAAGGAGAGCCGCATGCAGGAGGCACAGTGGGGACGGCTGACCCCTGGAAACTGCCCTCTGGCCCACACAGCCGGGGATGGCCACCTCCCTGAGGGGGGTCCTGCACTCTGCTCCGCTTTCCTCAGTTTCCCTGTGTAATAAATGCCCGCTGCCCTCATCCCTGCTGGACCCGCCTGGAAGCCCCTGAGAAGTTGCCTGTGCCCAGGCCTCTGGCCTCCCAGGCAGAGCTGAGCAGGCACGCAGCGCGTTACTGAAGGGTGTCCCTTACCTTCCCCTGCTAGGGACCTTAGCCCCGAGGCTGTGGGTGCCCATGGGTGGACTACTGTTGGAATCGGAGCAGGGAGGGGACGGAAGGACCAGGGCAGCAGATAAATGATTTCCTTTGTCACATGCCAGTGAGCGTTAGAGAAGGAAGGAGGGCTGGGGTGTGTGTGTGTACGCGCGCATGTGTCTGCGCATGCGTGCCCAGGAATGGTAATTTAAAATGTAGTGTTTAGGGCAAACGTTAGGAGCGGAGGGCGGGTGCGTGGGAGGTTTTTAGGAAAGTCATTCTTGGCAGGGAGCGCAGTGAGTGCCAGGCCCTGAGGTGGCAGAGGCGTGGGAATTGGGACCAGTCAGGATATGCAGGGCCGCCGCTGCTCAGCACGGGTCTGCTGTGCCCTGCCTGTGAGCTACCAAGTGTTGTGTGAGTGTCCATTTTTCAGGAGCACCCAAGTGTGGACTTTTCTAGAAACTTTTCTCCATCCAGGTTGGTTAAAGACCTCAAAAAGGAGCAAGCCCCACAAAGCTGGTCTGGAACAGCCTCCAGCCTCTGCAGGGAAAGATTCTTCAAAGATCAGAGACACTGATTTTTCTGGGGTGACTGGCCCCAGGCCAAGTGGCTGTGGGGACCTTCCATGGGAAACAGTGCAGCACCTGGAGCCGTGGGGAGGAGTTAGTGAGAGGGAAGACAATTCCCAGGGGTCCTGCTGCTCTCCCTTTGTGTGCAGAAAGCCCAGGGTGGCCTCACCAGATCCCTGACCCCTTTCAGACACTTCTCTCGCCAAGTCTGGGCTCTGTGCATTCTTCTCTCTGGGTCTTGGTGGGCCTCTCCCGTAGGCCTGATCAAATCCACTCTTGAGGTTTTCTAGACCCACGGGCCCCCAACTGATGAGAGTCCACCAGGGACAGGCTGTGACCACCCTGTGTCCTGGGGCAGCCATGGAGGCCATCCAGGGGCCAGGGCAAGCCACGCTAAGTAGGCGATGTCTGTTGGGGAGCCACGGACTGAGGGGCCAGTTGGAAGGGGCAGGGCCGGCAGTGCTCCAAGAGCGAGAATGAAGTGAAGTTGGCTGGCGCTGAAGGGGCTCCAGCCAGGCCAGGCAGGGGTCGTGTGAGCCCCAGTTAGACTTCGGGCTGTACTCTGAAGGCATCACCAGACAGGTTTTAGAAGGGGGAGTGCAAACTGCCCTTTCTCTTCTCCCAGGTGAATGCCTCTACGAAAGTTCTCCAGGTCAGACCTTCCTCAGCTGCTGCCAAAGGGACCCCTGGGAAAGCAGTCACCCCAGCACCCCCTCGAAAGGCCGGGCTCGTTGCCCCCCAGGCCAAGGCAGGCAGGCCAGAGGAGGACTCGGGGAGCAGCAGCGAGGCATCGTCTGACAGCGAGGAAGAGACACCAGCTGCCGGGACCCCACTGCAGGTGAGGCCTGGGCCCTTCCCCTCCTGGCCTCTGGAGGCCATGTATCCCGCTCTACAAGGCCCCAAGCCCTTTCTCCTTCTTCGTGCTGCCAGAAAGTTTCTGGTCTCTGTCTCTGCACATGGCCACCTTGCTCTCCCTCCCCTGTTCTAGGCGAAGCCCTCAGGGAAGACTCCCCAGGTCAGAGCTGCCTTTGCCCCTGCCAAGGGGTCTCCCAGGAAAGGGGCCCTTCCAGCGGCTCCTGGCAAGACAGGACCTGCAGCCACCCAGGCCCAAGTAGGGAAGCGGGAGGTGGACTCAGAGAGCAGCAGCAAAGAGTCGGACAGCGACGAGGAGACCCCGGCAGCCATGGCCGTCACTGTGAGCCCGGCTCAGGTGAGCTGCAGGACCCCCTGCGTGGCAGAGCCCTGCCTGGAAGGGCCCTGGTGGGCCTGTCCCTCCTGCCCTGGACTCCCACCTTGATCTTGTTGTCCTTTGTCCTTCCCAGGCGAAGCCCTCAGGGAAGAATTCCTGGGTCAGACCGGCACCTACTGTGGGCGTGGGGCCCTCCGGGAAAGGCACTGGCCTAGCGCCCCCTGGGAAGGCAGCACCTGCAGCCCCTTTGGCTCAGGTGGTTAAGCCGGAGGAGGACTCAGACAGCAGCAGTGAGGAGGAGTCGGACAGCGAGGGGGAGGCGACCCCGGCTGTGTCCGCCACCCAGGTGAGGTCCCAACTTGCAAGCCCCTGCTTTCTCTTGTCAGTGCTGGGAGCCCCCTGGGGTTCTCTGTTGGCCATTTGGGCCCTCGTGTCTGCACACTTGCACCCTGTAGGTCCCCTCTGCTGATCCTGTGTGTCTTCCACCAGGCAAAGCCCCCGGGGAAAATCCTCCAGGTCAGACCTGCCTCGGGTCCCACCAAGGGACCCTTGGGGAAAGATGTGGCCGTGGCACCTTCCCAGAAGTTGGGGCCCGGGGCCACCCAGGTGAAGGCTGAAAGGGCCAAGGAAAACTCAGAAAGCAGCGAGGAGTCCTCTGACAGCGTGGAGGAGGCACCCACAGCCACGACTCCAGCTCAGGTGAGCCTGGCAGACCAGGAGCTGCCCCCGCCAGCCAGCCCTGCAGGGAGCTTGGCTGCTCCTCGGTCAGAACGTGGGCTCTGGCTGGTGGGGGCAGCAGCAGGGCTCCAGCTGAGGACAGACGGGGCTCTGAATCCAGGAGCCGTTCCAGCCTCTGCCCTCTGTGTCCCCTCAGGCAAAACCAGCTCTGAAAACTCAAGCCAAGGCCTCTCCCAAGAAAGGCACCCCTGTTACCCCTGCATCTACCAAGGTCGCCCCCGTGCGAGTGGGCACTCCAGCCTCCTGGAAGGCTGGCACAGCCACCTCTCCGGCCGCCGCCTCGTCCCCAGCTGTCGCCTGGGGCGCCCGGAGGCCCCAGGAGGACTCCTCGAGCAGTGAGGACTCCGAGAGTGAGGAGGAGACAGCTCCTGCTGCAACAGTGAGGCCTGCGTGGGCTCGGCGGACCTCGGGGCGGCTCCCATGCTGCTCCAGGCTCCCCCTGAGACGTGCTCTTCTGCCCGTCCTTCCAGGTGACCTCTGTGGGCAAAGGCCTCCAGGCGAAAGCTGCCCCAGTGACCACGCCTCTGCTCCCTGGAAAGATGGGGCCCGCGGTCGCCCAGGTCAAAGCCAAGGCTCATGAGGACTCTGAGAGCAGCGAGGAGGAGTCTGACAGTGCGCAGGCTGCCTCCACTCCAGCACAGGTGAGGCCTGGGCGGAGCCAGCCCATCCCACCTATACCTGGGCCAGGGCCAGGGCTGAGAAGGCTTTTGTGGGGCTGCTGTTGTCCCTGGCTACACAGAAGCCTGGGCAGCCTCATTCCCATCTTTCCATTATCTCTCTGCCCATCAGAGCTCTACCGGCTCCTTTTGTGGCCTTTTAAGCCCCACTGGGATTTCGCATGTTTGCACACAGTCTGCTGAGTACTTTCTCATCGTGTGCTGTCCTGGTCTGGCCCACTGTGTCTGGCTCTCAGGGAGGTCCCACCCAAATGGGACCATGAATGTGCATATGGATTATTCCAGCAAGAGGGCTTGGCATTGAGACAGAGGGGGCGCTCCTTGGCTAGCAGAACCTGACAGGTCGCAGCCTCTGGGAGGATAGTGTTCCAGGCAGAGAAAGCCTGTGCAAAGGCCCGGGGGTGTGGGTGGGAGTGCCTGGCTTGGGCAACTTCCAAGGAACAGGTTCAGGTGAGATCATACTTCCAGTGTGGTAGAGGCAAGTGTCACGGGGGTAGAGCTGTGCTGCCTGGGTTCAAGTCCCAGCTCCATATCCTAGCAGGTGATGTAACCCATCAGAGGCTCTCGTTACTCTTTAAATCGGAAGTCAACCAGTTTGGGTGAGATCTCACCTGCCAACCCAGCAAGGGCCCAGCAAGCTCCTCACTCATCACCCGAGGGTGGGCCCGGCTCCTGGAAAACAGACCTGGAGGTCGGCTCCCGCATCCTGGAAGAGCGAGGCAAATGCAAGATGGCCCACTCCTCTGCTCAGCCACCCACTGTTTATCATTCTTCATTGTCGCCCTGTTTTGTTTGTAGTAATCGCTCAGAACTTAGCCATTTCTTTTTTCCCAGAACAAGAGCACACATTGTCGTGGTCTCTTCACCCCGCTCTGAGTTGCCTCGTGGCACCCGAGGTCCTAGGAGTCCTCCCTGAGGTCATGAGCCGTGCAGAGTCCCCTTCCGGCACGGCAGGCTCCTCTGGCCACCTCCAGGCTGCAGGCAGGCCTTCCACGCCCTGTGCCTTACGGTGTTTCACTGTGCAGATCACTTAAATATTTGTCTTTCCATCTGAGCCTCCCACCTGCACCACAAGGTGGGCGTTTTATTTTTATTCTTCGAACCTCGGGTTATTTAGGAGTAGGTGTTGAATTTCCAAATATCTGGGATTACCCAGGTTGCTTTCTGTTGTTGATCTCCGGTTTAATCGCGTTGTGGCTGGGGAACCTGTCTCGTCTGATTTCAGTCCTTTCCTTGTGCAATGGGACTTGGCGGGTCAAGTTAGTCCCCTTGTCTTTGGTTTTGCTTTCTCACGTCGGTGTGGAAGCCGTGATTCCCCTCCGGCCACCTTGAGTGCGCCCTGCCTGGTCGTGCCGTGTGTCTGCACTCTGGGGAGCTTTGCTCACCACACTCCGGCTCTTCCACACTCGGCTTGGTCTCTGGCGGGTGCGGGATGCCAGGGGAAGGCTGTCTTCTGACACTGACCAGAGGACGTGTCTGAATGAGTCAGGGCCTTGGGGTGCTGCCCGCTTCCCCGTTCTGGTTCCCAGGGGCAGGACTCTCTCCTGTCAGGATCTCATGCTGGGCATCTCCCCCTCTGTGGCTCTCACCTCGCTAGAGCTGTTTGCTGGGGACCTTGACAGGCATCGCGGGATTCTCTGGATGTCAGTTAAGAAAGGCGAAGCCCAAGAAAACCTCATGTTTTCTTCATGTTCTGTCATCTCAGCCTCGTAGACAGGGTTGGCTGCTTGAGTTCCAGCTATCAACTCAGCATTCCAGCCAAGAAGAAGAGCTAGATTTCCTACCTCTTATGGTCCTTGACGTCTAGTCTGTTAGCCAGGATTTGATGACAAGGTCCCTAGCTGAAAGTCAGCCTAGAAGGCACCTGTGTTCTGGGTCCTCTTGCACTGGACTCACACTAAGAAAAGTGCTTACAACCATGAGTTTATTTGAGCAGATATTATGTGCCAGGCACTCAGTGTCCATTTAATCACCATAGCAGCCCTAGAGCTGGGCCTGATCATCCCCATTATACTGAGGAGGAAACAGGCCCAGTGCGATCACTTTGCTCAAGTTCTCAGCCATAGATGGAGCAGCCAGAATCCAACCTCAGGCCTCTGACTCCATCACCCCTCACTTCTCCCACCATAATTCCCTCTTCCTCCAGGTACAGGCCTCGGCGAGAACCCCTCAGACCAAAGCCAGTGCAGCTTCTACAAAAGCATCTTCAGCCGAAGGGGTCACGTCACCACCTGGAAAAGTTGTCACTGCAGCTGCCCAGGCCAAGCAGGGATCCCCAGCCAAGGCAAGTGGGGCCAGAAGCCGTAAGAGAGGCTGGGAGGTGGGCAGAGAAAGGAGGTCTGAGCCTAGCCCCCAGCCTTGCCCAGGGTCCTGCATAGGCTGGGGTGACTTCCCCGAGCCGTGGTGGGGAGCTTAGCTTAAAAGGATCCATCTCCAGTCTCATATTTCCTTGCAATTCAGGTAAAGCTGCCTGTGAGAGCCCCCCAGAACAGTGCCGTGGGAAAGACAGTGGCCACAGCAGTCCCTGCCCAAAAGGGGCCAGTTGGGAGGCCACAGGAGGAGGATTCTGAGAGCAGTGAGGAGTCCTCAGACAGTGAGGAGGAGGCACCAGCTCAGGTGAGGCCCGGGGCAGAGGTGGGGAGGGCGTTGTGCTGCCCTCTGATGGGAGCCACGGGAACGCCACCCCAGCGCCGCTGCGTGTGCCCCACGGATCTCCTGTCTGCACACGCCTGCCCTCAGGACTCCCTCTCCTGATAACTGTTTGTCTCATTCCAGGTGAAGCCCTTGGGAAAGACACCCCAGGTCAGAGCTGCCTCAGCCCCTGCCAAGGAGTCCCCCAGGAAAGGGGTCCCTCTAGTGCCCCCTGGCAAGGCAGGGCCTGCAGCTGCCCAGGCCCAGCTGGGGAAGAAGGAGGATTCAGAGAGCAGCAGCGAGGAGTCAGACAGCGAAGGGGAGGCACCTGCAGCCATGACCCCAGCCCAGGTGAGACCTGCCAGTCACTCGCTGCTCCGCTGGGTTCAGGGCCCAGTGGGGAAGGAAGAGATGAAGGTCTGTGTGCAGGACCCCTCCCTCAGGTCCTGTATCCCGTGTCTCCTTAGGTGAAACCGGCTGTAAAAAACCCTCAAGTCAAGGCCTCCCCGATGAAAGGCGCCCTAGGCGCCCCCACGTCTGTGAAGGCGTCCACAGCAAAAGCAGACACACCAGCCCCGTGGAAGGCTAGGCAAGCAAGTCCTGCCAAGGTACACGAAGCCGAGTCTGGAGTCGTCCCAGCAAGAGTGGGAAGGAAGTCCGGGCCGTGGTGCAGGGGTTGTGAGGCCCCAGCAAGAGGGAGAAAGTCACCTCCGTCACCAGGGCCTGGGCCTGGGCCTGGGCCTCACGAAGCAGTTGTGAGCACCCAAGGGTGCTCGTCTAGCTCAGTGTGAAGCCTAGGCCCTGGAGAGTAGGAAGAGAGGGGGCATGAGAAGGCCTCTGTCTGGGCAGCTTTCCATTGCTTGCAAAGGCAGCAGGGCCAGCCGTGTCCTGCGGAAGTTCAGGGTGACCAACTCCTCTGCTTAGAGGGCTCAGGTGTGGAGCTGATTGACAGGCCTGGTGGAGGTCTTGGGTGGCAGCTGGCATTGAGCTTTGGTGTCAGGAGAAATAGCAGTGTTAGCCACTAGGGCAGAGTGCAGAGCCCCTACCTGGTGTAAAGGGGCAGTGTCTGTCACCTCCCATCACTGGTGGCCTTGTGGTCGTGTACTCGCGGCATGGCCAGGTCTCCTCCTTAAGGGAAGCCAGGAGTGCCCCAGGCCAGCCTGCCTCTCATGATTTCTGACTTCCTCAAGAGTAAAGCAAGTATAGCGAATCCTGGTAAATGCTCTGCCTTTGGTACACCACACCCATGGTGTTGGCCCCGCCCTCAAGGAGCTTACCATCTTTAGGGTGGGACAGGTGCCTGTGTCGTCACAGAGTGTTCTGGTGGTGTGCCGGGTGATAGAGCTGGGGATGGGAGTTCGCACTGCATTTCCATCAGGATGGGCTGAGCTGCAGGATAGAACCCTGCTGTGAAGAGCTGAAGCAGTAGGAGCTGACTGTCCCCGGACCGAGGTGGCACCTTCCCCAGCTTGCATCGTTGGTGCCCAGGTTCTTTCTGTCCTGGTGATCCTCAGGCCTCAAGTTCATGGCTGGCTAGGGAGTCCCCCTGGAGGCTCTCCCTCTAGGTCTTGCCCAGACCTCCGGCTCAACGTGCTACCATCTCCTGCCAGTCTTTGATGAGCGGCCTGCAGTCCCCATGACTGGCTGGCAGTCCCCAGAATGCAGTAGGGCTTCTGAGCAAGGCAGACAGGCAGAGCTGGCAGGGAGGCAGCCCACTGCATTGTAACTGCCCCATTGGAAGAGTGGAGAGAGATGGGTACACATCTAGATCTCACTTCTCTTAGCAAATCAGAAGCTCGGACAGCCTGGGCCCCACTCTTCGCTGGGCCAGGTAGTAAGATGTGGGACCTCTGGCCTCCGCTGAGCTGGTGTCACCACCAGCACTTCCTCTTGCCTCTCTGGGTCCTCTGGCTCTGGCCACAGTGTCCGCCAGGGAGGCCCCTCTTATGTCCAGCCAGGTAGCAGGGGCCCGCAGCCAGCGGAGTACTTGGCAGCCCTCCATTCCCTGGGGAGTATTACAGCAGATAGGAGCTGTGTAGGGACCTCCGGCTCATACCTGCAGCCTCGCCTGAGGCAGCTGTCCCTGTCAAGTGCAGCATCAGCTATGGAAGGAGGGTGAGCAGGGCTGAGGCACGTGCTTCCAGTGTCTGGGCACACCAGGCCAGCACCTGTCCCCTCTGTGTGCAGGGAGGGGCTGCGGAGAGGCAGGTGCGTGCAGTGTCACTCGCTGGCTACCTTTCCTTCTCAGCTAATGCCCTTCCCCCACTCTGTGCTTATTCAGGTCTTATCGCCTCGAAAGGACAGTAACTCCAAAACACCCAGAAGCAAGACCCTCACCCCAGCACCCCCAGAGAAAAAGGCACAGGAGTCCTCAGAGAGCAGTGATGAGGAGTGGCCTTCAAGCCAGGTAGGCCATGCCTTCTTCCTGCAGCTTCTAGGGGCTCAGAGCCGGCTGGTGGCTGGGGAGGGAGGGTGCACATCTCTCCCACAGGGCACATCTCCCCAGCTGGAGCAGTGTGGTAGTCACCAGAGCTCTTTCCCCCGGGACACTGCCCTCCTGCCGTGACTGTGTGAGGCAGGCAGCAGAGCATGGTGGAGCAGGCAGGCTTCCGTGCAGACGGAGCCCGGCACCACCTGCCACTGGCTCCTGGCTAGGCAGTGCCTTGTTGACCCTGAGGCTCGGCTGTTTTGGCCATCGAGTAGGGACAGTGATGGGTCTCCCCTGAGTGTGTGCTGATGTAAGTACAGAAAGCCCTGGCTCAGCCTCCTGTCAATCAGGCCAGGCAGTGTAGGCCCATTAGATAGGTCAGAAATCAAGGCCCTGAGAGCTAAAGCGATTTCCCAGATGCTCACGATGCCCGGCGGGCTAAGAAACGTGCAAACACCAGTCCCTGGCTCCCTGGCTCCCTGGCTCCCTGGCTCCCTGGCTCCCTGGCTCCCTGGCTCCCTGGCTCCCTGGCTCCCTGGCTGGGGAGATCCCCAAGCCTTGTCTACAGGGCTCTCAGAAACCTGTATGCCTCCCCCAAGATCAGGCACCTGGCACATTCAGGTGCTCTGCTGTCCCCAGACTGCACCCACAAGGGTGGGGTCAGGCCCACGTCAGTCAGGCTGGGTGGTCCAAGTTTCTGTGTGTACACAGGCCTTTCCAGAGCATTTACCAAGCCCCTTGGAGTACAGAGATGCTGGATCCTGCAATCCCCAGACCAGGGGGCCTCCTTAACCATCTCCCCTTCCACTACTATGCCCTTGTCAGTGCATCAGTGCTGAGGCCTGCAGATACAAAACCAATGACAACTGAAGTTACTGGTTACTTCCTCTGTGCGGAACCCTGGACTTTATCGTTCTGTGTAGTCTCCACAACAACCCGACGAGGACAGGTCCTGTCATTATTTCCATTTTCCGGAGGAGGCTGTGAGGCTCAGAGAAGTAGAATGAAGTGCCCCAGCGTCATGTGGCTGGTGCCAGATAGACAGATCCGGTGTTTGAACGCAAGCCAGCCTGGGTTCCCTGGCAGTGCCTGACACGTTGCTCTCCGGGGCTCAGGCCTTGCCCCGTGGCTCTCGCGGGAGCCTTTGTGAAGCAGCCTCCCTCTCCGAGGGCTCTCAGCAGCCGAGAGGGAGGGGGCCCCTTCGCCTTTCTCTGCGGGGGCGTACTAACACAATTAAAATGAACATCACGCTTAAACTGAACCGCTTAATTGGTATGTTAGTCCTGAAGATTCTAGAGTCCCTACTGAAAAAGCAGAAGGGAAGAAGTCGGGAGTCGTGCCTTCCCCTGGAGGATTCAGGGCAGACGGGCGCAGCCCAGGGAAGCTGCAGCCTCCGCCTGCTGGGGGACTCGCAGCTCCTTAATCCCCAGCTCGCTCATTAGGATTATTATGATTATTATGCATTTACCGAGCGTTTTCTATTGACAAGTCTCACTTTTTATTATTAGCCCATCTGTGGGGGAAGGGAGTCGATGCAGGGGTGGTGGGCGGAGCCCCGGGCTGGGAGGCTGGGGAGGAAGGGTGGCTCCCTTCGAAGGCCCTGCACTGTGCCTCAGGCCTGTTGTGCCGTGTTAACCTCAGGCCAGGCTCTGTGCTGGCAGTGAGTGATGGTAACAGGAAAACAGTAAGTGTGCGAAGCAGTGCATATGTTTGGTGCTTGATTTAGCCACCCCATGGTGCATACATGTATCAAAACATGGTCTATTCCGTAATACATACCGTCTTTACTTATCAATTCAAATTAACCAATTTGTTTAAAGTGCCACTTTTTCCATTACTTTGCCAAAACGTTAAAAGACATATGGGTCCCAAAAGGACACCTTGAAAGAAATTAAAGGTGTTTAATGGAGGCCGCATGTGATTGGAGAACTGGCTTCCAGTCCTGGCTTTGGTACCAGTTTGCTGGTCACCCTGGGCAAGACCACATCCCTCCCTGAGCCTCTGCCCTCTGAACCCCAGATGGCACCCAGAAAGAGGGGCATCCTCAGTCAGCCTGGGTGGGGCTGGCCCAGGGTCTGGTGACCAGTCCCCAGGCAGTTCCGAGGGAGGCTCTTAGAGGCATGGTGCCTTTGTGACTGTGCCCTTGCCGGGTTTGGCAGGCTGGGCCGCCAGCTCTGTGCCCTCCTGCTGCCCTCACACACTTGCTGGGGCAAGTGGTGTGCGCTCAACTCTGACAGGAGGCAGGGAGCGCTGCCCGGAGAGCCCCAGGTTTGGTTCTGCAGGCCTCAGGCCCGTGGGCAGCAAGGGAGCCCCTGTTACTCCTCTGGTCCTTACTGCCCAGCACCTGCAGGGAAGCATAAAAGCATGGCCAAGCATTCGGACAGTGATGGTTTCGCTGCTCCGCTGCCCACCAAAGTTTCCTCGGTGACCGTAGAAGCAGGCCCCGTGCAGCGTGCAGAGTTGGGCACCCTGCAGTGGGTGAGCCTAGCCTGCCGTGACTGCTCCCCCTTCCTTCAGGTGGGGAACCAAGGCTGTCATGGTAGAGGGGGGAACACAGCCCACGCCAGTGCTGCCCACCTTACTAAACTCTACAGACTTGGTCCTCACACTCCCACTGCAGACGGCACTGGGCCTTGGTCCCCCTCCTGCTTCTCCCCGCCCTCCGCAGCCAAGCCTCCTGCCCCACCTCCTTCCCACAGCCCAGGGGCCCCGGGTGGGCCGGCGTGGGCAGGTGGAACCAGGAGGCGGTGTTTGCCGCTGAGACGCTTTTAACATCCCAAGACGCTATTGTTTGCCTCAGTGGGTTCGTTGCCTCTCTTGGTCCTCGGCAATCTGTTCCTCTGTCTTCTCACATATATATAGATCCCCCTCCCTCCACCGCAAGCCTTCTCCCACTTTCCATCCTTCCCCTTTCCATCACGTGGGAAGGAAGGCTCTGAAAGTGGCAGATCAGAGCAGCCACGGGGGCGGCTGTTTGGCAGGGCTAGGGAGGGCCTGAGCCCGGCAGAGCTTCCCCCTCAGGCAGGCCCCTTCCTGCTTTCCTTCTGACTTCAGCTCTCTGCAGCAGCCCAGGTCGCTGAGTCAGGCCCAAGACCTGAGCAGTGTGGTGGAGTAGGCAGAGAGCCGGTCCCAGCGACCCTCCCCACCCCTCGACCTCAGGCCGTGCGTCTCCCCTGGCCAGAGGGGGAGCACAATATTTGAACAGCCCCGCCAAGTGCGGCCTGGAACGGGGACACCCCAGCTCCCGGGCTCTCCTTAGCTGGAGGTCTCGGGGGATGGCCCCGGACCCGGAGTCCTGCTGCGTGCAGCGATATGTCGGGAACCAGGGTTCCCGGCCCCACGGCCCTGTAGAGCCCCACACAGCTGTTGCTGCCCACTTGCTTGCGCTTTCTTTTATCATTTTATTGGGAAATGTAAAGCATACCCAAAGATAAAATTACATAAAGAACCCCCACAGGCCTTCCCCAGCCTTGGCAGTTACTGCCTCCTGTGCGGGCTCGTTTTGTGCAAACCCCTCCACTCACTTCCCCACATCTGAAGCGACTTTGAAGCCAGTTTCAGGCGTGGCACGTCATCCACCAGGATTTATTCACAACCACTTTTCAGCGTCACCCCCGAAAGGGACCCACCCAGACAGCACCCCATTTCCCCGATGGTCTTGTGACGGGGTGCTCAGTAAGAGTCCCAACACTGGATGCTGCCTCGGGGGACAGTTGGTCCCCTCGTTCATCAGCACTGGATGCTGCCCCACTCTCCAGCCCGGTTCCCTGGGCAGCTTATTTGCTGGGAAATGAGGTGGGTGTCCCTCGGAGCCGTGTCCTGGGAGTGCTGCCTTAATGTTTCCAGGATGGGGCAGCTGGGCTGTGGAGGCCTCCCCTGGTGGACTGTGCACCACACCTGGGAGCTGTGGAGAACGCTGCTCGGCCCGCCCTCGGGGGTAGCTGTCTCTGAAGATGGTCAGAGGCAAAAAAGGCGAAATATGCTCTTCTGCCCAGTGGCCTTGCTCTGTGGCTTCGGGCAGCCGTCCTTGTTCCTCCAGGCTTGGGCTTTCCCACTGTACCACACTGACCCTGGGAGTTCAGTGTGAGGGCAGATGGGCTGCTGTGGGCTGGGAGCTGCTGGGCTGGGAGTACCCCCCAGCTCTTTGAACCCCTTGCTTTGTGAAACCCTTCTCCACCCCACCTCCCCTTCCCCTGACCAAGCCTTTAATCACTGGGGGGTGTGTTTTGTTTTTGTTTTTCAAGGTGATTAAACCCCCTCTGATTTTTGTCGACCCTAATCGTAGTCCAGCTGGCCCGGCTGCTGCCCCCGCACAGGCCCAGGCTGCGGGCGCCCAGAGGAAGACCCGGGCCTCGGAAAGCTCAGCCCAGAGCTCCTCAGAGACCGAGGATGAGGACGTGATCCCCGCCACGCAGTCCTTGGCTCCTGGTGAGCGCAGCCCCGCGTGGAGCTGACTGCCGTGCTAGACTTCCCAGGCTCGGCTGGGAGGGCCCGGCAGCACCACCCTCATCGAGGGACAGGACGAGGGCCAGCTTGCACAGCCAGGTGTTGTCAGCAGGGCTTGGGGCTCGGCCTTCAGGTGCTGCATCAGGCATCTGGAGGCAGGGCTGGCTCACCTGTGGCCCTGGAGCAGTAATCGCCAGGACTTCCCTGGGCCACCCCAGCCGTGGGACCCAGACCACTGGCTGGAAGCTGCAGGGACCAGGCTCCTCTGGAGCTGGGGTACTGTATCAGTGGGCTGTGAGGAGGGTATTGAGGCACTTGTCTCGTTAGGTAATCCCTATACAGGAGCCCTTCGGGGAGGGACTGCGTCAGCAGAGACAGGACCAGCTCTGGGGTTTGACTTCTGAGATTCTTTGCTTCTACCAGTGATAGCAAGAAAATGGTCGATGTCACCATTGTTGGTGTTACACTTTTATGAGGAAGTAATATCTGATAACTGGGGAGATAGTTAAGAAATACAGGTTAGCGCAAAAGAAGACAACACCCCCTGTAATCCCACTGCCTCCATCACTGTTGAGGGTTTACAGTTGCTGACCTTACAAAACCCTAGGATGGACATGTTTGTCTTTAAAGTGAGGCCCCGGGATTCTGAGTGGCTATCTCGGGATGCTGTGGGATTTGGGTCATCTTCTCCTTACCGCATGGTTCCTCCTGGCCAGTGCCCTATCAGAGGACACAAGGGTTTGGTTGGGGCTGTTGTATCTGCTGCTGCAGTGAGCAGCACGCAACCACAAACGCTTCGGGCGATTTTCGTGAAACTGTTGTAGCCGCAAGGACAGCCCTGGCGCCCGCCTGCCAGCCTCTTGCTCAGGAGCAGCATCCTGGCCTGCGGAGAGGCGAGCGGAGGAAAGGAAACTCGAGTCACTGCCATAGCAGCTCTTCGGACCCCCTCAGCCCAGTTGTGACACAGGGACAGTGGCCGCCTGGCAGGCTCGAGGAGGGGCTACACCAGCTTCCTCCTGTTGTGACACAGGGACAGCGGCCGCCTGGCAAGCTCGAGGAGGGGCTATAACCAGCTTCCTCCTGTGGAAGCCCTGAGCGTGGCACAGGGCCCCAGGAAGGGCTGAGTGCTGGACTGGGGTATTGCCACTGCTGGGGAGGCCGTGGGGCTCCTGGGCACTTACTTGCCCCATCCCTCTCTTTCAGCCTACAGAACCAGCGTGGTGCCCACTGGCCGCCCAAGGACAGGCCTTGGGGCCAGCGGCAGTGAGGACAGCAGTCGGGTGTCAGAAGGCAAGAAGCAGGAGACACCGGCCCCGCAGGTACCTGCATGGGCCGGTGGGGCAAGGGGCTACAATTGGCTGTCACCTGCACACTTGTGCACCCCGGCGGTGGCAGTAGCCAAGGCCTTCCTGGTCTTGTGGCCACAGCCCGCAGGTTTCAGAGCCACCATAAGCTGTCAGGAAGAGCAGTCTGGGGACATAGCTCTGCTCCCAGGGCCCGTCACCAGCTTTACCCACACAGTTGCATTTTTGTTTTCTTTGCATTTTTAAGATGACCGTGAACATGATAAATGCTCTACTTAAGCATGTGTCATGGTGACTTTATCGGTCTCCCTGACTGTCACCATTTCAGTGCGTGTTTGGTCCTTGCCTGAATCTCAAGACTGGGCAGGGCAGGATTGGTGGCCCACTGTCTCGATGGTGAAACTAGGATGCGCTCCCCAGGGGCCTCCAGCTTGACCGGGCCTGGGCTCGGCATACCTAGCTCTTGGCCCTCAGCATCTTTGGCCATACTAGCTTGCTGCCCATTGCCTGGAGAGACGCCCACTGAAGACCCCATGCCTCCTTCTCAGGCACTGGTACCTGGGCATGCCCCCCTCTCACTGGCTCTTCACGAGCCACAGTCCAGGGAGAGCTTCTGGGAGCATGGGTACTGGGTGGGTAGCCAGGCTGGGGTCACAGCCCCCAAAACCATGTATCCCTCCATGCCAGGCCTTGGGGCTGAGGCCAGAGCAGGACGGAGAGGACAGCAGCCATTAAACTAAAAGTTCTCACCAAATTGGAGGTGCTGCGGAGGGCACCAAGCATAAGCTCAGGATGATGGGGTGACCTGCTATAGGAAGTTGGGCAGGGAATGCTCCCCCGGGAAGTGGCCTTGAAGCAGGCGACGTAGCCAGGTACAGGGAATGCTGGGGTGGCATGCAAGCAGGAAGACCATGGGTGCCATGACCCTAGGCCTGGGAAAGCACCTGAGAGAAGGTGGGGAGAAAGTAGCAAAGGCAGAGGGGCTGTGCGACAGCTGAGGGGAGCCTTGAGGCCCTCTGCAAGGACTCTCCCGGCTTTGAGTTATCTCCGAGTGCTGGTGGGTGGAAGAAGTAGGAGTGGTACCAGGGAGACCATGAGGCGTGAGATGGGTCTCCGAGGAGGGCAGAGACTGAATGTGGAGCTTCCGGTAGGGCCCGGGCCCCTTCCCTGCTCTGGCCTAGGAAGCTTGCTCTGCACTTTGAGAACATAGACCAGCTCATAACCTGAGGCCTGGCACTCCTTTCTCTGCCTAGAGAGTGATATTGCTCTTATGACTGTCCCTCAGCTCCCCTTCTCCACCCCACCTCCCCTTCCCCTGACCAAGCCTTTAATCACTAGGGGATGTGTTTTGTTTTTGTTTTTCAAGGTGATTAAACCCCCTCTGATTTTTGTCGACCCTAATCGTAGTCCAGCTGGCCCGGCTGCTGCCCCCGCACAGGCCCAGGCTGCAGGCGCCCAGAGGAAGACCCGGCTCCTGGTGCCTGGGTCCCCTCCCGCCGCAGCCAGACCTAGTCCGACCCAGGCATGGCCTAGGTGACACCCCAAGAACCCATGAATTTCAGGGCTGCTATTTGCTATCCACAGGTGACAAAGAGGAACCCAGCATCCCTCCCGCTGACCCAGGCTGCCCTGAAGGTCCTCGCCCAGAAAGCAAGTGAGGCCCAGCCTCCTCGTGCCAGGACCCAGTCTTCAAGCGGGGTGAGTCTGGGGAGCCCAGGGGACCACACCCCCTCGCTCTGCTCCAGAGGCAAGGCCGTGTTCACCTTTCAGCCCCACCACAGAGTGCAGATGGGTGTGGCCGAGTCCCGGCCGCAGGCCTTGCGGCCCTGGCACGTCAATGCTGTCTCGATGTCCCTGGACCACAGTGGGCTGATCTGGGAGAAGGACGTGCAGGACCCCTCTTCAGAGTGGTGGGAAGCATCTCAGGAGGCCCAACACAGTACCCGGCCCTGCTGAAGCGTTCAGGCAGGACCAGGTCTTAGCCTGATTCTTCCTTCCGTTCTTAAACCAAATTAGGTTGATGGGACTGTGGGAGCACTCCCCATGACGAGTCCTCAGAGCGCCGCTATCCAGGCCAGAGTGACCAGTAACCTCAGAAAAAGCAAAGGCCAGCAGACCACAGCCCCTCCCTTGGGACACCCCAAGGCCAAAGCCCCTGGGAGTTCAAATGACAGCGAGGACAGCAGCAACAGCTCCTCAGGGAGCGAGGAGGGTGCCGAGGGACCCCAGCTGACCAAGTCGACCCCCAGGCCGGGTAAGGTGCAGGGAGGGGGAGGGAGGGACGGGCAGCCCAGGGGAGAGAGAAGCGCACCTAATGGAGCCGCAGGCTGTGGCCTAAGCTCTGGATCTCGAATCTTTCCATGGCCTGGGCCAAACCATTGCACACTGGGCTACAGCTTCCCCACCTGCACAGCTCCGTGAGGGACTCAGTACAAATGATTTCAAAGCCCTGACCCCTGGCAGCATTTTGATATGCTCCCTTTAATGACCAACTCCCTAAAATTCCGGATGCATGTTCCCCCCACAAGGGAAGGTGGGGAAATATGAGTGGTGTCTTGGGAATTAGAAACCAGAGCTTGGGCGTTGAGGTGTCTCACCTGGAATGCTGTGGATGGGGATCCATAGGAAGCCTTGGGCAGGTGGGTGAGGACACACACAAGATCAGGGCCTCCCCAGGCCCTTTTGAAGAGCTCTGCTCTGCTCTGCCCAGCTGGCAGGAGCCACCAGGGACTCCCGACAGGATACCTGTGCTTCTCCAGCAGGTTCAGTCCCCACTGGGAAGGAGACCTTGGTGGAGGAGACCTCCGAGTCCAGTGAGGATGAGGTGGTGGCGCCTTCCCAGGTAACTGCGGGGCGGGGGACAGGGTTGGTGACTTCATGCGTCTTGGGCCAGGAACTCCGGGCCAGAATCTGGTCTGCCTCGTGCAGTCCTAGGCTGAGGCTGACCCCGGGCAAGGTCGTCCCGGTCACAAGCCACCAGGTGTGGCCCAGGCAGCACGACACAGCCAGGCTGCTCCCGCCCCGAGGTTGCACTCAGCTCAGAGCTGCAGGTTGTCAGCCTCTGGGGCCGTAGGAAAGATTGCGCTGCGTTCTGCGTGCTGCCAGGCAGAGTGCAGGGGCTGCCCTCTGTCTGTGGCACATGCTGCTGATGGTTGCTTTTTCTTAGGTTTTGGTTTTCTTTGTTTTGTTTAAAAAGCAGAAAGAGACAGAGGTGTCTTCGTCCGCTGGTTCACTCCCCAAGTGACCGTTATGGCCCAGGCTGGGCCACGTGAAGGCCAGTAGCCAAAAACTCAATATGGGTCCCCTTCATGGGTGACAGGGAGCCAAGTACTTGAGCCATCCCCTGCTGCCTCCCAGGGTGCACAGTAGCAGGAAGCTGGGATGGAGAGCAGAGTTGGGACCCTAACCTGGGCACTCCCATATGGGATGTAGGCGTCCCACGCAGCGGCTTAACTGCTGTACCAAATACCAAACCTCCATTTGCATTTATAATAGGAGGTTTCCTTTTTAAATGTGTCTGCATTGATTAAAATAATTTAGAAAGTGCACACGGAAGCCCCCCTTGGGGCTGTAGTGCCCACTCTGCATTGACAGGCCTGGCCTGGTCCTGGATGTGCCAGGACCGGCTTCCTCCCAGCAGGCCATGTGGCAGGGGCAAGGTGGGGTGGGCTGGCGGCCTCTTTCACACTGGGCTTCTGCAGTCTCTCCTCTCAGGTTATGTGGCTCCTGGGCTGACCCCAGCCAATTCCCAGGTTTCAAAGTCTACTCCCAGGCCAGACTCCAACCCTTTAGTTTCCTCTACTCCGGCTACCAAAGATGACCTGGATGGCAAGCAGGAGGCAGAGCCACAGCAAGCTGTGGGCACCGTGTCCCCTAAAACAGGTGAGTTAAGACACAGCAGGATGTGGAAAGACAGGGCCGTGGGTCCGTTCTTGCCCTGCCCCAGCAGCACTCCTACCAGTACCTGTCCAAGTGAGGCCTTGTGGTTCTGCCGTGGACCTGGAGGAGCTCATCCAGGCGCAGGGATTGTCTGTGGTCTGGGATGGCCTGAACATTGTATCCTACCCCGAGGGGGTAATACACCTGTGGGATGACCCTGCCTGGAGGAAGCAGCATCTTTGGCCTGTGGAGTGGGCCTTGCCTTTGTCTAGCCATGCTTGCTGACTCGTCTTCCCAGCGAATGGGCTCCTGGGCTGGATTACAGGGAGCCCCATGTGGGGCTAAGACCAAAGGGTGGGCCACGTTTGCAAGAGTCTTAGCACATGGAGGAGACTCTGGGTAAGGGGTGGCCCCCAGGCTGTTCCGCCTTGCCCTAAAGCCTCCCAGCAGGCCATCAGCCCCTGGGCCTGTGTCTTAACCGTACAAGGCAGGAGTCAGTGTCTCTGATCTGAATCAAGCTGTGCCCACCCCCCACCATGGAAAATAGCCACATGATATTTGAAGAGTAGACCAGAGGACTGAGGCCACCCGACCTGGGCATTTGTCATCCCTGACACTGCCAGAGCTACAGGGCAAGTGTCCCGGATGGACACACCCACGACAGCACTAGGGGTTCCTCAGTCTCCATGTTCAGAGCTGTTTGTGGGTAAGGAGCAGAGCAGTGAGCTCTGGGGCAGAGGCTGTCAGGGCAGATGGCGCACTCAGCTTTCCTTTCCAGATGGCTCTTCTCCTTGCCAAGAGTCCCCAAAGGACTGGATCAGGCCTCCTTCGGCCGGCGACCCCCGCATGGGGCTGGGGCGTAGTCAGGCTCCCTGCACACCGCAGGGAGCAACACCAGCCTCGTGCGACAGAGTGCCCAGCTGGGCCTCTCCCAGTGGACCTGTCCAGGGCTGGCGTGGTGGAGCCCTGTGCCACGCGGTCCTGGGGTCAGAGGCAGCACTGGGGCCCAGTCCCCGGGCTTCTCGGTGCAGCTCGCCCCGGGCTGGGTCAGGAGCAGAGCCACTGCTCACTTTCTTCTCCAGTATTCTCCTTGTTGGAGGCGGGTGCGACAAGGAGATGTTTTAGAGGGGGCTGTGGAAGGTTTTTTTAACACGTGTAGTCAGCACACAATTATCAAAGGCAGGCAGAGGCGTGGAAAATTCTAAACAGAGGCTGTACCAGAAGTCGCTCTGGCAGGCAGTGAATCTGCTTAGTCAGCCACCACGTGTGTGCCCAGGACACCTGGCACCGAGACGATGGGCCCACCGTGTCAAGTGGGCAGAGCCATGCGCTTGCATGGCATTTACTTCCATTGGGAGTCCACTGCGGACGACGGGAACCTTAAGACCCCAGGAGGAGCAGAGGCTGGCCAAAGTCACAGCAAAAAGGGGTGGCCTAGCGTGGCCCAGAACCCAGGCTCCGGCCCCCAGCTACATATGCGATCTGCCCTGGCCTGCCTTCCACATCCCAGCTACGCTCCAGCTCTAGGCCGGGCTTGTCCAAGCGGAGGTTGGAGTGAGAGAGAAGCTCTAAGTTAGAAGTGAGGTCAGTGTAGGAAGCCAGCAGAGGTGTGGGCTTAGGAGCCAGATTGGGGCGTAGTGACCCGTAGGCTGCACTTTCCTCATCGGTGCCATTGTCGGGAGGCAGGGTCTCCCCTGGAACCTCCTCGGCTCTCATACCCGCCAGCTCCCATAGATCTGTGACCCCAAGTTCTTTCTTCACAGGTAGAAAACAGGCCACCTCTGGCACCACACCTCAAAAGCCCCGGAAGCCCAAGAAGGGAGCCCCAGGCACCCAAGCCTCAATCCTGCCCAGCAGCATCACCCAGCGCCTCCTAGGCGAGCCCTGGCCCCTGAGTGAGGCCCAGGTGCAGGCCTCGGTGGTGAAGGTGCTGACGGAGCTGCTGGAGCAGGAGAAGAAGAAAGCCCTGGACGCCTCCAAGGAGAGCAGCAAGAAGGGCCGCAAGCGCAAGCTGTTGGTGGACCAGCTGGCCCCTAAGGCCCCCAAGAGCAAGAAGAAGAAGCTGGCAGCCGCTGGGGAGTGTAGGGAGGGCGCTGATTCCCAAGAAAAGGCCTCCCGGACTTCCAAGGGGAAAGCAAAGAGAGACAAAACGAGTGGTGACGGCCAGGAGAAGAAAGCGAAGGGGCCTTTTGGCTCCCCAGGGGCCAGGGACAAGTCAGAAGGGGAGCTGGGAACAGCAAAAGTTGAAGGAGGCGATCAAAGCAACTTGAAGAGCAAGAAGGAGAAGAAGAAATCTGACAAGAGTAAGTGACTTCATTTCCTCAGGCCACTCTAGGGGCTGCCAGGGACCCACAGGACCAGGAGGCTCAGCGCTGGTCTCTCCCACAGGGCGGGTGAGGGCAGGCCAGGAAGTGGTTTTCATCCGGGATTGCGGGGACAGCCAGTAGCAGGCAGGATGGGATTCCAGAGCACATGGTCAGTGCTGCCAGGGAAGCCCCAGGGTGGCCTGCTCCCCCTGCCCAGAGCACGCCCGGGCAGCCTCCACCCATCACATACACTTGATGGGACAAGCGATGAGGTCCTCAGATCTCCGAGGAGCCTGCTTCCCTGGCCATCTACCTCCCTGAGTGCAGAGGGCACCCGAAAGCAGAACCCCTGAACCTCAGGCCCAGCTCTGCCCTCCCGGCCTGTTTCCCCAGTAGTAGCAGCGGTCTTGATCGATCTCTGCGCTAGGCTGTGTGCCCAGGACTTCCTTTCACCCTCAGGCAGTTGGGGTAGACCCTGCCGTTTTTTTAAAAAGTATGTAGAACTTTCAAATTACAGTGAGTTAATGTGGTGGACGTTTGGTATACAAGTTAAAGTACCACTTGAGACACTGATGAACATCAGCGTACCTGGGTTCAAGTTCCACCCCCATCCCCACCCCACCCCCACCCCCCCGACAACTCCAGCTTGCTAATTGTGCACCCGGGAGGTAGCAGGTACTGAGTCACGTTCTTGGGTCCCTGCTACCCACACAGGAAACCCAGATTGAGTACCAGGCTTCTGGCTTTGGCCTGGCCCATGCCCAGCTGTTGCAGGCTTTTGGGGAGAACGAGTAGATAAAGATCTGTTTCTGGATCTCATCTCTCTGCCTTTCAAATGGATAAAATAAATAAAAAATTACAAAGATTGTTTGTTTTTGAAAGAAAGCAAGACAGAGATAGATCTTTGATCTGCTGGTTCACTCCCTAAATACTTGCAACGGCTGGTGCCAGGCCAGGTCAAAGGCCAGGAGCCAGGGACCCGTTCGGGTCTCCCATGGGAGTGGCAGAAACCCAAGTGCTTGATCCATCACCTGCTGCCTCGCAAGGGCATTAGGAGAGAGCTGGATGGGAAGCACAGGACCCAAACCAGCGTTCCCGCGGATGAAGGCATCAGGCAGCCGCTTAACCCCTTCACCAAAATACCTGCCCCTAATAAATAAAAATTTTTTAAGTAGCACGACATAGAGGCCAGGTGGCCATGGATGAGAAGGAGCTTAAGGCTGGCCCCCGAAGGGCACTGGTAGCCCTGCCGGGGGCCCAGCCTCACCCCACAAGCTCCCTCAAACTGACCCCAAGACTCAGAATTGACTTCTGTTGTTCAGGAAACTTACTTTCTTCCCTCAGAAAAAAAAGACAAAGAAAAAAAGGAAAAGAAGAAGAAAGCAAAAAGAGCCTCAGCCAAAGACCCTGAATCACCGTTCCAGAAGAAAAAGAAGAAAAAGGTAGAGTGCGTGTGGAGGGGGCCTCGGGCCAGGAGACACAGCCCTGTCCCCTCCCCCACACGCCTGCCTGTCCCTGCCTCTTTCCCTTCTCAGGGTCTGGAGGGCGGGGGTGTGACACCTGTGAGGCAGATGGGTGTTGAGGGGGCAGGGGACCTGGAGCAGCCGCGGCTCCCAGCTGGGCGCCTGACCGCAGGGTGGCCCTATTGCAGCAGAGCCTTGGCCATCCTGGAGGACACCAGGCCCCAGCCCACAGGCACCCCTGCAGCCCCAGGGGGCCGCCACGCCTGCAGTGGTGGGGGCAGTGTGGGTGGGACAGGCTGCAGGTGCAACAGCCCCCGCATTCTCTCCTCACAGAAGGTGGCCGAGCAGGCAGTGTGAGGGGCCGGGCCGAAGGCACAGGTACACTTCCTGATCACCGAGGTGGGAGGGCAGGGTCTGCCCCCATTGAGAGGGGGCTGGGCAAGGGCTTCCATCCCTCAGGGCCAGCACGGTGATGCCAGGAGCCGGGGTGGTAGCCTCAGGACGGCCCAGAATAGTTCATGCAGCGGCCGGTCTTGCTTGTGTGCTGGGAGTGGCTCGTGTCCCGCCCGCGTGTCAGAAATGCCAGGTTTTATTCTTGGTGGAGAAGGGTCAGGAAATCTTACATCTGGACCTTTCCTTCCCTAGGGATCTCTTCACTGAGTGGTGACCGCCCCTATGCCTCTGACCTCTGCCCACCGTGGGCTGGAACTGATTTTAGAACTCCTCTCCGTGCGGCAGAAGCTCATCAGTCCAGGGGCTCCACACTGGCCAAGCCAGTGAGCCTGCGGGGGGCTGGTCCGACGAGGTGGGCCCAGCTCCCGTGGCCTCGCCCACCCTTCCCAACACGGGCGCTCGCATAGATGTGTACAGTATATATATTTTTTTAAGGGACCCGCCTCTTGCTCTTCAAAGCCAACCTGCCCAAAGGCCTTGGGACTTGCGCCAGCCTGCTCCATAGCCCCAGGAGGCCCAGCCAGCGGCTTATCCCTTGCCACTTGGGCTCCTGCTGGTACTGAGGCCTTGTCCTTTTGTCCATTTTTCCAGTTGTGGTTTGGTTTTGTTTTTTAAGAACTCAAAAAAATAAAGACTGAAAGGAAACGTGCAGGTTCCCAGTGCCTCTGGGCAAGCGCCTTGCAGTTGGCATGCTCTAGGAGAGACACTCTGGCTGCCTCGCGGGGGTGCACAAAGCAGTGCTTGAGATTCCCTCTCAACTGCGAGCCAAAGCTGAGTGAGACGGACAGTGGCCAGAGGAGGAGGCTCAGGGACACGCCCCCGGCGCTGCATCAGTAGGGCAGGCGTTGGTCTCCTGGTGCCAGGACAGCTCTCGCACTTGCCCTGTGCTCAGAAATGGAAGGGACCTGCTGAGCCACCTTTTGGAGCTGAGACCTGGCGAGAGGAGGTGCTCCTTGGTTTCGAGCTGGAGAAGGTTCATGTCCAGGTCCCAGCAGTTTCGTGAGGGTGCAGGCGAGTACGTGAGCTTGAGAGCTATGCTGTGTGCTGGCCACAGCCCTGGCTACGGGCTGAGGAGAGGAGGGGGTGGCAAAGGATGCCTTCTACAGTTCCAGCCTGGCCATGCGGAGCCCTTTTCCCCGACCCCAGGGCAGTGTGGGACTGTGGTGGTCGTGGGGGTTTCTCTCCAAGGCCTTAGCCTCCTGTGCAGGAAAGGGCTGGAGGTGCAGAAGCCGCAGGGTGATGTGTAGCCACGCTCAGGGCTTTGGGCCAGGCCCGACCTTGCAGGACTGTTGGATCTAGAACAGACTACAGTGAGCCTCACTGAGCCACAGCAGTTTTAAAATGGGGCAGTTGTGCTGAGGACCTGATTTGTGGAGTTGGAACAGTGGGCTGTGTCCCTCTAATCAACAACTGGCTGAGCCCAACTCGGCCTTTTTTTTTTTGTTTTTTTAAAGATTTTTTATTTATTTGAAAGAGTGACAGAGAGAGGTCCTCCATCCACTGGTTTACTCCTCCAGATGGCCGCAACGGCCAGAGTGCACCAATCCAAAGCCAGGAGCCTCCTCCTGGTCTCCCACGAGGGTGCAGGGGCCCAAGGACTCAGGCCATCCTCCACTGCTTTCCCAGGCTGCAGCAGAGAGCCAGATTGGAAGAGGAGCAGCTAGGACTCGAACTGGCGCCCACATTGGATGCTGGCGCTTCAGACCAGGGCTTTAACCCACTGCACCACAGTGCCAGCCCCCGGGCTCAGCCTCTTAAGGCTGGCATAGTCCCCCTGCTGTCCATCCCTGACACCGGGCCGATGTCGGCTGCCATCTGTCTTCACACGAGTGCTGTTCTCAGTATAGACATGAATTGGGGACATGGGAAAGTGAAAGAAAGCTGGACTAAGAAGAGCTTGTGCTTAAAAAGCCAGGCCACAGGCTGTTTCGTTTTGGAAGAGAAGCATCTTTGTATGTTAGCAGCCAAGTGTACCCATGTCCATGGACCACAGGTGCCCTGGCCCTTTCTGGCCCCTCAGGTCTCTGGGTTTGAGCCCCTGTGTTTCCCCACCTGGATGACTATTTAGGGTAAACGAGCGCGATCCCAACAGAAGCACCGGAGCCCAAGTGTCTACCTCCTACCATTTATTGTGTGAGCTGTGGCCCTGGGGGCTGTGACAAGTACGGCTGAGTGCAAGGGTGGTGGGGGCTTGGGGGTGGCAGAGGAAGAGACTGGGCTCTCACTTGGGGAGTGAGGGGGAAGGGGAAGCAGGTGGCTTATCCCCCAGGTGAACAGGCCAAGAAGCTGGGGCCAAAGCCAGAAGTGGAGGGGTGGAACACCGGTGTGTCCATCCTGGAGTCTGGGAATAGGGCTGTCCCTTCTGCCTGGGCCTTGCCACCTCACGCACAGTCCGGATCCTAGAGGCACTGATGAAGGTCTGCCCAGCTCTTGCTCATCCCATGGCAGACGGGGGCATGGCAGTGGCCCACCCGTGTCGTCTGTGCTGTTCTGACTTGAGGGTGACAGAGAGCCAGGCACCAGAGTCTCATGGGTTGAGGTACAGGGTGGGAGATGGAAGGGGCTGGGGTTGCAGTTGGGGGTGGAGGGGAGCAGAAGCTGGCGTGCGGAGCTGGCTGGATGCTGGAGGCGGCTTCTGCAGTTCTCATATGAAAACTAGGAGAAAGCAGCAGGTTGAAGTTGAGGTTGCCTTCCCAGCATCCTGGGGCCCCCAAGCGGTCAGGGACTTTGCGCCATCTGCTGCCCCCCTGCCCAGACTGGATTCAGGCAGTTTTCCCCCAGCCCTCCATCCCTGGGAGGCTGCTGTGGAGGATGGGCAGCTGGTGACCAGAACCCCACCCCCTATCCCCCAAGCAGGGCCCTTACCTTGACCCATTTCTGGCCTGGCCATGTCCAGCCCTGAAGATGGGTATTCAATTTCCATTGGCTCTGCAAAGCAACAGCAGATGTGTTAACTTCCAGTCCCTCCCAGCCCACCACTGGCACGGTGCCCAGGGGCACTTCAGGTGGCCACAGGCCTAATGTGGGGCAGAGCAGGTGCCCAGTGAGGAAGTGGGGGGACCTAAAGGAGCAAGACCAAGGAAGAGGCTCGAGATGGTGGGTGTGTGGGACACCTGGGTACTGGAGGACAATGCATGGATGGCTGTGGATGAGCGTGGATGTAAGAGAGAAATCGCAAGGACAGAGGCATGCAGAGAGGCACGCCCTCCCGTGCCAGGAGGGAGCTCTCACCTCGGCCTGCCTCGGCCTGCCTGGCCTTCAGTACCGCTGGTGGAGCGGCCACTGCTTACCACTGCAGTTATGGTGCCCGCGGCTCCTGGTGTGGGGGACCTCGGTGCCGTTGGGGAAGACGCACCAGCAGTAGCCGATGCTGCCATGGCACTGGAGCGGCATGTAATTGCCGTTCTCGTCGCACTGGGGTTTGAACCGGCCCGGGTGGACATCAGGGACGTGGCTGGCCTCTTCCAGGCACTTGCTCAGTACTGAAGCGACAGGCATGATGAAGACACGGTGAGACCCAAACACCACTGCTATGGGCCTCATGCCTTCTGCCCAAGTGGCTTTAGTCATGCCACCCATCATACAGGCCTAGCCGGGTCCGAGAGGAGAGGGGATGAGAATGGCCATGCGGCTCTTCGACCCCGGAACGTGGTGATTCCTCCTCAAAGCCCTTGAACAATTGGAATTGTAGCTGTGATGCTGACTTGTAGAGAGGTGCCTCGGGCGCCGCAATGAGTGAGCTTTCCTGTCTGTTTCACACTTGGCCAGCGGTGGGAGGAGCTAGTTTGGGAGGCCCCTCCTACAAATCAGTGGGAAAACCGAGGCCCTGGGCAGGGGATGCCACGGACCTTTCACCTCAGGACCCTGAAGCCCAGGGGGAAGAGACTTGCCCAAAGCAACATGGCAGCTAGGAGACAAAACTCCGAAGGGCCCTGCTGGCCGGCTCTCACCGGCTGGGCGACTCGGCCTCGTCCCTGGGATTGCGGGCAGCAGAGCTGGGGAGGTCACCAGGGGGACTCCTGCAGGCTCCCTTGCCCAGTGCTGTCCTCCACAAGGGAGGTCATCCCAGGACGGTGCAGACAGGCTGGGTGCTGGGGGCACTTGAGCCCAGAATGGGCAGGAAAGACAGAGTGGAGGCAGAGTGGGAGATTCTGTGGCACTTGGATCAGCAGCTCCAGGAGGCCCCCCAGAACTCCCACTCCCCGAACCTTTGGTTGGAGCCTCAGTGGGCTTCTCCTCCAGCGAGTTCTTGCTCATTTCAAACAGGAGCCACTGGTGCAGCCAGCTCTCAAACACCTAGTCCAGGGAGAGGCAGGGAGTCGGGGTCAGTAGCCATCCCTAAACCCCTACCTGCCTGGCTTTGCCCCTGGGGACAGAAACGGCAGGGGGCTGGACAAGACCACCACACTGGGAGGGCGGCTGCAGCTTGGTGAGCACCTTGCGGTGTTTGGGTTTTGAACGTGCTGGTGAGCCTCCCCAGCGTCTCTGCCCAGCCCTGCTGGAGCCGTGGGGTCAGGGCAGGGATGTGGCTCCAGTGCAGGGAGACCCGCCCACCTTCCAGTTGAAGCTGTCCATGGTGCCCTTGAGCTGCTTCAGGTTCTCCTGGAAGCTCCCCTTCAGCTGCGGGTACTCCTTCAGGGGGTCAGACCTCTGTGGAGTGGAGGGGCAGGAAGGAAGGTTGAAAAAGAGTTCCCTGGCACGCAAAGTGAAGAGTGCAGCTCGTGTTCCCCTTGCCTTCCATCCTGAGGAGTGAGCCTGAGCTGGACCTTAGCCACGGTGGGGGAGGGGGGGTAGGAGCACTCTAGCTGTTATAGCAACCAGGCCCCAAGGCTGGGAATCAGGTCCCAGGCTAGCTCTACCAATGAGCCCAAGTCTTTTTCACACACTTAGTCACCTCCAGGAAGGCTTCCTTGACTACCTCCAGTTTGCCTGGGTCATCACCTGGGCACTTGTCCCCCAAACTGGCCTGAGATCTCAGTGGCTTCAGCAGGCTGTCTGGTCTACCAGTATGAGCCAGAGCCTTGGACAGTGTCCAGCACAGAGCAGACATGGAGTAAAAATTGCGGAAGATAAAGGGGGGTATTTTGAGACAGTCCTTTGCAAGCTTCTGGTCTCTGTTCATCTTAAAAACAAGCTGGACTGCCAATGATGCGGAACAGCCAGGCGTGGTGTAGGCACTGGGGCGCCGCTCACATGGTCCTGTGTGGGCAGACAGGCCACCCGGCAGCTGCCCTGCACTCACCAGAAGCAGGTGCATCACGTAGTCCTGTGTGGTGTTGCCATACTTGGTGACATTCTGCATAGGCTGTGGGAAGAAGGAACAGTTAATGAGGTGAGGGCCGGCAGCCCAGGCATCTCAGCCACCATCGAACATGAGACTTTGAGTGAGTCCCCTACTTGCTGCCTCAATGTTCTTATGGGCTGAGTTGGCATAAGGTTCCTGCCCAGGGCTTTGTCAGTAGCTCACTGTTCTATGTAGAAATATCCACAGGGGCCAGCCAGTGTTGTAGCATAACAGATTAAGCCGCCACCTGCAGCACTGGCATCCCATTTGGGTGCAGGTTCCAGACCCGGCTGCTCCACTTCCAGTCCCACTCCCTGCTAATACACCTGAGAAAGCAGTGGATGATGGCCCCTGTGCTTGGACCCCTGCACCCAGGTGGGAAACTCAGAAAAAGTTCTGGGCTGGCTTCGGACTGGCACACTCTGGTTCACTCAGCAAGTAGCAGAGGATGGAAGATCTCTGTCCCCCTCTCTGTAATCTGCCTTTTGAATAAATAAGTAAATAAATCTTTAAAAAATATATATTGGTATGGGGTACTCAGGGCTTGAGATGGAGGGGACTGGAAGGTGCCCTGGGAGGTGAAGAGCACTTTGTAAACTGGGGGTCGGGCCCTCCTCCCCTACACCCTGCCGAGCGCTCTTCCTCCATGCAGCCCTCCCCAGTACTCCGGACCCATGGGGTTTCCCTGGGTCAGCTGTCTTCCCATGCCCCTGCACTTGGCACCTGTGTCCCATCCAGGCTGCATATTTTCCCTCCCACCGCCCAGGCGCTGCCCTTACCCCCTGGGACAGGCTCTTCATGGGCAGTGCCTGCATCATCATGGGGGCGGCCATCCGCATCTGGCTCACGGGCTTGGCAGCTGTGGGGCAGGGAATAGAACGTGAGAGCGATCCCAGGGCCAGGGGGCGGGGCTCTGGGGGGAGGGGCAGATGGGGGTGGGCTGCAGGAGGAAGTGGGGCACGCACACTTGGGAAGCTTCATGCGCAGGCTCTCCAGCTGCAGGTTCTGCGAGGTGACCGTCAGCTTGTCCAGCCGGTCCTGCTGCTGGTATAGGAAGTAGGCGGTGGTGGCCTGGCCTGCCAGGAGCAGAGCCACAAGGACAGAAAAGCCTGTGTACAGGGCCCCGCGGCTGCACTTCCTGTTGGGAAGAATGGGGGGTAGAGGTCAGGGAACTCATGGCTGGGAGTGGGGGATGCATGCCCCTGGCTCCATCAGCCCAGGGGCCACCCCTGCTACACATGCACTCGCACAAGTAACATGCTGGCCTTCCCCAGCCATCCGTGCTGCTAAAGTCTTCCCAGGGAGAAACCTTGGAGCTGCCCCTGGACCAGGGGTCAGTGGGGAAGAGCCACGTTCCTTGTCCTGTGTGGGCCTTGGTGGCCATGTGTGCAATGGCAGGTGCAGGTGGAGGTCTCCCCAGCTTCCTGCTGCCTGGGGGACCTGCTCAGGATCACGATTGCCTTCAAGAAAAGTGAAGAGGCTGGGGTTGTTTTGTTTGTTTTTAAAGACTTATTTATTTTGGAAGTCATTGTTACAGAGAGGGAGCGAGACAGAGAAAAGATCTTCCATCTGCTGATTCACTCCCCAAACGGCCACAACAGCCAGAACTGGGCTGATCTGAGGCCAGGAGCCAGGAGAGCTTCCTTGGGGGCTCGCACTTGGGCCATCATCCGCTGCTTATCCCAGGCCATTAGCAGGGAACTGATTCAGCAGTGAAGCAGCTGGGACATGAACCAGTGCTCAAATGGGTTGCTGACGTGAAAGGCAGTAGCTTTACCTACTACATCACAAGGCCTGCCCCTGGGTGTTTTGTGTGTGTGTGTGTGTGTGGATTTTAGGGTTGTGTTTTTGTGTGTCAAAAGATGTCTGTATTTACCATGTAAGGGGAAGGTCCCACTCCCACAGTGAAATCAGAATTAATCAGAAAAGGGAAGGAAGCGGGACCGGGACGCAGAGTGTGGCCCACCTTTTGAAAAGGAGAAGTGCGGCCGTGACATTTAGGAGTGGGTTGGGAGAGCAGTGGACGTCGGGCTGGAGCGCTCCCTGTGCCCCACACTCTGCCTCTGGGGACAAGGACCTGCCAGGCAGGGCCTGGGCCTCTGCCTCAGCCACTCCAGGGCTGGGAGGGGTTTTCTCTGGAGCCGGCTCTGACTGTGGCCAAGCAGCGTCCCAGGGCGTCCGGGCCCGCGTGGGTTTCTCGCATTCTGGACGGCCAGGGGTCCTCCCTCATGAGTGGCTGAGGTGCCCTTGTCAGGGCATCCTAACGCCCTCCACCGGGTGAGTCCACGGCAAGAGAGCCCTCACCACGTGCTGCACCTGCGTCTTGCACTTCCGGCCTCCGGAACTGTGAGAACACATTTCTGTTCTTTGTAAGTTCCTCGGTCTGGTGTTCGCTCACAGCAACACACAACGGACTAAGAAGGAGACGTCTGGAAACTGTCAGGACGGAACTGCCCCTTGCTTCCTGCAGCTACCAGGGAAGATGGTTTAGGAAACTCCAGGAGACTCTTCTGCCTAGCAACTCGAGACATCACAGGCACGCTCATTCTCATTGGCTCTCTTTACCAGCCCTCTGCTTTCCAGGCCAAGGCCCTGCCCAGAGGAGAGTTAGTCTGGGAGGAAAAGCACAGTGCCTGCAGGGGGGGACAGGAGGCAGTCAGACAGCAGGGGAAGACACCTTCTGTTCTCGGTCTTCCCGAGGAACACAGGGGCCTGGCCACTCGGCTGGGGAGCGTCTGTCCAACTTCAGGCCTGTCTAGGTTCCAGCTCTCCCGCCCACCCCCTCTGCTAGCCCCTTGGGAAGTCCCTCCCCTTCTCTAAGCTTCAGTTTCTTGGGAGGCCTAAGGAGCTACAGATTTCTATCAGAGAGATCACAGGACCTGGGCTGGAATCCGCCTCAGCACAGGCTTAGGGGGCCGATCTTGTAACTCCTCCAGTGGGTGAGATTGGGTAGGAAAGTCTACTGAGGGGCAGGTGCGGTGGCACAGTGGGTAAAGCCGCCGCCCACAACACTGGCATCTCATACGGGCACTGGTTCAAGTCCTGGCTGCTCCACTTCCAACCCAGCTCCCTGCCTAATGCATCCGGAAGAGCAGCGGAAGATGGCCCAGTACTTGAATCTCTGCCACCCACATGAGATGCAGATGGAAATCCAGGCTCCTGGCCTCCTCCCAAAAAACTGCAGTCATTTGGGTGGTGAACCAGCAGATAGAAGTCTCTCTCCCTCTCTCGCTCTCTGTCTGTAACTCTGCCTTTCAAACAAAATAAGTCTTTAAAAAAAAAAAAAGTCCACCGAAAGGGGTTTTACGCATGGTGCTCTATAAAAAAAATCCCCAGTGCTATTCTCAGGAGAGTTAATAGTTAACTCTAGCATCTGGCTTCCTTCCTCTTTATGCACCTTGAGCGTCTGTCCCCTGGTCCTGGCAGAGTGCCAACTCTCTCACCCTGCGTCTGAAATAAGAAGTCAGGAGCCAACCAGAACTGGCAGGACTCATGACACATGTGTTTCCAGGCAGAAGCGGTTGAGAAAGGCTCCCAGATGCGCTCCAGGGGGCAAGGGCCTGCGCCCGTGGGGCCGGGCTGGTTTTAGGAGCAACAACTGACCTCAAGTGAAAGCCCAATATCTGACAAGGGGCGCCTTCTCTGCACCCTGAGCCCACCTGGGTCTGCAGCTCACTGGGTGCCCCGTCCCACCTTCCTTCCCTGTGCGGGGACTGAGCAGAGGGGTGAGCCCCCACCCAGCAGTCAGGCCAGGCGGGGTTCACATTCTGCCTCCAGCGCTCCCTGGCCGGGATAACCTGGCCAAGTCACCACTGTGAGCCTCAGCCTCTTGCTCTGTCAAACTGGGGGTAATGAGAGTGCTCGGCTCCTAGGGTGGAGTCCGCCTTCACCTGCGGGTCTGACACACTCACGAGGCACTAACAGCGCCGGGGCTGCTGTCGCACCGAGTCCCAGAGAGAGGCTGTGACTCTTCCAAGACCATGTGGCCACAGCAGAACCTGGACAGAACCCAGTGCTCCTCGGGGAGTCAGCCCCCTCAGCCTGGGATTCACTGGGCCTCCCAAGGGCTGCTGTATGACCTCTCAGGTTGCCTTGTCCCCAAACACCTGGGAGGATCTCTCCCCAACCTCCCTCTGCCTGGCAACAGGTGACATTACATCTCACTCTGAGTTCCCATAGGCTGGAAATTACTTTTCAGAGATGGGGGGAGGGGGGCACTAGCATTGAGGGCGGTACATTCTAGCCTCTTTGGGGCTTGGGGGGCAGAGAGGACACACAGGTGAGGCTGGAGACTGAGAGAGGGGCCCTGGGGTCGGTCCTCCGGCTGGCTGCACGGGATGGGGCACAGCCACGCCCACTTCCTCCCCTCTAATGCCCTCCTGACCTCTCTGAAGCCCTCCCCCTGCTCTGCAGACCCCTGCACTTGCCTGGCACCAGCACTCACCCCCATACCCGGTCATGGGAGGAAGGGCCTCGGGGAACAGCTGCTTTCCAAAGCTGCTTCTACACTTGGATCCAGAACTTTTTCTTTTTGGACAGGCAGAGTTAGACAGTGAGAAAGAGAGAGACAGAGAGAAAGGTCTTCCTTTGCTGTTGGTTCACCCCACAAGTGGCCGCTACGGCTGGCGCATTGCGGCCAGTGCGCTGCGCCAATCTGAAGCCAGGTGCTTCTCCTGGACTCCCATGCGGGTGCAGGGCCCAAGGACCTGGGCCATCCTCTACTGCCTTCCCGGGCCACAGCAAAGAGCTGGACTGGAAGAGGAGCAACCGGGACAGAATCCAGCGCCCCGACCGGGACTAGAACCTGAGGTGCTGGCACTGCAGGCGGAGGATTAGCCTAGTGAGCCACAGTACCAGCTGGATCAAGAACATTTTCAAAGTCTTGCCCTAATCTAAGGTTCATGGCGCAGCTTCAGGGGATCTGCGAAGCCCCTGACATTGTGTGAAAGCCTAGGGAGAGCATTCTGGGTGCTCTCCTGATTTTCAGAAGCAGGGAGGTACACGTTGCTAAGAAGGGAAGGATCCCCTGCCCTAAAGGAATCAAAGCTCAGAGCAGGCCAGAGACTGGCTCAAGGTCAACCAGAACCTCAGTGCGAGGGCCAAGGCTCATCCTTTCTAGGATTCCCAGGGCTCCTGTGCACATCGGGGCAGCCCAGGATCCATGCTGTCCTGGGGCTCACACATACCTCTCCTGGGCCCCAGGGCGCTGGCCCAGCATGGGCATCTGTTCATGGTTGGAGATGAGGTCGCGCTGGTCCTCCATGGCTCTGGCCTCGCTGGTCTTCAACTGTGCACCTGCTGCTGCTGCTGCTGCTGCCTGCGCGTCTGGGACCTGAACCCCGTGGCTCACCTCTTGAAGTTGGTGCTGACGAAGAGTCTGATTCGTCCAGAGCAGGCCACTCCGCCCACTTGGTGGATGTGGAAGTGAAAACCACCAAGCTGGAAATACCCCACGTGGGCGGAGCTGCCTTTCACCGATCAGGATGAGGAGGGGGAGCCCCCCCCAGGCAGGTAGCAAGGCCAGCACGATCCCATTGGCTGCCCAGGGCCCTCATCACTTGTTTCTGGGCAGACCTTTGGATTCGCAAGGCTTTTTGAATGTTGTGGCAAAAACAGACCAATGTTCCTTAGACAGGAAGTCACTTTGAAGCAGAAAATATCTTTGTCTCATCCACGGATGAGTGGGTACAGAACGGGGGCTGAGCACCCCATGTGAGCTTCGGTGAGCCCTCTTCTCTGGCCCCAGAGAGAAATGGGGGCGCTCAGTGTCCCCTCCGTGGCCCTCTAATTCAAGCACGTTTAAAGCCTCAGAGTCCTTGGCCCTGAGACTTCCACGGCTTCCTCAGCCCTTCAGTGGGACAGGTTCTGTGCTTGCGTCTTGTCACCCGTACTGTGACCCTCTGGGGAGTGTGTGTCACCCTCATGTGCAGGCGGGGAGCCCGAGGCTTCGGGAGGCTGTGTCCTTGCCGGGGAATTGAACACCCAGGAAGCAGGGGTGCCCATGTTGTCCGACACTCTTCTCCTCTGTCCAGGTCGTGCGGCTCAGATGCAGAGGAGCGGGGGCCTCCGTGTGGAGGGAAGAGGGAAAGGGTGCCCTGGGGAGGCAGACACCTGTGTTGGTGAAGTGCTGCAGCTTGAGGACTGTGACACAGTAAGGAAAAAATGGGATCTCTGCCCCGAGGGCCCCTGGGATCTATGAGGTGATGGATATTCAGTGCTAACACGACCGGCAGCCTGAAGCCCCCAGATACCTTCAGGGTGGGGGCTGCTGCCAGAGGAACCAACCACGTGATGAGACAATTGGGGCTTTCAGACCCCGGGCCCCTCATCTCATCCTGACCCCCAGGAAGGAGGAAGGTAGATGGAGACGCCAACTGGTTACACCTACATCACAGAACCTCCATGGAACCCCAAAGCACAGGACTTGGCAAGCTCCTAGGCCCGTGTGTCAGGAGGGTGGCATCCCAGCCTCACAGGGACACAAGCACCTACACTCCAGCTCCTTCCCCAAGTCCCGCTCGTCCACGTCCTTCATCATCGGCCAGTGATGTTGAGAACACATTTGCTCCCCTGCCTGAGAGGAGCCTGGGGCCTTCGTCCCCAGTCCAGCCTGCCTTCCCCCCATCCACCATGCTGGAAGCCAGGCCTGTGCCCCACACTGGAGGAAGCTGCTCTGTGACAGACCCAGCAGGGAGAGGCTTGGAGGTTCTGACCACAGGAGCCCCTCAGTGGGTCAGCCCGGCTCACCGTCACAGCTTCCCCTGGGGTTTAGATGGTCCAGGTTCATGGGACTTTTCTGTGAAAGGGGACTGCAGGAGACAGGAGCACCCTGGAGGCACAGAGCCGCCCCGAGGGAGGGACAGGTGGCCACAGGGTGCTGGGAAGGCGTCCATGCTGGAGGCCAACAGCCCTGGAGACGGAAGCTGGGGCTGGACATTCAGCGTCAGGGCATGGAGGACGCAGCGTTCCCCTCTTCAAATCTCCCAAAAGGTGGAGCACAAAGAGAAAAATCAGAGAGAAAAGATAAGAGAATTAAAAACCAGTCCTGGAGGCCTAACCGCCAACTACCAGAGTTCCAGAAATAGAGAACAGAGAGAAAGCAGGGAAAGAATCCGCCGGTGAAATCATTCAGCCCAGTTCCCAGAACTCAAGGACGGAGATGTCCAGGAAGGACCTGGTGAGCGCCAAGGTCAGGGTGTGATCACAATTTCACAGCCAGGCACGTCGCTGAATAATTTTGGAAAAATAGGGAGTCTGGAAATTTCCAAAAGGAAACATAAATTAAAGGATTGGGAATCAGAATGACTTTAGACTGTGTGATAGGAACCCTGAAGCCAGAGTTCATGGAGCAATGCTTTCCAAATCCTGTGGGAAAATGATTTTCACCCTAGACTCTAATGAACCAAATTACCAAATGGGTATGAAAGCATCATTAAGAAGTTTTCAGGGCAGGGCACTTGGGACGCCCACACCGCATGTTGGAATGCCTGGATTCAAGCCCCAGCTCCACTTCCATTCCGGCCTCCTGCTGGTGTACACCCTGGGAGGCAGCTGGTGACAGCTCACATGCCGGAGTCCCTGCCACCCACATGAGAGTTCCCAGTTGAGTTCTGGGCTCCTGGTGAGACCAACTTCCTATAATGTAAAGAAAGGTAAGGCCCTGGCTCTCTGACTCCCTCAGTCCAAGGTGTCCTTGCCTGTCTTCCATCAAAAAGAATTCAGGGGGCCGGGGCCATGGCTCAACAGGCTAATCCTCCGCCTAGCAGCGCCAGCACACCGGGTTCTAGTCCCGGTCAGGGCACCGGATTCTGTCCCGGTTGCCCCTCTTCCAGTCCAGCTCTCTGCTGTGGCCCGGGAGTGCAGTGGAGGATGGCCCAAGTGCTTGGGCCCTGCACCCCATGGGAGACCAGAAGGAAGCACCTGGCTCCTGGCTTCTGATTGGCGCAGTGCACCAGCTGCAGCGGCCATTGGAGGGTGAACCAACGGCAAAGGAAGACCTTTTTCTCTGTCTCTCTCTCTCACTGTCCACTCTGCCTGTCAAAAAAAAAAAAAAAAAAAAAAAAAAAAACTCAGTGAATTGAGGGAATGGTACCGCTGGCCCCACGAGACTCGAATCGCTGAGCTCAGGAAGTCACCTGCTTCTCCGATAGATGAAACCTTGATGGTCAGAATGTGCAGAGGGGTTTGCTCAGGGAACTTCCAGGTCCAGACGAGGAAGTTCCCGGCCTGCGGCAGAACGTAATTGCCACCATCACACAGCCCCCAGACCAATGGGAGCCCACCTGGCCACCATAAATTAAAGAGCACAGCATCACTGACCAATCAAAGGATGGTTACGAGCACCACTGACCACCCAGGAACCTGTTCATGAGCTGAACACACACTTCGCAGCCCCACTTTTTTTTTTTTTTTTTTTTTTTTGACAGGCAGAGTGGACAGTGAGAGAGAGAGACAGAGAGAAAGGTCTTCCTTTGCCGTTGGTTCACCCTCCAATGGCCGCCGCAGCCGGCGTGCTGTGGCCGGCACACTGCGCTGATCTGAAGGCAGGAGCCAGGTGCTTCTCCTGGTCTCCCATGGGGTGCAGGGCCCAAGCACTTGGGCCATCCTCCACTGCCTTCCTGGGCCATAGCAGAGAGCTGGCCTGGAAGAGGGGCAACCGGGACAGAATCCGGCGCCCCAACCGGGACTAGAACCCGGTGTGCCGTCGCCGCATTCGGAGGATTAGCCTATTGAGCCACGGCACTGGCCGCAGCCCCACTTTCAATCGAGAAGAACCTTTACCCCGAACTCCTTGGGGAGCCCAGGAATTAAGCGGTAGCTGGCTGGTTCCTTGCTCTGCGCCATGAAGTAAACACCTACTCTCTTCCAGCACGCTGAGGTCAGTGATTGGCTTTCTGTGCACCAGGTAAGCGGACCCAGGTTTGGGGGTTCCAGCTAGTTTGGGGGTTGTTTGGCAGCACCAGCTTGGACCTGGCCATGGCAAGTATTTGGGGAGTAAAGCAGCAGATGGAAACACTTTCTCTCTCTCTCTGCCTTTGAAATAAAGTACAATTTTTTCTTTTTTTTTTTTTTTTTTTTTTTGACAGGCAGAGTTAGACAGTGAGAGAGAGAGACAGGGAGAAAGGTCTTCCTTCCATTGGTTCACCCCCCAAATGGCTGCTATGGCCAGCGCGCTGCGCCAATCAGAAGCCAGGAGCCAGGTGCTTCCTTCTGGTCTCCCATGCAGATGCAGGGCCCAAGGACCTGGGCCATCCTCCACTGCCTTCCCGGGCCACAGCAGAGAGCTGGACTGGAAGAAGAGCAACTGGGACAGAACTGGCGCCCCAACCAGGACTAGAACCCGGGGTACTGGTGCCGCAGGTGGAGGATTAGCCGAGTAGCCGCGGAACCGGCCCTAGTACAATTTTTTATAAAGGATGTTTCCATCACCCAGTATTACAAGAAAAGTTGCTTCCCTAATGCTCTTCCTGTGAGCTTCAACAGGGTACATGTCATCAAAAAAGGGGTTCACTGAGAAAAACGGAAGACACAGGCTGCAGGAAAGTGAAATGCAACCCGAGATGGGGAAGCAGGCCCTGCCAGGGGAGAGGCCCACCTCTGACAGACGCTTCTTCAACAACCTGGACAAACGCTCTGAGTGCACCTGCGGGCCACACAGATGGCTGGGCCGGTGTGGGCTTGACCTACGATCACGTCACAGAAGATCCAGCAAATGAAAAGCCAAGGCCACAGTGTCCTGGGGAAACCGAGGTTTTTGCGGGAAATGAGTCGTCAGCATGGTGTCCGAGGTGGTGCGGCTCTGCAGAGCACTCACAGCGTCCGCTGGATGCTAACCCACTGCTGGGGCTGGGCTGCAGGAGGAAGCTGTTCACATACAGGTGTGCGGGAGGACGAGGAGGGAGAGGGATGTGGAAGGGGAGCAGAGGGAGGGTGCTAGAGAGCAGAAACTAGGCCGCGGCGATACCGGAGGGGCATCCGGAGATGCCAACAGGTGAATCCCAAGAGAGGCAGCTGAGAAGTTTGGAAGTGATGGGAAAAGGAGGGTGAGCACGGCACGCCTTGTAGAAGTATTTGATCTTTAAACTGTGGGAATTCATAACTTTGATACAAAGCAAAGCCAAATTTAAAATAAAGAAAAAAATACATCAAAGTCAACAGATTCTCAGGCAACTGCGATAAAGCGGCGGTGCAGAGCCTTTTCCCCTGTGCAGCAACTTTAGGACAAGGTCAACCCCCAGGTCACCACGTCCTTGCCCACGGGAGACTGGAGGCTGAGTCCCAACTCTGAGCTGCCCAGAGCGGTGACGACAGCTCCCCCAGCTTTCCTCATGGGAAGAGGGCCCATTTCCCCCCGAGGGCACCCAGGGCCCACCGCCCAGCGGAGGAGCCCTATCCCACAAACCCTGCCTGTATAAACAGGGTAACAGAGTGACAGGAAGCAGGGGGCCGGGATGCCACTCCCTTATGGGGATAGGGGGTGAGGTGGGAGCCAGCTCGCCCATTGTGCTCTCAGAGACAGTCTGACTCAGAGAGGGCCCCGCTTTGACCCAGGGTCACTCAGTAAGGTCCCCAGGCCTGGGACTGAGCCCTGCAGGGTGGTGGGAATGTTAAGAGAGCTGGAGAGAGGCTGCCTGGAGTCACACAGCCTCCTCCACAGTGGCTGGCTTCAGGACCAGGGAAGGGACGATACAGGTGAGTCTGGGACACCTTTTGTCCTCCCCCCAACCAAAGCCAGGAAACGCTCAAAGACGCCAAGCTTCACCGGAAGGACCCTGGGAGGCACCTGGCAGGGAGCTGCGGGGCAACGCCAGCCGCCATGGGAACAGCTTCCTCCTGCAGCCCGGTCCCAGCAATGAGGAGTGCAAGCTTCTGCGAAGGAGAAGGCAGCACAGCCGGTTAAGCTGCCGCTGGGAGCCCAGCATCCCAGCCGGGAGTGCTAGTTCAAGTCTGCTCCAGCTCCCTGCTGACGCACCCGTGGCACCTGTGAAGGCAGAAGATGGCTTAGGTATTTGGGCCCTGCCCCCACCCAAGGGGGAAACCAGGATGGAGTTCCTGGCTCCTGGCTTTGGCCTGGCCAAGACCTGGCTATTGCAGCCATTTGGGGAGTGAACCAGTAGATGGAAGATCTCCCTCGCTCTCTCTCTTATTCTACCTTTCAAAAAAATAGATACATTTATTTTAGAAAAAAGATATAAAGGGTTTCTTAGAAACTGGGAAATGCTGAATACGAAGTGGCTATCAGGTGTTATTTGAGGATTGCTATTTTCTTAGGTATGGTAATGGGTTTTAGTCTAGCAGGAGAATTTTTAAAAATTTATTTATTTATTTGAGAGGCAGAGAGAGAAAGAGAAGGAGCGCCCATCCAGTGATTCACTCATTAAGCAAGGATTCACTTTTTTTTTTTTTTTTTAAATGTTTGCCTATTCATTTACTTATCTGAAAGGCATAGTGACAGAGAGGGGAAATACTGAGAGAGATCTTCCAGCCACTGGTTCATTCCCCAAATACTCAAAACAGCCAGGCTGGGCCAGGCTGAAACCAGGAGCCAGGCACTCCATCTGGGTCTCCCACAGAGATGGCAGCGACTTGAGCACCTGGGCCATTACACTGCAGGGAGCTGGAATCAAGCACAGCCAGGACCCAAACCCAGGTGCTCTGATATTGGATGTGGTGTCCTAAGCGGTGGCTTAACCTGCTGTCCCACAGCAAGTATTAAACTGTGCCAGGCACTGATCTGGACCAGGAGCTGGGACACACAGGCACACGGACTCCCCTGGCCAGGGCTGAGCCCTGGTCTATCCAGGACCCAGCTGTTAGCTGGAGACCAGGCCACCAAGGGCCGTGTGGCTGGAGGCAGGGAGGCCCATGAGGCCATGGTGAGCAGTCAGGCCGCAGAGGCACGGCTGCTGGGGCTGTCTCAGGCAGTGCGGAGGAAATCAGGGGGACAAATGCACCCAACTCCCTCATCCACGGAGAGGGGAGGGATGAGACCCTGCTGAGCCATCACGTTTCAGTGACAAAATGAAGATGCTGGCATTCATGAAACAGGAAGTGTTTGTCACATATGAGGAACAGAAAGCCGCAGTGCATCTGAGCACTGAGTGAGGGGAGATGGGAGGGGGTTTGGGATGTTGTTGAGACAAGCCAGGGCCACAGCACTCGGAGATCCCCCCTGCACCCTGACGCCAGCAGAGGCTGGGGCTCAGCCCTCGCTGGGGCTCTCCAAGTGCCTCTGTGTTCCGGCTCCTGGTCCAGACAAGTCATATCTTGGGGACTGCTCCAGGGACAATGCGCATGGAGCAGAGGGCACTGGGCAGGCGTACCGGGCTGGCCCACGAGTGACACACAGATCTTAGGGTGTCAGAAATCAGGCCAGGAGCCTGATTAGGAGGTGAAGTTGTTTAGAGATGGTGGTGACTTGGGGCACCAGGGGGACGGTGAGAAGGGGAAGGATTTGATCACTGCTTCCTAGGTGGGAATGCCAGGGCTTGCTGGGAAGGATGGGGCAGCAGAGACCCCACTCCCTACTTTCTACAGCAGCTGCCCCTCCACAGGGCAGGGCAAACCAGCCCCCCGCCACCTCCCCTTGCCCTGGTCCCCAGGACTCAGCCCACTCCACCTCCTAGCCTGGCTGCTCTCTCCCTGCCTGCTGCCCCCCCACCACACACTCCCATGGGTTCTGGGGAAGGGGAACTTCTCAGTCCCACCAAGGCCTCCCCACTCTGGACTCTCATCGCTCCTGGGGGCCTCCCGTTCTTCACAAAGATTTCTTTCGTTATTTATTTGAAAGGGTCACACAGGGAGAGCCCTTCCATTCACTGGTTCACTTCCCAGATGGCCACCATGGCCAGGCCCAAACCAGGAACTCCATTGAGGTCTCTGTTGGGGGGCGGGAGCCTTCCCAGGTGCATTCGCGGGGAGCTGGATTGAAAGTAGCTTCACCCTCTGTGCTACAGCACCAGCCCTGTGGATTCTCCTTTTCTTTTCACAGCAGCACTGGAGTCTCAAGGGAATTAAGGTTGCTGCACAAGCACTAGCTAAGTCCTAGGAAGCAGCAAACTCGGGATTTGAACCCCAGCCTGAGCTGTCCACAGAGCCCATTTTCTTAACCGCCTGCCCTGCTGCCTCCCACAGCTGCCTTACACACTTGACCAGGCTGAGCAGAGGCCAGGCCTCCTGCAGCCCCTCTTCCCAAGGGGATGGATTAGAAAACAGATGGGAGGGGCTGGCGCTGCGGTGCAGCAGGCTTAGCCTGTGGTGTGTGACACCAGCATCCCATATGAGTGCTGGTTCGAGTCCCAGCTGCTCCACTTCTGATTGCACTTCCTGCCGACATGCATGGGAAAGCAACAGAAGATGGCCCAAGTGTTTGGGTCCTGGACACCCAGGTGAGAGACCCAGATGGAGTTCCTGCCTCCTGGCTATGGCCTAGCCCTGACCTGGCAGTTGCAGCCGTTGGGGGAGTGAATCAGCAGATGGAAGTTCTCTCTCTCTCTCCCCCTCTCTCTCTCTGCCTTTCAAATAAATAAATAAATCTTAAAAAGAAAAAAAAAAAAAAAAACAGGATTTCTCCCATGGTATGCGCTGGTCCATGGTGACCATTTCTACCTGGATTACTCTCCAGAAAAGCTTGGTACCAGTCTACCAGACTTCTGTGCTGCCCCGGAACAATGCCTTTTGAACCTCTCCTCACATCCCTGATGTCTGCTTGCATGCCTCTAGAGACAGAAAGCTCACTACCTCCAAGAACAACACATTCTGGGCAGTCTGCAGCACAGACTCTGATGCACGTTACTCTGGTTGATTCTGAACTTGGGCCTCAGCTTTCTCATCTGTGACATGGTAATAGTCGCAGTAACTGCCCCCTAGTGTGACTATGAGAATTAAACAAGATGCTACATTTGAGTTTCTCTGTGAGTGTTTAGCTATGCTGGCCAGCATGGAAGCCACTAGACACACATGCTATTTGGGCCTTCGAATGTTGCTAGTCCCCATCAAGAGGTGCTATAAGTGGAAATGCACCATGGATTCCACATTTAGCACACACACACACAAAAGTAAAACACTTTCATAGTTAATTTTTAACATTTATTTGAAAGGCAGAGAGACAAAAGATTTCCCATCTGCTGCTTCACTCCCCAGATTTCTACAGCAGCTAAGCCTGGGCCAGGCTAAAGCCAGGAGCCCAGATCCCAGCCCGGGTCTCCCACACAGGTGGCAGGGACCCAACTACTTGGGCCTTCACCTGCTGCTTCCCAAGGTGTACAGCAGCAGGAAGCTGGATCAGAAGCAGAGGCAGGACCCAATCCCAGGCAGCCCAGGTCCTTTCAGTATGGAATAGGAGCATCCCAAGCGGTGGCTTCATCCACTGCACCACACCATCTGCCCTGATACTTTTATGTTGATCATACGTGGAAGTGAAAATATTTTGGGGGCCAGCCTTGTGGCATAAGAGGTTAAACTGCTGATTGTGATGTCTGCAGTAAGTCCTAACTGCTCTGCTTCTGGTCCAGCTCCTGCTAATCTGTCTAGAAATACAGCAGAGGATGGGCCAAGTACGTGGGCCCCTGCCACCCACGTGGGAGACTTGGATACAGTTCCTGGCTCCTGGTTTGGGCCTGGCCCAGCCCTGACTGTTGTGGACATTTAGGGAGTGAAGCAGCAAATGGAAGATCTAACTGTCCATATCCCTGTCACTTTACCTTTAAAATAAATAAGTTTTTTAAAAAATTTTTGGATATATTAGGTTAAATTATTAAAATTACTATCACTTTTTTGTACTTTATATAGCTACTAGAAATTTAAAATCACACATGTGACTCATTTTCTTTGGCTGCATTTATTTCTCTGGTGCTAATTCTAGTGGGATTGTTATTGTTTTTTAGTAGGGGAGAAGACAGAGTTGAATTCTCTTGGCTGGATCTGGTTCTCACATACAGCATCTGAGCTGCAAGGGCTCTTGGGAAGTCAGAGTTCCAAATTCTTCTTGTAATGATGAGAAAACTGATCTCATAAGAAATGGGATATGCTAAGGGCCACAGAACTAGGGGTAACAGACCCCAGATGGGAAGGCAGGCACCCACGCAGCAAACCCTTCCCATCGGAACAATGCTGCCACCTGGTGGTCAGCATGTGACTGTGCAAGCTCCACAGCTTCTGGGCTCCCTGCAGCCCCAGGACTCTGCCCAGCCCTTAGCAGAGCCCCCAGGACAGTGTCCTACTCCACAGAGCCTCACCTGCACACAATCGGTGGCTACAGACAGGTGTAGGTCTGCATGCGGGCTTTGCTCTTTCTAGCTGAATGTCCTGGATCAGACTCTGTTTTCCTAGGTGTGCAGTGTGGGTAAGGGCAGAAATGGCAGTACTCAGTGCAGTGACTGAGGCCAAGTCCTATCTGGAGGCACCAGGTACTTAGAGAGCCCCAGGTGCTGGGATACGGCCATGGCTCCAGTCCAGCGACTCTCCACGGGTGGTCTCTGGACCATCAGCATTAGTGCTACTTGGAACTTGAGAGCAATGCAAGCCTTCAGGCCTCCACCCCAGATCTTCTGAAGCAGAAACTGTGTGCAGGGCCCAGCAATGTGAACCTGATGCACACGCATGCCTGAGGTCCGTGGGGCTTGGAGACCCAGACACACGTACCAGGTGGGGTTAGGTGAGATTCCTAAGGCAGAATAAACCCTAGCCAGAGGACAGGGGTGCCAACTGACCCGCGGTGGTCATGGAAGGCCTGAGATCCAGTGGAGACCCAAAGTGAGTGACTAAGGCAGAGGGGCTTGCCTTCTCCCGGGCAAGACACTCCCTGTGAACAGACACCTCACCAGCCACTGTGAGCCACACTTAGCCGTGCGCAGACCGGCAACTGCAGTCGTCATTCTGGTCACTCACACATCCAGCTCAGCACTGAGACTGCAGGACCTGGGGGTATGGCCCGGTGGGTTAAACCACTGCTTGGAAGACAGGCATCCCATATCAGAGCAGTCGGCTTCCCATCCAGCTCCCTGCTCATGCGCCTGGGAAAACAGCAGATGGCTCAAGTGCTTGGGACGCTGCTACCCACATGGGTGACCCGGATGGAGTTCCTGGCTCCTGGCTTTGGTCTGGCCCGGTCCCAACAGTTGCAGCCATTTGACAGAAGATCTGTCACTCTAACTCTTCAATCAGTGAAAATGTCAACTATTTAAAAAATATTTTTAAATATACAGACTCCTGCCACATTGAGTGATCCTGACATAATTTGCCTGTGGAGGCCTGGCCTACCCTTGTGCTCCTCCCTCTACACAGCTCTTTGGAAAAATCTTCATTGCCCCTCCATGACTGCTGCCCAGCCAACCTCTACCACGCAGCACGACTGGTGCCTCTTTCCCAAGAGAGAACCTCACCTACCTGACACGCCTAAGGCCACCTTGGGGGGCCGAATGGGCCCCTGCAGCCACAGCGTGGGGAAGCTTTCCTGCTCCGGCATCAGGAGTTCACAACGGCCTTGGCAGCTCCCCCTCCCTCTCTGGGATGTCCATCATCCAGCCTCTTCGCAGGCAAATGAAGCTAATGGGAAGCCAGAAGAGCCAGCGAGGCGAGCGCTCTGCTTCGGGCAGAGGGGAGGAAGCCACCCAGGAATGCACTGCACTGCGGGCCTCTGCCATTCCCGCACACTCAGCGGCTCCGATGTGCACTGAAGCCATCCACGACTTCATGTCAACCATCACAGATGTTTCCCCTTCTGAGAATTGTCTTTGGGCCAAGTATGTCTGCTTATTATTGCTGGGTTTTGCCTGGTTTTTCGTTCCACTGTTTCTTTAAGCATTTCACATGCAGTTATGCCGTACTCTGACCTGAAGCCTTGGGCACACTGGATCTGATGACTCTCTCTGCTGTCACTGGGGAGGCGCGTGTGTGTGTGTACGGGCGTGCCCCATGAGGGCACCTCATCTGTGGGATACCCAAAGGCCTCAGGTATTTGTGATTTTCTCCAGAGGACCTGCTTTTGCTTCCGCCGAGAACTCAGGGATAGTCCTACCTGGGTCCGCAGTAGCCCACAAGTCTGCAAACATCTGACTTCATGTGTCAAGTTCAGCTCCTTCACCCTGGGGTAGGAGATGGGGTCGCGGAGTGTAGGCTCAGCTGCTGGCCACTGACCCCCGAGTTCCTTCTCAGGGCCACCCTCTTTCTTGGCCTGCAGCTTACTTACTTCCTCTTTGTTTTCGTTCCCCTTCCTTCAAAGCCCTTGGAGCTTTCTTTCCTTGTTTGGAGCCCTGGAATGCGTGTTTGGATTTATCCAGGACCTTCAAACTGTCTAGCTGGACAGACTGCAGACGTGCAGCCCTTTCATCCAACGGTGCATCAGTCTTTTTTTTTTTTTAAGGGAAAGGGTTTATTGGGGAAAACCCAGCAGACGGGAGGGAAGGGGCGAAGAGGGAAAAGGAGAGTGAGAGAGAAAGAGGAGAGAGGAGAGAGGGCAGTGAGAGAGGAGAGGAGGAGGCTAGAGAGGGCCACGTGTTCAGGAACAGGTCCTTTTAAAACTTTGCCGGATGGCCGGCGCCACAGCTCACTTGGCTAATCCAAGCACACCGGCCATAGCAGCCATTTGGGGGATGAACCAACAGAAGGAAGACTTTTCTCTCTATCTCTCTCTAACTCTGCCTGTCAAAAAAAAAAAAAAATTCAAAAACAAAAAAACTTTGCTGGAGGGTGGACAGAGAAGCGAATCCCATTAGGATGGGGGTGGAGCTTGACACCGGTGGTTGGGCCATGTGGCTACCTGGCTTTCAGCACTGGGGATTAGGGCCTAGGATGTAAATCAGGGTGTAGATGGTACCACAGATAAAATGGTGCATCAGTCGTGTGTGTGTGTGTGTCTTTGTGCATCAGTCTATTGAGCCCCCACTTTGCAGCCTGGGTAGGTACTGGGCAACAGGCCCTGAACAAGACATAGTGTTCCCCAGAGCATACAATCAGTGGGGGAGCCAGGTCCTCTCAAGAGAGGGTGCCCAATGGCGCCACGCAGGAATGGAGGTGCCACGGGAATTCTGCGGAGGGGGACCCTGAGGAGCACCCAGGAAGACAACTGTGCGACAGTACTGAACTCATCCAAGCACAGGAGCAGAGGACAGTGAGGCTGGGAGGGGGACAGCAGATGCTAAATGAGCCAAGCTGGGAGTGACGGAAGCACAGGCAGGTGGAAGGTGACAGGTATGCAGGGAGTGACACAACTGGCATTACACCACACAGTTGCTGTGTGGTCGAGGGACACACAGGGTCAGAAGAAAAGACAGGCCGGCACCGTGGCTCAACAGGCTAATCCCCCGCCTTGCGGCGCTGGCACACCAGGTTCTAGTCCCGGTCAGGGCGCCGGATTCTATCCCGGTTGCCCCTCTTCCAGGCCAGCTCTCTGCTATGGCCTGGGAGTGCAGTGGAGGATGGCCCAAGTGCTTGGGCCCTGCACCCTCATGGGAGACCAGGAGAAGCACCTGGCTCCTGATCAGCGCAATGCACCGGCCGCAGCGGCCATTGGAGGGTGAACCAACGGCAAAGGAAGACCTTTCTCTCTCTCTCTCTCACTATCCACTCTGCCTGTCAAAAAAAAAAAAGAAGAAGAAGAAGACAAGAGACCTGTCTGGAAGCAGACTGTGGCAGGAACTCAGCTGAGAGGCACCCAGGAAAGGCGCGGTGCAGAGAAGTGGGGACCACCTCTAGGGACCTAGTTGGGGTAGTGGTTCCAGCCACCAGTTTCAGATGCACCTGCCGAGGCTGAGTCCTGCCCTGCTCACCTCGGCAGTCTGAAGGCTGCCAAGCTGCAAGCTCAGCAGAATAAGCTGGCTCTCCTCGGGGTGGAGGGATCTGAAAGGAACTGCTTTCAAAAACCTGGCCCGTGGCGGTCCTGGTTACCAGGCAACAGCAAGACAAGATTCGAAGTCCCAGCTGTCCTCTATGCTGCTCGGCACAGAACAGCAGTGGCTTCTCAGTGCCAGGTGCTGGGCTAAAAACCTCCATGGGTGAAGCCCCAGGAGGCAGCCGGCCTCACAGGAGCGTGCACTCCACAGCTGAGGCCGCGTGCCCGAGGTGGCAGTGTAAGCTGTGGAACTCGCATTCTCATCGCCCTCAAAGGGGCTGAGTACCACATCCTGCCTTTGGACCCAGGTGAGAACACCCCTCTTTTTTTTCACCCACAGAGTAACTCTGGACTTAACAAAAAGCTGTACACATTGTATCTCTTGTAAACTACTGTGACAGTTGTCAGGTCAGCAGACTTAGTACACCTTCTTCACTTCCTTTGGTTCTTGTAAGTTTCTTTAAAAAAATATTTGAAAGGCAGAGTTACAGAGAGGGAGACAGATCTTCCATTTTTCCAAACGGCTGCCAAATGCTACGACTAGGTCAGGTCAAAGCCAGGAGCTCTTCCATGTCTCTCACTTGGGCCATCGTCTACTGCTTTCCCAAGTGCTTTAGCAGGGAGCTGGACTGAAGTGGGGCACCCGGCACTAGAACTGGAGCCCACATGAGTTGCTGGCATCGCAGGCTGCAGCTTAACCTGCTAAGCAACCATGCCAGCCCCACCCCCTTTTTACATGCCAACCCTGGCTTCTGACACTTTAGGGGAGTACTGGCATTTTGTGCTGAAGGTGTGCCCACCAGAGGTGGGGCGCTCCTGTTACCAACAACCAGGCGAGAGCATACAACCTTCGCTTGGTTAAGCCAGTGTGTACCAGGTTTCCCTACAGTAAGACACTGTCCACTTTTCCTCTCCACGTTCTACTTTTGGAAAGCGAGTCACTGCCCAGCCCACACTCCTAGTTCCCTAACACATTTGGGACGTTCCTTCCTGAGCATTACCTGCACCTTCCTCCTAGCTTGTTAACCACCATTTTGTCAGGATGGACTCTCATCAACACTCAGGAAGGCAGCAGTGGCCCCTAAACGAACCAAACACAAGACCACAGAGCAGCAGATTACGTTCACATAGAAATGTCCAGAATAGCGGAGTACTACCGGGGGTTGGGGTGACTGCCCCATTGAACTGTCCACTGTCCACGCACTGTGTGCCCCGTAGGCAGGTATCTGCTCATTTTGTTGGCCATATGAAGGAGCTAACAGCAGCACCCTCTTCTCCAGTTTTTAAGCAGGACCCAGAGCACCTGCCTTCATCACAGCGCCGCTCTGGGCTCAGGCCCTTCCCATGCGCTCATACCATCATCAGAGCTGCCCTCCTGCCATCCCTCCGCCTTAGAACTTTAGCTCCTAGCCTCAGCGCCTTCTCCTCCCCACCTCCTAACCACAGCAGTCACAGGGCACCATGGCAATCCTCTGCAGGAACACTCAGTACCATCTGGTGCTGAGTCCTTGGAGTTGGCTCCAAGCTTCCGGAAGGCAAGAACTTTATTTTTTATTGCAATGAAAATAGGACTTGGTGTGTATTTGTGGGGCGACTGAATCTTTAGGTACTTTATGTACTGACGGGGAACAAGCGCCAAGATCTGCCAAGTGAAAAGAAGCAAACGCAGCAGGGCAAGCTACAATTGTGCACAGAAGGTGTGGGGGGAGCACAGCCACCCACACGTGTGTATATTTGGCACCGGTCTGGAAGGCTCCTCTTCTGCTCGGGCCACACTTCATCAACAGCTCCCACTCTGCTCGGGCTCTTTAAGAATCAGCCCGTTTTTAGAACCAACATCACCACTTTCAAAACAAGGTCTCCAAGGCCTTGGTCCGGTCCGGATGACCGAGGTGAGGTAATGCCTCGGCAGCACCGGCACCTCCTCAGGCAGCCCGTTCACAGGACCAGGCGGCCTCCGTCCCCATCAGGGGCTGGCCCAGTCCCTCTTCTCGGCGCTCTAAAGCAATGCACACTGACTGCTGCTTTACAGGCACCTGGGGCCCGGTCAACCCAGACAGGAGGAAGCAATCAAAAACCCCTGGGTGGCTGCTACATGAAGAACACAGACTACAGGACGGCTGACACGATGACAATTTATTAACAGAAAACAATCTGGGGAGTCCTGTTTACAGGCGGCGACCACGGCGACCCCCCTTCCTGCGGGTGCTGTCGGAGGGGATGGGGGTGACATCCTCTGTGGGAACGAAAAGAAGCCATCAGTGCCTGGAGCTAGAGGGGGATGAGCCCAGGCCTCTCCAGGCCAGCGGTCTGCACAAAGAGCACTGAATCCTGCCTTGTTTGGTACAAGAACCCCAGTCCAGCACAGATGAAGGGGAAGCGGCCTCATCTGTGACTCCCTCCATTTTCTGATTTGCTCCCCACTTTCTAGAAGGTGAAACAGGCTCTGAGACGGTGTGTACGGTCAGAAGACCCGTCCAGGTCTCTGCCTTCCAGCCCGCTCACTCTCCTGAAGACAGACCTTCTCTTCAGCAGATAAAAGGAGCTTGGAAGTCAGGACTTTAGGATGAGGGGTCAGTACACACTGCTGCCACCTACACAGAACAGGGCTGGGAGCTACACGGGGCCAGGCGACCACAGACTGAGGGTGTCAGTGGCAGCTACTACCTGTCCCCTGCCACTTCTGGCCGCTACAGCTAGCATGCTGCATTAGTTGCAGGCAGAGAGCAGGGATACAGAAGTCCCGCAATGCAAGAGACGGCCACACAAATGGCAACAGCAAGGCCCGGGACACGCTGGGAAGGATTCCTTTCCCCTTCCAACCTCAGCACCAAGCAGTGTGCGGTAGACTCAGGAATGAAATGAGCTGCCCCAAAGCAGAAGCGCAGGGCACAGAGCCCAAGAGAGACCAATCTCACTGCTAACAGCAGACCAGGCCCTGCACCCACCAGGCCCATCACATGCTTTTGGGGTTCAAAGTTTCAAAACAAATCCAAGCATTAACTAAAGCAGGGCACTTACCAATTCGTCCGATTTTCATACCCGAGCGGGCAAGGGCTCTGAGAGCCGACTGGGCCCCAGGTCCAGGGGTCTTTGTCCTAGGAAATGAAGGTTTAAGTTTAAAAGTCTTGGTCAAGTCATGGGGCGTTCTCTTGCCTAAGATTCCACAAACATCTGGGTCAGGGATCCACGGTCAATACTAAAGGTTTAGTGGGCCACTAACAGTTTCTGTTGCACATTTCACGCCACCCTCTCCCTCACTCATGACCAAGTTTACTATCACCAAGCGCTTTCCCCTGCAGTATTCTTGCTGGAAGTCTCCCATTTCCTGGTTTATCATTTAAGCTTAAGGTCTATGTCATCACCAAAATTTGCCACAATTGGAAAACCACACACCTGTTCTACTGTGGTGTTTAAAACTGGGACGCCCCCCACCCGCCTAGGTGCCACACACAGGCAGTGAGTACTTGGTATGCAGCGTGTACCCATAAACACAGGAGTTGCTTGGGGGTAGGAGAGTGTGCTAATTAAACACACTTGTGTTGACGGTCACAACTGAAAAGACCAAGGCCCACATCGCCCCTCTGGATGCCCTGGTGCTGAAGCCTGGCCCCAGCCTTGCGACCTACCTGTTTCCTCCTGTGGCCCGGAGCTTGATGTGGAGGGCGGTGATGCCCAGCTCCTTGCACCTCTGAGCTACATCCTGGGCGGCCAACATGGCGGCGTATGGCGAGGACTCGTCTCGGTCGGCCTTCACCTTCATGCCGCCAGTCACTCGGCAGATAGTTTCCCTGCACACAAATGCACAGTTACTTCTTCTCATCCGAGGAGAACTCACCGAGTGCTTATGCTGTCCAAACAAGCAAAGAGCACCACAGCTCAAGTGGGGCAGACGATGACAGCCAATGCGAGCACGAATCCCGACCCGACAAGACTGTGCAAGGCTCTGCTTTCATGGGTCTCACAGCCTAGCGGGGCTGGAAGACTCAAGACAGCCAAACTGTTATTAACACCATATTTTTATTTATTTCTGCACTTAACCATCAAAATTACCCCATGAGTTAGTCACCAGTATTCGCTTTATGAATGAGGAAATGAAATCAGCATGAGTGATAAGTCACAAAACCTTGCTAATGGCCATGTGAACCTGTACCCAGGGCGGGCTTCCAGTATTCAAGGACTACCTGAAAAATGAGAAAGTTCCAAGAAACAGGGGGCTTAGCACCCTCCTCCTGTAACTCCAGCCGGTACTCACTTGCCAGAAAGATCAGTGACGTGGACGAAGGTGTCATTGAAGGACGCGAAGATGTGGCAGACACCAAAGACATTCTCCCCCTCAGCCACCTGCGGCCCAAGGCTGATGACCTGTTCCTCCTTCTTTTCCTTCCCCTTGCGAGGTGCCATTGCTGAACAGGAAGACAACTTCAGGATTAATAAGACAAAAGCTACCAGAAACCCCTTTCCCTGGCTGTCAAAGGAAACTCCAAGTTTGCTCCTGGGTCTCCGTTTCCCCTCCACCCAAGGCTGGGCTCTACTCTCATCTCTGCCTCACTAAACCCCAATTCTCCCTGTACTTAGGGGATGTCACCTGATGGCTAAAAAGCCCAGCACAGCAGCCCAAGAGCATCTGTAAAATCCTCAGCCAGGGGCCTCCAAAATATACACAGCACAAGCACTTACTGGGTCACTGCACACCTCCAGTCTGAACAACCGCTCTGCAAGCCTACGCCTCTCTCCGGGCCTCAGTTCCCCACAAAGAAGCTGAGGAACCTCTGGTGAAGTCTAGTGATTTGCTCAGGGCGATACAGCCAGTCAGGTGCGAAGCACAGAGCAGAACCTGCTCAGGAGGCCCGGCCCAGGCAGCACTTCCACTGCCAGCAGGGCTCTGGGTCTCCCGATCCCTGGATACTATTCAAAGGTTAGGCTCATCAGTTTGCATTACGAGATTGGGGGACACACAACTCCTGTGGGTAGTCAAAGACTCAAAGATCACAAAACACAGGAAGGCCAAGGGCACTGCCTGAATCCTGCACCAGCTCCCCAGTGCAGCATCCGAGGGCCCCTCATGGGCACAGCCCTCAGGCCTCATCTCCTACAGCTCCCCTGCTTCTCCAAAAACCAACCTAAAAGCTCTTCTTGGGGAACTGATCTCCTGACACCCTCCCACAACCGTTTAGAGCCAAATTCTTACATTTTCACTAGCACCAAAAAGGCAACGAAACATGTCTGTCAGAAAGGCTATCGGAAAAGATCCATTCCAGAAACTCAATACTGAGTAACCAAGTGCAGATCTCCGGTGGACAACGTTAGCGGCTTCCACCCACAAACCAGAAATCGCCAGCACCACCCGAGTACTGCGAAGGTGCCGCAAGGGTCCACGTGGAGAAGCCTACAGGGTCGAGCAGCTTTCATGAAGGATGCGTGAACCACAGCCACGGGACTAACTACTGGCTGATGCCAACCGGCATTTCTGACCTCAACGTCGCCCAGCAGTGGTGACCAGAACCGGCCTCTCTAGTTATCAACGCGTGGCGGGGGACATGCAGTCCCTACCTTCAATTTCTGCCTTCCAGGGACTCGCCCCGAGTGCCTACAAAACGCAACGTGCGTGACCCCGTGCCGGCGTCCCCACAGCATTCATTCCCAAGGGTCCACAAGATCGGTGCTACCGTGATTCCCATTCACCAGGGAAGGAGACAGACTCAATGAGAGGCGCGGGCAGGGGGTACCCGGGAGGAAACTCAGTCCAGACCAGAGCTTCCAAAATCCGCAGGGGCCCAACTCCCCTCACCACGCTGTGCGGGTGCTCAAATGTGGGTAAGGCAGAGGCTCCGGATCCAGACATTAAAGCTGGATCCACACGCACCCCCTAACCCCATAAGCTCCTCCCTGAAATCAGCCGGCCGCCTTCCGACACACGGCGCAAAATCGACCCCAGCCGGGGCGGGCTCCGGGTCGGCCGCTAGCGCGTCTGTCCCCCGCCATCTGGCCCGGTCCCCGCAAATACACCTCCAACCCAGCGCCTCTAACCCCGCCGTGCCTACCAGCCGCAGGATGGAGCTCGATTGCCCAGGCCGGGAACCCTTACCTGCGCGTCTTCGCCGGACTCCACTACCGGAAAGAGAGGGAAGGAGCGGGAGGGGCCACGGATCACTTCCGGGACCCGGAAGTGTACCTCCGGGGTCACGGGGCGAGGTGGCGTCCCCGAGCCAGAGCGGCTCCCGGAAGACACCGCCTGTGTGTTTTCTGAAGAGATTAAGGCTGCCCTAGGAAAAGACGTTTAACTTAAGAGACAGCGAAAGGAGGCAGAGGGCTGGGCGTCGGTGCGAGCAGGTTTGCCTACGCGACTGCACGCAGCCGACACGTCCTCCGGGCGAGGCGGGCCCGTGCCCCAAGATGGCGGTGGCGCGGTTAGATGACTTCCGCCGTCGTGACTCCGAACTGACAGCCTGGGTGCTGCAGCGCGCCTCGTGGTGCGGAGGGGAATAGCAACAACAAAGCGCCTTAATCGTATCCCTTTCTCCTACTGTGTACTTGGCAAAATAAGAAAATTTATCTGCTAATCTGGGTAAGCAGTTTATATATGTTGCTTCCTTTCATTCTCACATTATCGAACAGATACTGATTTCTCGTTTACGGATAAGAGCTGCTGAGCTGACACATTGGTGGTACATTTGGGATTCTGCCATTGAAGCCCGTGTAGATGGAAATATAGAGGAGCTGAGGCGTGCACGTAGCGGAGATGGGCATCTGTTACAGATACAGACGCACATACGTATATACATATGCATATGGAACATCTATATATGGAACGTATGCAGCGCATAATAAATCAGCGACCATGAGGACCAGCGCTGTGGCACAGTGCCTTAAGCTGCCACCTGCCATGTTCCTGTCCCGGCTGCTTCACTTCCGATGCAGGTCCCTGCTGGTGGCCTGGGAAAGGCAGGAATATGGCCCAGGTGCCTGGACCCCTGACACCCCTGTGTGAAACCCAGAGGAAGCTCCTGCCACCTGTCTTTGGCCTGTCTCAACCCTTCTGTAACTTTTTCAATAGATAAGTAAATCTTAAAATAAAACAGAAAAAAACTATTCCCTAAATTGAGCTGAAGTCATTCAGAGAAGGGTCAGTTCCACAAAAAGCTGTATGCTATTCTGCATGATTCACATTTATTTTTTTAAAGACTTTATTTGAGAGGTAGAGTTACAGCAGTGAGAGGGAGAAACAGAGAGAAAGGTCTTCCATCTGCTGGTTCACTTCCCAATTGGCCGCAATGGCCAGAGCTGCACCGATCTGTAGCCACAAGCCAGGAGCATCTTTCGGGTCTCCTACATGGGTGCAGGGGCCCAAGGACTTGGACCATCTTCTGCTGCTCTTCCAGGCCACAGCAAAGAGCTGGATTGGGAGAAGAGCAGCCAGGACTAGAACTGGCACCCATATGGGATGCCAGCGCCACATGCAGAGGATTAACCTACTGAGTCACCGCACCGGCCCCTATTTTTTTTTTTTTTAAGATTTATTTATTTATTTGAAAGAAGTACAGAGACAGAGAGATCTTCTGTCTGCTGGTATCTCCCCAAAAGACCGCAGCAGCCAGGGCTGGACTAGGCCGAATCCAGGAGCCAGCAGTGTCATCCGGGTCTCCTATGTGAGTGGTAGGGGCCAAAATACTTGCGCCATCTTCTGCTGTTTTCTCAGGCCATTGGCAGGGAGCTGGATCAGAAATGGAGCAGCTGGGACTCGTCCATGTGGGATGCCAGCGTGGCAGGTGGCAGCTTAACCCTCTACACCACAATGCCAGCCCTGGGAATAGTTTGGTTTTGTTTTTTAATATTTATTATTTATTCATTCGAAAGGCAGAGTTGCAGGGAGAGAGAGAGGTAGAGACAGAAAGGGATATCTTCCATTTGCTGGTTCACTCTCCAAATGGCCACAACAGCCAGAGCTGGGCCAGGCCAAAGCCAGGAGCCAGGAGCTTCTTCCAAGTCTCCCATGTGGGTGCAGGGTCCCAAGGAGTTAGGACATCTTCCACTGTTTTCCCAGGTACATTAGCAGGGAGCTAGATTGTGAGTGGAGCAGCTGGGACTTGAACTGGGCGTCCATATGGGATTCCAGCATCGCAGGCGGAGGCTTAACCCGCTACGCCACAACACCAGTCCTGGAATAGTTCATTTTTAAAAATGCAGTGTGAGAGCAGGCATTTAGTATTTTGGTTAAGGTGCCTGCATCCCACATCAGAGTCCTTGAGTTCAGTTCTGACTCTAGCTACTGACTAACGTAGAACTTGGGAAGCAGGCCGGCGCCGTGGCTTAACAGGCTAATCCTCCGCCTTGCGGCGCCGGCACACCGGGTTCTAGTCCCGGTCGGGGCACCGATCCTGTCCCGGTTGCCCCTCTTCCAGGCCAGCTCTCTGCTGTGGCCCAGGAGTGCAGTGGAGGATGGCCCAAGTGCTTGGGCCCTGCACCCCATGGGAGACCAGGAGAAGCACCTGGCTCCTGCCATCGGAACAGCGCGGTGCGCCGGCCGCAGCGCACCTACCGCGGCAGCCATTGGAGGGTGAACCAACGGCAAAAAGGAAGACCTTTCTCTCTGTCTCTCTCTCTCACTATCCACTCTGCCTGTCAAAAAATAAAAAAAAAAAAATAAAAAAAAAAAAAAAAACTTGGGAAGCAGCCATGATGGCTTAAGTGGCTGTCACCTATGTGGGAGACTTGGATTCCTACTGCCTCCTGGCTTTGGTCTAGTAAGTTTATAGAAAAATGAAATTAAACGATAACTGTACGTTTTAGATGTAGTGTCTTTTTTTTTTTTATTATTCGGGCGCCAGCGGGGCCGAGGCCGCATGGCCCGAAGGACCGGGGCCGCATGGCCCAGGGGACCGGGGCCGGGGCTTGGGCCGGGGGCCGCGCCAGCTGCTGCACCGAGGCGCGGGACGCTAGTGGCCGCGGCTCGGCAGCAGGGCCGGGCCGGGCAGGGCTGGGCTGGGCGCCGAGAGTCGTGGCCCGGCCTGGATGTGAGGCCGCCACGGAGTCCAGATGTAGTGTCTTTTTTCCCCCTTTATGAAAGTAATTACATGGCTGGCGTTGTGACATAGTGGATTAAACTGCCTCCTGCGATGCTGGCATCCCATATGGGTGCCAGTTTGAGTCCTGGCTGCCCCAGTTCTGATGCAGATTCCTGCTAATGTGCCTGGGAATGCAATGGAGGATGGCCCAAGTCCCTGGGCCCCTGCACTCACGTGGGAGACTTGGAAGAAACTCCTGGCTCCTGGCCTTGGTTTGGCTGAGTTGCCATTGCAGCCACTTGGGAAGTGAACCAGTGGATGGAAGATTCTCTCTGTGTCTAACTCTGCCTTTCAAATAAAATAAATATTTTTTTTTGACAGGCAGAGTGGACAGTGAGAGAGAGAGACAGAGAGAAAGGTCTTCCTTTTGCCGTTGGTTTACCCTCCAATGGCCGCTGCGACCGGCTTATCTCGCTGATCCGAAGCCAGGAGCCAGGAGCTTCTCCTGGTCTCCCATGCGGGTGCAGGGCCCAAGCACTTGGGCCATCCTCCATTGCACTCCCAGGCCATAGCAGAGAGCTGGCCTGGAAGAGGGGCAACCAGGACAGAACCAGTGCCCCAAGCAGGACTAGAACCTGGTGTGCTGGCGCCGAAAGGCGGAAGATTAGCCTATTGAGTCACGGCGCCGGCCAAAAATTAAATATTTTTTTAAAAAGTAATTATAGGGGCCAGCACTGCAGTGTCAGTATTCCATATGGGAACCAGTTTGAGTCCCAGCTGCTCCACTTCCGATCCAGCTCTCTGCTGTGGCCTGGGAAGGATGGCCAAGTCGTTGGGCCCCTGCACCTACGTGGGAGACCCGGAAGAAGCTCCTGGCTTCAGATCTGCTCAGCTCCAGCTGATGCGGCCATCTGGGGAGTGAACCAGCGGTGGAAGATCTCTCTTTCTGCCTCTGCCTGTCTGTGACCCTGCCCTTCAAATAAATAAATAAATCTTTAAAAAAAAATTAAGTGCAGAGACTGGCATTGTGGCACAGCATTTTTTTTCAAGAGGTACAGATGAGGAATTAAACACTGTTGGTGTCTTTTTTCAGGATTCTCTCTCTTTTTTAAAGATTTTTTTAAAAAATTATTTATTTATTTGAAATTCAGAGTTACACACAGAAAGAGAAGCAGAGAGAGAGAGAGAGAGAGAGAGAGAGAGAGAGAGACAGAGGGAGAAAGAGAGAGGTCTTCCATCCAATAGTTCACTTCCCCGTTGACCGCAACAGCTGGAGCTGTGCTGATCCGAAGCTAGGAGCCAGGAGCTTCCTCCAGGTCTCCCACACAGGTACAGGGGCCCAAGGACTTGGACCATCTTCTACTGCTTTCCCAGGCCATAGAAGGGAGCTGGATCAAAAGTAGAACAGCTAGGACTCAAACCGGCGCCCATATAGGATGTCGGTACTGCAGGTGACAGGCTTACCTGCTATGTCACAGTGCTGGCACCTAAAGATTTATTTATTTATTTGAAAGGCAGTGTTGCATAAAGAGGCACAGAGAGAGAGAGAGAGAGAGAGAGAGAAAGAGGTGTTTCATCCGCTAGTTCACTTCTCAAATGGCTGTAACGGCTGGAGCCCATCCAGAGCCTGGCCCATCCAGAGCCAGGAGCCAGGAGCTTCTCCTGGGCCTCCCACATGGGTGCAGGGGCCCAAGGACCTGGGTCATCTTCTGATGGTTTTCCAGGCCATAGCAGAGAGCTGGATCAGAAGAAGAGCAGCTGGGTCTCAGACTGGTGCTCATATGGGATGCCAATACCACAGTAGGTGGCTTTACCCGCTGCAACACAGCACCAGCTCCAGGGTACTGCGTTTTTTTCTAAAGATTTATTTTATTTTTTAATTTTATTATTTATTTATTTATTTTATTTTATTATTTATTTATTTACAGAGAGAGGTAGAGACAGAGAGAGAGGTTTTTCATCTGCTGGTTCACTCCCCAGATGGCTGCAATGGCCCAAGCTGTGCCGATCTGAAGCCAGGAGCCAGGAGCTTCTCCTGGGTCTCCCATGTGGGTGCAGGGGCCCAAGGACTTGGGCCATCTTCTGCTGCTCTCCCAGGCCATAGCAAAGAGCTGGATCAGAAAAAGAGGAGTATCCAGGACTAGAACTGGTGCCCATATGGGATGCTGGCGCTGCAGGTCGGGGCTTTAACCTGTTGCACCCCAGTGCCAGCCCCATGGGAACAGCATTTTAAGCTGTCACATGTGAAACTGGCATCCCAAATCAGAGCACCGGTTTGAGTCCTGGCTGTTCCACCTCTGATCCACCTCCCCACTAGTGTGTCTGGGAAAGCAGGGGATGATGGCCCAAGTGTTTGAGCCCCAGCTACCCACATGGGAAACTCAGATGCGTTACTGGCTCCTGGCTTTGACCTGACCCAGCCCCCGCTGCTGCAGCCATTTGAGGAGAGAACTAGCCAATGGAAGAGCTCTTTCTCTCTCTCGCATAAATGGCTTAGGTCCAAGTACTTGGATCATCTGCTGCTGCTTTCCCATATCAAAGCGCCAGTTTCAGTCCTTGCTACTCTGCTTCCAATCCAGTTCCCTGCTAATGAGCCTGGAGACAGCACGTTATGGCCCAAGTACTTAGGCCCCTGCCACTCTCATGGGAGACCTGGATGGAATTCCTGGCTCCTGGTTTCAACCTGGTTCAGCCCCGGCTGTTGTGGCCATTTGGGGAATGATTCAATAGATGGAAAACCTTTCTCTCTCCCTCTGCATTTCATATAAATAAATACATTTTCAAAGCATACCCCAAAGGGCCGGCATTGTGGCATAGTAGGTTAAGCATCTGTCTGTGGTGCCAGCATTCCATATGGGAGTCCATTTGAGTCCCACTTCTGATCCAGCTCTCTGCTATGGCCTGGGAAAGCAGGGGAAGATGGCCCAAATGCTTGGGCCCTTGCAGCACTTGGGAGACCCAGAAGAAGCTCCGGGCTCTTGGCTTCAGATTGCCCTAGCCCCACTGTTGCGGCCACTTGGGGAGTGAACCAGCAGGTGGAAGATCTTTCTCTCTGTCTTTTTCTCTCTCTGTCTGTAACTCTGCCTCTCAAATAAATGAATAAATCTGTTTCTTTCTTTTTTTTTTTTTTTTGAAGAGCATACCCAAAAACCCCACATCTTCCTTCTCTCGCTTCTGTCCCCGGCGACTCAGTCTCTCCCTTGAAAGCAGCAGGTCCTAGCCATGTTGTAGCATTTTAACCCTAGTGACGACTCCTTGTACATTGCAGCACTGTTTATATACTCAGTTCTCTACTGATGGATATTTAGGTTATTTCTAGAACTTGCAAGTATAAACAGATCTGTCAGGAACACATTTGTAGTATTCTTTCTCAGGATAAAGTGCTAAAAGTCACAAGAAACATGTAGTTAAAATGCTGACACGTGTGGCTAAACCATCCTCCAGAAAGTACATTTCACTTCCGTTTCGGCTAAACCCAGAAACTCCATGTGTGTCCTTGATGGCGTGTGTGCCATGAGCAGTGAGGTCAGACATCTCTTCATGGATTGCTCTGACCGTCACACCTCCGCTGTGCGTGTCTGCTTGTGTTCTGTGGGGAGGGGGAGTTCGGTTCTGGGTAGGGAGGTCCCCAGTGGCCAACGTGCGTGAGCAGAGTGCGGTGTTGTGCAGTGTGTTCCTGCTTGGCAGAAGAGTTGCACTGGAGAGTCCAGACCTCCATGGGGAAAGACTGGAGAGAACAGGGCTTGACCTTGAGGGCAGCCCACACACTGTCCCAGAACAAGTTTTTCCACAGGAGAGTCTTGTCTTTAGCCCTGAAACCATCAGTGTCACTGCTCTCACACTCCACTATGGTGACGTAATCAAGATAGTTACTGTTTCTATAGATTGTAACTAGCTGGGAGTTCCTGGGCAAAAGCTGAAGCTTTCTGGACTTTAGTTTTCTCATTTGTAATATGGAGTCACAGCCATTTTAAAGATGGAAACCGTTTATCTTTATGGGGCACCTGCTTTGTGCCAAGTGCTGGGGTACAATAATGATGGCATTGACACTGGGACTTGAAAGTAGAGCAGGAATTAGCTACTGCAGCCTGGAGGGGTGGTCTGGGCCTGAAGAACAGGGTTCGTGAAGGTGGGAAGGGGCTTGGCGAGTCATGGCAACTAGCAGGTGGCCAGCACTGCTGGGACGTCATGAGTGAGGGAGCCGGGCTGGAGAAGTGGCAGAGCCTGGGCCTCCCCTCCCTGTTCTTTGTAGGTTTTCCTTACCCCCTGGGCTCGGTGCCCCGTACACGCCGTGAGCACAGGAGTGTGCTGACTGCCTCCCCGCATCACCCGTCTCTCAGGCAGTGAGGCCTCCTGAGCACTGACCTTGTGTCTGGGGTGGTTATAAACACTTGAGGTGAATCGGCGAAAAAAAGCAGACGTGATCTACCCTCTTAAGTCTCCATCTTGGGCCACCAGTGTGATACAGCAGGTTAAGCACTGCTTGTGACACCAGTATCCCATACCAGTGTGCCAGTTCCAGTCTGCTGCTCTGCTTCCAATCTAGCTTCCTGCTGACACGCCCGGGAAGGCAGTAAAAAACAGGCCAAGTGCTTGGACCCCAGCATATGTGGGAGACCCAGATGGAATTCCTGGCTCCAGTTTCAGGCTGGCCCAGATCTGACTTGTAGCCATCTGGGGAGTGAACCAGACCTCTCTCACTCACTGTCTATCTGTGTCACTCTACCTTTCAAATAAATCAATCTTTTTTTAAAAAAAAGTTTACAACCTAGAAGAAGGCCAGAGAGAATATCTCCATGGCTTTTCTGTCGTGTTCTAAGGGGATGAGTTCTATGGAAAGAAGGGGAGTCAGGCATCGTCGAGGGTGTTGGGGGCCCGAGGAAAGGAGTGGAGCAGGTGGCAGGGCTGAACAGAGGGGCTGGGGTGGTCTTCAAGGAGAGATTGGAGTGGAGGAGGGAGAGGGGAGCCAGAGCAAGCCTTGCTGACGGAGGGAGAATCATGGCGGGCGGCGGTGGAGCCAAGGAGCAGAGATGGTGACTGACATAGTCTAGGGACAGCCAGGAGGCCAGCAGGGCCGGAGTGCGGTGAGCAAGGGGAGAGGCATGGGTAATGAGGAGCGGCCGTGATGAGAGGCCACGGGAGGGGAGTCACATAGGCCCAGTCAGCTTTGTAAGGACTTGGCCTTGCTCCGAGTGGGCCCGCTGGTGAGTTGGAAGCAGAGGACTGCAGGACCCTCACTTCCGTTTCAATAGGGTCACGATGGGTCTCTGTGAAGAATAGGCTCTTCGTGGGGCCAGGGCAAAAGCAGAAGTATGGGTGATCTTGATGAAGGGACTTTTGCCCCCAGCCTGATGAGAGATAGGAGTGGGGGCAGGTATTTGGCTTGGCAGTGAAGGTGGCGGTCAGGGCACCGCCGTTCCCATTGCGGTGTCTGGGTTCGTTCCCGTTGCGGTGTCTGGGTTCCGTGTCTGCCTGCGGCTCCCGACTCCAGCCTCCTGCTAACGCAGACCCTGGGAAGCAGTGGTGAGGGCTCAGGTGATTGGGTTCCCCTCCAGCCATGTGGGAAACCTCAACTAAGTCCTTGCCTCCTGGCTTTGGCCTAGCCCAGCCCTGGCTGTTGCAGGCGTTTGACAAGTGAACTGATGGATGAGAGCTACCTTTCTCTCTCTCTTAAATAAATAAACATTTGACAATAAGAAGAAAGAAATACACTGGTGAGTGAAACCAAGGTGGCACCATTAGAAGCAGGAAGCAGTAGTCTAACTCTGGTTGCATTTTGAAAGTATCCAACAGCATCCCCTGATAGACAAGAAGGGGGCACCTGCAAGGGCAGAGTCGCCATCAGCTGGGATAGGAGAGGCTGGCGCTAGATGAGGATTTCAGGGAAAGATCAGATATTCAGTCTTAGACCTTAGTTTGAGGTTTCTTTATTTTTCATTTTATTTGAAAGGCAGAGAGACACAGAGTAAGAGGCAGAGATAAATCTTCCATCCTCTGGTTCCCTCCAGCTAGGGCTGGGCCAGACTGAAGCTAGGGCTCAGAACTCCATCTGGGTCTCCACATGCATGTTAGGGACTCAGGTACTCCAGCCATCCCCTGCTACCTCCCGGCGTGGGCATTGGCAGGAAGCTGGAGCAGAAGCAGACAAATCAGAGCTAGAACCAGGCACTCTGGCATGGGATGCAGGGTCTCAACCACCGCACCAGAGGCTGGCCCCAAGTTTGAGATGTGGCTTTACATATCCCAGTGCAGGTGTCAGGGAGGTTGTTGGGATAGATGGATCTGGGATGCACTGTAAGTTAGGGAGTCCTGGGTCTCTAGATGGAGTGAGGGCTGAGTGCAGACACTGTTGTCAGGTTCTGCCATTGCATACTCACAGCAGGGTTCATCCTGGCCACGGAGCAGCGCTAGGTTGTTTGGCCACTGAGTGAGGCTGAGATGATGGCTCGAGGAGGGATCACAAGCGGAGCAATTGGCCAGGATGGGCAGGGGCACAGGAGCGTTAGATGAGAGGGGTCCGAGGGCTGGAAGCATCATCCGTGTGGACACTGGGATGGAGCTGGCTGACTGGGAGTGCCTGAGTTTGGAAGGAGAGGGTGTGGCCAGGGCTTGGGGGATGCGTGTTCTGAGGTGAGCTCACACCCTGTGCCTGTCGTGCAGCCCCGTAAGCTGGGGGAGGACGGAGTCAGAAAGGCACGCCTGTGACGCTGGGGAGGAGAGGTGGCACCACTCCCACGCCCTCGGCCTCCACTGGCTGTGCCAGGAGAAAGCACATCCGCAGGGAGTGCCAGGACAGGAATACCCAGAGAAAGGGCTGGGGCAGAGGTGACCCGGAATTCCTGAGGCTACTAGGAGCTCTGGGAGTTCAGGAGGGTCCCAAGGAGAAACAGGAGCATCTGCCGAGGGCTCCGTGGGGCTCGGGAGCCCTGGGTGTGGGATAAAGATAAAGGTGGAATGAGCTTAGTGGCCCTACGTGCAGTGGTTCAAGGAATAATAGTAGCAACAGTGAAGACTAAGGTTGATTGAATGCTTGTAGTCTGTGCTGAGGGAGTTGAATATATCCTCATAGGAACCAGAGGAGGCAGATGTTTTTAAAAATTAATTAATTTATTTGCTTGAAAGGTAGAGTGACACAGAGAGAGGGAGAGGCAGAGATCATGTATGTGCTGGTTCACTCACCAAAGGTCCACAAGAAGCCAGGATTCAGACACTCCAGCCAGGTCTCCCACATACGTGGCAGGGGCCCAAGCACCTGCACCATCTTCCACGGCAGCAGGGAGCCAAACCATTGCTCTGATAGGGGATGCCACAAGCAATGAGCTTAACCCGCTGTGCCACAGCACTGGCTCCTGGGGCAGACATTTTTACTTGCCTCGTTTTGCAAGTAAGGAGGGTCCTGAGCAGGAAGTGGAGTGCCAGGTTCTGCACCTGAGCTGTCTGGCTCCACAGCCCCACCGCTTCTAATCTGAGCCCAGAAACATTGCGGAGTGGGTGAAGCAAGAGGAGAGAATGGCCTTGAGGAAACAGAACCCTAGCTCTGACCTCCGTCCTCAAGCCTGGCCTAGAAGGTCATTTCCCCTTTCTGAGCAGCAGTTCCTACACAGGGCATTCCTGGAAATGAATGCCAGCTCTTGTGGCCATTTGGGGAGTGAGTGCCTTTCAAATAAGTAAAATAAAAATCTTTAAAAAAATAAAAGGAGGTAGGGAAGCTTGGGTCATCCCAGATTTGGGAGCAGTTCCATGGGGCTGAGGGGAAGGCATGATGAGAATAAAGACTGAAGGATGGGTCTCGAGGACCTGAGCCTAATAAGCCAGATACAAGGGTAGGACTTCATGGAGGTCTCTGGCCCGGCTTTGCCCACAGGAAGGTTGGGCCTAAGGAGTGGAACAAACGGAGCAACAGTGCCTGCTCTTGCCAGAGTACCCACTAGATGGCGCCTGCTCTCCGCACCGCTCGAGGACGGCCAGCTTTGACTGGGTCTGGTTCTCAACGGGGACGGGGGAGGTACACAGTATAGTTCCTGGGCCCAGAAGTTGGTTGCAGAGTGTGTGTGTGCATATAGTGTGTATGCATGTAAAATCTGCACTCGAGTCAGGCTGTCTCACCCAGGACCTGGTTGTGCTCTGTCCAGGGCCTTGGCGTGCCTGTCCCTGTCTGCCTCATCACACATCCAGGAGTTAAAATTATTACCCTCCTTTTACAGAACAGGAAGCAGAAGCAGGAGAAGGTCGAGGGTCATGGCCAAAGTCCCACTACTGGCTCAGAGTGGAGGAAGTGGACCAAGGTTGCCTCTCTGCACTTGTCCATGCCACAGGCTGACCAGCAGAGGTCCTGCTCGGATCCCCCAGGTGGGTAGTTACAGGTCCCAGCAGCTTGGCAGAACTGGGCTGTGGATCCCCACTCGTTGCTCACATAGCATGTTCATGGAGCACCCGCCCTGAGCCCAGGCCTGGTGGACGTTAAAGCAACGGGTAACCTGGGAGAATCTCCATTCTCACAGGAGGGAGAATCTACGGGGCAGCCAGACATGCGTGGGTAGACCACCGATCACTTTTTCAGTCCAGCCATGGTAAGAGAGACCTGCGGAGGTGGCAGGGTGGGCTGGCTCTGGTAGAGGTCGCCAGCAAGCAGGATGCTGAGCAAGACACGTGGAGACCTGAGATGAGAATGTGCAGCCATGAGCACAGGAGAAGCCATGCTTCCAGGCAGAGGCGATGGCTACTGCCAAAGTCAAGGCCAGGCTCAACCCGAGGACCTGCCCAGTGCAGGAGGTGTTGCAGGGGGTGGGGTGAGGAGCAGGGAAGCACTGAGGTCATCCAAGAGGTCAGGGGCTGTGGAGTATGCTGTGGGCCCTGTGGGGAGTTCTAAGGGGGCAGAGCACGTGCTGATTCGTGTCCTTAGAAGGTCACTCTGCTGGGTTTGGAGGATCATAGAGGAGCCAGGGTGGAAGCAGGAGGCGGGGGTGGCAGCCATGAAGGCGGGGAACGCTCTCCAAAGATGCTTTAGAAGCAGAATCTGTAGAACTTTCTAGATGGATTGGACAGGGGTGAGGGTCGTTGCGGGTTCCAGGCTTGCATGGGCTGTGAAACCGTGCAGCAAGGCAGGGAGTCTTGGGGTAGGAATGAAGCCCAGGCCCTGATGTTTAGGAGCCATCTTTTTGGTCTAGTGGGAAGGTGGGACAAGCATTCAGGGCTCCTCGGAAGACAGGGCTGCTGAGGTAGCTTCAGGAGCCTCTACAGTGTTTTAATGTCAACACACAGGTTGTCTGCACAGCTCAGCAAGAGGTAGTGATGTCCCCATCCTCGGATGTGTGCGGCAGAGGCTGGCTGGTGGCTGTCGTGGCTGCCAGCAGGGGAGGCCTCTCTCTGAGGAGTGATGGGATGACATGGACACTGAGGTCGCCAGAGCCCAGGACCGGGTGGCTCCAGGACAGCGTGGAGGATCTGGCTGTGCTGACTCTGTCTCTTTGTCTGCTTAGAGGCTCCCTTGCTGGTGGCACCCTTCCCCCACTGCCATCTGGCGGGGCCCAGAGGCTCACAGGCCTTCGGGTGGGGTAGGGGGAGGGGCAGCCTCAGGGATGGGGCTGTAATTTCAGCCGGGAGCAAGGTTTCTGAGTTTCAGCCACCTGGTGTGGGGTTCCTCTTTCGGACACCTCTCCCATGACTGTCTAGGCCGACAGCCCCACCCCCAGCAATTGCAGCTACCCAGCATCCGTCAGCGGAGGGAGCCAGGGGAGCAGCTACCTGCCACCTTCCCACCTGGAGAGGCCTTGAGTCAGGTGGCACAGCACCCGGAGTGGGGGCAGGGTATAACTGGAGAGGGCTGCTGGGCTTAATTAGTGGTTGGGAAGTCCTGGAACCTGCATCTGAGAGCCCCCCACCCCCAGACTTTCATCTTCCGAACCTCCCACCAGCCTGGATGAAAGGGCCTAGGAGGGGCTGGTATTAATAGTAATTATTAGTTTCACCAATAAAGCAAAGCAGGATTATCACCAAGCTCAACGTGTTCTCCCCTCTTTGTCTGCCTCTTCTCTCCTTCCTCTTGGCTCCTTTGCTTTCTTCTCTTCTTTCTTTGCCACTTCTGTCTGCCTTGTGTCAAGGTCTCAGAATCTGCCTTCCTCTTTCTGTTCTATCAGCTGTTTGAACTGAGATGTCTCAGGAGCTGGGACATTTGGGGAACAGCTCTGCGCTTGTTTGAGTTGCAGAGGGAGACTGGGAGGAGACAGAGGGACAGGAGGGTGTATTAGAGCATCTAAATACATTCATTCATTCATTCATGGTTTACAAATCATGATTGGACACTGCTTTGGGCAGGCACCCTAACAAGTGGACATTGTAGCAAGGAAGATGGACAGTAAGTGGAACACTGATAAACACACGTGAGGTCCCACAGGAAGACGCTCACTGGGACAGGACACAGGTGATGAGGGCTCTGTGGGCAGCTATTTTAGACTGGGGGACCAGGGAGATAACAGTCAGGGCAGAGATCTGAATGATGGGAAAGAAGGAGCCAGTGAGGAGGGAGGATTGGGAAAAGTGTTTCTGGCAGGAGGAGCTGCCTTTGCCAGTGGCCTCAGGTGGGAAGCAGCTTAGCCAGCATGAGAATCAAGTGGCCTGGGGGAGAACTAGAGGGAACAGCTTCAAGATGAACAGGGGATAGGGAACAGGGCTGGCCCCAGGGATTTGTGACCTCTACCCTCTCACAGGCCCTGCACCTGCCGATGCTCTGTTTTTGTAAAGGGGTTCTGCATTTTCATTTTGCACTGGCCCTGCGCATGGTGTGGGTGGTATTGGTTGGGCAGATTGGCAGAAGGACTAGGTGTCTGTGCGTAGAACCATGGAGGCCCCTTATCTGGCGTGTGGCAGAGGAATGAGTGAAAGGGAGCATGAATGAACTGGATGTGCACCTGCAGGCCTAGCCAGGGGCTGCTGTTCTGTGGAGAGAGCTCGCACACAGATAAGGCCTCCACATCCTAGAGCACATGCTCCATTTTCCAGGATCCTTGCCTGTGGGGCTCCCATGGGCTGTGTTCACCAGGCCTGAAGCAGCACCATGAGCAGCTAAGTGAGGCCAGACTGGGCCCAGACTGGACTGTGAGAGACAGGAGGGACAGGGTGACTGTGCTAGGGGAGGGTGGACAGGGCCCAGTCTTGCCTGTGAGGCCTGAGTCTGGAGCCCTATAGACTTGAGTTCAAATTTCACTTTAACACAAGTAGATATGACAAAGTGGACTTTTTACAGGTGATTTGCTTCCTTGACCCTCAATTTCCTCCTCTGTAATGTGGGGATCACTGCTTGTTAGAATTGTTAAGGGGATTAAATGAAGCAATGAGTGGAAGGCTCTTGGCAGAGTCAGAGCCTGGGAAATATTTGCGATGTTAATAATAATCATGGCCTGTGCCACGGCTCAGTAGGCTAATCCTCTGCCTGCAGTGCTGGCACCCCGGGTTCTAGTCCCGGTCGGGGTGCTGGATTCTGTCCTGGTTGCACCTCTTCCAGTCCAGCTCTCTGCTGTTTCCAGGGAGTGCAGTGGAGGATGGCCGAAGTGCTTGGGCCTTGCACCTGCATGGGAGACCAGGAGAAGCACCTGGCTCCTGCCTTCAGATCAGCGCGGTGCACTAGCCACTGGAGAGTGAACCAACGGCAAAAGGAAGACCTTTCTGTCTCTCTCTCTCTCTCTCACTGTCCACTCTGCCTGTCAAAAATAATAATAATAATAATAGTAATTGTAGAAGCTCTGGAAACTTGGGTAGACATTTGCTTCTGCCCTATATGAATGCATAACCCTGAAAACTCACTTAACCCTCTTCAGCCTCAGTTTCCTCTCCCATTAAATGGGGATAATAGCAGTGGAACCACCCTTGAGCCAGGTCGCTCTGGACGACTCAGAGCAATCACAGTGAGCCTTGTAAATTGATGTGCACGTGGGAGCTGCTCCCACATTCCTGGCCCCGTTCAGTCTGTCATCCTGGGGAAGGCTTTCTCTAGATGTGCCCGCCCAGAAAGAAAAATGCCCCTTGATTCTTGGTGATTTGTAGAATCCAGATCCTGGATCTCTGGACCTAATCTGTGGCTTCCACATTGGAAAGCCAGCCTGAGGGTGAACCTCACGTTCAAGGCTTGTGATGGGGCAAGAAAGGAAGGTGCAGAAACTGGAGTGGAGCTGAGGGATGACAAAGTAGCTGCAGCCAAAATCCCCCGTTGCCTGGCTTCCTGTCTCACTCTGGGGCAGGAAACAGCTGGTCAGCTGCAGAGAATCAGCCCCTGACAAAGGACTGGAGCACAGCCTCAGGATGGGCAGAGCCCCCTTCTCATCTCCTACCAGCACCCCCAAGGGTGACTATGCAGCAGCCTGCAAAACCTGTGGGTGGCCATAAGCCGCATCAGCCTGAGGCGGGGAGTCCGTCTCCACAGAGATCCTCACCCGAGAAGCATGGAAGACGAGGCCAAAGGGGCCTGGCAGCCATCCAGGGTGGAGAGAACGTGAGCTCCCAGCCTCTCGGTGCTGTGTCCTCATCAGGGAGCATGCAGACAATAGTCAGATCTTCCCAGGGTGCCCCGGGGGAGCTGATGCTCTGAAGTGGTCAGCAAAGGCAGACCCACAGTGAGAGCTGCGCAAAGGGTGGTTCTTACTCTGTTCTTGAGAAGTGAGGCCACCCAGCGAGTCGTGGCAGAGGCTGTCAGATCTCCCAGTAGAGTGGTTCAAAGCCTTTCCCCATTCTTCGTTGTATTTTGGGCTGGCAACATTCATTCATTTATTTGTTTATTCAATAAATATTTATGGAATGTTCTTAAGGCAGACAGAGGGAGGAGGTGGGGCCTGAGACCTGAAGTATTCCTGGAGGCCGTCTGAGTGAGAGGTGACATTTACTCAGGATCTCCGAGCTTCTCACTGCCCTGGAAATTACGCGGTTAACAGAGAGAGAGCCCAGGTGAGATCAAGTTCATGTAGCCTTGGAGAGACTGGAATCCAGGTCCACCTCACTCCAAAGTCAGTGCTTTTTTCCAGTCTAGATTGCTGGTCTCCCTCTCTGCTGTATCCCCAGGCTCTCCCTGTCCCTCCTCCCTCTACTTTGGCAGAGCTGAATCCCTGGAGGCCAGAGGTCAGGCTGTTTTCTGTCACCCCCTGTAGCAGGATCTCTGTCATTTCCTCCCAGGGCTCTCCTGACAGTGTGGAACAACCTTGGGGCTTTCCTCGGAGGGGAAATCCAGTCGGGAAGCAGCCCATGGAAAATGTTCATCTCCTTGGCTGCGGAGCAACTGGGTGCTTGTGAGCAGAGTGGGGAGGCGGGGAGCTGCCTGGAAGGGCCCGGAGCCAGGGACTCCCCAGGAGCCAGCACGTGGCCTCCCTCTGCCTCTGGAGCCCCTCTCTGGGCCTCAGTTTCCCCCTCCGTGAGCAAGGAGGGGATAACAGAGCTGCAGCCCTGGCCGCTGCACGCCTCCTGGGCCGCGGGTTTATGTGCTGATGCCGAGCTCCCCTGCCTGTGCTTCCTGGTGGGCTCCTGCGAGGATGAAATGGGACGGGAGCTCTGAAAGGGCTTTGAATTAGAAGCCAAAGCAAGCAGAGAGGGTGATTCTTGTCAACTGGACCCTCACTGTCCTGCTCCATGCCCTGCCAAGCTGCTGCCCGTGCCCAGCTTCCATTCCCTCAGACACTCTGCAGACCTGTGGTGCAGGGTCCCAGGAGAGCCTGGGGCAAGTTCTGACCTGGGAGTCTGGGGCCTGGTGTGAGCATCCTGCTATATAGCTGAGTGTGTGCCGTACAATGTCCGTGTTGGAATCCTGACTCCCGGGGGCCGGCGCCATGGCTCATTTGGTTAATCCTCCGCCTACAGCGCAGGCATCCCATATGGGCACCGGGTTCTAGTCCCAGTTGCTCCTCTTCCAGTCCAGCTCTCTGCTGTGGCCCGGGAGGGCAGTGGAGGATGGCCCAAGTGCTTGGGCCCTGCACCCGCATGGGAGACCAGGAGGAAGCACTTGGCTCCTGGCTTCGGATTGGCGCAGCACCGGCCCTGGCGGCCATTTGGGGAGTGAACCAACGGAAGGAAGACCTTTCTCTCTGTCTTTCTCTCTCACTGTCTATAACTCTACCTGTCAAATAAAAAAAAAAAGAAAGAAAAAGAAAAGAAATCCTGACTCCCAAAATGATGGTTAGGAGGTGGAGGAGGTGGGGCCTTTGGGAAGCAATAAGGTTGTGAGGGCTGAATTCTTTTTTTTTTTTTTTTTTTTTTTTTTTTTGGATAGGCAGAGTTAGACAGTGAGAGAGAGAGAGAGACAGAGAGAAAGGTCTTCCTTCCATTGGTTCAGCCCCCAAATGGTCGCCACAGTCGGTGCACTGCACCAATCCGAAGCCAGGAGCCAGGTGCTTCTTCCTGGTCTCCCATGCGGGTGCAGGGCCCAAGGACTTGGGCCATCCTCCACTGCCTTCCCGGGCCACAGCAGAGAGCTGGACTGGAAGAGGAGCAACTGGGACAGAATCCGGCGCCCCAACCAGGACTAGAACCCGGGGTGCCGGCGCCGCAGGCGGAGGATTAGCCAAGTGAGCCGCAGCACCAGCTGAGGGCTGAATTCTTGTAAATGCAATTGCACCCTTGTGAAAGAGACCTGGGGCAGGCATTTGGCACAGCAGTGAAGTCACTGCTTGGGATACCTGTGCCCCATGTTGGAGTGTCTGGTTCAAGTTCCGGCTCTAGTTCCGATTCCGGCATCCTGCTAATCTGTACTCTGGGAAGCAGCAGATGATGGCCCAAGTAGTTGGGTCCTTGCTACCCTCCTAGGATATCTGGATGAGTCCCTGCCTCCCAACCTCAGCCTAGCCCAGCACTGACTGTTGCAAGCATTTGGGAAGTGAACCAGAGGATCTCTCTCTCTCTCTCTCTCTGTCCTTCAAATAAATAAATATGAATAAATAAATAATGTAGACTCAGGGGAACTCATTTGTCCCTTCCTTCCACCATGTGAGGACACAGCGAGAAAGCGCTGACTATGAACAAGTGAGTGGGCCCTGGTCAGACACCGAGTCAGCTGAGTGCTTGCTCCTGGACTCCCTGGTCTCCAGGACTCTAAGAAACATTTCTCTGTTGTTGGTAAGCCGCCAGTCTATGGCATTTTATTACAGCAGCCCATATGGACTAGGACACATCCCAAAGCCAGGAAGGCACCCTCCTGGATACCTTCCCAAAGCACCTGGACTTCCGCATGGCAGGCATGGCAGAGGGAGCTGGGAGCAGGAACAGGAGACTGTAGCTAACCAGAGGCATTCCCTGTAGCAAGGCACAATGCCTCCCTTCTAAGTAACTTGGGAAACCCTTTGTGCTCTGGGGTCTCAGTTTCCCCATCTGCTCTGTGAAGAACATCCATCACAGACCCTTGACCATGGGCCTGTGACTCCTGACTTCTGCCCTTCCTACACACAGTGCTGCACAGTGAAGAGCAGTTCCTCTCCTGGGTGTCCATCTGGGGTTTTATCTTCCCAGCTCCATCTGCTGCAGCAGCCCCCAGATGCTCTCAAGTGGACGGGCCCTAGGAAGGGAGTCGGGGCACTTGTCCTCCCAGGAGGACTCAGGGGTGGGAGTCTCACTGCCAGGCTAGCTTGCACAGGTGGAGGGCCGGGGGAGGCAGACCCCCTCTCCCACAGGCTGGGCCAGATGGTGAGGGCAGCTGACCAGGGCCTCCATGCTCTCCTTACCCTGGGGCTCCACAGGGATCTGGGTTTCTTTCTACACAAAGCATGTGGGGAGAAGCCTTCCCCACCAGCAGGCTTGGGACTCAGGAACCATTTTAATCTGGCAGAACTAAAGTTCCGGCACTGGAAGCTGGAGCACACTGCAGAATCCTCCCGGCTCAGAGCGTCCCTGCATCTCAGCAGTGAGTCGCAGGGCTTTAGGTTTCTGAATTGTGCTGGCCGCCACCACAGGCACTAACCCCACGTGGCCCCGGTGCACCTGGAATGCGACTGACCCAAAGTGAGATGTGCCGCAAGTGTATGGCACAAATGGACGTGTGGCACCACGGGAAGCACCTGAAATGTCCCACTGGTAATTCATATGAATTGCATGTCAAAGTCACAATATCTTGGGTATGTTGGATTAAGCACAATAATTTAGATCTAAAATTGAGTTTATCTGTTTCTTTTTACTTTTCAAAATGTGGCTACCAGGAAATTTAAAAGTTTATATCTGACTTGCATTACATTTCTAATAGAGCGGTTCCAGAACCTAAGAATTGTATTTTTTTTAAAGATTTACTTATTTATTTGAAAGAGTTACAGAGAGAGAGAAGGAGAGGCAGAGAGAGAGAGAGAGAGTGAGAGAGAGAGAGAGAGAGAGAGAGAGATGTCTTCCACCTGCTGGTTCACTCCCCCAAATGACTGCAACAGCCAAAGCTGTGCCAATCCGAAGCCAGGAGCTTCTTCTGGGTCTCCCATGTGGGTGCAGGGGCCCAAGGAACTGGGCTATCTTCCACTGCTTTTCCAGGCCATAGCAAAGAGCTGTATCGGAAGTGGAGCAGCCAGGTCTTGAACCAACGCCTGTATGAGATGCCAGCACTTCAGGCCAGGGTGTTAACTTGCTGCACCACAGTGCCAGCCCCAGATCTCTTTCTCTCTCTCTGTTTCTGCCTTTCAAGAAATGAAAATGAAATGAAAATAAAGTTTAAAAATTATGTATGAAAAATAACTTTAAAGTGATGGACTTTCAGAGCCAGATTTCCGGATCTTTCCATCACTGACTTTGAACCTTAGACACCAACTGAGGACATTTGAGAAGAACTCTGACCCCTCTCCTACTCATGTAGGGATGCTACAGCCCACTGGGACCAGCAGGGAACCAGTCTCCAGGAAGGCTACCCCTTCCCTCCCCTGGGCAGAGAACTCACCAATGAGTGGCTGCTGGGCTTTGTGCGTGCTTGGTGAGTTTCCAGCCCTAGCTGGGGCCTCCTTCCTGCAGCTTCTCCTGTCTTGGTGGCTTCCCCTTCTACCTTCCTGCAGGGAGTCTGGGGTCCCTCCCCCCACCATTGTCCTTGCAGATGGGTGTCAGGGGCCGAGCACCCTCTCTACTTCCTCAGCCCTTAGCAGAAGCATTCCTGGGATCCCAAAAATGGCGCAGGAGTCCTGCCAGCCTCTCATGGATTGCCAAGGACACTGTCTCTGGAAAACTGGTCCTTCCTGCCTGTACCCAGCCCAGGGAGGATGTGGGATGGGGAACTACAGGTACTGGGTAAAGGGGTGGCACAGGAACCAGGAGGTCAACTTAAGGGACCCCAGGTCTGCCTGGAAAAAGCTTTCTTCAGTGTTCAGGGACTCTTCGGCACAGAGAAGGAGGAGACTTTACTGCTGACAGAGCCAGGAGTGCCAGGGCACGAAGTGGCAGTGATTCACTTGGAGCGTCTCTGCATGGAGGGGGAAGACCAGAGGTCAGTCAAGGAGGGCTTCCGGGAAGAAGTAAGACTGCAGCCAGGACTGGAAGGAAAGAGAAGCTGTGAAGAGGTGGAGAGAAGAGCACTCGGGGTGGAGAGTGTGCTGGACACTGCAGACCGTTCCCAGGCCTTGAGAGTCCCAGGCTAACTGAAGTCGGGGCAGGGGGCGGTGAGAAGTGATAGGGCCATGAGGGTGGGTCACCTGGCAGAGAGCGGTCAGAGAGCTAGCCTTTGGGGTGAGGAGGGGAGCAGGGGAACCTGGGTGAAAAATACCCCTTACAAAGAGAGCTATGCCGGGCAAGGAGCTAAGCTACTTCCTAGTATCTCATTTAATCCTGTCCACAACCTAAAGGGGTAAATACTCTTGTTCTCATTCTACAAACATTGGAAGCCAAGTTAAATGACAGTGAGAACTGACCATGGGTTCTTTTTTTAAAATATTTTTTAAATTTTTATTTGAAAGGTAGAGTTATAGAGGCAGAGAGAAAGGGAGAGGGAGAGGGAGAGGGGTCTTCCATCCGCTGGTTCACTCCCCAAATGTCTGCAACAGCCAGAGCTGTGCTGATCCAAAGCCAGGAGCCAGGAGCTTCTTCTGGGTCTCCCATGCAGGTGCAGGGACCCAAGGACTTGGGCCATCCTCTACTGCTTTTCCAGGCCACAGCAGAGAGCTGGATCAGAAGAGGAGCAGCCAGGATTCAAACAGGTGCCCATATGGGATGCCAGCACTGCAGGCAGAGGCTTTACCTGCTAGGACACAGCACCTGCCTCCTGACCCTGGATTCTAATACTGAATCATCTGACCTCAAACTTCTTCTTCTTCTTCTTCTTTTTTTTTTTTTTATGATGAATCAGTTATGTTTTATTTGGGAGGTGCATTAGAAATGAGAAAGTAGAAGTGGAATATGGGAGGTATCACAAGGTGCTCCATCGCCCAGCTCGGCAACCTTGAGAGACACAGTAGGTATGCTGACCTCAAACTTCTAAGCATCAGAGGGCAGGTTGGGGCGAGAGTGAGCGTGAAAGAGTGTACCAGTGCTGCGTGTCCTTGTCGTTGCCCACACCCTCCCGCCACTTGCTACCCCCATCTCAGGACAGATGCAGCCCAGACAGGTCTGAGGAGAAAGCCTTGGAATGATAAGCATTTCCAAGCCTGTCGGAGCAGAGAGCCCCAGACAAGGGGCCTGCCCCGGGGCCAGCCCAGAGCCGATTTCCCACCAAGGTCAGCACTGCTCCTCTGCCCACGCTGGCACCAGGGAGGAGCCTGGAGACGCTGGCCTTGCTGGTGCTGCCTACTCCCCAGCTGCTGACACCCCCCAAGGTAGGCCGTGGGGAAGGCAGACAGTCAGAGGCCTCCTAGGGTCTGGTCTTGGCTCTCCTGCTTCCGTAAGGAGCAGAGTTGGGTTAGTTCAGGAGCCACAAACTCAGATGCCAGCAGGGCCACCAACAGGAGAATACGGCAGATAAACAAAGAGGGCTGGGTGTGTGTATGGAGTGGTTGGACCGAGGAGGCCTGGAGGGCACTTGCTGTCCTGACGCAGCTGAGCCTTCCACTCTGCTGGCCCAGCGCTCAGGGGGCTTTGAGCCGATTGCTGATAATGGCCCTTTAGAGACCACTTGTGCTGGGGTGGGGGTGGGGTGTTTTCCTTGCATCAGCTTGTAATTGGTGCCTTACAAAGAACAAGGTAGAAGGGGCCCTCATCCTCTCTGTGTGAGGATTTTAGCCATCTTTCGTCCTCTGTGTCAGTTCTCTGGGTCAAGTGAAACCCTCCAGGGACGGAAAAGAGCTCGGGCAGGTGGTCTGAAAACCCCAGCGTGGCTGCACATGGACTCTTGCAAGCCGAGGGGTTGGACAAAACTCCATCTCTCTTCTGTAAAATGGAGCTGAAAAATCTGCGCTCTGCCTGCCTCTGAAGGCTGCTAGGGAAAACCTGGGAAGCGGTGTAGAGAATGGGGAAATGCCTGGTCAAAGCCGGGGGAAATCGGGCAGGCATTGGCATGGTGATGAGGACGCCACTTGGGGTGCCAGCACCCAGTGCCGGGGTGTGAGTCCTGGCTCAGATTCCAATTCTAGCTTCCTGCTAATGCACATCCCAGGAAGGCAGCAGGTGATGGCCCAGGTCCTTGGGTCCCTGCCACCCACGTGAGAGACCTGGGTGGGTTTTTGGGTTCCTGGCTTCGGCATGGCCCAGCACTAGGCCATGTTGCAGGCACTTGGGGAGTGAACCAGGGCAATGATCTTGGTCTTCTGTCTTTCTCTCTGCCTTTCAAATATTTTTTCAAAAAGATTTATTTATTGAAAGGCAGAGTGACAGAGAGAGAGAGAGAAAGAGAGAGAGAGAGAGAGAGAGAGATCTTTCATACACTGGTTCACAGGCCAAAACCAGGAACCCAAAACTCTATCCAGGTCTCCCATGTGGGTGGCATGGGCCCAAGCACTTGTGTCGTCACCTGCTGCCTTTGCAGCCAGGCACATTAGGAGGAAGCTGGATCGGAAGCTGAGATATGGGCATTCCAAACATAGCTTAACTTGCTGTATAATACCTGCCCCTCAGATAAATTATTTAAAAATAAGTAAATAAATCCAGAAAAGGTGCAATCTGTGTGAGGAAGTGTGGTAGCTCAATCTGAAGACTCCTTTTCCTGGTGGCGCTCATGGGAGTGAGGAACGGTCTGTGCAAGGCATGACTTGCATCCTTAGCTTTGGCTGGAACAGGAGGCCCAGTGAGACTGCTTTGGGGACCAGATGACTCTTCAGATGGCTGGATCAGGGCCTGGTGTTCTGGTACCACGGATTAAGCCCCCACTTGTGTCACCAGCATCCCATATCAGAGCTCCAGTTCCTACTTCCGATCGGTCTCCCTGCTAATGAGCCTGGGAGGCTGCAGATGATGGTGAAAGTCCTTGGGTCCTTGCCACCCACGTGGGAGACCCAGATGAAGCTCCTGGCTTCAGCCTGGTGCAGCCCTGGGCATTAAGGCCTTCTGGGGAGTGAAACAGCAGATGGAATCAATCAATCAATCTCTCTCTCTCTCTCTCTCTGTTACTCTACCATTCAAATGAATAAATAAATATTTTTATTTTTATTTTTTTTTTTTTAATTTTTTGACAGGCAGAGTGGACAGTGAGAGAGAGAGAGAGAGACAGAGAGAAAGGTCTTCCTTTGCCGTTGGTTCACCCTCTAATGGCCGCCGCGGTAGCGCGCTGCGGCCGGCGCACCGCGCTGTTCCGATGGCAGGAGCCAGGTGCTTCTCCTGGTCTCCCATGGGGTGCAGAGCCCAAACACGTGGGCCATCCTCCACTGCACTCCCTGGCCACAGCAGAGAGCTGGCCTGGAAGAGGGGCAACCGGGACAGGATCGGTGCCCCAACCGGGACTAGAACCCGGTGTGCCGGCGCCACAAGGTGGAGGATTAGCCTGTTGAGCCGCGGCGCCGGCCTAAATAAATATTTTTTTTTTTTTTTTGACAGGCAGAGTGGACAGTGAGAGAGAGAGAGAGAGACAGAGAGAAAGGTCTTCCTTTTGCCGTTGGTTCACCCTCCAATGGCCGCCGCGGTAGCGCGCTGCGGCCGGCGCACCGCGCTGTTCCGATGGCAGGAGCCAGGTGCTTCTCCTGGTCTCCCATGGGGTGCAGGGCCCAAGCACTTGGGCCATCCTCCTCTGCACTCCCTGGCCACAGCAGAGAGCTGGCCTGGAAGAGGGGCAACCGGGACAGGATCGGTGCCCCGACCGGGACTAGAACCCGGTGTGCCGGCGCCGCAAGGCGGAGGATTAGCCTGTTGAGCCATGGCGCCGGCCTAAATAAATATTTTTTAAAAGTACCTAATGCAACATCTGGTATAGGACAGGAGACTAATAATTAATTGTTGAATGAATTAAAATTAAAAAAAAAAAAAAGAAAAATCCAGGTGATCTTGGCTGGTTTGGTGAGGGGTGAATGTGTAGCCCCTGGGCACTAAGGTAAAATAGGCTATACAAAAACACAGTCTTTCAGTTGGCTGGATCTGGATTTGAAACCTCCTCTGCCAGCCCAGTCTCTGTGAGGAAGTCATCTTACCTCCCTGAGCTTCATGCTGTCTGGGTTGAGAGGTCACAAGCAGAGGTCAGCAGGTGGCGCGCACCAGAGTAAGTCTTTGTTGCTGTTACTGCCCATTCTCCCATCACACACTGATTGGTTTCCAGAACAGTTTGGCCCTCTGAAGCACTGGTAACCCACCCATTTTACAGATTTCCTCCCTCATTTGTTCAGTAGCTCTGAAAGTCTTCCAGGAAGCAAATAGCACTTGCCCTTTGTCTGAATAATTCAAGGTGTCTGTGTGGGTGCGTGTCTGTCTCTCTCTCTCTCGCTCTCTCTCTCACACACACACACATGGTAGACAGTTCCACCATGTGGTCAAGACTGTAATTATGGTGGCTATGTTCTCGAAACCACAAGTCAGGTCACGTGGTTGGACAGAGGCTATTTTCTGCCCCCACTAAAGTCCCAACATGAAATCACATGTATTACACATTCATGGAATCACTGTATTTTTTTTTTTTTTTGCTTTTTTTTTTTTTTTTAAGAAGCAAATGACATGATACTTGGGTTGTATTTGACAAATCCTACTCTGGTTTTGGGAAAATCACTAGAGCTGTAAAGGGGAAGTTGAGTAGGTCTCTAAGGCAGAGAAAGAAGTTGGGCACAGCACCCTCCAGGCAAGGAGCACCTTCTGGCTGGGAAACTGGAGATGCAGGCTACAATGGGCAACAGTGTTTGTCTTGGTTACTTTTGGCTTCCATTGTTGGGAAGCCACACCCTAGCCTCCTGGGCAGTAAGCTGTGGCAGACCCCTAAAACAGCATGGCTAATTACATTGTGTCTTGTGTATTTATGGGTCTGCCTTTGGCAGCCTTGGGGGCAGGCGCTGTGTATCTGTCTGGTACATCTTTCTGTCCCTCCTTTCCCCTCTGCCCTACCAGGAAGGTATGAGGAAGACTGTAGAAGAGTGAATGAATGAGTGATGCACAGTGTGTGGCATTTGGTTGGTAGACCGCATCCTTTGTTTTACTTTTAATCGCTTAACTTGCACTCCATGTTCACTGGTGGCCCACCGGTACCTGATGCTGCAAGGCACTGGGCATGAACTTTGTCCTGCCCACAATGAGCATACACTCCAGAGGGAGAGGCAGCTGATGGCAAGGAGCTAGGAGGGCCCTGAAGAAAGAGGGAGATGCAAGGTGTGTCCCAGGAGCCTTAGGGAAAGCCCAGGAGGAAGTGAAGTTTAAACTGCCACCTAAGGGATGCAGGTGAGTCATTTGGCTAACATTTATGTAGTGCTTATCCTTTGACGCCACCACACTAAGGGCTTTGTAGAAGTTAACTCACTGCGTCATCACAACACCTGTAGGAAGCACATACGGTTGTTACCCACACTGCACAGCTGAGGAGAGGGAGCCCAGAAAGGTGGACAAGCTGGCCCAGGGTCGTGTGGTTCCTATGTGGCAAAGCCAGGATTCGGTCCCAGGAAGTCTGGAGTGCACAGGCTCACAGAGGAATTGGGCAAAGGGGGAGGATACGGTGCACCGTTTAGGACAAAGACATGGCGGGACTGGGCGACAAGTCAGAGGATTCCTCCGAGAGCAGAGGAAGCCATTGAGATTCTGAGTAGGAAACAGGCACCAGGAGCTTGTGTTTGCAAGCTGGAGGGAGGGTGAACGGTGAAAAGGCTGTTTTCAGGCAGAGACATGGGGGACTTGGACTGGGCATGCTGATGAAGGAGAAATGAGAGTGGGTTGGGGAGGAAAACCGCAGGCTGGACCAATGGGACTGGCTCACAGACAGGGTTGGGGACAAGGATGTGGCATCCATATTTGGGACTGGACATAGGAATTCAACACATGGAGCAGGCAGAGATGCAGGTTTGGGTGGAACATGGCAGGTTCAACTTTGATGTGTTGAATTGGAGCTGATCTTGGGACGACCAAGGGTGGTGTCCGGGGGCCAGTGGGGGCCTCCTGGGGCTGAGGTGGAGCACCAAGGTGGTGGTGAGGGGAGGGAGGACCAGGGCATCATCTCCAGTAGGTCCTTACCTGGACCCACAGGGGTCAGCTTCCTGGTGGGACCTGGGTCTCTCCTCCCTACAGGCTCTCTGGAGGGCAGCAAGCTGGAAGGCTTTAGGCCCAGCTCAGAGAGCAGCAACTTTGAAGACTCAAGGATAGGCAGAGCTGTCACACGTGTGGAATTACCCCACGCACAGGCTGCCCCCCAAAATGCTGAGAGCATGCCTGCTGTGGATCCACAGCTCCACTAGGAAGAAAACTGGCTCTTGCTCAGCTCGGGGAAGGGAGCCTGGATCCTTGACCTTGGCTTCTTCCCCTCCCCCGCCCCCTCCACCTGCTCAGCCTGCTAACAGCTCTCATCCCACCAGGCTCTCTGGATCTCCGGCCCTGTGCATGGAACCATTCCCAAGGTGCCCCAGCCTCCGTCCTGTCCCCCGCCCCCCATCTCCAGTGTTCTTCCTTGTGCCGTGCCTCCTGCTTCCCCAGCTCCACGCAACACTCAGCTTTTCCTGAGTCCACCTCATGTGGCCTTTGCACGGCGTGCTCTATCACCCCACCCCAGCTTAGCCTACCCACTCTGAGCAAGTCCCCTCAGTAGGGCACTTGCCTGGATTCTCTGAAGGAGGCCCTGAGCTTGACCAGCCTGTGGACACAGAGAAGGGCACGTGGGCCATCTCCTATACAGCCTGGACCATTGTTGAAAGTGCAGACTCACTCATTGTTGAAAGTCTCAGCCCTCACCTCCCTGGCTGGGGGCACACAGCCTCACTCAGACTGTGTTTGTTAAATCTGCCCAAGACCCAGACCATCTTCAAGGCCTTTACCCTGCTGCCGTGGGACACAGATCAGACCAAGGAGAATTTGCTGGTCTCTCTGGCCAGACTGGTGAGGTGGCTGCAGGATGGACTGGGATGGGACAAGACCATCCTCTGTGGCCTGCAGTTGGGCCTCCCCCTTGCGCTCAGCCCTCTGTGCTTACACCCCACGCAGAGGTATCACACGGGCACACAGGGCAGTCAGAGCCTGGTGCCACCCCGCTGCTGCTCTTGGTTTAGGCCTCAACATCTGAGCCATGAGTGGGGAGTGCACTGAGCAGAGCTGCTCTGCTCTGCTTGCTCCTGGTGTTTTTTTGTTTTTGTTTGTTTTTTTTTTTTTTTTGTTTTGTTTTTTGACAGGGAGAGTTAGAGACACAGGTCTTCCTTCCGTTGGTTCACACCCCAAATGGCTGCTACTGCCGGCGTGCTGTGCCGATCCGAAGCCAGGAGCCAGGTGCTTCCTCCTGGTCTTCCATGTGGGCCAAAGCACTTGGGCTATCCTCCACTGCCTTCCCGGGCCACAGCAGAGAGCTGGACTGGAAGAGGAGCAACTGGGACAGAATCCGGCGCCCCAACCGGGACTAGAACCGGGGTGCCAGCGCCGCAGGCAGAGGATTAGCCAAGTGAGCCGCGGCGCCAGCCTGCTCCTGTATTTTTGAACCTGGTTCCTGTAGTTAGATAATTCTGAGCCCCTGAGGCTACTTAGGAATTCACCAATCTCCAAATTTGCCTCCCCCCTTACCCTACTCACAGGCAGTCAGGGTCTGGGAGGGGTGGGGAGGTGCCTGCTAATCAGCACCATTGGAAATCTCAAGGGGTTCACTCTTGATGCTCTTGGAGGTCAAACAGCCCTGGGCTGGGGTAGTCAGATCTGAGTGCAGCTTTGCTCCTCTCTTCTGTCTCTGGGCCTCAGTGTTCCCATCTGTTTAGTGGGCATAACCACTGTAACCTAGCATTCAGGGTAGGGAACAGGTTTTGGGGGCAAGGGGTTTGCACAAGTCCTCCACACCTTCAGGGGCCTGTTGTGCACAGGCGAGTGGTACACAGCTGGGAACGTTCTACTGAACAATGGAACCAGTCAGTGAGCCAGCTAATCACGATAAAAGGAGGAAAGGAGTTTTCAAGAGTCAGGGTGAGGCTGTGTGCTGGTGGCGCTGCCTGGGACCCGGCTGGCCAAGCCTCGTGCGGAGGCGCGGGAGGGCGCCGCGAGCCCACAGGGGCAGAGCCGGGCGCCCCCTCGGGCCCCGGAGGCGCGGCGGGAGCGGGCTTTGTCTGCCTGCTGCTCGCCGCGCTTCTCCAGACCCCCAGCGCTGCTCCGGCCCTGACCCCAAAGAACTTGGTGGCGTCCCCCGGGCTTTGTTTCCTCGGGGTCACCGCCCTCGGGAGGCCCGGCAGCCTCGCCGGGCCTTCGTGGGTCCCGCATCCGACGCCCCCTCCGGCCCCCGCCCCCTACCCGCGCGGAGACAGGGGTCAAAGGCAGCCCGCGTCACGTGGTCGCCGAGCAGCACCGAATCGGCCGAGAGAGCCGAGGGAGAATCCGGGTGGAAGCCGAGAAATCCAGCCCCGGTCGCAGCGCCCGGTCCCGCCCCGGCCCCCGCCCCGGGGCGCTCGCCGCACGCCCGCCGGCCGCCCCGGCCTCCGCTGCGCAGCTCCGCGCGCTCCGCGCGCTCTGGGATCGAACCCGCGCCTGCCGCCGAGACCCCGGGCAGGTAAGCGCCGCGCCGGCCGGGACTAGGGCGCAGGGCCGGGGCCCCTCGGCGCACCCCTCCGCGCCCCAACTTCCAGCCTTCAGGGCGCCCCCTCCCCGCCGCGGGACGGGCGGAGGCCTCGGGCTCCGGGTGCCGCGGGGGCCGGGCCTGGGGGGCTGGGCACCGCGAGGGATGGGGATGGCGCGGGCGGCGGAGCGGGCGCGGCGGCTGCGGCGTGGGCCGGGGGTGGGAGCGACGGGCGCCGGCCGCGAAGGGGTTAACCCCGGCCCGGGCCGGAGCCCGAGCCCGAGCCCGAGCCCGAGCCGGAGCCCCGCGCGCACGCCCGCCCGCCCAGGGGTGGGGGCCCGCGCGTCCCAGTGGCGTCCTGCCGTGCAGGTAGGAGGCCGGCGGCCCGCGCCGGCCAGCCCCCTGCCGCCGAGCCCGCGGGGCCGAGCCGGGCGTGCAGGCCGCGCGGGGCCCGAGCGGGCGCGGGGCGGGCGGGCGGAGTCTGCCGGGCCCGGCGTGGGGGTGGCGGTCGCACGCGGGGTGGGGGCCGCGGCGGGCCGGGCGCGGGCGAGGGCAGCGCGGCAGCTGTAGGTCACGGATAATGTCACTCGCGAGGAATGCCCCCTCCCCCTCGCCTGCTCGCGAACAGGGGAAACTTTTGTCTGGCGAAGGAGGGGGTTAGGGGCCGAGTCCCAGATCGGGAAGGGGAAGGCGGCCCGACCGGTTTGCTGCCGGCTCTCGGGCGGCCTGGTCTCTAACTCCCTCCTCCCTCAGCCTCTCCGGTGCCCCGCCGAAGGAGCCCCCACCCCAACCCCCTTGCCCGCACTATGACGCCTTGGGACAGGAGTGAGGAGGGGGCTCTGAGACCCCCTGGAACCTTGGCACCGGGCGCGGGCCAGTGCTGTGCTGGGAGCCCCTGAGGCTGGGGGTGTGCAGAGCCCCACCCCCTCGGCCCCATTGCCTGACATCCCTGCCCCCCCCCAGTACTGCCCCAGCCCCCTAGGTCGGATAGCCCTTGGTGTTTGTCAGTATGCAGCTGTGTGACCTTGAGCAGGTTCCTTCCCTCCCTTTCGCCTCAGCTTCCTCACCTGTAAAATGGGGGGAAAATGCAGTAGCTGGAATGGGCCTGTGGCCCCGCAGTAGAGGGTAGCAGCTTGTATTCAACAAGTCCTTACTGCACATCTGCCTAGCGCCATGCCCTGGACTCATTCACTGGTTTACCCTACAGCGTCCAATTCTTCCGGATCATTATGCGCCATGTTTTACAGTGGGGGAGACTGAGGTACACACTGGCAAAGGTCACACAGGTAGGAGGTGGGGAGCTGGGTCCTTGCTGTCTCAGCTGCAGGTCTCCCCCAAGGCCTGACTTCCTTGCTTGTGGTTTCATTTTCAGTTGAACTGATGTGGACCCTGCTCCTCTCCCGCACCGCCCTTACCCCTGATGACGCTCCCCTCTGCCTGGTGCTTGTTCTGGGTGATGTCTTGTGCCCTGGCTCTTGTCAGTGCGGGTGGCCCGAGCGGGAGGGCAGCTCAGTTAGAGCTTGGGCCTGCGGCTCCGGCATGGTCCAAGTTCGGTGGCTGGCCAGGTCTGTGGCAGGAACGCTGTCCCAGTGTGGGTGGCGCAGGGAGGAGCCTGTCTCCCTGGCTCCAGCTGGGGACAGCTGGTGGCTTTGTCAACAGGCTTCTCCCCAGCACCCTGGGGATGGCCAAGCCTTTCATCTGCATTCAGACCAGGTCACTTTCAGATCAGCAGGGGGCAGAGGTAGGGCTCAGAAGTGGAGCCCTCGTGCAGAGGAGAGAACTAAGGCCGAGGGATTTCGCTCCCAAGGGTGCCCTTGTGTGACTTAGCCACTGGCCAGGTCCTCATTGCTAAACAAATGCTGTCGACGTCCTCGCCGCAGAGGTCCCAGAGCCCAGTGACAGGGGTGGACTTTGAGCCAGTGGCACAATTGCCCAATCCTCATGTACACACAGGTTCCTGAGCATGCTGGCACAGTGCTGGGCCCCCAGCAAATGCCCACGAGTGAGTGTGTGGGGTGTTTAGACTTCCCCTGGCTTTTGCACCCTGGGCTGGCCCTGTCTTTCGGTGGGAGTGTCGTGTCTAACTACCTATCAGGCTGTGATTGGGGGTCTTGAGTAATTACTTAAAAAATGGAAAACAAATTGCTGCTTAATTAGGAACATCTTAAAACCCAGGGCTGAGGGACAATGTGGTGGGGAGAAAGGTTGTGGGGAGTAGCCTCCCTGCTCCAAGAACTATTCCCCCATGACTGGACTTTGCAGGATTGGTGGCCTTTTCCTGGGCCCCAGGCACAGGGAGTCCCCCTGGGCTGACAGCTAGCTACCTTCCTGCTTGGAGGAGCAAGAGTGGAAATTCTACAGCTTAGCTGCACTCTGAGGAGACTCAGAAGAGTGGGACTTAAATAAGGGGCCTGGAAGGGTGAAAGGGATCCCCAGGGCTGGGGCTCCCCTTGTCATGTGATCAGAGCCGAAGGAGAGGTCTCTGGGAAGGAAGAGCGCTCACAAGCAGAATAGTGAGCCTCCTGTCACAGAGGGGTATGCAAGGAACGGTTTTGCAATCCAAGCTGAGGATGTGGTGAGGAATGTGAGCTCACGGAGAAGCCGTGGCAGCTCAGAGATGGCCTGTGAGCTCAGCAGCCCAGTGTCTCCCTGCCTTGGGCTTGGGACCTGCTTGACCACGCTGTGGGCCCAAAGCCAGGCTTCACTCTCTAGAGACCGGGCAGACTTCGGCTGGCTTGGAATTTGGTTTTGAGTATGGCTTGAAATATCTGAACTGTTTGGAGAGCTTGGATATTCTTTACTTGAAATGGAATGTTAGAGTAATTTGTTAAATATGTATGGAAACTGCCTGTGGCTGGGGTGACAGGGGACAGGGAATGAGGTGAGGCCCTGCCGCTGGTTTCTGGCTCGAGAGGCTGCTGGTCTGATGGGGGAGGGAGGATCAGGGTGCAGGCTGTGTCAGACGGGCTTTGGAGGGTCAGCAGAGGGGACAAGCTCCCTAACTGCCAATGCCGGTCAGGCTCTCTGGAGGAGGAAGTGTTTTTGAGGATGAAAAGCTATGGGAAGGGGCTATGGGAGGCAAGATTGGTTTGTAGAGAGCCTGCAGCGTTCTGCTCTGGACTTTGTTCTGTGGTTGATAGAGGGGATGGAGGGTTGTAAGTAGCTGGTTGAGTCGGTGCCTGTTTCTGTGCCTTGTGCCAGGCACCATGCCAGGCTCTTTACAGATGCCCCATTGAAGTCTCACAATGCTTCTGCCATGCCCCACCCCCACCCTGTTTTCGGGTGGGGAAATAGAGGGTCGGAGGGGCGGGATCACTTACAGAACCGGAACTTGAACCCAGACCTGGAAGCTTTCCGCCCTGTGGTGGTGCTTTTCTCAGGGGTTGTTTGGGTGAGATGGTGGCAAGTGTGGCAGGATTGCGAGCTGCAGGGAGTTGATGTTCACTGTGGTCCTGCAGTGAGCAGACCAGGGTCTGACTTGGGTCTGACCAAAAGGGAAGAATGGGGAGGCAGCTGGGCTCTGCAGCTGCCTTGGGCATAACGGTCATTGTACGTGGCCTAAGGGTGACAGCTCTGGTAAGCTGCCTGGTCAGGAGGCCAGTGCACACGGAGAGTTGGAGAGGCTGTGGGAGGGTGCACCGGGAGGTTCGGCCTGGGGGAGCACTTTTGGTTCCCTCTTCACCCACGAATGTTAGCATTTGAGTGATGCTGGGCCCACTACCACCCTGCTGTTCTCATAGCTTTCAGCGCTGCCCCTCCTGCCCATCTTGGGCAAGGCTGTGCCTGGGAACGTCCTTGCACTTGGGAATCTGCTCAGCCCCGCTGTCCTTCCCAAGGCCTCAAGGAGGCTGGGCTGCGCGGGCCTGTGCGTTCAGAGGGCTCAACTGTCTGTGAAATAGGGTCCACCGTCAGGAAGGAAAGCTGCACCTGGAATCAGGAGTAGGAGTGAGGGGAAGGGCTGGTGGGATGGGATGTGAGGGGCGGGGAAGAGGAGAGTGACTGGCAGGGGAGGTTAAAGGCAGGGGCTGTTGATCTTGGGGGTCCCCAGCAAGCGTGCCTTCTCCCGCCTCTCGTGCTGTCACAAAGCTCTACCCATCAGCTTCAGTGTTGGAGCTCAGTGGACAGGGTGGGCGTTCTCGGTGCCTCGGTGCTAGAGCTGATCAGCCCCCAAAGCCCCTGTCTGCAGGGAGAGGAGTTTATGCTGGCTGCCTCCTGGCCTTTTTTATTCCTACCTGCCCGCTTTCTTTTAAAAAAGGATTTATTTATTTACTTTTTTATTTGAAAGGCAGATTGACAGAAGGGGTGGTGGTGGAGGGAGTAAGATCTTCCATCTGTTGGTTCACTCCCCAAGTGGCTGCAACAGCCAGGGCTGGGCCAGGCCAAAGCAGGGAGCCAGGAACTCAATCCAAGCCTCCCATATGGGTGGCAGAAACTCAAGCACTTGGGCCATCTTCCGCTGCCTGCCCAGGTGTATTAGCAGGGAGCTGGATTGGAAGTAGAGCAGCCGGGACTTGAACCGGCACTCCAATATGGGATGCCAGTGTTGCCAGCCGTGGCCCACTGTACCCCTAACAGCGGCCCCTGCCTTATTTCTTGATCCAGACTGGACTCACTTAAAAACGTGTGTAGTGAACGAGCACATGGTTATCCAAGGACGACGGCTGGGAGCTGGCCCAGCATATGGCCACAGCACCCCTGTCCCATTTCTCCTTAAATAGAGCCTGGCTTTTTCCCTCTCCCTGTCTGTGCCCCATCCCTTCCTGCCTCTGCATCTCTGTTCATGGCAAGGAGGCTGTACCCCAGGCCCTTCCCCTCATCTACCCCCAAATCCTCCCCCACCAGCACATAGCAAGGGTGTCACCTCTTCCATGCAGCCGTTCCTGATTGCCGAGAGGTGGCCCAGCTGCCCCCACCTTCATGTGTGCAGAGCCATTTTCTGGTTCTTCCAAGGCCCTTCCTCTCCTAGCTTGCCACTGTGGTTCCCTGCACATGTCTCGCCTCCCCTAGGTCCTGTGCATCCCAGGCAGGGGCGTGTGCATGGCCCACTTCCAGAGGGGTTGGGCAGTATTGCTGAGTGGAACCAGCAGTCCTGGGTTCAAATGCCAGTTCTGCCACCACTGGCCGTGCAATGTAGTGCAGTTTGCTCACATCTCTGTGGCCATCGGTTTCCTCGGCCATAGAATGGGGACGGGGACAGCCCTCTTTTGTTGGGAGGCTGAGGGAAGAGAGCAGTGAGTAGGAGCTGTTGGAGGTAGCAGTGGTTGTGATTCCCATTGACCGCTACTAGGGAGGAATCCTGAGTCAAGAAGGCTTTCACGGAAGAGAGAACCTGAGGCCTGGAGAGCTTGGCGGTTTGCGTGACGTCCCACCCAGGAAGCCCCACAGCACCGCCTGTGTTACACCTCTGTTTTTCCTTCTCTCCTGTCATCAAGGCTAAGGTGCTCAAGTTCATAGTCTCCGTCCCCACCCTGCTGGCCATGCTGGGCTGGCTGGAAGGCGGGGCTGGTGCCTGTGGCCGCCCTGGTGACCTGGGACACCTACCCCAGACTGCATACACTATGTGGGCTGGGGCTTGCTGAGACCTCCCATGCGGCCTCCCTATGCCCTGGGGAGGCGAGATCACAGGCAGGGAAATGGGCCTGGACTTGGGGCAGGTGACCAGGAGATGCAGGCAGAGCACAGGCCAGGAGTGGGGCTCCGGAGCCAGATGGGGTCTGAGTTCAAATCCCTGTTGAGCTTCCTGCTCACGGGGCGCTTCAGTTCTCCATCCGAACGAAGGGGCCGTGGCTGTGCTCACATCCCTGCGTCTAGAAGGATAATGCAGGGGAGGTGCTGCTCGGTCCATGCCTGCTTTGCTTGTGGTGAGTGTGGCTCACATGCATTCCACCCTCACAGCAGCTTTTGGAGAGGGGCTCTGCTGTTGTCCCTTTTAGCAGATGGGGCAACTGAGCTCCAGGGAGGGAGGTGGCCCAGGCTGCAGCTGTTAAAGCTCAAGGCGTTACATCCGGCATTGGTGGCTTTCTGGGGGGCTGCTCTGGCTGGCTCCTCAGACCTGATTGGTGGAGACCGGCTTCAGCTGGGCATGCTGAGGGCACAGCAACAGCCAGGGCAAGCCCAGATGGAGCGGGGGAGCGCCCAGCTTCTGCCGTTCGTGTGATGAAGACATGGTGGGGCTTCTGGCCTGGCTCAGACCTGAGGTCTGGCTCTGTGAGGGAAGGCTTGGATCCTGGGCATCCCTGGGCCGGTAGGGACTGGCCTGTCTGGGCAGATCCCTGGGTGGCGGTAGCCATTGCTTCGCAGCCACCTCTGGTTTACACCATCAACCTCACAATGAGCTGCCTGCCCAGGCAGAGACCAGGTGGGGAGAAATGAAGGTTGTCATAGCAGGGCCTTTACTCACGCAGCGCCGTCTGCCTGCATGCCCTTCCTCTTCTCCCTGCACCTGGGTGATGCTTGCTCCTGCTCTCACAGAGCAGGAGGGCCGCCCTTCACAGCTCTCCCTGATTCAGCCCCTGGAGTCAGTGGAGCAGCTGGTAACTTGTTAGACGTGCAAATGATCCAGCCCCCTCCTCCCCCCAGAACCACTGAGTCACATACCCTGGGGTACCGTCTAACGACTTGTGTTTTCAGGAGCCCTCAGGACAGGGCAGTTCTGGTTTCTGGGTTAGGTCTCTGGATTAGGCCTCAGAGGCCCAGCAAATGGGAGGGCCCCAGAGCAAAAACCAGGTTCTTTCTGTCTGTCTTTAAGGAGTCACCCCTTGGAACAGCTCCCTGGGACACTGCGAAGGGAACAGCATATTGCAGGAGACAGGGCCTGGGAGAACCTGAGGAAGGCAGAACTGGGGGATTGGAAGAGGAGAGGAGTTTGTGGGTGTTGAGTATGGTGCCAGTGACAAACCAGCTGTGTCCTGGGGCTGGAGCCAGAACTGGCGCCTGGCAGAGCGTGGGTCCTGCCTTGGAGGGTGGTATCTGCCCAGGCACGTGTGTTCTGTGCAGTTGTTGTGGCCAGATGTGGTCCAGAGGGCTTAGGGGCCTCAGCTGTCACAAGTCCAGGGGCTTTAAGCATCTCGGTCATCTTAATGACCATCATAATTGCTGCTTACATGTATGGACAGCTTGTAAATGCTTCCTAGGTCCTTCCATGCCACCCCATCTGGAGGAATCTCCAGAGCAGTCCAGCAGGTATACAGGCACTATTATTGTCCCCATTTTAAAGGTTTATTTATTTGAGAGGTAGAGTTACAGATAGGGAGAAACAGAAAGATCTTCCTACTGCTGGTTCACTCCCAAAGTAACCACAACAGCCAGAGCTGGGCCGATCCAAAGCCAGGAACCAGGAGCCTTTTCTGGGTCTCCCATGAGGGTGCAGGGGCCCAAAGCGCTCAGGCCATTCTCTGTGCTTTCCCAGGCCATAAGCAGAGAACTGGATCAGAAAAGGAGCAGCTGGGACACAAACCAGTGCCTATATGAGGTTCCAGCGCTGCAGGCAGAGGCTTAGCCTACTACTCCCCTGTTATCCCAATTTTATAGATGAAAATACTGAGAATGTTCAGCTCTAAGGAAGTAGATCTAGGAATTCCACAGAATGTTCTAGGTACTTAGAAACATGCTCTCATTGGAAGGTGGATCTTAGAGTGTCTGTGTAGTAGGCATAACTTAGATTGGTTTTCTAAAAACATTCCCAGCTATACATTCTGTCGCACACAGAACTGGGGTGGCATCAGCAAGCACACCCCCTCCCTGGGGGGATGGCTGATGGGATTGTGTTGGGGTGGTCAGAGCTCCAGCCCCGAGGTGGGGCCTCTACTGCTCCCTGGTTGGTGGATGGATCATCTGGGGCTCAGAGAGACTCAGTGGTGACTTTGAAGCCCCACAGCAGAAGCACGAGACCTACCCAGAGCAATAAAGTGGGGCTGCTTGGGTCGCGACCAGAGCCCACCCCGCACCATGCTATTCTTTCCTGTTTCGATGTCACCAAGGTCCGTCCCCGTGCCCAGGGCCTTCCCTGGCACAGGCAGAAGCCCCTGCATCTCGAAGTCGGGGGATTGAGGCCCAGGGATGAGCACAGGCTCACCCATGGCCATTCAGGTGTCCGAGTCATAGTTGGGACCGGAGAAGCGCTTGTTGTCCAGAGACTGTCCCCCATCTTGCAGGCTGGGTAGCTGTGGCCCTCAGGGTGGCCCAGGGCGGTTCTGGGGGCAGAGCCCTGGGAGAAGGTTGCCAATAAGGGGTGGAGCAGCTTCCCAGAGGAAGGAGCCCAGGAGCCTGGCGCTCAGCGGAAACCGAGCGCCTTTGAGAGGATGTGCAGAACAATGGCAGGGGATGGGGGCTGCTGCATGTGAGAAGGGCTTCTCATGTCCTTTAAGGAAAAAGTGGGGTTTGCAGTTTGGACTTCTGTTCCCCTGCAGGATGTTTGTGTCACCCGCTGGCAGCAGGATCTCAGAGCCTGGGAAGTTTGTCAGGTGCTGGTATTGACAGACTCAGGGCTCCGGAGCTGGGTGGGCTCGATCCGGGAGTCGCCCCGTTCCACAGCCAGCGAAACAAAGGCTGAGAGGTGTTGGGGAGGTGGCTTTTGGAGGAGACCGCGGAGGGCTGGGGAGGAGGAGTACCAGGCTCATCTTGTGTCTAACAAGGGGCAATCCACCTAGACTTAGGCCTCCCAGGGCTGCAGCTGGGGAGGGGCCCTTGGAAGGGCTCAGTGCTGCTGGGGTGGGAGCAAGGCCAGGTCTGGTCCACTCGAGGCGGGCCCACTGTGGGAGACAAAGCTGAGATGGAGCGCTCAAAGAGGCCTCCCCCGTCCAGATGCCAGGCCCAGCTGTGCGCCGTCTGCCCAGCATCTAGGAGCTGTGAGTCACCCCCAGTGGGTGCACAGGCCATGGTGCGTCGTGATTCATTCTGTTCTCCCAGGCCTGCAGAGATGACGAGGCCCTGAGCCCTGATCCGTGCCCACGCCTATTCAGGAAGAGGCTGTGGGTCTGGTCTCTGAGTTTGCAGGCAAGAGGGGCCCAGGGGAGCCCTCTCCCTCTGCCCCTCCTGCCTCTTGAGTATCCATGATCTTGATCCATGCATTCCCAGCAGCCCAGGAACCTGTGAGCCCCCGAGGTTGGTTGCAACATGTTGTGGGCATTTCTGTGCATCCCTTTCTTGGAGGAAGAGCCTCTGGGTGGCATCAGGTGGCTGGACGCCTGGGTGTCCCTGTGAAGTGCTGCAGGAGGCCTGGTTGGGTGCCCTGCAGGCTTGAGAGGAGGTGGCCATGCAGTATCAGGAGAGAGGAGCAGGGTTGTGTGGCTGTCCACTTCAGAATTGTGTGACCTTGCACATGATTCTTTGTCAGGACTTCAATTTCCTCGTGTGCAAAACAGCAGCAGTAAGGATTTTATCTCATGGTGTTATTGGTAGACTTTCAAATAAGATAACATGTGGAAAGGAGTTAACGCAGTGCCTGGTACAAAGAACTCACTTGGTGCAAGTTTGCCATTTGTCATGTGATCCTGTAAGTGCCTTATGTTGGGATCTTGGTCTCCACCCCAGCTCTGCACTGGCCGGGGTGGGGTGGGGGTGGGGTGTGTGCTTTCCAGGAGCTACAGGGCACAGCTGGGAGTAGGGTGGGCCTGGGAGGGCAGACAGCTCTCCCCGCATTCTGGGACTGCCTGCCTGGCTCTCCCGGCTGTGTCCTGACCAGGGTTATGTAACAGCAGCTGGGCCTGGTCTCAATCTGCTTTGTCCTCCATTGTTTCTTCCTCTCCCCTCCCCCTGGAACTGTTGATAGCTGACTATTCCTGGGGCTCTAGGATGAAATCGGACCCATGCTATTCTGCCACGGATTGATTGAGTCCGGATGGACGTCGGCTGGGTGGACGGCCCCTCCTCCTGCCACCTAGGGACAGAACAGAGTTCGTGCTTCTGTGCCTGCTTTAGGAAGAGCAACAGGGCCGGGGCTGGTGGGGGAAGGGGAGGCAGCCATATAGGGTGGCTGGGCCCTGAGCCAGGTGGCTCCCGCCCATGGCCCCTGTGGGTACAGCGGTATGTCCCAACCTGACCCTAGGACTCTCTCCCCAGGAAAGCCCACCCTCCAGGCCCAGCACTGGCCCCTCCTCTCCCAGGAAGCCCGGCCCAGTCCTAGTTCCCCCTCTGCAGAGAAATTAGCCCCTACTGAGCTCCATGGTTTGTGCTCTGTCCCTTTTAAGAAAACAAAAGTAACAAACTGGTAGGCTACATCTGCCCCATGGGTAGATTTTGTTCCTCCCATGCCAAATATTGAGTGAGTTGCCAATGGGAGGTTTTACATAGAAATCCAGACTTCTGGCAACATTGAGCCTTCATTCTCCAGTGGCCCCTGCTGGAGATGGGCACTGGCACCGCACTTTGCCCCAGCCCAGCCAGCCCCTTAGCACACTCACATGCTCTTTCCTGTCCCCAGGGGTCTGCGTTTGGAAACCTTGAGGCGTGGCTTCCTCTCCCTCCTGCACTGGTGCGTGCTCCTGGTCTGGCTCCTCCGTGGGCTGTCTGTGCACCTCGAAGCACTGTACACAGCAGGAGCACCATCAGTGCCTCTGTGTGAAGGAAGGCGTGGCAGCACTGTGTCCCCGCCAGCTGGGAAGGATCCATTTGATAGAGGCCACCAGATCCGCCTGCCCTGGGGCCCACCAGTCCTGCCCTGGATAAGCACTGAGTGCTTAGCTACTGACCCAGGCAGCTTCTTAAGCTGCTGAGAAGCAGCCCCTGAAACGCTTGCCCAGCTGTTCACCGGAACCAGGGATGTCTTCGCTCTCGCAGCCGGAGGGAAGGGTGGGGCTGGCGTGGCAGCCTTCAGAGGGTGTCAGGCCCGGACTCCTGTGGCCTGGGCATGGAGGGACAGCATGAGGAGGTGCGGGTTAGCTTAACTGTGTCCCGTGGGCTTCACCTCCATCTGCTTTATTCTCCTGGGGCATGATGCTCTATCCTCATCTCCTTGGTCCAGCTGTCTGTCTAGTCAAGGTTGGTCTGAGTCTTTTAGTTGAAATCTGAGCTGTCCCTCAAGGCCAGCAAAGATGCACGGCTGATGTGGGGACAAGAACAGCCCGAGAGGCTTGCCAGAAATGCACACTCTGATTGCCTCAGTAGCACGGGTCAGCCTCCCCTCCCCCAAGTGATTCAGACACAGGGCATCTGTAGACTGTGCCCTGAGGACCCTGTCTTAGTACACGGAGCTCAGGGTGGGTGGGGAGGACCCCTGGGTGGCAGGGCCAGGTGCTGTCACACACATCCCTCTCTCTAGGCTCTTCTTGTGTCCTCTGCATCACCATGCTGGCTCCTCCTAGTCATTGTGGCTGCGAGCAGCTTGTGAGCCATCCCTGTAGAGGATGACAGAAGAGGGTCAGCAGGTGCCGGGGTCTGCGTAGGGTGAGGGCACGCATTTTTTGCCCTTCTGTTTAGCCACTCGCCAGGCAACAGAGGGTTTCACGTTCACCCTGGGTAACAGCTCAGCAGAGGATTGCTCTGATCCTGGGGAGGAGGCGGGTGCTGTACCCCTGGTGTTGGGCTCCACAGGGAGGGTTGCCCCCTGTGCAGTCCTGTGGCATGCTGGCAAACAAGCCATTTACAGCTGGGTAAACTGAGGCAAATAGAAGGGAGAAACTCTCCTAGTGTCACATATGGCGTGTAGAAGGCTGGGCTAGGCCTTCTGATTCCAGGCAAGGGCATGCTTTCCTGCTTCCCTCTGCAGGGTCAGAGAGATCACCCAGCTGGGACAATTGTCTGATTGTATGCAATGGCACAGGGGCTAGGCCTGGAAGAAGGAACCGTGGCCATAGCTGCCAGGAGGCACAGAACCGGTTGGGTGGACACATGGCCCCTCCAGCGTCCTCCATCCCCTTCCTGTTCTTACACTCGCTCAGACGGGCCAACTGCCTCCGTGCCCGCTTCCGCCTGGCACTGGGCTTCACGCTATCTTCTGAGAACAAAGCTTCCCTCTGACCGTCCTCCTCTGATAACAGGAAGAGGGCAGGCATGGCTCTGGCCCCCATCCCCCACCCCCTGTCACTGGGAGCATGGGACAGCCTTTGCCAGATGCCAGCTCCTGGCATCACCAGTGGGCTGTGAGGATGCCTGCACACAGTAACCCGGTCCTAGTTCCCTCTGGCGGCCCACATGTCAGGGCCCAGACTTCTCCCCCGGTGTCCAAATGGATGGTTAAAGTAAGGAGGCAGGGCGGACATGAAGCCCTGAGCCACTTGTCCCAGGCGAGATGGGTGATCTGGGCACGAGCCAGTCCTGGGACAACTCTGAGGTTCAGCTGGCCCTGGCGGGGATCCTGTGCACTACCAGGTAACTCTTCAGGGCACAGATGCTGTGTCAGGATGAGCGAGTAAGTCGTCCTCGCTGGACACGTGCTTGTTAAGCATCTGCTTTGTCCCAGGCCCTTTGCTAGGCCTGGGGACATGACTGTTTTAGACTTGGGGCTGGAATTCTAGCAGTGGGATGGAATCAGCGAGGCAGCAAATGCATTTCTCTGTCAACTTTGAGAAGCGCCCGGAAGGAAAGCAGTCTGAAGCGGGGAGGGGGGGAGGACGGGTATTGTGACCAAGGGAATAGCACTGCCGTGTGAGGTGGGCCTGGGAGATTTCTCTGGAAGGGGACCAGCCCTGCAGGCAGAGGGAACAGGCACTCCAAGGTCTGAGGCAGGAGGGAGGTCCAGCCAGGAGGCTGGTGTGGGCCGGTGCAGAAAGAGCGAGCGGCAGTGGTAGGAGAGGGGCTGCAGGGCCCCGTGGCCCACAGGGGGGACGCTGCTGCTTCCCAGGGGCTGAGGGGAAAAGCTGTTGGAAGGCTTGGGGCTGAGGATGGGCTGGTTTTGCCACACGTTTCCAGGGAGCATGTGGGCAACTGCATGGACACGACGGCAGAGGTAGCCAGGGTGGGTGCAGGACCGCGGCCAGGAGGTGGCTGCAGCCAGCCATGGGGATGAGAAGACGGACGGACGGCTCTGGTGGGAGGGGCTTGGAGTCAGGATTTGTTTTGTGGGATGAGCTGCCGGATTTGCTGATGGATTAGATGCAAGGTGTGAGAAGATGGGTGTTGACCGCCGGATTTCTGTCTCGGGGACCTAGAAGGACAGAGCCGCCGCTTACTGAAACAGGAAGGCCACGGGACAAGCAGGTCTGGGGAGGAAAATTGGGATTCGGGGTCGCTGTGTTAGGCTGGGCCATCCTCTGGTGGGGGCCAGGACACATGGGGAGGCTGCTCTTGGGCCCTGAGTGCTCTTGTTGTTCTCAGGGAACTTCCTCTGGGGACGCAGCAGGGGCGCCCTGTAGGACCCTCCCCAGCCATAAGAGGCTGTGCCATAAGAAAGTTTCCTGGCTCCTCTGTGCTGTTTCCTCTTTCTGCAAACCTCTTGCTGCTGCCTTCTTTCTGGACAAGGAAGACAGGTCCCGAGCACTCACGCCACCACGGTGGCCCCAGGCCCCAGGCTCTCTGCTGGCGCACCTAGTGGGTGGGAGATCCTTCTGGGGCCAGGGCCATGGGGGCAGAGGCAGCCTGGCTCTGCTGACAACAGAGGGAGCCCCCTGCCTTGGCTTCCCCCCTTAAACACAGAAGTTCTGGCCCCAGGCTCTGAGGATGGAGGGAGCATTTGAGGAGTCCAGGCTTGGGTTCCGGCAGGTGCGTGTGTAGATGTTTTCTCTACTGCTTGACTGTGAGACTCTCTGAGCCGCCTCAGTTTTCTCATCTGTAGAAATGGGTGACCAGAGTACCTGCTTCTGGTTACTCTGAGGGTTACATCTGAAACCATACAGAGAACACTTGGCAGAGGTCCTGGCATATATCGCAGCCTGTTAATGGAAGTTGTGAGTCCCAGATCGCCTGTTCTCGGCCTGGTGAAGGGGCTTTGCCCAGTGGGTGGGAGGAGCCAGGCGAGGTTTTTGAGCAGGAGCAAGGCCTGTGTGTGGTTTGAGGGGGCAGCTGTGAGTGTAGAGGCTTGGGCTGAGTCCTGAGCAGGTGTCCGCACCCTGTCCGCCTTCCAGAGTGAGAACTGAGAGCTGCCCATCACGGGCCATTTTCCCCTGTCCCAGCCAGGGGTGTTCCTTGACTTGCCAGGGGCAGCTGCTGCCCTGCACACAGCTTCCTTGGGGACAGGGTGGTCACTTTCTTTCAGGTCTCAGACAGGACTTGTAGTCTCTCCTAGTGTGGTGGGGCAGGGAAGGGCAGGGCCTGCAGTGGCATTCCACTGGGCACTTGGGTGTGAGCTCGGGGCCCGGTCTGGGTGCAGGCCGGGGGGTGCCAGCTCCCCTGGAGCCATGGAGAGGTTGACAATGGGCGGAATGTGGCTGCTCAGGCCCCACACTTCACTGGTGCCCAGGCATGCTGGCCGGGCCCTGTGCTTCTGCGGGCCTGGTTCCCAGCAGGTGAGCCGTGCCAGGACGGCCAAGGACATTCCAGCGTCCCTGGGGCTCTGAGCCAGGCTGTCACCAGGCACTGCTTGTTTTCCCAGGGTCCAAGGGTCTGTAGGATGGGAAGGGGCTCTGGAACTGTTCTGAGGACTTTTCTGAACAGCTGGGTAAGTTGAGGTCTGGAGAGAGCAAGGTACTTGACCAAGGTCTCTCAGGCCATCTTCCATATATCTGCTGCTCCCCTCTGTTCCCATGTCCCTGGCTGCGCCTCCTGGCCTGCAGCCCAGATGTCTGTAACAGCCTCCCTCTCGTAGGCTCCTCAGCAGCTTTCTTTGCGCTCCTATTATTGTAATCTTGCCACAACCTGCCAGTCACACATGCTGTGTGGTGTGTCTGGCCCCCCAGTTCCCTCCAGTGACTGCTGTGACAGAGACTCGGAGACAGAGCTGTGTGGCACGGAGGTTTAGGCCACAGGCTTAGAGACAGCCGACCCCAGTGTGAGTGCCAGCTCTGTCTCCGCCTGGTGGGGCCACCTGTCTCCAGTTTCCCCAGCCTGCCTGTGTCCATCTGTCCAGCCAAACCTGGAGCAGCAGTTCACATGAAGTGCCCAGAAATCCTCATTGTTGTGGCCACGGCTCATCCATGCTGGCCGATCTGCACAGCCAAGGCTGTGGAGGAGCAGACCCAGCCCTGGGCGGGGAGGCAGACGGGGCCCAAACACTGCCTCCCTGTGTGCTTCGTGGGAAGTCACTCATCCTCCAGGAACCCTGCTGTGCTTGTATAGATTTGTCCAGTGACATCGAGGCAATGCCTGTGAAAAAGCCTTGCATCTGGGTGGTGACTTCAGGGAGGCACGGTGGTGACTTTGGTGCGCCTGTGGCGACGAGGACCTGTAACCACAGCAGCATACGGACGACAGGCTGAGCCACAGGCGGCGGGACGGTCTGCAGGACGCCTGGCACCCACAGGATTCCTCAGTCCCGCCACCCCGCTCCTGGCTGCTCCCCAGCCTGCCTGGCACATTAGCTCCCGCAGTATCTACTGGAAAACGTAGGAGGTGCAAAGATCCCCTGTGGGTTTGGGTTATTGTGTCTGATGCCACGGAATGTGGGGATGAAGAGTCACACAGGTGCTGAGCGCTTCCCAACTGGGAGCTTGAGCTAGCTGCTTGACCTCTGTGAGCCTCAGTTCCTCCGTTGCAAAATGAGGCCAAGCTCAGGCAGGAGCCCAGCACGTGGTGGTATAAGGCGGTCACACAGTACGCTTCCTCCCTGGCGCTTGGGGTCTGCTAGGTGGACTAGTGGTGGAGAGCTGCGGCCGCTGCGCCCACTTCCGGGGTTGCTGTGGAGGTCAGTTATGCTCTGCAGAACCACCCAGCTGGGAGTTAGAAGGGTCACAGAATCCCTCTGTGTGATCCCATTTTACAGGTAAACAAAGCAAGGCACAGAAGGCAGGATACTTGGCTCAGTACAAGGCTGGGCCTATGGTGAGGCCGCTCTCAGGTACCCCTGCACTTGCTCAGCCCCGAGGGCAGTTGTGCCCTGGCCCTCACTGTCCTTACCCCAGCTTTGCCCAGGACACCTGCGGGGCACCTCCTAGTCTCACGGAGGCCCTGTGGGTGAAGTTGGTCACTGGGCTTTTATTCTGTGCCTTCTTACTCTCTGCCTGTGTTGTTGTTGTTGTTGTTCTTTATTTTTTAAAGATTTATTTGTTTTTATTTATTTGCAAGGGAGAGTTAGAGAGGGAGAGACAGATCTTCCATCTGTTGGTTCACTCCCCAAATGGTCACAATAGTTGGGGTGGCCCAGCTGCTGAAGCCAGGAGCCAGGAGCTTCCTCTGGGTCTCTCATGTGGGCAGGGGCCCCAGGACTTGGGCCATCCTCCATTGCTTTCCCAGGCGCATTAGCAGGGAGCTGGATCAGAAGTGAAGCAGCTGGGACTCGAGCCTGTGCTCAGATGGGATGCCAGCGGCCCAGGCTGTGGCTTAACCTGCTACACCACGCTGTAGACCCAGCCGCCTGTGTTCTAGGGAAGGTGCTCACCCCCCCTCCCCCGGCGCCCCCGCGCTGCCAGCGGCACCTCTGTGTCAGCGTGTTAGCGCCAGGCTCCTATTGTGACAAGCTGCAGCAGGTCTGGAGGAACAGGCTGCTTTCACGCAGGCCCTCGGTGAAGTGCCCTTGGTCTCAGCAGGTCTCAGGTTGGGCCCACCAGGCCCCTGGGAGCTTAGGGGCTTCTGCCTTTCCAAAGTGTTCCCTTCCCATGGCGTCAGCAGGCCCTTTGGCTTCCCTTCACTCTGTGCATGGGGCCTGGTGACTTGCCAGTTTCCGCAGGGCTTTGTCCTCTCTCAGAGCCAGCTGGTCTTGGTGTTGTTGGCGTCAGGGTTCCCACTGCCATTGGCCGGCCTGCCTTGAGGGCCTCAGGTGACTTCTAAAGAGGTGGCCAAGGCTGCTAATCCCTGGAAGGGATTCCTAGGGTTTAGGCCTCCTTTGTGCTGAGACACGAGGGACCTGGTAAGGCAGTCTCGATTCTGCAACTGGGTCCCACGTAGACAAACCCACCATCCTTTTTTTTTTTTTTTTTTTTTAAATTATTGCCACTCTCGGGCATTAGCTTTGTCATGAGCAGGTTGCCTTGGCAAACACTGTTTCTAGAGGACACTTGTAAATGTTTGCTGTCAGGGAGCAAACCCAGGCCGGCCTGACCTTTTCTAGCTCCCTGTGTGGCCCTGACCGAGCTTCCCACCTTCTCCAGGCCTCCCCTGGGAAAGGCCCCTTTCAGCGCTGGCCTTTCCAGTCTGGCGAGGACTCTAGCACCCTCCACACCCCGGTCAGCCACCTTCCTTCCTCTTCTGCAGGCTGGGGCCGTGGGAAGGGTCCGACAGCTGTGCTGGGCTGGGGGCAGCTGCCAAAACCCCACATCCCAGGTGCCTTGACACCTTGTTGGTACCCGTGGGGGTCACCCTTTCCTCTTCTTTTCAGGACAGGTGGGGAGGCTGAGGCACCCCGATTCCTTCCCACTCCTGGCTGCCAGCTAGCTTAGCTAGCTAGCTTTCTTTCTTTCTTTTTAAGACTTTATTTGAGGCAGAGTTACAGACAGACAGGGAGAGACAGGAGAGAGGTCTTCCATCCCCTGGTTCACTCCTCAATTGGCCGCAATGGCGGGATCTGTGCTGATCCGAAGCCAGGAGCTGGGATTTTCTGGGTCTCACACGGGTGCAGGCACCCAAGCACTTGGGTCATCTTCTACTGCTTTCCCAGGCCATAGCAGAGAGTTGGATCTGAAGAGAAGCAGCTGGGACACAAACTGGCACCCGCCCATATGGGAAGCCAGCGCCGCAGGCGGAGGCTTAACCTACCATGCCACAGCACCAGGGCCTCCCCGGCCCCCCTCCTTCACTGTGCCAGCTTTCTTAAGTCAGAACGCCATCGGCATGAGGGTCAGGACCGTGCTCTCTTGGCGTCTCTACATGCTGTGGGGATCCCTGGGCACAGGGCACAGGGCAGAAGAGGAGGTGGGGGCCGGTGGGGGTGGGGGGAGCCCTGACGTTTCCGGGAATGTGGTTGGTGGCTCAGGGTGCCCTAGGGCCACCTCCCTCCCCTCCCCTTCCTTTCCTCCCTCCAGGGAGGGGACTGGGCCGACAGTAATGCCATTTGTGCTGGCTCTGGGATTAGATGCAGCCCTGGTAAGTGAGGAGGAGCTGAGCCAGCTGCTGCCTGGAACCCTGGTGGGTCTTGTTCTCTCCCTGGCTGCCCCATTGTCCTTGGCCTCTTGCACCCGCCCTGCACCCACCCGCAATATCCCTGATTGCCTGCTCTAGCCGGGTGTGGTGGGTGTGTGCAGTGCGTGTGTGTGTGTGTGTGTGTGTGTTTATACCCATGCCGGAGGTCCTGGGGGCGCAGGCTGGCCCCTGAGCCTGGTGCTGGTCCTGTGCTACTTAGGATCAGAGGCAGGTTCCACCAGGGACCCCTCACCTGGGGCTGCTCCAAGGAGATAGCTCAGGCCTGACCTGGTAGCTTCCTCATGGCAGAGAAGGGGGAAGAGGCTGCGGATGGGATGGAAGGGCCGGTTGTTCTTGTGGCTTCTGCAGACACCTGGGCCAGTCCATGCATGCACCTGCAGCCAGCAGGCCCGAGTTAAAGATTTACTCAGGGCCAGGGGGATGCTAGATTGGTGAGGTCCCAGGGGGCTCAGATTTGCATTTGTGGCTTCAGTCCTGCCTGGTCTACAAGAGCCATGGCTTGTCAAAACCACAGGGCCCCTAGCAAGGTTTCTTGTTCTTGGCTTTGGGTGAGAGCTGGTCACAACCACTCTGAATCTGTGTGTGTGGAGAGTCTGCTAATGACGGTCTTTGGAGTCCCAGAGGGGCTGTGATCCCCAGAAGGTCACAGACTTCTGCTTTGCTCCTTGCCCCTTCAGCTGTGTGCGCCTCCCTCTTCCTGACAGCACTTGGTCCTCAGCCCCTGACCACACAAATGCTCACTGCCCTCTGCCCGCTGAGTGCTAAGAGATTGGGGAGGGACGAGGGGCTGGAATGCTCGTGTGTGTTCTAGGCCCTCCTGGATTTGACTCCTGCGCCATGACATGGAGACCCCAGGCTGCGCCTGCTCTTTGGCACCTCTCATGGCTGTCTAGTGCCATGGAGCTGGGCTTGTAGACAGGCTGATGGGGAGAAGCTCAGGGCATGGCAGCACCATGACACTGTTTTTACTTCATTGGGAATAAATGACAAGGGAGCGACATCATGATGGGGACGTGCTCGGTAGGGTCCTGGCAGGTAGCAAGGTTGTGAGCATGCTGGGCACCTGTGTCCTTAGCATTCTCCTGCCAGCTGGGAGCTCCTGCTTCCCGCCTTCCTGCTCCTTCAGCATGAGCACAAGTTCTGCCTGTGTGTTTGGAGCCCCTGGGGAAGGGTGGTGAGGACCATCTGGCTGAGGGCCTACCTTCCTGGTGGCCCAGGGTATGGTGCAGGCTTTTCCAGGAGGGTGGAGCTCATTGCTGCAGAAGGAGCTGGGGCGGCAGCCGTGGCACCGGCCAGCGGCAGGAGCCCCTCTTGCAGGCTGCAGAGCTGGCTCAGGAATGGTATGGAGTGTGCCAGCAGCGGGGCTGGGAATACTTAGGAGGAGGTACTCCAGGGGCCCTGGGACGGGCTGGCCCACCTCCACCTCTGCCCAGCTGTGTGACTTGAGGTCCTTTACTTACCTCTCTGAGCTCGGTTTCCGTGTCTACAACGTGCACATAGCATGACCCCTCTCAGGGCATGAAGACTGGGTTTGGGGAAGCAGGCGGAGCTCTCGGTTTAGCCTGGAGAAGTAGCAGTGTAGACTGCTGTCACCGTGGGAGCTTGTGATATTTGCGCGGAAACTGTGTTCAGTTTCTCGAGTGTCTGAGATCCAGACCTCAGGAAAACAGATTGGGATGGACTTGGCTGTCAGAGGAAGATTTAGGGGCTGGGCAGAGAGAAAGCCCTGTTTGAGGAAGCTTCTCAGGCCAGTGAACAGCATGTCCTGTGCCAGGGCGTGAGGGCAGCTGGTCCTGGCTGGCCTTGTTCCCCACACAGCCCGCTGCCCCTGGGCTGACCAGTCTGTTTGCTCGGCAAACTCTTTCTTCAGAGCCTGGTACAAAGGTGAGCGCCGCACGCAGGCCCTGCTGGGAGAAAGACAGGTGCTGCATGAGTTGGGTGCGAGCTCCTGAGGTTCTCCATCGTGTTTTCCCTGCCAGAGGGCCCAGAACAGATGCCCCGTGACCCAGCCCTTTCTGCCTCGCTTGCTTGTGACTGATGGATGATCCATGAGGCTGCTTCCGAGAGGGGTCATTAGGGGCGGCCTGGGAATCAAAACGCACACATAAAATGGTGAACACGAGAACAGCTGGGACAGAGACGGAGGCGCGTGGTGAACGTGGTGGGACCCGGCCTGTGAGGCTGAGAGTGGGGACCCCAGGCCTTGAGGCTGCCTTCCCGTTCACCCGGTCATCCGTTCTCAGGGCTGGGGCAGCCCTCGCTGGCCTCAGCTCCCCATGTGTGAAATGAGGGGACTGGAGGTCATGGCGCTGTTGTATGGGTTGAAGAGCAGCGTGGAACAGATAACGGCATCTCATAAATGGAAGTTAACGTTATTGCGCATAGCTCACAGATTCCTCATAGCAGATCCAAAAAGGGGAAGGAAATTGGTAAGGGCACATCACTTGCCCCACAAAAGCACACACTTTTTGTTTTGTTTTGTTTTTAATTTGAGGGGCAGAGCAATACGGAACTCTCGTCTGTTGGTTTACTCCCCAGATGCCCACAATAGCCAGGACCGGGCTGGGCTGGAGCTGGGAGTCGGGAACTCCATCCAGGTGTCCCATCGAAGTAGTGGGAGCCCAGTCACTTGGATGCCTCCCAGTATCTGCATTCGCAGGAGACTGGATCAGGGGCAAGAGCCAGGTGTCAAACCCAGGCACTCTAATGTGGGACTCAGGCCCCTCAGTGGGTAGCTTAACCACTAGGCTGGATGCCTGCCCCCGCACGTGAGGAGGGAAATGCCCCTGCCCTGACAGCTCCAGGTGAAGAAGGGGGCCAGCGTAGTCGCTGCGAGGGCTGCAGGCGCCTGGCGTCGCGCTGTGCGCTCTGGGATGCAGAGCAGGAGAGCTCAGCCAGGAGTTTTGAAATCCACAGCAGGCAAAGGCAACTCCTGTCCCAAGCTGGCCTTGAAGTAGGATGAACAGGGTTTTAATAGACAAGGAACTGGGTCAAGGTAGGTGGGAGTGGGCCGGGCCTGGCCAGTACAGTACCAGGGGTGTTTCCCTTCTCTCTGGGCCTTCGTGTCCCGTGTGCTGTCTGTGCCTGTGTGACTCAGAGCCAGTGCTCTGACAGTCCCCTGGCGGTGGGGTGACTGACAGGTGGTGGCTTGGCCCCTTGCCAGGCAGCACTGTGGGGGTGGGGTGGGGTAGGGTGAGTGAACAGCAGATTCCAGCAGAGGAAGGGATTTGCTTCTGGTCTCGGCCTCCCAGGGGCATAATTGGGCTGGAGAAGCTCCCGCACAGCTGGGAAGCAAATGTGGAGGATTTTCTTTGCTGAGCTGGTGCAGTGGGTGGGGCAGGCTGCAGCAGGGTGGCTGGTGGAGCTGGGCAGCTGTGGGGTGTGGCGGGGTGGTGGGTGGTGGTGTGACTGTGCCGGGGGTGTGGCAGAGCTGGGAGGGGCTGGGTCAGCTGTAGGGAGTGGCCCTGGGTGCATGTGGGGCCACCAGTACCCTGGCCTGCTGCCACCATTCCCTTTCCCTGCCAGGTCTCTGCCTGAGCCCTAGTACCCATTCATTTACTTTTGAGGCTGCCTGTGGGGCCCTGGCTGCCCTAATCTCTTCTCGGCACCCCTGACCGATCGCATTGTATATGTCGCCTGGATGCCTATGATGACACCTTGGTTTTGTTTTTGTTTTTGACAGGCAGAGTGGACAGTGAGAGAGAGAGACAGAGAGAAAGGTCTTCCTTTTTGCCGTTGGTTCACCCTCCAATGGCTGCTGCGGCCGGCGCATCGTGCTGATCCGAAGCCAGGAGCCAGGTGCTTCTCCTGGTCTCCCATGCGGGTGCAGGGCCCAAGGACTTGGGCCATCCTCCACTGCCTTCCCGGGCCACAGCAGAGAGCTGGCCTGGAAGAGGGGCAACCGGGATAGAATCCGGAGACTAGAACCCGGTGTGCCGGCGCCACAAGGTGGAGGATTAGCCTGTTAAGCCACGGTGCTGGCCTTGTTTTTGTTTTTAAAATATTTATCTATTTATTTGAAAGGCAGAATGACAGGAAGAGGCCCACACACGGAGAGAGAAAATGCGCTAGCACACATTTCCATCCACTGGTTCACTCCCCAGATGGCCACAGTGGCCAGGGGTAGGACATGTAGAAGCCAGGAACCTTGAACTCCCGTCTGGGTCTCCTATGTAGGTGCCGGGGGCCCAAGTGCTTGGGCCATCTTCTGCTGCTTTCCCACGTGCAGGTAGCTGGTTGGGAAGTGGAACAGCTCCGAACTGGTACTCATATGGGATGCTGGCACTGCAGGTGGCAGCTTAGCCTGCTGCACCACAGGGCCAGCCATGGTGATACCATTCGAGCATGTCAGTACTGTGTGAATTTGCCTGTACATTCCTGTGCCTGTGAGTGTAGGGTGTGTGTGTGTGTGTGTGTGTGCTGCAGCAGGCAATGTCAGGAATGGCCCACGCTGGAAGTAAAATGTGGGCTAGGTACACATATGGGGCTATAGGGGGCCACCCCCACATTGACCCTGTAACAGCTTCACACCAGACACATAAAACTCAGAGCCCCAAGGCATTTAGAAAGCATTTCAGGCCACACTGTTTTCAGTGCGGAAGCTTGGCCCCTGGCTGAGCACCTGCTGGTGCTCACTAGGAGGAGACTGAGGGAACAGGTGGTGGATCCTGTGCTTGCTCCTTGTGCCCAGTGTGGTCTTCAAGCTTTGACTTCTTCCTGGAGCCCATTCTCTTGTGGCTTCAGCCTGATGTCCCTTCCTGGCTCTTTCTGGATCCACTGTCAGTTTGATATGTGGCTTGGGCCAGTTCCTTCTAATTTCTTTTTAAAGACTTATTTTATTTATTTGAAAGAGTTACAGAGAGAGGTGGAGACAGAGAGAGAGGTCTTCCATCTGCTGGTTCACTCCCCAGATGGCCGCAATGGCTGGAGCTTTGCCAATCCGAAGCCAGGAGCTACCTCCAGGTCTCCCAAGTGAGTGCAGGGGCCCCAAGAACTTGGGCCATCTTCCACTGCTTCCCCAGGCACATTAGCAGGGAGCTTGATAGTGGAGCGGCCAGGACTCGAACCAGTGCCCATATGGGATGCCAGTGTGGCAGGCCCAGGCTTTAACCTACTGCATCACAACACCGGCCCTGGGGCAGTTCTTCTTAAGCCTGGTTCTGTATCTGTTCAGTTAGTAATCACTTTATTAGCCTGTGTGTCCGTGTGCAGTGTTTGACCTGCATCCTCTCTTTGTCTTAGTGACTGACCTGTGAGATAGATAAGTAGTAGAAACCCTATTTTATAGTTGGGGAGACTGAGGCTCAGAATAATTGAGAGATTTGCTCAAAGGATACAAGGGTAGTCAATAGTGCAGCCTAGGTTTGCGCCCAGGCAGGCTGGCTGCAGTCTGAGCCTTCTGCTGTGACGCTGGCAGCCATCGCGTGCCGTCTCTTGGACTGTTGGGATGCAGTCGGAGGAGGCACACAGTAGGCGCTCAGTGCATGTGCATGTGCACTAAGTTATTGGGCATGCTTTACCATGAAAAGCACAGCCAGCCAGTCTCTATGCCTGTTCTCAGGGAGCTCTTGGTCTTACTCCTGGAGCCCCCCCTTCATCCAGGATCCTAGCTGGACCCCCTTTGCTGGTCCTGATCTCTGGACAGCTTGCTCTGTAAAATGGGCCTCGTGCCTCTGCACCCCTTCTACTCTGGGTCCTGGGAGGGCTGTGGGGACCAAAGCACTTTCTGGGGGGGAGGTGGGATAGGGAGTGACTTTCAACTCTACAGCATTGGCCACGGTCACTGTGGTATTTCCCGAAAGTGCAGCGTTGCCATGGTGTCTCCATGACGACCAGAGCATCTCATTCATTATCCCCAGCACCTTGGCAGGGAGAGCTGGAGCTAGGGCTGGAGGAGCACAGAGGGAGCCTGCTGAGAGCTGGAGGCCTCAGTGGTGAAGTCCCCTCCATGTTCACCCACTGCCCCCAGCCAGAGTTCCTCTTTGCTGGCTCTGAACCTCTCCCTTTTGTGGGGTCTGGGTTCAAATTTCAACTCTACCATGGACTGGCTGTGTGCTTTTGGGAAAATGATTTAACCTCTCTCAGCCTCACTTCCCTCAACTCTTTAACTGTGGAGAGTGACAGTATTGTTGTTAGGCTTAAATGCAGTAAGACGTGAAAATTCTTCTTTTTTTTTTTTTTTTTTTTTTTTTTGACAGGCAAAGTAGACAGTGAGAGAGAGACAGAGAGAAAGGTCTTTCTTTTTGCCATTGGTTCACCCTCCAGTGGCCGCTGCGGCCAGTGCATCGTGCTGATCTGAAGCCAGGAGCCAGGTGCTTTTCCTGGTCTCCCATGCGGGTGCAGGGCCCAAGCACTTGGGCCATCCTCCGCTGCCTTCCCTGGCCACAGCAGAGAGCTGGCCTGGAAGAGGGGCAACCCGGATAGAATCTGATGCCCCAACCGGGACTAGAACCCGGTGTGCCGGCGCCGCAAGGCGGAGGATTAGCCTGTTGAGCCACGGCGCCAGCCTATGTGAAAATTCTTAACACAATGCTCAACACAGTGCTGGGCTCACAGTGAGCGCACAGTGTGGAAACAGAACCAGTGACGATCATACTGATATTGTTGTTGCTGTCATTTGTATTCTAGAAAGCCCTGGGTTTCCTGGAGAAATGAAAGACCAAATGCAAAGTCAGGAAGGAAATCTGACTCAAGACCGAGTGCTCTCCACGTGACTGTGGTGAGCCTCGTCACCTTGAAACCTCTGTAATCCTCATCTGTAACTTGGGGATTAGAACAGCTGCTCGTTCATTCATATTCCGAGTTCCCAAACAGGACCTGTCTCTGCGGAAAGTGGAGCCTCTTCTATGAATCAGACTTGGTGCCGGCCTTTGAGTGACACCCTGTTTGGGCGAAGAGAAGAAAGGAAAATGTTATTTATCAAAGGCTTTGGTGTGCCAGATTTTGGGCAGGGCCTGTCCACGTAGAGGGCAGTAAGTCCTCATCCTGCCCCGAGAATCTGCAGGCTGCAGGAGGCGGAGCCATAGTTGGAGAGGTCCGGGCTTACTCTGCACAGGCCACAGGCTCAGGCGTTTGCCAGGGCTGGGCAGGAGGCTAAGCGAGAGGAGGCTGACTGTGAGACTGCAGAGGCAGTGTCTGTGCATCTGAGATGGGCACTGCGAGGGTGGTGGTCCACAGGCATGTGTGCCCGTGTCACTGGAGTGACATGCCCTCTATAAAGAGAAATGAGAGGTTCTGTGGAATCTCCTGAGTTAAAACTGTTGGAGGCCAGTGTTGTGACACAGCGGGTTAAGCCGCCGCCTGCAATGCCAGCATCCCATATGAGCACCAGTTTGAGTCCTGGCTGTTCTGCTTCCTGTCCAGCTCTCTGCTAATGCACCTGAGAAAGCAGGAGCAGATGGCCCCAGTGCTTGGCCTCTTGTCACCCACACAGGAAACCCAGATGGAGTTCTAGCATCCTGGTTTCGGCCTGGCCCAGCCCAGCCATGGCCATTGCAGCCATTTGGGGAGTGAATCAGCAGATGGAAGATGTCCGTCTGTCTGTCTGTCTCTCTCTCTCTCTCTCTCTGTAACTCCACCTTTCAAATACATAAATCTTTAAAAAATAGATTGATAACTAGGGGCTGGCATTTGGTGCAGCAGTTAAACTGCTTCTTGGGATGCCCGCATCCCACATCAGAGTGTCTGGGTTTCAGTCTTGGCTCTGCTCCTGGTTTCCAGCTTCCTTCTGTTGTGTACCCTGGGAGGCAGCAGGTGATGGCTGCAGTAGTTGGGTCCCTGTCACACACATGGGACCTTGAATGAGTTCCCAACTCCTGGCTTCAGCATGGCCCAGCCTGAACTGTTGTGGGCTTTTCTGGGGGGTGAGCCAGCAGATGGAGGATCTCTCTGGCTTTCAAATAAATAGCAATACATTTTAAAAAAAAAAGATTTTTTTTAGGTCAATAACCAATCCCAAATTACAGAAAAATGCTATGCAAACAAAAGACCTCCACATCTGTGCTCTGTTTTGGCCCGAGGGTCCTGGTTTTCAGCCTCTGCTCTGTGGAGTGGGGATGGAGCGGGAGTTGGAGAGGGCTGGTGGCTGGAGATGACATCAGAGAGGTGGTGGCCTTGGAACTGGGATCTTAAAGGATGAGTAAGTGTCCCTTGGCAGGGGTGGGCAGGCATTCCAGGCGGTGAGAACTTCATAGCAGAGGCCGGGATGCTTGACCATCATCGGTGTCTGGGTGAAGCTACGGTTGAGGGACAGCAGCTGGCAGTGTCAGCAAGGCCCAAGGTGGTGGTAGGGGGAGCACTGGGGCCCCTGCCCCAGTTGTCCTTGAGGCCTTAGTGGCTTGAAGGGGATTAGAGGCCCTCCCTCCACCCCCCAGCCTCCCCCACCCCCTTCTTTGCCCCTTGAGCCATACAGGCTCTGGAATGCAGGCAGCAGGGAGCGCCTTGAATGGCTGGCGGTGGGCCTCTGGGTGGGTGGCAGAGGGGCCGAGTCCCCCCCTGCTAGCAAGCTGGGTGGTCAGTGCTTTGTTAACAAAATAGCTGGGTCTCCCCTTGCCCCAGGGTAGCTTGTGGCCTTTTCTGGGGACAAGGGACTACTTTGCTTGCTCTCTGCCGTGGGTTCTGCCACAGGCTTATCCTAGCTCCTGGGGGAGACTGTGGTCTCCAAAGAAGGCAGTGTGGTGAGAAGGGGACACAGCCTGGGTCTCCCCATGAGAGAGCAGCCTTCCGCAGCCCATGTGTCCTGCAGAGTGACCGTGCTCACCCCGGCCTGACCCTGAGGCCTGCCAGAGAGACGAGCTCGGAGCTTCCTGGGTTGGGGTGTCACCACACCCAGAGTGTGGGAAAGAAACAGCAGCTGCCAGCTCTTCAGTGCTGTGGGCCTGGCCTGGCGCTGAGCATTTTCTCTCCAGTCATTTTCGCAGCCATGGGAAATGGGCAAAATGTCCCTATTTGACAGGTGAGGAAACTGAGGCACCGAGCAGTTAAATAACTTGGCCGAAGCTTACCCAGGTGCATGTGGTACTTGGCTTTGAACTGAAGTCTGCAGGTGTTGCCAGTAGGGACCATCAATGTAGCATTTTCAGTGCATGGGTGGTCCTGGGGGGAAGCAGGATCTGAACTAGGAATTGTTAAATTTTCCAGCATATGTGCATATATATGTATGTAAATGTTTATTTTTTTTATAGCAGTGTTAGGGTCAGAGCCAAATTGAGAGAAAGGCTCAGCGATTTCCCATCTGCCGCTGCCCTGCCATCCGTGCCCCCACCAGAGAGGTCCATTTGTTCCAGTCAGGAGCCCAGCCTGAGCCATCAGGCTCATCCAGCCTCCAAAGCTCGTGGGAGGGCCTGCTCCGAGCTTGCGCACCCTGTGAGTTAGGATGACCATACGGCGATGTGTGTCCAGCACTGTAGCTCCACACAGGGACTTCCCTGCCCGGAATGTCCCCGGGGCTCTGCCTCTCCCTCCCTCAGCCTCTGGCACCCAAGTGCATTTTTTTGTGCATTTTTTCTGTGTCTGAGAAATGGCGTCAGATTCCCACTCGGTCTGTGACCCCCAGATGCCTGAGAGGCTGTGGGCCGCATCGCTAGTGTGCTGAAAGGCTGGGTGTGTGATGGACGGCACTCAGGCCTGCCAGAGGCGCCGCCACAGGGTGCTGCGCTCCTCTTCTGTGAGGTTGGGCGGCTGACACGGGCAGGAAACCCTCCAGGCATCCTTACTTCCCACCCACTGTGCTTCTGTCCTGGCCCTGGGCCCAGGGGTGGGACTTGGCTTTGGCTGCAGGCAGCTCCTATCGCCCAGGACACAGACACCTGCCCCTTCCAGCCCTGTCTCCCAGCTGTGATGATGGGTGCCATTCCCTCTTCCACGCCTGGCTAGCCTCTTGTTCTGGTTGGTTTAAGTGCCACTTCCTCCAGGAAGCCTTTCCCCATCTCTCTGTCCCTTCAGAGGGGTTTAATGCCCTGTGTCTCCCCTTTACCCTTGTTTCCCCTACTGCTTCACTTGCCCCAGTACCACAGTGCCTGTTTTCTTGACTGTCTCTGCTCCCAAAGTGGGGCCTGAAATGCAGACTAGCAGAGGGGGACCAGCCCCAGAGATCATTCTGGCCCCAGCCTTCTCTATCAGGCAGGAAGCCCAGAAAGGGACAGGGTGTGCTCAGGGTCACACAGTGTGTCATGGCAGATCTGGAGCCAGAGCTGCTGTCTCAGCTGTCTCTCCATTTCACAACAAAAAGTGGAAAACAAACGTCAGCCAGAGATAATCACTCTAAACATTCTTGTTTGTATTTAGCATCCTTTTCCAGCCTGTGCATAAAGCCGTTTAACAAAAATCCGGTCACACATACAAACTGTTGCCTAAGTGCTTTCTGGTTTAGCAGTGTAGGTGGTGGATGTCCGCAGACGGCCACCTCCGACCTGTGGTGATGGCTGCCTTGGACTCCAGCAGCTGCTCATGTTGTGACTTCTGTTTTTCTTTGTTTCTTTTTTTTCTTTTTTAATAATTATTTATTTGAAAGGCAGAGTTACAGAGAGAGAGACAGAGAGAGAGAGAGAGATCTTCCATCTGCTGGTTCATGCCCCAGATGGCCACAATGGCCAGGGCTGGACCAGGCCAAAGCCAGGAGCCAAGAGGTCTCCCATGTGGGTGGACACTTGGGCCGTCTTCTGCTGTTTTTCTCAGGCCATCAGCAGAGAGCTGGATTGGAAGTGGAGTAGCTGGGATTCAAACTGACACCCATATGGCTTGCTGGCGTCGCAGGCGGCAGCTTTACCCACTGCGCCACAGCGCTGGGCCCTTGCGTGATGACTTCTAAAGACAATCCCTTCTTGTTAGGCTCTTGTGTTTTAAACAGCACTGGGGTTTGTGTGCTGGTGGGGAAGTCTTCGCAAGCTTCTGTGATTCCTTCCTCTAGGATAAGTTCCTGGAAGTGCGGTTAGTTGATCTGCGGCTGCTGCCCTGGAGCTTGCCGTGTGGTCTTGGGGCCAGGAGGGCTTTTCCAGGTCCGCACCCGAGGCTGCACCTGTGGCTACTGCCCTAGCATAGGCTCTCACACCTGGCCTTCCTAACTTTCACCAGCGGTGGATGATAGAAAGTCTCATACACACTGTGGCTTCGCCTTGTGTTTAAGGGCGCCTGGAGGGCTGCCTCTGAGGTGAGAGAATGGAGGCCTCGCGTCCCAGAGACAGGTGCAGGGGCCAGGCCTGGGAGGTGGGGCTTCAAGCCACTGTGTGGACAGAGGGCACGGTGCCAGGGAAGCCCTCCTGCTGATCCCTTGTCAAGCTTGGGACCCTCAGGCAGGGCTTGGTCACCTGCTGCCTTGTGCACCTGCTGACACAAGCCCTGAAGGTCAGAGTTCCCTGGTCATGTCGGAGCAAATACAGACAACTGCCGTTTCTGAGTGTGTTTAATTTTTATTTGGTAAGATTTATTTATATTTATTTGAAAGGCAGAATGAAAGAGAGAAAGAGAGAGAGAAAGAGATGCTGCACTTGGTGGTTCATTCCCCTAAATGGGCCAAGCCAAAGCCAAGAACTAGGAACTCCATCTGGGTCTCCCACATGAGTGACAGAGGCCCAAGCCCTTGGCTCAGCTTCATCTGCTTTCCCAGGCCCATTAGCAGAGAGCTGGATCAGAAGGAGACCTGGGATGCCAGTGCCACAGTAGGTGGCCAATTTACCGCACCACCATGCTGCTGAGCCATTCTCAAAGGCATGGATACCTCATAACCCGGGGTTTGACTCGGGGCCTGGTGGCTTCTGCCAGAGATTCCATCTTTCCACCTGCTACGTGGGGCTGCTGGCTCATTAGAGTTAGGAGTGAGTGGGCGAGTGAGGGGAGACAGCGAGGACGTGGTTTCTGGTTGTGGTCAGAATTTGCCTCTTGTTCCCAGGACTCGCAACTATTTCTTGTCTCACTTGGTCCTTCCTGCTTCTGAGTTTTACTTGGCCTGGTCTTGGACTGCGATGAGGAAAAACAGCAGCGACCATCTGCGGACACCATGTGCTAGGGCTGCTCTGAGGGGTGGATATATATGCATTACTGCATTTCATCCCCCTGCCCCTCGGGGGGCGGGTCCTGCATATCGTCAGCCCCATTTCACAGATGGGCAAACTGAGGCCAAGAGTGATTAAAGAGTCTCTGCACGCCACACAACCCCGTGAGGCAACGTCCTTGAACTTGGACCAGATCAGTAGGTCAGGTCCTGAGTGTCTGCAGTCAGTTGACCTGACTGAGGCCACACTCTGACTCTACTCTTCTCTCTGCAGCCTGGGCCCTGTGGGCCCCACCAAGTGAGCAGCATGCAACACCCCCAGGCCTGCTCGCTGTCTTCTGGCCTGCTGCCCAGCCCTCCCAGGAGGCCCTGACGCCCTGGGGCACTTCTGCTCTGCGCAGGACCACGTGGGGGTTTGCCATGGTGACATAAAGGGGCGCAGAGGAAGGAAGGAGCGAGACCAGCCTGCAGACTGCGCCCCTGGCTGGGAGGAAGGGCCGGGGGCCCGAATCCTCCACTCCTGCTGCCCTCCAAGGGCCTCGCTTCCCAGGTCTCTGTGAATTTGTTGGTCAGTGGACGACTCTCGTGCCTCCCCGTGTGTGGGGCCTTGGGGTGGCCAGGGCAGGCCAGGCCTCCGGCGGCCGAGGGCCTGGGGGTCCAGAATGCCTGCTCTGGCGTGCCTCCGGAGGCTGTGTCGGCACGTGTCCCCACAGGCTGTCCTCTTCCTGCTGTTCGTCTTCTGCCTGTTCAGCGTCTTCGTCTCGGCCTACTACCTGTACGGCTGGAAGCGGGGGCTGGAGCCCTCAGCCGACGCCCCCGAGCCTGACTGTGGAGACCCGCCACCCGTGGCCCCCAGCCGCCTGCTGCCACTCAAACCCGTGCAGGCGGCCACACCTTCCCGCACGGAGCCGTTGGTGCTGGTGTTTGTGGAAAGCCTCTACTCGCAGTTGGGGCAGGAGGTGGTGGCCATCCTGGAGTCCAGCCGCTTCAAGTACCGCACGGAGATCGCGCCGGGCAAGGGGGATATGCCCACGCTCACCGACAAGGGCCGCGGCCGCTTCGCCCTCATCATCTACGAGAACATCCTCAAGTATGTCAACTTGGACGCCTGGAACCGGGAGCTGCTGGACAAGTACTGTGTGGCCTACGGCGTGGGCATCATCGGCTTCTTCAAGGTACGAGGGCTTGGGCGGGCACCCAGGCGGCTCAGAGCCGCAGCTGGCTTTCCTCATGCGCGAGTGGGTGTGGTGGTAGCACCTGTCTCCCGGTGCTTGTGAGAGTGAAACGGGCCAAGGTGCTTGGAGCGCAGAGCGCCTGGCGAGGGCTTTATATGGATTGGCTCGTGTGTCCTGGGATGCTTGGGGAGGGGTTTGCCTGAAGGAGGCCCAGGGATGGGGGGTGAGGCAGAGGAGGATGTGCTCTGCCTGGTGCCGGGAAACCTGTCAGGGTAGTCCTCCCAGGTGAGGCAAAGTGTGTCCCCATTGTGTCTCCAGGCGAGGCTGGGTCACTTACTCGAGGCTGTGCAGCCTACAGTGGGGAAGCCGGGATTTGGCCCCACGAAGATAGTCTGTGCTCTGTCCCACGTTCTTTCCTCCTACGGTGGCGTGTGGCGTTGGTGACCCTCCTCAGCTGGGAGAAAGAAATCCTAGGGAGTAGGGAAGAGGCCACCCTGGGCTTTACGGGGCTCCCTGAATGGCCTGGGACTGAGGCCTCGCTGAGAGCGTGTTCGGGGGAGTGGAAGGTTGGGCCCAGCAGCCGTGCCGTGCCGAGGCTGCAGTCACAGAGGCAGGCACAAGTACGACCCCGTGCGGCGCTCCGGGGCATCGGTTCCTTCGTTCGGCAGAGATCACGGAGCACCGCACAGGCACTGGGCACACAGAGGTGATGGCAGTGGACAGACACTGGGCAGCAGTGGCGATCAGCAGTGAGCGGATACGCACACAGCACAGGGAGCAGGCGCAGTAGGGAGTAGTGGGAGGTTACCACTATTTTTGATAAAACAGGCAAGGAAGTCATCTTTGATTAAGTGACCTGAGGAAGGGGAGGAGGGCCCCCATGCTCGCTTGCAAAGAGCCTTCCAGGCAGCAGGGACAGTAGGTATGCAAGCCCCCAGCCAGGCTCCTGCTGGTGTGGGTGAAGAGCGGAGGACCACGTCCTCTGTGTACTGGGTCCTGCGCTCAGTGTGGGGAGGCCGGTTTGGTCGAGGGTTTCCCACGGCACGCTCTAGCCCTCACTCACCCGGCAGGAGGCTCCGCTGCCGCAGAGGCATTGTGAGCCGGGAGATTGAAGGCCCGCACCGAGTCCTGCATGGAGCCCCTGGTGAGATCTGTTCTGCACCTGGCTGGATGACAAGCCCCTTTCTTTCCCTGAGCACCCCCTGGGGAACGCTGGCCTGGTTTCTGCCTTTACAGAGGCAGTCTGACTGTCCCCATCGTCGGCCTTCCTCTCTTCTTCCTCTGCACTCTGCACCCTTTCCTCCTGTGAACTTCATTAAGTTTGATCCAGAGCCCCAGGCCTGAAACACATCAGAGTGGCCGACGTTTATTGAGTGCCCACGCGGCGCGTGCCCTGTCTGCGTGCTGCACATGAATTTACTCACCTTGCGCTAATCAGCCGTCCTCAAAGGCGGGTGGACAGCGTCCTGGTTGAAGGAAGAAGGGAACTGAGGCAAAGAAAGGTTAACCAGTGTATCCAGGCTCACGCTGCTAAGAAGCAGAGATCTGGGATTTGAACCAAGATTGCTTCATTTGAAAGGCAGAATTACACACACGCACACATACACACACACATACTCCATTCATTAGTTCATCCCACAAATGGCCACAATGGCTGGGGCTGGGGCTGGGGTTGGGCCAGGCTAAAACCAGGAGCCAGGAGCTTCATCTGGATCTCCCATGTGGGTTCAGGGGCCCAAGGACTTGGGGCATCTTCTGCCTTCTCAGGTGCATTAGCAGGGATTGGAAATGGAGCAGCCAGGACTCTAACTAGTGCCTGTGTGGCATGCTGGCGTTGCTGGCAGCAGCTTCACCTGCTACACCTCAATGCCAGCCCCACAGGCCTTCATCTTACCCACTATAGGATGAGTCCAGGAGCCTCAAATGCTATTTATTTATTTATTTGGACAGGCAGAGTGGACAGTGAGAGAGAGAGAGACAGAGAGAAAGGTCTTCCTTTTTCCGTTGGTTCACCCCCCATGGCCGCTGCGGCTGGTGCACTGCGCCAATCCGAAGCCAGGAGCCAGGTGCTTCTCCTGGTCTCCCATGTGGGTGCAGGGCCCAAGGACCTGGGCCATCCTCCACTGCACTCCCAGGGCATAGCAGAGAGCTGGACTGGAAGAGGGGCAACCGGGACAGAATCCAGTGCCCCGACCGGGACTAGAACCCGGTGTGCCGGCGCTGCAGGTGGAGGATTAGCCTAGTGAGCTGCGGCGCTGGCCTCAAATGCTATTTATTTAGTAGGAGTTGATCACAGGCCACATCCAGGATGTGGAGCTCCCAGGCACAGGGGGACAGGCAGGGAGTTGGGGTCCTTGGCGCAGTCTGTACAGCAGAGCTTGGAACCTACCTGGTTCCAATCCTTTGCTCTACGAAGGTAAACATGAGACGTAGGGTGAGGTAGGGTTATGTTCAGAATCTCCCAGCAGGGCCAGTGGCAGTCCTGGTCTTCATGCTCTTCTACCCTCTTTTATTTATTTATTTTTTTAAAGATTTTTTTAGGGGCCGGCACTGTGGTGCAGCGGGTTAAAGCCCTGGCCTGAAGCACTGGCATCCCATATGGGCGCCAGTTCTAGTCCTGGCTGCTCCTCTTCCAATCCAGCTCTCTTCTGTGGCGTGGGATAGCAGTAGAAGATGGCTCAAGTCCTTGGACCCCTGCACCTGCGTGGGAGACCCAGAGGAAGCTCCTGGCTCCTGGCTTTGGGTCGGTGCAGCTCCGGCCAGTGTGGTCATCTGGGGAGTGAACCAGCGAATGGAAGACCTCTCTCTCTCTCTCTGTCTCTACCTCTCTCTCTAACTCTTTCAAATAAATTAAAACATTTTTTTTTTAAAAAAAAAAGGCAGAGTTACAGAGAGGCAGAGAGAGGGAGGGAAGAGGGAGGGAGGGAGGGAGGGAGGGAGGCAGAGGTCTTCCATCCACTGGTTCACTCCCTAATTGGCCCAACGACTGGAGCTGTGCTGATCCAAAGCCAGGAGCCAGGAGCTTCTTTTGGGTCTTCCACGTGGGTACAGGGGCCCAAAGACTTGGGCCATCATCTTCCACTGTTTTCCTAGGCCATAGTAGAGAGCTAAATTGAAAGTGGAGCTGCCAGGACTCAAACCGCCACCCATATGGGATGCCCACATGGGATGCTGGCACTGCAGGTGGCGGGGTCACCCATTACGTCACAGCGCCAGCCCCTTCTACCCTCTTGTAGGAGGCCAGACCCCCTCCTTGGTTGTGAGCAGAGGCCTGTGATTTTTTTCCAAGTGTGCGCCCCCTGGTGGTAAACGTGCATCTCGGCTCTTTCTGCAAGGCCAGCTTCAGCACTATGCATGCATGGTGCTTGCCAAACTCCAGTGTTTGTGGACTCCAGGGGTCTGGAAACTCCCATTTTCTGGTTCTCACTGACACTGCATCCCCAGGGCAGTGGGAGAGCAGGGTTTTCAAAGTCCAGAGCCTGCTGCAAGTCTTTCTGCCACTTGGAAGTGGATTGACCTTGGAGAGATGCTCAGCCTATCTCTAGAGTTGGGCCGGTTGCAGCTGCTGCCTCCTTGGGCTGCCCTGCACATCAAACAACACGGTGGGAAGCACGGAGCCCAGTGCCTGGTACCTGGAGCCTCTGAACAAAGGGCAGCTCGCAGCCTTTGACGTCTCTGGGTTTAGCAAGCATGGCAGTGGCAGCATTTTCTCTCTCGGAGCTCTGGCCTGTGTGTGCTCCTGGAAATTGGGTCATCCTCATCTGTAGCCCTGGTGCCTGTTACGGTCACGCCTCAGCCTTGCAACCCCACGTGCCCGGACGCTGGGCCAAAGGCTGCCTCCCCTCTTCCCTTAAGCACTTGCTGTATGCCAGGCACTGAGCTTGTTGCTTTTCAGGCCTTGGCATGTGTAATATTTTCATTTGTTTAGCTACTTGAAAGGCAGACTGACAGAGAGAGGGGGAGACACAGAGAAAGAGAGCTCTTCCTTCTGCTGGTTCACTCCTCAAATGGCCACACAGCTGGGGCTAGGCCTGGCAGAAGCCAAAAGCCAGGAACTCCGTCCGGTCTCTAATGTGGGTGGCAGGGATCCATGCATTTGGGACATATTTGGCTGCTTTCCCAGGTGCATTAACAGGGAGCTATGTTGGAATTGGAGCAGTGGGGACTGGAACCGGTGCCCATATGGGATGCTGATGTCATAGGTGCCAGCTTAACCTGCTGCACCAGAACTCTGGCCCCCATGTTCATTCCTTATAACTGCCTTGTGAAGCAGGTGCTTTATCTTCAGGTGAGATCTTGAGGGGACAGAGCTGCTCAGTTGTAAGGCCATGATTTGACAGCCAGTCTTCCTGCTTCCAACCCAGCCACAGGAGCCTGTGTAAGAGAATCCCATCGATGGGGGACCTGTGGCCCAGAAACATGGGGATCCCAAGTCATCAGCCAGTTAGCTGTCACGTCTGTGCTGGGCCTCTCCCTCCCCATTCCCAGGTCAGGGCTCTTCTGTTGTCTGCCTGAGGGACCTCGTTGGAAGACTGGATGTCTCCTGAGTGGGTCCTCAGGGCTGCAGAACAGCAGGGAGTTCCCCTCCCTAGGGGAAACCCGCAGTGGGGCCAGCCTCTGTTCCCTTCCCTGGCTGGTCCCTACCACTGCCAGCTAGCGTAGGCCCTCAGTGACTTGGCGCTCTCCCTTCCTCAGTGGTGGGGCAGCTGGCGGAGCTGCCGGCCCCTGGCAGTCAGCTCAGGGTCGGGACTTTGAAATGGGATCCCTCAGTACCCGCCCTCCAGTGTGGCTTCCCAGCCTTAGCAGGTGACGAACAGGGCCTGAACTGTCCTTGGCCTGTGTGGGCGTAGGGTAGCCTGGGCTGCGGCAGGAAGCCTCTGCGGATTGAGCTCGGTGCGAGGGCCCCCTAGCCTGAGGCTGGCTTGGGGTACGTAGTTGGTGGGGACTCCTGGCATTTGCAGAAGCAAAGGCAGGCTCCTTATCACGATTTACAAGGCCAGCGCCATGCAGAGCCTTTGTGGGCATTAGAGAGAAGCGCTTCTGTATGGAGGAGATTAGTGAAAGACATTCCGGCAGGTGCAGCTCCACCCTGGGGGCCCTTCACCCCCGCTACCAGAGCAGCTCTCCAGGGGGCCCGTGCCCAACCAGCTCAGTCTCCAAACTCATGTGTGCGTTGTGTCCACTTTTGCTGTCCCCCACCCCACTCTCTCCATCCAGATGCCAGAGGATCTTTTTAAAATGCAAATTGGAGCCTGCACCCCTGTCTGCAGAGCTCTTTGGTAGAGCTTGTGCTGGCTTCCTGATGCCACCTGAAGCCCATGGGGTGGCTGTCAGGGCAAGGGGCGGGGCAAGGTCACCCTGCTGGCTTCATGCTACTCCCTGACCACGCTGAGCCCTCTCCCACCTGAGGGCCTTTGCACCTGCTGTCCTTGGATCTTGGGGAGCCACTGCAGACTCTTTCATTTTTAGGAGTTATTTATATAGTTGAAAGAGAGAGAGAGAGACCTATCTTCCATCTGCTTGTTCACTCCCCAGATGCTGCAACAGCCATGGCTGGGCCAGGCTTAACCTCCAATGGGGGCACCCACACATGTGCCAGTAATTGGATTTTCTAGAAGATCATTCATGTATTTGAAAGGCAGAGTGACAGAGAAAGAGACAGCTTCATCTGCTGGTTCACTCCCCAAATCTGTGACAGCTGGGCCTGGGACAGTCCAAAGCCAGGAGCCAGGAACTCCATCCTGGTCTCCCACATGGGTGGCAGGAACCCAAGTACTTGGGCCATCATCGCTGCCTTCCCAAGTACATTACCAGGAAGCTGGATCAGAAGCAGTGGAGCCGGGTCTACAGCTGGTGCTCTACTGTGGGATGCCAGTGTTGCAAGTGGTGGCTTAACCTGCTGCACCGCTGCCCCAGCCCCATTACTTATTCTTGCAGTGTCAGCATCACAGCTCCTCTCTCCAGGAGGCCTCCTGAGGCAGCTGACTGCCCTGCTATACACCCTTTTACAGCCATGGAACTCCTTTGCATAGCAGGTGCCACATGGGGAAGTCTCTGATTTATTCCTGTGGTTTTGATAGATTTCTCCCTTCCCTACTCGGCTTTAAGGCTCTTGGAGGCCAGGGCCACATCTGTTTTTTCTGACTTTGTCACTGGCACTTAATTCCATGCCTGGGACAATGAACAGTTGTGGAACAAGTAAATGAAGCCTGTACTATACAGCAGTTGTGTGCCAGGTACCAGGGAGCTATCCTTTCCTCTTTCTTTACTTTTATTTTTTTTTAAGATTTATTAATTTATTTGACAGAGTTATACACAGAAGGAGAGGCAGAGAGAGAAAGGTCTTCCATCTACTGGTTCACTCTCCAACTGGCCACAATGGCTGGAGCTGAGCTGATCCAAAGCCAGGAGTCAGGAGCTTCCTCCGGGTCTCCCACGCAGGTGCAGGGGCCCAAGGACTTGGGCCATCCTTTATGCTTTCCCAGCCCATAACAGAGAGCTGGATTGGAAGTGGAGCAGCTGTGACTCGAACCAGCGCCCATATTGGATACCAGCATTGTAGGCGGCAGCTTTACCTACTATACCACAGTGCTGGCCCCTGTTCCTCTTTCATTCTTCCTAAAAATCGGCTAACTGGGGCAGGCATTGTTGCACAGCAGGATTAGCTGCCCTTGGCCTGCCTGCTTCTCCCCACAGCTGGGGTGCTGATTGGAATCCTGGTTACTCTGCTTCCGATCCGGCTTCCTCCCAATGTGCCTGGGAGGCAGCAGATGGTGGCCCAAGTACTTGGGTTCCTGCCACCCACGTGGGAGACCAGGATGGAGTTCCTGGCTCCTGGCCTTGGCCTGTCCGAGCTGTGGCTGTTGGAGAGATTTGGGGAGTGAACGCAGATGAAGCTGTCTCTTTCTCTGCACTCTGCCTTTCAAATCAATAAATGAATCTTTAAAAATCCATGCTGTCACATGTGTGGGTGCCCCCACTGGAGGTTAAACCTGTGCTGGGCACCAGGGATCCAAAGGTGCAAACAGCGTAGCCCCTACCCAGTGGGAGGAAGTCCCTGAGTAGATCACACAGCAGCCAAGGGGAGAGGTGGTGCAGCTTTGGTGTGGTTCCAGGGAAGCTGGTGCAAAGACCGTGTATGCAATGGGTTTTGAAGAATGAGCAGGAGTTTGCCAGTGCAGGAAGACAGAGTGGTACTGGCAGAGATGTGAAGACAAATTGTGCCAGCTGCAGAGGCGGGTGGCTGGGAGAGTGAAGGAGAAGTGAAGTGGCAGGAGTGTGCAGGAGATGAGGCACCATGAGCCTTTGTCTGCAGACCCCCAGGTTGCCGGGCAGCAGTGGGGCCCTGGGAGGAGAGAGGCAGAGACCCCCCCCATCCCCAACAGCAGCAGCAGCAGTGACTGTGTAGGCATGGGAGCTGGAGTCCCATGAGAGGCTGGCCTCTGTGTGCTTGGGGGTTGGAAATGCTTTGGGGTGCAGTGTCTGCTTCTGTACCCCAGCAGATACCTCCTCTTTGATCTGTGTGGCTGCCACGGCAGATTTCTCCCCAGGAGTGCGGGTTGCATGGCTGAAGCCAGTTTGGAAGCCCAGAGCAGCTGAGCCTGGTGGCCAGGCGGGTAGCCTCCATGGGATGGAGGGTGGCGCCCCCCTCCCAGCCCGGGCCAACCATGCCCCAGGCTCCGAGCTGAGCAGTGTGGCAGCAGGCATTAATACCCATTGTCCTGCATCTGCCTGTTGTCATTTACTGTGGGTAACCACATCTCACAGAGGAGACTGAGGCTCGGGGAGGTGGTGTCCACCCAGTGCCAGGCAGCGTGGTGCCAGCGCCCATGCTCTCTGCTGCTCTACTTTGCCTGACTTAGTGTCTCTGGGCCTCAGGCTCCTTATCTGTAAGATGGGCACAACTCCATCGAGAGGTCACTGGGAGGATCAGCAGCAGTCTTGCATGCAAAGTGCACAGAACGCCGTGCCTGGCTTCCATGAGTGGAGCGCGGGGCTGGGTATGGGGCGAGTGCCGTTCCTGTGGGGCCTGCAGCTGAGCTTCCTGGTCCCAAGGGGCCGGTCCTGACGCCTGCTTCCCCTCCCGCCCCCCCCCCCCCACCCGACTGTAGGCCAATGAGAACAGCCTGCTGAGCGCGCAGCTCAAGGGCTTCCCGCTGTTCCTGCACTCGAACCTGGGCCTGAAGGACTGCAGCATCAACCCCAAGTCCCCGCTGCTGTACGTGACGCGGCCCAGCGAAGTGGAGAAGGGCGTGCTGCCCGGTGAGGACTGGACCGTGTTCCAGTCCAACCACTCCACCTATGAGCCGGTGTTGCTGGCCAAGACGCGCTCGTCCGAGTCCATCCCGCACCTGGGCGCCGACGCCGGCCTGCACGCTGCACTGCACGCCACCGTGGTCCAGGACCTGGGCCTGCACGACGGCATCCAGCGCGTGCTGTTCGGCAACAACCTCAACTTCTGGCTGCACAAGCTGGTGTTCGTGGACGCCGTGGCCTTCCTCACGGGCAAGCGCCTCTCGCTGCCTTTGGACCGCTACATCCTGGTGGACATCGACGACATCTTCGTGGGCAAGGAGGGCACACGCATGAAGGTGGAGGACGTGAAGGTGAGGCAGGGCCTCCCCGCCTCAGAGCACGCCGGCAGCCCACCTCTCCTGTGTGGTGCTTAAAGCACAGCTGGGTTCTCTGCTTTTTTTTTTCTTTTTCTTTCTTTATTTTTTAAGATTTATTTATTTGAAAGGCAGAGTTAGAGAGAGGCAGAGGAAGAGAGAGAGGTGTTCCATCCGCTGGTTCACTCCCCCGATGGCCACACTGGCCAGAGCTGCGCCGATCCAAAGCCAGGAGCTTCTTCCGGGTCTCCCACACGGGTGCAGGGGCCCAAGCACTTGGGCCATCTTCTACTGCTTTTGCAGACCATAGCAGGGAGCTGGATCATAAGTGGAGCAGCCGGTACTTGAACTAGCGCCCATATGGGGTGCCGGCACTGCGGGCCATGGCTTTACCCACTGTCCCACAGTGCCAGTCCCTTGTTTTGCTTTTTCAGTAATCTTTTTTTTTTGGGGGGTGAGATTTCTTTATTTCTTTATACGGCAGAGTTACAGAGAGGTGGGGGAGAGAGAGAAAGAGATCTTCTATCTGCTGGTTCTGTCCCCAAATGGCCACAACAGCAAGACCTGGGCCGAGCTGAAGCCCGGAGCCTGGAATACCATCCAGGTCTACCATGTGGGTGGCAGGGGCCGAAGTACTTGGGTCATCACCCGCTGCCTCCCAGGGTGAGCATTAGCGGGGAGCTGGCGTTGGGAGTGGGGCTGGAACTCTAGTATGGGATATGGGCATCCCAACTGCTTGGCCCAAGGCTGGCCTCTGTGGCTGAGGCTTCCTCTACCAGAGGTATACATAGATGGCATAATGCTTGTGTTGTATTCACAAAATGTTTACCCAACAAAATTATGTGTGAAGGCACTCTGCAAACCACAGCGTTTCACACACGTGTACTCTACCGGCAAGCAGAGCCTGCTGATTATCCGCGTTAACAATGTGCACTGTACAGTTTTCCTCTGTTCACTGTTTGACTTCAAGGTACCGGCAAAGCAGCCAGCATCCTAGTGTAAGTGGGAAATCAGTGCCGGGCGCCATAAATAGCAGGCAACCATAACAATAAATCCTGTGAAAACAAAACAGGGGATTAAATTCTAGAGAGCGCCTCTACCCGCAGCCTGTTCTGTGGTCCTCTCTTAGGGGAGATTAGCACATGTTGGAAACATCTTAGCACCAGACCCAGCCTTCTCTTTGATGTTAGCAGGAGGCTTTAGACAGAGTCGTGTGGCTGTGAGAGGAATGCTTTTCTCTTGAGTAATATGGGCCTGGTGGTGCCCTGTTCTGTGTTCTCCGTCCACCTGACGGCGCCGGCGCCTGGAAAGCAGGTCCTGGAGAGGTTTGTGGCCCTGCCTGGCTTAGAAGGGGACTCCCTGCCCTCTCATTCCCCGGGAGGAGTCGAGCAGCAGGCGTGGTGCTGGCCAGTGGAGCCTGATCTGAGTCCAGGCCCAGTGTGACCCCTGTCGACCAGGTGACTTGCGCAAGTCCCTTCCCTTAGGAGATCATGAGGTCACCGGGGATTTGCCCGCCTTTCCTGGTGAGCCCCCAGGGCTCTGCCCGACAGGGCGTTGTGGCTTTGATCTGCTTTTCCACCTGTGTTTCCTCCCGAAATGTCTTGTCCTCAAGGCTGTCCTGTGGGGAGGAAATGTTCAGGTGCTTCCTGAGTCGCAGGAGACGGCTCTCTCCCCCTTCTGACAGACGCCGGTGGTTTGCCCTCATTATCTCTTGCGGGAGCCTGGCTGGCGTGACCGCATGCGGAAAGCAGGCCGCGGGGCTCCGAGCGTCTGCGTGAACCCTGGATCAGCCTGCCAGGTCCCCAGCGAGGAAGGCAAGCAGTGAGTGTGCAGGTCCCCATGGAGGGTGTGAGCCGAGGCGCCCTCTTCAGGGCACTCAGCTCACTGCAGACTGCAGAGGGATTCATGGTGAGAGGCTCATGGGCCTGAGACATCCTATGAATCAGAAAGGGCAGTGTGTCCTCCTTGCCAATCCCACGCCCAGGCCACAGCTGAGCCTCTCTTCCCGAAACACAGATGTCGCCTCATTAGTTTGTACAGCACAGCACAGCCCCTTACTCAGGCTCGGTGCGCGCCCGGCTCCCTTCTCAGCCCCTCTGTAGTGTGCCGCAGCAGCCCACTGAGGTAACTATTGTCGTAAATCCCATTAGATAGAAGAGGCAGTGGGGCTCAGAGAAGTGAGGCCGCTCAGCTGGCCAGAACACGCGTGTCTAGCAGGCAGTGGCTGGCATCTGTGAGAGGCTGCTGGGCCCACTGTGCCCCTGGCGGGACTGGGACTTTGAGTTTGCAGAGTGTTGCAGGTTTCCCAGCAGCAGCGTGAGTGTGTAGGCCCCAGCCCAGTGTGCACTGCACGTGTGAGTCACAAGCGGCAGCATCCCTGTGTTGACCAGCCAGGCGCTGTGTGTGCCAAGCATGGAAGCCTCGTGGTGCTGGGCACACGGTACCCCCTTGGGAAGTCGTGGCCCTTTCACATCACCCTCAGCGGGTGATGGCTCCCATTTTCCATCATTTATCAATTGTCAGGCGTTTTTTTTTTTTCATCTTTTCTTCATTTGAAAGACAGAGACAGGGTGGTGGGAGAAGAGAGACAGACACACAGAGAGAAATCACCTATCTGCTGATTTGCTCCCAGATGTCCACAGCAGCTGGAGCTGGGCCAGGCTGAAACCAGGAGTCCGGAATTCCAGCCTGGGCTCCCATGTGGGTGGCAGGGATCCAACCACTCGCACCATCATCTGTCGCCTCCCATGGGTGCATTAGCGGGAAGCTGAAATGGGGAGTGGAGCTGGGAATTGACCTCCCGAACTTCAATGCGGCATACAGGTCACTCAAGCAGCATTTTAACAGCTGCATAAAATGCTTGCCCCATCAGGCAGTTTTAGCACCTGTCTTGATTCTCCCACAAGGGAGATGTTATCACCTCTGTCGTTAGCACCTCCTTTTTACAGTCCAGGAAACTCAGGCCCAGGAAAGCTACGAAGCTTTTCAGGGACCTGGGAGCAGGCTGGAGGCAGGCATCTCCATGCCAGGGGCCTGGTGGAGAGGACCATGCAGGGCCAGCCTCAGAGCCTGCAGCCAGTGAACCCCAGAGCCCCTGCCCTGAAGGAACCCTTGTGAGACAGCTCTGCTGTTGTCTGTTTGAAGTTCTCTCTAAATTTTTTTAAGGATTTATTTATTTGAAAGAGTTACAGAGAGAGCAAAGAGACAGGTGTCTTCCAATTGCTGGTTCACTCCCCAAATGACTGCAGCAGCCACAGCCAGGGCCAGGTCAGGCTGAATCCAGGAGCCTGGAACTCTATCTGGGTCTCCCATGTGGGTACAGGGGCCAGGAGCACTTGGGCCGTTTTCTGTCCCCCCCCCCCCCCCCAGCACATTATCAGGGAGCTGGAGCAGCCGGGACTTTAGCTAGCACCCATAGGGATGCCGGTGTCACAGGAGGCGGCTTTACCTGCTATGCCACTGCGCCTGCCCCTCTTCATAACTTCTGAACAACTGTGCCTGGTTTTCATTTCTCACCTGGCCCCGCAGACTTTGTAGCTGGTGTTGGGGCAGCAAGATACCTCTCAGCCACCCGTGGGAGAAGCCCTTGGCATCCCCTCACCCCTTCCTCTTCCCTCTGCCTGTCCTAGGCCCTGTTTGATACACAGAATGAACTGCGCACACACATCCCAAACTTCACCTTCAACCTGGGCTACTCAGGGAAATTCTTCCACACAGGTAAGTGGGCCTCCCCTGCACCCCACCTCGCAGCCACTTGAGGGGCTCCCAACATCCGAACCCTCAAAGCGCTGCACCCAGAGGTCAGCAGGTGGGCGCGGGGCCCCCACTGGGGCCGTGGCCCCAGGCAGAGGCCACATGGGGACAGCAGCAGCTTCTGCTCGTGCTCCCGGTGTAGCCTTTCAGCTTCTGCTGTCCCCTCACCTCCCACCTCTTAAAACTATTTGCATTATTTCTCCTGATGAAAGAAACTGATTGGATTTTAAGAACATTGCAGAAAAACACAGCACAGAAAGTGAATGCCCTGTGATTGTACCTGCCCCAGGGGAACCTCTGTCAAACTCAGGCACTGCGGTCCAAGACCAGGCACTTCACCCAGTGTCTTAGTCACTCGGCCAGCCACCTGCCCTGCTTCCTCCCTTCTCATGTGCATCCCTTCAGGGACTGGGCAAGAGGGAAGCACCCCGAGCTGGTCCTCTGCAGTGCCCACGCCCTCTGGCCACCTCTGCTCAGGCCACAGTGAGGACAGCCTCTCTAGAATTCTGGGCAAAGCCCTATTGGTTCAGGGCAAGGTGGCAAAGAGTGCAGCGTAGCCCCGAAGCCGGATAGGAGAGATGCCAGGTCAGAGGTGGTTGTATCTGTGCGTGAGGCAGGGGGCAGGTGAAAGACTCGTGACCTGATCCGGATCACTGGAACAGGGCCAAAGCAGGTGTGTCAGAGGTGGAGGAGACCCTGTAGCTCATTGACTGGATGCCGTGGGGACCGAGTGCTTGGAGAGGGGATGGTTTGGCCAGAGCCATTCATTGAGTCAAGTGTGAGCATTCGAGGCTGGCCTGGGGCCCTGCCTGCTCCTGTGCTGTAGCTCAGATCACTCTCCCAGACAGCTGCCAGGCGGGGCCACGACTGTGTGTCCCCATCGCTGGGCTCTGGCCCAGGCAGCTGGGCCTGGCTGAGCTGCCTGTTGGGGCCGCAGGTACCGATGCTGAGGACGCGGGGGACGACCTGCTGTTGTCGTACGTGAAGGAGTTCTGGTGGTTCCCCCACATGTGGAGCCACATGCAGCCCCACCTTTTCCACAACCAGTCTGTGCTGGCCGAGCAGATGGCCCTGAACAAGAAGTTCGCTGTCGTGAGTAAGATTCCCTACAGGGCAGTGCTGGGTGGGCCCGGGGCTGGCGTGGGCGTCCCCGCTGCTGGCCTCTTCCAGCAGTGTTTCAGGGCAGGGGCTGGGCAAGCTGGCTTTGCAGCCATGTCTCCTTGGAGCCTCAAGAGAGTAGCTCCGCTTCACAGGAGAGAAATCGAGGCTCAGGGAGTCTCCTAGCCAGGACCCGAGCCCAGGTGGAAAGCTGGAAGAGGTACCCGGCTTCAGCGAGGGACTGGGCCCTGGGTGCTAAGTGGGCTGGCCTGGTCCCCCCGGCCAGTTAGAGGCAAGAGAGGGTCACTCACTGCTGGTGCTCGAGGGTGTGTGTGCTGGACCCAGAGAGCAGACCTGGGTTCTAGTCCCAACCCTGCCAGTCATCCCTTGGAGGGTTCTAGGCACCTCCCATTTCCACCCAGCCTCAGCTTCCCCATGCACCGTGAGGGCTTGGACCACCTGCACTATGTCCTGGGCTCTGATTTCTCGCTTACATTCCATGAGTGGGTGTAAGGCCCAGGGGGGAAGACGCTCATGCTCACCCTGCTCTGGTCATCCCGCAGGAGCACGGCATTCCCACAGACATGGGGTATGCAGTGGCGCCCCACCACTCGGGCGTGTACCCCGTGCATGTGCAGCTCTATGAGGCCTGGAAGCAGGTGTGGAGCATCCGCGTGACCAGCACGGAGGAGTACCCCCACCTGAAACCGGCGCGCTACCGCCGCGGCTTCATCCACAACGGCATCATGGCAAGTGGGGTGTGGACGGTGGGGAGCACAGCTGCCGTGGAGGGTGCACGTGCTGGGTCCTGGGGAGATGGCTGTGGGCAGCTGGCAGAGGGCTTCAGCCCAGTCTCTGCTGCCACTTGGGCCTCCTAGGCTGTGTCCTGGGAAGGCGGGCGGCCATGCCACTGCGGCACCTTTCACGCATCCTTCCTAGTTGTTTGTGACAGGATCAGGGAATGCGCAGTTGTGTTTTGTTTGATTTGTTTGTTTATTTGTTTATTTTTTAAAGATTTATTTATTTACTTTGAAAGTCAGAGTTACACAGAGAGAGAAGGAGAGGCAAAGAGGGAGAGAGAGAGAGAGGTCTTCTGTCTGCGGGTTTACTCCCAAATTGGCCGAATGGCCAGAGCTGTGCCGATCCAAAGCCAGGAACCAGGAGCTTCTCCCAGGTCTCCTGTGCAGGTACAAGGGCCCAAGCACTTGGGCCATCTTCCACTGCTTTCCCAGGCCAGAGCAGAGAGCTGGATCGGAAGTGGAGCAGCCAGGTCTCGAACTGGTGCCCATATGGGATGCCAGCACTGCGGGCGGCGGCTTTACCTGCTATGCCACAGCACTGGCCCCTGTGTTTTATTTTTTAAAGATTTATTTGAAAGGCAGAGTTGAGGAAAGAGAGAAATCTTCCATCCTCTGGTTCACTTTCCAGATGGCCATAATAGCCAGGGCTGGGCCAGGCTGACGCCAGGAGCTCAGAACTCCATCTAGGTTTCCCATGTGGGTGCTAGAGCCCAGGCACTTTGGCCAACTTCCACTGCTTTCGCAGGCATGTTAGCAGGGAGCCGGATCAGAAGTGAAGCAGCTGGGGATTCAACCTGGGGCCCACAAGGGATGCTGGTGTCGCGGCGGTAGCTTAACCCACGGTGTCTCATCACCAGGCCTGGGCAGTGTGCATTCATTAAGGGGGCTCTGAGGGGCCAGCGCTGTGGCGCAGCAGGTTAACACCCTGGCCTGAAGTGCTGGCATCCCATATGGGCGCTGGTTTGAGACCTCGCTGTTCCACTTCCAATCCAGCTCTCTGCTATGGCCTGGGAAAGCAATAGAAGATGGCCCAAGTCCCTGGGCCACTGCACCTGCTTGGGAGACCTGTAAGAAACTCCAGGCTCCTGGCTTTGGATTGGCACAGCTCTGCCTGTTGTGGCCAACTGGGGAGTGAACCAGCGGATGGAAGACCTCTCTCTCTCTCTCTCTCTTTGTCTCTCTCTCTCTCTCTCTCTGGCTCTCCTCTCTTTGTGTAACTCTTTCAAATAAATAAATCTTTAAAAGAAAAAAAAAAAGGAGCTCTGATAAGGACGTGGGAGGGTCCCCATCACCTTCATTTGCTGTTCATTTGGAATGGTTTCTTGAGCTTCTAGCATAGGTCTGTCCCTCTTCGAGGCACTGGGGACAGAGAAGTGCATGAAACCAAGGAAAGTTCCTAGCAAGTCACCTGCCATACTGGTGGTGGGAGATGGACAGTAGGGTCAGGAATGTATAAAGCAGCTGGTGGTCAGGCAGTGACAGACACCAGAGGAAAACCCATCAGGGAAAGGAAGGGAGATGGGGAGTGTTGGAGGGAGAAGAGAAGCCATTTAGAATGAGGTGGTCCCGGAGGGCCTTCACGCAGCTCTGCGAGGGTGAGCATTGAAGGCAAGAAAGCAGCGAGTGCAAAGACCCTGCGGCAGGCTGTGCTGGGTGCGTGAGGACCAGCTGGCAGCCCAGTGTGACTGCAGAGAGATTGTCACGGGGTGGTGGGCCGGATCACGCGGGGCTGTCTCGGGTGGATTTCCATCTTTGGCCTGAATGGAACGTGATCTGACTCACATTTAAGGATTTCCATCACTCTGGCTGTTTTGAGGAGCAGAGACCCTTGGGGACGAACGCAGGAGCGGTGAGCCTGGTTTGGAGGCTCCTGCATTCCTCCCGATGGGAGCTGGAGGTGGCTTGGAGCAGGTGCATAGTCGGGCTGTGGTCTTGCACAGGATGTGCTGATGTTGGATGTGGGTGTGGCGAGAGAGCAGTTGAGGGTGGCCCCAGGGTGTTTGGCCAGAGGCACTGGAAGGATGAGCTGTGGAGTGAGGCAGCTGTGTGCAGGTACGGGTTGTGCTCTTGTCCGTCCAGCTGTCCGTCTGTCCACCCACCCGCCCACCTCCACAGCACCAGGCATGCATTTTAGCTCAGGAGGAGGTGGTGTCAGGGAGCATGTCCCCTGCCCTCTGAGAGACATGGCTTCAGAGGGGAAGCAGTAAACAGCTAAGCCAGTGCCTGGCCATGGTCGTGCCCAGTGCTGCTCTTGGGTTGTGGCCGGGAGGGCTGGTGTTGGGACAGCCCGTCCCTCCAGGAACATTTGTGCGCTGCTCATCTTGGGCCTGCTCAGTCCATGGGAACAGTGGTGAAGTGTGCAGAGCAGCAAGGGCCCGGGGCTCGCCGGTGGACGCCACAGTCTTTGGGGACATGGAGTCCAGGCAGCCGCCTTTCCAAGGAGGCAGCCCGGCCCATCTCCCCCACCGCCCCTACTTGGAGCCCCCAGACAGCCCCTCTCCGCCCCCCAGGTCCTCCCGCGGCAGACCTGCGGCCTCTTCACACATACCATCTTCTACAACGAGTACCCGGGCGGCTCCAGCGAGCTGGACAAGATCATCAACGGCGGTGAGCTCTTCCTCACCGTGCTCCTCAATCCCGTGAGTGCTCCTTGGCCATGGCTGGCGGGTGGGGGCTGCTGGATGGCCCCGCTACAGCTGGGAGAGGGGTGTCCCAGGGTGGGAAAGGGTGGAGGGCAGGCAGGAGGGCCTGGGATGTGCAACTGGGCTAAAGAACCTGAGCTTACATGATCATGCAATTAAATTTTTTTTTTTTTAATATATATTTTATTTGAGAGACAGAGAATCGCAAAGAGAGATGGGGAGGGAGAGATCTCCCATTTGCTGGTTCACTCCCCAGACTCTCTCCCACATGGTTGGCAGGGCCCCAAGGACTTGAGCTGGATTGGAAGCAGAGCTGAGACCCAAACCCACACCCCCCCCACCACGGGGAGGGAGGGTGTAGGCCTCCCCCACAGCCGCTGCCCCAAACGCTCGTCCAGTCACGCACTTCACAAAAGCACCAGCGTCTCTCTGCATGTTCTCTTGTATGGCTTTTGTTTGTGTGCGTGTAAATGTGATTATAAATATAAGTGTATTCACTCTTCACTGGGGCTCTCCTGGCTGCCCTTATCTGTAACATGGAAGCGATCGCCCGTAACGTGAGTAGTACTAAATCCTTGCCAAGTGGTGGCTGCTGTATCATTCCCCAACCTTATGGGCTAATTGAATACTCCCTGTCCATGTAGCAGTGGCCTCCAGATTCCACAGCAGAACCCTCTTAGCTGTGACATGTGGAGTCGGTCAGACCTGAGCTTGTACCTGGTTGTGCCCAGCCCAAGGTCACACAGGGAGTTTGCTGACTGCCTTGCCCTCGTCCTCAGCCGTCCATGCTAGCTGAGGCCAGGAGGGTCAGAGATGGAGGTGGGAGGGTGGTTCCAATGCTGACCTCATCCCTGCGTCTGCCCGCCCCACCCCTGGAGCAGATCAGCATCTTCATGACGCACCTGTCCAACTATGGGAATGACCGCCTGGGCCTGTACACCTTCAAGCACCTGGTGCGCTTCCTGCACTCCTGGACCAACCTCCGGCTGCAGACGCTGCCCCCCGTGCAGCTGGCCCGAAAGTACTTCCAGATCTTCTCCGAGGAGAAGGACCCACTCTGGCAGGTGGGGGGCAGGGTGGGCCGGGCTCCTCTCTATGGGAATGGAGTGCTCGCGGCTCCCAGGCACGGGCTGCAGGCTCTGCTCCCACGTTCTCATACGCCTTCTAGAATGCATTCAGGTGTCCACGCGCTCACCAGCGGGGCATGCTCGCTCCTGCGTGCACGTGTGTGTGCACTTGTACACAGCCCAGGAGACAGAGTTAACAGTGAGCACAGTGTGGAGGGGAGGTGGCGAGCACTGCTTTGCTTCAGTCAGTCTTGGTAGAGTCCTGTGCGCCTTTTAACTGCAGCAGGGACAGAGCCTTGGAAAAGGGATGGATAGGAGGGGTTGGGGACAGTTCTTGGGAGAATGTGCCCCAGAACTGTTAACAGCTGGAAGCAGAAGTTGGAATTGGTGTCGGTCCCATAGTTCAGTCTAGACCACGGGCCAGACCCAGCCTGTGGTCTGTTTTTGTCCATAAAGTTTTATTGGCACACAGCCATGCTCATTGTTACGTGTGTCTAGGGTTGCTTCTGTGCTGCAACAGCAGAGTGGAGTGGTTGCAGTAGAAATCAGGAAGTACTCACAGTCTAAAATATTTACCCTAAGATCTCCAAACTTTGTAAGAAGCTGTTCCTGACCCCTGGTTCCGACACAGCTCATCCAGTTAAATTCAGCAAGTGCGTGTGAGTTCTGTCGAGTGCCAAGCTCACAGTTGGGCATTTTGCCAGGCTCTGTGGGGGTCGTGCAACCAGCCAGAAGCTGCCCTTGCCTGTCAGCAGCTCAGGGGCTGGAGGTGGGGATGTGGCAAGGACACGTGTAGCTGTTACACCTCTAGCAGGGCTGTGAGGGCCGCTGGTTGGATCTGTACCCCACCACCCTCACATGCTTCCCCTTTTGTTCTAGGACCCCTGCGAGGACAAACGCCACAAGGACATCTGGTCCAAGGAGAAGACGTGTGACCGCTTCCCCAAGCTACTCATCATCGGCCCCCAGAAAACAGGCAGGTCTCTCCCCCTGAGCTGGCCCCCGCTGCCTGCTGCTGCAGCCCTGGGACTTTGGGGGCCAGCTTGCTCCCACTGCCCAGGGATCTCGGGCCCTCTCCCAGGGAGCAGGAGTGAGGTTGGGGGAACACAAATTGCCTTGTGTATGGGGGCGGGGAGGCATGAAGGATGGGCCATGGACTTTCCCTGTTTGTTCTGAATGTAGCCTCACAGAGCTCTCCCAGTAGCCTCTCAGGAGTCTCTGGATCTAAGCAGGGAAGGAAGCCCAGATCAATTGCTCTGCAAATTTGAGCCAAGCAGAATTGTTTTTGTGCAAAGAGGATGGTGATCAATTAGTCATGTCTGCTGGTGGTGCTGATCATTGGCCACCCACATGACCCTGTAAGGTACAGATGGGTGTTCCTGTTTCACAGGGAAGAAACTCAGGGGTCAGAGAACACACTCAGGAAAAGCACTTCCAGATCAGGGAGAGAGGTCCTCCATCTGCTGGTTCATTCCCCAAAGGGCTTGGCTCCTATCTGAGACTGGGAGCCAAGAGCTTCTTCCAGGGCTCCCACATGGGTGCAGGGACCCAAGGACTTGGGCCATCCTCTGCTGCATTCCCAGGTGCATTTGCAGGGAGCTGGATAGGAAATGGAGCAGCCAGGACTCCAGCTGGTGCCCATATGGGATGCCGACGCTGCAGGCTGGGGCTTTAACCCACTGTGCCACAGCACTGGCCCCGAGCTTATACTCCTAGTCACCATGCTGCAGCCCCTTCTCTTGGGGCCTTCTCACTGCAGCATGTAAACCACAGATGCACACCACAGGGCACGAGTGAGCCAGCTCTCCAGGAGAGGAAAGGGAAGGGGCATAGCAGGAGGAGACACGGAGACCGTACCCAGGAGCTGGATTCCTTGGCCCTTCAAGAATTTTACAGCCTCAGAACTGGAGAACCAGAGGAGTCTTCCCTGAGCTCCTCCCAGGGCCAGAGAGGAAAGTCCAGAGCTGGTGATGGCTGCAGAGAGCACCCTGATCTGGGCTTCTGGGGAGACAACAGGCATTGGATGTGCCACTGGAGTACCATGGTGAGAAGGATTCTGAGACCACATCCTTGTTGAGCACGAAGAGTGCTTTGATGGATTAGCGATGTCTGCAAGGGTACAGCAGTTGGAATGTCCACACACATGCCATAGATTGGCCATCCTGAATTTAGTATAATTTCTTCATTGTACAGATGAGCAAACTAAGGCCCAAAGAAGGGAAGGGATTTGCCCAGGACCTCCCAGTGGGTAAGGGAGAACTAGGCTCAGAACTCAGACTCCATCTTGTCGGGGGCTGGGCCCTGGCTCTCAGCTGCCCCCCTGCCCACAGGCACCACGGCCCTCTACCTGTTCCTGGGCATGCATCCCGACCTCAGCAGCAACTACCCGAGCTCGGAGACCTTTGAGGAGATCCAGTTTTTTAACGGCCACAACTATCATAAAGGCATCGACTGGTGAGTGGGCGCATCTGTCCCGCAGCATGCCAAGGCCGTCGCGGGGCCTCTGGGGAGGTCTGCCGTGGCCACAGCAGGAAGCAGCTGGCGCCTGCTCACACGCAGCTGAAGTTCCTGTAAACAGGGACACGGCGTGGCGACCCTGGAGTCGGCGTGGCGACCCTGGAGTCGTGTGAGAGCCTCACAGACAGGACGCTGATGAGGCTCTGTGCGTCATCCACCCGTGGCCAGCCCCTCCCTTGCTTGCACAGAAGCAGAGTCCTGGGGGAGGGGAGGGGCACATCCAGGTTCCCAAGGTCTGCTGGGGACAAGCCCTGGATGTTCTGCCGGAGGAGCTGGCTGACGTGGAGCGGAAGGTGTTCTGGGCCCCTCAGAGGCGACTCTGTGGCCTGCAGGATGTCACCTGCTTCCCACCTGGACCTGTGCGCAGAGGCTGCGTCAAGGGAGAGTGGAATGGCTTTTTCTCTCCCAGTTTTCAATTTGCATCTTCTCCACTACTTGCCTTTTTAAATCTTGTGTGTGTATTACTGTTGCTATGTTACTGTCAACAGATTACCTGGCTGGTATCTTATCAGTCACTTCTGTGTTCGTCTGTCTATTTGGCTTTGTGTACCTGTCCATGTATCTATGTCTGCTATCTCTTATCTAAAACCCACTGTGGCCACGTGTATTCTTGGAAGTCAGCATTGATCAGATTGTAGAAAGGTAATGTGTGCAAAGCTGCCTGCTTACACAATATCTTCGGCAGGGCCTGGGCAGCACCCTATTAGCAAGTACATCAACAAGTCTGTAACCAAGTATGCGAGTGTTTCCAGGAAGGAAGGTTAGTACCTCAGGATTTGCACAAAGCATCTGTTTTCAGAGCTTTCTCAGTTCAGATTTTACAAAGCACTGTGGGCAGAGAAAGTTCAGGAAGGTGAGAGAGAACACGACTCCTTGGCTGCACTGCCCGGATTCTAATTTTGTAGGTGGATGTAAGGTAGAGTGCAAGAATCCAACAGGTCCCAGGTGCTGCCTGCCTGCCTGCCTGCCTTCAAGATTGATGGATTTGTTTGAAAGGCAGAGTGACAGAGAGGAAGAGACAGGGATCTTCCATCCATTGGTTCACTCCCTAAATGGCCAGCACTGTGCCAGGCTGGAGCCAGGAGCCAGATTGGAAATGGAGCGGCCAGGGCTCCAGCTGGTGCCCGTGTGGGATGCCGGCGTCGCACGCACCCCAGGTGGTTCTGGTTAGGGAGTCTTCAGGACCACCCTAGAGAAACCCTCATCTTTTAATTAGGATGGGCTTTACCTCCCACCCACCCCAAGTCGTGCTCTGATTTTGCACGAGTCAGTGCTGTTAGGAGGCCTGGAGCGATCTTTTTTTTTTTTTTAAAGATTTTTATTAATTTACTTGAAAGAGTTACACAGAGAGAGAAATTGAGGCAGAGAGAGAGAGAGGTCTTTCATCCACTTCCCAGCTTCCCAGATGGCTGCAATGGCCGGAGCTGTGCCGATCCAAAGCCAGGAGCCAGGAGCTTCTTCCAGGTCTCCCACGCAGGTGCAGGGGCCCAAGGACTTGGGCCATCTTCCACTGCTTTCCCAGGCCACAGCAGGGAGCTGGATTGGAAGTGGAGCAGCCAGGACTTGAACCGGCCCCCATATGGGATGCTGGCGCTGTAGGCGGCAGTTTACCTGCTACCTCACAGCGCTGGCCCCTGCGTGATCATTTATTCTTCCCGGGGGCCTTGAACCCAGAGGTGGTAGGTGAGGCATGAGTTGTTTTTGTTTGTGTTTGTTCTGTTTTGTTTTTTTGATACATCAATCTTGAGAGCTGTGCTTACCCATGGCAGCCTGGGGAGAGGGTGAGTGGTAGGAGGTGAGTGCTGCTCCCTTGCCTCCTGGTCCACAGTCACAGCCACCGAAGGTCAGGAAGGAAACTGCCCTCTGCCAGCAGTCTGTAGTCTTGAGGTGGTTCTGCTTTGAGCCCAAGCTCGCCCCCTAGAGGCGAAGAAAGGTAGCGCCTTGTCAGTCTAGCTGTGGGAGCATCCTATGGGCGGACCCTGGGGTTTAGGAGGGAATTCCATTCTCCATCGCCATGCCCTGCAACCTGCAGGGTCTCCAGGTCCTCCTGGCCCCACGGCTCCCCTGGGAAGGAAAATAGAGCAGAGAGGCTGCCGAGCGGCCATGCCAGCAGCAGTCCTTATGCCCCACCTGTTCTCAGAGGAAGTCCCAGCCAGCGACCCTCATCCCCTCGTGCTCCCCCCCCAGATTCCTTCCTCATGAGTCTTTCCTGGGCATCCTGCAGGTACATGGAGTTCTTCCCCATCCCTTCCAACACCACCTCCGACTTCTACTTTGAGAAGAGCGCCAACTACTTCGATTCCGAAGTGGCGCCCCGGCGGGCGGCTGCCCTATTGCCCAAGGCCAAGATCCTGACCATCCTCATCAACCCAGCAGACCGGGCCTATTCCTGGTACCAGGTGAGAGGGGTGGGACGGAAGTCCCTGAGTGGAAGGTGCAGGCCGTGTCTGCCACAGGCATTTGCTAAGCACCTACCATGTGCAACCCTGAGCGAGGCACCTTCTGTGAGCTGGCATGTGGAGCCAGCTGGCCTGATGGAGGAGACAGTCAGAAATTGATGCCCACTCGTCTGGCATCTTGTGGGGTCCTCCCTCTGATTCTGACCCCAACAAGAGATGGAGGTGGACTCAGGCTGGAGGAAGCCTGGATCTGGTGGACAGTGACTGCAGCTCCCTCACTGGACACTGGGGTGGGGTGAGCTGGAACTCAGAGAAGGGCAAGGCCCAGGCCCTGTTGTCCGCTCAGGCCAGGCAACCCCTGCCCTGTGACACATCACAGAGGTGCAGAGAGGGCGTGCGTCCCAGTCCCCGCAGGAGGTGTGTAAGAACCAGAACTGTCTCAGCTTCCCAGACCTGAGTGCCAGTCCCCTAGGCCTGTGGGAAAGCTTGTGAGCGAGGGGAGTCCCTTCCCTGCCACAGTCTGCTGGGCTGTGCCACTGCCGAGTACGTGCAGTGATTCCCAGGTGGGGCCCTGGCAGGCAGAGGACAAGACTGCTGTCCTGATGAACTCAGCACCAGCGGTCTTCTGGGGATGGGACGGTCTGGGCGTAGCCTGTGCTCTCCTGGCCAGTGTCCACTCTCCTGGCCAGGACAGCCTCTTGAGTCACCTTTGGGAGCATCTTGCCACCCTGTTCCTTTGGGGACTGTGGTGTCTAGTCCCCCTCCGGAGTCCCCGGCAGGAAGCAAGTGCAGGCCGTCTTTGCTGCTGGCCCCACAGCTCTCTGTCCGATCCTGCCATCTCTCCCTGAGCCAAGTGGGGCGCCCTCTCTTCTTCTTGTTCTCTAGAACTTTTGTTTATGCCCTGAGCTTTTTTTTTTTTTTTTTTTTTTATTTATTTATTTGAAAGACAGAGTTACAGAGAGAGGTAGAGACACAGAGAGAGGTCTTCCATCCGCTGGTTCACTCCCCAGTTGGCCACATTGGCCGGAGCTGCGCCAAATCCGAAGCCAGGAGCCAGGAGCTTCTTCCGTATCTCCCTCGTGGGTGCAGGGGCCTAAGGACTCGGTCCATCTTCCACTGCTTTCCCACGCGTGGTATCAGGGAGCTAGATTGGAAGTGGAGCAGCTGGGACTTGAACCAGCGCCCATATGGGATGCCGGCACTGCAGGCCAGGGTTTTAACCCACTGTGCCACAGCGCCGGCCCTGAGATCTGCCCTTCTTATGGGCGTCGTCTTTTGGGGAATAAATCCTTGGAAACACTCGTAGTCCTTTTTTCTTTTCTGCTGTGCCAGGTCCCGGTTCTCTGCTCTGGCTGCCTCGTGGCAGGGGGATGATAAATGCAGGGGTAGAGAGTCAGCCTGTGTTCGACATGGTGGCAGGGCTCCACACGTGCCACCTCGCTGGAGCCTCAGAGCAGCTGGCAAGGGGGCAGAAGGGGTAGGTGTGTGTGTGGGGGGGAGTCCATCCCTCTTTCTCAAGGTGGTTTCACTAAGTTTTGTTGTGTGGCATTTTTTTTTTCCTTCTAATGTTTGTTTATTTGAAAGGCAGAGCAGCAGAGAGGGACAGACACACACATCTTCCATCTTGTAGTTCTCTCCCCAAATAGCCACAATAGCCCGGGCTGGGCCAGGCTGAAGCCAGGAACCAGAAACTCAGTCCAGGTTTCCCACATGGGTGGCAGGAACCCAAGTACTTGAGCCACTATCTGCCACCTGCTAGTGTGTACATTAGCAGGAAACTGGATCAGAAGCCGAGTAGCCAGGACCCCAACCGGGATCTCCAGTATGGGATGGTGTCCCAAGCAGTGGCTTACGCCAGCGTGCCCCAGCACCCGCCCTGAGGCAGTGGTTTGAACGGTTGTCTTCTCAATCCAAGGCCCCATTCTGTGCTGCCCTGGGCTGTGGGTTGGCTGGTGTGACAGGGTGTCCCCTGTGGGCCGGTCCTGGAGCACTGAACTTTGGGATGCTGACGGCCCACAGCACTGTCATAGGAGACTCAGGCCGGCCCTCTCCCCGTGACAGTGCTGCTTTCCCAATCAGAGTCTTGCAAAGGAGAAACGTGTGGTTTGGCGCAAGTCTGACATCGCTAAGTTCCGTTTTCAGCACAAGGCTCTAGGTTGTAGTGCACATTGGTTCATGGCTGGCACTGAGGAACACTGCCCTGGGTTTATCGTGTCTATAAATAGCCGCCTTCAAGGGATAGCACTGCCTCTAGTTTCCTTCTGAAACAAGTCTGAGTGAGGAAGGAAGGCGAGCCCATGACGCTGACCCGGGTGTGTGCACATGCTCTGCGGTGGCGGCAGGACTCGCAGACACGAGGTGTGAGGGGCCACATCTGCACACCCTGACCGGTGCAGCTCCCAGCTTGCAAAGAGAAGAAAACCAGGGCTCCAGGGCAGGGACTTCGCTGGGACCAAACAGCAGTGAGGCAGAGCCAGGGACTCGAACATGGGGATTCCGGCTCGAGCCTCGGGTCTTCTGGCCACTCGCTGGGCTGCTGTCCCCAGACGGCCTCCATGTGACATGCCACCCTGTCCCTTGCCCACAGCACCAGCGAGCCCACGACGATGCCGTGGCCCTGAAGTACACCTTCCACGAGGTGATCACCGCCGGCCCCGACGCGTCCTCGAAGCTCCGCACCCTACAGAACCGCTGTCTGGTCCCCGGCTGGTACGCCGTGCACATCGAGCGCTGGCTCGGCGCCTTTCATGCCAACCAGGTAGCCGCCTGGCCCGAGTCTGAGGGAGCAGACGCTGCATGGGCATCCCTGTGCCCGGTCCCAGGGCTGGGAATGCCCTCCCTGGAGGGAGAGCCAGGCTTCTGGGCCTGTGGGGAGGTTTTAGAGCTTGACACAGGAGTCCCCCCACCCCCCATCAGAGCAGGCTCTGCAGACCTCTGAGAGCCTGCAGTTGTTAGGGGGGCTGGGGTGTGGCAGAGTGGCAAGCGTGGCTTGGGGTGGCAGAGGCCAGGTTCCAGGGGGCCTTTGAGGAACACCCTGGAAGGACTTGAGTGAGAGAGATGTGGGGGCCTGGAGCTTGGTAAGAACCAGGAGGGAGGAGATGGGGGGCTCCAGGGGTGGGCTCCAGTTCTAGGCAAGGATGACATCGGTTAGGGGAAGCTGGCTCCAGAGCTGAGGCGGAGGGATACCTGCCGTTCAAGGGTGGAGGAGGAAGCAGATCTGAGAGAGTGCTGGGTCCCACGCTGGTCACCAAGCCTGTCCCTGCCACTGCAGCTGCTGCCCTGCTTGTCCCCGCAGTAAAGACACAGCCAGGTCACCCTCTCCCTCTCCCCCCTTCCAGATCCTAGTCTTGGATGGCAAACTTCTGCGAACAGAACCTGCCAAGGTGATGGACACGGTGCAGAAGTTCCTCGGGGTGACCAACACCATTGACTACCACAAAACCTTGGCGTGAGTGTCGCCCCTGCCTCTCCATGGTGCAGGCTCCCTGGCCAGGCCCTGGGCCCAGGAGCTAGAGTCCGAGTTTGGACGACTACGGGAGAGCAGGGGTCAAGTCCGCAGCTCTTCCTGGTGGGGGTTTGGCAGAAAGAATATCAGTGTGTGTTACGTCACACTAGTCGAGGTTTCAGCTCAAGCGTTAGGCCAGCACTAAGTTCCTAAAACGGTTTCTTGGCATTAGATTTTGACTCAAATATAAACTCAGGAAAAGGAACCTCAAATCCTGTTGTTGACGACTGCTCATCCCCACTCACTCAGAACTGGTGCAGGTGCCCTGGGAGCCTTCCCCCAGGAGTAAGTGGCCAGCCTGTGCAGCAGGGGCCCGGGGATAAGTGCACCCCCCTGCTGGGTGAGAGGACCGTTAGTCCCCTTCCTTGGCTCTGTTCTTGTGATCTTGGAAGTGGAAGGTACAGGAGGAGCCGCGGCAAGGGCAGTGGGCGCTGTGGCCTTGGATTGGCCTGGGTCAGGATCTCTGATCCGTCCGTCAGCCACGTGACCTTGGATTAGTCCCTCAGCCTTTCCAGCCTCACGTGCCCCATCTGTGAGCTGGGACTCACGGCACTCACTGCTGCCCCCTGGGGGTCACTGAGTTGCATGGAAGCATGCACTGAGCGCTCGGTAACAGTAGCTGCTGTCGTTTCATTGTCACTGCCATCATCATCCTCACCCTCGCCCAGCCTGCCATGTCCCTCCCCCACCACGTGTGAATCCTGTTTTCCTGTCTCGTGCTCAGATGCGGGTTCCTGACCAGGGGCTGCCGTGTGCCTCCCCTCCATGGCAGCCTCAGAGCTCATCTCTGACGCTGCGCTGTTGCCCGGGGAAGATGGCCTTGCTTTGTCATTTTTGAAATTTACTCCAAAAAGCCAAACTCTAGTGACAGATATATTTCAGTGTGCTGCAGATCGTTGGTTTATTCGTTCCTATTTTTTAAGATCGCATTTATTTGCTTTTTTAAAAGGCAGTGTGATTGGAGCCGGTGCTATGGCACAGTGAGTTAAAGCCCTGGCCTGAATGCCAGCATCCCATGTGGGCGCTGGTTGTGGTCCCAGCTGCTCCTCTTCCGATCCAGCTCTGTGCTATGGTCTCGGAAAGCAGTAGAAGATGGCCCAAGTCCTTGGGCCCCTGCACCTGCGTGGGAGACCCAGAAGCAGCTCCTGATTCCTGGCTTTGGATCAGTTGAGCTCTGGCCATTGCGGCCATCTGGGGAGTGAACCAGCAGATGGAAGACCTCTCTCTCTGTCTCTACCTCTCTCTATAACTCTGTCTTTCAAATAAGTAGAATAAATCTTAAAAGGCAGAGTGACAAAGACGGAGACACAGAGAGAAAGAGATTGTCCATCTACTGGTTCATTCCCCAAATGGTCACAATGGCTGGGACTGGGCCAGGCAGAAGCCAGGAGCCTGGAACTCCACCCCAGTCTCCCGTGCGGGTGGCAGGGGCTCAAATACTTGGGTCATCATCCTCTGCTTTCCCAGGGGCCTTTAGAAGGGAGCTGGATTGGTAGTGGAGCAGCTGAGACTCTGATATGGGGTCTTGGAGTTGCTGGTGGTGGCCTAACCTGGTGTGCCACAACGCTGGCCTCAGACAGCATGTTCCTTTTTCTTTTTCTTTATTTCATTCTTCTTTTTTCCTTTTTAGGATTTATATAGTTTTTTGGAAGACAGAGTTACACAGAGGCAGAGACAAAGAGAGGTCTTTCATCCGCTGGTTCACTCCCCAGATGGCCTTCACGGCCAAAGCTGGGCTAATCTGAAGCCAGGAGCCTGGAGCTTCTTCTGAGACTCCCATGTGGGTGCCTAAGGACTTGGGCTATTTTCTGCTTTCCTAGGCCATAGCAGAGAGCTGGATCAGAAGTGGAGCAGCTGGGACTTGAACTGGCGTCAAATGCGATGCCGGCACTACAGGTGGTGGCTTTACCTGCTATCCCACAACACTGACCCCTAGTACATTTCTTGCTAAGGATGTAATTTATTAAAAATGAAAGAACCTCCACTCCAATCCGCTCCCTCCCCATGCCCCCATTGTCACTGGAAGCTGGGAAGGATGATGGCAGTTTCATGAGTTAAAAAGAAAAAAAGTTGTCACAGCGTTAGAGAATGCTCAGAAAGTTCTGGCATTACAAAGGACGGGGAAGTGTGCGGTGGGGATCACTGAGCGGCCCAAGGTAGCCCAGTCTACAGCAGGACACCTTGGGGCGCGTGGGCTGCCCTTGGCTGGGGAGGTTAGGGTAGCCCAGGGCAGAGCTGGGTCGACAGCGGGCAAGCGTCAGCCCTGTGGGCTCAGTGGCTCCAGAGTGTGTGATGGGAGTTGGTTCACTGCTCTCCTGGGCTCTGCGGTTCTGGAATCTGTGGATATTGCTGTACAGTGGGAACAGAGTCGGCTGCACCAGCTCCCACCCACAGACTTGCCCACCTCCACAGGTTTGATCCAAAGAAAGGATTTTGGTGCCAGCTGCTTGAAGGAGGAAAAACCAAGTGTCTGGGCAAAAGCAAGGGCCGGAAATACCCGGAGATGGACTTGGATGTAAGTGGCAGGCACGTTGCCCGTGGCAGCCGGATGGGAGGGCCGGGTCCCCGTGTGTGTGTGTGTGTGTGGAGGGCGAGTACGGGGTGAGCCTGTTTTCTCCTTTATCCTCCGGTAAAGTGGGCTTGGCACATGATGGGTAGTGTTGTCAGTGGAGAAGACGTGGGTGCAAGCCAGTATTGGCTTCCAGTGAGGGCTGAGCGCTGTGGGGTTTTGAGGGTGAATGGATCTTCCAGTGTAGAATGAGCAGAGTGCACATCAGAGTGCTTCTTTTTTTTTTTTTTTTTTTTTGGACAGGCAGAATGGATAGTGAGAGAGAGACAGAGAGAAAGGTCTTCCTTTTTGCCGTTGGTTCACCCTCCAATGGCCGCTGCGGCTGGCGCATCACGCCGATCCGAAGCCAGGAGCCAGGCACTTCTTCTGGTCTCCCATGCGGGTGCAGGGCCCAAGGACTTGGGCCATCCTCCACTGCCTTCCCGGGCCATAGCAGAGAGCTGGCCTGGAAGAGGGGCAACCGGGATAGAATCCGGTGCCCCAACCGGGACTAGAACCTGGTGTGCCGGTGCCGCAAGGCGGAGGATTAGCCTGTTAAGCCACGGTGCCAGCCCAGAGTGCTTCTTGCAGAGAGAGGTGTACCTGGGTGCCGGGAACTGAGCACAAGGGCGTGTCTCATGGGCTGGGAGGGCTAAGAAGGCTTCCTAGAGGAGCACGGGGAGGGTAGCGCCGTCTTGTGGGAGAAACAGGAGATACACAAGCACGCTCAATCAGTCTGGCTTGGTGTCCCTTTTCCCGCGGACCTCTGGTTGTGGTGAGTTCTCTCCCCTCTCTCTCTCACAAGGCTGCTGACCTTGTGGGCCATACTTTGACATTGCTACTTCATGGGACTTTGCCATAGGGAAGCTGTATGTAGAAGAGGGCTGCGAGTGCTGGGCGGGGCCCAGGGTGGTGCCTGCAGAAGGGGGGTTCCTCCTTGGGTCAGCACACCTCTGAGCTCTCCTTGCTCTTGCAGTCCCGAGCCTTCCTGAGGGACTATTACCGGGACCACAACATCGAGCTCTCCAAGCTGCTGTACAAGATGGGCCAGACACTGCCCACCTGGCTGCGGGAGGACCTGCAGAACACCAGGTAGCCGCGGCCGCCACATTCAGACCACACCTTCGTGCCCACGGCAGGGACGCCCGCCGCATGCTGAGCCACGTGGACCTGCAGAGTGGGGAGCCGGGCCCGGGCCGGCCAAGCACGCACGAGCAATACTCCGCGAGGCCCACGGAGGGCCAGGAGGAGAGCCCAGGCAGGTGTGCGAGCGCCTCGGGCCACCACTGCTGGGTCTGTGGCCCATCGGACCTCCCTGGCCACCAGAGGTCCATTCCGTTCATGGCCTCTCTAGGGAGGCCACTTCCTGGTAGGAGGGAGTCAGCGAGACCCTCCCTCCTGTCCCTCACTGTGTTCTGCCGACCGCCCCCTCTCCCCAGCAGGCCGGCCCTCAGTATAGCTGCCATGTCTTCTTTGTCGTGCAGACGGCACGGGAGACGAGCCCCGCTGGGGCATTTGCCAAGCCAGGGAGCGAGACTGGACGTTTCCCTGAGTGTCTCGAGCCGGGCCCTCCAGGGGGCTCAGCTGGATGCCCAGCGGCAGTCACGAGGCCGGCTGCCGAGAACTAAGCCCCATGTCCGGGTCAACTTTCACATCTCACCTTCCCTCTCCGGTTCCTGCAGTGCCCCCCGGGGGCCCTGGGGCACTGCCGGGCCACTAGGGGGGGCCCAGAGACCCAGGCCTCAAACCTCTCCCTCCCCTTACCCTGGGATCTGACATGCGTGGTGTTTCCTGTGGTAAAAGACTGGGGCAGTCCAGTGTCCATGCGTTGTCCCTACACCCACCCGGTCTCGGCTGAGGGCCCCCAGAGACCCTCCCCCTTAACTTCCTCAATACTAAGAAGCTAAAGTATTTTAATATTTTGTTTTTTTTTTTTTTCTTGGTGCCAGAGTTTATACCCTGGGTGCTGGGGTCGCACTGTGTTTTATATATATATATATATAATGTGTATATATATATATTATATTTTTTGGTTGGGTTTGTTTTTAATTCAGTCATACAAGGTGGCCGTAAGCCCCGGTCTCACAGGCCTCTCCTGCAGTGCTGGAGGCTGAGGCGGAAGGGAGTGTGTGTCTTTTTGTGTCTGAGGTCTCAAGGAGACAGTATGCAGGTCCCCCAGGAAGCCTCTGTTCCTTCTCCCAGGTCCCACGGCCGTCCTGGGGTTGTAGTCCCAGGGGAGTGGGGTCGGACACCATGCCGAGGGGAGCAGCTGTCTCCAGGAAACCTGGGGGAATTGTGGCCAAAGGAAGCAGCTTGGGGCTGGGGTGGGAGAGCCGGGGCTGGGGTGGGACTGCCCGGCCTGGAGCTGGCCGGTGCTCCGCCCCCTCACATGGTGCTAGGTCGGGAGCTGCCCTGGGAGCCGGGGTGCTCACTGGCACCCATAACAGGCCTCCAGGTCCCCCACGGACTGCGGGATCTCTGGGCTGCTTCCTGTCCCCCTTCTAACAATGTGAAGTGACTGAGGGTGGGAGCCCTCTGCCCAGCCCCTCCAACTGCCAATTCAACTTTGAACGGACTCCCCCACCCATGCCTTCCCCGAGAGCCCCGTCTCGTTCAGATCCAGCGTCTTGGGGCCCGAAGGCTCCGTGGACAAGTGTGAGGCGGTTCGGAGAAGGGGAGCAGCCTGCTGTCTTGGGCCACGGAGCTGATCGGCAGCATGGCCTAGCACCGAACTCGGGACTCCCAGGTCTCAGTGCAGTGCTCCTGCCGTGCCACGCCGCCCCTGGCCCAGCCGTGGGGTCCTGCTGGGTGTCAGGTTCCTGCCCCTCCCTCAGTCACCGCCGTGGTCATTCTAGGATACGGGGACAAACCACTCCTTCCCAGCCAGGGTGCCTTTGAACCTTCCTGTTCCCAGGCCTGCGTTTGCACCCCACCTCGGGAAGCCCTTCCCTGGCCTGCAGGGCCTGGCTCTGTCTTCCTTCTGAACCCCTGTCCCCTACTGTCAAGCTCTCCCCCGCGTCGTGGAGGAGGTGGTGGGATGTGGCGTGTGGTTTCCTGCTGCACAGAGCACGGTTGCCATCACGCTGCTCACCCGAAGCCGTGGGCCCAGCAGGGCCGAGGCGCGCGCTGTTGGAGGCCGGCCGGGGTGCTGTGTCTGCTCGGAGGCTGCGAGGTCCTGCCCCGCCTTGCACGGTGCCAACCCGGGCCTCTCTGCCCGGTGGCAGGGGCTGGAGGATCCCGCTGCTCCCCCATTGTGGGCCCTGGGCCTCCTGGTAGGGCAGACAGCTCCGTTCCTCTCTGCCTCTGGTCTCTGGCAGGAGCAGGCTGGTGTGAGGCCCCGGGAGAGCGCCGAGCAGGCTGTCTGGGCTCTGGTCTTTGTGAGTGTGGCTGCTGGTGCGACCCTTCCTCCCACACATCTTTCCTGCAGGCCTGCCGGGCCCAGACACGATGGGTGTGGGAGGAGAGGAGGGTCACTCAGCTGACAGGAGCCCAGACTGCCCTCCCTACGAGAGGAGAAACCTGAAGAGGCGTGGGGGCAGTGGGGCCCGTGTGCAGCGTCCACTTACTCACTGTTAAGCGTTCGGCCAAGTAATAAAAGAGAGAGAAAAAGAGAAAGTGTGCAGCCGACTCCACCATCCGTTCTGTGCTCCCCTCCCTGAGCCTCAGGTGTGTACACGTGGGAGGTGCCACCCACAGCGGCCCGTCATTCCAGATTCTAGAACCTTCCAGGCTGTGAGCCTCTTGCTGCGTGGGGGATGAGTCTGAAGTTCAGACGCGCCTCATGGAGTGTGCGCGTGAGCAGCCAGTGCCACTGGGGTGAGGCGCAGAGCACAGTGGCCAGGCCAACCCTTCACTGGGCAGCGCCGAGGCGGGCGTTGTCAGAGGCACTGGCGGGTGCTGGGATGTCTTCGCAGATGTCTGCCTCCAGCGCCCTGCGCCCAGCTCCAAGTTGAAATCAGCAGCGCTGGCCGCACTGGGCTCTCGCTGACCCAAGTCACTGGAGGTCGCACACACTGTGTGATCCTTCACCCCTAAATGCTCAGCCTGCAGCCCCGAGTCAGGGCCGCTGGCACGGCCGAGACCGCGGTGACTTTCCCCCGGCCATGGCTCTGCTGCCCGGACTCCCCGCTATAACCTAGACCTAGTCTTGGAGTCGGCACCCCACCAAGGCGCACGCATTACGTTCAAAGGCGGTGTTTCTGAACTCCGGCTAAATGCCAAAAAGTTTTGCCTCTGCCCATTTAATTTGAGAATGACACTGCTGTTGAGGCCACCAGGCCTGCTGTCATTAGAAGTGCCGTGTTCTGAATCCGAGGGTTTCCTCTTGGGGTCCTGGAGCCGCCGCCTCTGTCCCCTTTATTTTCAGTGTTCCACATGAGTCTTTGCCATTTGCATCTCCGCCATCACCTGTACCACGTGCCAAAGTAGCAGGGGGGCCGGATGGAGCTCAGGGGAGGTGGAGGGGGCTCCCCAGAGAAGGCAGCAGGGCACTGGCCTGGGCGGAAGAGGCTGAGGGCACGGGCCGCAGGCACCACGCACAGCATCTCTGTTATGGTCCTGGGGTTTTCACTTGTTGGGGGTTCCTGGTCTGTGAGCCTGAGGCAGAGCCGGGTGCCTGGCAGGCAGGGAAGGGCCTCACCAGGGTACCGCCTCCCCCGAGCCCAACATGAGGGCCAACACACCGGGCTGCAGGCAGCAGCTGGGAGACGCCTTCCTCCTAGCACCTTGGTTTCCTCCTCCATGGAATAAGCAGGTGGGGGCTGCAGCAGGAGCTTTGACACGTCAGAGCGGAGAGCAGTCGTGTGCTCGCTGAAGTCCAGATCGGGCTCCCAGATCCCACTGGCACTCACCACCCCCAGTTCCCAGGGCAGCAGTGGGCTCCGGCTTTGCCGCTTCTGCATGGGGTGCTCCTGGGATGGTGTCTGCTCCCCTGAGCGATCACAGGAGCTTCGTGTGGGGAGATGCCAAGGCCCTGGGAAGACCCGGGCCGTGGTTTACCCTAGGACGCTCACCTCCTGCCCCTTCCTCTCTCGGGCCCTGGGGAGCACGGGGAGCAGAGGGCTTTTTACGACTGTGCTAGTTTTGTTATCAGCAAGAGGGCTCCTTTTGTACTTCATGCATGAAATTCATGTCATTTCCTGGCAAGGGTGGGGGGCACCTTAGGGGTCCGAGCAGAGGTTTCCTTCCCTTGTGGGGGTGGGGCAGGGGCAGAGATGGGCGCTACCCAGCTCGCCCGGTGAAGGCTCTTGAAGCAGCCGTTTTGGGTTGTGTTAAAAGTGGGAACCTTCCTCCATTAATGTACAATCGCGAACTAACTGCTAATAAAGTGGGGTTCTGTTTGTACACGCTGGTCCCGTTTGAGCTGTTTTGCAAGTCCTGCAGGGGAGAGTGGAGAGAGATGTTTGCATGTGTGGCCAGAGTATGCCTGACACACACATGCACACACTGCCATGTGCACAGACATGTGCGGGCGTGCACACAGAAGCACAGACAGCCACATGTGCACACGTGCAGATGGACGCATCTGCACACATGCACGCCCAGTGTATACACGCGTAGACACACGCACGCAGACACACGCAGACTCTGGGTGACTTGCTCCAATCGGGTCTCTTCCACCGAGTTCTACGGTGGAGCCTTGCAGCTGCAGCAGAGGCCTGGCCCAGGCGTCTCATGACAGGGAGCCGCAGCTCAGCTGGAAGCGCAATGAGTCGACACTGCACAGTGGGGTCTTGCGGGCTAGCGCCATTTCTCCCTGCTTGTGCGTGGTCACTGGGGACAAGTTGCGTGTATTTGGGGCCCTCGCTTTCGTTCCCCTATTAGGTGTGTGCAGGGTGCTGCACTCAGTGGCTTCACCTGGAGAACTTGTCTCACATTCAGGTTCTCAGGTGCAACCCCCAGTGTCAACTCCAGCAGCTGTGGGGTGGGACCCGGACATCTGCGTGTAACCAGCTCTCCAGCACAGCGAGGACCCTGCCCGCATCCTAGATCCTACAAGTCATGATGCTTGTGGAGAGCCCCGTTGTCCGAGAGAACTGGGGAAGGTAGACTGTGGCTTTCCGGAGGGCCGGAGCCTGGCGAAGCGGAGGCCTGTTCCAGCTCTTTGCAATGCAGATGTTCCCACCTGCTACCTAAAACCCCCTTGGGGAGCTTCAAAATGCACATTCCCAGGTCCCTCCCATCCCTTCATTCAGATCTTGGCAGCGGGGGGCACAGGGATCAGCAGTGTGTGTGAACAAGCTCGCTGGTGCTCAGGGAGGCTCGGGAACACCGACCCAGGGCCCCAAGCTCCGGGAGCAAGGTCACAGGGCCAGTGTGAGCGCGTGGAACGCCAGCCCCAGTGGGTCAGCACTGCTGAGGCCTCTGGGGTTCATCAGCTGGGAGCAGAGTAGGGTCCTGTGGCCATCACCACTGGGACCGTGGTGGAGGCTACCACGAGTGCAGAAGCACGGGACAGAGGGACACTTGTGCCAGCCAGTGAGTCAGGCTACATCGGAGCCTCTGAGTTTTAAGACAGCACTGATTCTTTGTTTTTGTTTTAAAAAATTTATTTATTTATTTGGAAGATAAGAGTTACAGTGGGAGGGAGAGACAGAGAGAAAGATCCTCCATCCACTAGCTCACTCCCCAGATGGCCACAATGGCCAGAGCTGAGCTGATCTGAAGCCAGAAGACAGGAGCTTCCTCCAGGCCTGCCACACGGGTGAAAGGGCCCAAGTGTCTGGGCCATCTTCTGCTGCTTTCCCAGGCCGTAGCAGAGAGCTGGATGGAAAACGAGCAGCCGGGACTCCAACTGGCGCCCATAGGACACCAGCGCCGCAGGTGGAGGATCAACCTGTGCCACCGCGCCGGCCCCCAGCAGTGGTTCTTATTGAAGCAGTCACTTGAGAAGCAGGTACAGGTAGGGTTGCTGTGGTTGGGCTGGGTGTGAGGGCTTGGAGTCTGAGCAGCCCAGGGCCTCCCCGCCTCCCCGCCCATCTTGGCACCCTAAGATTCCTTGAGACTCTAAATAACCAGCCTGGCTGCCCCAGTGATCTACAAGTCCTGGCGCTCTGGTAGCAGGTGAGTCACAGCCCCCAGACCCTCCCCACCCCACAACGAGGAATCCCACAGGGCACCTGTGCCCTGTGAGGGGTCAGCAACATCCTGGGAGCACCCTAGAGCTCCCTGCAGAGGGGACCCACATCCTGGAATACGCTGATTTGGTTAGTCAGTCTTCCAAGTTCTGCCAGGGAAATGTCTACAGGACTGAGCTGTGCAGTGTGACCGTTGTGGGAAGAAATCCCTATTCAGGATGTAGTTTTCGCCGGGGGTAAGTCCCCGTATCATGCCGAACTGTACTTCAGCAGGAGGGGAGGAGACGGAGAGGGGAGTTTTTAAAGGGGGCTTGGTTCTCCGAGAAACGGGAGAGGCGGAAAGGGCACCGCAGGCAGCCAGACTGGCTGCGGTGATGCCATGCAGGCCAGCGCTGCTGTCCTGAGGAGGCCCAGGGGCTGGGGAATGCATCCTGAGCCTCACGTGACCACAGGCATGCGTCAGTGCCACCCGTGCCCCTGGAGCTTGGCTTCCTTGCGCTCGCAGACAGGGGCAGTCACCGTTGACAAGCCCAGGGTCGGAACACATCAACGTCGTCATGTGCCCACAGATGGGATGCACTGGGTGACAGCTGCCCGATGGCCGATAAGGTCCCAGTGAGAGCACAGCTCAAGTGGGACCCGGAGGAAGCCACAGACACTGCCCTGATGAGGGACATCTTGCAGAATGGCTGAGCTGAGCTCTCTCAGTGGCAAGGTAGTGAGAGAGACAGAGAGGCTGAGATACGGTTCAGGACCAAAGGAAACTAAAGAGACCTGGTAACTAGGCGCCATGTGTGACCCTGGCCCAGGAACCAACTGGTGATAAGGATACCAAATGTTCTCCCAACTGGCAAAATGGGCATGGGCCAATGTGAATTGTATAATAGTCTACCAATGCCAGATTTTCTGATTTAAATGGTTGTTCTGTAGTGTAAGAATCTATCAGTGTTTTTTTTTTTAAAGATTTATTTATTTATTCGAAAGAGTTACACAGAGAGGAGAGGCAGAGAGACAGAGAGTCATAGAGAGAGAGAGAGAGAGGTCTTCCATCTGATGGTTCACTTCCCAATTGGCTGCAACTGACAGAGCTGTGCCGATCTGAAGCCAGGAGCTTCTTCTGGGTCTCCCATGTGGGGGCAGGGGCCCAAGGACTTGGGCCATCTTCTGCTTTCCCAGGCCATAGCAGAGAGCTAGATCGGAAGTGGAGCAGCCAGGTTTCGAACCAGCGCCCATATGGGATGCAGCACTTCAGGCCAGGGCATTAACCTGCTGTGCCACAGTGCCGGCCCCTATCAGAGTTCTTAAGAAGTGTATACTGCAATAGTGAAAAAATGTAAGAAATAGAGTTGAATTTTTGCTTCATGTTCTGCAGTGGCCGTTTAGTACTTATCAGAACAGAACAGAACAGAAAATTTCCACCAGAGGGCACTATCACATTATTCTAGCCACCTGCAAGCTACTGGGTGTGAACTTATCTACCAGTGACTGGGTTGTTGGCAATGGAGGGGTGGCACCATATAAGCAACTATATCAGAAACTTTCTGTGTCAGGCAGGCCATCTGCCTGTCAAGTGCTAGCTCTTTTTAAGATTTATTTATTTATTTGAAAGGCAGAGTTATAGAAAACAGAGGCACAGAGAGGTCTTCAATCTGCTGGTTCACTTCCCAGATGGCTGCAATGGCTGGAGCTATGCTGATCCGAAGCCAGGAGCCAGGAGCTTCTTCTGGGTCTCCCATGCAGGTGCAGGGGCCCAAAGACTTGGGCCATCTTCCTCTGCTTTCCCAGGCACATTAGCAGGGAGCTGGATCAGAAGTGGAACAACCAGGACTCGAACCACTGCCCACATGGGATGCTGACACTGCAGGCTGTGGCTTTACCCTCTACGTCAGAGCACCGGCCCCCAAGTACTAGCTCTTTAAATGCTCACAGCGGCGGCCCTCAGAGGTGAGGATTATGGCCATTCCCGTTGTAGAGAAGACAAGTCTGGGGCTCAGAGATAGCCTTCGCCAGGATCTCAGAGCTGGGGGTCCCCTACCCCTGGCATTCCACCATTTTCTCAGCAGCCCCGCCCCCTAGGCCTGAGCTGGGAAGTACCCTGGCCCTGGGAGCTAGGAAGGGCTGCCCAGGTGGCAGAGTGGGGACAACTCTCTGAGCCTTGCCTGGTTCTCCACAGCCTGGGGCCTGGGCTGACTGGGGAGCACGACAGGCTCTTAAAAGTGTGTGTTTCCCAGAGTCTGAAACCAAGCAAGTGCAGCAAGGCACCTGGGCAGACAGGCATCTGCACACCCTGGTCCCGGCTCCCCACTCACCTCTTTGGAAGCTCCCATGCATTGTGGCGCGGGCTGCTTTACCAAGACATCCACGCACCTGCTGGTTTGTCCCCTCATGCTATTCTAGCTCTCTCCATTATGAGAGGCCCTGGGCACCAGGGGGAGGGTCATTCCCACTCGGCTGGGGAAGCAAATGGAGGAGCTCCTCTGCCGCGGGGGCTTATGGGGGGGGGTGTGGGGGTGGGGCTCTGCTTACACCTGTCAGGGAGGGAGGAGCTGCAGCTTGAGGCTCCCAGGCATTGCCCTGGCAGACAGATGTGGTTTCAAACCCAGGCTCATGTTGGCTGTGGACTTCAGGCAGTTCCGCGTGTCTCTGAGCTTCAGTCTCCTCAGTAGTGAAACAAAAGTGGGGCCAGGACCCGGATGACAGGTGAGGAGGAGGAAGGGAGCAGTGCCTGGGGAGCCCCAGCAGCCTGCTGCATGGATAGCGCTCAGGAAGTCTGTTCCGGGTCCTTTCTTAAAAAGATGTCTTTATTTGAAAGAGCGACAGAGGGAGAGATGACAGATAAATGCAGATAGAGATTTTCCATCCACTGGGTCACTTCCCAAGTGGCCTTAACAGCCAGGGCTGGGCCAGATTGAAGCCAGGAACCAGAAACTCCATCCAGATCACCCAGCTGGATGGCAGGGGCCCAAGCACTCAGGCTGTCCTCTGCTGCCTTCCCAGGTGCGTGGTGAGGACCCGCAGGCGTTCCCTGTAGGATCATCAGCAAGACAAGGATGTGTACTTTGCCCACTTTTGTTCAAGACATCAGCAGCTTCTATTCAACTTGCTACTGGCAGTTAGGCCAGAAACAGAAGGAAAAGGCATCCCACTCAGAAAGCAACAGGTAGAACTGTCTGTACTTACAGATGACGTCTTTTGTCTAGAAAATCAAGAATCTACACACGCAAGTATTAGAGTTAATCAACAAAGACAGCGAAGTTGCAGGATACAAAATCAAAATACAAAAAAAAAAATAGCTGTATTTCTATACACTTGTAATGAACAAGTCAAAAAGGAAATTAAGAAAACCATTCCGTTTATAATAGCATCAAACAGGCTACAATATGTGGAGATAAGTTTAATCAACGAGAGGAGAGACTTATGGTGAGCACTGTGAAACACTGCTTAGAGAAATTAAAGTTGGGAATAGGCACCAAGGCACAGAGAGAGGTCATGGTCCTGGGGGCCCATAGCCAAGGAGGGCGGCTCCAGAATGCGTTCCGTTCGGTACAAAGAACTCACAGGCGGGAGCTGGTGGACTCCAAACACAAAGAACAGCTGAGGACACGGAAGGCTGATCGCCTTGGTGGATGGGGGTCGCTGTGAATATTTGTTTAAATATTGCCCTGCACCCCTAAAAATGTACAGGTATTACGTGTTAATAAAAAATCAGCTGCTTTTTAAGAAATTAAAGAAGACCTAAATAAATGGAAAGATAAGAACTGGAAGACTGAGCACTGCGAAAGATAACAGAGTTCCCAAAGAGGGGCGCGACTTCTATGCAGTGCTCTCAGAATCCCAGCAGGATTTTCTTCTTTCCCAAAAATTAAAATACTAATCCTAAATATTCATACAGAATTTCAAGAGATCCAAGATGGCCAAAGAAATCTCCAAAAAGGAAGAGCAGAGTTGGAGGACTCCTGGTTTCTGATTTCAGAACTCACTAAAAGTCTGTAGTAATCAAAATAATGTGGTGCTGGCGTGGGTGGTGAGACGTGCAGACCCTGGAACAGAATCGAGAGCCCCATCACCAGTGGAGTTGTCACAAGGACACCAAGACCATTCACCTGGAAAGGGCCGAGTCATCAACAGATGTTACACACCAAAGGGTGAAGAGGGGTGCCGGCGCTGTGGCGTAGTGGATTAAAGGCACCGCCTACAGTGCCAGCACCCCAAATGGGCACCAGATCAAGTCCCAGCTGCTCCTCTTCTGATCCAGCTCTCTGCTGTGGCCTGGGAAAGCAGTAGAAGATGGCCCACGTGCTTGGGCCCCTGCGCCTGTGTGGGAGATCCCGAAGGAGTTCCTGGCTTCTGGCTTTGGATCAGCCCGGCTCTGGCCGTTGCGGCCATCTGGGGCATGAACCAGCAGATGGAAGACATCTCTCTCTCTCTGGTTCTACTTCTCTAACTCTTTCAAATAAAATAAAATAAATAAATAAAATAAATCTTTAAAAAAGAAAAAGGTGGAGATGGGGCTGGCGCTGTGGCACAGATGGTTAAACCTCCACCAGGGACATCAGCATTCCATACAGATACCAGTTTGAGACCCGGATGCTCCACTTCCAATCCAGCTGCCTGCTAATGCGCCTGGGAAAGCAGCCAAGGATGACTAAAACCCTTGGGCCAGGACTCGAACAGGCACCCCTATGGGATGCTGGTGCTGCATGTGGCCCCTGCATAATGACTTCTTAAATAGAACGTCAAAGGCTAAGGTAACAAAGGAAAAAGCAGATAAATTGGTCTTCATTAAAACAGAACAAAAAAAAATTGGTGCATCCCAGGATACTGTCACAGACTGGGAGGAATTTGGTAAATCGTGTGTGTGCTAAGAGCTTAATCCCTAGAATCTATAGACAACAAAATACAAGCCATTCTATTCAAAGATGAGCCCAGGACTGGAAGAGACGTGGCTCCAGAGAAGGTGCTCGTGACCCGCAGGCATCACTGGCAGTCAGGTAGGTGTGGCCAGCACCACGTCACACTGACTGGGGCTCTGGGTTGTTTGAAAAGAAGTGGGAAGGCTCCATCACTGTTGGAACAGTTTGGTGGTTCGACAAGGTAAACCTAACTCACCGTCACCCAAAGCTGGAAATAACACAAATGTCCCTCAGTAGATGACTGGGTATCTGAAGTGTGGCAAGTACACCTGATGGAATATTACTCAGTCACAAAAAGGAACTAAGTTCTGACACTTGGTATAGCATGAATCAGCATAGAAAAATTACTCTCAGTGAAATAAATTGGACACAGGGGCACACCCAATGCACAATTCCACTTGTAGGAAATGTCTAGAATTCATGGATGTTCGTGAATTCTTAGGGACAGTGAGCAGATGAGAGGTTAGCAGGGACTGAGGAGAGAGGGAGTTAGAGAGGCGGAGAGACGGGGAGAGAGAGCTCCCGCATCTCCACTGGTTCACCCCCCAAGTGCCCTCAACAGCCAGGGCTTGGCCAGGCCGAGGCAGGAGCTTAGAACTCCACTGGGTGTCCCTCAGGGGAAGCTTGGGCCCAGACACCAGAGCCATCACCTGCTGGCTGCCTCCCTGCACGTGTTCGCAGAAACAGAGGAGCCGGGATTTGGATGGGCACTTGGATGAGGCTCCATGCACCCACTGTGCTGCAGTGCCCACCCATTTTGATTCATTTTGTAAAATTGAGAGGCAGACATGCACACACCCACACACACATACACACACAGAACTCAGATCCCGCAATGGCTAGGCTGAAACCAGGAGCTGGGAGCACAGTCTAACATGTCGGTGGCAGGAACCCAGTTAGTGGAGCGCTCACTCCTGCTTCCCAGGGTCTGTGTTAAAGGAGCTGGAGCCGGATATCTAGTGTGGGCACTCCAGTGTGCAATGCAGGCGTTCTAACTCAGGCCAAATGCCCCTCGTCTGATGCATTTTGAGTGGATTTTTGTGTATGTCATGAGGTAGGGTCCAAGTTCACTCTATTGCATAGTGCAGCTGTCCCAACACCATTTGTTAAAAAGCCTTTTCTTTCCCCCATGGAATGTTGATGATATCTTTGTAAAAAAAAATGCAGTTGACCATAAATATAAATACTCCGTGTTTGTTGACCTGCTTGTCTATCCTTAAGCCAGTTGCCCGTGGCCATGAGTGCTGTGACTTTGTAGACGTTACTGAAATTGGCAAGTGTGAGTCCTCTGGGTTCATTTTCCTTTTGCAGGATGGATTTGGCTACTTTGAGTTCCTCGCACTTCCATGTGAATTTTAGTATCAACTCGTCAGCATCTACAAAAGGTAAGGCACTGACTCTGCGGGCCAGCCTGGGGGGTCTTGCCGCCTGAACAGCCGAGGACCTTCCGGTCCGTGAACAGGGACTGTCTCCATTTCCTCATGCATCCTAATGTTCTGCACTGGGCATAGCTGTGTTCAGGGTCTGCAGCCTGCTCCGCTGTTCCCCTCATCACACAGGCAGCGTTGAGAGCATGACACACGCGGTGGGTACACATGGCAGTGGGAACCGAGTTGATTTGGGTCAGGAGTGGCTGGGCTCTGGGGTCCCTCCAGAAGAGGAGGGGCTGCTTTTGGGGGGTGGGGTTACAGTTTGTCAGTCTCGCTTGACCCACGCCTGTCTCTGGGATACTCGATAGGGGGACTGGGCAGGTGACAGATCTGGGACGTGCATTGGCTGGCCGTGGCCTTTACCCGGTGCTCGGCAAAGAGAGGCCTCCAGAAGTGGTCCCCACGTTTCCCCTTTATTGTGTCTCCACTCTGTTCTGTTCCCGGGGCACCTCCTGCAGAAGGGCTCCGCTTGCTCCCTCCTGGAGCTCCCCCAGCACCCACACTGAGCTGCATCGCCCACCCGGAACCCCCCTCCTCTGAGCTCCTCCAGCACCCACACTGGGCTGCGCCATCCACCGGAACCCCCCTCCTCTGAGCTCCTCCAGCACCCACACTGGGCTGCGCCGCCCACCGGAACCCCCCTCCTCTGAGCTCCTCCAGCACCCACACTGGGCTGCGCCGCCCACTGGAACCCCCCTCCTCTGAGCTCCTCCAGCACCCACACTGGACTGTGCCACCCCTCCCCAGCCTCAGGCATCAAGCTCGGTGGCGGGTGAGGGGCCCTGGACTTCTCACTCCCCAGTGCCCCTGCCCTATCAGGTGTGAGCACCTGTGGCACTTGGCTGCCTGAGGATGACTGTGCCCTAGCACTGGGTGACCACACTCTGTCCCCAGTGCAGCACTCTGGGCCAGAGTGTTCCAAACGCCCACCAAATACCACTAGAGCCCCCAGCCGCCTCCAGATCCACGAGGCCATCGTGAGAAACCTGTGGCCTGGGCTCTGCTGCCCTAGATTCTGGCCCAGGGGTGTGCCCCCCCCCCCACCCCGCGGCTCTGCCGTGCAGCCTGGCGTGGTAGCTTTGGGGTTGGTCACTGTTGGTGAGTTCAGTGCAAGGTGCCTTCCTCCCCTCTGCCTCGCCTGTGTGTTTTTAGGGAGGAGGATGGGCATGGGCCCCTCCTTGGATGACCCTGCCAACAGCCCTCCATGTCCCCTCACCCAAAGCCGTCTGTTGTGACCTTTTTGGAGGCTCAGTCTCCTGGCCTGTCAAATTCAGAGCCCTTAAATCTCCCTTCCTACAAGAAGCCTTCCTGGCTTGCCGCCACATAGTCTGATCATGGATCCACTGACGGCCATTAACAATATATTGTCAGAGTATGAGATAATAACATATGATGCATTGGGTTAGATTACAGATAATTTTATTACAGCATGTTGATGTTACCACATGGTCTAGATTTTTATTAGATTACAGATACACACATAACAGACCCAAAGGCCCGATGCGTACATTTATGAGTTAACCGAGAGACGGTAGAGCTGATAAGGCCACTTAGTCTGTGACTTCCTCTCACCCATTTTGCAGACAGGTAAATTAAGACCAGGGGCATAGGAGGTGGAGCTCAGGCCACTGAAAGTCCTGGCCCCCGAGCTCATCTGACTGTGCTGGGCCTCCCTTGCCCCCTGTGCTCTAGCTTGCCGTGGCTGCCCTGCCAATGGCAGCCATGGCCAGGGCTGGGGAGTCGGAGGCACTGCTCAGTGGCCCCCTGAGCCCCATCCAGCCCAGCGTGAACAGGCCAGGGCCCATCTGCACAGCTGGAGCTGGTTACCCAGCTGTTTATGGCTCTCTGCCTCTGGGGTTTATAGTTCCGCCTCTGGGTCTGCTTCGAGTCCCCACTAATTGGAACAATAGCGCGGGAGGCGGCTCGGGGCAGGACTGGCGCACTGGGCCTGAGCCCTGGTTTCTGCCTCCTGCGTTCCAACACGGGTTCCGGTCCTTTCACAGGGACACAGGAGGGACAGCGAGATGCACCAAAGCAAAGTGGGTGAGGAACCCCACACGCGTGGGTGGGGGAGTGGAGGCGAGGAGGGGGCTGGGCTCAGGCGCGTGGTGCCGCTGCCAACGTGGGCCGAATCCTGCCTTTAGGAAGACTTTTTTTTCCCCTATCACTAAAGTTATAAATATCCACGTGGGAAACTTAGAACATGCAGCCAGAGAAGAGCATTGCAGCAGCAGTGTCCTCCGGCCCCAGCTCACCACCGTTCACGTTTTGAGACTTTTCCTTGCAGCTGATAGAGAAAGGAGAATGCACACAAAGATTTCTTTTTAAAAAGTTTTTAAAAGATTTTATTTATTTATTTATTTGAAAGAGTTACAGAGGTGGGGGCAAGGAGGAGAGAGATCTTCCATCCCCTGGTTCACTCCCCAGATGGCTGCAATAGCCAGGGCTGGGCCATGCCGAAGCCAGGAGCCAAGACCTTCATCCAGGTCTCCCACATGGGTGCAGGGGCCCAAGCACGTGGGCTATCTGCTGCTGCTTTCCCAGGCCATAAGCAGGGAGCTGGCTCAGAAATGGAGCAGCTGGGATATGAACCAGTACCCATGTGGGAAGCTGGCACCTCAGGCAGAGGCTAAACCTACTGCCACAGCAGCAGCCCCTGCTTTTATCTTTTATTTTTTTAATATTTTCATTTATTTACTTGGAAGGTAGAGTTACAGAGAGAGGGAGAGACAGAGATGGGGGGGGGTATTTCATTTACTGGTTCACTCCCCAGATGTCACATCAGCTGGAACTGAGCTGATCCAAAGCCAGGAACCAGGAGCTACCTCTGGGTTTCCCATGCTGTTACAGGGGCCAAAGCACTTGTGCTACCTTCTTCTGCTTTCCTAGTCCATAACAGAGAGTTGGACTGGAAGTGGAGCAGCCAGGACTTGAACCTGTGCCCATAGGGGATTCTGGTACTGTAGACAGAGACTTAGCCCACTATGCCATAGCACTGGCCCCTGCTTTCATCTTTTAATTTTTAGAAGTAATACCCGTTCTTTGCAGAAAAGCCTAAAAATAAAGATAAGCAAACCCAAGAAGGTGCAAGTGACCGACTATCTGGAGATGGGCACTGCCCCTGGTTTTTCCAGACTCCATCTGAGCCTGCCACCCTGGGCTAAGCGGCCAGCATGTGTCACCAGCTACAGTGGCACCCTCACCTTGCAGGTGGCATGGCCAACTCTTAGCTCTTGGAGTTTGCTCGCAGTCTGTGGGCTGTGAGGTGGCAGGGGCAGCCCCCCATTGCCAAGGTTCCCCTGGCAGGCATGGCCTGCTCTTCGCCCTTCTGCGTCTCCCGCAGAGCTGGCTGGGGGCTCCCTCTCCCAGCAGATTTTACAAGCTGCTCTTTTCAAACCGCGATAGGTGGCGGCCGTCTCCTGCTGTCTTTAAATCATCCTTCTTTGTGGGTCTCAGTTTCGTGAAGGCTCCACACTTCGGCTGTTGATCCTGTGGGCAATTTTTAAACTTCAAGCATCATAAGACCACGTGAAAGGCTGCGTGGTCTGGTCCTTGAGCATGGCACCCACAGTTGTTTCCACTGGGCCTTTGCCTCCTGTGGCCCTTACTGACCTGTGATGGCAATGGCCCTGGGAGGGGGGGGAGGGGCAGGCGATGCTGGTGGATGCACCCCATGAGAAGGTGCAGCCAGCTCTCTCTCTGCTGGTGCACCATAGCGACACAGCCCACAGGGAAGACAGGAGCTGGCTTACTTTTGAAGCCCTCCTCCAAGGGGCTGCCGTTGTGGTGCAGTAGGTTAATCACCACCAGTGATGCTGGTTCCAGTCCGGCTCTCCACTTCAGATCCAGATTCCTGCTAATGTGCCTGAGAAATCAGCAAGGATGGCCCAACGACTTGGGCCCCTGCCAACCACTCGGGAGACTTGGATGGAGGTCCTGCCTCCTGCCTGGCTCCAGCCTGGCTGACTGTCATGGTCATTTGGGGAGTGAACTAGCAGAAAAACGATCTCTCTCTCTCTCTCTCTCTCTCTCTCTCTGTTGCTCCCTCTTTCTTTGAAACTTTGCCTATTCAAATAAATAAATCTTTTTCTAAAAATTTATTGGGCCTGGCGCTGTGGCATAGCAAGTAAAGCTGCTGCCTATAGTGCTGGCATCCCATTCAGGTGCTGGTTAAAGTCCTCATTGCTCAGCTTCCAATCCAGCTGCCTGCCAATGTGCCTGGGATCAAACAGCAGAAGGTGGCCCAAGTGCTGGGTCCCCTGTGCCCAAGTGGAAGACCAGGATAAAGCTCCTGACTCCTGGCTTTGACCTGGTCCAGCCCTGGCTGTTGTGGCCATCTGGGGCATGAACTAGCAGATGGAAGATCTCTCTGTCTCTTTCCTTTCTCTGCAATTCTCTCTCTCTCTCTCTCTCTCTCTATTTTATTTATTTATTTATTTATTTTTTTATAGGCAGAGTGGACAGTGAGAGAGAGAGACAGAGAAAGGTCTTCCTTTGCCGTTGGTTCACCCTGCAATGGCTGCCACGGCTGGCGCGCTGCGGCCGGCGCGCTGCGCTGATCCAAAGCCAGGAGCCAGGTGCTTCTCCTGGTCTCCCATGGGGTGCAGGGCCCAAGCACTTGGGCCATCCTCCACTGCACTCCCAGGCCACAGCAGAGAGCTGCCCTGGAAGAGGGGCAACCGGGACAGAATCTGGCACCCTGACCGGGACTAGAACCCGGTGTGCCGGCGCCACAGGTGGAGGATTAGCCTATTGAGCCGCAGCGCTGGCCTCTCTCTCTTTTTAAAGATGTATTTATTTTGTTTGAAAGGCAGAGTTCTAGAGAGGCAGAGACAGAGAGAAAGCAAGGTCTTCCATGACTCCCCAAATGGCCAAAACGACCAGAGCTGGGCCGATCCAAAGCCAGGAGCTACCCCTGGGTCTCCCACGCAGGTGCAGGGGTCCAAGGATTTGGGCCACCTTGCACTGCTTTCCCAGGTCATAGCAGAGAGCTGGATCGGAAGTGGAGTAGCTGGGACTCAAACCAGCACCCATATGGGATGCCAGCACTGCAGGCAGCAGCTTTGCCTGCTACACCACAGCACTGGCAATTCTTACTTTCAAATAAATAAATAAATACTAAGAGAAAATCCAGCCTCCAGAAATGGACCCTCAGTTCATCTCAGCCCCTGAAAGGCTTGGAAGTGGAAGCCCCCCACTCCCTGCAGTGCTGCCGGCAGGTAGAGACAGGAGTGCAGGCCCTGTGGCGCTGCAGGTGTAGGTAGAAGGGGAACGAGTTAAAGGGGGCTTCCTGTCCATAGCACCTTCCTCTGTAGCTCCCGAGGTTCAGGGCTCTGCTCTCCAAAGCGCTCAGGAAAGCTGTGGAGCCTGGGGGCGCCTATCCCAGTGGGGGTGGGGTAGGCATCCAGTGCATGGAACATGGCTGAGTCACACAGTGCTTCCAGGCAGCAGGAAGACGGGGAGGGGGGCTTCTGTGGGGTCCGATGGGCCTTGTGCAATGGATAAGGAGCCTGCACTTCATCCTGGCTGTGACGGGACCCGCACGGGGACTCTAAGAACAGACCCCAGGTCTGTACTTCCTGACAGCTCCTCCCTCCCACCCCTCTGTTCTCAAACACCCAGGAGCGCCCCCACCCCCACTGCTCTTCGGGCAGGAGGGAGGCTGAGCAAAATAGGGCCGGTCCACCAGAGGCTGGAAACCGAGTTGCTCTCAGCTCCCCCAGGCAGGCTGAGGCCACGCTCCATGGGGCCGTGGTACAGAATCAAGGGCTGGGCTGACTTCACCTCCCAGCTCTGCCTCTCCCTGCTGTGTGGCCGTGGGCTGGCTGCCTACCCCTTCTGAGTCATGTCTTTGTTGTATGTAACTGGAAACCGGAATCCAAGCAGGAGTTGGTGCAGGCCTGGGCGAGCGCTGTCAGTGGTCACCTCCCAAAGTGCTTCCTGCCTTCCTGGAGCCCAGCGCTGCTCGCCTAACTCTTGCTGAGGCCTTGTTCAGGAGAGCCAGAAGGGGGGTGCTGCAGAGGCCCAGGCCCCGGAGGGGTGGACTCGCAGGGCTCCCGTTGCCTCTGCCACCCGATCTCTTGGGAGGCTGCTCCTTGCTCCAGGCTGGGTCCTCTCCTGTTCCATTCACGCAAGCTGGGGAGTCTCCTGCCCCTGGTGCTGGGTGCCTGGTGTGCAGGACTCGCTTCTTACCCGTTGTTCAGGGTAAGCCCAGACTTTGCTGGCGGCAGGGCCAGGGCCCCACCCCTGTCTGACCACAGGACCTGTGGGCTGCCCTGTCCCGCCCCCCAGCCCAGCATGCCCCCCACCTGGGTCCCCTCGCATTCCTCTCGCCCCACCTGGCCTGGCCCGCCATGGAGGTGAGCCCTGTGGCGCTCTCACAAGGCGCCATTCATCCAGGCCAGCTGCTGATGAAAACCATATGTGGCATGGCCGGCCAAGGTGGCAGCAGCTCCGGAAGCCAGGCCTGGCCTGGGGCCTGTGGGCCCTGGGAGGGCTGGGGGTGGGGGTCAGCTGACCAATAGGCCTGCTAGGGTGGAGATGCTCAGGGGTGGGCCTGATTTCCCTCCACCACGTACACACACCCCAGGGGACCCCGAGCTGGGACTGTGAGTCCTGGGCCCAGGCTGGGGCTGGGGGAGGCAGCAAGGGCATCTCCAGGTGAGGGTGGGTAGCCGGGCTCGGAAGTTCTTCCAAGGCCGCCTGGGGAAGCTGTGCCGTGCAGCAGGGTTGGACTGCTATGGCAGGCAGGGGTGTGCATGTGCACATGCACGTGTGTACATATACACACATGTGCTGAAACACACAGGCTCTCCGTAAGCCCTTGCATTCACAGTGCCGTCAGGACCTCCCCAGGTTGTTTGGTGCAGGAGTTGAGACCATGGGCTCAGGAGCCCTCGGCCTTAGCCTTGGCTTCTGCTCCTGCTGCTTCTGGGCTGTGTGACCAGAGGCTCCTCGTTCAGCACAGGCTGCCCAAGGCCTGGGCAGAGCGTCTGAGCAAAGGTGGAACAGCATTGGCCAGTAGTCGTCAGGGGGTACTCTCGGCTGGCTCTGCTGTGCCTGCCCCTGTGCCCCTGTCCCAGGGCCCCTGGCTCCTGACTGCAGAGCTAAGGCCTGTTGGGGAGCTGGGGAGGGGGGAAGCGGTGCTCAGCATGGGGGCATCTGGGTTTACTCTGAGGCCTGAAGGTGGCAGACAGAGAGGGGAGTGGGCAGAGGGAGGTGTTGGCTCTCCTGCTGGTGTGCGGTGCACTTGAATTAGCCACCCCCACTGGAGCCAAGAACACAGCAGGGCATTGTTCACCAGCTGCAGCCCCTGGCACTCAGGCCCCCACAGGAAGAGGTGGGGGTGGGGGGTGGGTCAGCCCTGACTGCAGGCACGGCTGAGCTGGGACCTTGGGAGGGCCTGGTGTCTCGGGAAGCACCCTGGCCTCCCCAGGAGCCACTGAGGCCCTCTCCAGGATGGGCTGGGGAGTGAGGGGGCTGGGGTACCTTGGCGGGGCATCTCCCATGGGTAGGCCTAGCCTCCAGATGGGAGCTCCCTGGAGCCTGGGGTCCCCAGAGTCCCCTCTGCTCCAAGCCATGCATCTGACCTGGGGCCTGGGGGAGCCCTGCCCTCCTTCACTGGACGATACTGGGGCCGGGAGGGAGAGCAAGCTGGTCACCCCAAGAGGTACTTCCTATGGGTGGTGGGCTGCTCTGAGGAGGGGAGCTGGAGCTGGTGGGACACAGCCCCCACTTCCCTGCTGTGTGACCGGGGTGGCTCCTGACCGTCTCTGAGCTCACGCGTCCTCCTAAGGCAGGGAAGAGAGTCCCAGCGCAGGACAGCAGGGGCTCTTTGGGGGTGGGGAGAAGTAGGACCTCAGAGCAGCTCACAGAAAGTCCTGGAGGTGACCAAGGCCCAGCCCCCAGCTCTTCCTCTGCCAGCTGCCTGGCCTGGGGTGAGTCGTGTTCTTTAGAAACCAGCTTTGAAAGATCTTGCTCATAGGATAGCTGGGAAGCAAGTCCACTGATCTGGGCATGGCACCCTATGGTGGTTGGCAGGTGTTCGCTGGACACGAGTGCAGGTGTGGCCTTGAGGAGTCCTGAGATGTGATTCAAGCCCCCCGTCAGTTGTCTTGCAGCAAAGGAGGTGACCCCAGCTGATCTAGAAGGGCCTGCTTCCAACGCAGGGGCTCTGGGGGTCCCTGAGGAAGAGGATGGTGCACCCTTCCTGGAGGCCCGCGCTCAAGGTTCTGCAGAGGAACAGAACCCACAGTGTTTGTGCACATGGGCATGTGTGTGCACGCATGTGTGTGAAGACATCGGCTCGCGTGATCACAAAGGCCAACCAGTTGCAAAGTCTGCATTCGGAAGCTAGATGCTGGAGAGCCGGCAGCGTGCTTCCTACGGAGCCTGAAGGCCTGAGACCAGGAGAGCCGAGGGCTCAGCTGATATCCAACGGCAGGAGAAAGGCTGTGACTCAGTGGGTGAGGCAGAAAAGCCTCGAGTGCTTGCAGGAGGGCAGCCTTCCCCTGCCTGGACAAGGCCTGGTGCGTTAAGGGGGGACATCTGCTCGTCTCGGTCCAGAAATTCCAACGTGAGACTCCGCCAGCAACATCCGCCCAGAAGCTCCCAGCATGACGCTTGACCGAGTATCTGGGTACCCTGTGGCCCAGGCAGGTTGACACAGAGTGTGAGTCACGACGCCCGGGGATTTCAGAGCTGCCTAGCCAGCCCCTGCAGTCGTGTAGGCTGACTCCTGACAGTCTCGTAACATCTCTCTCTCTTTTTAAAGCTGTACTTCCTTAATTCAAAGGCATAGAGTTACAGGGAGAGAGGGAGAGACAAAAGAGAGATCTTCCATCAAGTGGTTCACCATGATCAGGGCTGGGCCAGGCTGAAGTCAGGAGCCAGGAGCTTCATCCAAGTCTCTCACGTGGGCAGCATGGGGCCAAGCCCTTAGGTCTTCCTCCGCTGCTTTCCCGGGTGCATTAGCAGGGAGCTGTATCCAAGGTGGAGCAGCTGGGACTCAAACCGGTGCCCATATGGGATGCTGGCACGGCAGGCAGCGGCTCCCCTGCTCTGCCACAACGCCGGCCCCAGGCCTCGATTTTTCAAGGTGCCTGATAAATGGATTTTCTTCTTTCTCATTTTGCTTTCGTCCTTTGCCCTGGGTATGCGCTCTTCTCTCCTGATGCCCTCCACAGCCCCACTGGGACGGGAGAGGAAGAGAAAGCAGCAGAAGGGAAGAGAGCTGCGGGAGGTGGGGAGCAGAGGTGAGGACACGGATGCCTGCTCTTGGCTCCTCTCCCCGTTGCGCTGGAGGTGCCAGCCAAGGCAACTAGGTAAGAAAAGGAAATGAAGGGCACGTGGATCGGAAAGGAAAAGAACTACTTCTGTTAACAGACAACATGGTCTTGTCTGTTCAAAATACTCTAAGACCAGGAGACCTAGTAATGGTTTCAGCAAGGTTGCAGGATAGAAAACCAACACACCAGGCCGACACCGCAGCTCACTAGGCTAATCCTCCACCTGCGGCACTGGCACCCCGGGTTCTAGTCCTGGTTGGGGCGCTGGTTCTGTCCCAGTTGCTCCTCTTTGTGTCTAGCTCTCTGCTGTGGCCCAGGAGTGCAGTGGAGGATGGCCCAAGTGCTTGGGCCTTGCACCCGCATGGGAGACCAGGAGGAGGCACCTGGCTCCTGGCTTTGGATCGGCGCAGCGCGCCGGCCGTAACAACCATTTAGGGAGTGAACCAACAGAAGGAAGACCTTTCTCTGTCTCTCTCTCTCACTGTCTAACTCTGCCTGTTAAAAAAAAAAAAAAGAGAGAGAGAGAGAAAAAAAGAAAACCAACATACCAAGGTCAGCTGTATTCCTACATATGTGCCACGGATAATCTAGACAGTAAGGTAAGAAAACAGTTCCATTCACAGTAGCATCAAAAGAATCACATATATAGACACAATTTTTTTTTTATAGACACAAATTTAACAAGAGAGATGTAGAACTTTGGCTCCGAAAGCTACGAAACAGTGGAAAGACTTTAGAGATATAAATAAAAAGGCAACATCACACAGCCATGGACTGGAAGACTCATTAGCACTGTGGAAGCGGCAACACTCTCCCAACTGGTGCACAGATTCCACACCACCCCGTCAGAGTCCCAGCTGACTTCTTTGTACAACCTGAGACGCTGATTCTAAAAGGCATATGGAATTTCAAGGGATCCAGAGTAACCAAAACAATCCTGGAAAAAATACACGGCAGGAGGGCTCGCACGGCCAGATTGCCAGGCACTGGGCGGCAGCGGTTCTGAAGACAGAAGTCTACACCTCGAGATCAGTGGAGCAGAACTGGGAGTCCAGAAGTAGAGCCATGGGTTTTTGACAAGGGTGCCGAGACCGCTCGTTGGAGAAACGGCCGTCTTAGTAACAGGAGAGCGAGGGAAGGGCTTGGGCTTGGGGCCCAGGCAGACCCCGCCATTGTCTCGCTGTGTGACTGTGAGCAAGTGACTCGGTGTCTCAGAGCCTGAACGTTGCCATCTGCTAAGATGAGGATTACAGAATGGCGCTCATCTCCCAGGCCCAGACACACGAGGTCCCTCACATACAGCGCGTAGTGGAGTCAGTCCCTTGGGCAAGTCCATGGGCAGGGCAAGGGAGCCCAGTAGGCGATGCTAGTGAGGCTTGGGGTCTGGCAGCCCGTCCAGCTCCCCCAAGGGGACCCCTTTCCCCAGGAAAAGGCAGGGCTGGTGGGGCTTGAGCCTGCAGACAGGGGCTTGGCTGAGTGCTGTGGGTTGGTAATAAATGAACAGGAAAGGAGATTCCATTACCCAGGAATGTCTGGGGAGGGGGCAGGGAAGGAGCCGCTCCGCTCCCAGCACCAGCCAGCCCTGCAGCCTTGATTGATGTGCCTTGCACTCGGCAGCCTCCGGGCCTGGCGGAAGGAGGCCCCTCACTCACCCCTCCTGGAGCCAGGCCAGCAGCCAGATGTTCCGGGCCTTTGGGGAGCTATGGCGGGGGCAGGGAAGGCCGGCAGTGGGCCAGAGGGCAGCTGCCCAGATGTTGAGCCTCTTGTTCCTCCCCACGGACAGGTCAGTGGCTTTGCATCTCCTGCTGATCCGTGGGTGCCCGGGGCTGCCCATGGCTGTGTCTCCTGGGGCTTGGTTCAGAGCTGGGGAGGGTGGGCCTCAGCCCCTGTGACCTGCCAGGAGCAGCATAGCGCCACCCAGGGAGGGCCTGCAGCTCCCAGGGGGACCATGTTGAACCTGCCCAAGGTTCATGCGCAGTTCTGGCAGTGAGGCCCCTGGATTTGCAATCTGGGGAGTGGGTCTGAAGGCCCCTTGAGAAATTTCCACCAGCAGGTGCTAAGAGGGCCCAGGGTGTGTTGCCCCATGAGCAGCTCTGCACAGCCCGGCCGTGGGCTGTGCCAGGACTCTGTGTCACACGTGTGGGTGGAAGACTTTAGTATTTTTTATTTATTTATTATTTTTTTAAGAAAAAAATTTTTTGACAGGCAGAGTGGACAGTGAGAGAGGTAGAGACAGAGAGAAAGGTTTTCCTTTTGCCGTTGGTATTTTACGTGTAAACAGGAGCTGCCAGAGGACAGAGCGATGTGTGTATGTACAAGAAATGCCCCAAAGGAGAGCTAGCAGCAGCCCAGGAGTCAGCAGGTTGAATGACCAACTGCCAGGCTGTTGGTTGGATTCTTTGACTATTTATGTTCTGGGTCCACACATATAAATATTTATGTAGGTGTATTTTTCCCAAAATGGGCTCGTCGCGTCTGTCTGGCTCTGGAACGTGCCTTTCCGTGCTCAAAGCGTGGTGTGAAGGTTGGCACGTCCACAGCGACTCTGATGTCGCATTGGTGGGCTCTGAGGGGACGCTCAGAGTGTCCCTGATCCGGACAGGGCAGCGGCGTCTCTCTCTCTCTGCCTCACCCTGTGTGCACATGTGGGTCATTTCCTTAGGATAAATTCCAAGAAGTAAAACTGCTCAAAGAATGCGTCACACGAACCAACTGAACTCGCACACACAGTCCCCGTTCCCTCGGCTCTGCTCGTGTCCTTCTAGCTGGGGCCGCCCTCAGTTCTGCTGTGTCCTGGCCCTGATTTGGAGGGAGGGCGTTGGTGGCGCCTGCAGGGACCCTCCCCTTGTGGCTGCAGAGGCCCAGGGTCTGCCCCAGGCCCAGAAACAGACCTCGTCCTTAGCTCGTCCTAGGACACTGCAGGGAGGGGGCGTCCTGCACGTACCCAGGAGCACCTGGCCTAGCTGCTGTGCGCCACACTTTCCCCATCTGCCTCTGGGGCAGCCTGAGCCCCGGGCACTGCAGTTCATGCAAGCCGTGAGTGACAGCCGTTGTTTCTGGCCTAGACGGTGGGGGTGGGCGGCAGGGCAGGATTCTGTGCCCTGAGCACTTGCCCCAGGCGTGGGGCTGTGGAGGGAGAAGTCAACTTCCCAGTGACACACAGGGCAAGACCTGCTAGGGTGAGAGCCACTCAACCCCGGAGAGAGCTCCCTGGGGAGGACCCGGCCAGCTCTCAGCTGGGAGAGGGAGGTGTGACAAAGCAGCCTGTGTTGTTGTGACTGCTCAGAGGAGGGTGGGGACAAGACTGGATTCGGAGGTGACTGCTCAAGGCTTCCTGGACCTGAGACCATGACATTGTGTGCACACCCTTGGCCACTCGGCAGGATGCTCTGCCCTTCTCTCTGTCTGTCTCTGTGTGTCTGTCTCATACACGCACAGAAGCCTGTACACCCGTTGCTTCCTACACACGTGTGATCATAGCAATAGCAGTAGGGTCATCTTAGTAACCCGTGTACTGATCTATTGAGCATTTTCTGCCCGTTTGCCCTGTTTCTTGCCAGGCACTGTGTAGCCCTTGCCTCGTTGGCTCTGTTGCATGGGCACCGAGGCTCACAGCGGAGCTCAGCAGGAGAGCCTGCGCTGGTCACGCCCGAGCCCAGCCTGCCCCCTGCCCAGGCTGAGGTGGCCGAGCGCTCACCACCCAAATTCCCTAGGCCTCGCCCAGCCCTTGGTACACAGTTGAACAGACCAGGCTTGTTCCGATTCAGGCCGTGCGAGGCGCAGGGCAGCCAGCCTGCACACTGCCCTCTGGGCCTCTTGTGTGGACTCAGTTGTCCGGGACTGGAGGTTCTGCAGTAGAAGCTCAGCCCTGGGTGGCCAAGCCCCTTCCCCCTCCCCCGTCCCCCTCCCCCCTCCTTCGCCCTCTCCAGCCAACCTGGGGGATCCATGATGGCGTGTCTGGCCCTGGGCTCAGTGTGGGGCTGTGGTCGGGCAGGGGGCTGGGGGTCCCACCCTCAGGGACCTGACAGCTCCTTCAGGCGCAGGAAGCCCAGAAGGAAAAGGTTTGCTCCAGGCCCCGCCAGCAGTGAGCGGCAGAACCAGGCCTCAGGGCTAAGCTCCCTGTGTGCAGGCCATGGCTGTCAACTGGGCGGCCAGCACTGTGTAGCAGGCAAACGCAGGGTGTGAGGCCGTGGCGCTGCACCCCAGGCACATGGGCCGGACAGGGGATGCCGAGGGAGCTCAGAGGCGGCCTAACAGTGACTGCGGCTCCCGGGTGTGCAGCAGGCACTAAATGTGCATTCCCTTACTTACCCTGGGTGCACTCAACCAGGAGACATGGTTACCATGGTTACCATCTCCCCTCCATTGACAGAGAAGGAAACCACGCCCCACAGCCTGTGTGCACAGAAACCTAGGCATTTCTCTTCTGCAACCCAAGCTGTCCCACCAGGTGCAGCGACTTGGGCAAGGAAGGGTCAGGGAAGAGCTGGGACCTGGGCACGCCTTAAAGGATTGGAGGAAAGAGCCGGGCTTTCTGGGAACTGAGCACTGCTTGAGGCAAGGTGGAGACTGAACGTACCTGGGGAACCCTAGGACCGAAGAGGGGACAGAATAGTCCAAGAGGTTTGTGGTCTTGGCATCCGTCAGATTCGTTCTCCAGGGATGAGCCTGATCCTGGTACCCAGGACTGCGGAGCTCTTGTAGACTCAGCCAGGGTTGGCCCCAGAGGAGCTACAGGAGGCCCTGAGCCAGGCAAAGGTCTCCTTGGCCTCCTGATCTAGGTCCCCGGGAGGAAGGAGCCAGGAGGCCCTCAGCCACTGTGCTGCACCCAGAGAAGGAGCCTGCCAAGGGCAGGCGCAGGGACCAGGCTCTGAATATCCTCAGAAGTTCCCAGGTGGGTGGGGTGGCTGCAGGCCCATGTGTCAGGCAGGCAGACCTGGTGGGGATGGAAAATGGGGAAGGAAGAAGGGAAGCCGCTCCCTTGCCAGTTACCTCTCTCAGGGTGGGGCAGCTGAGGCCAGGGCTGTGACGTGATCAGCAAGCTCCCAGCATCCCAGAAATGTTAGAAACAATCACACGATAGTGGAATCAGTAAATGCCGCGGGAAGGAGGCCCCTCAACCACAAGCTGTGGGCTCACTCTCCACCCGGCCCCTTCTTTCCTTTAGAAGTCTGCCCCGAGACCTGCACGGACCCCACCGCACCCCAGAAACACGGTCAGCTTCCCCAGGACAGCACTTCTGGAACCAGGGCTTTCCACTTGTACTTGGACACTCATCTGTGGGGTCATTTGAGAGACATTGTGCCCCTTCTGTCTGAAAGGGCAGAGGTGTGTCTGTCATTTTCACCAGACGATCCTGGGGCCCTGGTATACAGTAAAAGCTGACAGGTGTTTGTTGAGCAAATGGATGAGTGAATGGATAAAAATATATATATGTGGATAGATGGATGGATGAATGCATGGATGGGTGAATGGATGGATGGATGAATGCATGGATGGGTGAATGCATGGATAAATGAGTGGGTGGATGGATGGAGGGATAGCTGAATGGATGGATAAATGGATGGATAAGTGGATAACTGGAAGGATGAATGTGTGAGAAGTCGAAGGGACGGATTCAAAGTTCAATGCCCTCTTATAAGAGATGAGCACACAGACTTTGAGAAGTGAAGTACATTTGTTTAAGGTCACACAGCCCCAAACTTGTCCTCTTACCACTGTAAAGTGATTCTGGGAAAGGAGTCAAAATCCCCCACTGCAGTCCTGCCCCTCTGAGCTTTGCTGTGACCAAGACAGAGTTACAAGACTTCCTCTTCTCTTTTAAAGAGACAGGTTGCTGAGGCCAGCGCTGCAGCTCAATAGGCTAATCCTCCGCCTGTGGTGCTGGCACCCCAGGTTCTAGTCCTGGTCAGGGTGCCGGATTCTGTCCCAGTTGTTCCTCTTCCAGTCCAGCTCTCTGCTGTGGCCCAGGAGTGCAGTGGAGGATGGCCCAGGTCCTTGGGCCCTGCACCCAATGGTAGACCAGGAGAAGCCCCTGGCTCCTGCCTTCGGATCAGTACGATGCACCAGCCGCAGCAGCCATTAGGGGATGAACCAATGGAAAAAGGAACACCTTTCTCTCTGTCTCTCTCTCTCTCACTGTCCACTCTGCCTGTCCAAAAAAAAAAAAAAAAAAAAAGAGATTGCTTTGAACTATGTAACGAAGTGTTGTATGCATGTATCAAATTATATTCTAAGGCCGGCACTGCGGCTCACTAGGCTAATCCTCCGCCTTGCGGCGCTGGCACACCAGGTTCTAGTCCCGGTCGGGGCACCGATCCTGTCCCGGTTGCCCCTCTTCCAGGCCAGCTCTCTGCTGTGGCCAGGGAGTGCAGTGGAGGATGGCCCAAGTGCTTGGGCCCTGCACCCCAGGGGAGACCAGAATAAGCACCTGGCTCCTGCCATCGGATCGGCGCGGTGCACCGGCCACAGCGTGCCTACCGCGGCGGCCATTGGAGGGTGAACCAACGGCAAAAGGAAGACCTTTCTCTCTGTCTCTCTCTCACTGTCCACTCTGCCTGTCAAAAAAAAAAATTATATTCTATAAGTATATACAAATAATATAGGCCAATTAAAATTTTTAAAAGATTTGTTTATTTGAAAAGCAGAGTAATATACACAGAGAAGAGATTTTTTTATCCTCTGGTTTACTCCCCAAATAATTGCAGTGGCCAGGGCTGGGCCAGGCTGAAGCCAGGAGCCAGACTTTCCATATGGGTCTCCCACATGGATGGCTGGGACTTAAGAACTTGGCCGTCATTCGCTGCTTCCTAGGTGCATTAGCAGGAAGCTGGATCAGAAACCGAGCAGCCAGGACTCAAAACCAGCACTCTGATGTGGAACCCAGGCATCTGAAGCAGCAGCTTAATCTGCTGCACCACAATGCCCTTCCTAAAATTTTTTTTAAAAGAGAAAATGTTGAATCTCTCCCAGCACCCAAATCCAGTGTTTTGCTTACATCTTTGAGAGGGCCAGCCTCATGGGGCTTTGTCAGGCCTGAGTACAGATACTCCCCACCCATGCCTTTCTCAAAGCCCAGGGGAGCTGGCAGGACAGGTGCTGGGTCCCTGGGGGTGGAGTGAGGTTCCAGGTCTGGGGCAGGAGGACCAGCCTGGCCGGGAGCCTCTCCTCCTGGCATGTTCTGTACCCTCAGGTGTACCTCAGGTGCTGGCAAGACTGCTGCTTGTGTAAGGTCCCTGACTTGGGACTGCACCTGCCCTGCCTGGAGCTACCTCACTCCCCTGGGGCACCTGCAGCCCCAGCCCCTGGAGCTGGCGTGGAGTGTGTGTTCAACCAGGGAGAAGTCCCACCCTGGGGGAAAAGGGGCTCCACAAGTCAGTCATAAAGGGTGTCTTTGGCATCCTTAGAGCCTCAGGCACAGGACTGCAGTGGGGAGAGCAGGAGATCTCATTATTGTGTGTTTTGGGGTACAGAACTGGAGTACAAGAAGGGGCACAGAAGGGGAGGCTGGGGCAGAGCTCCCAGGGGCCAAAAAATCCAGCTGAGGCCTCTAGACTTTACCTTCTACAGAGAAGGGACTTTTTTTTAACATAAAAAAATGTATATTGTACACTCATTGTGAAAACAAAAAGCAAACAGTGGAGCTGGATGTTCAGTAAATATAAACGTCCCTTCCCCTGCCCCCAGCTCTCTTCTGAGAGGCAGCTCCCAGCCGTCCTGTGAGATTGCGGGCGGTATTGATTCCGCATCTCCATCTCCTTCTTAGGAGCGGGAGCGTGTTCTCCACAGCCTTCTGCTCGGATGCCGTCTCAGCGGCAGGAGCAGGCCTCTGGCACTGATCTCACCCCCACACGCTGTTCTGTGATGGGGCATCTGCACAGTATTCCCTGGCCTCTGCTGATGGACAGCGACGTTGCTTCTAGCTGTTGGCTTGCACGCACAGTCCTGCAGCGAGTGCATCCCAACCTGTGAGCCTGTGGCTGCGACACATGCGAGCTGGCTCCCTAGCCGCCGCGTTGCTGCTCAGAGCGTGTGTGCCTGGTAGTCAGGGATGTCACCAAGCCTCTGGCTCTGTCTGGATCCACTGCGGCTGATGGGGCAGGTGCGGGTGGGAGGAGCAGACGAGCGGATTAGAAATAGCATGGGTTTGAGGGCTGAGACAGGCTGGAGGCGCTTCCCTAAGACACCACCAGCCCTCATTCTGGCCCAGTCTGCAGGGCTTTCTGCAGCCTGGGAAAACGGGGTGTCAGAACACCAGCTCCTTTGCTGTGGTGAGATTTCCCCCTCCCCCCACCGCCGCCGCGCAAGGACCCATGTCCCCGGGGGTGGCTACAGAGTCCTCCTGGGGAGCGGATAGGCTGCCGGCAGCTGCGCAAGGCTGAGTTCAGCCAAAGCCCGCGCAGAGGACTGCCAAGAGTTTCTTCTTTTCATTTTTCCAAGCCTTGCACTTCGGGCGGGGGCACAGTGTCATCCTCCTGTTTCCTATTACTTTACAAGGCTCTCATCAAAGCGCCAGCCATACAGACCCTTTGATGTCTGGGCCGGGGCCTGCCTCCGCCTCGGGGAGAAGCATCTTTGCTGAGGATCAAGAGAGGAGCGAAGCCGGAGATGGTCCCCAGGCCTCTCCCCAATGTGCTTCCCTGGCTCCACTCCAGCAGGGACCACAGGCTCCTGGAAGGGGCAGAGGGGCTGTCGCAGCAGGGCCAAGCTGGAGAGCCCCTATGATAGAGCCCAGAAGGGATGCAGGGGCCCAGAGAGGGCAAGGGGGCTGCCCCAGGCCACACAGTGCATCAGTAGAGCGCTGTGGCCCTGGTGTTGATCAGACACTGGGTGAGGCAGTCTGGGAGACTCCTGCCAGGGTCACAGGAGCCCAGCAGCCTTCGTCTCTGTTTCCTCACTTCTGGGACTCTGGGCCCTGAGACCTTGCAGGTGACAGCCATGACTGTGTGTCTGCAGAGTTCTAATCAAGGGCTGGGTGACCTTGAGAAAGGTGTTTGGCACTGCCTCGCCTCTAATCTCTTATCTCCGAAACAGGCTAATGGCACCTCGGCTCCTTGCAGCATCCCTGGGGGTGGGAAGTGGGAAAGTTCTCGGGAGACCCTGGGAGCAGTGCCCAATGTGTGGGGCTCTCGTGTTGTCCACAACGGTCATGCGAAGGAGGGGCTGATGTGGGACAGACTTGGGTTCACACCTGGGCCTTTGCCACAATGGAGGTGGTTAGCTCCCCCTGTGGCCTTCCCACCCCCACCTCTAATCCCAAGGTTCGGGCCTAATCAGGGTTGGGGGGACAGGGGGAGAAGGTGCCAGGCATGGGGTGTGATGCTGTCTGGAGGCCGTGGCCCCGTGGCCGACTCCTGGAGGCAGCCGGCGTGGAGGGGCGTGGGCCTGGCCAAGCTGCAAAGGTTTGGATTTGACTTGAAAACACATTGGGAGGTCCCTGGGGGCTGCCTCCTCAGCAACAGGCTCTCTGAAGTGGAGCCCGGGCTGGGGAGGCTGCTCTGTGTAACGGGGCCCTGGGGACCTCAGCAATGGCCAGGGGCTGAAACCTCTTCCCCAGAATTGCAACAGTCACGCTGGACCGCCCACTTCCTGCAGCCTGCCCTGGGCGTCCCGGTCCCCAGGCCTCCAGTCTGTGCAGGACGGTGACCCTGGGGGGGGGGGGGAGGGATGCTGGAGCTCCCAGGTGGGCGAGGGCCAAGCACCTTCTCCGACAGCCTCACACAGCCAGCGGTCTCTCAGTGCCACCTTCCTGTTTTTGTCAGTTCACTGTTTAGCCTGTAATCATTTTTCTATAAGTTGAGTCACTTGTTAACACTTGGGTATATTTATTTTAAAAGAAACTTCATATTGCTACTGTAAATGGAAAACTTGTATTACTTGCCATACATAGTAACCATGTAAATACAATGCAATAAAAAGAAAACCAGGTTCTTAAATTTTACCTAGAGCCTGAGATTCACTCTTTCTCTTTTTTTTTTCTCTCTCTCTCTCTGATAAAAAAGATTACGGCCGGCGCCGTGGCTTAACAGGCTAATCCTCCACCTTGCGGCACCGGCACAGCGGGTTCTAGTCCCGGTTGGGGCGCCGGATTCTATCCCGGTTGCCCCTCTTCCAGGCCAGCTCTCTGCTATGGCCCGGGAAGGCAGTGGAGGATGGCCCAAGTGCTTGGGCCCTGCACCCGCAAGGGAGACCAGGAGAAGCACCTGGCTCCTGGCTTCGGATCAGCGAGATACGCCGTCCGTAGCGGCCATTGGAGGGTGAACCAACGGCAAAAAGGAAGACCTTCCTCTCTCTCTCACTATCCACTCTGCCTGTCAAAAAAAAAAAAAAAAAAAAAAAAGATTACAAATCTGTGAAGTGTGTCAAAGACAGATCAGATCCTAAGAGTTTCTATTTTTCTTTACTTTTTTTTAAACTTGGGAGGTAGAGTGACAGGAGAGAGGGAGAGACAGAAAGTGTTCCTGTCCACCAGCATTCTTCCCAAATGTGCAAGGAGACCAGAGCTGGGCCAGGGCTGAAGCCAGGAGCCAGGGTCTGGGAATGCAATTGGGTCTCCCACGTGGATGGCAGGGACCCAACTACTTAAGCCATCACTTGCTGATTCCAGAGTCTGCATTGCTAGGAAGCTGGAATAGGGAGCCAGAGCTGAACCCAGCACTCTGATAGGGGATGTAGCACAGTGGTGGGACTTGAAGCAGCACTGTGATAAGGGATGCTGGCAGCGCAGGCAGGGCTGGACCCACCGAGCCACAGCACCGGTCCCCTGGAGACTTTCTTTTTGACGAGATCTGGCAGGTGAAATACAAGACACCCAGTTAAATGGAAGTCCAGGTAGACATCGAATAGTTGTTTTAATATTAGTACTTCTCAAATATAGTCTATACTTACCCTGAAAAAAATTTGCTTATCAGAGACTCACACGGAAGAGGGCATCCTGTATCTCTATTTGCTAAATACGGCAACCCTACCATTGATGAACAAAGGAGGGCTTTTAAGGGAATAACTTTCTCGCCCCAAAGAGATTAGCTGTTTCCATGTGGCGTCCCTATGCCACCAAAAATAAACCTGAGAAAGGCTGCTCTGATGCAAGGTGGAATTAGAGCAATGAAACATGCTTGTGTGAGGATTTGCAGGGAGCAGAGAGCACTCCAGTGGGGTGGGGGACTCTGAAAGTGGAGGGAGGCCTGGGTGGGACCCTGGGGGTCGGCTGGCACAAGGCGACAGTCTTGGGGCTCTGGGAACCCTCCCCCGCTGTGACCTCGGGGCCGAGGGCCAGAAGACATTCCTTGGGGATGAAGGCTTGACTGCGCTCCTGGAGGACAGAGGGGCCTGTGTGTGGATGCCTGTGGCGTGTGAGCATGACTGGCTGTGTGTGTTTGCGCGAATCACACGCTCTGAGGACAGAAAGGGCACTCGCGGTGACACCTCTAACCCCTCACCCTCCCGCCCACCCCTCGTGGGAATCCGGAACCTGTCTGCAGCACCAGACGTCACTGCCCCCCAAGGGGGTCTTTCTCCGTCACTATGTAGCTGCAGCTGGCAGAAGGCAAGAGCCTTCCTTAGAGCACAAGTCTGCCTTCATGTCGTGGCGCTGAGCAAAGCGTTCCCCTTGGCCTGGGGACAAGTCTTTCAGAGATGTGTCAGCAGTGAGGACAGCCCCCAGAGTCTGCATAGGCCCTTCTCTTGGAAGTGCACCTCTCTGCTTGGTCTCTGGCTCCTTTATTTACAGGGACACAGGGAGCATTGCCTGGGGTGCCCTGCCTTGTGCACAGTCTCCATGCGGGATACAAAAATGAGGCTGGCTGGGATTGTGGTGTCACTGGTTAAGCCGCTGCCAGGGACTCCAGCATTTCATATGAGCACTGATATGTGTCCCGGCTGCTCCGCTTCTGATCTGGCTTCTTGCTAATGTAGCCACACTGAGCGAGCAGTGGAAGATGGCCCAGGTACTGGAGCCCCTGCCAACCATATGGGAGACCCAGATGGAGTTCCAGGCTCCTGGCTTTGGCCTGGCCCAGGCTCAGCCATTGTGGCTGTTTGGAGAAAGAACCAGCAGAGGGAAGATAATCTCTGTCTCTCTGTCTCTGTCTCTGTCTCTCTCCCTCCCTCCCTGCTCCCTCCCTCCCTCCCTCCATCTCTTTCTGTAACTGCCTTACAAATAAATAAAACAAATCTTAAAACAAAAAGAGGCTGGCCATGGAGAATGCCGGGAGACAAGGGCAGGGCAGAACCAGGACAGTGAGGTGCTCCCTCGTGGAGATGCTCAGTCTACAGGAGATGCAGCAGGAGCCCCAGAGCCCTGGATTCTGCCCCCTGTTCAGTCCCTAGTTTGCTGTGTGACCTTAGGCAAGTGTCTTCTCCTCTGTGGCCTTTTCTTTATTGTGTGTGCTGAGTGGCTTGACCTATTTCTGCCATTGCTTCAGTTCTGATTGGTTAGCGCCGGCTGGTGTTTAATGCCCGAGACTCCTCGGCCGTGTCCGGGTTCAGAGGGGAAGTGGGCAATGTGGAATGGTGCTCTGGGAGCTGCCCAGGTGCCAATGGTGACCTCGAGGGGGCTTGAGGCCCTCAGGGATGTCAGCTGGGGTTGGGGCAGGCAGCGCCCGTGTGGTTATGCTGACCCCGCCTGCCTTCCCCAGCCTGCAGCGCTTCAGACACGTGTGTTAGCGGCCGCCTCCACCCAGATGGCCCAAGCACAGAGGCGCTCTGTGGGAGCCTGTGCACAGGCCAGGACTCACGCCTGGAGGTGGTGTGGAAGGCTGGCGGGGTGGGGCGGGGAGTGTCGGGGCTGCTCTGCCAGGAGGAAGGCTTGGAGGGAACAGAACCCTGCTTCAGAGCTGGGGCTTGGCTCCCACACAAAGGGGCTTTCTCGCCGTGCCTGCCCTGCAGGCCTGGCTGGGAGGCTGGAAGAGGGGAAAGCCCAGACTTTGGGGAGCTTAGAGGCTTCATCCTGAATGCTCAAGCTGGGTGGAATCCCTAAACACCAAACCAGTCTTTGCTCAGCCTAGGGACGGCCGAAGAAGAGGCTCGCACGGCCTCTCGGCTCTCCCCTTTGCCATCCCACCTTGTCCGCCCCTCCCTCTCTGGGGCTCAGTGTCCCTAAGCAAGGGTTTGAATAGAAGGTCACCGGCAGCCATCCTGTGAGGCTCCCCTCATGCATGCAGACCCCACCCCCACTGTCAGCACTTACTGTCCTGGGAGCCCTTTCTTCTTTGTCGCTTCATTCGAGGGGAGGTGAGCATTCTGCCTCCACCTTGCTTCCCATGATGAAACCGCAGGCCGGAGAGAGGGGCTTCTCCCAGCAAAGCCGTGACTGAGCAGGGTCTCCATCCGCGGACCCAGGAGTTTGCAAGGGGCATGGGTGGGGGGGCAGCGGCGATGGGGAGGACGGGGGTGGACCCGAGGAGGCACTGTCGCTTCCCTGGCCACTTTCCTGTATGGGTCTCATGCAGGCAGCATTTTCAGGAAGAGATACTTGGGTCTGGAAGATGTGAAAGCCCCGTGCTGTCGCAGGGGCCGTCAGGTGGGAGCTGTAAGGAGGGAGACTTGCCCTGGGTGGGGAGCTTTTCCTGGAGCAGGAGCTTCACATGTTGCATGGACGGGAAGGGCACTCATGTGTGTTTGCTCTCAGATGATTGGCCCACGATGGCATTTGGGTGGGGGTCGGAAAACATCTGAACACGAGAGAGGACAATGCCAGCACCACGCAATGGTGATGCTGGAATGACCCTTGGAAGTCAGCTACTCCGCCCTTTATTGAAGGGAAATTTGGGCCAGGGCACACAGCCTCTGTGACAGGACCCCAACCCGGGCTCCCCCACTCCTCTCCGGCAATTTGGATAAAGGCTGCTTGCCATCGAGGTGGTGGGTGGGGGAACGGGGCATGGGGAGAGAGAGGAGGAGGCTGGGGCCAGGGACCGGGGCAGACAGAGGTATGTGGGGCCCAGCCGCCTGCTGATAAGAGCCCCACCACGCCGTTCCAGAGGGATACTTTATCAAGATGTGATATTTCTCCTGCTGTAGACAATATTTTCTTTCTCGTGCAGACTGCTGCCCTCGCGATAAGGCGCCTAGACGTGTTCACACTGAGGCAGCCAAAACATGAGGTAGGAGGCAAAAAATTCCCTTGTCCATCTCCCCCCACCCCAGCCCACTCCCCCCTCATTTCCTCTCATTCTCTCCAAGTTCTCATGCCCCCCCACCCCCCACCCCCGCCTCCCGCCCAAGCTGCCTGGCCTCTTCCTGCCTTCCAGTAACTCAGCCCGAAGGAGCCAGGAAGGTATGCAGGCCCCGCAGAGGTCAAAGGCGAGAAGCATGGAGGGGCTTCCCTCCCCCCGGCCCCCCAAAGGGGCCCAGGCCGGCAGGCTCCCCTAGGGCTGTGCACGGGCAGGTGGGGGTGAGTGGGGGCACAGGGAGCCTTCTCCCCATGAAGTGCAGAGTTCTTTCTGATAGGGGCTTTAAACTGGAGGTGATCAGGGTTTTCCCAGACCACGGAGTCTCTGCTTCCCGACTCCCACTCCTGGCCTCGTATTCAGGGCTTGGTGGGGATTTCTCGGGGGGGGAACTACCTTGTCTACTTCTGTCCCAAACCCCCAGGCTGAAGCGATCCAATCCTGACCCAACAAATCTGCCAGTCCCTCTTGGACTCATCCCTCCTGCTCTCCAGGGACTCTATGACTCGGTTTCCCCAGCTGCCCACAAAGGGCCGGGACTCAGATACCCTGGCCCTGAAATTCTCTCTCCGGCTTCTCACAAGGCAATGTTCTATCCCAGGCCTCCGAGCATGAGGCGAGATGGCTGCATGGCCCCCCCTGGACACATGCCCCGCCCCTGCTTGGCTCAGGAAGTCCACCCTCCCCCACATCTGGATGGAATTTACCCCCCAAAGCAACTCAATTACCGGTGATCTGATCGGGACGGCTCGTGTGTCAGAGGGGGCCCTGGTGAAGGTTGCTCAGCCTGAGATGAGGGTTCCCGGGCCTGCGAGCCCACAAGGCCTTTCTGAGGCCCCTGGGGGCAGGATCTGGGGAGCAGTGTCCCGCTGAGCAAGTGTCCAGGACCCAGAAGGGGTTGCCACTTCCTGCACTGGCTAAACACCTCCCTGGGACTCAGGGCGTAGAGCCTGGAGCGTGAGGGAGATGGGGCAGGAGTTTTACTCCCACTGTTCCTGCCCAGTGAGTGGGTCTGGGAGGGCGGGCAATCTGCGTGACTCCACCCACATTCTGTACCTGCCAGGGGAGCTGGATGGGCGGTGGGGGCCCTCGTGCATGCTGGGTCTGTCCTTGGGAAGGCAGAGCACTCCCTGCTCCTTTCCTGTGCTTTTGCCAAGCTCTGTCCACGCTGGGTGTCGGGCTTCCTGTTGCTCCAAGTCTCCACCTACTGCCTCCTACCCCAGGCCCATCACCCAAGGACTGCTCTGCTGCTGCCTCCCCACCCAGCTCGACACCCGCAGGAGGCTCACCGGGCCGGCAGGCCCTGGCCACATGCCCTGTGCGGCTCAGGGGCCCACGCTGAATCTGGGGTCCACAGTGACGTCTGGGGAGTGTGTGTGGGGAGGTGGGTTTGAACCAGCCTGAAGTGGAATAGTGGATCAGCAGCCTTCTATGCGCCAGCAGTTACAGAGCCTTCAGGTGACACAGGCCTCACTCGGGTCGGGCAGAGCTTGCCGGGCTGAGGAAGCCGTGTGTGCACCTGCAGGCGTACACGCACACACATGTGCACGCACGGCTTCCCTCCGCCTGAGGATCACTAGTGTTTAGTGTTTAGCCAGCAGTCACTCGTGCCAGCGCAGAACAAAGCGCCGCTCCGCTCCGCTGCTGCGGGGAGAGAGAAAAGTCGGAGGCTGCGTGCCCTTCCCCAGGCGTGTGTGCCGTCCCAGCAGGGGGAAATGCCGACCCACCAGCCAGGCTGGGCAGCGGCTAAGAGCATAGGCTGGAGATGGTGGAGCTGCCGCCGAGAGGCTGGGGGGCTCCAGCCTCATCCGGGGGCCAGGAACGAGCGGCAGTTTTTTTACTCCGTGGAGTACCCTGCATCACGATGCTAGCCTCTCACCTCCCTGGAAGACTTCCCCACGCAGAGCCTGGCCCAGAACACACGAAATCCCCTTGTGCAGAGCCTCTGAGCTGTCGACAGCAGAGTTCCACGTCCGTGCACCCATGCACAGGGACTTTCCTCACGGGCGGTGATGGTGGGGCTGGGCTTTCTGGAGACCCGAGGGGCCAGGCTACTACGGTCCAGGGTCCAGGTGGGAAAGTGGAGGAGGGAAATTGAGGCAGAGGCTGGGTTCACGGGAGTCTTGGGTGCCCCTTTGGCCCATCAGCTGGCCTGGGCCAGTGACAGCCGCTTGAGGGTTACCACTGGGGGGTGTCGGGAGGGAAGGGCTTCTTCAGGAGGCTGACTTGGGCAGGTGTGGGGTACACTGAGGGCCACCTTGGGCAATGAGGCCAGTCAGGGCCTGTTGGAACCGACAGGATTTAATGCCATGACCCATTCACAGTGAAATTCCAGACAGGGAAATCACCGAGCGCCGGGTGAAGCCCCTACATCCTCTCCGTCACATAACCGCCACAGGTCAGAGAGACGGTTCTTTCCACTTCCCCGAGGGGAAGGAGAAGGCACCTCTCACAGCTGTTAGCTGCAGGGCAAGGCCACGAAGTCCCCCTCTAGCTCCTTGGTCAATGCCGCTTTCCCATGGAGGGCGTGGGGGTGCTCTGCCTGGCAGGGGGCCCAGGAGAGCCAGGACCAGGAGATGTAGAGCCGTGCAGGGGGCATGTGGTGCCCGGCAGTCTGGGAGCAGGGCTGGGGCCAGGCGGTGAGTGAGTCCCAGGAGGGTTGGCAGCACTGGCTCTGGAGTCAGGTAACCCTGGCTGGGCAGGCTCAGCCCCACTGCTCACCACCACCACAGCCAGGGGCTCATGGGCAGCACCCCGAGCCTCAGTTGCTCACGAATGGGCAGAGCTGTGTTACCTGATGCAAGGTGCATGGGTGCAGAGGGCCCGAGCAGACAGCAGGAGTGGCAGTGTCAGGGCGAGGCAGGGGCGTGGCCACGGCAGGGACTCCATCAATGTCGCTCTAGCCGGGGGTTTGCCTGTATTATTGGCACTTTCTAAACATCAGGCACCGTGCTAACAACGTCACTAAATGCATGGCTACAAAGTCAGGGAGCAGAGGCTGGATTGTGGTGGGAGAGGGCCTGAAGCCACCCCTGGGGAGTGACAAGGAAGCACTGATTGTCACCTGTGCAGACCAGGGGGCCGGCCCTGCCTGGAGAAAGGCTCAGCACCACAGCCCTGCCAGCAAGCCCAGGCTCCCAAGATCCGAGCACCAGGCTCTGATCTGCCAACAGCTTGCTGTGTGCCTTTAGCTTGAGGCCTGGCCTTCTCTGGGCCTCTGTTTTTGTTCCCAGAGAGCAGACGGAGGGCACAAGGGGACGGGAGTTGAGCTGTCAGGGAGGAAGGCACCTGCACCTGAGGCCTCCAGGCCTGTTGGGATCTGCCGGCCTGAAGGGGATTTCCTGGGGCCGGCCCAGTTCCCAGCCCTGCTGACGTAGGCGCTGCTGGATGGATGCCCAGAGGTGGGGGGGGGGGGTGCCCAGAGCGGTGCTCCAGTGGGAACGGCAGGCGGGCGCCGTCCCAGCCCACACGCAGGCCCTCCCTCTGCAGCCCTGGGGTCTCCCCCGCTGCCCCTGAGCTGGGGAAGTGGAGGCTCCCTCCTGTTGAAAGAAGAAGGCACGGCCCCTTAATCCAAGATCCTGATTTGCTGTGTGACCTGAGGCAAGTCCCTGCCCCTTTCTGGGCCCTGGGCCCTGTCTCTGCCCGGACACTCTGGGACCCCATGGGGAGGTGTGGTCCTGGGAAAGGAAGCTGGACTGGGGGCTGAATTCTAGGGGCTTTGCTTCCCAGGGTAGAGCAGCAGGCGGAGGGGTGGGCGGGGGTAGGGTGCGCGGAGCCCCAAGGCCTCCAGGTGGCTCCCCGAGAGGGCAGGACGAGCCTGAGGCGCTGGAGACATATTTATTTGCAAGCGTCCTGTGTCGCTGGGGGCTTTTTCATCGGGTTTTGCAAGGCGCCAGGAGTCAGCACTCGGCATGTGTGTGTTTGCTGAGCAGAACATGGGCTGTATTTATTCATCCTTTAGCCCGAGCCCTTAAAAATATAGACGGCTAATGTCTTCAGTATGTATGAAATATCCCATATGCTCCGAGACAAAGGGGCTCTGTTATTAAAGTTTCATTTCCACAGCCCCCTCCCCTCCCTCCGCCCGCCCCCCTGACACCCTGCCCTCCTCCCATCCCGCTCAGCCTGCTCCAGACAGAGCAGTGAGGAGGCAGGCGGGCAGGCGGCGGGCAGCCGAGGACCGAGACGGGCACAGTGGGTCCCCGCGCCACTGGGTGCTGTGGCCGGCTCCAGGTGAGGGAGGGGGTGCCGCAGGGAAGCCGAGAGGGTCTTGCAGAGGAGGGGGGCCTCTGGGGTCCCCGGGATGGCCAATGGGGCGCGAGGGCCGAGGTGGCCCCTCTTGTGGGCGCCTGTGGGACCGGGTCCCTGGCAGGGCCGTGCTGTCTGGGACGGAAATGCCCGCTCTGTTGCTAACTGAAACCACATGTGTCCCCCAGGCAGCCGGGCAGGGATGCCGCCAAGCCTGGGGCTTGGGACGCGGGAGGAAGGACACAGCCGAGTCCTGTGCAGTGTGCCCTGGGTGGGGGGTGGGGTATGGGGCTGCCGGAGGGTGGGGGTGGTCTTGGGGTCGCTTGCAGCTGCTCTAATGCAAGTGTGTCAAGGTGGGGGTGAAGGTCTGGTCTGCGTGTGCGCACACGAGCCCGCCTGCCGGTCAGTGCAGTGTCCACAGCGGTCCCCCTCTTGGCTCCTGGGAGCTGAGTCCCGGGCATTCCTGTGTGCCTGGGAGCCTGCCTGCTGCCTCCTGGGGGTGTCCTTGGGCAGGGGGATGCCTCCGAGTGGGTGGCAGTCCTAACCGTGTGGCGACTCCCCTGGGCCCCCTTCCTCTCCCTCTGTTTTCCTGCAGCCCCGTCGCTGTCGCTGCACCTGCACTGCCTCTGCCCATTTCCCGGGGGAGAAGCTGTGTCAGGGAGGTCACCTCGGTGAGCTTGGTGTCCAGACCCTAGCCCTGAAAGGTGGGAAAGTCAAGGCCAAGTGAGAGGGCAGTTTGCCCAGGGCATCAGGGACCAGAGGTCTGGGGACTCCTAGGATCCTGGGGCACCCCCAAAGCTCAGGTGGCCTGCATCCTGGGTCGCCTTTCTCTGCAAAGCCAGCCCTGTTGCAGGGCGAGCTCTGGATTTGGGGATGGCTGTGTCCTGCTCTGCCATGGATGCTGGACAGATCGCCCGGCTCCGCCTCACCTTCCCTTCCCCTGAGGTGGCAGGGCAGGCACAGCAGTGTGTCCTGGGGCGTGGGGTGCACATTTCCCATGCAGTGGGACCCCGCGGGCTGTGGGTTTTAACAAGGAGTATGTGTTATTTTTGCCTGCATTTGGGAACCAATATATAACTAGCATATCAACCTGGGGAGCAGATTTAAATAAAAGTGTAATTTACCTGAATGAATGAACACTGGGGACCAGGGCACGACCCCTGGGGCCTGTCCCTTTGGGCTGCCGCCAAAGTGCCCCTGCGTATGTCGCTTCTGGCTGTCTGGGACGCGACCATGTGACCTGCTATGTAGAGTATCATCTGGCCCCACAGATTGGGAGCCTTGTAATCCCACGACTACAGAGGGCAAAGCCCAGTTGCCACCTTGTTGTATGCTGTGTGCACCATGTGGGAGGGGCTGGTGATGGATGGCCGGAGCTGGGAAAAAATGGGGGTGCGTACCCAAGGTCGAAGGCAGGGGCTCCGGGAAAGAGATTGCTCCCCACCCGACACTTTCAAGTGCTATGTCCGGCCTCAGGCTTGCTCTGAATCACCGGGGTGGGTGGGTCAGCTTGAGGCCGCCCTCGCCTTGGCCCTTCCTGTCATTCTGTCCTGGCTCCCGAGCTGTTCGCTGCGTGCAGTGTGTCTGCCAACCTGGGGCTGGCCTGGGAGAAGGGCACTGAGAGGGGTGGGATGTGTGGGTGTGCCCCTGACAGGGCTCCCCCAGTCACTTCTCCAGGCTTGGAAGCTGCCCCCCAACCCTGTACACTTGGCTTGGCGTGGTTCTTCCTGGGGCCAGGCGCTCCTTGTCTGTGCGTCTTTTCTGGCCACGCAGCCTCCCCAGCAGCCCTTCAGGAGCAGAAAGTGCGGCTCCCAGGCCGTCCTCTTGTCTCATCCTGCCCTAGGCAGAGGGCACCACACTTTGGCTCGAGGACGTGGACAGCATCCTCAAGTGGGAATGACCTCATGGCCCCTACCTGGGGGCAGCAGCAGGTGCAGGGGCAGGAGCCCAGGGCTGGTCCGCCCCAGTGCTGCCGCGTACGTGCTGTGTGGCCCTGGACGAACTCCTTGCCTTCCGTGGCCATCCTCCACCCCGCTCCAGGAGGCACTGGCCTTGCTGGAGCTGCAGTGACTGGAGCTCTGGGATGCGCACTGTGAGTGCTGGAGTTGGGCTCCTGGGAACGGGGGTGGGGAGCACGTGGAGTCATGCACACTCCTGGGGCCTGGCTCCCTTGGGGCTTTGGCAGCTGCTTCAAACCCCGAGGAAGCAGCTGGCTGGGGTCAGGGCACACTCGCTGCCTGCGGAACTTACACATTCGGATGAGCCTTGGGTGGCCTTGCGAGTCCCGCTGAACTGCTAGAGCTGCACCCAAGGCCAAGGGCGGACAGAGCCCTGCTCCATGAAGCCCTGGCAGCTCTGCGGTCATCCTCACAGAGAGGTCCGCCTGACCAGGGAACAGGAGGTAGCCTTGCTCGTGTGGAAGAGCAGCTCTGTCGCGAGAGACTGTCATTCAGAAAATGAAACCGCTCCCATCACCAAGGTCGTGGTGGGCTCAGGAATGGGGTCGAGCTGGAGGCAGAGGCTCAGCTTAGCTTTCCCACACACGGTGGTGCCCCGGGTTCTCCACCGCCTTGGCTCTCCGCCTGATTTCTTTCTCCTGGCTTTGGTAGGGACAGAGTGTGGAATCGGTTCGTCTACCTACAGAGCCACACCCTGTGCACTGGAGACGGAGTTAACCTCAGGAAAAGGAAAACTGAAGCTTGCTATTGGGGTAGGAAAAAAGGAGCCAAAGCAAACAGAAGGTGAGCTCGGGCTCGGCTCCTGCAGCAGCTGCGGGAAGCGGCCAGGCCACCGTGCCTCTCTGCGCTCCACGCTCCTGATCTGTAAAATGGGTTGTCATGGAGACTCACGAGGCGATGGTTCCAGCGGGCCCTGGTCCACCTGCAGTGGCCCTGGATGAATAGTAGCTCAAAGGGATGAGGTCTGCTGATGATCCTGCCAATTTAAGGAGGGGGTGTCCTCCTCATTTACGGGGGGAGAGAGAGATCCCGGCCAAGGAGATGAGGAGAGCACCAACGCTGCCCGGCCAGTTCCACGCTCAGCCCTGCCTGCGCTGCCTGTCAAGCCGGGCACCGAACCTTGGCATCTCTGTATCCTCATCTGCACGAGGGGTTGAGGTGGTACCTACCTCACAGGGTGGCTGTGTTGCACTGGATGTGCCGGGCACGTAGCAGGTGCTCATGAAGACTGTGCTGGCTGCTCTCCTGCCAGCATCCATCTAGCCCTCACTCAGAGCTGCAGACTTTGCAAGCAGTGGGGCCAGGGAGCCTGAGGCTCTCTGAGCCCTGGTGGAGCTCCCTGCCAGGGGCTGGTCTCAAATCTCCACCCGTCGGAGATGTTCTGTCTGGAGTCTCCTGGGATGGTGGGAGGTGGGTGACGAGGCTCTTTGCCACTGCGAGCGGGAAATGTGGGGTGACTTCATCCCTGGAGGGTAGTTAGAGGCAAGAGGCCACTGAGGCCCCAAGAGGGGGAGGGCCTGCGCAGGGTCAGCGTGGCGATGAGACAGGGTTGACGGGCTGCAGGTGAGACCGGGAGGAGAGGGCCGCGTCACCCCCCACACACACACAGGGCCTCCCTCCCAGCCCGCCTGGAGCAGGAATGGGTTAAAAGGGAACCGGAAAGGAGAGGAAGAAAGCAAACAGTCGGGCGCAAAGCCCTGCACTCCCAGCTCACTGGGGAGGGTTGGTGTGGCTCAGCCTCTCCCAGCCATCTGTAGACAGCCGCCAGCGTCCCCGCCACACGCACTCACACGTGCAAGCACAGATACGGGCACAGGCGCACACAGGTCCAGACATGAGTGCACGGCTACACACAGGCACACACACGTACCCAGAGACGTGCACATACATACATACACACATGTAGTCACACAGAGAAACACTCGTGCACGGGCACGTGCACACTCAGACACACATGCAAATATAGATGTACAAAGACATGCATATGTAGAAGACACATACATGTACAAGGACACACTCAGACACACACAGACCAGCACATGGCTGCAGATACACAGATATACACATGGACTCACAAAGATGTGCACACACTCACACACACACAGCAGCGACACGGGAGTCCCAAGCCAGAGAGCAGGTGCTAAGAGGCAGGTTTCATGGCTCCTCCCTCCCCGTGTCGAGAACTTCCCGCAGGCTGGCTCTGCCCCTGCACCCAGGCTGCGCTCCGGCGCCTTACTCACGCTAACGGCGTGAACCCTCACAAGCACCTCTGAGGTGCCCCTGCCATTAGCCCTGTGAAACGTGAGGTCAGGGAGGGGAGGTCACTGGCTCGGGGTCACACAGCTGTGGAGCGGCCACTCCAGAGCAGGCCGCCACTCCCGACATGGTCTCCTCTGAGGGTCCTAGTTCCCGCCCCGGGGCTGTCTGAAGCAGCCGCTTGGGCATGATTCTCCCGGCCCTGGGAGGGGGGTGAGCTGCCCCAGGCCCTGAGATGCACGGAGCAGGGCAGAATGTCCGTGTGCTGTGCCGGGGAGGGGGGCGCTCAGCACTCTCCTATCCTCTTTCAGTCTCCTCTGCTGTCACCTCCTTCCCCCACCTGTCCCATCACCATCACAAAACTCCCTCCATCTTCCAGCCCTGCCCAGCCAGCCGGAGCCTGTGTCCTGAGCCTCCTTAACAACAGCTTTGGGGACCAGTTGACAAATATAGTCCCCTGCAGTATCTTATTGTGTCCTAGGTGTGTGGTGGGGGAGGCGTCATCCTAGTCCTTGAATAGCCTTGGGTCATGGCTGTGCCCCTGACAGTCCTTGCCCGCTGGGGTCCAGACTTATTAAAATCCTATTGGGTCAAATGCAAGTCGCACAAACATAGGATGTGGGAGATAATGGCACACAAGTGGCAGTTGTACAGCAATGTCTTTTTTTATTATTATTATTATTTGACAGAGTTAGACAGTGAGAGAGAAAGACAGAGAGAAAGGTCTTCCCTCCGTTGGTTCACCCCCCAAATGGCCGCCACGGCCAGTACTGCGCCAATCCGAAGCCAGGAGCCAGGTGCTTCTTCCCGGTCTCCCTCATGGGTGCAGGGGCCCAGGCACTTGGGCCATCTTCCACAGCAGAGAGCTGGACTGGAAGAGGAGCAACCAGGACTAGAACCCAGTGCCCATATGGGATGCCGGCACCGCAGGTGGAGGCTTAACCAAGTGAGCCACGGCGCCGGCCCCAAGCGACGTCTTTGAAGACCACAAACATAAGGAGATGCAGCAGGGATTCATTACGGAAAGCAAAACAAAGCCAAAAACCCCGAAGCTGATATCAGGTTGTATTAATAAAGGTAGAAGGTGCAGAATGAGGGAGGTGATGGTTTTGCACTGCTCTGTGCTCATGTGGTTTTTCTGGAATGTGTGACCAGTTCCCTCTTGAGCGAGGGGACTGAAGCAGAGGAGGGTGAACGGAATGGGAAGGGGGACTGAAGGTCTTTCCTGAAGGGGAGTAATAGCAAAGAGGCGAGGCTGGTTCCGTGCATCCCAGAGGGCAGGATTGAAGTCCGTGGGGCGGTAGTGAGGGGCAAGCTCCCAGAGGCGGTCTCATCTCTGTAGGAAGTATAAAGAAAGGAGGAATGGGCCATGGCTGCTGGAGATGCCCAGGCTGAGGCCGGGCGCCCTGGGAAAGTGGACTCACTGATTCGGTGGGGACATAACTTCCCTCCCAGCCCCACCCCATTTCCAAGTCCAGGGGAATGTCTGGTCCCCACATGTGTTCAAACTCTGCTTGCTGAATGAATGAATGAATGAATGAAAGCGTCGCGAGCAACCGGCATGGTGCAGCTCACACAGAACTAAAATAACCACCGAGCCCTCCCGAGCCCATCCCTGGGGGCTCCTACATCATCTCATCCCATCCCGGCAGCAGTGTCTAGGCGGAGGGGCGGTCCTTGGCCCTACAGATGGGGACGTTGAGGCTAAGAGGGTAAGCAGCTCCTCACAGCGTCACCCCCCACGTTGTAACAGCCACTCGAGCCCCTGCCTCTTGTCCTTCCATCCATGCTAGCATCACTGGAGGCAGGAGCCGCCCCTGCTGTCCCGTGTCCTCCCCGGGGTCCTGCTCGATGCCAGCCCAGGGGCACCTCCTGTTGGATCATCTGAGAACCGGGGAAGGGAGAGGAGCAGGAGGAGCGCGTGGGAGGATCAGCGGAGGACGCGGAGCCAGGCGTAGACAGGGCTGGCAGCGTCTTCAGCGTCTTCAGCGGCTCTTTCCTCCAACCCCCTCATTTGCATTCAGCGCTTGGACTCCCTCCCGAGAAGCCTCGGGGAGTTCCCCAGGCTCTCCTTGTTCACCACCAGTGATGGGGAGCTCAGTACCTATTGAGTACCAGTACCTATGCTCGCTCTCTCTCTGAATGCACACGGCACCACAGAGGAGGGAGGTACGGTGGCTACCCTGGTTTTACTGATCAGGAAATGGGGCACAGACCGTCCTGCAGCATGCCCAGGGTCGCACAGGTGCTAAGCGACGGGTCGCAGAGCACGACGGGGTCTGCAGTGGTGGCAGCAGGGGCCGTGCCCTGCCGTCCTCTGGGCCAGCACTGTTTGTGGGAACAGAATGCGAGCACACAGGCAGTTCCAATTTTCCTAGCAGCCACACTGAAAAAGCAAAGAGAAACAGGTGGCACAAGGAAGCTCATGAAATCAATTTTAATAATGCCTTTATTTAAACCCCAGAGAACAGATTGTAACGTGTAATCAACGTAGCACGTGGCACTGCGAGACCTTTTCCATTCTTTGTTCAGGGCCATGTGCTGGGAACTGGGGGTGGACACTCCATCCTCACGGTGGGCCCCTTTGCACCAGGCACACGCCAGTGCTCAGGGGCATGTAGGACCAGTGGCTGCCATATTGCACGGTGGGGTTCTCCATCACACTGCATGCAAGGTGCTCGTGCCTAGGAAGAGCCCCCCTCCCCAAATGTCAGCCCGTTGTAGGGTTATTTTTATCACTGGCTGTGGTTCTTGTTGGACCATGGAGAAGCTGGGCTGAGGCCCCAGGCCTTTGGCACGCACCATGCCCTGATGTCGCTATTCTTAACCTCAGTTCTCCAAGCCAGGAGCTTGGTGTCTCCCAGGCTGAGCCAACTTTGTGAACCTTTGGCCTGCGGGGCGAGAAGCACCAGCTCGATTCTCTGGAGGGAGGGAGCGGAGGCTGGGCGGAGCCCATCCAGCTCCCTGGCTGGCCAGCTGGGTAGCACACCAAGGATGGCCTCGGTGGGGTCTCTGAGTCTGTGGTCTGTCTGCTCAGGAGCGCACGCCACAAGGTTGAGGGTAGGGGCTGCTCACTTTGGTTCCTGCGTGCATGAGGCCTCTAGGCAGGAAAAGCAGTCACAGCCCAGCACTCCCAGTATAGTTTTTCCCTGTGAAACCCCATGAGTTAAGAAATGGGACAGTGAGGAGGGTTCTGCCCTTCTCTGCGGTGCCTGGACAGCAGCCAAGGGGTTGCAAAGAGCCAGAGGCTCCCAATCCTGGGTGCCTCTGGAAACCCCCGGGAGGCATGGACATGTGCTGACGCCCAGGCCCCGGCCCCTGGAGGTTGTGATTTCATTTGTCTCAGGTGTGGCCCTGGTTCCAGAACGTGTGAGAGACCCCCAGGTGATTCTAACATTCAAACAGGCCCCGGGAACGCTGTGTTAGCCCTTGGCAGGTGGGTGGGGGTAGGCACGAGCTCCCTTAGCCCTCACTGCCGCCACAGCCCACGTGTGGCTCGGGTTCCCACTTTACAGACGGAGAAATAGAGGCTGGTGGAGGTAAAGGAACAGGAAAGGGGCGCAGTTCCTCCTCGCCCTGTTTCAGCCAGCAGTGTGCTGGTAAGTGCTTAACCACTGGCTCTCCAGCGGGGGAAGCCTTGATTGGCAGCGTCCGCCCATTTCCATGGTGTCGCTACTCCCACTGGGGCCCATGGCAAGCTCCAACTATGTCGTGGGAGCAGAGCTGGGAAGGGCTTTGCGTGGGCGTGACGTGGCGTGTGCACACGGCTGACCACTGTTGGGGGGGAGAGGCGGTCCTACTGAGTGGGAGGGAGAAGTGCTCTGGCATTTGCGCGAGTGTTAGTCCTGTGGCCTGCGTGAGAACTCCAGTGTACAGGACAGATAGAAAGCAGTATGTTGTCGGCGTCAGGCGTCAGGTTATATAACTTGGGTCGTAGTGTCCTGGGCTTGTTCTCACGGGGCTGTCCCACTGTGGGCCCTTAGGTCAGGGCATGGGGTTGAGGGGTGAGGATGGGAGGTGGGTGGCCATGAAGGGCAGCCTTGACCCTCCCCGTCTGGGTGTCCCTGTTCTCCTGTGGCTGGGAGGAGACGGACCTGCATGCAGGACCCCTGGGCGTGATCTTCCAGGCCGGCCTCGGCCAAGGCGCACCACCCACCCGACCCCGAGCAGCCTTGGTCCTTATTTATAGCTGTGACTTCAGTCTCTCCAGCTCCACTAAAGCTGGCTCCCTGGCCCATATATTTATAAACCCGGTGGGGCAGAAATAGATGTGACGCGCAGGGGCCTTGGCTGATTCTGCGAGCAGGCTGCAGGCAGCAAGTGCCTGTGCTGTGGGCTCGCATCTCCCAGAGCCCTGGACGTGGGGTACCACATGCAACCCAGGGCTGGAGGGGGGTTTGAGATCCTCCTGAGCCCAGTCCTGGGATTGTGTGGTCCCACGATCAGGGGGTATATGGCCAAGGTTACAGAGGGCATGGCAGGGCCAGGACGAAGGGTTGTTTGCTCTGTGTGAAATGGCTTCTCCCAGGATCCTTGGGGATGCTCCAGTGACTGCCCCAGGTCTCAGGCACCTATTAGGTCACAGGGTGGTCCTTTATCTACTCTGGGACCATGGGAAGAGACTCACCTTCCAAAGCCTGTGTTTTCTTATCTGTTCACTGGGGATAGTAGTCAGTGTCGGCCTCTTTAATGCTGTTGAGAAGAATGAGCAAGATCATAATTGACATCGTGTGCCAATACACTGTGCAGGACACAGTAAAGTCCAATAAACGGTAGCCCTTGTTCTTTTTTTTTTTTTTTTTTTTACAAAAAGATATATGTATTTATTTGAAAGGCAGAGTGATAGTGATAGAGATGGGGTGAAGAGGTGGGGAGAGAGAGAGCAAGCTTCCATTCGCCGGTTCACTCTCCAAATGTCTGCAGGGACTTGAGCTGGGCCAGGCCAAAGCCAGGAGCCTGGAAGTTCCATCTGCGTCTCCCGCGTGAGTGATAGGGGCCCAAGTACTTGGGCCATCCTCTGCAGCTTTCCCAGATGCATTAGCATTAGATTGGAAGGGGAGCAGCTGGCACTGGAAGCAGTACTCCCGCCTGGGCTATAGGCACCACACACGGTGACTTAACCCGCTAGCTCTTAGTCTTGTTGCGCCGTCAGTCCCGCTCCACAGAAGGACACTTCTACAGACAGTAGCTGCGTCATACTGGGTATTGCACAGGGTGCCTGATTTAACCTCCACAACAACCAGATGACATCATCGTTATTATTATTCTCGAACTCGGTGTGTATCATATGTTTTGCATTCAGAATGCCCTATCAACTAGTGAACTTGGAAAAGAATGTTCTGGAAGAAATAAGGCTAATATGTGAAATCATGTTTCTATACAGCATTATAGAAAGTCATTCTAAGCGGTAGATGGGTTCACAGTGGAACAGGAAGGCTCTAAAATGGGGAACAATGGCAACTATCAGAATATTAGCCTAAGAAAGCTCTCACCAGGGTCAGGCACTGTGGCACAGGGGGTTAAGCCTCAGCCTGTGACACCAGCATCCTGTCTGAGCACTGGTTTGAGTCCTGGCTACTCTGCTTCTGGTCCAGCTCCCTGCTATCATGCCTGGGAGGCAGCAGGTGATGGCCCAGGTACTTAGGCTCCTACCACTCTCGTGGGAGACCTGTATAGAGTTCCTGGGCTCCTGGCTTTGGCCATTGCGGCCATTTGGGGGGTGAACCAGAGGACGGAAGATCTCATTTCTCTCTTTATCTCTGTTTCTGTCTCTCCATTCTCTCTCTCCCTCTCTCCCTCTCCCCTCTCCCTTTAAAACTCTGTCTTTCAAATCTATAAAATAAATCTTTAGAAAGAAAGACTCCCAGGCACCTGCAGGGCTTATGTTTCTGGGTTTGCCACCTCGTGTTGATTTTATGTTTTTTAGAATCGCATATGGGAATTTAACATGACAGTAAACTTGAAATGCACATACTATACAAAGCAGAGTGGCATCTGTCAAGGTTTTTCGTACGATTACCACTGTTTTCTCTGTCTTGGTGATACAGCGCCCTGGCCCCTGCTGCCCGGTTATTTTTCCATTGCATTTGGCACTGCTGGCATACTTTGTGATTTATTTATCATCTGTCTACTCCAGTCGACACGCGAGCTTCCTGTGGGCAGGATTTCGCTCTCTTTTGTTCCCTGTGTACTGGCAGCCCTTAAAATAGCACATAGCAGGCGTTCAGTGAATCCTTGCAGAGGGCACGAGTGGGTACACAAATGACCCAGTCTCCGTTCTCCCACGGGGGCCCCTGGAACTGAGTGAGCTGAAGGGATGCGACCCGAGTCACCCGGCTATTGTGAGGCCTGAGACCTGGCTGACGCTCAGCTCCCCCGAGACCACCCAGCATGCCCGCCTGTGACTGCTCCCCAGCCCCTCGCAGCTCCCTGTGCCCATCCTGCTCCTTCCTGATCTCCAGCAGCTTCACATCAGAGACAGCACCAGCTCCTTCTGCCCCCGGAGCTGGGTGGGAATGAGGAGAATGGAGGAGAGGTCCGAGCAGGCTGGGCAGCCAGGACAGCGGAAGCCAAAGGCTAGTGAGGCTGAAGGCCAGGATCTGCCAGTCTGTCCTACAGGACTGAGGGAGGGCGGCCGGCACGGGGCCACTCCTCTACCTCCCTCTGGGGCTGACTCTGCCCGCTGGAAAACAGCAGGACCAGGCCCATCGGAGAGGATTCAGGGCAGCCTCCCGCCGCTCCCGCAGCCACTCCACTCCAGGTCTTTTTCAGCTGGGGAAAGGCTTGGGATTCCCCCACGTTGGAGCCATAGGGCAGGAACCCCCCTGCCTTGGCTCCCGTCCCTTCCGTGGGAGGGAAACACGATAGCAGGAAGTTATTCTCAGCTCAGCGTTTGAGGACCTCGCAATTTCTCTTCCTAGTAGCAGAGAGAACATGGCTTTGGCCTCCCAATGCTGAGGGCGCGGCCAAGCAGGGCAGGTGTGCAGGTGCAGCCCGAGCTGTGTGCTCAGTTGTGCCCTTGGTCATTGGTCCCCTTGGTTGTTTCACTTCTGAGCGCCTCCTTCCCTCCTTCAGTCCTTCCCTCCTCCCATCCTCTCCTTCCTTCATTCATCCGTCCATCTGTTCAGTCGCTGCTAACATCACCGAGAGGGGTGGATAAGAACGTGATTGGAACCTGACGATCATGAACCCTGACTCAGCCACTTGCTGTGGGAGCTCGGCAAGTCACGGAAGCTCAATTTCCTTATCTGTGGAATGGGGATAATAATAGTGCCTTCCTGGCAGGGCTATGATCAGGATCAAATGAGTGGAGGCGCAGTGAAGTGTCGGGAATAGCACCTGACATCATAAACACTTCATCAACTCCAGCTATTATCATTGTTACTGTTTCATGTGCCTGGCACTGGGCCAGGTGCTGAGGAAATGGCTCCAAACATCGCTTCTGCAGGGATCCTGCATGCCAGCCCTGGTTTCGGCCCCCTATGTTCTGCTCTGGCCATCCCCACAGGCCTGCGGGGCTGCTCCCGATGGCGTCTCTCCGGCCAGCGGAGAGCCCGGGGGTCTGTCTCATCGTGGCCCCTGCCTCTCCCAGCCTTACCTCCCTCTGCCCCTCCATACACAGCCCAGCCTCAGCCTACCCAAGTCCACATGCTCGTCCAGGTTGATCCCCAGTGGTCCTGGCTTCTCGCCTTCCCTGGGCCTGATGGAGCCTCTCCTCCCAGAAGCCTTGCGTCATCTCCCTCGGCTGAGAGTCAGGAGATCTCCCGTGGAACCTACATTTCTTTTCTTTTGTGGCCGGGTGTGATTTTGTTCTATTTTGTGAGCCGTGGGAAACCATGGAATGCACTTGAGCAAGTGAACGACACATTCAGAGTTGCACGTTGGGAAAGGGGATCCGATACCAGGGCCGGCATGGTGTTGCAGTGAGCTAAGTTGCCCCTGCGATGCTGGCCCCAAATTAGCATGCAGGTTTGAGGCGTGGTTGTTCTGTTTCCAATCTAGCTCCCTGCTAATACGTATGCTAGTTTATTTTAAAGGCAGAGTTAGAGAGCGAGAAAGAGAAGAGAAATCTTCCATCTACTGGTTCACTTCCCAAATGACCTCAATGGCTAGGGCTAGACCAGGCAGAAGCCAGAAGCCTGGAACTCCATCCAGGTCTCCCCTGTGGGTGGCAAAAGGCCCAAGCACTTGGGTCATCCTCAACTGGTTTCCCAGGCACATTGGCAGAGAGCTGGATCAGATGATTGATAGCCCCCCTCCCATTTCTGCGACTCTGCCCCCACATGCGGGCCCCTGAGCTTGTCTGAGCTGAGCACCCTTGGGGGCTGTGGGGTCCCTGGAGTCAGAGTGTGTGGCACTGAGAGCACAGGCCCCAGCAGCCTTGATTCACATCCTGCTTTACCACTCAGCCGCCGTGAGACCCTCTGGCTGCTGGAGGGGCCCCCCCAACCTCCAACCTCTCTGAGCATGCGTCCAGTTCCCAGGAAGGCCAGGCAAAGGGCTCAGTCCAGCACCCGCAGATGCTCCGTCTGCAGCAGCTACCACTACTATTGTGGGTGCCTGGGCAGGGGTGCGGTGCCAGGGCCTGGCCTGCATGGGGCCCACCCCAGCTCCCCATCTGGGTTGGGAGTGCTCCCTCCTTGGGAGGAGCCTTGGGTTGCGGTGCTCCTGCCAACCCCTCCCTCCTGGCTTGGCAGCATGAAGACAGAGCCAGCCAAAAATATTTGTGTGGGTGGCGGAAAGTTAACTTTTCCGCCTCGCTCTTCTTTCCTGGAAACCGTGGCCATGGTCAAATACAGCAAAAACAGAAGCAGGGGCGAGGCCCCCCGTGGGGAGTCAGAGCAGCCCTGCCCCCCACGCCCACTCCTACTGCCTCCTGCCATCTGGCTCCGTGGGGGTGGCATGAGGGTGGGCACTCGGAGCGCTCGGAAGCATGGATCCTGCAGTGCCAGACCCTGGTGGTCCTGTCACCGCCCTCTGACTCAACTGCACAGCAGGCACCTGCCCAGGGTCACACAGCCAATAAGGCCTCTTCAGAGTTCTGCTGGCCCTCTACAGGAGTCTAGGATTCTTTGGCATGCAAATGGCAGAGATCTGGCAGCAGCTGGCAAGGGAGCAGGCCCCGGAGAGGAACGAGGGCCTGGAGCCACCTTTTCCATATCTCTGTCCAGCATCCTCCTCAAGACCCTCGTGCCAGGCTCCACCCAGCCCTGGCACTCACTAGCTGTTGTGCCTGGGGCAAGAAGTCACTTCCCCTCTCTGGGCCTCCATCTGCTCTTCTCTGAAATGGAACGGTAATAAAGAACCCCTCTCGTGGGCTGGGAGAACTTCAGATGCAGTGGCTGCTCGGAACAGTGAGCTCCCATTCTGGCCTCCAGGGAGAAGCCTGCCTTCTCTTTCCCCATCCCCTGCCTTGGCACTGTTGCATCAGGTGCCTGGTTATCTTTCCCATCCTGACTCTAATTTGTCTCCCCCCTCACCCACCCCTGCCCCCCGGCACTTGCCCTTGAGCTGCTCCTATCTCTGCACCTGCCTGGCATAGCCCCAGAAGAGCGGCTTTGACCCAGCCTGCTGCTTTCGGGGTGCCGGACCCTGCTGGGGGAGCGGAGGTGTGACCACAGTAGCTGAGCTCAGCCCCAGCTCAGGTCGTCCATGTCCACGGACAGCCACAGTTCTCAGGGTTCTTACTGCTAGTGTGTGTCGGGGTGTACCATTTTGCCATAGGTAAGAGGCAGAGAATCCACACATCTACATCTTTAAGCCATATGCATTTCATTCCAAGGTCTCCTTCCAAGTATACCTGGCCATGGGACCCTGTTTTAAGTGCTACCTGCCAATCCTGGGGATCTCATTCCCCTCCACTGTATGCCCCTCCAGATGAGACCCAGCCTCTAACTCTGGCCGGTTCTCCAGGCCCCTAGGTGGAACTGCCCACTGTGCGTCTCCCCCAGAAATGGAAAATCTAAGTCATCTCTCTGCTCCACGGAACACCTGCTGCTTCCCATGTCTTCTCAATCTCTATTAGCAAAATCGCTGTCATCAGAGCTAGGAACCTGCTAGGCATCCTGGACCCCTCCCTCTTCCTCCACACCCACTCTCCATCTGTCTGCACGCCCAGCCAGCGCTTCCGCCCAAGCATCTCTGCCATCCACCCCTCCGTGCCTATAGGAAGCCTGCATCCCCTCTCTCTCTGGATTTTCATCATTCTTAACACTTATAAGTAATCATGCTAGGGTTGCTGTTGATCTTGATATCACTCGCAGCTCTGCCCAGCGGTTTTTAAGATTGCATGAGCCAGGGCACTCTATCTTCTTTTTCCCTCCTCTATATCCCCAGCACTTTACATGACATCTGAAATATCCCAGAAGCTTAGGAAATTTCCGTGAAAGGAAAGGCTGGCCAACACGAATGGAGTTATGGCTCAGAAACTGGACCGAGTCCTCCGCGTGCATTTTCTCATTGAATCCTCAAAACAGCACTTAGTTGGAGACCTAGGTTGAGTATCTCTTACCCAAAATGCTTGGGACCAAAAGTGTTTGAGATTTGGGAATATTTGCATGTATCCTGGGATATCTTGCAGAGGGAACCCACGTCTAACACAAAATTCACTAATGATTCACAAACACCTTATGCAAATAGCCAAAAGGTAATTTCACACAATATTTGCAATGCGTGTGTATCCTCACATGACATGCCACATGAGGTCAGGCGTGGATTTTCCGTTTTTGCTGTCATACTGGTGCTCAAAAACGTTTTCGATTTTGGAGCATCTGGATTTGGGATTAGGGACACTTATTCTGTATTACAATGCCCATTTTTCAGATGGAAAAGTGGAGGTTCAGAGACATCAAGTGGCTTTCCTGACTACCACATAGGTGGAAGAGCTGAGATTCTAACACAGACCCTGGGCTTGCTAACATACCACTGCCCCCGCTGTCTCGACCTGCCCCCCAACTTGGGGGGTCCCTGTTCCCAGACTTGCGTCTTGTGCGCCACTGTTCCCGTGATTGCTGTGGAGTATGTACCTTTGGTGCGGCCTGAGAGAATTCCTCTGAGGTGGTGCTCGGATAAGTGCTTTTAAATACTTGGTATTGTATTGAATGTGCACTGGGAGAAAAATGACTTCACACAACACACTTGTGGTTTTCCCGCAATTATTGCTTCAGATAAGTTTAAAGTAACCAAAGTAAGCTACTTAAAGTTGATTGAAGGAAAATTAGTAAGCAAATAAAGTGTTAGGTAGCATCAGGATATGGTGAAATCCTGGAATGTTGAATAACACTTCCCTGTGGAAGTGTGGCACCTGTGCCCCAAACCCCAGGCAAGTTCTCAGGGTCACTTGGCGGTAGGGGGGTTTCAGAAGTTCAGCCGGGACCGCAGTGAGCGTCTCACGTGCTGTTTCTCCCCCCCCCACATGCAGAGTGATTGCCTTGAAGACGCCGCGCGCGCATACATCCGAGACAGGTGGGGAAGCACTCACTTTCCCAGCTGGAGCTCACCTGACTGCGAACCAGCGGACGGAGGTGAAGGGGCAGAGAGGCAGAGGAGGCCTCCAGGAGGAGGCCCAGGAGCTCCTCCGCATCTCTAAGGAGAGGCCGCGCCATGCTGGACCCCCACCTCCCACCTCCGCCCCTCGGGCCCACGGAAGCGAGGCCTACCCCCTGTGCCTTCCGGATCCCGGATGGGAGCTACAGGTGTCTGGCTCTGGAGGCCGAGGAGAGCAGCGGTGAGGAGGGCCTGCTGGGAGATGCAGGGCTCACGGACCCGGAGGAGGAGGAGGCGGCGGCCGGCAGCAGTGGGGACTGCCGAGCTGCCCAAGGGGCGCCACAGCTACCCAGCGCCCTGAGCATCCAGCTGCCCAGCTGCTCCAGGGAGCCGCAAGGAGGGCCCCGGTGTGACGACAGGGGCAGCCGGGACTGGAACGTGGTGAAGGCCCGGAAGGTGATGACAAACAGCTCCAGCCCTGGCCCTGGGCCCAGGGTGGCCCCGAAACCAGGTGAGCTTGTATCCATTCTCCCCTAGCCTGTCGGAGTCTCGGGGGTACCCCAGAGCCTTCACACTGGGGCTTCTGCGATCGAAAGCAGCCATCATGGTCCCCTGGGCACGCCCAGGTGAATAGCTGGGGTGAGACAGGAGAGGCAGGGAGACTGCTCCCAGCTGTGCCGTGGCTGCCAGGGAGGGGCTGTGAGCTGGCTCCGAGGAAAGCCGCTGTATCTTCCCAGGTTAACAAAGAGGCCATCTCTCGTTCTCATCTGCGCTTCAGTCGTTGGTGGTAACGAGTGACCGAACAACTGATGGGGTGGCATGCTCTCCCATAGAACATGGGGCACAGTGCTGGACAAAAAAGACCCAGCCACTGCCCCGGGGAGCTGACCAGGTAGAGTGAAGCCTTCCATCCAAGTCCACCTGCACACGTTACAGGTGGGGCAAACGAGATCCAGCGTGAGGAAGAGACTGGCTCCAGGTCACTCTGCATGGCGGGGGCCGGGCTGGCCCCAGTTTAGAGATGGCAAAGGCAGAGCTCATGTCGCGGGGGCTGCTGTGAGCGCCGACGCCAGCGTGTGTGTGTGGGGGGGGGGGGTGGCTGGGGGAGAGCTCCTGCGCCGCCCGGAAGGAAGGAAGGGGTGACGATCGTGTTCCCGAGGGCGTCTGGAGTCTGCAGAGCAGGGAGACCCACGCTGATTCACCTCCACCGCCGGCCATGGAAACGCTGAAGTGGGTCCAGATGGGGAGGACGTGATGCAGGCCATGCTCGGCTCAGGCGGGAGCTGCTGCCAGCAGACCCCGGGGGTGCAGGGTGTGTGGGGGACACGGTGCCGTGAGGGCTTGTGCGTCAGGAAACTGAAGGAACGCTTCACTTCTCTGCAGGCGTCTCTGACGCCCCGGCTGGCATCCCACCAGCCTTTCCACCCACGCTGCTCTCTGAAATAATTGTCTCCAGGCTCTGATCACCCACCGCGGCCACTGTTCCCTGGGAGCTTGGGTCCCACTGGGAGTGGGGCAGCAGCACAGCGGGGTCTTCCGGAAGAAGGCCCTCCCCCAGGGAGGTCCAGTTGTCTTGGTCCTCACTGCAGAGGGCTTGGGGTCCCGGGACGCACCCCCTTCCTGCTGCAGACTGCAGCTGGGCATCAGGAGACCTGGGTGCTGGTTCTAGACCCAGGGCTGACCCAGCAACCCTAGCAACTGTCTTCCCCGTGGGGAGCTTCAGTTTCTTCATCTTCGAAGATGAATAGAAACATGAGCCCTGTCCGTGTCACAGAGCTGCTGAGCAGTAGCATGGCCTGAGGAGTGGCCGTGTTGGGACATTTCAGAGTCATCCGGGCAGGTGTGTGAGGGACACGATGATAATTCCCATGGTCGTCATCTCAGCAGCAGTGACTGCTGCGACTGGTGAGCCCTTAGGCACGTGCTGAGCCCACTGTGCTGAGAGCCTCACGTGCATCGTTTCGTTGTGTCTCAGCAGTCCCCGCACAGGGATCAATGCCTCCATTCTACAGATGAGAAGATGGAGGCTCAGGGACTCTACGTGACTTCTGCAAGGAGCACGACCAGCAGGCTGCTGTCATTGTGTGGTGTTCTGGGGATCCCAGGGATTGTGCTCCAGCTGGCATACCATTCTGGACCTGGGCACCTGGTCGGGGTGGGGGATGAGAAAGCAGGGGAGAAAGGACTGTTGGCACTGGTCCTCATTTTACAGGTGAGGCAACTGAGAGGCAGAGATGGAAGTTCTCTGCCCAAGGCCACAAAAGTCAGGGCCGGAGCTGAGACAGGGACCCTGTTCTTGCTGCTATGAACCGTCTGGGGCATTCTGCTCTTTCACGTCCAGCCAGCTGGTCCTCCGAGGTTCTCAACATTCTGGGGACAGAGGAGCAGGGAGTGACTTAGGGAGGGTGGACTGGGCAGGGGTGGGTGCAGGCAGGAAGCTGTCAGGCAGGATGGCCAAGATCCCGGTGGGCTTTAGTCGGAGCCTTGGGAAAGGGAGTGGCCAGAGACCCAGAGGGGCCGCCAGCTCATTAGTGGATTAGGGCTCCCTTTGGAGGCTTCCTCCCATCGTGGCAGGGGATTAGGAGCATCTTCCCACAACTCTGCCTGCCTCTCGAGCGTACTCCTGGGAGCTTCCAGGACACGTCACGGCATCTTCTGCCTTTGGCGCCCAGAGATCTTTGTCTGGGACAAGGGGGCACTGGTGTCATTTCTCTCAATCCTGAGTACCAGCTGTGCAAGGTGCGACAGGGTCCTTGGCAGGCTGGGGGAACAGGGGCTGTGGAGAGATGAGGTGGGCATCAGCCTGCAGCTCAAGTTTCTTGCCATCAGCTGCTGCCAATTCCAGAGAGAGGCGTAGGAAGGAAAGTGTAACTTGGGGCTCATCAGCAGGCCTCGGCAGCATCGGCTGGTCCACAGCCCACCAAGAGAGCCCCATGCCATGGCTGGTCTCTCCTGCAGATCCTGGGGTGGTCACAGCTGGCAGGGCCCCTCGAGAGTGTCATGTGGGTAAAGATGATGGAGCCAAGAGACAGCAAGCAATTAGTCCAGAGTCGCACAGTTGTTGCAAAGCTAGAGGTGAAACCTGGGCGTCTGCCTCGCAGGTCAGCTGCCAGGCATTGTGCTAAAATGGTTTGGGTGGGTTTGTTTAGCCCGTCCTCTGAACAGCCCTAGCAGGGGCCCATTTTTGTTACTTCCTACAGATGAGGAAACTAAGGCATTTGTGTCGAAGGGAGCTGTCAGTCTCCCGGCTCCAGGTGGCGGAGCCCAGAGTTGCACCTGAGAGGTCTGGGCCCATGCTTTCCACCACCCTCTCCCTGCCTGTCTCCATGGAGACGAGGCAGCAGGCTGTACTTCCACCCACCTGGGCCTGGGAAAAGGTTGCTCAGGCTCTGGGGGTTGGTGTGACTGCTGCCGAGCCACACTCTATCCCTCCTAAGATGTGCTGAGGAGACCTGGAACCCACTTGTCAGTAGGGGCAGTGGCATGCCGAGGGTCCAGAAACCTTTCCCACTCTTGTGGCCACTGCTCCAGTGCTCTGGGGCGGGGCCGGCTCCCCAGATGAGCCACGTGATCTTGATGAGGCCCAGGAGCCCGCACCCATGTTAAGCACTGACAGTGGTTGCTGGGCCAAGGCTGAGACTCCTGCCCCTCAGGGTTGTGACACGGGAGCCGTCCTCACAGCACAGCGATCGTGATGGGGGGTGATGGTGAGGCGCCCTGCTCATAGGCTCCCATACACCTCACTGTGCACTGACACACGCTTTGACATGCACCCATAAACGTGTGTGCACAACACATGCCAACATGTAAGGCTAAACACAGCCCTGTGCGATCGGTAGACACTGCCTACCCGAAGGCCCCTTCACCCAGGCACACCTGTCATACACGGACACACGTCTCAGATTGGCCTGCAGAGCTGCAGTCCCGCCTGCGTGCCCTTGCTCACACAAGCGCATGCACTCCGCTCCACGGACACAGGTTGCGGCTCTTCTCCGTGTTCTTGTGCCACACACCTACACTTGGAAAGCCGTCTGCGTACATGCAGCCTCTGCTCCAGGCAGACCCACTCTCGCACAGCCACTGTCACACACCTACGTGCAGCCTGAACCGCTCGCTCTCCTCCGCTCTCTTCCCCTTGTCTTTCATACCCACCCACGCAGTCAGCCCAGGCTCTCGCTCTCCTCGCCTCTCACCCACACACTTTGCTTCCTGGCTCCCCGCAGGCTGGGCTGCAGACACTTCGAGCACATGTTCTGCCAGGGCAGGCAATGCCTCGCCTGGCACCAGTCCCCAAGGGTCCCCCTTCTTGCGGCCCCACCCCAGCACAACGGGGACAAGAGCAGCCACGAAGTCCAAGTTGTTCTCTGGGGCCCGTGCAGCTGGGCAGCAAGAGGGGAGTGGCCAGCGAGGGTCTGTCCCCTGATCTGTTGCACCCCGAGACCACCTGTTGGAGGTTGGGGACCGGGGATGTCCCCAAAGCAAGCCACCTGTAGGCCAGCGGTTCAGAGAACTTTGGGTGGGGTGGGCTTGCATCAGCACATTCCTGACTTCCAATAGCAGAGGGCTAAACACACAGTTCTTGCTATAGGAGGCAGAGGAGAGCAGAGCCAGCCTGGTGGAAGGGGCCGGAGCTGGGGGAAGTCAGTGAAAACCCAGGCGAGCATTTTCCCCAGAGCGGGTCTGCCTCCGGTTGCCGGGTGTGCCAGGTGCCTGTTAGGTGTTGTTTCCAAGACCTTCTTCCCAGGAGGGGTGCTGGGTGGGTCCAGCATCACCACCTTACCCAGCGTGCCCACTGTCCACTGCCCGGTTGAGCGCATGTGAATGGCTTTAAGTTAAAGGAGAGGGTGGGGAAGGGAGTGTGGGAGAGGCCACTGTGAGGGCCACCCCCATCTGTCCCCCTTTGTTTAAGTGCTTGGGGGGAAGGGGAACAGGGCCAGGGGCACTGCCTCTGGGAGGCAGGTGGCGGATGGGGTGAGAGATGGTCTCAGCTGTAGGCACAAGGTCCAGAATCACAGATATAAGGGGTGAAAAGATGGAGGGGGCGGGATAGGCGGGCAGACAGATCCATGGAAGGACCTAGAGCCACAGAAAATGATGAAGAATCGGAGAGGGAGAGAGCCAGGAATGAGGACACGAGGCACAGCGAGAGGATAGAGGGGGACGGGGGACCCGCGTGAAGACCAAGGCGGGGCGGGCAAAGGGAGCCGCACTCCCCCTCCAGGGCGGGGCGGGGCGCGGGCGGGGCGGCGCTAGGGCCCCGGGGAGCCGGCGGCAGCAGCTCTCCAGCCCGCCCGCCCCGCGCTGCCCGCTCCGGCTTCGCGTCCCGGGCCCGAGCAGCCCTCGAGCCGGTGGTGGTGGTGGTGGTGGTGCCGGCGGCGAGGAGGGGGCGTCGGACACGGAGCCGGCGCGGGGCGGGGGCGCCGGGGCTTACTGAGCGGCGCGGCCAGGTGAGCCGAGGCGGCGGCGCCCGGAGTGCGGGGACCGCTCGCCGCGGCTGGAGGTGAGTGAGGGGCGCCGGCCCCCAGGGGTGCGGGCAGCGCAGGAGCCGTGCCCTGTCCCACCTGCGCAGTTCCCGGCGCCGCCCAGGAGAAGGTGGCACCGCTGGGCTCCAGCCCATGAATGCTGAGTGACCTTGGCCAAGTCTCCTCTACACTCCGGGCCTCAGTTTCCCCAGCTGTCCGGGGAGGGGCAAGAAGGACCCCAGGGCCCTGGAGCAGTTCCGGAGCCGGAGGCAGCCTTACCGCGGGGCAGCGCCTCCCCCGGGCTGCGTGGGCGCTCCGCCAGCGGGTTGCGGGGGTCCTGGCTCACCGAGGGACAGTGGCCCGCGCTGGGAAGGTTGGGTCGGCTGGACCCAGGGACACGGCGGGCTGGGCTCTGCCGGGGCTGACCCACACGGGCGCCCGTGGTGGCAGTGGGAACGGCCTGTGCTGGACTCGCGCCTCCGCTTCCCGCGGGCGGGGGAGCACCGGTTCTGGCTGTGCGGTCAGGGCCGGGAGGAGGGGGGCCTGCGGGACACCGAAGGGACAGGGACGTGGCCCATGAGGACCACCGGCCGGAGCCCCGCCTGGGGAGGTCGAGGCCCTTGCTGAGCTCCGCCTGGGAGAGGGAAAGTCCGAAGCTGTCCCCGTGAGAGTCTCAGCGCACCGTTCTGTTGCTCCATTTGCTGAGGCAAGCCGAGGGGCTACCAGATGACATTGGCATGGCGGGGGGGCAGCATCCGGCCGGGCGGGAGCTCTTCGAGGACCCTGGGAAAGATCTCCTTCCCTCCCCCACCACAGTCCAGGCTATGGATTATTTTGGATGGGACCAGGGGACCGCCTGTGTTCCATGAGTGGTTGAAAGCAGTGGGCGCCCCCGTGGCCATCGCCCCCACCCCACCCCTCCGCCCCAATCCCAGCTGCAGGTGGCACTGGAATGAGCCTGCCTGCTGTGTGATCTTGGAGCAAGCTCTTGCTGTCTCACGCTCCCAGTGCCCAGGATGGTGGGAGGCACAGTTGGAGGGTGCCCTGCCCCTGTCACATGGGGAGGTGGAGGGTGAGAGAGGATGCTCTTGGGAGGACCCGAGGGCACTGGCCTTGGTCCCATCCCGAGTTGGGTTAGACCCACGAGCTGCAGCTGGTGATTTGCTGCTCATCACATCAGTCATCTAGGGGTAGGACGAGACCCTCAAGGGAGTTGCAAGTGTCCCATTTGCTTGATGCCCCCCCTTGATGCCACATGAAATCTTGTGCTGGTTTCTCCACCTGTACAGCCAGGTGGGTGGGCTAGGAGCACTTTAGTTTGATTTCAAGAACCTTCTCCCAGGCCAGTTGTTTGTCACTGTGCTCCCCTGGCTTATAGTCACGCTCCCCCCCTCCCACTTGCTTTCTCTCTGCTGTGGCTTCAGCATTCACAGGGTTAAAAATGAGGCTGTTAACTCCTTCCCTCCCTTGTGGGTGATGGCCCTTCTCTACTCCCCTTCCCCTAAGGTGAAAGAAACAAAAACCAAAGTAAACCAGTGGCATCCAGGTTCAGCTCCTGGCTGCTGACCCAGCCTCTTCAGTCATTGTACATGCTGAGCTGGGAAGGCGAAGGCGCAGGGAGTCTGGGAGGAAGATGGCTGAACCTCCAGCCTGGGGGAGAGCTGGCCCTGGAGCGTCTGGAGAGGGGCAGCACACAGGGCCATGTCTGTGTGCCCCTCCTCCCCTCCCTAGTGGTGGCCCTGGCTAGGGTTGAGCTGGGGCTCTCTGAGCCCACTTCACGGCTTTGGGGGTTGAGCCGGCTGGCTGGGTGGGCGGGCGGAAGGGAGTCTGCGAGTTCTCTCCCACCAGAGGGAAAGCACCTCCAGGCCTAGGCACACCTTTTCCTTCAGGGCAGCTCCCAGGCCTCCAGACATGAGCTCACTGGAGCTGCTGATGCCAGGAAGGGAGGCTCAAGGGAAGTGGGCAGAGCTGCCCAGATAGGGGCGCCGCGGGCCCTGGGGAAGCACAGGGAGTTCTGTGGGTGGGGACCTGCAGGCTGTGGCCCCCGTGTAGTGAGGAGGCAGGAGTCAGTGGCAGGGCTGCCTCTGTGCACCTGCTGCATGACCTTGGGTGAATCTCTCACTCTGGCTAACGGCAGCAGGGTGGGCATTTGGAAACTGGGATTCTCATGGAGAACAAGACATATAGACAGGATCTTGCCCTCAAGCAGTTTGTGTTTTAATTAAGAAGACAACCAAAAAAGAAAAAAAGGAAGCAGATCAATCGGCAAGATCATTGCAAGTGATAAGATGGAGAGTTTAGATAGAGTGTTTAGGTGGGGGCTACTTTGGGCTGGCGGCAAGGGAGAACCTCTCAGCAGGTGACGGTGGAGTCAGGGAATGGCAGAGGCTTCCTGGAGGAGGCATGGGGATCTGAAGAGTGGGGGAATCTGGCTGGGGAAAAGGGTAGGAGGCAGTCTCAGCTGAGGCTACAGGGTGGGGGTTGGGGGCTGGGGGCAGCATCCCCGAGGTCTGCAGACTGCAAACCCCAAGGGGCTCAGCTTGAGATCTGGTCAGGAGTGAGGATGAGGCCGCTGTTGAGTTAGGCCACTGTGCTGTGAGTTCGCCTGCTTTGTGGGCAGCCCCTGGATGCCGGGGACTGCGTTGCTGCCCAGTGTCCACACGCCGTAGCCTCCAGGCACGTCATTCCAGAGGCTTACAAAAGCCCTCTCTCTGAAATGAAATCGCTACCCAGTGGCTGCTGCCTGGAATGCCATGTCCTGGCTTCATCTTTTCCACTTGGTAAGGCGGCCTGGTGTGGAGCTGTGCTGACCCTGCCCTGCCCTGGCCGGCCCTGCCCCCCGGTCCCCCAGCTGCTGCGAGTGGGGCTCCATACAAGTGCTGTGGTCGGGCCCCTGGCCTCCCTTCCTGGCTAACCAGATCTTGAGCGTGTTATGTAACCTCTCCGGGCTTATAAAACAGAAAGGATAAAAACTCTGTCTTGTACTGTAGTTCTGACAATTAAATGCTAAGATGATAAACACTAAAAATAATGAGCTCCTACGTGTTAATAGTATTATCATGTTTTGATCTGCGTTAAAATGGCAGCTGACCCAGTCTCAGTATACATCACTTTTTGACATTTGGCCAGGAGAGGGTTTTGCTGGTGGGAGGGTGGGTGTGTGCGCAGTGGGACATGGCATGGATTGGCTCCAGGCAGGGATGCTGGAAGTCTGGGCTTAGCTACCCGGCTGCTGCCTCGGGCTGGACCCCAGGCTTCAGCTCGGAGCTGCGGTGACAGGCTAAGGCTGCTGAGGGTCTGTGGGAATCATGAGTGTCAAGGAACTTGGGGGACACCAGCAGGAGAAGGGGAGGGGGCAGGCTGGGGAGCCCCATCTCAGGACAGTGGGCTGGCCCACGGCCCTTACATCCCATCCCTCAGAAGAAAGTGTGGGCACTGAGAGTGCTCCCGACCAAAGCCACCTTTCTCGAACAATAGTTGTTTCTGGTTATTACGAGGCCAGGAGCATTCTAAATTCTTGACGTGTCCACAGCCCATGAGGTCAGCCCTGTTGTTATCACCATCTGATAGGCAGGGAGCCCGGGCACAGAGGGGTCCGGTTGAGTGAGCTGCTGAGGCTGCACGGTTGGTGAGTGGTACGTTCAGACCCAGTTGGCCTGTGTGCCAGGGATTGAGACGGCCACGCCCCCTGCCCCAGGACCACAGTATTCTGACCTGGTCCTCATCACTCCTGTCCCTCAGGCCCTGGGGTCTGGGGCTCTGAGGCTGGCCCTTGGACCAGTTCAGCCTCCTTTCTTCCCTCCCCTCTTCCCAGGAGCAGGTCAGGAACCCCAGGAGTCCTGGGCAGTTCTGCCAGCGCCTGAGGAGCGGAGAGTGAGTGGATCCCGGTGCTTCAAGGGTAGTGAGCTCCCAAGCAGCCTGGTAGGCCCTCATCAGTGCACACAGTGGGGAAACTGAGGCCAGAGAGTGGAGGGCAGGACGACATCACATGAGCAAGGGGGAGCCATTTTTCCCCAGGCCTCCTGCCCTGCCTTCTTTGGGCTGTTAGGTACTTGTGGGCTCCAGGGGAGGATGGGACATTAGGGACCCTCCCACCCATCCCCGAGGGGATCCTGATAACAGCTAGGACACAATTCCTGGTATGGGGCTCTGTGGGAGGCACATGGGGGCAGGGGATGGAGAGGACGCTGATTGAAAGCTAGTCACGCGCACAGGGAATGAGCATGCCACCGCCCAGTGCGAGCCAGTTGGCTCCCCCGTGCCCAGCTGCCAGGCCCCACTCAGGTCTCCCGCCGAGGCCCCACCCAACACGCCTGGCTCTGGGCCTGAAGCTTCATGCTCCCAGCCATCCTCCTCCCCCCTCCTCCGCCCCTGCCCAGCCTCCGGGCAGATGGTGCTGTTGCTGAGCTTGGGTGGGTCTGAGCCCAGCTGCTGGCCTTGAGCTATGCCAGGGGGGTCAGCGTCATGACACACACTGTGCGGCTTGAATGGGATTCTGCTCTCTGGGCCTCCGGTGGTGACAGGGCTGGCAAGTGAGGCTCTTTGCAGCGTTCAAAGCTTTTCCAGATTGCTGCTCTCATTTAGGCCTGACCTCCAGGGCTGGAGACCCGGCTCAGAGAGGCCGCTCAGCTGGGGCGTGGCAGAGCAGAGGCCTAGACCCAGGCATCGTGCAGTTAGAGTTCTGTATGCCCTCCCTAGAGTGAGCGAGCCCTAGGTGTCAGGGCATGGACATAGCTGAGATCCCCGCCATGCAGGGGCAGGACAAACTGACAGTCAAACCAACACTGCTGGGATGACAAATCTGACAGGTGCCTGGAGGGCAGGAGAGGGGGCTCTGGCCGGGAAATGTGGCCTCTGAGGGCCCCCTGAGGCTTGCAAACAGCCAAGAAGGAAGAGAGGGGCAGTCAGGCTGAAAGGTGGTAAGAAGCATGGGCTGTAGGAGCAGCCAGTGCAAAGGCCCTGAGGTGAAGAAGTACTTAGCAAGCTGTCTAGCACTTGAAGGGCCAGTGTGGCTGGTGCAGGGAGAGTGAGGCCCCAGGAGGGGAGCTATCGTGTGGGTGCATGGTTCTGGTTGCACATGTTCCTGGCGCTGGTCTTGCCTCCTCCTTCTTCTCGGGTGGGCATCCACCCTGAGAATGCTATCATCAGTGGCTCTCCATGCTGCTCCGGCCACTTCTCGGGGCTGTGTGGATACAGAGGCCATGGAGCCATCTCTCTGCTCCTGGAGCTTATTTGCATCTTAGTTTCACTCCCCCCGCCCCATACCAGCCCTGTGTCTGGCCTCAGAGGTTAGTTGTGACCCACAGACACAACCCCCACCCCCACCCCCGCTCAGGCCTAGGAGGACTTGCCTTGGGTGGAAGGCTGCAGCCACTCATGCTGAGTGTCTCTGGTCAGGTGAATTCTTATGTTGCTGGGTCCCTTGTGTGAGTCTAGACCCCAGGAGGTTCAGTGTTTGGCTGAGCCAGGTCTGCCCCCCCGACTACCTGGCCCCTGCTGCCCTCCAGGCACCTCCATTCACCCCCATTCAGCCCTGGGATGGCCACGGGGGCGGGGGGGGGGGGGTGGTGGGGTGCTTCCTGAGCCCATCTCTACTGTGTGCTCTTGGGCTCATCCCTTTCTCTGTTTGGACCTCAGTCTCCGTATCTGTATGCTAGGACATGCCCTGGTTTTCCTGGCCAGCGTCACCCAGACCCTTGTTAGGGACGCAGACCCCCAGGCCCACCGCCAACCTGCAGAATCAGCAGTGTGCATCCTAACAGCATCCTGAGTGCTTCCCGGGTACAGGAAAGCATGGGAAGTTCTGCGCGAGGCTGGCCACTTCTAAACGTGAAAATGGAAAATAAGCCATAGACGACTCTTCCCTCTGCAGGGTCTGACACAGCAGGTGCGAGGGGCCCCAGGCTCATCCCATGTGGAAGGAGGGGGAGGTTGGGGGCGCAGGGTGGGCATCATGACAAGGAGGTGTCCTCTCAGCTTCTCCTTTGCCCTTTGAGAACTCCTGGCAGGTGGCCCCTGAGAGCCCTTTCTGCTCTAACTTCCAGGGTCTCCTGTCTGACTGGGTTGGGAGAGTGAGCTTGGAGGTGTGGTTCCCGACAGTCCTAGCCCTTTGAGGCCTTCTCTGCCTGTCCCCATCTTGGTGTCCTGCCCTCTTCCCGTCGGAATCCCTGGAAGGGTAGCCGATGCTATTCTTAGTGTGGCAGGGTCATGAGGAGGGAACGTACTGCTGCTTCATGTACGCCTCTGACTCAACAGGCCTGCGTCCAGGGCTCCCGGCGCATGGCCCTCCCAGTGCAGAGTGTCCACGATGGGCGACGGGAGGGCAGCTTCCCAGGACCCACGACTCCTCGCTCTGGCCCTGACCGTTCCTGCCCAGGGCTCCCAGCTCTCCCCCTGGGCACTGGGGCTTGGAATATGACTGTTGGCCAGAAGGAGAGAGCTGCTTTAGCAGGATCTCATGCCTTCGTGCACTGAGCTCGTATTGGTTGAGCACCTATTACATGCAGCAGGTGTGGGTGTGCGTGCAGGCCTGAGCACCAAGGAATGAAGCAGACTTCCTGCCCTCCGGGGGTCAGGAGAGGCAGCATGCCGGGCCTGACGCTGGGCACTGCACCTGCGAGAGCTCCCTGCACAGCCACCCGGCGGGGTGGGGATTAACAGACCTTTTCACAGACAAGGACACTGAGCTCAGCATCTACCAGGCTTGGAAAGGTCACCGTCGCTGGCGATCACAGGGAACGCAGAGCGGCTAGAACGCAGCACTCCTTTTAGATCAGAAGGCAGCAAGAAGCAGCATCAGGGTTCGGACCCCCTGCACTGTCCACGGAGGGACCTGTGGCCGGACGGAAATGCGCCGGTTGATGTCCCACCTTGCGTTACTGGAGAAGTCATGTGAGCCCAGGGATTTCACAAACCTGGAATGGGAAGGACAGGGACACTGCGGGCTGGCAGTCAGGACAAGATGCCACGTGGCTCGAGGCTGTGCTGAGGTCTCTGGTCGGGACGTGAAAGCTTGTGCGCTGTGAGGCCCTGAGCGGGTCCTTGGCCTTTCTCTGGCTCCGTTTTCTAGTCTGCGAAATGGTATGCCTGTCCGCACTCTGCCTCTGTCTGGTGGATGAGAAGTGCCGGGAGAGCTCCCGGAGTGTTGTACACATGCACGGAGTGGTATGGAATCACCATACGTGATGATGTGTGGAAATACGCTTTATTCAACGTGTATTTGCTAATGTTAGGGGATCTTACTCTGTGCTGGACACGTGCCAGGCATCTTCCCCTGTGTGAACTCGCTTAGAAGCTTAGTTACAATACCGTGAGCTCTGAAACCTGGCGGGCCCCCCACTGGGTATGCATCTGAACCCTGTTAATGTGCAGATTCTGTGACCCCATGGGTCTGGGTCTGGGGGAGCCTTGGCATCAGCATTTGAACACTTGCCAGAGGAGTTCTGATGTGTGTGCAAGTTTCTTTTTAACAAAAAATTTAAAAAGAAGACATTTATTTATTTAAAAGGTAGGCTGACGGGCCGGCACTTTGGCGCAGCGGGTTAATGCCCTGAACTGAAGCACCAGCATCCCATATGGGCGCCAGTTCGAGACCCAGCTGCTCCACTTCCGATCCAGCTCTCTGCTTTGGCCTGGGAAAGAAGTAGAAGACGGCCCAAGTCCTTGGGCCCCTGCACCCATGTGGGAGACCTGGAAGAAGCTACTGGTTCCTGGCTTCGCATCAGCGCAGCTCTGGCCATTGCGGCCAACTGGGGAGTGAACCAGCGGATGGAAGATCCCCCTCCCCCTCCCCCTCTGTCCCTCTCCCTCTCTCTCTCTCTGTGTGCATGTGTGCCTCTCCTCTCTCTGTGTAACTCTTTCAAATAAAATAAAGTAAATCTTTTTAAAAATGTTTTAAAAAGTAGAGCAGCAAAGGGAAAAAGGAAGAGAGGGACAGAGGGAAAGAAAGAGAGAGATCTTCCATCTACCATCAGTTCTCAGATGGCCAGAACAGATGGGGCTGGGCCAGGCCAAAACCAGGAGCCTGGAACCCCATCCTGGTCTCACACGTGGGTGCAGGGGCCCAAGGACTTGGGCCATCCTCCACTGTTTTCCAAGGCACAGTAGCAGGGAGCTGGATCAGAAGTAGACCAGCCAGGAATCGAACCGGTGCTCATATGGCGTGGTGGCATTCCGGAGGCGGCTTAATCTGCACGCCACGATCCTGGCCCTCCAGGTTTCTGACCTGGGCCGCAGAGGGGAAGGGGCTTGCCTGAAGCCTCCTCATTGGATTGGAGGCCGGACAGAGGTTAAACCCAGGCCTCTGGCTCGCCTCGCAGTCTGGTGCTTTCCTCCTACTCTTGAGCTGCCCCCGAGCGCCTTAAGGGAATGGAGCCGGGTGTGCCTGTGACCAGGACCAATGGGGCTGGTGTGGCTGTCTCTGTGGACAGAGCTGTGGGAGGCTCGTCTTGCATCAGTGCAGGTGGCATAGGAAAGGGAACATTGTCTACCGCAACGTGGTCCCCTGGGCTGTGTGCGCATCTGGTGGCAGTTCTGAGTGTATCCACCGTGGAGGGAGATGAGGACCGAGGAGGAGCCGAGATGCTGGACATGTGGATTTTAAACCACATGTACCGTTTTTCAGTAGCACCTACTCTCGAGGAGAGTCACCTGGTAACTCAGGTACCTGAAGACAGGGCAGGCTGGTGGGAGGAGACATGTATGTGGCACCAGTCTGCCACATGAATGCCACGTGCCCCCGTGTGCACACCCGTGAGTGTATACCTCTGTGGCATGCCCCGCTGTGAGGAGTGCAGGCTTGGAGCCGGCAGCCCTTCTGTGCACAGGAGAACGTGTGAAGGTGGACTTACTGCTGCCTGCAGGGGGGTCCGAGTGTTACTGGGCAGTGAGAGGGCCGGTGTGTGCACAGATGCTGGCAGTGCGGGGACATCCCCACGGTCCCAAAGGATCCCCACGTCTTGTGCAGCAGCATCCCCCAGCCTGCTGGCAGGAGCCTGCCTCAGGGCCTTAGTACCAGCTGTTGCCTCTGCCTGGCCACCGTTCCCCTGCGCCTCACTCCCTCTCCTGCTTCCGTTCTTGGCTCGGGTCAGCCTTCTCAGTGAGGGTGGTCATGACCACTGCACCTTTGCAAACCACCCTCCTACCCGTCCACCCACCCATTTCCTGTCCCTCTTTACTTTGCTCTGTGGTGTTTCCCAGCTGTCGGACTTCACTGTTCACTCTCTTGCTCCCCTGCCAGAATTGCAAGCAGAGAGCTGCCTTTTTCTCTTCCTGGCTGTGAACAGTGCCTGGCCCTTAGCTGGTGTTCGGTGACCATTAGCTTAATGAACAAATCCATGTACCACATGTCCTTCTGTTCTTTCAATTGTCGCATTTTTTCTTTCTTTTTTTTAAATTTATTTGAAAGGCAGACAGAGATCATCCATCTACTGGTTCACTCCCCACATGGTTGCAATGACCAGGGCTGGGCCAGGTTGAAGCCAGGAGCCAGGGGCTTCTTCCAGGTCTCCCACATAGGTGCAGGGGCCCATGCACTTGGGCTACTTTCCACTGCTTTCCCAGGCCATTAGCACAGAGCTGGATTGGAAGTAGAGCAGCTGAGACTTGAACCGGCGCCCATATGGGATGCCAGCATTGCAGGCGGTGGCTTTACCTGCTACACCACAGCACCGGCCCTCTATTGCCTCATTTTCTTACTGCACTTTCCATGCTAGCCTCTCCCTAAGCAGTAACATACGTGAGCTCATGGGTTTGCTGTTTAACATAGCGCTTTTCCAGCATTGACCTGACCGTGATTATCAGAGTGCCACCTGAATCCTCTGGCTTCTCACGGAGGTGTGAGGGCACCATGCCTGGGAACAAACCGAGGCCCCAGTAGGTCAGGGAGTAGCCCAGTGTCTGACCCAAATGGTGACCAAGCAGAGGCTGGGACTAAGTCTCCTGACTTCTGGTCTCTGCTGCTTTTGTAGTCTGAGGCCTGGGGAGAGGGTGGCACTGGAGGATTCGGCCTCTCACACCTGCTGGTGGGTAACTGGCAGGAGAGGGCCGGGGCAGGGCCAGCAGCCTCCTGCGCCCCAGAGCTGCGCGGTCCTCCTGGCTGCTGCTTCCCTCTGGAACTCCAGGACCTGGGACTTGCCCCCTGGAGGCCCGAAGCTCAGATCTGGCTGTCGCTGCTGGGGTCCCCGTGTGGCGAGCAGGCTGGGGGCAGGGAGGGGGGTGAGCTTGGCTAGCAACTGCCTGAGCAGGAGTGAGAGAATGAACCAGAGAGGGCTGGTGGAGTGGACAGAAGCGGGCAGGGCCCAGCCCCGTAGACTTGGGCCGAGGCTGATTTTGTGCAAAGGCTTCGTTGACTGCTCCCCGGCCCGTGTGCCTTGTCGAGGCAGAGCCAGGAGGCACCTGGCTGCGGGAGGTGGCCCTGGAGTGCCTCTGAGAGCGGGAGGGGGGCATTGGGATGTCGATCTTGGTTTCCTGCTCTGTAAAATGGGGATGAAGGCGCTGCTTGCCCCACACCTTGGCGGCAGACATGCAGCCACGTAGTACAAGAACCCCACGCACCTGCACGCTGGGCGCAGGGACAGTGGGTGTGCCCTGGGCAGGTGTGAGCTCTCCGGAGGACCCCCCTCCCCCAGGGGCTGGCTCAGGTGAGGCCCCTGGGGCGGAGCAGCTGCCAGCGCCCCTCCCCTGTCCTCCTCATCCTGCCTGCCTCTCTGGTCCCCGCTTATTTATTTTTCTGTGAGGAAGGAATGTGGGGAATTTACCACAGGGTGCTGGCCCTCGCCTGGGGCTGCGGCTGCTGGGCGGCCTCTTCTATAAGGAAGCGGCCTAGACGGATGGCAGAGGCAGTGGCGGCAGAGGGTCCCTGCGGGCTGTCATGGCAGAGGCGGCGGCGGGTCCCTGCAGGCTGTGGCCCAAGCCCGGAGCAGTGGGCAGTTATGTAACTGAGGCCCGCGGCAGACCACACAGTGTCCCTGGGCTCAGGCTGGGGCCATGTAAGATGTATGCACCGTGGAACTGTGCCTGACATACCCCACTCTCCCTCGGCTCGGGCAAGCCCGGGAGGCGTGTGTCCCGGGGACAAAAGTTCCTTCCAGCTGCTCTGGACCGGGGCTGGGGGAGGTGCGTCTGGGCAGTTACCCTGTGCCTTCCAGCCTCTGCTGAGCTGCTGTCCTGTTGCTTGAAACACCTCCTTATCACCATCTTTTGAGACCTGGAGCACATAGCGTCTTCCTGGTTGCTTCAACCTAACTCCACTCTCATTTAGGCTGTGTGTTCTCGTGGCTCTTTGTGGAACATTTTGCCCGATTTAAGACTGGAGGTTTGGTCTCCCTATTGCCCATAGATGTATTGTTGCCTCCTTCCCTTTCTCCCCTGCCCACCAGGAGGCACTCTCAGGAGCTGCAGTCTAGCATCTCAGCAAACCTAGGCTCTTCTCTGGAGATGACTGTGGGAGCATTGCTGGGCCCCTCCTTGGGTGCTGGCCTCTGCTGGGGCTGTGGCATTTGGAGAGACTGGAGACGAGCCCGGGCCCTAGGCTGGCTCAGAGCTAAGGGGGAGGGCTGCATGTTTGTGCAGGGCCCAGAGTGTGCCAGGCTGTGCCACGAGCAGCAGGGGCCTGCTGGTGACCAGGCCGTGTCCTGGCACAGGGTAGGGGAAACCGTCTTTGCCCTGCCCTGGCCTTCTTGCCTATAGGACTGTTTTTCCTGGACGGGTATGTGTGCCTGTGTGTGAGTCCTTTCTGTGTTCCCACAGCGTCCAGGGAGCTGGGGAGGAGGGCGACACAGCAGGAGGGGGCTGGGCTGGGGGGGAGGGGGAGAGGGGACTCTGACCTTGGCTGTGACCCCCGCCTCTCCACTTTGCTGTCTACCTGGGACTGAGCCTGCGTCTCTCTCCCCATTTCCAGGTTTCTGGAAATCTACCTGTTGGAGATAAGCTATTCGGCCGAAGGGAGGCTGTGGCTCCTGGCCGGTGCCCCATAGTAGGACCCTGGTCAGCCAGCAGCGAGCAGTGCATGGGTGACTTGGGAGCCCACTCCTCACCATGGGCTGCAGAGATGGGCGTTCAGATCAGCCTCCTTGCCTTGGCGTCAACCTGTTTCCCCTCTGAGGCCTCTGTGCCAGGTGGAGCAGGCAAACAGCATGGGTCTAGGAGTCTCGCTGAAATGACCAGGGCTCCCCACAAGATGTGGCCGTGGGGGTTGGGACGGGGACCGTGGGTCAGGAAAGGGCCCCTGCCCCGTGAGTGGAGCACGCAGAAGGCAGGTGCACTTGGAGCGCTGCAGGGTGGTCTACCCGGCTGTGCCTCTGCTCTGCCCCTCGCTGGCTGGGAGAGTGGAGGTCACTTAGTGTCTGCATTGTTTTCCTCATCGAGTACGTGGGGACGCAGGGGGCTCCTTGATGGGTTGCTGAGAGGGGTCACTGAGAGACACGGTGACCTTAGCATCCACTGTGGCCTCAGTGACTTCCCGTTTCTCTGCAAGCACCTGTGGGCGATGTGGGGGTGTGGCAGGAATACAGAAGCAGAGCATTTATGGTCCCTGTGATCTGGGAGGGGGCAGCGTGGCCCTTGTCACAGGCCCTGCGTCGGGCTTTTGGGCCACCCCTGGCTGAACCTCAGCTTTGCCCCTGCACCCCTCTGAGCCTGCTTCTTCTGCAGCACCGACAGGAGCGTGCTGCCGCCTCGCGGGGAGCTGGGAAGGTGAAGGAAGCCGGGCCCGTCAGGGTGCCTGTCCTCCGGGGTGGTGCACATAGAACACGGGTGGAGCGGGGCAGGCCCCCTGGAGGTGGTGATGACTTGTGAGCTAGCACGGGGGGAGTTTCGGCTGGAGGAGTCAGGAACGCACAGGGCGAGCCTGGGAACCGTGAGCCACGGATTGACCTCCCTCCCCACCTTGTCAGGGGCAGAGAGAAGAGGTTCGAGGGCGCTGATGTTAGGGGCTTTGAACGCCGGGGCTGGGCTCTCCCCTTGGTCCCCACATGGGGAGGCAGCGAATGGCTTGGAGCAGGAGAGACACGAGTGGAGCGGGAGTGTGGGAAGACGAATGTGGCAGCGTAGGACGGGTTGATGGGAGGGGGAGAGGCTGGGGGTGGAGAGGCCATTTAAAAGGCTGTTGCAAAATCGGTTTTCCTGATAGAGCCAGTCTGAGTCATCTGTGGAGGAGAGAAGTCAGATCCAGCTCCTCCGTGCTGCCTCTGTGGGATTTTCCTCCCGCCGTCAGCCAGGCAATTGGCTGCCTTGGCTGGAGGCTTTGGGAGCCGAGGCCCGGAGGCCGCAGGGAGCAACCAAGGGGCAGATGGGCTGCAGCGAGAACCCAGGCAGAGTGAGTAAGAGGAGTATCGGCGGGCACCTGGCTTAGGGCAGGTGGGATTCCCTCGGGGCATCCAGGGAGAGAGGGTATGGTGGCTTCTGCAAGCGGCAAGGCTAGAGCCGGGCCTCGGGCTCCCCTGTCCCCATCCTGGCTGTCCCTGCACCTGGGCTGCATCGGGGTTGGCTGTCCGCGGAGCCCAGATGGGCGGCCTGCCGGGCCGCAGTCGGCTTGCACTCCCCCGTGACTCTGGTGTGCGAGGAGAGCTCCCCAGGGCATGCAGACTGTGTCACTTCCTCCTCCGAGCCGGCGGATGCAGGGCAGGGGCTGGCAAGGGAGCCAGGCCATTACTCAGGCCTCTTCATCTTCCTGCCCCCAGCCGAGCCAGGGGTTGCGCTGCGGCCAGCCATTGGTTCCTTCCTGACCCCGCCAGGGGGGCAGTTTACTCAGCCTGTTTACCCGTCCTGTTGCCAAGACTCCCGGCCATCACAATGGCCTGCCTCCAGCCGGCCTCTGTTCCTGCCCCCTGGCCCACCCGGGCCTGGACCCTCCCATTGACGGCAGCCGTGTGAAGAAACATTTCCTTGAATTCTCCCTGTCCTGACCTCCTGCTCTGGCCTCCCTTCCCCACCTCCCTCTCTGATTCTTGGTCCAGACAGGTCCGAGGGGGCTGGAGCTGGCAGCTGCCTGCAGTGCTGAGAGGGCGTGGGGGTGGAGGGGTTGTTCCTGCATGAGCCATAGTAGCCCAGGGGGTCTCTGGCCTCCTAACCTCCTGATCTTCCCATTCTACCAGTCTTTCATGCCCTATCAGTCATTTCCACCTTAGTAAGAATAAGCTTATCAGCTCTTCTCTGGAGCGAAGCTGAGTTTTTAGGGGAAAGAGCCGCGCTGCAGCCTGCTATCCAGGCACCCTGGAGCCGGTCTCGGTTCCCCCAGGCCCCAGAGTCCAGGTCTGAAGGGCACACCGGTTCAGGCTTTGTGGGTTTTGAATCCCAGCCCTGCCACCTCCAAGCTGCCTGACCAGGGGTTGTGGTTGGGGGGGTAGACAGGAATGCCGGCTGCTGTCCGGGATCCCAGTGGCTGCTCCCAGGTTCCCCAGAGCAGCTGTGCTCGGGGCTCCTCATCTCCCTGCCCCTCTTCAGCATTCACCCTCCTGACCGCAGGCAGCTCCGCCTGGCGCTGGCCCTGCTCTCCTGAAAGCTTGTGTTTACTTTGAGGGTCCAGTGTACGTCCTGAAAAGGTTGGCACCCCGGCCTGCACAGGTGCAGGCCACAGCCAGGCAGCATGAGGGCTCGGGGTGGGGGGGGCACCCTTGGTGACTTCCCACATCTTTGGACCAGCCTCCTGGGGCATCACCCTAAGTGGCAGTTCCCTAGTCTGGGGACTTCTCAATGGCACTGTCCCCTTGCTGCCCTGGGATAAGGGACTCTGGGGTGCCTGTGGTTGGCCTAAGCCCCCCTTCTCCCCACTTTGTTTGTGCAGGGTGGCAGAAGTCATCGGGGTTGCTGGCTGGGCCTGGTCCAAACCTCCCGCTGCATTCCTTTGCCATGGAGTCAGTGCGGGCAGGGTTGGGAGCTGTCCTCAGAGGGCAGCGCTCACTCCCCTCCTGGCCTTTTCTGGTTCCTCTTCCCAGAACAGTAGCTTGGGGGCAGTTCCAAGCTCACAGAGGTGGAGGCTGTGAATGGTGCTCAGCTGGGTGCAGTGGCCCCGGGCCCATGGCCTCCTCTCCCCTCCTCTCCGCGCCTCCCAGGCCCCTTCACACTCCAGGGCCTTTCAGAGCTCTGGCAAATGGGATAGAGGCAGAAAATGAAGGCGAGAACTGGAAAAATGTATTTTTTTTTTTTTTGAGAGCGAAATCTGTTATTCAGTCCCCAAAGCAGCCATAGAGAGCCAGGTGGGTACCGGCTCCACTCCTTCCTGGCTCTGTGACCTCAGGCAGCTTGCTTTGCCTCTCTGAGCCCTGGGTTCCTCAACAGAACATGTGCAATAACAGCTTGTGCTTGCAGGGTTGCTGGGGGGAGGGCGGTTTAAGGTGTGCGGTAAGTGCCCAGTGTTGCTGCTGTGCCGTGTGAACCTTCTGGGTCCCATGGGGCTGGGGGCAGTGAAGAGCAGGAGCAGCCTGGTGGCAGTGGGGTAAGGTGGAGGGATGAGGCTTGGGAAGAGATACCCTCAGGGCCAGGGTTTTGGGGAGGTGAGAATCGTGTGGGCAGTTGGTCCAAGTGTCAGCTCTGAGAGTCAGAGCTTCTGTGATCTGGGGCAGGGAGCTCCGTCTCCCCTTAACCCCGGAAGGCCCTACTACGTGACCTGCAGGACCTCCCTCCATCGAGTGAAACTCCTCCACCCGGGGAGCAGCCAGGGGGCTCACCACGTGCCGGCTCCTCTGGGAGTGACCTGAGCACCCTGCCCTGTCCACCTGGCACTCAGGACCGCGTTGTGGCCTCCCAACCCTCAGGTCCTCTGACCCCCAACTTCTTCTGAGTTCAGGAAGCCAGGTCCCTGAGAGGTGCAGGCACCTGCCACGGTGGCAGAGCTAGCAGATGGCCGAGCTGGGATTGGGGCTGACGACCCCTTCCCGAGCTCCCCGCAGGGAGCAGCCTGGCTAAATGTCCTGCCACATGCGGTGACCCAGGCAGGAGAGGAGTCCTGACGGACAGCAGGTGTCATGGGCGGGTGAGGTGGGCTACGCGCTTTCTCTGTTTCCAGTACAGTGGGAAGCAGCCAGGCTCTGATGAGGGGAGCGAGGGAGATTCGGGCCAGAGAGCCTGCGGCTGCTTTGCTTGGTCCCCGTGAAGCTGCTGTTTATACTCAACAGACTCTACCCTAGGTCATTCTCTGGACTCAGTTGCCCTACCTGTAACTGGGGTGGTGGTGAACTAGCCGCTGCACAAGGCCCCTTCCAGCTTTGAGACTCCATGAATTGTGAGCATGGCTGGCAGGGTGCCGAGGTAGACTGTCCCTGGAGACCCAGCAGGTCGTGGCCCCTGCTAGTGAGGGTAAGGGAGGAGGGTGGCAGTGTCACATTCCTCAGGGACTAATTAGCCCCACTGGAGGAGGAGGAGGGCCGGGGTGCGGGAGGCAGGAATGTTCCCAGCTACTCACTGAGCTGCCTGCCCTGGCCACAGGCTCCCGCATCCTGTCTGACGATTCATTTGTTCGTTGTTCAGGAAGCATACATTGATCGCCAGCTGTGTGCCGGCTGAGCTCTGGGGACAGAGAGAGGCGTGGTGGCCTGAGTGAACTTACAGGTGACCCCTGACCTCCGTCCCTGGATACATCCCCAAATGACCACATTTTAGGGGGAGCACTCAGCTTGTGCGTGGGCTGTGGGCCCAGAGAGGAGGAGTTGTAGGTCACTCCAGCTGTGCTGTCTTTACAGTAAGAGCTGGGGCCAGTTACCTACAGGTTTTTGAGTCTTGGTTTCCCCCTCAAGCGAGTGCTCCTTAAAACTGGAAGATATTCTGGAAGGATGGAGAAGCAGCTGTGATGAGCAGCAGTCAAGGGGAGCGGGGAAGGCTTCTCGCTGGATATCTTTTTTCTGTTTGCATTTTTAGACCACGTGACTGTATTTCCTGTTCTAGAAAGTGTTAGCAGCTTCTCTTTGTACAAAGCAGACAACTACCCTAAGTTGGAAAGTATCGCAGGCCCTGAGAAAGGCACGTGGCAAGGGGCCCAGGGTCCCCAGTGCGTTCAGTGATGTCTGCAGAGGGTGCACTGTGGGCACCGCTGTCATGAGGGAGGTGAGCAAGCAAGGTCACTGCCGCTGTACTCCCGAGTGACGAGACAGAGGACGAACAAGCGGGCATATAAAAACAGTTCAAGTTGCGATGAAAGCTGTGACGAGATGGGAAAGGAGAAGGGAGGGCCCCTCCAGGGAAGTGACTCCAGCAACATGGACAATCTGGGCAAAGATTATTGCAAGCAGAGAGCAGCAGCCACGGAAGCACTGCTGTGGTGTTTTCAAGGAGTACAAAGCTAGCTAGTGGGGCGGGGAGAGGGAGGGGGGTAAGGGATGCAGGAGCCTTGGCTGCTGGGGCGAGGTGTTCGTACATGGTTTGGCGAAGGCCTAACTGGGGGACACTAGTGGGACCGGGGTCTTCAGGGCCGATTCCAGGAAACAGTGGGTGAAGGGCAATTTCCCGAGAGAGCGACAGTGTGCCTGCACCTGCTAACCGGGCGTCTGTCCCCCCTGCAGCCGTGGGCCGGAGCACTAGCCTCAGCGAGAAGGACCTGAAGGAGGCGAAGGCGCGCAGCCAGCAGATCGCGGCCCAGCTGACCACTCCTCCCAGCTCCAACTCCCGCGGCGTCCAGCTCTTCAATAGGCGCCGACAGCGGGTGAACGAGTTTACCTTGGAGAGCTGTGGCCAGCGGGGACAGAAGCCCAGCCCGGAGGCCCTCGGAGCGCTCCCTGCCAGCGCCGCGGGCCATGTGCCGGGGCCCAGCCTGAGTGCCCCCTTGCCACCCCAGCCAGGCCCTCCAAGGAAGCCCAGTCCCCACGGCCCTGACAGAGGGGGCCCCAGCATGGAGGGCTACTCGGAAGACGCCGGCTTGCTGCGGCACCTGGAAAAGATGGCCAGTGAGGAGGAGGAGGTCCCGCTGGTGGTTTATCTAAAGGAGAACGCGGCCCTGCTGACGGCCAACGGGCTGCACCTGTCTCAGAGCCGGGAGGCCCAGCAGTCCCCGCCCACCCCTCCTCCAGCTGAGGACCACAGCCCGACCACAGATGTCAACCAGAACCTCTCGTCACCCAGTGCCACGCTCACAGCACCAGCTTCCAACAGCACCTGCAACCCACCGGCCACGGATGTCAATCAGAACCCCGCAGCAGCTGTCACCCCGCAGAGCCTGCCACTGGCCAGCACCCCACAGCACGCCTCCGAGGGACCATGCCCATCCAACGGCTCGGTGCCAGATTCTGAATCTCCCAGCACCCCGTGCACAGACGGGCAATCCCGGGCGCCAGCTGATGAGGTGAGGTTCAGCACACTCCTCATCGATAAAGTATCGGCTCCACCTACCACCACCACCAGCGCCTTCTCCCGAGAAGCCACACCCCTGCCCAGCTCTGGCCCCTGTGCCCCAGATTTCACATCCAGCTCCTTGCTGGTCGATGTACAGCCCAGCGCCCTAGGGCTGGCAGCAGAACCAGAGCTGTGTGGACAGGCAGCTGCCATCACACCCACCAAGGCATACAGCGAGGTGCACCTGACACTGGCCAAACCCCCGTCGGTGGTCAACAGGACGGCCAGGCCCTTTGGGATGCAGGCCCCGGGCGGCAGCAGCCAGCTGGAGCGGAGCCCCATGGTAGAGAGACGGCATCTTGGGGAGAAGGCTGCAGCTCCCCAGGCCCCCACCTTGGCAGACAGGAGCCCGCGGCCACAGAGACACGTGGTGTCCCACAGCCCCATGGCAGAGAGGAGGGTGATGGGGCAGCGAAGCCCGGCCTCCGAGAGACGCCCCTTGGGGCACTTCACGCCGCCACCCACCTACGCCGAGACCTTGTCTGCGGCTCCCCCGGCTTCCCGGGTGCGCTCTCCCCCATCCTACTCTGCCCTGTACCCCAGCTCCGATCCCAGGCCTCCCGCTCTGAAAGGCCAGGCAGTGCCCACCGGCAAGACGGGCATTTTGGAGGAGTCGATGGCCCGCCGGGGCAGCCGTAAGTCCATGTTCACCTTCGTGGAGAAGCCCAAGGCAACCCCGAACCCCGACCTGCTGGACCTGGTGCAGACGGCCGACGAGAAGCGGAGGCAGAGGGAGCAGGGAGAGGCGGGTGCAGACGAGGAGCCCTTCGCCTTGGGCGCCGAGGCCTCCAACTTCCAGCAGGAGCCGGCCCCTCGAGACAGGGCCAGCCACAGCACCGCAGAGGAGGCCGTGCCCGAATGGGCCTCCTGCCTCAAGTCTCCCCGCATCCAGGCCAAGCCCAAGCCCAAGCCCAACCAGAACCTCTCGGAGGCCTCCGGGAAGGGGGCTGAGCTGTATGCCCGCCGCCAGTCACGGATGGAGAAATACGTCATCGAGTCGTCGGGTCCCGCGGCCGCCGAGCTGGCCCGCTGCCCCTCTCCGACCATGTCCCTCCCCTCGTCCTGGAAATACTCCACCAATGCGCCCGGGGGATTCCGGGTGGCCTCCCGCAGCCCAGCACGGACCCCGCCTGCCTCTCTCTACCACGGCTACCTGCCCGAGAACGGGGTCCTGCGCCCGGAGCCCACCAAGCAGCCCCCGTACCACATGCGGCCCTCGCTCTTCGTCCTCTCGCCCATCAAGGAGCCTGCCCGGGCCACGCCGAGGGCCGCCTCCCCCCGAGCTGTCTCGCCGAGAGCCGCCTCCCCCGCCAAGCCCAGCACCCTGGACCTGGTGCCCAGTCTGCCCAAGGCAGCCCTCCCGCCGTCCCCTGTGCTGCCTCGGCCCTGCCGCTCCTCTCCGGGCCTCTACGCCTCCCCTGGCCAGGACGGCGTCCAGCCCCCCGCCGTGAGCCCTCCCTACAGCAGCGATGTCTCGCCGGTGTCACCCTCCAGGGCGTGGTCTCCCCGCGCCAAGCAGGCCCCCAGGCCCTCCTTCTCTACCCGCAATGCCGGCATCGAGGCTCAGGTGTGGAAGCCTTCCTTCTGCTTCAAGTAACAGACACCCCCCACCCCGCGGCCATGGGGCAGGGGTCCCACTGCCTTGAGAGGCCCCTAGGGCCCGGGGCTTGGTGAGGAGGCTGCAGAGTCCGTGGCACCGTCTGCAGCTGCTGCCGCCAGCTTAGCTGTAGGACCCTGTGCGAGCCGTCTCCCCTCCACCCCTGCCGTGCAGCCTGGACTGCTTCCGTGTCGGATGGGGAAGGGGCACGGAGACAGAACCCCCTCCCTGGTGAGGGGCAGATCCTCACCAGGACTAGGCTGCCCCTTGCCTCGAGAACTTCGGGGTGTCAGTGCGAAGCCAGCATCGTGCTGAGGCAGTGGCCAGCCCAGGGTCTGCCTTCTCAGCTGCCGGCATCTCGCTTCCTGTTGCTGGACTCTCGCCTGTCTCTCCCACTTCTGCCTCTGGACAGCGCTGCTTCTGAGAGCTCTGCCTCCCCTCCACCTCTCCTCCTCCGCTGCTGGACGTGGACTGAGCCCAGCCCTGCTGGGTCAGGCCGTTCTTCCTGCCCTCGGGCAGCTGCCCCCATGCCCTCTGTGAGCCCTGGCTGCACTGGACGGAGACGCCTGGGCTCAGCTGTCTCAGCTCCAGCCTGGCTGTTCGGGGGTGGGGGTGGGGGGCTATCCCAGGGCATCCCTGAGAACCCTAGAGAAGGACTGTGCAGGTGTGTCCAAGGGGCTAGCAGAGCAGCTGCTAGCAAGGAGCTGCCTGGCCACAGGAAGTTACCTGGGTGTGATAGAAGGGGACCCAGAGAGACAGGAGGGAGGATGTGGGGAGGGGGGTTCTGACCCCCATCCCAGCCTCCCAATTGCTGTGTGATCTTGACCAAGTCATTTCTCCTCTCTGGGCCTTGGTTTTCTAATTTGTGCACCAAGGGCCCTTCTAGCTGTGAGGATTGAGAGGATGGCTGGTGCTTTGAGAGACAGATAGGCCTTGTAAGTGACAAGACAGTGCCCCGGGAAGAGAGGGAAAGGAGGTGGGCTGTTGCCACGAGCAGGTAGCGTCAGCCATGAAGGTGGTCCTGTGATGCTCAGGAGCCGCGGCTGGGATGGCCCAGGCCACGGCTGCCTGGAGACTGGGAACGGGACAGGGACTGGACCAGAGGGACAGAGGTGACCCTGAGACTTAAGAGACCTGGATCCTACCAGACTGATGGCGGAGTCTCTTCTACAGTGACGCCGGGGTACCAGGTTATCCAAGTCCCCGCCTGCACTGGCACTTTTGATGGGGGGCAGCTCTCCTCAAATCAGGCTTCGTGGGGGCTGGGAAAATATAGACACAGGAGGCAGCATGCAGATGGAAGCATCCCAAGGCCGGGGGCTGGGGACCACCCACTTCCTCTTCCCTAGCCTTATTTCTGGGCTCCCGGAGGGGAGCTGGGTGGTGGGGGCGGTGCCCTGCTGGGCTGTGCCTGCCGTGTTCGTGAGCTCCGGGCTGGTCTCCATGGGAACAGGGGTGCCTTCTCAGTGAGCTCATTGCCCACGGAGGGAGCGCAGCGTGGGGGAGTTGAGGGAGCTCAGCTCGGTGAGGCCAGGCCCCCTCCCTGACCAGGGACACGCCCCTGTCCTGGACCCACGCTCCCCTTTGACCGCGAGGGCCCGCACCGGAAGAGCCCACCCTGCACCCAGCTCTTCGCCAATCCTGTTTCCTCTCCTGTTCTGAATACATTCTGCCTCACTCCGTCTCGCTGCTTTCTTTCTTCCGCGCTGCTACTGGCCGTCAGGGCTCTGTCCTCCTCCCTGGTTCTGGCCTGGGAAGTGTGGGCGAGTGTTTGTGTGAGAAGAGGGGAATGCACTGCCGGCATTGGCTGTGTGTGTGGATGTGCCCTGCACACCCTGGAGGTGAGCGTTGCTCCAGGCAGCACCTGGGGCCGCAGCCCCCTGTGCAAACCTTCTGCCAGGTTCTCCCTTCAGGTTTGGACAGAAACGGTGGCGAGTACTGGGGAAAACATTCGGCTCCTTAGAGCCAGATTGGTTCTACCCTTTACAAGCAGAATTGAAATACCCCTAGCCAGGCATTCACTCTCCAAGCCCCTTCGCCCTCTGCCTATATAAATGTGACCACTTCCCACATTGCTAACTATTAGCCTGGAGGACGGGAACCAATGCCACGGAGTCGGGGGAACTCAGGGGAACTCCCCAGCTCTGCCCCTGACTCCTGTGTGACGATCCCCTCCCATCTCCGGGCCTCCAGGGTTGCAGAAGGTAGGCTGGGGGCTCGGGCTGGGCTCTGATAGTCCACGTCTCACCAGACCTTACTCATGCCTGCACCCCTCCATGTCCCAGGCTGCTGCTGGGTTGACGGTGCTACTCTGAGTTTTCACCCCCTGCGTTTCCAAGGAGTTCAGGTGCAGAGTGCACTGCACGCTGTGGCAGAAAACGAGCACTATCATCCTCTGCCATCGCACACGGGCAGCACCCGGCCAGGGCACTGAGGATGAGGTCAGCCTCTGGCCCACCTCCAGGCGATGAGGCGCTGCCCTCCCCTCTTTCCAGCCCGTGCTGGAGCCGCTCTGGTTCGCCTGGACCCTGGGACTCTTCCCACTTGTTGGCCACCAAGGGTACAAGCCACCCTTCAGAGATTTTTAGACCTTCCTAGTTCCCCTGCCCCAGCCTGTGCCTCTTGTAGCCAAAGAGCCCAGGCTCCTCTTCCTCCATAGCTATTCACGGCTTGGGACCCCACCTCCCTGTTTCTGCGATTTGGGACACACGTGAGCCCACTCTGATGTGGCATTTGGTCCTGAGACCCTGGTCACTGCTGTTTGGCCCTAGGGCTCAGCCCTCCCTCCTAGCTGCTCTTGCTGAGTTATGGCGTCTGCTTCCTGGAATGTGTCCCAGGCGCACAGCGGCTCCTACACCTCCGACCCTGGAAGGAAAAGAGGTCGGTTATGTTGAGCTTTACCTTGAAGGCTGGAGGCTTGCGTATTCTCAGGTCTCTAAGGATCACTCCAGCTCTACTTTCCCACCAGATATGCACTGGGTAGGCCGTGTATACCACGCCTTTATAGGTGCATGGGTTCCAACTGAGTCTGCATCTAGCAGCCAGTGTGTGTGGGGAGGGATCAGGTTCCTGATTGGATGCAAGGATGACTGGCATGGCCATGGCTGATCACTGACTGGAGGGAAGAATTTCTTGTGTGGCTGGTTCTAGACTTGGGTAGGGGGCACTGGATGGATCGACTGGCTCTGGACTCTGAAGGGTGACTGCTGGGGAAGCGGTCAGACTGGTAATGCTGGCACCTGATGGGAGGCTTAGGCGATGTATGCTGGGCATGATTCCCAAACCCGCCACTCAAACCAGTGCAGATGGCTTAAACACGGCAGAGCTTTGACTCGACAGAGTCACACACCATTTCCTGGTGGGGTAGACCACACTGGGCACTGTTCACCCCCAACAGGGGTGCTGGGAGGAGTTGATGAGCCACAAAGACTAAGAACGAAGCTCACAGACCTCAGAGTTCTCACAGGGGTAGCAGCACGCGGGGCAGGTGCACAGCAGAGCTGTGCTCTCTGTAACTTCCACACAGCTCCTCCCCACGCCCCTGCCAGCAGCCCAGGGTGGGCAGTGTGCAGCCTAGGCCCAAAGCAACTTGCTTTTGTGTTGCCACCTGCCGCTGGGAACTTCTTCCCTGCTTAGGTATCCGAGGAAAAGCAGAGCACCCCCCAGGGCTTTCATCCAGTCTAAGCCAAATAGTAACAGGCAAATATTTCTAAATTTCAGAATAATCCATCCACATGGTCCAAAAATCCAAACCGCCAATGAAAATCAACCCACTGACAAGCCTTGCTCCCAACCCTGGGACTGAGTGTCCTGTCCCCTTCCACTCATCTCCCAGCGGTCACCCCTCCAGTGTTTCTCTGTGGTGCCCAGCAAACAGAAGGAAACCACGGTGCCCAGATTAAGGAGTCTGTCCCGAGGTGACGCTGACTCCGAGCCTCCGCGTTAAACGCACGGGTGGACACCAGCTGACAGGGGACACCTGCGCTTCGCGGCACTGCACGCCCCCCTCCCCCTTGCTCTCTAGATAAAGAGCAAGCCAGCTCGGCCCTGCCCCAACCGTGTTCGCAGAAGACACAGCACTAACACCTGCCCCTCCTCTCTGCTCTCTCCCCAGGACCGCCGGGAGATTCTGCCCACGTCCCCGCCCTGGACGCCGGCCGCATCCAGGCCCCCCAGCAGCCTGGACGGCTGGGTGAGCCCGGGGCCGTGGGAGCCCAGCCGCGGGAGCAGCACGAGCAGCCCCCCACCGCCGCTGCCCCCGCCGCCGCCGATGTCCCCCTCGTGGAGCGAGCGCTCAGTGTCCCCGCTGCGGCCCGAGCATGACGCGCGGCCACCCAGCCGCCAGCTGCAGGCACTCCTGGCGCGCAACATCATCAACGCAGCCCGGCGCAAGAGCGCCTCCCCGCGGCCGGCGGGCGCCGAGAGCCTGCGGCCCTTCTCCCCGCCGCGGCCGCCGCCGCCGCCGCCGCCACTGCGCATGCGCTCGCCGCAGCCCGCACGTCTGGGCCCTCTGGCGGCGCCCGGGGCCACATTCGCCCCGATCCCGCGGAGCCCCCTGCCCGCCGGGCCCTCGTTCTGCGCCGGTCCCCGGAGCCCGCTGCCCGCGCCGCCTAGGCCCTTCCCCTACCGTCGCTCGCCCACGGACTCCGACGTGTCCCTCGACTCCGAGGACTCCGGGGCCAAGTCGCCCGGTATCCTGGCCTACAACATCTGCCCCCGCGGGTGGACGGGCAGCCTGCGGCTCAAGCGTGGCAGCCTCCCCAGCGAAGCCTCCTGCACCACCTAAAGTCCCCCGCGTAGTAACACGCAAATATTTCTAAATTCAGAATAAGCCATCACACGGTCCACAAATCCAAACTCCCAATGAGAAGCAGCACACTGACCAGCCTTGCCCACCCCCACGAGGGCCAAAGAGCGATCAGGCTTGGGGGACCCAGCGCTTCGGCCCCAAAGGGTCTGGTCTCATTGGTCAGCCCCAGAGAGGAGCGCTCCGGCCGTGGGCTGGGGGGGGGGGACCCACACTTGGTTTCTGGCCCTTCCCGGTTCACTCAGTTCTCTGATGCTCCTGCTGACCCTCAGCTGCCTGTTTACCGTGGCTTGGACAACACCATCTCCCAACGTCAGCACACACACGCCTTGGCAACAGGACCCCGGGGCCGGCCGCGTTCTCCTCCCCCCAGCTCCCCCCAGCTCCCTGGAGTCTGCCACCTGTGGTGTGTTCAAAAGCTCCCTGTCCCACGCAGGCCCTGGCCTGGCCTGGCCATCGAGCTCCCTGGCACCGAGGTCCGGGCAGGAGCAGCTGTTTTCCGTCCCTTCCCAGACAAGCTCTATTTTTACCCGGTGACCTTTAGAGCAGTCTCTCGGGCCTGCTCAAGGTGCCCGGCCGTGCCTTCTGGAGAGGAGGTGAGAGCGCCTCTTCTGGCCCCTGCTCAGCCCCCACCCCGGTGCAGGGGGTCTCGGGCCTCTTAGCTGCAGCCAGGACTTCCTCCCAGGCCTGGGACTTGGGTTGCCCACGCAGCTGTCCCTCCTGGGCCCACCCATGCCAGGATCTGGGTTCACAGCTGACCTGAGGACGGCAGAGAATGGAGCAAGCCTGAGGCTCTCAGATCGGGGGTGTCTAAGTGGAGTGAGACGGAGGTTCTGCTGTTACAAGGAGTATGCTAGCTGTGTGGCAGCCCCCGCTCTGGGTGACCCCTGAGGGCTCCCCTAGCCCTGAAATTCACTTCCTGGTCTAAGAAGTGGGGGGGAGGATGGTGACAGAGGATCACGGGAGCAGATAAGCTGGGGGGGGGGGTGAGTGAGGGGTCAGGCCAGCTTCCGCCTGTGTTTCTGGCAGCCTAGGAAATGCCCATTCTTCAGTTCCAGCCCCCAGCCCCGGTGAATGTGTTGTGCCTAGAAGAGTGGGGAGTGGGCCCTGTCCTGCCCCCACCCCTTCTGCTGCACTCTGGCCTGGCTAATGCCTCATTCCCGGTGACCCCGGGGAGCGTGGCTGCCGGCCTGGTCCATTCAGTAAACTGCAGCTGCTCTGACTCCAGCTCCCAGGAGGGATCCAGGGAGCACTGGGACCAAATTCTGTGGTTTGCAGGCGTGGCAAGTGGTGGCCTCTCGAGGAGCATCGGCCTCGGAATACGCCGGGGACTGCAGCAGGCAGAGCACTACAGGTATGGAGGCAGAAGGATGCCGGGATGTAGCTAGAGGTGCAGGGCTGGACTTAGCCTCAGGGCAACGCTGAGCCTGGAACCAAGGCTGTGGAGAGCCAGCCAAGGTCAGGGGGGAAGGGACTCAGAGTTGGGTGGGAGGCTGAGAATAAAAATGTGATCCCGGGGGCGCCTAGAGCCTTAGGGCTGCGGACATAGGCCCTGTGGGTGGGAAGATGAGAGGTGCTCCAGCTCAACTGACGAGGAGCAACCACGTTTACTGAAGCCCCAGCCTGCTGCAGGAACCCCTTGCAGCGAGAGAGACTGGAGCTAAGGACCCCTCCTAGAGAAGAGACACTGCCAAGCTTCCGGCCAATGCAGTGACCTAAGTATCTACTTCTACCTGCATTTCCTGAAATAGCCAGCAGGAGGCAGCCTAACCCACTAGAGCTTGCCAGTGTTCTGCCTCCTGCCTCCTGTAGAATTCAGCTCTGGCCCTCAATAAATGCTTCCTGCATTCTCCTGCCTCCAGTGTCATTTTTGTTTATGCCCAAAGCCCTTCCTTGCTCCCCAAGCATGCAACAGTCCATGGGACTCCGGGGGAATGGGAATATTTGAGAGACATGGGCTGGGAGCTTGGGGAGCAGCTATATGCAAAGGTGGGGGAACAAGTGGGGCCCTAGAAGAAGCCCCTGGGTTGAAGTCCTGGTGCTGTCACTGACCAGCTCAGGAATCCTGCATCTGGCCACTCTCTCTCCAGGCCTCAGCCTCCCCATGTGGGTAAGGGGAGAGCAAGCTGCGCTAGGAAGCATCTTGGGTGGTGTTGCCCAGGCTGGGACCACCGTACACACTGTCACTGGAGTGGGCACAGCCAGGCTGGGCCAGGGCCAGCTTCCTCCCAGCAGTTCAGGGCTCCAGGACGAAGACCCAAGGCGAGAGGTCACCTCTGAGTCCAGGTAACCTAGTGAGCTCAGAGCTTGGCCCTCAGGCGTCCTCCCCTCCTGCCAGGGCAACCTTTGCCCAGAGAAGGCGGCTGTGGTCCCAGTCCCAGGTGAGGCCAAGCCTGTCCTGGGGACCTCCCTCACCCTCCTTTCTAGAAACTCAGGCCTAGCAGGGGCTGGGCAGAGGAACCCAAGGGCCAGGGAGCTGAGTGCAGGAGACAATGCCCTGCGGAGTTCAGGAATATACCCTGAATATACCACAGGAATATACCACAGCTGCAGGTGCTCTCCCACACCCGCCGGGCCCAGAGCCCCAGGGCACTGCCCACCCTTCCTGGGGAGCATTCCGTGTGCCTCTGTCTCGGTCTACCTCCAGCGTACTGGTGAGCTCATCACACCGAGTACCTGCAAAGCGGAGCTCAACCTGCCCCGCACCTGAGCCTGCTCCTCGTCCTGGCTACCTACCGTCGTCACCCCAGCCTGCTGCTCATCCTGGCTACTGCCCGCCATCACCCCAGCCTGCTGCTCATTCTGGCTACCGACTGCCGTCACCCCAGCTGGAAGCGGGGTGTGGTCCTTGACTCACCCCGCGCAGTCCCGCCCCAAGACCTGGCGACTCTCTTAGCACCCCTGCTGTCTCTTCCCTCCCTCAGCTGGCTGCACTGAGACCCTCCTGCCTCTGGTCTGAGCCCTTCACACCTTTCCCACGCGGCAGCCAGAGACATCTGGGGGAAATGCCAATCTGACCACTGCACCCCAACAGCCCTTTATCAACACAGCTTCTGGTGCAGCATCGGCCTTGGCCTTCTACCTGGCCTCGTCTCTCAGCACTGCCCCAGGTCCCCGGCTCTGGCTCAGCTTGCCAACCCCCTGCCATCCTTTTTTTTTTCTTCTTTTTTTTTTTAAGGTTTAGTCCCTACCATCTTCACATGCTTTGTGTCCCCCATCTGCAATGCCCTTGCCCCTTTGCTGCCCGGTAAAGCCCTGCTCATTCTTCATGGGAGCCCGCCAACGTCTCCTCCTCCGGGAAGCCTTCCCAATCCCCCTGGCCAGGCTGATAACACGTCCTCGACACCCCAGGCTCTCCGGAGAATCTCCCATGAGGCTACGCCAAGTCTTGTTTATTGGGCTGGATCTGACTCCGGCCTGGCTGGGCTCCTTCAGGACGGAGCCCTGCCTCATTTATTTTCAGTCGGCGGAGAGAGGCTCTGAGAATGTGAGGAGGTGGGGAGAGGGAGGGAGAGGAGCAGGACGGAAGGAAAGGCGGCACTGACGCAGGAAGAAAGGTAGCAAGAAAGAGAGAAGCAAAGATAGCGGGTGCGGGGGGAATTCACCCATGCAGCCGTCCCTCGTCCACCCACCAGCTATCTAAGAAGGCGACAACAGCTAATGAGCCGAGTGAGCAGCCGCGGACTCTCGACATTTCCAGGTGACTTTTAGGCGTGCACATGGGAGTGTGCGTGCACATGGGAGTGCGTGTGCACATGTGATTGCGCGTGCACATGTGGGCGCAAGCCTTCTGTCGGCAGGGGCCCGCTGCCGGGGCACCTGTCTTCCCTAGGGTCTGGTGCTTTTAGCATCTGGCCCCGGCTCCTATTGCAGCCCGAAATAAGGCTGTGACCCGCGACAAGGCAGGAACGATTCTCGCCAGCTGAAGCCAGAGAGGGCTGCCCACTGCTCGCTGCCCGCTGCTGCAGCGGCGACACAGCCACCAGCCGACTGTGAAACTCCAGCCTCCCGACAGAGGTGTCAACCTCGGAGTTCTGATCCGCCCTCCTGCTCACGGTGGTGGTCTCCTCTTCCTCTCAGGTACCAGGATCCCAGGGGAGCTGGGTACCGGGGGAGGCAGCAGAGGGGACTGGCCAGAATCCAGAGGGCCCTTCCCCAGAGTGGAGGTAGGCCATGCAGAGGATCCGGGGAGTCTGGGACCTCGTGGGAGTGTGGATCTTGGGTTGGAGGGAGGAGAACTCTAAGCTCTAGGCCACTCGACACAAGTGGGATGGGGGGCTTTGACTGAAGGCGGGGGCGGGTGACAGCTCTGCTGGGGACTTCAGCAGCCTCCCCGTCTGTCACTGAGGGGCCCTGCCCAGCACGGGGGATATCTGTCAGCGGAGTGCTTCTGAGATCTGTGCACCGTGCAGGCCTGGACAGCTTAGGACCCTCAGCCCACAGGCACGCAGACTGCCTCCGGCTCTCGAGGACTCGGATACTCTTGAGGCGATCCGTGAATTCCTACGACTTGGCCCAACCCCATTGTGCCACAGAGGGGGAACTGAGGCCCAGGGCTGGAGAGCGACTTGTTCCCAGTTAGGAGGAAGTCAGGGACACCAAGGGAATGCAGGTCCCCAGCGAGCGCCCCTGGACCCCAGGTTCCACAGGGAGTGGGTATAGGAGTGGTACAGATGGAAGCGGACGTCTAGAAAAATCTGTAAGCAAAGACAGGGTCGGGGGCAGAGGGCTGGGCGCTGCCTATTTTCCTGGGGGCAAGTTCGAGACTTGAGTCTGGGGCCTGAAGGGCTCTCTGGGGCTTTGGACCTCGTTTTATTTGTAAATCTCCCAGATTCCTAGAAAGTGCCTTGAGACCAGAGAGGGAGGAGGAGGACGGGAAAGAGAACACTGTGGAGGTAGAGTGGGGTGGGGGGTGGGGGTGCTGGTTCCCCCACTGTTGCTGGGCCAGTCTGTGCCTCAAGCCTCAGGGCCAATTCCTGCAGCCAAGAAGGCCCAGCAGAGCCCATCCTAACCCATGTCCCCTGCCCCTGACGAGATCTATCTTGGGTGGGCAGATGACAATAGAACTTGGGACCCCCGCCTCCCCAACCCCGATGTCCCAGGCATTTGCTGTCCTTCTGACCAGGGTGCCGGACCTGGACCAAGGACTCAGAGTTCACGCTGTGCCGGAAATAAGTGTCCCTAGCAACGGGGACCCGGTTTGCGTGGCCTCTCCCCACTCCCTTGCCCTTCCTGGGCCTCAGGCCCCTCTGCAGAGACCCCAAGGCTCTTCCCGCTCAGTCAGCCCTCGCCTGTGATGGGGGGCGGGCAGGGGGCAAACTGGCCAGGGCCAGGGCTGGATCAGTCAAGAACTTGGAGGGGTTCTGGGGAGGGGCGGGGGCGGGGGGGGCAGCCTGGCCCATTTGTGAGTGTTCCTCTTCGACAGGATGATCCCCAAGGAGCAGAAAGGGCTGGCCATGTCTGCCCCGGGGGACCTCTCGGAACCAGGTAAGCTGGGCCCAGCCCCGCTTCTTACAAACCCTCTTCTCCCTTCTAATCTGTGGCTCCTCAGGCCTGCTGGCCCCAGGCCCAGCAAACAGGTGTGAGGCCAGCCCAGAGGGAGCGCCTGTGGAATCTGCAGCCTGGGCTGGGGAACTTCCGGAGGCTCGAGGAGGGACCTTGTCCTGTGTCCGCAGAGCCAGGAGCTGCAGCTGAGTGACCCTAACTCCAGCTAAGGCCTGATGTCAGCCCCAAGCTGAATTCTGAAGGCATCTACATGGCAGGGGCTGGGGAGCCCGCACTCCACGCTGGGCTCTGCAGGCTGCTTCCATGCCCTTGAGCATCACAGCCAGACTTCCGCCCATCTCATGCGGCATCTCTGCCTGCCTCCCCGGCACCCATTGGTTCGCCAGTCTCTAATGCTGGTTGTGATACATATCTGCCAGTCTCTAATGCTGGTTGTGAAACCCATCTCCAGGGCTGGGAAGTCTTGGGTGGGATCCTTGGGAGTTCAGCCCCAGGGGTCCTGTGTCCATGCCTTATTGAGGGGTGCTCTCAGAAGGGAAGTGAGGGCAGGGGAAAATGCTGAGCCAGGCTGGGCTTGGCTGCAGTTCAAGTTCAGCCTGACCTCCATGGGAGACTGCAGAGCGTCACAGAATCCATTCCACCAAGGCAAGGGGGCAGTGGGCAGCTGTTTCCACGCCGCTGAGCAGGTCTCTGCAGAAGGTCATGGTTGGGATCTGTGGGCCACCAATAACAGAGTTGGGGCAGCACAGGGTGCACCCCGGGGGTCACACCATCGTAAACACCCTCGGGTGTATGTCTTTGGGTATGTTTACTCAACTTGCGCCTGGAGAATGTGTTCCTAGACCAAGAACTACTTAGTCAAGTGGGTCTTATCGTTTCTGTTGTCAGTGTTGAGCGCAGTTCACCTGCATGGTGTCTGAGATTATGAAGTGGGGGCGAGGGCCTGGGGAGGTATTTAGGTAAAACCGTTCCTACTGGTAATTACGCAAGGCACTTTCTGGTATAAAAAGAATCCTGTCAACAATTTCCAGCCCTCCCTCTTCCTATGTTTCCTAAGTAGTCACCGCTAATATTAGACATGTCTGCTACTGTTTCCGATGCACCTACAGGTACCTACATATATATAGGCTCTTAGAATACACAGCCTTCAAGTACTTTCCCTTCTACTTACCCTACAGCGGGTTTCTTTCTGTTCTTAGTGTGTGGAAAGGGCTCTTCCTACATTTGTTCAAAGAATTTAAAAAATCCTTTTTTAAAAAAGTGACTGCTTAAGACATCGCTAAATAGAATGATTCAGAGCACCCCAGTGGCCCAGGTGCTGACGGGAGCCCCCCTTCCCCTAGCCCAGTCCATCTTCTGGCCCACGGCACTGCCTTCCACGACCTTGGCAAGCCTGCTCCTGTTTCCTCGAACCTCCAATACCTCTTGCTGCTAACGACCTTGCTTCTTTTCACCAAGGAAAATCCAGTAGCGGACAGGCAACATGTGCAGCCCCACCTGCCACAGCTGCCCACCTGCTCGCGTCCAAGCCTGGGCGCTCAGTCTTCCTTCCCCAGAGACTTGGCAAAACCCCCTCACACCTGTCTGCTGCCAGCCCTTCTAGCTGCGCACCGGACACCCTGCCCCTTCAAGGACAGTCCTTCTGCCATTTCTGTCAAATGTGCCCATCAGCCAACACACCTGCTGTCAGTTCTCTCTACAGACAAAGCCCTCTCGATCTCACAGCTGCCTCCAGCCGTGGTCATTGAAAGCCCAGACTTCTCAGCGCAGTTATCCTTTCCTTCCCATCCTCTCTCTTGTTAACACATTATGATGTCAATTTCCAAACACAGGCAGAAGTAGGAAGTTCAGATTCCCAGGGCTCCCATCTTTCTTCCTGGATTCCAAAGTTAATACCAAAGGACATGTTATTTCACCCCCCAAATTCTTCAGAACGCATCAACAAGGATAATAAGGACTTTCTTTACATTCTACAAGGGTATTAGCACAGAGAACATAAATAGCAAAAACAATTTAATACCACCTAATAAGCAGTACCACATTTAGCTCCTTCCGATTTTCTAGTTTGGGTTAATCAGGATGGATCAAAAAGGGCTTTTTTTTTTTTTTTTTTTTTTTTTTTTGACAGGCAGAGTTAGATAGTGAGAGAGACAGAAAAGTCTTCCTTCCGTTGGTTCACCCCCCAAATGGCCGCTACGGCCGGCACACTGTGCCGATCTGAAGCCAGGAGCCAGGTGCTTCCTCCTGGTCTCCCCTGTGGGTGCAGGACCCAAGCACTTGGGCCATCCTCCACTGCCTTCCTGGGCCACAGCAGAGAGCTGGATTGGAAGAGGAGCAACCATGACAGAATCCGGCGCCCCAACCGGGACTGGAACCCCGGGTACCGGCGCCGCAGGCAGAGGATTAGCCTAGTGAGCCGCAACGCTGGCCTAGGGCTATCATTTTTAATTGGCTGCTAGGTTTCTGAAATATCCTTTAATCTAAAGCAGCCTCCCCTCCCCTTTCTTCCACGTCATTCACTTGTGGAAGAAAACAGGCCAGATGCCGCGTGGAATGTTCCCTATCCTGGATCTGACTCAGGCTGGCTTCGGTTATGCCAGAAATTGTTCCTCCGGCCCTTTTCTCCTGAACCCTCTCTGATCAGGCTCTCACACCCAAATGTGTCACAGCAACTCCTTTAGTGAAAATTACTGCTGACCCCACGTTACGCAGCGTGGCCGCCACTCTCAGCCCGCGCCTTATAGACCCGGTGGCAGCACCTGCCTCTGCTGTGGGTCCCTCCATCATTCCTGCACTATCCGGGGTGCTCTGCAGGGCGTCTCCCTCTTCAGGTTTCCTCCTATCTCCCTTCCAGGCTCCGGGCTGGCTCCCACCTCCTCTGGCTGAGAGTCGGAGGCCCCCTGGCTCAGTCTTGGTCTACTCTCATTTCTTGCTGACCTCATCCAGCTCAAAACAGCATCTAGAGGGCTGGGATATAAACTTGGCGTCTCTGATTTTTAGAGGCGGACAGTGCAGGGCAGCTGCCTCACCCAACAGCCCTCTGCACCCAGGTCCTCACCATGCCGGCACCCACACCCCGTCCTCCAAAGCCTTCCTTGTTGGTCACATGCACAAGCCAGCATTTTACTGGGCTAGGGGAAACCCTCAGGTGAGAAGTGGGTCCCAAACCACCAGCACCGGAAGTCCTCTCAATGGCTACAATGCCTAGTCCTAAGCATGAGATGAGAAAAAACATCATGGAAAACACCACCGCCAACAAGCACTGTCTACAAGCTCCCAGAGGCGCCCGCTGCTTCTCTCCAGGCCCGTTTCCTGGGGGAACGCTCCACCCACACATCCAGCTCCATTCTCAGTGTCTCCACCTGGAAGTCTGCAGGCGCTGCCAAACTCATGTGCTCACGTTTAGAGACGATAGCAGAGCTTCATGCACACCAGATACTCAATGCAACTCAAGCGCGTGCTCTTAGAAAGGTGGAGATCGTGATCTGATAAACCCAAGTTACAAACACAAACGCCATGATTCCATTTTGGGTACAAAGTCATCTATGAGGAGCCAGCCTCGTCGCATAGTAGGTTAAGCTGCCACCCGAGATGCCAGCATCCTATTAAGAGTGCCCATTCGGGTCTCAGCTGCTCCACTTCCCTGGTAATGTGCCTGGGAAAGCGGCGGAAGATGGCCAAGTCTCTGTGTCTGTGTCTTTCTCTCTCTGTTACCCTGCCGTTCAAATAAAAGTAAAATAAATCCTTAAAACCCAAGTCCCACAAGAGTAAACAGCACAGAGAAAGACAGAGAAAGCACGTATGCTAAGGTATTGCTGGTGGTGTTGTCTGGGTGGTGGACAGTGGCATTTCTCTTCTGTTTTCTTCCATCTGCATTTTCTAACTGTCCTCTGTATACATATATGCCATTTGTGTAACACTGAAAGACCGTTTTAAATCAACAGGACACACATCCAAAACCAAACTTCTGATCTTTCCCCAAAAGAACATGTCCTCCCTCGGCCTTCCCGGTCTCGGCAAGTGGGTGTGCCCCCTTCCCAGTGGCTCCAGCCTGACACCTTGCTGTCTGCCCTCCAGCCCTCACCCCCAGGGCCCCGGCTTACCTGGAGCAAACATCTAGATGTGGCCACTGCTCATTCCCTCGGCCACTGTGCGTAGGAGCTGCACAGCAAAGTCCTGGGCCTAAGAGCTTCCCAAACTACAGCCTCCCCCTGAGCGGCCAAAGTCTGTGTGCTGTTTCCCCCAGCAGGTGGGCCACGTTTCAGAGTAATGACTTCCGGGGTCAAATGTTTGCGTAGGGAGAAACAGGTGTTTTTTCTAGCAAGCCCTGATGCCGGGAGGAGGCGCCAGTTCAAGGGTGTGGCCTGGAGCGCCTGGGGCGGGTGGTGAGGCCTTGCCTCTCCTTGCAGTGCCCTTGCTGGACCTGGGCAAGAAGCTGAGCGTGCCCCAGGACCTAATGATAGAGGAGCTGTCACTCCGCAACAACCGGGGGTCCCTCCTCTTCCAGAAGAGGCAGCGCCGCGTGCAGAGGTTCACCTTTGAGCTTCCAGACAGCCAGCGGCTGGTGAGTCAGCCCGCCCTGCGCTCTGGGGGAAACTGAGGCCAGGGAGAGCCTGGTGAGCACCTCTGGCCTCTGGTGGGGCCCTCGAGCTCCTGCTGGGGAGACGGTGATGTTCCCACAGGTCGAGCGTCTGCTCTGCTGGGTGACCCTTGGGCTGTGTGAAGCTTTAGCCTCTCTCCACTGATACAAAGCCCAGGGTGGGCTGGGTGGGACGGGAGGAGGGACGGGACTCTGCCTCCTGCTAAAAAGGCTGGAAGCCAGTAGAGAGCTGGGGCTGAATTTGCAGCAGGCAGGGCTTAGCTTTGAACTTGGCCTAGCACGGAAAATGCAGCATACCTTTTCCTCCTTCCCACTAGAGGAAGGAGAAGGCTACTGAGCAGTCTGCTGGTAGAAAAAGAAAGCAAGGATGGGTTTCCCCTGGCTGCAGAAATGGACGGCAGCTTCAGCTTCTTCTAAAGAAAGTGGGGGTATTGCAGCCATATATGGCTCCAGCTCCCATCGGCTCTGCATAGGAAAGAACCCAGAGAACTAACATGGACACCTCCCTCTGCTGGGGCCTAAGCAAGGCTGGCTTCTCCCCTCATTTCATGCTACGAGATCCATATCCTCATCCCCATGTATACAGAGGGAAATCAAGGCTCAGAGACGTGAGCTATCTCACCCAGTCTTGGTACAATAGCAGTCAACATAAACGCCGGTGTCTTCAAAAAGTGCGTGGAAAATGGGTGCTCTGAAAAGGAAAAAAAAAAAAAAAACTCACATGGATTTCAAGTTATTGTACACAGAAATAAATGTATCCTTCAACCCCGACTGCCCGGGAAACTGTTGGAAGCATGTCTCTGCTTCCCCCTGGGGGATCTTGTCCTTTCTGCCTCTTTTGGTGGAGGGAGAACCTGGGTGTCCTTCCCCGCTGAGCCTCCTGCGGTCCATTTGCCCCCTCACAGAGCCTGGCTGGAAGCGCCAAGAAGAAGGCGCTTGGAACAGCGGAGCCCGGGACGGTGAGTGCTGGGGAAGACTCCGCCCAAAGGGACGCTTGGGGAAGGGGCGCCGCAGCCGCGCAGGGGAGGGAGTGGTCGGCCACGGCTTTTCTGAGCGCCCGCCCCCGTGCCCAGGTCGCCAACGGCCCGGAGGCGCAGAGCTACCGCTCGGAGCTGCACGTCTTCCCGGGCTCGCCCGGGGGCCTGGACGACGCCCACGGCACGGGCGCCCTGGCGGAGAGCACCCGCAGCCCCAGCGCCCTGGCCCCAGGTGAGTGGGTGAGCCTGGCGTGGGGCAGTGGATGGGGCGTTGCCCAGGGATCGTGCGATCCAGCCCGGTCGCCCACGCCCTACGGCTGGAGCACAAGCCCAGAGGGGCCGCCACAGGGCGAGTCTGGGTCTCGCCAGCTGACCTTGGGTGCCATGGTTCCCCTTACTGGCGTGACATAGACACCCCATCCCCGACTCCTCTTGTGATGGGAGTGAGGATGGCAGTGAGGCAGAGGGGTACAGAGCCCGGGCGCCCCCTTCCGCCTCCCCCACACAGCCGCTCCTTGCGCAGGCTACTCCGAGCCGCTGAAGGGCGTCCCGCCAGAGAAGTTCAATCACACGGCCATCCCCAAAGGCTACCACTGCCCGTGGCAGGAGTTCATCAGCTACAGGGACTACCTGGGCGACAGCAGCAGTCACACCCTCAGCCCAGCCAGCTACCGCAATTTCAACAAGTAAGGCCGCGGGGAGGGCCGGGCAGGTGCTGTTGGCTGAGATGAGAACAGGTTCTTGTCTGGGTGCCAGAAGGAATTCAGACGCGAGACAGAGAGGAGTGGTGAGCGAGGTGGCCAAGTGTCCAGGAGTAGCACAGCCGTCGAGACAGATGGCACCTGTCCAGCTGGAGCCTGGGAGAGGGCCAGGTCATTCAGACTGGGGAGAGCAAGGTTAGGTAGTTGGATGGGGACAATACACTTGGAAGGCAGGGGAGGCTGGGAGTATTCAGACCGGGGCTTCTAAGGGAAGGGGTCCAGGTCTTTCTGCTTCCCCTCCTCCCTCTTCTCCTGGCCACAGGGTTGCTGGGTGTGAACTAGGTGAAATTCCTCCTACGGTTTTATCACCCAGGCTGGGGCCACCTGTAAAGTTGTAGAGGTATGGGCAGGACTTGTGCAAAAATACCGGGCTCTTCTGCATGCACAGGCCAGTTTAACTTCCTACCTCACAGTGCCCACGCGCCGTCTTCTGCAGGTGAAGGGACAGGAGCCCAGGAACCAACAAACTGCGGAATCAGGAAACAAGAAGTGGGGCGGAGTGGGGGCTCGTCTACTTGGACAACCGTAGAGCCTCTGCTGCCTCTCCACCTCTTCCAAGGTCCTGTCTTCCCCCCAGGCAGGCAGCTGGCTCTCTCGAGAGCCAGGCCAGCCCAGCCTCTCTTTATGTCACCAACTGGGGTGGGGGCCATTTGGATATTTACAACCTCACTACTCAGGGACCATAAAAAATTGTGAACTTAAACATTAGGCTGCTACAGTTGTGTCGAATTTCCAGTCCCCTCTGCGGTTGCCTTGGCAGGGCCAGACCAAATGACTGGGAGGGGAGAGCTTGTTCCCAACCCCTCCCCTGCCCCAGAGGCTGGTTTTTGGTTAAACAGAAGAGTGACGGGAAACCACTGGAGCGGCTGGTACTGGTTTAAAGCCTGGGGCCTCAACAAAGGGTTAAATACAGACTCCGGGTCTTGGGCAAGCGACAGCCTCTCTGAGCCTCTTGCCTCAGCTGTAGAGCGCACTTGTAGAAAAGCCATCCAATGGCTCTGAGCAGGACACAAGCAGCCACAAAGCTGCCAATAAGACACTCAACGAACAGCAGTTACTGTCGTTATCACCACTTGTAGGCTGAACAGATGATGACGGCAGAAGCTCATGGAGAACCTGAGAGGCATCACTCTGGTACTGTGATCTGGGGGCCTGAGAACACATCACAGGCGTCCAGTCGGAGGCTGGTGCTGGAGGAAGGCCTTGGGCAGGGGATACATTTCAGCGGCTGTTGGCTTCCCCCGTCTGAGGCTATTTTAGGTTGCAGGAAGCAAGGGACAGGGTCCTCAGAGAGGAGGCCACCGTCCAGCTCTTCTGGCACCTGCTCGGACCACACGGGGAGACTGCGTCTGCCTGACAGAGACAGATGGGTGGGCTCCAGGCCCTGGCTGGCCCTGGACACCCGGCATTGTGAGGAAGGGCTGAAGGAGCTGGGGGCTGGGGATGGGAGGGGATCGGCCTTGGAAGGGACAGCTCAGGATGGGCGTGACTGCCCCCAGGCAGCTGAACAGCCAGGGAAGATTGGGCCCCACAGGCCTGTGTGAGCCTCCAGCTAGGAGCTTCCTAGCAGACACCCTGGAGTTCCCACCAGGGGCAGCTTCCCTGTCTGTCCTTCTGGTCCTCAGACCCTGCCCGCCCAGCCTTGGAAAGCTCTTGGCAGCCCCGCAGCCCCGGGTAGCCAGCTTCTATGCTGGCTGCTTCAGGTTGCGTCTGCACCCACGTCATGCCACACACATGACAGGCGCTCTACATTCCCACCAGCAGCGGGAGGGTCCTGGGAGCCCTGAGCCCAGACCTCTCCTGAGACAGAAAGGGCAATTGAGGCGCAAGGGGCAGGGACAGCAGTGTTGGTGGCCACGAGGGCCCGGAGTCCAAGGCTCTGGGCTCCCAGTCAAGGGCATGTCAACTGTGAGGCCTGCTCAGCTTGGACACTGCCCAGCCTGCTCCCGCAGGGCCTGGCTGTCGCCACCAGAGCTGGGGTGGTCTCAGCTGCAAGGCTGCCTGGCTGGAACCCAGGCCCAGGCCAGGCTTGCTCGCTTCCTCCAGAAGTCTCTGGCTGCAGGAGAAATATTCCTTAAGCAATTTTTAAAAATATTTTCTTCAAATTAAAAAAAAGGCTTTCAAATCATATACATATTGTCTCTTAAAAAATTCAGCAATTGCAAATGAAGTTCACTACCCTGCAATCCGGGTTCCTCCCCAAAGACAACGCCATTGTCAGACTGTGTGTATGTGCAGGACATTTTGCACAGCCAGTGGCATAGCTACTGGAGACACGGTACTGTGTGTGTGTGTGTTCTTTCCTGCAAGTTGCCTTTTCCACAAAACCTCACGCTTTGGGGATCTCCACATTAATGCATACAGATCTAGTTCCATCCCATGAGCTGCTGTGTAGCATGCTGCCACATGCTGTGCTCTTTGTCACCCACATGCTGCTCGTGGCTTTTGCCTCGGGCGTACACGCCTGTGCCTCCCTACCTACAAGCTCAGAGGTGGAGCTGCTGGGGAACAGAGTGCACGCATTTCCAGATGAAAAAGATCCTGCCGAGTTGTCCTCCAAGGCAGCGAGGCAGCGGCACCAGCGGACCCAGATTTGCAGCCGAGTGCCCCCCCCCACCTCACCCACTTCACCCCATTGTCCAGTGATTCCAATTTGCCAGTCTTAGGGCAAATCCCCTCTTTCTGCTTCGATCTGAGTCAGTTGTTCCAAGCTGGGGAAGGGTGACAAGTAGAAGGGACAACTTTCTACGACAAGCCAGTTGTAACACTGGAAACTCCACACCTCTGCCTAAGCAACAAGCCGTGGCCACTAGGGGCAGGCAGGGAATGGGTAGCGCTGGAGAATCCCACTGCACAAGGCACACACCTTGCTGGGTTGAAGGGCACCGAGGCCCACACGTAGGGACCACGGGGCAGGGTCCTGCCGCCCCTTCCTGCACAGCTCACGTCTCCTGCTGCTCTCTTTCCCCAGGACCCCGGTGCCATTTGGAGGACCCCTCGTGGGGGAGGCCATCCCCAGGGCAAGCACCCCTTTTGTCCCAGAGCCCTTCAATGGCTTGGAGCTCCTCCGCCTCAGACCCAGCTTCAACAGAGTGGCCCAGGGCTGGGTCCGCAACCTCCCGGAGTCTGAGGAGCTGTAGCCTCAGCCTGGATCTTCTACGCGCCCCGCTCAGAGCTTGGGCAACCTCTGCAGCCAAGACTTGCAGACAGTACTTTGCGGTTTGTGAAGAGCCTGCACATGTAAAACCTGATCGCGCATGGCCTTGAAGGCCCCTGATGTAGCCATGCTTCGAAATTCCTTGGGGAAATTGTTCCTGATTCGGGTTTCTGGTCTGCCCTAGCCTTGCAGCATCAGCGCCTCCCAGGCAGGGGAGTCTGTAACAGTACTCCAGTTGTGTCCTTAGGAACCCACAGCCATGCCTTGGCTCCTCCCTGCTCCAGCAGCTCACACTCCCCCAGGCGCAGGGTGCTCCCTAGTAGTCCAGCTACCTGTGCATACCTCTGATGGTTAGAAAGTCTTGCTTTTTATTTAAACAATTACGGAGTATCTACTGAGTGTTAGACCATCTGTCAAGCCCAGGCCCCAAGGAGGAAAAGAGAAAGAGGGGAGACAGATCTGTAAGGCAACAGATCATCTGAATTGTTCCTAAAATGTGCTACTGCCATCCAAGGAACAGAGTGTTATAGGGCAGAGGCAAAGTGCCTGGGTGTGGGGTGGGAAGCTTCCCAGAGGTGGAGGGGGACCTTGGAGGCAGAGTCCATAAGGAGAAGAGAGAGGGTGTGATGGCAAGTGGACTAGCAGGTGCAGAGGTGCGGAGCTGAGCCCAGGTGCAGGGGTTGTGGAGAAGGGACGGTATTAGAGGAGTCACAGTGGGATGGGTTTTCCTAAGTGGGGACGTTTCAGTGACGGTGTAGGGCACAGGTTGGAGAGAAGAATGCAAGAGCCGGAAGTCTGAAAGGGATGAGGTCACGGGGATGGAGAGAGGGGCCATCCTACTGGACACCTTCCAGGACAGGTGCAAAGTGGGGGCACTCATAAAGGCTCCTTTCCACCTGCCATTCCGAGCAGGCCCTTTAGTTCAAGTGAAGATGATGGTGATGGAGGAGGAGGAAAGGGAAGGAGAGAAAATGAAGATGATGACAGTGGCTGTGTGCTGAGTGTCTCAGCACCTGCGCTGACAGTAAGCTCTGGACATACCCAGCACAGACACCCACCTGCCCACCCTCCTGCCTCTGTCCAGCCCTCCCAGAGAGGTAACTACTGGCAACAGTTTGGTCCTTTTGAAATCTAGAATTATTTGAATAGGTAGATAAGTACATGCATATAGATGCACAGGTGCCTGGGGATGTCTTGGTTTTAATGGAATCATGCTGTATGTACCCTTGTGTGTCGTCTTTATTCAGCCATAAGTAAAATTTGGATTTTGAAAAAGCAGATACATTAACCTTTGATGTAATGTAGCAGCCTACCAAGTCCCTCACATTAAACACCATTCTTAAGCCTGTTTTTGTTCTTTCTAATGAAATTAGAGTGGCAAGGAAATGAAAAAGACCAAGAACAGCACAGTGTTAAGAAACCCACCATTAGACATAGCAGCAATGAATGAATTATAGGGGCATGCAACAACATGGGTGCACCTCGGCCAGCTGGTGATAAGCAGAGGCAGGCAAATGAACACACCCACGGGACCTGGCACAGGGAGTGTTTATAATCAAAGTCAGAATGGTGGTAACTTTGGGAGAAGGGAAGGGCTTGTGACTGTGAAGGGACACATACAATTCTTCTGGGGTAATTAGAGAACTTGTATTTCTAGACCTGGGTGACTGTTATAGAGATGTCCACTTTAAAATATTCAAGTTAGATAAATGTGAGCGTGATGCCATTTCCTGCATATGTGTTATAGCTTACCAAAATACTCATTTTTAAACAGTTAATGAACAGGCTAATATCAGTTAGGCACTCCCAGAGAGAGAATTAGTAAGTTAAAAGTGCCCATGAAGCATTATAGAGAGGTAAAAAGATGGAAGACCTAGCTTCAAAGTCACAGAGAATAAAATGCAAATATCTCACTGCAAATAGCAACACTTGATAGCAACAGTAGAAAAATACATTTAAGGAGAGTGAAATTAATAGATTTTCAGATAAGTAAGTATTAAGAGAGCTTTCCATTAATTCCTGAAAGAACTACAAAAGAACATGTTAGAAAGAACCCAGAAGTACAAAATCTAAGAAGCCATGGTGAGCAGAACAATTGATAAAAATGTGAGTAAGTGGGGCCAGCCACTGTGGCATAGAAGGTTAAGCCTCCGCCTGTGGCACCAGCATCCCATATGGACACAGGTTCGAGTCCCTACTGCTCCACTTCCCATCCAGCTCCCTGCTAATGCACTTGGGAAAGCAGCAATAGATGGCCCAAGTGCTCAGGCCAGCATCTATGTGGCAGACCCAGAGGAAGCTCCTGGATCCTCGCTTTGACCTGGCCCAGCCCCTGCCGTTGCACCCATTTGGGGGAGTGAACCAGCAGATGGAAGCGCGCGCGCGCTCTCTCTCTCTCTCGCTCTCTCTCTCTTTCCCCTTCTCTCTGTATCTCTGCCTTTCAAATAAATAATAAATATTTTAAGAAAATATGAGTAAGCCCCAATAAATTTAGTCATTACAATGGAATGCAGGAAGGATGAAAAAGAAATAAAGGCACAAAAAATAAAGTGCTATGTTTTAACAATATATGTAAAAGGACAAGACTTACCAGTTTAGATGAAGACTCACAGATTAGAAACTTCTTTTAGCTCTGAGCTATTTATAAGCAGAATTCCTAAAAATATGAGGAATTAAATGAAAAAAGTTATACCAGTTAAGTGCTATCCAAAAGAAATGTGCTCCAGCCACATTAACATCAGACCAAGTAGACTACGGCAAAAAGCCTTGCTGTGATAAAGAGGGTCCTCACAGGAGGGTAAATCTGGAAGCGTGGAAGAACACATTTCAGTGACTGATAGATTATCAAACCAATTACACAGAAGTTCTGAACAAAAAGTAGTAATTAGAGAACACATGACCTCAGTTTCAACTACATATAACACTCTTGAAAGCTGAATGTAAAAATTAAAAAATTCTGTGTGCCAAAGATCATTATCAAGAGAGTAAAAAGGCAATCCATGGAGTAGGACATTATAACTCAGACAGGAAATATCTATGAATATGTCAGCTATAAATAAGTGATTTAATAAATAAACCATAAATGAAAGAGAAGGGATAGATTTTCCTTCTCTGTAACAAAGGCTTCCAAATATGCGCAAATACTAACTCCTTTAAGAAGTAGAACTTAATTCTCCACTTGTTGGTTACAGACTGAACTGGCCAACTTGCTTCCAAATAGAACATAAAAAATGCAAAATAGTGACTTTATAAAGAACAGGTCTAGGGGACACCATGCCAACTGATTAACCAAGCTTTGTCATCAGTAATACTTACATTTCTGTGATGTGGCAAGGACCCTTTCCCTGCATTAGAAACGTTTTTAAAACTTAAAACAGTTAATTTATTCCAAAATAAATAAAGCAAAAAAAAAAAAAAACCAAAAAACAAAAAAAAAAACCAAAAACAGGTTCAGAGGGAGGGATTCATAGGTGAGTTATAGCAGACATTTAAGAAAAAAAAAAATCAGTATTACACAAACTCATTCATAATATACAGTAAGAGGTAATATTTCTAAACGCACTTTTTAAGGTCAGAAGAAACCTGTTACAGGTATTCCAGAGGGGCTGGCGTGGTGGCACGGTGGGTTAAGCCACCACTTGTAATGCCCACATCATGCTCACAGATTGGAACTCCATCTTGTTAGGAGGTCCATCCTTTCCAGACTGATTTACAAATTCGACACAATTCCAATTTCAGTAATATTTTCATGGAAGCCACCAGGCAAGCTTTAAAATTTGCATGGAAATATAAAGATGCATTAAAAAAAAATCTTTTTCAACCAACAATCAACAATCCGTGAGACAATAAATGCCCAATGTGGAAGTCGTCACACTGGTGGCATTTGGTTATGGCGGCTCAGGCAGACTAAAGCAGACTCTGGCACACTGGACAAGTTGGACTTCATGACAATGGAACCCCCTGTTCATCAAAAGATACCACAAAGGAGTGCACAGGCAAGCCACACGCTGGGAGAAAATACTTGTAAATTTCTGACAAAAGACTAGTATCTAAGCTATACTGAAAAGAAAACTTCTATAACTAGTTAATAAAAAGATCCTCCCCAAAATATGGCCAAAATATTTGGACAGATTCTTCATAAAAAAAGATATATAGTGCTTGCTTTGGCAGCACATATGCTAAAATTGGAACGCTACAGAGAAACTAGCATGGCCCCTGTGCAAGGATGACACACAAATCTGTGAAGTGCTCCATATTTTACTTAAAAAAATGACAGATAAATGGCCAACAAGTCCTTGAAAAGATGTGCAACTTACTTCTAACAATAGAAATGCAGAATAAAACAATACTACTGAGCACCCCCGGAATAACACCAAAGTTAGTGATTCTGTGGCAAAACTGGAACTCTCATACATTGTGGTAGGAATGTAAAGTGGAACCACTGGTTTGGGAAAAGGTCTGAAGGTTTCTTTTAAAAAGAAACACATTCCTGCCCTATACACCATCACCTTTCAAGAGAAATGAAAACCTCTGTTCACAAAGACACAGACCATGGCACAGCAGGGTAGGCTGCCGTCTTGGGATGCTCTCGTCTCACATCAGAGTGCCTGGGTGCAAGTCTCCACTCTGCCCGCATTCCAGCTCTCTGCTAATGCACACTCCTGAGAAGCAGCAGGTGACAGCTCAAGTACTTGGGTCCCTGCCACGCCTGCTGGAGACTCACATGGAGTTCCTGGCTCCTGACTTTGGCCTGCCCCAACCCGGCTGTTGTGGGCATTTGCAGAATGAACCAGCAGAGAGATCTCTATTACTGTGCATTTCAAATAAAAACATAAATAAAACTTTTAAAAAAGTGATCGCATCATATAGTCATGTTTTTCAAAGGGTGGTCCTCACCCATCAGCATTGAAGACACCCAGGAACACAGTTAAGACACACTGAAACCTAAGAGCTGGTCTATATTGCCACCTGGTCTACATCCCTGCTCCATACCAGGGCTTCAGCTGCCACCTCAATTTTTAAAAAAAAAATTATTTACTTATTTAAGATTTACTTATTTTGAAAGTCAGAATTCCAGAGAGAGAGGGAGAGCTATTCCATCTGTTTGTTCACTTCCCAGATGGCTGCAATGGCCAGTGCTGGGCCAGGCTGAAGCCAGGAGTCATGAGCGGGTGCAGCCACCCAAACACTTGCAGCATCATCCACTGCTTTTTCCAGCTAGGACTCAAAGTGGTGCCCAAATGGGATGCCACTGTCGCAGGTGATGGCTTTACTTGCTACACCACAACTCCAACTCCCAAATCTTGATCTCTTAAGCTCCATTTCCCTTTGAGCTGGGAATTTTCCACCGACCTATTTCACAGTAACTTTAAACTCACCAGATTCCATATTAGAATCACATTTCCCCGCCCCTGCCTCCCAATCTCGTTCTCCAGCATCCTGCATTCCAGAAGACATCCTTTCATCCAGCTGACCAGGCCAGAGATGGGGTGTGGCACGCTGCTGTCCCCCTAGACGCCTCCTCTTCCAGCTCATTTCAGGTCACAAAGGCGCACTGACTTGAACTCCAAAACATGTGTCACACTGCATTCATATATAATTTGTTTCTCTCACTGACCTCAACTTCAGCTACCAAAGGATAAAGGAAACAGCAATACAGAAATAAGCCACAACAGTATTTGGAAAATTGACCCGTTTTAATTATTTAAAAACAAACAAAAAAACACAAAATAACATCAACTTTCCCTTACCATCTACAGTTCAGTTATATCCAAATATTCTAAGACCAGACAGACAGTCCCCTACCCATAGGAGAGGATCACAAGACGACGCTGAAGACACACGCAGGCCCATGCTGAAGGGCAGAGTTCCAGCTGCAGGTCACAAGTCTTCCATTCAAACACACTCCGGGGCTTCTCATCGCAGTGAGAGTGTTTTACAGGAAGTTCTTTCAGAGAATTCTGTCCCAGACACCAGGTTTCTTCAGTAACACACAGCTCCTTGCAATCTGTTTCCATCTCATTGACAGGAGTAAAAAGTAATTTTTGCTTTTATCTTTTCTCGGTGGTGTAGAGAAGTCAAACTATCCATCAGATTCCTTTAGCAATGGATCAAGTTTGGAAAGGGCAGGATGAAGAGCTCTGTGCTGTGCTGGGTGCTGGCTGCTCCTGGACTTTCTGAGGGTGTGACTTCAGGAGAGTTCAGTCACACTCACGCCACGACAGTGATTAGTGCTGGTCATCTTTGCTTTTAGACGATGAAAAGAAAAATATCCAATGGACATAAAAATGGTCAAAGTTTCTTTACCGCAGGTCAATGCCCTCCCTCCCCCAAAAGATACAAAACAAACATGTTATTAGGATAGTAACTCTGTGGAACATTCCAATTCACCCATGTGCCTGTCCCCTGTACAGGTTAGGCGAACAGACATTAGGTTGTATTAGTAATGTTAAGCAGTAACCAGATGTGGTAATGGCAGTTTATTCAATATTTCAAGTCCACTGATCCTCTGAATACGTGTAGGAAAGCATGGCTGCCACTCTCCAACTGCCCACATCTGAACACATTCAGCTACCATGGAAACTACAAAGGAAGGAAAAATAGATTTATTCCAAGATTCATTTACTGGGATTTTTAGGTGCCCTTTCTTCCACGTAGCCCCAGAGTGGTGAGAATGTGCTAGGGGCTGCTGTGTTTTCCAGCATGAGCCCCCATCCTCTGCGGGTCCTGAGAAGGGTAGTGGATTGGTCCTGGGGCCCTCATGAAAGGAGGGGGTGGTCCCATTGGGTGGAACATGTGTGGCCCAAAACCTGCAGATGGGAAAGAACACAGCTGTTAAGCCTACCGTTCCCGTGACAATGTTTCAAACCACTCAGTCCTTCCAAGATCACAACGGCTTACGTTAGGACGTCACCTGAACCTCCGCAGTGTCTCACATGTGCAAATCCTATCGGGCGGGGTCCAGTCAGAATTTCAGGAAGATAGGCGAGACTGTCACCCTCAACCTCACGCATGCAGCAGACTCGAGGGTGTCCAGAAATCAGGCTGTCTCCACAGAGCGCAGGCTGCTTGCCCCGGGGGCACTGGCTGCCGGCACTCTCCTCACCCTGTCCCGGACACTCCCTAGGGCACGGCTATACATAATGAGCTGCTCCTCCAACTCTCTGCTGCTGGCTACCAATAAGATCAACAGCCTGGGCCAAAATGTAACTTAATTGCATGACGAGCACTCTGTTATTCTTGAAGGCTTTTTTTGTAACAGGACTTTCTCAATGTAGGAAGTGGTCATTGATTTACATTCTGGCAGCAGCCCCTTGTCTTGCTGTGACAGGCAATAAACACTTTGTGAAGTGCGGCTGCCCACAGTCCACTCTCTAAGCACCAGTGCTTGCTCCAGGGCACTGGTCAGGGTTTAGTTTAGAAGAGGGAACAACTGATGCAGACCACTGTTGCAGCCCAGTGAGTCCTACCCAGATCATCAGTATTCCGGAATCCAAAATATCAGGTTTTCTCACTGACTTCTACAGGGCAAACTCAAAAGATTAGCCAAGATGGTGAGGTGTGAGACAGGACACACCCAGGGATTTCTCTGGGCGAAGCAAGGAAGATGGAGGTTACCTGGGGGTGGGGGTGGAGCGATGCCAGGGGGTGGTGGCAGCGCAATGTTCACCACAGCCGGGGGACCACTTGGGGGCAGGTTGAAGTAATTGGCAGAGGCTTCTTCTTCTGCCGCAGGAGGAGGAGGAAGAGCTGGAGGAGAGAAAATTGCCCACTTCAGAAGACAATTCTGCAACACTGATTGTACCACCTTTAAATCCTTCCGGGTCACAGTGGGAGAAGGGAGCTACCCAGGAGCCAGGCCCGAGTCTCCTCGAACAGTGACCTCAGGGCAGACTGAGCTCCTGACGTAAGCAGGAAGCCTGCACTCACCCCCTGGCAGTCCCGGAACAGGCTCCAGCTTGATCCCAGAGTCTGTGGTTCCATCCTTCTCCTTCTCTTTTCCTCTGGCTGCTTGGGATCTGACACACACGAGCACACAGGACATCAGCAGTTCGTCCCACTGTGTTTTATACCTGCTTCTTAGGCCTCTCAAGTGGAATTCCTTCACTTTTTGTGTCCTCTTTGACACTCTTCCCATAAATGCCACAGTGCAGAGTGGGTCAGAGCAAAGGTTTTGAGACCAGAAAGACCTCCATTCAAAACTTGCTAGAACTAAGCGCTAGCAGAGGCAACATAAGTGTTTAACAGAATGCTTAGCAGGTAGGAAACTCTCCATACAAGGAGCAGCTGCTGCTGGCCTTCTCCTCCCTGGTTCCAAGCTGGAGACTTGAAATTAAAATTTGGGTCATTTTTCCTGTGTCTGTCTTATGCAATCATCACTTTCAAACTTAAAATAGCTATTCTGTTTTATCATCTCCACTAGACAGTGAGCCTCTAAGGGCAAAAATCTAGGTCTAATTCACAAAAATACAACTTTCTTGCCTTGGCATGATACTTGGCCACAGAAACATAAACCTTCAAAGGAGCAGATCATTACACCAACACCCTGATGCAGTTTCAAAGCAGTATTCTCCCAGCATCCCTAAGAATCAGCTCTCTCTCTCTCTCACACACACACACACACACACAGAATGAACTTTTAAAGATCTTATTAAAGAGCCTGTTGAATTAAGCCTGTTTGTCAAAGGTGTACTAGTCTCCAGATAATGAAACAGTTTCTTGAAAATTGCAATAAAGATATCTGAAAACTGAATTAACTCTTACCTTCCCCACTTCACATTGAGTCTGCGGCCATTGACAATCAGTTTGTTGAAGGACTTCTCGGCAGCCACTTCTGCAGCCTGCCTTGTGGCAAACTGGATAAAAGCACACTGCTGTCTCTGCACAACAGTGATCGTCCGGATCTCTCCAAACTGGTAGAAATGATTTCTGTGGGGACACAGCAGAGAAAACCAGGAGTCAACCACACAAGACCTTCCCAGGAGCCTGAAATGGAGCATCAACTCTTTCACTGACTTATCAGTAGGCAGGTGGGCCCCATGATTATCTGCTTGCATCACCCCTGTATCCAGCCTTACTGTGGGTGCTACTGACTGAGGAATGGAATGAGAAATGGTAACAGCATTCTCAGACAAGTCAGAGTTTCTCCCATGGAGGAAAAGGGGCTCCAACAGATCCCATCAGACCCCAAGCCCTGAACTCTAGATAAAGGGTTGGCAAATTACAGCTGTCATAGTCCATGAGCCAAGAATGCTAAACAACAACAAACAAACTGTAATGGCTGCAAGAAAAACAAAGAAGAGAGAAATGTGGCAGAGACTACACTGCCCACAAAGCCCAAAGCAGTTACTCTCTAGGCCTTTTACAGAGAAGAGTGCTGAGCGTGGGGCCTATTGAGCTTACTTTGGAAGGGTTCGATGGAAACAGGCTACCAAGAGCAGATGATAAACCTACGGGAGGTTCTTCTCCACTTTCTCTCTTTGGAAGAGGTCACTTCCATTACCATCTGCCTAAATGTCTCACAAAGCCAAGCACAATACAAGCCAAAATAAAACAAATTCATCAAATACTAGCTTCTCTCAAAAGCCAACAATTTAAACCATAAGGGATTTATAATCACAAAGCTCTCCCTCCCCTACATAACTAACACTGTCTGCATCTGTGCCACCCTTCAAAATTCTCATCACCAACTGGGTCAAACAGAATTCTTCACAATTACTTTCTTTCTTTCTTTCTTCTTTTTTTTTTTTTATTTTATTTTTGACAGGCAGAGTGGACAGTGAGAGAGAGACAGAGAATAAGGTCTTCCTTTTGCCGTTGGCTCACCCTCCAATGGCCGCCGTGGCAGGCGCGCTGCAGCCGGCGCACCACACTGATCCGAAAGCAGGAGCCAGGTACTTATCCTGATCTCCCATGGGGTGCAGGGCCCAAGGACTTGGGCCATCCTCCACTGCACTCTCGGGCCACAGCAGAGAGCTGGCTTGGAAGAGGGGCAACCGGGATAGAATCCGGCGCCCCGACTGGGACTAGAACCCGGTGTGCCGGCGCTGCTAGGCAGAGGATTAGCCTGTTGAGCCACGGCACCGGTCCACAATTAATTTCATATGCAAGGATGGAGAAGCACTCTTGAGGAACACTACTACTCTGGCCTCCTAAAAGGCAATTTTATAGAACTTGGAGTCGGTATGATACTAACGACAGAGTAGCTGAACAACAACACACTGTGTGCAGCCTTCTCACGCTTGCCTGTATCCTTGCAAATAAATTATCCCAGGGCAGTTAGAAGCAAAAAGGAGTTCTTAAAATTATACACACACACCTTAGATCTGTCTCAGTAATGGTATCACCCAGACCCCCAACATAGAGTGTGGTGATGGTCTTGTCCTCTGGTGGGTCCAGACGGGGCATGGTTGAAGCCCGTTTTAGAAGCTTATCCGCAACAGGATCATTGATTCCATAATACCGGTCTTTAATATTCTGATCAGCAAGGGGATCATCTGGATCTGTAGGCTTCTCGTGTCTATGATTCAAGAAAAAAAACGAGTGTCATGGTGAAAAACAAAAACAAAAAAGTTGGCATTATCCAACAGTAGCTACACATTAAAGTCATAAATGCACACCCTGATACACTTTTTGAACTGGAAATGATGGTCACAGCAAAAAAGCAACAACCCAAACAGAGCTGCAAGGGACTGGCGGTTAGGGACAGACTCCCTCGTCTCCTGGCAGCCATTTTTAAATGGTCATTTGGGGTGTGAGATTTTCCTTATATATCAATTATCTTTTGGGAGATGGGGGTTTACCAACTCCAAGTTAACTCCTAATCCAGGTGCTCGGCTGTTTTGGCTCAAACATACCCATGCATCCTTTGCAAGTCTAGTCTTGCTCACTCATAAGGCAAATCTTTGATTTAATCAAGCTCCTCTAAATTTAGCAATTTTAAGACATGAGTTCTATCATATTAGTTGTGTGAGCTTTACACTTTATTTATTTTCTTTTCTTTTTTTTTTTTTCCCCCCTTTTTGACAGGTAGAGTGGATAGTGAGAAAGAGAGACAGAGAGAAAGGTCTTCCTTTTTGCCGTTAGTTCACCCTCCAATGGCCACTGCGGCCGGCACATCGCGCTGATCCAAAGCCAGGAGCCAGGTGCATCTCCTGGTCTCCCATGCGGGTGCAGGGCCCAAGCACTTGGGCCATCCTCCACTGCCTTCCCGGGCCATAGCAGAGAGCTGGCTTGGAAGAGGGGCAACCGGGACAGAATCAGGCGCCCCAACCGGGACTAGAACCTGGTGTGCCGGCGCTGCAAGGCGGAGGATTAGCCTGTTAAGCCACGGCGCTGGCTGAGCTTTACGCTTTAAAGCATGTATAATCTGAAACTAGGATCTCCCACTTTTCAGATGATCAATCTTCTGTAAACAAATACTGAAAAGCAGCCCAAGTCTTGCCTGTATGGACATTCCTCGCCTCTTTTACACTCTCCTTTCACCCAGAAGGAACAAATGTGGGGGCGATTCCGTTTGTAGTAGGGTGTGGTCCGGGCTAGTTTGAGCAGCATGTCACTGGTGGAGGTGGCCTTCCCCAGCATGCCGACTGGCCGTGTTCCATCAGAGTTGGAAATCTATAAAGACACACATATAGACTGAGGCAATTCACTAGGATTTTTATCAAATATACAACTACAGTGAGAAAGTGGCAGCATACTTCTCTCTCCATATTCTGTGTGTAGTACTCTTTGTTGACGTCAGATTTTGGCATGTCATCTTTAAAGGACAGTCCTGCGTCACGAACCTGGATGGGCAGGCCTGGTACAAAAGAAAAGAGGAATTAGATCCATCAGGTACATTAAAACACACACACACACACACACAGAAAACACAACACAACACCATCCTTCCCTTCTCCACCCTCCTAGTTCCACACATTTGAGTTTTATTCAAACCCTCAGCACAGAATCTTAAGGAATCATCTAATATCCCAAGTCATCATGAAATTTGATGAAGTGAATGTTTTACAAAATCTTTTAGATGAACACACTTTGGTTTTAGTCACATTTCACATTTGACCTCTAAATGAACGGTGTATCTAGCTTTTATTACAGCATAATTTGTTTAAAATAAAGACCGGCACAGTGACCCTCTGAGCTTAACACACAGAAACGCAGCCATTTTCCAGTCATTCTGAAACAGCAGCAGGGTAGCATGCTAGTTCTAACACCAGCACTGAGATCAACGTCTAAAGCACGCTTGGCTTACGCACGTCTGGTCGGGACTTCGGGAAACAAAGCTGCATTAAGAAAGCAGCCCCAGGCACAGGATCAACGCCTTGAGCCTCAGCTTGGCTACAGAGGTGGAAGTACAGGCCCGTTCTGGTTAATTCCCCGTTTTCCCTTACAGTTCCTACTGTTGTCAGGAGCACTCGAGAATGGCCCGATTATAGCTCTCTTGTTGGGAAAAGCGGACCATGGACCACATTCCAAGGTGGCACAGAACCAGAGACAGGGTGAGAAGCAGGAGACCAAAAGTCCTGCTTGTTTAGGACCCCTGACCGCACTGAGAGCCACACGACTGGACAGGGCAGACCTACCATACTCGAGATCTAAGAGGCAGGTCTGACAGACATTCTTCAATTTACTGCAGGTCTGGCATACTTCAGTCTTCTTGAAACGCATGCGGACCCCAGGGCACCAGCGGAACACAGTGAATGGCCTGGCACAGATCTGGAGCACAAAGCAAGTGACAATATCAAGTCCAGGCTCAGATAATCAACTCATAAATTCATGGGGGATTCAGGAAAGGACCCCGAAATCTAGGGTTTAGAAGATGCTGTACCGGTCATTTAAACTAAATGAGATCTAGTATTTCAATCTATATTTACAGCACCCCTTCCTAGTCATTGAAAAAAAAAAAAAAAAAAAAAAAAAAACTCGCATAGTACAGGAATGAAATATCCAGAAAGTCAAAGTCCCTCCACCACAGAGGTACTATTAATAATCCAAGCCTTAAACTTTTCGGGGGGAGGAATAGGAGCATCATGCAATCCTTTCTAACTTCCTCCTTCACTAAGACACTCACGTATATGGTTATCCAACATCTGGTATACAAAACAGACCACTCAATGCCCACCCATGAACACCAGGTTAGAGTGCTCATTTTTTTACCTTCCAGACCAAACTGTTACTAGTCAGTGAAGACCTAAGTGATCTAAGAAAGCCCTGAAGCACTCACTTTTACTGGAGGCCCTCAAAGCTTAATAAATGAGGGCTAGTTTGGGACAGAAAAGGAAACTATAATGAAATCATTACTCTTTAACAAACATACTTACTTTGCATTCCTTTCCATACTTTTCTTTGGTCTGAAATAGAAAAAAATACAGCTAGAATTATACAGAAAAGGAACCAGGTATCTATTCTTTCCATAAATACATCCGAAAAAAGTATTAGAAATCGCTGGCATCTTAAAAAAAAGGGGGGGGGGGAACCAATCTTTGTAAGGAAACAGGATGCTTGGGGATATAGTCAAACGGTTACTATGTATCACCCTCAAGAGTCTTCGGATCTGTTACCAGGTAAGTGCGTGTGTTTCCATAGCTGTAACTCTTGGGTTCACTTTGCTCTCAAGTTTGCTTCCAAGAACTAAAGTTCCTATCGGCTTCCACAGACCCCACATCAGGGTGGAAGCGGCCACAAACAGCTACTTTACGAAGTTTAGCCAGAAGGTAACTGCCATAGCCTCACCTGGCACACCGTAACCATTCCATTCCCATGAGCTATTCCAACATCACAACAGTATGGACAGCTAAGTATCTCCGAGATCCATCACAGTACTCCAGCCCTAACCTAACCACGGTTAACTGCCGCCAGCTCGCTTCTCACTCATAAGGCTAGAGGGTACCTCCCACTGGAGAGACTACCAGGTCAGGGGACAGGCCACAGGCTCCGAACGAGGAGTCAGAAAAACCTTGTTTCTAGTCCTGGTCCCCCGCACTTGCTGAGGTTCCTGGGGGCAGCCCCACCCCTACTCGCTATATGAAAACACAAACTCTGCCAGCTCCTGCTCCCAGACCCCCTCCCAGGGTCCGTGCCCCGCGGATACCCGCTGCTGTTAGGACCGTCAAGGAGCAGGATCACGGCTGGATTCCCAAGCGAGCGCACAGGCACAGCAGTCCTTTGCAAACGTCCAGCGCTGTGGGATGCTAACGGAGCTCCGTCTCCTCCGCCGAAACACCCCCAGCCGCTGAGCAAGGACCACAGCGCCGCCACAAGAACAACCCAGCCCCCCGCCACACGCCATCGCTCACCATTCGGATATACGGATTTTCTCCAAGACACGTCTGGCACAGAATGGGGAAGTCCTGGCGAGAACGGGAGATCTGGTTGAGGACCCGGTTCCGAGGCCCCGGCCCCACCTCAGCCACGGCCGTGGGGGAGGGGACGGGCGGGGATCGCCAGGTCAGGAACCCGAGGGCGGCCAGCACGGGCCCGGCCGCGGGAGGGGGCGCTGTCTGCACTTCCGGCGGGCGGCGAGAGGGCAGATAACCAGCGGGGCAATGTTGGACGAGCCACGGATGGACATGGGGCCGGTCCCTGGACCCTGTCCTCCCTCCAAGCCGGCAAGAGGGCCGCCCTCCAGCCTCCTGCACCGGCCGAGCTAGGCCGCGGCGCTGGCTCCCGCCCGGAATTCCCTGGGCCGCACCGCAGCCCCGCGTCCAGCCCGGCCCGCATGGGGCGCGGCTTCTCCGCCCTCCGCCCTCCGCACACTCACCGCATCCTCCCAGTTCTGCCTGTTGTAGGTGTTCGAACCCAGCGAGGTCGCCATCTTGAGCGCGTCCCAGAGGCAGCGGTAGCTTCCGAGTTGGGAGACAGGACCGCCACAATCCCGTCAGGCTTGGAGGCTGGCGCCGGCCCTGATGACGTCTTATTTACGCGTCTGGTGCCGCCCAGGGATCGTGGCCTTTACGTCATGACGTCGCCCGCTCTTGCGCTGTCTTGGCTTAGCAGTTGGGGGCGCGGTGTGCGGCTCTGTGGGGCTGCGTCTGAGTACGTGAGAATTTCGGAGGAGGAGCCAAAAGGACAGTTAATTTAAAAACTGGGCCGAAGAATAAAGGGACAAGTAATGAGTGAGGGGCTGGGTTTCAAACAGCGTGAGTAGCACGGAGCACTCACTACGGCAAACGCCGAACGCCAGGCGTTTCATTTAACTCTCACCGAAATTTCTTGGGCGATTTGCCGGGTTTAGCAAACAAAAACACAACTCTAGTGAGGTTGCATTTCAGATAAACACCGAATCACATGTGTCCAAGGCATACTTAAAGCGACTCGTCGTTTATCTGAAATTCGCATTTAGCCGCGTGTCCTGTATTTCATCTGTATCCGTATGCCCTAGGCAAGGATGCTGACCTCTCTTTATAGAAAAGGACACGAAGGTTTTGAGAGATTAGTCACCGGCTCCTGCTTGCGGAGGTAAAAAATGGTGCAGGCACAATGCCCGTGTTAGCCCTGCTTTTCCAGATTCTGAAGTGAAAAGGATCTTAGGGTCAGGTCAGCACTGCAGTTACTTCGTTCATACTTTCAACCGGCCTTTTTATTAAAGACTTATTTATTCATTTGAAAGCAGAGTTACAGAGAGACAGGGAGAGATGGAGAAATTCTTCCACCTACTGGTTCACTCCCCAAATGGCTGCAACGGATGGAGCTGAGCTGATCCAAAGCCAGGAGCCGGGAGCTTCTTCTGAGTCTCCTTCAAGGGTGTAGGGGCCCAAGCATCTTCTGCTGCTTTCCCAGGGCATTAGCAGGAAGCTGGACTAGAAGTGGAGCAGTCAAGACTCAAACCTTTGAGACATTGTTCCCAAAGACAGTTTCAGACTGGTCCAGCCTCCCAAAGTAGCTCCCCCCCAGAACTCTTCCTTCTCCTGTGGGAGTTTGTTCCTGCTCCCCTCCCTAAAACCAGCCCCACCTCTTAGCACTCTGTCTCGCTCTCTTACCTGTTCAAGGATGTCACATCAGTGATTCCCCTATCCGCTGTCCTTTACCGCAAAACTGCTCCAGTTTCTCCTATTCTCCGTTGCGCCCATTCAGGTTAGGGCATTGCACCCAGCACTTCATCCCCACTGTTAAATGCGTCCGTCAGCAGGCACCTACGTAATCTTTCCGTGCCTACCATCTGTCAGTTGACCTTTCCCCAGACAGGCTTTGCTCACTTGGTTTCCAGAACACACCCCTCCTTTCTGTATCCTCTGAGTTCTTTGCCACGCTCCCTGTCTTGCGTTGTTCCAGGTCTCTTCTTGCATACCCGTCTTTCCTCTCCACCCTCACTTTTGTAGTGTCAGGTCCTGGTTCTCGTGCCATCTCCACATTTAAATACCATCTCGAGTATTTTTTCAAAGTCCAAAATCACTAAATCTTTCTCTCACCATATGTGGTCCTTTTCCTATGTGGTCCTTAACTAAATACCAACCGCATCCTTTGAGTTGCTCCCATAAACCTCAGCTCTGCTCACCGACCACACCCCGTAAGTCAGCAAATCCTGCCAGCTCTACCTTCTACTAACCACAGCATCCCCAAAGTGACCACCCTCGGCCGGTCACCACCATCTACTTATGACCCAAGGTAATCCTCACAGGACACACACACTTGCCTCCTCAAGACCACCCAGGGCCTGCCCTGCACCACTGCCTTAGCTTTCAACACAGTAACCAGGGTGATTAAGTCATTTCTCTGCTTCAAAATCTTTGAGGGGCCAGCATTGTGGCATAGTGGGCCAAGCCTTGGTCTGCAATGCCAGCATCTCCAGTTCAAGTCTCAGTTGCTCCACTTTCAGATGCAACTGGGAAAGCAGTGTCAGATGGCCCAAGTGCTTGGGTTCCTGAACTCATGTGGGAAACTCAGAAGCAGCTCCTGGCTCCTGGCTTCAGCCTGACCCAGCCCTGGCCATTACAGCCATTTGGGGAGTGAACCAGCAGATGGAAGATCTCTCTCTCCCTCTCTGTATCTCTGCCTTTCAAATAAATAAAAAATAAGTCTTTAGATTACATGGCTTTGGACAAAGGGATAATGATGTGTATCCCCCACCATAGTATTTCAGTCGTTCATCACCCTAAATTCCTCCCTCCTGTCCCCCAACCCCTGACAGCCACTAATCTTCACCCACTGTCTCCTCCCTCTTCCAGGATGTCCCAGTTGGAGTCATGCTCTTGTAGCTTGTTCACACTGGCTTCTTCTGTTTAGTAACACGTGTTTCAGGGTCCTTCATGTCTTCTTATGGATTCATAGCTCATTTTTTCAAAATATTTTGAGTCAGAGAGAGAGAGAGAGGGAGAGATAGAGAAGAAAGGTCTTCCATCTGCTGGCTCACTCTCCCAGTGAATGCAACGTTCAGAGCTGTGCTGATCTGAAGCCAGGAGCCCCTTCCAGACCTCCCCCATGGGTGCAGGGGCCCAAGCACTTGGGCCATCTTCCGCTGCTTTCCCAGGCCATAGCAGGGAGCCAGATTGGAAGATGAGCAGCCAGGGCACGCACTGGTGCCCATGTGGGACGCCACTCCTTCAGGCGGAGGCTTAGCCCACTACACCACAGCACCTGCCTCCACAGCTCATTTCTTTTGGGTAGCAGTTGATCTGTTTTCTAATATACACTATGCTGCTTTTTACCCCAATTCTGACTTGCTTTGTGCTTTCTTGTTCTTATTTCAGTGTTTTCTCTACCTGGGAAACTTGCCTTTCTCTGTGTCTTCCAGGATTACTTTCTGCTCCCATCTGCCTCTCCAGAGCATTTCTTTCTCCCTTGCACTTTGGGGTTTTCCATGTGTTTAGCTCCTTTACTGGGCTGCAAACTCCTTGAAAACTAACCCAGGCTCCTTCCTCATCTGCGTCTGTGCTCCATTCAAAGACCAGCCTAGGCTGGCGCCATGGCTCAATAGGCTAAGCCTCCACCTGTGGCGCCTGCACAACGGGTTCTAGTCCGGTCGAGGCGCTGGATTCTGTCCCAGTTGCTCCTCTTCCAGTCCAGCTCTCTGCTGTGGCCCCGGAAGGCAGTGGAGGATGGCCCAAGTCCTTGGGTCCTGCACCTGCATGGGAGACCAGGAGAAGCACCTGGCTCCTGGCTTTGGATCAGCGCGGTGTGCCGGCCGCAGCACGCCAGCTGCAGCGGCCATTGAGGGGTGAACCAACGGCAAAGGAAGACCTTTCTCTCTCTCTCACTGTCCACTCTGCCTGTCAAAAAAAAAAAAAAAAAAAAAAAAAAAAAAAAAAAAAAAGATCAAGACCAGACACAGATGCAAGTCAGAGAAAACAGGCAAGAATGTTGAGAAAAGTACTAAGGCTCAGGTGCACAGGGCCTGCTAAAGCCTGAGGTGGAATTGAGACCCCTTTATTCCTCCTCCACTACCAGCCTAGCAAACAGTAACAAGCATCGTTTGCTGGAGGGTGGGCAAGGGCACACAGAGACCACGGTGCAGGTATGCAGAACAACTGCGAGCCAAGGGTGAAGCTCTTCAGCCCCAACCCAAAGCACAAAATAATGCTGGAGAATGTGAAATCCATGCATTAAAGGCAATCACAGCAAGAACTAAAGCCAAACCCAGCATGGTTCCTGATGACATTGACCAAAGCCCGCACAAAAGGCCTGAGAGAAGCCTGCTCACTTCCAAGCATTAGCTATTCACCTGTCTCCACTGTCATAGAGCCCATGACTGGTATTCAAAATTAGGACATACAACACAAGGAACCATACCATTTTTCATGGCCAAAGCAACCCACAGGACCATACACAGAAATCACCCAGATGTTTAAAATCTTGGGTGAGGACTTCGATTAACCTGTTTAATAGTTGAGGGGTTGTGCATGGGAGACCAGGAGGAAGCACCTGGCTCCTGGCTTTGGATGGGCGCATCGCTGGCTGTGGCGGCCATTAGGGGAGTGAACCAACGGAAGGAAGACCTTTCTGTCTAATTCTGCCTTTCAAAAAAAAAAAATAGTTGAGGGGTTGGTGCTGCTACATAGTGGGTAAAGCCACCTGTGGTGCCGGCATCTCTATGACTATGTAGGAACAGACATATATCAGTAGACAGGGAGAAGCTATATGCATGAGACAAACAGCAAGAGGGCAAGGTCAAGTGCTGAGGTGGGGCTTGTTTCAGGTGGGAGAGCAGGAACAAATCCATGCACACTAGAGGGAAGAGCTCTGGGGGAAGGTAGATGAATGGCTACCTGGGGAGGCTGAACCAGCTTGTGCGAGGAACCATCTTTGGGAGCAATGATCCAGGCTAACAGCAACACTGATGTGTGTCTGAGAGCACGCAGGTACAGAGCAAGCATCTTCTCCCTGTAACGTTACAGTCAACTAATCTGATCCGAGGATTTCGCGCAGTTCACTTCAAGAGGTGGAAGGAAGCACGCCGCTGGCTCTCAGAGAGCAACTCCTGTGATTCCAGCCACCTTCAGACTCCGACCCATGCTGCTTCCCGCCCGTCTTCAAGAAACCAAACAGGAGACACACGCAAGCTTTGTCTGCTTTATTTCACTACATTAAGTTAAGCAGTAAGGCAAACAGTAACCTGTCCTTCGTAAAGATCAGGGAGTACCTCTCATTCCCCAAAGGGACGGACAAGGAGGCTTCTTCACAAACGTGGGTGACACTGAGCTCATGACGCCTACACTCTAAACAAGACTCTGGTGGGTGAACCACACACAAACCCAATTACCTTGGCCCTAAGTTTCCCAAATTGTAGCTTCATGAGCTGATGATGCCTGCCTCCTGAGGGGGTGCACACCAACTAGCATTACAAAGCTTGCATCTGACCTAATACAAAAAAGGCAACACAGTCCTAATTCACCAGCTGCAAGTACTGAACCATCTCTACAAACACACAGAATGCCAGCTTGCACTATAATCTATCTTGAGGAAATATTAAACCAATGCCAGTTATTCTGCAAGTTAATTTGACTTCTGAGGGGGAAAAAACTATGACCAGAAGTGTTTGTGTGGTGTCCCATGGCAGTGATGAGACTGTTACTTAAACATTATTACTTCTGGGAACAACAGTAATGGCTACAGCCCATAAAGGCACGCCATACAGCTGTGCAGCCATTGCAGGCTTGTGAGCGCGTGATGCTGTTCTCTACTTGATGCCTGCTTCCTCCAGTGGCAGACACGGACCAGTGGTTTCACGGCAGGCTCTGGCAGGGAGTGAAATAAAAATTCCACACTATGTGGGGTTACACAACATTAAGCTGCTTCTTTCACCTGTGAACTTGTGGTTACCCATTCCCCTGCCCCAACTCCTAAGAGGCCAAACCTTATTTACTGCGACTGTTATTAGGTGCGAATGTTTCGCACACTGCAGCATACATATTACTCCGTGGGAACACCGTTTCATAAAGTCGCCTTGATAGTAACAGTAGAATTTAGTGTCTTTGAGAAGCCTCCTAAATATTTTCATCTTTCAAGGGGAGCTGAAATGGACTGAATTCTATCTTTATTGTATATTATACCTTATTTTTATTTTTTTAAAGACTTAAAAACAAAACCAGCACAAACCAGAAATTTCTAACTCACAAGTCCACTGACCACTTCCAATACTTTTAAAGAAAATGTGGTGCAGCTGGTGGTCTACTTTGTCAAGTTCATTTTAGAAAACATCACAGAAATTAAGGTTAGCCAGCCAACTCCAGAATTCCAGGAGAAAACAGGACGTCTGCTGTTAGGCCAGGATTCTGGGATGCTTGCTGAACTACTTTATGGGTTACAATCAGAATGGTCTTTCTTGGACACACCATATGACAAAGGTTTAAAATTTACTAAGGGGAAAAGCTCTTTTCCTTAATATCCAGCTTTGGATTCAGATAATATAATTTCCCCTTCAAATCAATGGAAAGAACATTAGTTCAGATCATGCTAAAAAGAAATCTTTCAAAATGTTTCCAGAAGTAAGTGTCCACAGAAGTTTTCTTTGGGCTCTTTACCAGTTTCAAATTCTCAGAACACTTTACTGGGTTAAACAGGCAGAGCAGAGGCAGGGCTGGGAGTACACAGAGCGTGCCTCCCTGTGGCAGCACCCGTCCCTGGATACTGTGGCAATATTTCAAGTGAGCGGTCTATGGCCATACCACCCTGAACGCACCAGATCCCATCTAGGATGAATGGAACCTGCTACTCCTCCCATCCCCTTACATGACATGCGATTGCTTGCCTCTAAGATCCATCTCAAAAGTTCAGTATTTTACCAGGAAAAAATTTAAGTGCAACTGGTTAAGTGTTCGGTATTCAGTTAGAAGAGGGTGAATCGAAGTGCCTTAAGAATTCCACAGGCTTCTCCAATCAGCATGACAGTGAAGAGAAGGTGACCTTTTTTGTCAAATGGAACCTATGGCATGACGGGAGCCACAAGAGCAGGGGGAGGGCATGTTGCAGACTGCCAGACCCTACTTCATGGAACACAGAGAGCAGGAGGGACACTGAGAGCCACGTGGGAGCACTGACGGCAGCTCCACCTTTGCGCTATGATTTTTCACGTCATCGTCACTCTGTGATCCTTAGTGAGATCAGGTCAAGAGAGGGAATGCTCAGAGTTTCTCAGGTGACAAATCTAACTGCCACTCCGAGAAATATCTCCTTCAGTGGGATGCAACTATGTTGTTATTCAACGTGCAGGGCTCAGTGGTCAACGGAGGTGAGAGCAAGAGGCCCAGCAGTCATCCTGCACTCCTAAGGCCTGGCCACTGCTCCCACTCTGCTGGGGAAAGGGCTCAGGAGTGCACGGGAACACGGTTATAAACAAGGCCTAGAGAAGCAGCGGCTGCCACATCTTAGTGTGAGTTGGTAGTGACACTGTCCTTTGCGATCTGCCCACCCCTGGACATTTTTAGGGAAGAAGTGGGCCCAAGCTGAGTTCCACATGCTGGGTGAGCCAGATGATTTCAGTGCTCTGGTCACTCTCTTCAATGGGCCGGATAGGGTTTGTCAGGTTTTTAAAATCATGTTTCATCTTGAAGCACACGGTCACTTCGCCTTCCTCACGTTGTGGGGTGACTTTGATGAAAATACCCACTTTGTTGGCCTTTCTGAAGGCTATAATGCTATGGAAAGAAATAAGCACAGAATTAGACAGGTCGTAAGCCAGCCAGACCACCCAGACCTACAGTCATGTTTTACAGCACAACAGGCCATCTCCGACAAGATGTGGCCACCATCCTGTTTCCAAGCAACAAAATTTCTAACAATGATGCTGACCCCTTCTATTTCCTTAACATCACAGAAGCAAGCAGACTTGTAAAAAAGTCAAATGAGAAATTCAGTCTTTCCCCTGATTCTTCCATTCAGCTTGTAAGAAAAAAAATGAATTAGTTTGGTTCTGAACCGACCAGGTATTCTGCTACGAGCTTACAATGTTCTTTCAACCAACATAAATGGAACACGTGATTCTGTTGCTTTTGCACTCTGTTTAAAACATTTCCAAAACGATATATACAGCTCAGCCATTCTAGTTACTGGTTGCATAGCATTCAACCATATATTTACCCTGCTCGGCACACACTGAGGCTGTTGTCAATTTTTCCCTCTTGTAAACAACGGGGCTGCACATTTACCTCTGTGCACACGTGGCAGTTTTTCTACAGGATTTAAACTGCTACTGTGGGAAGACTTAATAACTCAGAGCTTTAAAGGAATTTCTGGAACACTGTAAACCAGTGTTTAGAAATGACCTACATAACACAGGAATATTTAGAAAAGTCTCTTCAGTTAGTGTTTCCATTTGTTTGCTTTCATTGGCACTTGAAGTGTGTGCTTTAATAACTTAGCTTCAAAAGTAAATGGGCCAAATGGCACACACGCGAAGAAAAGTTACTGGAGTTAAACATTTACATAATTAGACAGTAATATGAAGTATTAATTTCCATGTACCTGAAATTTCCCTAACGTATAACTACATGAAACAGTTTTTAAGAAATTAATCCGTCATGTAATCACACTGGATTTGGTGTCAGATGATATTTCCAGAAGCTTAGATTTCTACATCTAAATGATGCAATTCAAACACACACAGAGCAGGGGTTTCAGAGCGGCATTCTGAACTGTACTAACTCAATACATTTGACATTACATTAGCCAACCAAACCCTCGCTCTGTATAAGACTCACGTAAAAAAAATCTGTTTATAATAGGAAGAAGAAAAAGGCTTTTTCCCTACCCTTAATTCCTCAGATAACCACTGATATTTGGGCAGCTTTTTAAAAAACTAATTCAAATTTCTAGTCCCCAGCTAAACCCACTGAAGTGACCCTCTGATATGGGGGTCTGGGACGCGACAGAAGCAACAAAACAGCCGCCCTGGCGCTGAGTTAATGCACTTCTGCTATCACAGTGCTCGTCTCACTCTGGCCTTCACGTTATCTCCAGGCCATCTCATGTCATCCCTTCTCTCCACTCTCTGCCGCGGGAGCTTTGGAACATTCTGTTAGAATATCTTAAATGCTCCCCGTGCCAGTTTATTAACTGTGTTTTACTCCTTCAAGCTCCTCTTTGCATCTTGCTTGCTGACACAGGATTGTGTTAAATCTGTTTCTACCTTGTAGGCCAGCTCCCTGTCAATTTCTGTCAACAGGGGACTCTACAGGGAGCCCGGAGGCCTGGTGCAGAGGACCGGTCTGGCTCCCCCTTTTGAATTTCCCATTTGCTTGTGGCTCCTGTGGGCATCACTTCAGCACTGGGTCTTTACCCAGAAAGTGGGAGTATCCAGTGGCAGTATTCTCATTTCTTGTATAACTAGCTGTCCAGCTACTCCCCCTTGTGCCGCCCAGAGATGCCAGCATCAGGCAGTATCCTCTAGCTCACCTCCCTGGAGCCCATGGGGCTCCTCCTTCAAGCTTCTAAATTAAAAAAAGAAAAAAAAAAAAAAAATCAAGGATTTATTGAGTTGAGAAGCAGAGAGAGAAAGCTCCACCTGCTGGCTCACTCCTCAAAAGCCTGCAATGGCCAGGGGGTAAAAGCCAAGAACCAGGAACTCAATTCAGGTCTCCCTAGTGGGTGGCAGAAACCCAATCAGTTGGGACATCACCACTGCCTCCCAGAGTCTGCATTAGCAAAAAGTGGGCATCAGCAATTGGACATCAAACTCAGGTCCTCTGATGTGGGATATACGTGTCCCAACCAGCATTTTAATTATTAGGCTAACGCCTGCCCCAACCATTCTTTTTAAATTCTCTGTTCCAAGCACTGGTATAACCTCTGTTTTCAGAAAGAATCCTAAATGATGCATTCTCCCCAGGAGAAGTTTCATTTTTTCCTTCTCAGTTATTGAATAGGAGACAGTAAAAAAAAATTTTTTTTGGACAGGCAGAGTGGACAGTGAGAGAGAGAGACAGAGAGAAAGTTCTTCCTTTTCCATTGGTTCACCCCCAATGGCCAGCGCACTGCACTGATCCGAAGCCAGGAGCCAGGTGCTTCTCCTGGTCTCCCGTGGGGTGCAGGGCGCAAGCACTTGGGCCATCCTCCACTGCACTCCTGGGCCACAGCAGAGAGCTGGCCTGGAAGAGGGGCTACCGGGACAGAATCCGGCACCCCGACTGGGACTAGAACCCGGGGTGCCGGCGCCACAGGCGGAGGATTAGCCTATTGAGCTGCAGCACTGGCCAGGAGACAGTAAAATTTATTAGTTCTCTAACGAGGTGCAGGTGGAGGACAAATCCAGTGATGATCTACAGGGACAGAATATTGTATCCTGTCCACAACTGTTAAAAATTATATACCTGAAATTTTTGGTTAACATGGGAAAATATGTTTAAGGTTTATTTTGAAAAGCAGAGTGACACAGAGACAGAGAGATACACAGATTGATTTTCTATCTACTAGTTTACTCCTATTAAATGCCCACAACAGCTGGGGCTGGGCCAGGCTGCAGCCACCAGCCATCCTGGTCTCCTGTGTGGGCGTAAGGGACTCAAGCACTTGACGCATCATTTGCTGCCTCCCAGGCTCATTAGTGGGAAACTAGATGGGAAGCCGAGTAGCCAGGACTTTACCAGGTACTTTGATATGGGATGCAGGCAGCTCACAGGTAGCTTAATGTGCTGTGCTGTAACACTTACCCTAGAAAAAATAATTAAGTAAAAAAATAAGAAAAAGAAAAAGGGTGAAAAAAAACCCCTACGTTTAGAGAATAATCCCAGTGACCAAAGAAATATCTGGAAGGACAAGCGCCAAAATGTCAATGACTGTATTCCTGGTGATGAGGCATTGTTTTCTTCATGGTTTTGTATATGTCCCATACATTTTCTACAGTAATTATTTTATAAACAGAAAGAAAAAAAGGTTATTAAAAAAAACCTAGATGAGAAAACCAGGATATATAAGTGGGCCATTTGTGGTGCAGGGGTCACAGGAAGATTACTCACTCAGGATCATCCTGAAAGTCTTGAGGTTCTGCCAACTCATCGTACTCTGCGGCTGCGTCCTTGCCAGCCAAAACGAGCTCTTTGGGAGGCACCACCACCTGAACAGCAACACAGAGAGGCCAACCTCAGGATCCGTGGGGCAGATATTCATGCGAGGGAATACAGGTAGAAGTGAACAGCACATTCTGGAATGCATGCAGCATTGTACCACACACACAGAGTTTAGAAGCGCGTTGTTTAGGAAGACAGACATTTGTAATAAAAGAATAAGAAGCACATTTAAGGGAATGTTGAAGTCAAATGAAGTGCTTCACTGGGCCTGTAGTGGGGAATTCATATGGAAAGAGAATATGGTGCTTCTCTACTGTTTTTATTTATATGTGCTTAATGTTTTATTTCTTAATGGGAGGGCAACGATGTGGGTGTTTGATTATTCTATGTTTTGGTATACTTGAAATAGATTATCATATGTTTTCCTTATTTATTTTATTTATTTGAAAGGCAGAAAGAGCAAGAGAATGAGAGAGATATCTCTCATCGCTTATTGACTCCCCAAATGTCCCTAACAAGGGGCGATGGGGCAGGCTGAAGCCAGGAACTCAAACCAGGTCTCCCATGTGGGTGGCAGGGACCCAACTACTTGAGTCAACACCACTGCCCTCCTACAGTACACATTAGCAGGAAGGTGGAATCGGGAGGGGAGCTGGACTCAAACCCAAGTACTCCGACATTAGATGTGCATGAGAGCCAAGCGGCATCTTAACTGCCTCACCAAATGCCTGCCTCAGTTTACCACATTTTAAGAAAAGAAGAACACACAGGAGAAACAATTCCCACATGGTATTTTCCGACATGGGGATTTATGGTTATAGAAAATGGTAAGGCATTGTTCAGGCTTATCCTTTTGTAATTAGGCCTCAAGTCAGTTTTGTCAGAGATGAACAGATAACAGTGTCAGCCAAATTTCTCATCATGGAAACAAATGTGGCAGGGGAAGTATAAAGAGAAGAAGGCAACACATTCATAAGCTGGGTGTATGCGTCAGGCTCATTTATGTCTCTGTCATCATTGGAGCTGTTTATTAGGGTTATTTAAGAAAAGGAGCAGGAAAGATGTGTCGTTTCTCTTTCAAGCTGTTGCTAGTTTGAAAACAAAAGAAGGAAAACACCTACATGAATCACTGAGTAGAGCAAAATCTAAAGAGGCCCCACGTCATTCATTCAGTTAACACTTGCGGAGTCAAAACTGCCCATCTCAACACTGTGAGCACTATGCATTGTCTTTATAAGCAGAGGAACTCTGGAGCAGGCATCAGCTTTGAAAGGGAGCTTCGTACGAGTCCTGAAGAGTGGACTGGGAGACTGCAAAGGCAGGGGGAGGGACTGGGATCGGAAGGGGGCACTGCAGGTAAAATGACAGCATACGCAATTCTCCTTCTGAAAATGAAAATGCAACCCACTGGCTCTGCCTGAATCACAAGCATCAACAGAGTACTTTAAAAAGTTCATGGAAAAATGGAAAGAAAAGATGTTTATTTTGCTGCAAAAGAATCTGAAACCCATGCATACTTTCCCATATTATGCTTTTCCACAAACTTTTTAAAGATTTCTCTGATTTGGGGAATGCTAAATCTGAATGTGTAAAGCAAGGACATCAAGGAGCTGATCTGCTAGGCCGAAGAATCTGGACTTTACCCAGAGGCAGAGAGAGGCTAAGAGCTCCGCATGCCACGCAGATTTCAGCAAGTTCATGCTGGGAGCTGCGGGGGGGGGGGGGGGGGGGGGTGTGCTCACTAACACAGAGAGCTCAGTTAGGGAGTTACTGCACAGTCCAGCTAAGACGGGCTGAGGCCTTCAGACAGGGCAGTGGCAGTGTGCTTCAGGACACAGTAAAAGTCAGGAGGCGCCGTCAAAAACCCTACTAACTAGGAGTGGAAGAGAGACTGGCGTCTTTCAGCGAGGTCAAATGAGGCCAAGCAGGCAGAGTCAGGGGCGGGCAGGATGACGTAACACAGTACCTTAGCAGTGCTACTGACATCATCGGGGTCCCCATCCTCGCACTCCAGCAGGGTCACGTGGGTGAGGTTCTCCACGGGGTTCGTCAGAGTCAGAAGCACCTGGCTCTCCTGGGGAATAAGAAAAGCTTCTCACACATGTGCCATGGTGACTACCCAGGCTCACTCTCCCAGCTGCTAGTTCACACAGTCCTCCTCCTCCCCTTACCCCTGAGCCAGGATACTGCCTGCAGCTCTGCCTCACTGCCACGTGGCAGTGCTCACTGACCCCTCTTCTGCTGTCTGCGTTAGGCTATTTAACACGCTCCGGAGTTACGATTTCCGAGGAAATCAGACAGACCCTAGGAAGGTGTCAGGTACTAGATCCCGAAATCCGAGGAACGTACATTATCTGAGTGGTTGTTTTCAGTTCACAATTCTTGTCCCAGCCAGGCTGCCGCTTAAGGACTAAAAAGAACGAAGCCCTCATAAATTAAAATGTGGGAGCCACAGGCTAGCCAGAAATACTAACATAGAAAAAAACGGCACACCAAAATGATAAAAACTTTAAGACTTCTTAAGCCATGACGATTTGCCCTTGTTCGACACTCTACTGAGATCAGACAAAAAACATCTTTAGAATGAAGGACTCCAGGAATGTCAAGGCAAAGGCTAAAGAAGCTGCTGTGGCATATTCTACAGTTCACAAGGTGGAGGGGTGGGGGAGAGGCGGAGGCCAACTCCAAGGAAGAGAGGGGCTGCGGTTAGGAAGTCACTGCCCGTGTGAGGTGGTGGGGCAGAGTGGAAGGTGCTTGTGGGCACAAACATCATCTTTCTTTCTTCCACCTATGATTCTACCTTTACATAATGTGTGTTCTGCTTCCTCTACATACGTTTCAAAGATGCCATTGACAATAATCCCAGTTTAAAGGCATGTAAAGCCTCAATCCTTTTATTTTCCCAACTGTGTTCTATTCCTTGCTCAGTGTATTCCATGCCACAAAAGCATAGTTATCTACATGTGCATCTGCACACAGCATCAATCAATCAATCAATCAATCTTTTCTGTTAATAAGCAAGATACTAACCTTCATGTAGCGAAGGTTGGGAATTGACATGATTCTCACTTCTGGAATATAGTTGCTATGCACGAATAAAAAAATGCATTAATGTTCACTGGAGCCCCTTAAAATTATTATTATTAATTACCAAGTACAAGAATTCTTTTATGCTCATTAGAACATGTCAGAAGAAAAGAACTTCAAAGACTCACACCACCACTACGGTAAGAACGTAAGACATGAAACCACACTGGAAATGAGTTCTTTCTGAAACCTATGTATACTACTCATTTAGAACCTCATATCTGTGTGTACATCATGACAGATAGCTTCTTTATGCAGCTATTATTTTTTGAAATCTTATTTAATTCATTTTTGTAACTGCAGAAGGAAATCGGTTGTAATATCTAAGACTATAATACATGTAGGGTACACACACACACACACACACAGAAAACAAAAAGCTAAAAAAAAATACAGAAAGGGCTGTAGAAACTCTACTATGTTCTTTCCAAACTCTTATCTAACACTTATGATACTATGCACCAGACAATGTTTTAAGTATTTTACATACATTAATTCTTAGACTTTTTTTTTTTTTTTTTGACAGGCAGAGGCGATAGTGAGAGAGAAAGACAGAGAGAAGGGTCTTCCTTTTTGCCGTTGGTTCACCCTCCAATGGCCGCTGCAGCCAGCACATCTCGCTGATCCGAAGGCAGGAGCCAGGTGCTTCTCCTGGTCTCCCATGCGGGTGCAGGGCCCAAGGACTTGGGCCATCCTCCACTGCCTTCCCTGGCCATAGCAGAAAGCTGGCCTGGAAGAGGGGCAACCGGGACAGAATCCGGCGCCCCAACCGGGACTAGAACCCGGTGTGCTGGCACCGCAAGGTGGAGGATTAGCCTGTTGAGCCACGGTGCCGGCCAATAATATGCTTCTAACCTCTCAAAATATTTTTCTTGTTTGACATGTTTTTTTAAGGTTTATTTATCTGAAACTCAGAGTTACAGAGAGGGAGAGGCAGAGGCAAAGAGTGACAAGTCTTCCATCTGCTGGTTCACTCCCCAAATGGCCACAACTACCAGGGCTGGGCCAGGCCAAAGCCAGGGGCCAGGAGCTTCATCCAGGTTTCCCATGAGGGTGTAGGGACCCAAGCACTTGGGCCGTCTACTGCTGCTTTCTCAGGCACATTAGCGGGAAGCTAGATTGGTACAGCAGCTAGGACTTGAACAACCGCTCATATGGGACACTGGTGCTATAGGTGGCAGCTTTACCCACTACTAGCCACAGTGCCAGCCCCTTGACAGGTGATTTTTAGACATGAAATTCCCTTCCACTGACAGGCTTCAGCATGTCATCACCAACTTACTCACTTTTATTCCACTCAATGAAGTGTTATCAGAACACAGGGAAAATGAACATTGTATTAGGGATACTCTTCAACCTGCCATATTTTATTAAGTTTTTAAAAATTATTCTCAAACTTAAGCACTTTATAATTTATAATGAATGACTACTGACTCTCTATTAAATCAAAACTGCCTTAGATCACACCTCCACACTGTGTTCCTAATATAAACACCCTTAAATTTAATTTCTACAGATTTCTCCTAAACTTCACAGAATGTAACTAAATCGAACAAAAAATCTAAACAGGGAAACAACAGCAAGATCACTTTGATGTAATTTTTCTTTTCTTTTTTAGGCCAACAGTAAACACAGTGCACATTGAAACAAACAAAAACAATCCTAAATAGTAACCCAAATACAAATCTCAACACACTTACACAGCAACCAACTGGATTTTGAATTTGATAGATGTTGGATTAAATTCTGGCTTGCTCAAATTATGTTCGCATCTCTAGAAAGAAAAGCAATATAATATGTATCAGAGGACTATAAGAACATACCAGGCTGATCCACTGAGTTGCTAAATTCAGGACAACAGCAACCACAATTCTGTGCTGTAGGATTCTACTACTAGACTGTGTGTTTTAACACAGCTCAGATGCCACTGATCGCCAAAATTTACAGATGATGCGGTTTGGACTAATATTATTATACCTTTACGGTGCTTTAAAACTACTGAAATAACAACACACACATATACTGAATACCTACCATATGTGCTGAACAGTGTGCTCACTGGTTTAAACGGATTTCAGCATCACATCAACTGTATGAGGTAGCTACTGGTACTACAACTATTCATGGGCCCATTTTACAGAAGATTAAATGGGACACAGGAAAGCTAAGTTACCTACATAACTTCACAGAAACAAGAAGTGAAGCTGAGAACTGGAATTCCAGATCTCTTGCAGGAAAATACAGTAACAACTGTTTATCACCTGCTCCAGCAACTGTTACACTTGGTTAAAATTGTTTAAAAAAAGAGGTGTCCAGTGTGGAGATCAACCTGACTCCTTGTTCCTGTCCCCAGAGCCACCCTGTGCAGCTATATTTGGGGCCTGTGTACAGAAAAACATAAACATATATCATTTTTTTTAATAACACAAAAGGGAGCATTTTATACAATGTTTTTCCCTTTGCTTCGTTTTCACTTTATCTACCTTGGAATTAATTCCATTCAGTATACAGAGCAGCCTCTGTACCACTGCTGAAACTTCTATAACTTATGTAACCAGAGGCAAACTGCTAACATTTAGATGTTTCCGCTACTCTGCTACTACAGATAATGTACTTGTGTGTATTTGTCACTTTCCACACGTGTAAATGTATCTGAAGGATAATTTTCCAGAAGTAGAACCAAGCATATATGACACCATCAAACTGCTAGCTTTGCCAGTCTGTCTTAAGACACAGTTCCCTAATCACTATGAAAGTCTGAATAATTTTCATATTTTTTGGTTACTGGGATTTCTACTGTCATGACCTGTATGCAAATACACTGACTATTTTTATGCTGGGTTATATTTTCCTTGATTAGCTCAAGCTTTTTATATATTCCAGAGACAAAGCCTTTGTTTATTAGCTACCTTACAAATTACTTATCTCAGTCTGTGGTCTATGTTTTCACTTCTTTATAGATTTTCTTTGGGGTAGACTAAAATTTTACTTAAAAATTTTCTTTTAATCTGAGGTGGGGAGGGGAAAAGAGAACGAGCGAGCGAGCAAGCACTTATACACTCTCCCATCCACTGGCTCCCGCCCCAAATGCCCACAATGTCTGGCACTGGGCTGGGTGGATGCAGGAGGAGCCAGGAACTCAATCAGGGGTCTCATATGGGTGAATTAGGAGTGAAGCTGGGGCTTGAACCAGGTACCCCACCATGGGACACAGGTGTCTTAACGGTTAGGCCAAATGCCTGCCCATCTTTTATTTTCCAAAAAGTTCTATAATACAGAAATTTTCTCATTTATATAGAAACACAAAATGGTATTAAAAATCCCTGGTGGGGGGGGGGGGCACAGTGCGGTGCTGTAGCAGATAAAGCCATTGCCTGTGACACTGGCAGCCCATAAGGGCACTGGTTTGAGTCCCAGCTGCTCCATTTCCAATCTAGCTCCCTGCTAATGTGCCTGAGAAAGCAGCGGAAGATGGCCCAAAAGTGCTTTGGCACCTGAACCCACACTGGAGACCCCAAAGAAGCTCCTAGCTCCTGGCTCCTGACTCTGGAACGGCCAAACTCTGGCCACTGCAGCCATTTAGGGAGTGGACCAGTGGATGGAAGATCTTTCTCTTTCTCACTCTACCTTTCAAATAAATAAATCTTTAAAGAAATAAATCCCTGGGAACTCATCATCCAACTTCAAAACTTAAGTATGTTGGTAACAATTAGCAACATTGGCTAATCTTGCTTCCTGTATTCTCTCTCTCATTTACCAGCCCTGATTATCTTGTATTAAACATCAGATATAGTACCATTTCATCCATTAGTATTTTTGTAGGTATCTCTAAAAGATATTAAAAACAACATAATTATTATTCCTTAAGAAATGAACAATTCTTTAATAGTATTAAAATTATCCTGCCTTTGACTACATTTCTCCAAAGATTTAAAAAATTTTTCCACCCTTCTTCCCCTCCCCACTCCCTCAGCCCCCTTCTGACTACATTTTGTTTGAATCAGGATCTACAGGAAGTCTACACACTGTGTTTAGCTGGTATGTCACTCAAGTCTCTTTTAACCTAGATCTGTGTTATTTAAAACATCAGCCACTAGTCAAATGTGGCTATTTAGATAACTGAAAATGAAGGACTCTACATCATAGGACCGCGTGTCAAGTGTGCCTCGTGGTTCCGCCTCTGTGCAGATGTGGGAGAGTCCACCATCAGAGAAAGTGCTGTTGCCAAACTCTGCTCCAAAACGTTCCTTTTGCACTTTGCTCAGTTTCGTTTTTACAATTTCTTTATTAAAGAAACTATTTGTTCTGCAGACTGCCATAACTTTTTGCTGATTTTTCTTCTTTCGTTGGAATTGATTATTTTTTATTAGTTCCCTCCCTCTACCTCAAACTAGCCTAGAAGATACATACTCATTACTCTTTTAGTGGGTAACACTATGTCTTTAACCTGCAGGTGCCTGCTTCCACATCTGTAAAGCAGAAACAACACCTGAGACTGCGCCAGCTGAGTTCACACTGGAGGCATTTACGACAGCGTTCCGCACACCTGGTGTCTTCTGCAGTTACTGCCTTAGTCAGATACCAACCACGTTGACTTTATTTTTGCTTTTCTCTCATACAAATGCACCTCCACAGAATGGGCCACTTACCCGGCAGCGCAGCGACCGTTTGATCAGCAGGTGCTTGTGGCGAGGATAGAGCTGCGAAGCACAGACTGGCTGGAAGTCTGGCTGCAGGAGGCGCTGCTGAAGGGTGGTCACTAGTGAGAAAGCAGAAGCCAGGCTCAGGCCACAGTGACTTTCAGAATCAGACTTAGATGTCGTCAGTAACTGCGTCACACAGTACTGCCACCGTGAACAGTGACGTTCAAAAATCCACACAACAGAAATTTTTTTTTGATAGGCAGAGTTAGACAGTGAGAGAGACAGAGAGAAAGGTCTTCCTTTTCTGTTGGTTCACCCCCTAAATGGCCACTATGGCCAGCGTGCTGTGCCGTTCTGAAGCCAGCATCCAGGTGCTTCTCCTGGTCTCCCATGGGGTGCAGGGCCCAAGCACTTGGGCCATCCTCCACTGCACTCCCTGGCCACAGCAGAGAGCTGGACTGGAAGAGGAGCAACCGGGACAGAATCTAGCGCCCCAACTGGGACTAGAACCTGGGGTGCCGGTGCCGCAGGTGGAGGATTAGCCAAGTGAGCCGTGGTGCCGGCCCACACAACAGAAATTTAACATTTAAAAACTCTCTGATAACATTCATCTCACCTATTTTATTTCTACAGGCTGCTTTGCTACCCACAACAATCCCCTTCAAAATCTCAAATCACAACGCATGCATTGGCCAAAGCAGACTCAGATGCAGACTAGAAATGTACAGTAATGTTTAAAGTTACCCTCTGTTAAGTTCACGGGTCTTGTATAATAGTCTTCAGGTAGAGGCTCTACTTCATCTACAGCCTGAGCCGGCTCAATCTTTATCTCTTTCTGGTCCTCTCCTTCTTTAAGGCTAAAAGATAACAAGTAGTGATTTCTCCAGGGCCCACTGATTATACCACATCTAGGACATCAACAACTGAAGTGTTCCTGGCACAGAGAATCTTTTCAGTTTAATATCCACACTTACGAAAGTCCAGCAAGGGTACTGATGGATGTGCCAGCTCGTGGTCGCTGAAGCCTGGTCCCAAGACCATATTTATCCTAAACAAAGTTCAGAAATTCCTATTAGCAAGTGATGATTTACACATCCTATTTATTGAAAGATTTCTGGGTGGGAAAGCATGAGAAGCTCAGGGAATAAGCCAAAAAAAAAAAAAAAAAAAAAAAAAAAGCTAACTTAAAAGCTTCTTTTAGAGAGTACTTTGCAACCCCACATCATTATCCTATTCTTAAAATAATAAATGCACCAGACATGGAGATCGAAACTATGTTAATATAGTAAAAGTGAACTAAATGTGAGTTCTACTATTAATCTAAAAATATCTAACCTATGGCTCAGGCAAGAACTATGCAGAATGTCTAAGACACACGACGAACATCTTCTTGGAACACCAGTGATCATCTGCTAACTTCCTCGGGATCAGCAAGAATCATAAAAGAGAACTTACCACTACATGAATAGTGTGTTGCTGTGGAGCCCCCAAATAGCAGCAGGTTGCAACGGAGACAAAAATATGCAGCATAAGATAGAAGCAAACTCATAGAGCAGGCAGGTTACATGGGAAAGTTGGAAAAATAAAGCATTTAACACAAACTTCTCTCCTAAACAGAACAGACTAGTGCATACGCCGATGACACCACCGGACTATTGAGCACATCAGTGTCGGGCAAGTGCAGGTGCTTCCCAAGTGTCGATGTGTAGTAAACGCTAATCCAGGCATTTTGACATGGCCTTACAATTCTTTAGGTTTCAATGGCTTAACTAATTCTCATGTGGATGCAATTTGGCAAGTTCTCATTTCCTAAAGTGTGCAACAGGGGTACACTGTACCCCAAAGACCTGTTGTGAGGATAACATGATATGTGTAAAGTGCTTGGCACAGGGTTTGACACACTGTAACCATTCAATCAATGTTACTTACTAAATATCAAACTGCTAGGCCTCAAGCAAGAACACAGAAAACAAACTGTTCTGTGAGAGCAAATAAAACTTGAGGTAAGTAACAGAAACTCCAGAGCCTAACCTTTAGCTTCTGACTAGTGGCAACTGGTAGAGAAAGACTTCCACAAGTAATTCCTACAAAAACTCCAGTCGCATATCCAAGGGTATTTCAAAATGGTTGTAAAAAAAAAAAAAAAATGGAATTTAAAGGTAAATTAATTTTAGTGCAAAAAATTTAAAATGCATGAATATGACTAGGTAACCACACAAGTGTGTACTGTCAGCGTTTCCATCGCGGGGACACACGGCTGCAAAGGGCTACCAGCAGGCTGTCAAAGGTGGGCGACACAGGTGACGTGAAGAGAACATACTCTGCCCACCCTCTTTTCAGACCCTCTGTCATTCACAAAAGCTGCAAGCAGGGTTCTGTGGTGTCTACGCAATTAAACAGCAGCCTTTTGGGGGAATCATCAGAAGACAAAGGAGAGTGATGGAGAAACAAACACAAATACTCTTAAAACACAAAGAATTCAAACAGAGCTAATGACGTGGCAAAAGCAGAACTGCTGGGCTTAACCATCTGTCACTGAGGAACCCCTCTCTGCTACCACCATTCAGGAATGAAGGACACGGCCACTTTCTGAAAGGGTCACTACTGCTATGCCCCACAGATCTTGCAAATCCTCACCGAAAAAGCCAGAGGCATATAGTTCCTACGTCGTGCAAGTTTCTTGCGATCTCGCTCAACCTTTTCTTTCTGAGCAAGCTGCTGGTAATATTCAATCAATTTGTTCATCTGTAAGAAATCAAAGACGCATATTTGTTTCGCAAGAAAGCTAACAAGAAACACACAAAATTAAATAATCACACTGATCAGACATATAACAAAGGAGACAAATGATTCAAGTGGGCAAATTTGCTTTTTCTTTGAAAGAATTTCTCTTTATTACATGATCTGTTTTCAAAACTGAAATGGTACCTTCAGGAAGAAGTGTACAATGAAAAGGCTTGGACATTTTATCTCTTTTTTCCCCTCCACAATCTTACCCAAGACATTTTCAGTATTTCTACAGTAACATAGGTCAACAATTATAAACCGCCATTTATCCTCCGCCTTGCGGCGCCGGCACACCGGGTTCTAGTCCCGGTTGGGGCGCCGGATTCTATCCCGGTTGCCCCTCTTCCAGGCCAGCTTTCTGCTATGGCCCAGGAAGGCAGTGGAGGATGGCCCAAGTCCTTGGGCCCTGCACCCGCATGGGAGACCAGGAGAAGCACCTGGCTCCTGCCTTCAGATCAGCGAGATGCGCTGGCCGCAGCGGCCATTGGAGGGTGAACCAACGGCAAAAAGGAAGACCTTTCTCTCTGTCTCTCTCTCTCTCTCTCACTATCCACTCTGCCTGTCAAAAAGAAAAAAAAGAAACCGCCATTTAGTTGGCATTTGAATGTCAGCACATCCATTTCTAGAGCAGTTCCCCACCTTTCTCAAGGGGTAAGAACATAAAATGTCACACACACAGAACAGAAGCGCTTGCCACCAGCTGCTGCAGCAGGCGCAGGCCACGACCCTGTAAGCAGTGAGTCTAGGACACTGTCTACATTATTGGTGTCTCCAGGGGCTAAAATAGCTACATATTTATGACATTTCCAAGAGTATCTGAGGAAAAAATGGAACTGTAACTCACGGGTAGGTGGATGAGGCAAAAACAAAAATGATCTTGTTTTCTTTTTCTGAGGCATAACTTGAAATCAGACCTAAAACTACACCTAGCTTTCTCCATGAACTTAAGTCAACTGGAAAAAACTGACACTGATTTAGTCTTATGATGACAAGCACTTTCCCTGTGTGACGGATGCCACAATACATACTATGGACTTCCAAGCACGGGCCATATTCAATGCAAAATGGAAGATCTTCAGGCCTTTACTCTATCTTTCATTATTTCGTCTCATGGCTCTGATGAAGCCTTACTTACCCGTTGTGTGTGTGGATTTTCAGGTTCCTGCCAGCCTCCGCTAGCTAGAAAATGAAGAGACATTAAACAAGATTGATGATTTGATAACTGCATAATCATAAAAACAAGTCATCTGAGGCCATAAAATGAAATGCAAAAACATAAAATGATAGAATTTCTAAGAAAATGTCCTAGAAATGATATATACCAGAATGCTTGGGATAAAATTTTCTTTCAACATAAAAATGGTGCTAACGGTAACTTTCTTCATCATCACTAATAATGCAACATACATTTGACACGTACTACATTCTTTTTTCTCATGATATTTCCTGAGGCAGGGACTCTTATTATCAATCTGATTTTACAGATGAGGACATCGAGGCTCAGAAATGTTAAAGAACTTGCTCCAAATCCTGCAGATGGTAAGTGGTAGAGCCAGGATTCAAACGACTGTCTGATTCCAGAGACTCTGCTCTTATCCTCAACACTGTGTAACTTCCATGTTCTATGACCTTGATTTAGAGAACTTCGTACATAAGAAACACACGGCACAACTGATAAGGGAAGAAAGTACTCAAGAAAGCCAAAAGTGAAACCACAATTGAGTACCTGCAACAGATGGTGCTGTAATAATTGGATATCCACAAAGAAAAAAGGTGAACCTTGACTCTTACTTCATAACACATAGAACACTTATTCTAAAGTGCACAACAGACTTAAATGTAAGAGCTAAAACTATAGCATTTCTAGAAGAAAACCTAAGGGTAAATCTTAGTGACTCTGGCTTAGCTTGCCAAAGGGCACAAAAATGTACACTCTATAGCACCAAACAAAAAACGAGAAATTGCTCTTCACTGAAATGACAAACTTGCGTTCTTTAGAGATTTGTTAATAAAATAAAAAAGCAAGTCACAGATTATGAGAAAATACTTGCCAGATATGTATTTACTAATGGACCTGTACCCAAACAGAACTCTTTCAAAGGAAAACAAAATAAATAATAAATTAATTAATTAATCGATCTATCTTAAACACACACAAGAATGCTTCTAGCAGGGCTCTTTTCAAAAGCAAAAAATGAAAACAACCTAAATGTCCACCAAAAGGAGACAGAATAAAGAAACTATAGAAAATTATGTATGAATCAGTTTTTTATCACAAACGTAATGTTGATAAAGTTATAGCAGGATATAGTATATGTACCCATCTGCTTAAAATTGAAAACTACGTGGGGCCAGCACTGTGGCACGGTGGGCTAAGCCTTCCTCTGTGGCGCCAGCATCCCAAATGGGCACCAGTTCAAGTCCCTTCTGCCCCTCTTCCATTCCAGCTCTCTGTTATGGCCCGAGAAAGCAGTGGTAGATGGCCAAAGTGCTTGGCCCCTGCACCATGTGGGAGACCTGGAAAAAGCTCCTGGCTTCAGATTGGCCCAGCTCTAGCCATTGCAGCCATTTGGGTTATGAATCAGCAGATGGAAGATCTTTCTCTCTGTCTCTCCCTCTCTTTCAAATAACTAAATAAAAATCTTATTTTTTTATTTGTTAGTGACAACATACCTATGTGGAGAAGTATAAAAATATTCAGACACTAATAAACACCAAAGTTGTAATAATCACCTCTTGGGGACAGACAGGGGAATACAAGAGGGGAAAGGCTATAGAAGAGGCTTCTACTAGTGAGATCTGACATATGTTGAAGTTCTGTTTTGATTTGGCGCACAGCATGTTCAATGATGGTTACTCGCCTAGTACACGACATGGAGAAGAAACTTTGGACACAGAGCAGATGACACGTCCTTCTGTTTTATAGTGTATCCTGGTGTCATTTTCTGTGAATGTGGTCAGGTAGAATTGTTGTTGGGCTTTTTTTTTTCTTGGTCTTTTTTTGGTGGGGTGGGGGTGGGCTAAAGCCATAGGAAGAAAAATGTGATGTATGTGTCCAGTATGTACTATTTTGTTTTTGTTTTGCAAGAAGAGTTGAACTATTTTTGATAACAAGAGTAAATGGTGGAAAATGAAAAAAAAAAAAAAAAAAAAAAAAGAAAAGGCTTATACTGCTTTGGTTCCACTTATTTTCTTAAATTAAGTGATATGCACATGAATACATATTATTTATATAATTAAAAATAACTTTTTCTCTTCCAAAACAAAAAGAACTCTTAATGATCTTGCTAAAAGCAACAATGTATTTTCTCGCAGGAAAATCTTTTTTTTTTTTTTTTTTTTTTTTTGTTTTTTTTTGTTTTTTTTTTTTTTTTTTTTTTTTGACAGGCAGAGTGGACAGTGAGAGAGAGAGACAGAGAGAAAGGTCTTCCTTTTGCCGTTGGTTCACCCTCCAATGGCCGCCGCGGTAGCGCGCTGCGGCCGGCGCACCGCGCTGTTCCGATGGCAGGAGCCAGGTGCTTCTCCTGGTCTCCCATGGGGTGCAGGACCCAAGGACTTGGGCCATCCTCCACTGCACTCCCTGGCCACAGCAGAGAGCTGGCCTGGAAGAGGGGCAACCGGGACAGGATCGGTGCCCCAACCGGGACTAGAACCCGGTGTGCCGGCGCCGCAAGGCGGAGGATTAGCCTGTTGAGCCACGGCGCCGGCCTGGAAAATCTTTTGTACAATATTCCTGTTTCAAAGTTTGTATTACTCAGAGGAACCATGGAAAATAAACTATGTGACAGAAACGTTTTAGTTTTAATAACATTTTTGAAAGCTGGAACCTTTTAGTTGCAACAGTATTTTTAAAAGTCTTATCTCATTATGTTTTCCTCTGCACATATGGACAATATGTCAGAGAACTGTTACAAGTCAGTCAACAGTTCTAACTAAAGTGGTTTCAAGGTTTCCTAGGCATCAGGCCATCATGGGGGAACTTAAATTATCTGCAGTCTCAAAGAGCTCCGGAGATCCAACCATCACTATCAAGATACCCAGAGGAGAGAGAGGTCTAGAAGCCAGCACAGGTTTTATGCACTTGAGAGGTACAGAGACAGAAACAGAACACTGATCCTCTGGTCACTACCAAAATGCCTATGACAGCTGGGGAAGGGCCAGGAACTCAATTCAGATCTCCCACGTGGGTGCCAGGAACCTGATCACTTGAGCCATCACCATTGCCTCCAGGGTCTGCAAGAGCAGAAGCATGAGACAGGAGCCAGAGTCAGGAACTGAATCCAGGCACTGATGTGGGCCACAGCTGTTTTCACTGTTAGGCACCAGACCCTAGCACAGGTTCTGAAACTAAAATTCTCTTATCTTAATGGCTCATAATCTGAAAAGTGTAAAATATTCAATGACAAAGGAGGATGGGAGAGAGGAAGGAAGTATCATTACGTTTTCAGAACTGCATCCATAAAGCACACTGAATGTTAAAAAACTAAAAAAATTTCAAATTAAAATATACTTAATAATCAACTATTAAATTATACATCTAAATATAGTATAATTACAATTATGTTTTATAATAGATTTATAACATTCCTATATAATAAAATATATTCATAACATATTAATTAAAATAACTATAATTTAATAATTATCAGATATTGATGTATTAATTTTAAAATATAAAATATATCAACTTACTATCAAAAAACATTCATTGACAGAGTAATAAACTTAGAAATCTACTTGGATTTCTGGGCCTCCTTCATAAAGTCAAAATACAAACATGGAAAAACACATTTTTATTAACTGGGGCATAAAATATGCCAGCTGCAGGTTGTTCTTAAAATATAACTTACATTCTCTGACAAGTTCTAAAAAGTTACTTGCTACACTGACATTAAAGCATACACAATTATTTAATGACAATCTAAAAAGACGACAGGGAAGTTTTCCAATAGAATCAGTGTCTATCCACCAAGAAGCTTTTTTAAATAACTAAGATTTACATTTTTTTTTTTTTAAGATTTATTTTATTTATTTGAAAGACAGAGTTACAGAGGTAGAGACAGAGAGAAAGGTCTTCCATCCGCTGGTTCACTCCCCAGATGGCTGCATGGCTGTAGCTGTGCCAATCCGAAGCCGGGAGCCAGAAGCTTCTTCCGGGTCTCCCACGTGGGTGCAGGGGCCCAAGGACTTGGGCCATGTTCTGCTGTTTTCCCAGGCCATAGCAGGGAACTGGATCGGAAGAGGGGCAGCCAGGACTAGAATCGGTGCCCATATGAGATGCTGGTGCTTCAGGCCAGGGCGTTAACCTGCTACGTCACAGCGCCAGCCCCAGATTTATTTCTTTAAGAGAGTATGTATCGGGGACCGATGCTGTGGTGTACCAGGTAAAGCCTCCACCTCCAGTGCCAGCATCCCACACAGGCAATGGTTTGAGTCCCGGCTGCTCCACTTCTGATCCAGCTCTCTGCTATGGCCTAGGAAAACAGCAGAACATGGCCCAAGTCCTTGGGCCCCTGCACCCGCGTGGGAGACCCGGTAGAAAGTCCTGGCTCCTGGCTTCAGATCGGCACAGCTCCGGCCATTGTGGTCAGTTGGGGAGTGAACCAGTGGATGGAAGACCTCTTTCTCTCTCTGCCTCTCCTTCTCTCTGTGTGTAACTCTGACTTTCAAATAAACAAATAAATCCTTAAAAAAAAAAAAAAAAGAGTATGTATTTTATCAACTTAATGCACAAAGACAGAAAAACAATTAAGAACTCAAACATTCTGAAGCAAGGCAAATTCAGCAGAATCACGGATGAAATTCCTAAGGTTAGAGCTGAACCTAAAGAAACCTTACCCAGAGCAGACATTTGACCTAGCAGCCAAGGTGCCCAGATGCCATATCACAGTGCCAGGGTTCAACTCCTGACTCTGGCTCCTGGGAGGCAGGGCTGCTGGTTGGAGTAGCTGCATCCCAACCACCCAGACAGCAGACTGGACTGAATTCCCAGCTTCCCAGCTCCAAGCCCTGGCTCCATGCTCAGACTGGATATTTGGGGAGTGAGCCAGAGGATGGGCACCCTGAATGAGAGCTCTTTTTCTACATCTGCTTCTCAAATAAATTTTAAAAAGCAAGCAAACAAAAACCTCATTCATATTTATTTCCAAATTGTGTCAGAATCTATAGAGAGGTTTTAGCTGAAGTCCAACTTCATTTCCATTATTTCGAATGACACACAAGTTTGTTAAGGGGCTTCCCATTTAAGTTGTAACTTTTATGAAAATCCCAAAATGAGAATTTTAGCAAGTTTAAAATATTTTCAGAAAAAACTGAGCCATGAAATTTCAGAAAGTAAGAAAAATGACAACAGGGTTTTAGTCATGCTACTGTATATATATAAAGCATAAATAGTAACTCAATATTTTCAACTGACTGTACTGTGTTTCCACAGTGATATTAAACATGGAATAGACAAAAATATAAAAATACAGGAAGCCTCCTGATAAAGGTAAGTGCAATCTGTACTTTGAGATGCTCAAACGATGGCGAGGTAAGTAACACCCTACACCTTTAAATCCAAACATGGTTTTTCTGTCTCACTGATGAACCCTATGTCTGTGAGTGTCTTTATGTTCGGATGCTTCAGGGGACTTGGACATGAAATTGCTGGGCAGAAGAAAAGCAATTTAAAAAATTAACAGATGTTGTCAAATTGTTCTCTAAGATGGTATTACATGAGAGAATTTTCTCATATTCTAGCCAACACTTGAAATAACCAGATTTAGGCCGGCGCTGCGGCTCACTAGGCTAATCCTCTGCCTTGCGGCGCCGGCACACCGGGTTCTAGTCCCGGTCGGGGCACCGATCCTGTCCCGGTTGCCCCTCTTCCAGGTCAGCTCTCTGCTGTGGCCAGGGAGTGCAGTGGAGGATGGCCCAAGTGCTTGGGTCCTGCACCCCATGGGAGACCAGGATAAGCCCCTGGCTCCTGCCATCGGATCAGCGTGGTGCGCCGGCCACAGCGCGCCAACCGCGGCGGCCATTGGAGGGTGATCCAACGGCAAAAGGAAGACCTTTCTCTCTGTTTCTCTCTCATTGTCCACTCTGCCTGTCAAAAAAAAAAAAAAAAAAAAGAAATAACCAGATTTAAATTTTTTTTGCCAAATAAAAAGTTTGAATTCGCATCTCCACAATTATTAGTAAAGTTAAACATATCTTTCTGCATACTTACTGATCATTTTTATTTCCACTTATGGGAACTGCTGCTTAAACCCTTTGCCTGTTTTCTTTCTTTAAAAAGTATTTCTTTATTTGAAAGGCAGTGTGCCTACCACAGCCGGATTAGGCCAGGCTGAAACCAGGAGCCAGGAACTCCATCTGGGTCTTCCATGTGGGTGCCAGGAACTTCAGTACTTGGGCTTCCATCTACTATCTTTGGGTTCATCAGCAGGTGGCTGGATCAGAAGCAAAGGCAGGACTCTGTCCCAGGAACTCTGATATGAGAGGCAGGTGACCCAGCGGCAGCGTAACCTACTGTGCCATAACACCAGTCCTCTTTGCCTGTTTTTCTACTGAGTCTCTTCTTATTGTTTTACAAAAGTTTCTCATGTGTTTTTCTTTTTTTTTTTTTTTTAACAGGCAGAGCGGATAGTGAGAGAGAGACAGAGAGAAAGGTCTTCCTTTTTTGCCGTTGGTTCACCCTCTAATGGCCGCTGTGGCCAGCTCATCGTGCTGATCCGAAGCCAGGAGCCAGGTGCTTCTCCTGGTCTCCCATGTGGGTGCAGGGCCCAAGGACTTGGGCCATCCTCCACTGCCTTCCCAGGCCATAGCAGAGAGCTGGCCTGGAAGAGGGGCAACCGGGATAGAATCTGGCACCCTAACCGGGACTAGAACCCGAAGTGCCGGCGCCGCAAGGCGGAGGATTAGCCTGTTAAGCCATGGCACCGACCTCTCATGTGTTTTTCATCTTAGTTAGCTGCATTTCAACTATTTCTTATTGTTTGTTACTTTTATCTTTAACTTTATCCATGGTGATGGATGCTTATTTATTTATTCATTTTTATTTATTTATTTGACAGAGTTAGTGAGAGAGAGAGACAGAGAGAAAGGTCTTCCCTCTGTTGGTTCACCCCTAAATGGCTGCTACAGCCAGAACCGCGCCGATTCGAAGCCAGGAGCCAGGTACTTCCTTCTGGTCTCCCATGCGGGTGCAGGGTCCAAGCACCTGGGCCACAGCAGAGAGCTGGACAGGAAGAGGAACAGCCAGGACTAGAACCTGGCGCCATATGGGATGCTGACACCACAGGTGGAGAGGATTAACCAAGTGAACCATGGCGCTGGCCCTGGATGTTTATTTTTTAAGAAGAACCTATCTTCATCCTAAAAATCAGATTTACAAAAGCTGTTTTTACCAATTCCAAGGTAGCAAGTCTCAGATGAAACATCATGATCCATAAATGTGGGCTTAAGGACAAAACATCAGGAATTTAGCTCCCACCTCTCTAACAGGATATAAAACTCTCAGTCTCTGGGCAGTTATGCCACTCCCGAGTGCACAGAATCTCCTGGTGAGCCCACCCCACTCACCTACAGATTTGTCTGCCATGCCCACATCCCGAGACGTCCAGCGACAAAACCCACAGGCCAGGTAGTAGGCTTTCTTCATGGCGGTCTTGGCCGGGTCATCTGGAAGCTGTGTGGAGATGCTCGTTGCCCGGGTGGACAGGGTGTGCATGCACCCAGGACAGTCAAAGCAGTTGGCACATCTGTGCATGGCAAACACAACCATTAGTGCACTCAGCAAGTATCTGCCAAGCACCTACCACGTGCCAGACAGAGTTCTGGGTGCTAGCAATTCAACAAAGACCAAATACAAGGAGGAATGCTTAAAAATGTTCCTGGAGGCCTCTTAGCAAGTCAGTACTTCAAAATAATCACATATTATTTTTTAAAAACCATGCAAACATGACCCAAATTCTTGGATAACCAGAATCTGGCCCAATCCTACTGCACAGAGGGACGCACTGCCACCAAGCACAGGTTACTCCTCCAGACTCCTTTTACGTTCCCACAGATTACAAGATTCCCGAGGAACAGGAAGGCTCCTGTTCACACTGATAGCAAGGTTGCACCGACAGTGCAATGGAACACCGAGAGCCAATGATAAGAGCAGCTGTTGAAACTAGACACAGGAAATAATCACTTGACTGCGGGGCCAGAAAGCTCACACGCCCCCACACGAAGCTAAACTGAATGGTTCAGAAACAGCACTGGTTCAGGGTTTTTTGTTCTTTCTTCAGATGCTAAAGAAGTCCATGCATCATTTTTTCAGAATATGTGCTTCCGACGGATTTTTCGAAGCTCTCTTGTGTGCATGCATTTCAGAATTTTTTCTGCACCAAAATAAACTTATCTTTTAATTCCTTTTATGACTCTGTGAAGTATCCTCACCTTTAATAATAAGCATATAAGCACTGACTCATTAACTGTGACAAGTACACTGTATTAATGTAAGATGTTAACAACAGTGGAGAGTAAGGGCTATGCTCAATGGGAACTCTGCACAACCTTCACAATAATTCTTAAGTCTAAAACTGCTGTAAAATAGAACATCTACTAAAAAAAAAAAAAACCAGACGGAGTTTCATTTTTGGCAATGATGATGCCAAACATGAAAAATGGCTTAAAAAAATAAACCCAGTTAATTCTATGTGTTTTCTAATTACCTACTAAGAAAACAGTTGAGGAAAACAGAAAACCCAACCCTGGTCTTACCTGTTCTTTTTCAGTTTGGCTTCAGCCGACGGCATATTTTCTAAGCAACTGGGACAATAATGAGAGTCCACCTAGAAGAAATCAAAAACATCAGAGGAAGAGAAAACTTAGTTTAGCTTGCATATTTGTCATTTCTATGTCAAAAGGGGAATTTTAAAATGTTACACTGAGAGAGAGGAGACATCTCTCATATGGACTGTTTTTAGCTTAGGGTTTACTCCTTCTAAAAATCCATTTTTCTTGTCCAACTGGGGTACCTGGACAACAATCCCTAGGATACTTGGGACGCCTGCACAGCCTGACGGGAGTGATGACTCTGCCTGTGATGCAGCTTCTGGTTAATGTGCATTCTAGGGGGCAACACACAATGGCTCAAGTCCTGGGGTCGATGCCACCCACATGAGAGATGTTGATGACAGTTCCCAGCTTCTGGCTTTGCTTGCTCTAACTTTGGCTGTTGGAGGCATGTGGGGAGTAAACCAGCAGATGAAGATCCCTCGGGGGGCTGGCACTGTGGCTCAGGTTAAGCTGCTGGACGCAGCACCAGCATCCCTTATGGGTACCAGTTTGAGTTCTGGCTGCCCCACTTCCCATCCAGCTCCCTGCTAATGGCCTGGGGAAAGCTGCAGAGGATGGCCCTTGCACATACACGGGAGACTCAGATGAAGCTCTTGACTCCTGGCTTCAGCCTGGCCCAGCCCTGATTGTCGTGGACATTTGGAGAGTGAACCAGCAGATGGAAGATACCGCTCTTTCTGCCTCTCCCTCTCTCTAACTCTGCCTTTCAAATAAATAAATAAATCACACACACAAACAAAAATATCTGTCTGCCTTTCAAATAAAAAAAACAGGGGCCAGCGGATAAGGCTGCCGTCTGCAGTGCCGGCATCCCATATAGGCACCAGTTCGAGTCTCAGCTGCACTACTTCTGATCCAGCTCTCTCTTATGGCCTGGGAAAGCAGCAGAAGACGGCCAAAGTCCTTGGGCCCCTGCACCGACATGGGAGACCCAAAAGAAGCTCCTGGCTTTGGATTGGCGCAGCTCCAGCTGTTGCAGCCACCTGGGGAGTGAACCAGCGGATGGAAGACCTCTCTCTCTCAGCCTCTGCCTTTCTGTAACTGCCTTTCAAATAAATAAATTTAAGAAATCTTAAAAAAAAAAAAAAAAGCTTCTAATTGAAGGACTCTATGATAACGTACTAAATAGATAATAAAATAACCCAATTTGCAAAGCTGTGGAATTTACTCATTTAGTCTAGCTTTATTTGATTACAATAACTTGACCACACCTTAATCATTAAAGGAGACTTTAAAGGGGTGCAGGAGGTTAAGCTGCCACCTGTGACACCCACATTCCATACTGCAGTGCTCCAGCTACTGTTTCCCATGCAGCTTCCTGTTAATGTGCCTGAGAAGGCAGCAGAAGATGGCCAAAGGACTTGGGTCCTTGCCACCCAAATAGGTGACTTGGATAGAGTTCCTTGCTTTTGGCTCCAGCCTAGCCATTGCAGCCATATGGGGAGTGAACCAGTGGAGGCAGGATCTGTCTCTGTCACCCTGCCTTTCAAATAAATAAAGGAATGAATGAGAAAATAAATAAATATTCCTAAATTCCAACATAATATGTGCTCACCGAAAAAAGCATAAATTAATATTTACATTATCAGCTATATCCAACCAACCAGAGCTTTTTGACAAATTACATCAACAGGACAGTCTTATTATGTTTAACTAAAAGACACAGTTAAAGTGAATCTCACTCTATTTTTTAAAGGTTTCGATCATCACTTTCTTAATGTGGGTAGATCCTATTTGACAATTATAGATCTTTAGTGACCTGTAGGTGGAAAGGTATGCACACTGCCTGCTGTTTCATCATCTGATAAACATCATTTGAAAAGATTAATAAAGTTGCTGCTCAAATCAACTCCAGGAACATGAAATACAGTACCGCTAATTACCATCCGCCCTGATGCATCACGGGAGGCAGATACAATTCATTCCTCCTTGTCCCCATTCCAAATTCTGCTTGTCCCTTCATGCGCAGCTGCCGACCCAGGGCTTCCACTGTCCGAATCCCTCCTAGCCTCATCCTTCCCAACTCTAGTGGCCGCCGTATCACAGGTGCACAGCAGGCTGTAAGAGATGCTGCCAGAGACTGAATGTGCTCGCCAAAGACAGCCCTACAGGTCACGCGGCCTGAACGCCCTATCCCACGCCACAGGAGAATCCGATCCAACGTTCTGGGGGTGCGGCTGGAATAGGGGTGCATCTAAAAGAGAAAGGACTTGCCAAGGAGGTACACAAGGAGAAAGTGCTACAGGAGGATACAAGAAAAACCCCTGCCATATTTATATATATATATATATCGACTTCAAAAAGTTATTTCATTGCTTTCCCTGACAATTGTTACGAAAAGTACCTTCAATAAATTACTAGTAATTCATAAAATGTCTTACGGTACAGGACGTGTTTTGATATGCATTTCAACAGCTCAGAGAACTTCAGGAAAATTCTAAGTCAGACTGTTTTGGTTTCAAATTCTGGTCTTCCCTGCCACTCCTAAATTACTGGGGTGCCCTACGGCAGTCTCTTTACCTGTAAGGCTTTTGTTTGCTCGTTCGTTGTTTTAAAGGTATGCCCATCATTCGTTTGGAGAGAGATTCCGTACCATACATACTACACGGCAACTACCATTCGGTTTCTCTTCACTAAATTGGGAGTCTCTCAGCAGCAGGGTTTATGGTTTACTGATCTTTCACTCCCCAAAGCCGCAAGTTGCGTCAAGCACTGCAGAAATCTGGAGGCCTTGTCGTTTGGTCATCTTTTCTTTATAGTCAAGGGCTTCGAGCACTCCCTTTGCAACGCCCACCTGCGCCGGCGAAGGCCAGCACTGTACCCTCGGGAGGGGCGGCCCCTGAGTGCTTTTCACGGAACTCGCCCCACCCCAGAATTTGGCCGGAGCCAGCAAACAGGGCCAGGCAGTCCGAGGAGGGCCGCTCCGGGCCGAAGGGGCAGAACTTCCAGGCTGGGAGGGGCATGCGAGACAATGCCTGCGCCCCCGCCCCCGCCCGGTCAGCCTCGGCAAGACGGTGATCTCGCCCCTCAAGCGGCCTGAACTAAGCCACCCCAGACCCCTACCCTCAGCCCACCCAATTACCAGGCCCCACAGAAGACAACTGGGCTCCTCTAAAGTCAAGTTTGCCCAATCAGAGGCCGCTCTACAACTAGATGATCCGCTCAGCCCCACCCGAAGCCGCCCTTCCTTCCCAAGTGACAGATGACAAGCAAATTACATCGCAGACAAAGTTGGGTGACGGAAAACACAGCCAATCAGCAGGCTAGGAAACGACTACCCGCCTCCAAGCGGCGGAAGTTCCCCGCCGGTGGCCGTGACTGGGATGATCGTCCCCCGCCCCCAACACACAGGTTCTCCGTAGGATGACTCCATTACCTCGTGAGACACACATTCCAGCGACCGCAGCTCGCAACAGTAGCGGCAGAAGTAGAGCTGCGAGAGCGGGGCCCGAACCTTCTTTTCTCCCTGGACTAGGTAGAGAACCCGCTCCGACTGCAGCAAGGACGCCATCTTGCAGAGGGAGGCGCCAACGGCCCTCCCGCCGCATCACGTGACCCCAACGCCCGCGTTCCGCTCGCCGCCTTCCGTACGTCTTCTACGTAACTTTGTCGTAAGGCTTGCGACCCAGAGGAGCTTTGCGCAGGTCGGAAACAAAGTGCGCAGGCGCAGCTGGGTTCGCTTGGTCCGCTCCATTCTGGCCGCGCCCCCTCGCGTGTTGGTGAGGGTCCGCTGCTGGGAGCCGTCAATCCTTTCTTTAATTAAGTCCAGACTCGCAGATGAAATCCAGACGGGCTTGGTGCTCTCGTTGTCTTGTTTTTTTTCCAGAAAGGAAGGATGCTTTTTATTTACAAGTGCCTCCCTCGGCAGACATTCGGGACGCAGCTGCATGGTCGCAGCGGCGGAGTTCCCGGGCAGAGCTGGAAAGCTAAGAAATCTCAAAGTCACGCGCCAGCCGTTTCTTCTGACGGTGGCTTCAGCACAGGTCATCCTCTCGTTTGCAGCTAGTTAGGACGCACCTCCAACAGAGGCCAATTCTCCTTCGTGTCCAGGTTTCCAGTAGCTAAGCACTAGGTCGAAGTCTGTACTGTGGGTAGGAAGTGTCGATGTGTGGAGGAATGAAATCAGTGAGGGAATAATGTTGGCAGGTGACACACGCATTTTTTCCTTAAAAAATTATTTACTTATTTGAAGGCAAAGCGACAGAGAAAGGGACACACATACACGCAAGCGAGAGAGAGAGAGAGAGAGAATCTTCCATCCTCTGGTTTACTCCTCAGATGGCCACAATTGCCAGCTCTGGGACAGGCTGAAGCCAGGAGCCAGGAGCTTCTTCCAGGTCTCCCACATGGCCCACACAGGTGCAGAGGCCCAAGGACTTGGGCCATCTTCTACTGCTTTCCCAGGCCATAGCAGAGAGCTTGGATTCGAAGTGGAGCAGCCAGGACTCGAACCAGCGCCCATATGGGATGCCGGTGCTGCAAGCAGCGGCTTTACCCGATAGCCACAGCTCCAGCCCCTCAAAGGAGCTCTTAAGGAGAAAGCATGCGTTTGGCCACGCTCATCAAAGACTCAGATCCTCCACACCTAAGGAATTCTGGAGAAGGCCTCTTACCAGCTCTGGCCATCTGCCAGGACTGCCTTCCCCTCTTTGGGTTTCCTGTTTGAGAACTGCATTAATGACAGGTTTGCCTGTGTCAAATCTACAGACTCATCTGAAAGTCATAGCCAACAGAAGGGCCAGAGTAGAGCACTGTTTCATCAGCACTCATTCTGGCCCTCTGGCGGCTCCGCCCAGGAAATGTGGCTGGCCCGGGCTAAAGGTTCTTCCCCAAGCACAAACATGGCAGAGAGCTGCAGCCTTCATTCTGAGAAGTCTTTTCTGTGAACTCAGTTTTCAGTTGTACTTTTTTCAGGGCTTCCTATCTCTTCCTATACACCTACACCTCCTGTTGTAGCTCACACCGAGCTGCCCCAGCCAAAAACCTGGGAGCTTCCTAGGGGACTCCTTCCTGGCAACTCTACATCTTGAGCAGCTCTGACTCCTGCCTCTTTTCCTTCTCATACCCAGACTTGATTCAGAGGTTAGCAGTTTCTCTTCTGGACTTACTGCAGCTTCCTGCCTCCTACCCAATTCGCTTTGGATGTTGAGCCTCAGTGGTCTTTCTGAAAACTGTTGTGGTCTTGATCCTCTCTCACTGTTGTGTGGTTCCCACCAGTAGCTCGCTGTCACCTACAGGACAGCTCCGCAAACTCTTGGGATACAACATAAGGCCTGCCTGGGACCCTCCTGCCTCTTCAGCCTCATCTTCCAAACACCTCCCTGCATTCATGGCCTGTCTGACCCTTTGTGATCCACTCAGGAGAATGTGCCGTACCCTTTTTAGCCTCCAGGACCGTGACGGACCAGGGATACCTTTGGTATCTGCTGGCCGCTCATGGGTCTTTTCCTCTGTGAAACCTTGATTGATCTTACAAAAGGCAGTTGCCCACACTTGTCTTTGTCCCACAGCTGTGTCCTTTTAGGGAATCTCGCACATTGCACTGCTTTCATTTTTTTCTCAACAAATCTGGCTTCCTTCTAGACCACAGACCCTGTAAAGACTTGGTGCAGGGCAGGTGCACAATAAATTTCGATAACTTCAACGTCTTAGAATACTTAGTATATACGCAGATAGCCAAGTGTGTTAATGCTACCTGATAGGTAGTATTCACTAGCCACTTCACATTAACACAACCACCCTATGAAATAGGCACTGTAATTTTTAACCCAATTTTCCAGGTGGGGAAATGAAATTTGCCCAAGTGCACACCAATAAGGAATGGCAGAACTAAGATCTGAACCGAAGTCCTCTGAGTCCACACTTTACTCTTGAACAAATAATGGTATAGCCCATGGATTGTGGAGCCTTTTCTTGAACGGCCAGATAGTGAACATTTTGATCTTTGCAGACTAAGGCAAAATCAATAGTGTTACGTATTTATATAACAAGGTAGAAGACCACCGCCCCAGCCCTCGACTGATGCTCGCCTGGTAGCGAGCACACTCAGCACCTGACTGGAGAGGCATCAGCCTGAGGGAGAGGGGCTGGCAGGAAGCAGGTGGGGGAAAAGTTGGAGAGGAGAGAGACTTGTCAGCTGAACTCTTTTCTGGTGACACAGGCTCCCAGTACCCATGTTTCCTAACAGAGAGCATAGCTGTCTGAACTTGGGCAGATTTCACTGGCAGTTACTGGCAGACGCCAACTGCACAATCCTCCATGTGACCTGCATGTCTCCTGGGCAGTGACAGGGTACAGACACCGGCTTGGGGCACAGACACTTGGAGCAGAGGGAGGAGCATGTTCAGGAGGACGTCTGCCTTTGCTTGAGAGGCTCACTGCACCAGCCTCTTTGGAGATGCTGGCAGTCTGCACAGAAACAGGCAGCAGCTGGAGTTGGCCCCCGGACTGGAGTTTGGTGATGCTTCCTGTCACCTCCTGCTGTAGTAGACTGGAGGACTAAGAATCCTTATGTATCAGGAAGATCCTAGTTCAGTCCTTGTATTCTCCATACAAGGAAAATGAGGCCCACACAGTCAGAGGGACACACTCATAGGTTTTCCCACTTCTGCTGCAATTTTCTGTTTCTATAAATGAAGCTCCTTGCCTTACGCCAATCAGCTGATGATTCATATTCACAGCAGAGTAAGAAACCAGTTGCTCTTCTCTAACAATACCTAAAACAAACAAACAAACAAACAAACAAACAAAAAAACTAAAGCAAATACATGGGAATACCACACACTCACTGGAGAGCCTCCCAGATTTTTCCTGGAAGTTTACTGGGTGACCCCATTTCTGTTTCGAACACAAGTTGTACATCTTTAGGGTGCTTGCCCCTTGACTTCAACAGGAATTTCCCAAGGGTATCTCAAACCCCTTACTCTCCATCTCTGTGCTTAGTAGATGTGTGGGTTCCAGTGCTGTGGCTCCCTGGGACACTTTGAGCTCTTCCGAGGCTGCAGGGACATGAGCCAGCCAACGTCCTCAGACTGGAGGATGCACAGCATGACCTCAGCCTATCTGCCGCAGCTGTTCCCCAACTGTCGCTGGCACTTAAGGCAGCCCCTGGCCCCTGAAATTCTGCCTTCCGGTAGAGTGTGTGCCTGGGCCATGCTCAGTCCCGTGAGCTCACACTAACTTGAGGGGCCATAGCTCTCAGTGCAATCATGGAATAGTGGAGCCAGAAGTGACTTTCAAGACTGACTAAGCTGCTCCTCTTACTTTAAGACAGAATGAAGTTAGAGGCGAAGCTAGAATTTGAACTTGGGTCTTGGCTCCAAGTTTCTTGCTTCTACTTCACGTGGCTAGCCCTCTATGACCATACAACTCACCACCCAACTGCTTCTAGGAGACCACCTGTACTGCTGACTGAATTAAATCAAATAGAATTGGAGGTGGAATTCCTGCCCAACTCAGTACCTGACAAAGAGCTGTGCTCAGTGAGTTTGTTGAATGGATGCCTTCAACTATCTGGAACTTTCTGATAGACAACAGTCAAGCAAATTTTTTTTTTCTTTTTGCTCTTTTTTTTTTTTTTCCTTTTTTGACAGGCAGAGTGGACAGTGAGAGAGAGAGAGACAGAGAGAAAGGTCTTCCTTTGCCGTTGGTTCACCCTCCAATGGCCGCCGCGGCTGGCGCGCTGCGGCCGGCGTACCGCACTGATTCGATGGCAGGAGCCAGGTGCTTCTCCTGGTCTCCCATGGGGTGCAGGGCCCAAGGACTTGGGCCATCCTCCACTGCACTCCCTGGCCACAGCAGAGAGCTGGCCTGGAAGAGGAGCAACCGGGACAGAATCCGGCACCCCAACCGGGACTAGAACCTGGTGTGCTGGCACCGCAAGGTGGAGGATTAGCCTAGTGAGCCGCGGCGCTGGCTCTTTTTGCTCTTTAAGCAATTCCTTCTTTTAGAAAGGGGGAAGATTGCATTTAAATAGGGTGGTCAGGTTAGGTCTCATGAGAAGGTGAGATTTTGAGTGAAGATTGGTGGGGAGAGAGGATTGATGGGGGAAGAGTCTTCCAGGCAGAGGCTGACCCAAGGCTCTAAGGTCTTTCTGAGGAATAGCAAGGGAGTCATGGGGCTGTCATGGAGTGAGCAAGGGGAGGGATCTCGGGGCTGGGATCCCAGAGGCAGTGGGAGTGGAGGTGCAGTCTTGTAGGCTCTTAAAGGGAGTAGTGAGCCACTGTAGGATTTCAGGTGGAGCAGTGACACATATATTACAGGGGGCACTCTGGACCCTGCTTGAGAATGAGCTGCAGAAAGCAAGGACAGAGCAGGGCTCGGTTAGGTTGTTACAGTGATGCAACCAGGAGCTTAGAGTGCCCCAGACCGTGGATTCTGGCTTTATTTCATAGACAACACCTATGGGATTTCCTGATGCCCACCTCTGGGGCCTCCCGTACCCAGACTGTCTCCTGAATGGTGCAGGTTGGAGTCACAGACACAAAGGCCCTGGATGGTCCAAAGGACAGTCTGTTTCATGGCTTGGCAAATCCATACCACGACTATGCTCCCTGAAGGCAAACTCAAACCATCCAGGAGAGGTAACTGAGCTTCAACTTTCACAGTCAACAGAAGGAGTTGAAGCGAACTTCTTCAGTCTCTTGTTTGCTTAGCTCCGACTCACAAAGCATGCTGATTACCACACAGGAAAGCATATTTCACAAGAGGCTAGAGAAAGAGCCCGTCAGTTGCTAAACACATTAATCAGATCTTCAGAGCCCCAGCTCGGCTCAGACAGAGAAGCTGGTGCGGAAGAGCCCGGCCCCTTTCAAACAGTGCCAAGGACTCTGCCAAACAAGCTTTGCCCCTTGCCGTGAGGCTGAAATGAGCTAATGAGAGCAAAGAGGGCAGAGCGTGGCACAGCTACGGTGCTGCCGAAGTGTTCGCTACGAGGCTCTGGAGCGTAGTCCGATCCCCTCCTGTACAAGTAAGATCAGTTTAGAGAGAGGAAGAGATTTGCCTGAAGTTACGCTGTGCTCTGAGGGGACATGTTGAGCATTAAGCTGACTTCTTTGATTGCTCTGTGCAGCTGGGACTTCCAGTGTTGCCCATACTCTCATCTGCTCCTCTTGGGTGCCTTTTACAATTCATTTCTGGGAAGCTCTTTTAGAGTGAGCTCTCTCATTTGGAAAGAAATCTTTGATTTTAAACATTAATTTATTTATTTGAAAGGCGGAGTAACAGAGAGGGAGAGGCAGAGTCAAAGAGAGCGAGAGCGAGCGAGTGAACGAGAGAGAGAGAAAGTCTTCCATCTGCTGGTTCACTCCCCGAAGGGCCACAATAGCCAGGACTGGGCCAGATGGAAGTCAGGAGCTTCATCCGGGTCTCCCATATGGAGGCAGGGGCCCAAGCATTTGGACCATCTTCCGAGGCTTTCCCCAGGCCATTAGCAGGGAGCTGGATCTGAAGTAGAGCAGCCGTGACTTGAGCCTGCACCCATATGGGATGTCAGCAATGCAGTCAATGGCTTAGCCTGCTACCCCACAGCGCCGGCCCCTCATTTGGAAATCTTTGTGCCCTCCCGGGGAAGTTCAGTGGCATGTCTGGGTCCTCTTGGGCACCTGTGGAAGCCAGCCTCCAAATAGGCTCTCAGTGGTCACTGCCTCCTGGTATTCCGACCTTGTGACCAACAGTGTGTACCGGAAGTGATGGTATGACACTTCCAAGACTAGATCCTGAGGCTGTGGCTTCTAATTGGTGTCAGTCTCTGTCTCTTCCTCTTGGTCCTAGATCACCTGTTTGGGAAAAGCAGACTGCCACCTGCTGAGCAACCCTGTGGCAGGACACAGACGTCTTTGGTTGGTGAGCCAGCAGCAGACTCTGCAGCTCCAGTCCAGTTTTGAGATGACTGCTGACCCCGCTGACAGCCCAACCACACCCTCGTGAGAGGCCCTGAGCTGGAACCATCCAGCTGAGCAGCTCCCAGACCTGTGGGAGTAGAATGAAAGACATCCCAGTGCTTGCTGGTGCTTCACTCTTAGGTGAACCTGATGGGAAGCCAGCCATTAAGGACATCTGTCACAGTCTGGGTTCCCTCGATGCATACTGTAAGGAAAGTGCAAGTCATTTATTTGAGAGCTCCAGGGCACACCAACCGGGCAGTGAGGGAGTGAGTGAAGTGAGGAAAGGCGGCCATGCGGCTGTGCTTTAAACAGCCAGCATGAGGGGTCGCTGGAGTATACACTCACCGAAACCTTCAGGACACAACCCGTGGAATTCTGTCACCGTAGGGTGAGGGAGCTGGGGCACGTACACTCCTACAGTGCGTAGGAATGAGGGCTGCTCTTGGGGAGGGGTGTTAATTCCTGGCTGGCACATCGGCTGGCCTTCCGTGGTGCTGGGGAAAGCCCTTGGATATAAAGATAGAGATACTGGCCACTGGAAGTCCGCAAGGCACTGCAGTGGGTGAGGCCCGAGGGACTCAGGCAGGGAGTGGCCCATTGATGTGGTGCATCCAGATGCACCTGCCCCTCACACAGGCGGATAGAAAGTGTGTGCAGGGGGCCGGCGCCGCGGCTCACTAGGCTAATCCTCCGCCTTGCGGTGCCGGCACACCAGGTTCTAGTCCCAGTCGGGGCACCGATCCTGTCCCGGTTGCCCCTCTTCCAGGCCAGCTCTCTGCTGTGGCCAGGGAGTGCAGTGGAGGATGGCCCAAGTGCTTGGGTCCTGCACCCCATGGGAGACCAGGATAAGCACCTGGCTCCTGGTTTCGGATCAGCGCGGTGTGCCAGCCGCAGCGCGCTACCGCGGCAGCCATTGGAGGGTGAACCAATGGCAAAGGAAGACCTTTCTCTCTGTCTCTCTCTCACTGTCCACTCTGCCTGTCAAAAAAAAAAAAAAAAGAAAAAAGAAAAAAGAAAGTGTGTGCAGGGGGAGTCTGGAGGCACAAACAAAACTCACTCGAGTGAGTAAAATTGACCGATGATACTGTCTTAACCGAAGAGCACTGGACAAGTTTCCAGACAATAACCTTTGCTCATGGTTACCGTCTGTCTCCGTCCATCACAGCTGTGTGTCTGTCTGCCTGCCTCTGCTTGGGCCCCGTGCTCTGGGCATTGCACATCCCGATGGCGTGTGCTTGTGCATCTGACTGTGCATGCGCCATCTCACAGAGCAGAAAGCAGGGGCCCAGACAGGACCTGACGCAGCCCGAGTCACCGAGGCACATGTAGAATCAGTTCTGGCTGGCGCCGTGGCTCAACAGGCTAATCCTCCGCCTTGTGGCGCCGGCACACCAGGTTCTAGTCCCGGTCGGGGCACCAGATTCTGTCCCAGTTGCCCCTCTTCCAGTCCAGCTCTCTGCTGTGGCCCGGGAGTGCAGTGGAGGATGGCCCAAGTGCTTGGGCCCTGCACCCCATGGGAGACCAGGAGAAGCACCTGGCTTCTGCCTTTGGATCAGCGCGGTGCGCCGGCCGCAGCGGCCATTGGAGGGTGAACCAACGGCAAAAAGGAAGACCTTTCTCTCTGTCTCTCTCTCTCACTGTCCACTCTGCCTGTCAAAAAAAAAAAAAAAAAGACTCAGTTCTGGCGCTTACTGGCTGGGGCACCGTAAGACAAAGCCTCTGTTTCTCAGGAGTTAAATGAGCAGTAATCACACTTTCACCGTAGAAATGTCCTCGGGAGGGCTAAGTGGCTGAACACACGTAAAACCCTTGTTAAAAAGTGAGTCCTCAGGAAATGGTTTTTAAACTAAATCATCTGCTTCGAGACAATAAAGTTAAATGTTTTTATTACTTTTTTTTTTTTTTCTTGAGACCACACTGTGCTTCAAAAACTTGACAGCCTGAACTGAGCCATCTGCCAGTAAAAGACATTCTGTTCCGGCTTAGCTACATGACTGTGTAATAATTGACTACTCTGGAATGAAGCCATGAGAGATGATTCAAATAATTATGACCATACTAATGAGGCCACGTGACCATTACTCCACTTCAAAGCTGTAAAATGGAACCCTTCCATTTCCTTCTCTTCCTGTCTGCTCGGCAACTTGTTTTATCTAAAATTCCACATGTGCAGAAACTCCTGTCATTTGCCTTTTCTGCCTAATTATTAACTCAGTTGAAGTCTTTCAGCTGCAATAATAATAATAAAAAGTTTTAATTAAAATAAAAATGAGCCGTGCATCTAGTTTTCAGGGTAAAAGCTTGTTTCTTTTGAGAGTTGGCAAGCAAGTGGAGATTCTCCAAGGACTAAGAATGCATTTTGTCCAAGGATCTGCCAAGCAAAAAGAACTTGGGACTTTGTCCAGGAGGAAAGAGGAAGGGAGAGAGCATAGTAATCTCAGGGCTGGCTTCTTGGGAGGTACTGAGCTGTGAAGGCCTGGGGGGTGGGGGTGGCGGGGACTCATGTCTGAGCCAGGACGTAGTCCTCAATGGAACAAGGTAGGTCATCCCACACAGATATGCTTTTAACTGAAAACTGTACTTATTGTCAGAGTTTTGAACACTGCAACAATTTGAAGGTGCAAGTGACCTCAGAGAATACCACTCAACTTCCTTCTTTTTACTTCTCAAGTTCACAGACCCAGAAAGAAGGGACGCACTCAAGCTCGCCTGGCAGCCTAGTGACAGTGCCAGGCCAAGAAGCCACGGTTTGGTGCCATTTGGTGCAGGGTTACTGCCTTTCCATTGTGACAATGGTGTGCCCGCTTCCTCAGCCCCACAGCCCCTCACCCTCCCAGCAGAATCCTCCTGCAACTGCTCTCTGCTTGCATACCACCAATGTTGGGGAACTCATCATATCCAAGGAAATCCCATTCAGCCCATTTTTATGCAGCTCTCTTAAGAAGTGCTTTCTTGGTTTCTCTCTGTCTCTCTCTCTCTCTCACTGTCCACTCTGCCTGTCAAAAAGAAAATAAAAAAGAAGTGTTTTCTTGGGGCCAACATTGTAGTGTACTGGGTAAATCTGCTACCTGCGAAGCCATCATACCATGTGGTCACTGGTTCATGACCTGGCTGCTCTGCTTCTGATCCAGCTCCCTGCTAATGGCATGGGAAAAGCAGTGGAAGACAGCTGAAGTGTTTGGGCACCCACACTCATGTGGGAAACCTGGATGAAGCTCCTAGCTTCCACCTGGCCCAGCCTTGGCCATGTGGCCGTCTGGGGAGTGAACCAGCTGATGGATCTGTCTCTGTATTTCACTCTCTCTCTTTAACTCTACCTTTCAAATAAACAAATGAATCTTATTTATTAAAAATTTTATTAAATAAATTAGAATTATAAAGAGAGAAATCTTCATCCACTGGTTGACTCCCCAAATGGCTGCAACCTGATCCAAAGCCAGGAGCTTCTTCCAGGCCTCCCACGTGGGTGCAAAGGCCAAAATACTTGGGCCATCTTCCACTGCTTTTCCAGGCACATTAGTAGGGAGCTGGTTGGGAAGTGGACACCAGGACTTGAATGAGTGCCTGCTACACCCCAATGCTGGCCTCTATATTGTTTTCTTAGAGTGATTCGAGATCTGTCTCTCCTGATATTCTTCGGTTCCTTATCTGTGCCCTCTGTCCCAGGACATGCCTTAGAGATTTGCTTAGCATCTCACAGCCTACACAAGTGCCCCTCTCCTTAGGTCAATGTCTTGTTTTCTTTCTTTTTTTATTTTTATTTAAAAAAATTTTTTTGACAGGCAGAGTTAGACAGTGAGAGAGAGAGAGACAGAGAGAGAGTTATAGTCAGTGAGAGAGAGACAGAGAGAAAGGTCTTCCTACCGTTGGTTCACTCCCCTAATGGCCACCATGGCCGGCGCTGCACTGATCCGAAGCCAGGAGCCAGGTGCTTCCTCCCAGTCTCCCATGCGGGTGCAGGGACCCAAGCGCTTGGACCATCCTCCACTGCCCTGCTGGGCCACAGCAGAGAGCTGGACTGGAAGAGGAGCAACTGGAACTAGTACCTGGTGCCCCAATCAGGACTAGAACCCGGGGTACTGGCGCCGCAAGCAGAGGATTAGCCAAGTGAGCCATGGCGCTGGCCAAATATCTTGTTTTCTTGCTATTCTTTTTTCTAGACACACCATTACCTAGACACAGAGCGATGGCTAATATTATGCATCCACTTGCCTAGGTGCTTAGATGTTTGGGCAAACACATCTGGATGCTGTCATGCAGGTATTTTTGAGATGGCCTTAACATTTAAATCAGTAGATTTTGATTAAAGATTACCTGCCACAATGTGGATAGACCTCATCCAATCAATTGAAGTCCTTAAGCAAAAGACTGATCTCACTGGAGGGGCAGGGAATTCTGCCAGAAAGGCTGTGTTTCCACTGAAGCTACAATAATATCTCTTCCCTGGATCTTCACTGGCCTGCCCTGCAGGGTTAGGACTGTCCAGCATCACAATCATGCGAGCCTGTTCCTTAAAATCTCTCCTTCAGGCTGGCATTGTGACAGAGCAGGTTGAGCCTCTGCCTGAGATGATGGCATCCCATATGGATGCCAGTTCGAATCCCAGCTGTTCCATTTGCCATCCAGCTCCGTGCTAATGTGCCTGGGAAAGCAGCCGAAGATGACCCAAGTGCTTGGGTGCTTGGGCCCCTGCCACCCACGTGAGAGACCTGGATGAAGTTTCCAGCTCCTGACTTTGGCCTGGCCCCGCCCCTGCAATTGTGACCATTTGGGGAATGAACCAATGGATAGAAGGTCTCTCTCTCTCTCTCTCTCTCTCCACTTCTCTCTGTAACTGTGCCTTTCAAATAAATGAGTAAATCTTTAAAAAATAAATCTCCACATACACACAATTGATTCTGTTCCTCTGGAGAACTCTGAATTCATACAAAAAGTTTTTCAAATACACAACTTTGCCTTAGGTACAATCTCAGACCTTGAAAGAGATATCTTGGTTGACCTCTGATCTTCATCTTGGTGATGCATTCTTTAAACCAATGGAGAATGTATTCTGTACCCAGGGGCTGGGCACTGAGAGGTAAATATGCAGTGAAGACTTTGAACTTGGGGAAGACCTCAGTGAAATCAGATCCTGCTCAAAACCATCAGTGCAGAGTGGCATAGAATTTAGGCTCAGTATTGAGCCAATCCTGAGTTCACATCCCAGCTTTACCACCAGCTGTGGATCTTGGGATCTCACTGAGCCTTAGTTTCTCCTTTTGTAAAAGGAGGGGTTTGGATTAGATGATTTTTACTTTTCCTTTAATTTCATTTTCATTTTCAACAGGCAGCATCTCAGTGTAGTGCAAATGCAGGAAGGGGGGGATTGCATGGATATCTAGGTATCTACTTCAGAGCCCAGGAAAAGACCGACATGAATATATCATTCATAAATAGTATGCACTTTACTAGTCATGTGCTCTTTCACAATCCCATCTCATCATCCCCAAACCCCTGGAGGCAACACACTTTACAGGGTCACACAGTAAATGCCAGACTGGGACTCAAACGCGATTTTCCAAAACCCTGAACCTCCTTTTGCTTGGGAATTCGGAGCATTTGGGAAGAACAATCTGAGATCAAGAAGTCTGGAAAAGCAGCGGAAGATGACCCAAGTGATTAGGCCCCTGCACCCACATGGGAGACCTGGATGAAGCTACAAGTCTGAGATCTGTTTCAGCGCTGTGTTCTCTTTCAAGAGTTTGTCCGCGGCTCACTAGGCTAATCCTCCACCTGCGGTGCCGGCACTCCAGGTTCTAGTCCCAGCCGGGGCGCTGGATTCTGTCCCGGTTGCTCCTCTTCCAGGCCAGCTCTCTGCTGTGGCCCGTGAGTGCAGTGGAGGATGGCCCAAGTCCTTGGGCCCTGCACCCGCATGGGAGACCAGGAGAAGCACCTGGCTCCTGGCTTCGGATCGGTGCAGCACCGGCCGCAGCGCCAGCCACAGTGGCCACTGGGGGGGTGAACCAATGGCAAAGGAAGACCTTTCTCTCTGTCTCTCTCTCTCTCACTGTCCACTCTGCCTGTCAAACAAACAAACAAGCAAACAAAAAAAACAACGTAATTTGTAACATACATACACGGGGCATGTAGCAATATTTTATTCACATGTTCAGTGCAGGAACAAGTAGGATGACAAGAAAGCTGAAGCAGACTTGCTAAGTTAGATGCCATACTGGTTAATGTCCTACGGAGTAATAAAAATATAACCTTTGAGATTACCTTTTCTAACAAACACAAGTTCATTTGTATTCCTATTGGACAAACCAGCCAACAAACACAAAATCAAACCAAAATACTTGTATCAAGTTTTCACAAGTTAGTATCTAACTTTACGAAGTAATGAAGTATCTGGACCCTACGGGATTGCTAAGCAGTGATCAAGCAAAGGCGCACACCCCTCGGGAGTCAGAGGTTTTTAGGTTGTGCTTTGGTGTGATCTTGGGTCTTGTTTAATCCATTCACACTTAATGTTACTGATATGGTTGGATTTACACCTGCCATTTCACCTGTTTTCATATCTTTCATGAATTTTTTGCTCTTCTACTTTTAAAAAAAAGATTTATTTATTTATTTGAAAGTCAAAATTACACACAGAGAGGAGAGGCAGAGAGAGAAAAGTCTTCCATCTGCTGGTTCACTCCCCAATTGGCTGCAACTGCCGGAGCTGCGCCAATCCGAAGCCAGGAGCCAGGAGCTTCTTCCAGGTCTCCCACGTGGGTGCAGGGGCCCAAGGACTTGGGCCATCTTCTACTGCTATCCCAGGCCACAGCAGAGAGCTGGATCGGAAGAGGAGCAGCCGGGACTAGAACCGGTGCCCATATGGGATGCTGGTGCTTTAGGCCAGGGCGTTAACCTGCTGCACCACAGCGCCGGCACTGTACTCTTTCTTTACTGCTTTATTTTACAGCGAATTGGTAGTTCCTAGTGTAATCACTGATGTTTTAAGGTTGCTTTTCTTTGCTCATCTATTCCAATACCAGAAAACTAAAGCCGAGAATGAATCTGCATCGGGTTTTACATGCAGCCCCTAAAGGGAACAACTTCCTTTTTTTCTAAGGTCCCCAGCATTCGCTGAGGTTGCTGGCTCGAAGGAAAATGGAATTTCTTACTCTCTCATTAGCATAATGCTGGGACCCTGCAAGCCAGCGTAAGTACCAGAGCAGTTTTCTGGGAGAGCGCTGTAGCTCTGCTTCCGCACAGGAAGTGCACCTCTTGTTCCCTAACAGTTATGTGATTAGAGTTGATTAAATGAAATTTATTCTCAAATGTAAAGCTGTATTTAGCCGACATATCCTGCTAAGGAGGAGGGTATGTTCTTGGACTCTATTCAGATGATTAACCATGCAAGGACTCAGTAAAAGCATTTACTCTTGAATTCGGAGGGGGTTACTAGGAACGCAATATCATTCAAAATGACTATTTCCAAGTTTACTAAACTGAGGGCTAGCAAAAAGAATGCTGAAAATAAAAAATGGGAAACAGACTTTCTATATGCACATCAGAAAACAGATCATTAAAAACCATCCAGGGGGCCAGCGCTGTGGCGTACTGGGTAAGGCCATTGCCTGCAGTGCCAGCATCCCATATGGGCGCCGGTTCAAGACCTGGCTGCTTCACTACTGATCCAGCTCTCTGCTATGGCCTGGGAAAGCAGTAGAGGATGGCTCAAGTCCTTGGGCTCCTGTCCCTGCATGGGAGACTCGGAAGAAGTTCCTGGCTCCTGGCTTCGGATTGGTGCAGCTCCGACTATTGCAGCCAGTTGCAGAGTGAACCAGCGAATGGAAGACTTTTCTTTCTCTCTCTCTGCCTCTCCTTCTCTCTCTCTCTCTCTGTGAAACTGTGACTTTCAAGTAAAATAAATAAATCTTTAAAAAAAAAATCCAACAATATATGGAAACAACCTGATTACATTTCCTTCACTGGCTTACTAGGCTCCTGCAATTTTTTTCTGGCTCTCAAATCTTGGATCTTCAGTGTACATCCATGCTCATTTGCATATGCATTGAAGAGTCTTGGAAAACCTGATTCAGTCCTGTGGCTCAGTCTACAGCTGTTTCCTTGTCTGTTCCAACAGGAGTACCTGGTTCATTCTTGTCCACCACGGTGCTGGGCCTGCCTTTGATGACCACTCTTTAGCTTATGCAGAGGTTTTCAGGCAAGCATGGAGGAAACTGGTAAGTGTATTGTCACGGGGGCTAAGAGCTACAACTCTTCCTTGTTTTCAGGCACCTATGCTCCTATCTTATGATAATGATGATTATTATTTGAGAATTATCTACTGTTGCCTTTCCAAGGACATGTCCTGAATTTAGAAAAATGTCACTGTTAGTGAGTTTTGATATGTCAAACCATAACCAAGGACATGCGAAAGCCAGCAACAGCACAAAAAGGCATTTTCCTTAGATACATACCATCTCATACTTGCCCAGATTACACAGAAATGAAAAATAACTTCTACTAGCTCTTGTTAAGAACAAAGTAAACATTCTAAGACTAGTTTCTTGCTTTTTTATCATTCTTAAAAAGATTTATTTATTTGAAAGACAGAGTGACAGAGAGAGAGAGAATGAATATGAATTTTCCATTCACTGACTTACTACCCAAATGATTTCAGTAGCCAAATCTGGAACAGGCTGAAGCCAGGAGCTAGGAGCTCCATCCTGGTCTCCAATATGGATAGCAGGGACCTGAGCACTTGGGCCATCTTCTGCTGCTGTCCCAGGTGTGTTAATTAGCAGGAAGCTGGATGGGAAGCATGGAGCACTCAGGACTCAAACTGGCATTCTGAAATGGGATGCTGGTGTTGTAAGAGGTGGCAGAACCAGCCTCTAGTTTGTCATTTTCACACAGACAAAAAGAAAACTAAAATTTGCTTTTGCCGGTAGAGGATTCACTATCCCTTTAAAACAGTGCTACAAGGGGTTGGTGTTGTGGCACAGTTGGTTAAACTGCCTCTTGGGACACCTACATGCCCTATCCGAGTGCCGGTTGGAGTCCCGACTACTACTCTGCTTCCCACCCAGCTTCCTGCTGCTGCATCCTGAGAGGCAGCAGAAGATGGATTAAGTGCTTGGGCTCCTGCCACCCACATGGATGGAGTTCTGGGCTCTGGGCTTCAGCCTGGCCCAGCTGTGGCTGTGGTAGGCATTTGGAGAATAAACCAGCGGATGACATCTCCTCTCCTCTCCTCTCCTCTCCTCTCCTCTCCTCTCCTCTCCTCTCCTCTTCTCTCTCTCTCTCTCTCTCTCTCTCTCTATTTCTCTCTCTTCTTCTCTCCTATATTCACCTTTCAAGTAGATGAAAACTAGCTTTGAATTCAAATTTTGTCTTTTGCTAATCTGTCATATTCTGGCACATTTACTTCCCGAAAAAAATCACTTACTTTTCCCCTTGATAAATTGCGCTGCACTCATAATTGTACATGCACATTCACATTTCTTTGTGACTTCAGTTGTCAGTACAGTCTCAATGATCCACATAAATTACCAATATAACTGCCCAGCCCTGGTGTTGTGGTATGTTTGGGGGGCAAGCCAGGGATGTAAGATCTCTCTCTCTGCCTTTCAAGTAGATGAAAATAAATCAATAAACATAAAAAAGTGAGGCAAATTGTGTTGTGTGAATAGTGTGCTTGGTGGTCAATGTTTTTGCATTCTATCTTTTTAAGAAATTATCCATGGGTTGGCACCATGGCTCACTTGGTTAATCCTCTGCCTGCAGTGCTGGCATCCCATATGGGCACCAGGTTCTAGTTCCGGTTGCTCTTCTTCCAGTCCAACTCTCTGCTGTGGCCTGGGAGTTCAGTGGAGGATGGCCCAAGTGCTTGGGCCCCTGCACCTGCATGGGAGACCAGGAAGAGGCACCTGGCTCCTGGCTTCGGATCGGCGCAGTGCCGGCCATAGCGGCCATTTGGGGGGTGAACCAATGGAAGGATGACCTTCCTCTCTCTCTCTCTCTCTCTCTCTCTCTCTCACTGTCTATAACTCTACCTGTCAAATAAATACATAAAAAAAATTTAAAAAGAGAAATTATCCAGGCAGCTAAAGATCATTCACTAATTTACTTGATTTAACATCAGTCTAAATTCTTAAAGTTAAACGCCTTGGAAATTATGTTTAAGCTGATTACAAGGTAACACATCAGTAATGATTTTAAAAATTGAGGAAAGTCAGGTTAACAAGAATCTCTGTGACAAAACTCTGTATTTTTTTTTTTTCTATCACATCATCTCGTGTTCTGCGTGGTGTCACAAGCTGATAAGATCTTGCCTGTTATTTTCCTTATACATTGTGAATATGTTTCCACTCAATGAAAGCACAATCAAGAGAGATAATTTGTTTTCTTTGTGGCTGGAATGTGTAGGAGATATTCAGTGAATAGCTTTACATGAAGGAGAACATGAACAAAATATTCAAATAATTGCATTAGACAGAAGGGACTGGTCTCATTGTGCTATGTTACAAGTGAGGAAACTGAGGCACTAGTGATCCTCTAGCTACTGAACAGGCACAGAATTCAGTTTTTCTGATTTCTGGTCCAGTATGTCACATTCTTCCCCACCACTAAATACGTATACCTGTGCAGGTGACAAATGAAAAGTCTGTGTAGACGAGATTCATAGTGAGGGCATGTGCTACGGACTGCAGCCTAGTGGGGGCCCCTGAAGCAGTATCTACTTTAAAAACATTTATTATTATTATTATTATTATTATTTATCAGAGAGAGAGAGAGAAATCCCACTGGCTGGTTCATTCCCCAGCTACCTGCAGAGCTGGGACTGGAGCTGGGCCCAAGGCCAGGGTCAAAGCTGGGAGCCAAGAGTTCAATCCAGGTTTCCCACATGGGTGGCAGGAACCCAATCACTTATGCTGTCCCTGCTGTCTCCCATGGCCTGCATTGGCAGGAGGCTGGAGTCAGGAGCCAGGGTCTGGAATTGAACCCAGATACTCTGATGTGGGATGCAGGCATCTGAATCACTGGGCCAAAAGTGCACTCCTGAGCAGTGTCACCATGGAAGCCAGTGTCATTAGCCTACACTTCTATGCAAATTTCCCCCCACTGTCAAGGGATCTCCAAGTGAGCATTGCTCCTGACTGTTTTCCCTTTGGAGCCCTTCTTGACTTAGGGTGGGGGTCACATCCTGGTAAACCCATCCCCAATCGAAAATACTGTAATTCAAAAGTGCATTTACGATACCTAACCTACCCAACATCATAGTGTAACAAGAGTGATACACTGTCAGTGTCAACTATTACCCCTCTGTGTGCCTGGGCTCACTGCCACTGCCCAGCGCCACGAAGCAGCAGAGACTAACATCTGTAGCCTGGGGAAAGATTGAATGTGTATTGCTTTACACCATGGTAAGGTAAAAAAAAAAAATCACAGGTTGAGACGTTGTGAGACAGGGGTAGTCAGTATTTGTAGTTGAGGACCAAGAAAGTGAAATACTGGGTGTGCGCATTTGCCCTAGGGGCTAACTCAGCAGGTAAAAGCAGGCTGAATCCCATATTGGAGTTTAAGTCCCAGCTCTGCTTCCGGACTCCAGCTCCCTGCTAATGCGGATCCTCAGAGGCAGCCGTAATGGCTCTAGTAAATGGGCTCCTGCCATTCCGTGAGACCTGAACTGCGATACAGACTCCACGTTTTAGCCTCAGCCCAGCCCTGACTGCTGTGGGCATTTGGGGAATAAACCACAGGGTGGAAACTGTTTTTCTCCATCTCTCTAATAAGTAAATTAAAACAATAGCAACAAGAAGACAGTGAAATCTGAGTTGTTTCTCGGTTCTTTTGTGTTATGACAAAAGCTTACTGATGAAATTGGCCATGTTCTCCCCGCTTCCACTCCAACCCAGCACGTCCTCTTCCCTTGCAGCCAAGTCAGTGCAGCTGAGACAGCAGGCTTCATGCCGCACACTGCGCGCTGGGGATGCAAACTTTCTGTTTGGCTTGCTTCTTGGTCTCCAGGCAAATTGATAATAAAGAAATAGCAAAATACCGATCCATGGCTCACCGGGAAAGGCAGATGCAGCACGGTGGATACTGGCTCCGGCCCTGGCAATCCTTGTCTTGCACGCATTGGGTTACCAGTTGCCCACCCAAGAGAACTCCCTCTGTCTTCCTCTAACCAGGGAAAAATTTGGATTAAGATCCCCCTCCTTTAAGTTTTTTTCTACTATGAAAAGTGTTGAATGAAACTCCTCAGAATTCATTCTGCTTGCACTTAGGATCCCACACTTCGTCTTAGCAGAACGTGCTGCTGGGTAACGAGCCTTAGAATGTCTGTCAGAATCATTTCTCAGCCACTCGCCTTCTGCCCGTTGTATGGGATGGGATGATTTTCTTTCTGCAGGCCGGATCCCTGAATGCGGGGAAGCTGCCGGGTCATGTCAGGGCCTACTCCATATGGGATCTGGGCCTGGCTGAGTACCCGCGGCTCTTGTGTCCACAGGGGAAAGGAAGAAACTTAAACGCAGCGGGGCTCCCATACTCCGCAGTGCGCCACTGGGTGTCAAGGCCTGCGCTGCTGCTTTGAGAAGAGTAGGAATGAGTCAAGCGTGGATGGCAGCCACCCCTGCCAGGAACCACAGAGCGAGCGGGGCAGGCGGCTGCAGGGTTGGCACCCCGTGTGGGGCTGGGAAGCCTGGTGTCAGCTCGGTGCTGGGCTGTTTATCCTCATCACAAAATCACAGGACGCTCAGGGGCCTATGATGGCATGCAACCAACCAGCTTCGCACTGGTCCTCCCACTGAGGCTGGACGCACCTTACAGAGAATGAACCTGGTGAAGCCTCCTGACCACTGCACACGAACCCACCTGCTGAACTTGCCCTAGTCTAGACGACAGCTGGACAGGACCTCGCAGGGTACATTTTGGGTCCGCCCTCCCTGTTCACGATACGCAGAGCGGCGGCCCGGAGAAGCAAAGCGACCTGTCCAGGGCTAGTGTGCGGTCAGGCGCGAACTTAACGCGAATTCCCGGTGCCTAGGTCCCCGCGCAGGGGGCTTTCCCGCTCGCGACCCGCCGGGCAAACAGGGGGAGGAGCCGAGTGAGCTTGCCCGGGCCAGGGGCCGGGGTTTTCCGGGGGCGCGCCCCGGCGGCCGTGCATTCCTGAGCCGCCGCGCGCCGCGCGCGGGTGCCGAGCCACGCGTCCCGGCCGCTCCTGCGCGTTCCCGTGTGTCCGGGTGCTGAGGGGCCCCGGGTTCCTGGGGCGGGTCGGGGTCGCTTCCGGCTGAAGGATCTCCAGCGGTCCCGGGACCTGGAGGAGCGCCCACCAGTCCTGTGCCAGGAACTTTCCGCGATCCGGCGGCGACCCGGTCGCGGTGTTGACAGCAGCTCAGCGGATCGCGGTGAGTGGGGCCACCGGCGGCGTCTGCGGGGCTCAACTCCACAGAGCCCTGCGAACTCGCGAGCCGAAGCTCGTGCTGCCCCCTGCCCGGGGTCCTCTGGCCGCCCCTGCGGTGCTCTCTCCCGCCTCCCTTCTCGCCTTCCTCACTTGCTCATTGCTCCCCCGCCCCGCTTCCCCTTTCTCCCCGCTCCCAGCTCGAGTCGCCGCCACCTTCTGCTCACGGTCTTGGGCCTCCGTGGATGCCAGAGCCCCACCAGGGGACGGCTTCCTCCCCGGATTTCCTGCCCTGCCTTCCCAGGAAGCGTGCCCCCTCCTCGAGCCGCTCTGCCGCCCTCGGCCCTCCAGGCCCGGCTCCTGGCCCGAGTACTGGAGGGCTCGGATCTGCACCGCCCAGAGCAGCGATTCTCTGCTGGGAGTGTGGGAGTCCCGACCCGATGGGTTCTAGCCCTGCTGCCGTCGCAGCTACTTCCCTGTCCTCTGCCAGCCTTATTTCTCCATCTGTGAAATGGGGAAACCATCGTTTGCACGGAAGACAGACGAGAGAGGGAGTGGGAAAGCTATCTTGGTCCTTCCTCCGGCCACCTCCCCTTTACCTGGGATGTAGTTGTGGCAGGTAGACTCCCCGCCTGCCCTCCCATTTCTCCCAGCTAGGGACTGCTAGCGCCTGGCAAATAGTCGGTGCTCAATACATGCTCCTGTGTCAAACAAAACATCTGTGCCAGCGTCCGGGCTCTTACTCTGATACAGCAGCCAGTCCGGCGCCTATTCCTGCTGGCTGGCACCTGGGGGTGACTGGCGTCCCTCTTCAGACAGTGACTGTCTAAGGCTTACACGTGCTGCCCTGGGTCTCTGGTACCAGGGCAGTGGGCACCAGGATAGTGACTGCCAGATGGGATTGGGAAGATCCTCTGAGTTACTTTTTTTTTTTTTTTAAGATTTATGTATTTGAAAGGCAAAGTGACACACAGAGAAGGAGAAACAGAGAAAGAGATCTTCCACCTGCCAGTTCATTCCCCAAATGACTGCAAAGGCCAGGGCTGGGCTATGCCAAAGCCAGGGGCCTAGCACTCCATCTGGGTCTCCTAAGTGGAAGGCAAGGGTCCAAGTATTTAGCCCATCTTCTGCTGCCTTCTTAGGCACATTAGCGGGGACCTAAGCTGGAAGCAGAGCAGCCAGGACTCCAAGTAGCCCTGGGATGTTGGTGTGGCAGGCCTCGGCTTAACCTACTCTGCCGCAACGCCGGCCACAGCTTTGAATTACCTTGACTGAGGCCCTGGGCCTCTGCAGTGTGAGGACAGGGGAGGGGACAGGTGCATGTTTGTTTGGGAGTAGCCACGGCATGCTCTTTCGGGTTAGGCAGGGCACTCGCCAACCCGCTGGACATTCGTAAGACAGCCCAGCTGTGCGGCAGGACATGATGTACTCCTGCAGTGAGAACGGAAAAAGCCAGGCAGCGTTTCTGCATCCGAGACCTCCTGTTTCCAGCCACCCTGAGGGCTATGACTCATGCCATGGGGCTCACAAGTCATGCTCATCAAGTGTCCCACATGCTGACCTCCTAGCTGCTCAGAAGGTCTTGGGATTGTCCCCGTGTGGTGCAGCTGAACCACTGAGCTGTAATGAGAGAGATGACAAATGCCGGACCCTCAGGTCCAAGAAGTGGCAGAGCATGGGTCATGACCTCAGTTGCTTTCCTGGCCATAAGCTGATCCTTCTTTTATTTCCTTTTTTTTTAATTACTTTTTAAAAAATGTGCTCTAGCTCTTGTCTATGGACTCAAACATACACAAGAAGGGCCATAGCTCCAAGGAAAGAAAGTCTTCATCTTGGCTGGGCTCACATGGCCACTGCTGGCAGTGGTGTCAAAGACAGACACACCTGCTCCCACCCACGGCGTAGACGAGTCAGTGTTGGCACTGCCACACCCTGCAGTGGCCAGGTGTGCTGAATGCTGTAACACCAGTTACACGCGGTGCTCAGTAGGAGGCGGGCATCGTTCTAAGTGTTTTACAGGCATGAACTCGCTTAGTCCTTACGACAGTCTCATTCGAGAGGGCTTGTCACTGCCTTTGTCTCACAGGGGAGGAAACCGAGGGCCACAGTGAGGAGCACCCCGGAAGCAGGCGGCACAGCTGCCGGTTGAACTGCCTGTCCTCTGTACCCCGTTGGAATAGGGGGACCCAGGCTTCAGCTCTTGCCTCTAGTTTACTTGGGAGAAGGTAAATGGGGCTTTGATAGCTGCTGACCTAGCAGCTCACTAGAGACCCTGATACCCTTATAACTCACTAGGAAACATACAGTGACCTCCCCCACACCCCAGGGAAGGGAGCACATCCACCAATAAGCCAGGAAAGGGAACAGAGCAGAGTTGGGATTGCTGGCCACAGTAAACAACAGCAAGGCAGACTCACTGTGTGCCCTTATCCTCAGTACCCATGGACCCTCCATGGATAGGAAAATCTGGGGATGCTCAAGTCTACAAATGTTTGAATATCCTTGAGATCATCTCCAGAGTACTTATAATAGAATGTAGTTGCTATGTAAATAGTTATTCTACTGTATTTTACGAGAATAACAAGAAAAAAGTCTGTGCATGTTCAGGAATTTTTAGCAATATTTGCAATCCAAGGTTTGTTGAATCTGAGATGAGAAGTCACAGAGACAGAGGGCCGACTGCACTGTAAATTGCTTAGCTGTGTATGGATAGAGCATCCTCATTTTACTGATTTCGCTAGCACATTAGCAGGGAGCTGGATCAGAAGTCGAGCAGCCAGGATTGGAACCGGCGCCCATTTGGGATGCCAGTGTTGCAGCCGGCAGCTTAGCCGGGACACCACAGTGCTGGCCCCGGCACTCATTCTTGAGAGCTGGTCAAGTCCTCAGCGATCACCTTGTCCATCCTTTGCCATGAAGTGAGCGGAAGCCCAGCAAGAAAGAGTGACTTACTCAGGATCAAACAGCGAATTCATTTTCTAATGTTGCTCTAACAACTTACCACAGATTTAATGGCTTTACTTTTTAAAATTATTATTATATTGTAGACGGAAGTGTAGAATGGGTCTCATGGGAATGAAGTCAAGGTATCAACGGACATGTTTCTGGAAGCTCTGGTGGAGAATCCGTGTACTGCCTAATTGAGTTGCTGGTGCAATGCACTTCTCATGGCTGTAGGACCAGAGGTGCTGGCTGTGCACTGAGGGCCATTCCCCGCTGCTGCAGGCCTCTGCATTCCCTGGCTCTCAGTCCCTTTCTCCATCTTCCAACCAGCAGCTGTAAGATCCAGTCCTCACGTCGCGTCTCTGTGACCCGCGCTGCTGCCGTCTCTGCTTTCTGGAGGGCTCGTGAGGTTAGGCTGGGTCCACCTGCGTAACTTAGCATCATCTCCTCACCTCAGATCCCGATCCTGAGCCCCCGCTGCAAAGTCCCGGTCTCATGGCTCTCTCTGCGTCACGCTTCCCTTGTCAGTCAGTTCTGGGGCCCAGCGCATGGACATCTTTGGGGCACACACTTCTGCCTGCTAGCCACGGGAGGCCCTCTTTGGGAAAGTGGGTTGTTAAGGATCCACCGTGAGCCGGGCAGTTGGTGTCAGTCCAGTGGCTCCTGCAGCTCTGTCCCAGATCCCCCTGACAGTCCCTGTCTTGGAGCATCTGCTTTGTCAGCCCAGCGCAAGAGACCATGATGCACCCAATGCATGGCAGTGGCTTAAACAGGATGCTATGGATTTGGCCTGGGCTTCCTCTTCGGCAGGGTTTCTGCTGCATCCTAAGATGCTGGGTTTGGCTGGGCTGTGTGCGACGTGCAGTCTTAAAAGCTCAGGCTGCTTTACCGATCTCTTTGAAACAGCTTGGTGTTTTTCCACTTTTCCAGCCACAGAGGAGCAGATACAAACTCAAGCCGAGAACAAGCCTTGGCCTGGCCGTTGATGTGACATGAGAATAGAGTGCCCCACAGGGACCTCGGGTCATTGGAGAAAGGGCTTTGACTGACTTCTCATTTTTGATCGTCTGTGTGCCCTGTCTGTTCCTTCTTTTGGGCTCTTCTTTGGAACAAAGGTCCCTGGTGAAATGACTTGTGCTGGGATGGGAAATATTTTTGTTTTCAATTAAAATGTTATTTTAAATTTATTTTATTTATTTAAGATGGGAGAGAGAGAGAGAGAGAGAGAGAGAGAGAGAGAGAGAGAGAGAGAAAGAGATTCATTCTGTCCATCCTCTGGTTTACTCTCCAAATGCCCAGAGTTGCTGGAACTGGGCTGGGTCAAAGCCAGCAGCAAGTAATTCAATCTAGGTTTCCCACATGGGGAGCAGAAATCCAGCTACGTGAGCTGTTACTTGCGGCTGCCTTTTAAGGTGTGCATTGGCAGGAAGCTGAATTCAGGAGCCAGAGCTGGACATTGAACCCAGGTACTCCACTTTGGGATGCAGGTGTCTTAAATGTTAAGTCAATATGCAAATGTTTGAGGGTAACTTTTGTGTAATTGGGAAGAGTGTTCTCTCCAAGAGTAGGAGTGAAGCTGGGGTAGCCATCTCATATCAGACTTAGCATGGGGAATACACCTCCCCTTTTATCTGCCTCCCTTATCCTCTTCTAAGAGCAGAGAAAGAAAGGTTTGCAACTTGGGCAACCCCAGCCCCATCCTACATTCCCACTTCAGTGCCCAACTCTTGAACACAGGGGGTCGAAACTTGCGTCTGAGCTCCCCAGCTTAGGCAGGTGGGTAAGAGGGACCCTTGGAGAACTTCATTCTGAAAGGGCCAGTCTTCCTCTGCCTGGTGTGTGTGGGGTGGGACAGGAGAGAAGAGGCCCTGTAAATCTTCCTGGATGTACAGAGAACCCAGAACATGATAAAGCTGGGGGATGTCATTTTATTTTGGAGATTGGTTTTTGACTTTTAGGGTTATTGGTACTTCTGCAGGGATTCTGATCTGGACTTCTTTGGCTAAGTTCCAAGAGTTAGACTCCAGCTTGAAATGGCCAGTCTTCTTGTATGTTACATTTATTGGCACTAATAATGTGCCAGGCCCTGGTAATAGGTGCTGAGGGTATAGCAATAATCAAGGCACGTGGCATCTGTTCTGCTCGTGCTGGCAAAGGAACGTGCGTTTAGCCTGCTAGGAATAAAAGCCAATCAAAACAAATCAACGAGCAGCAAAGAAGTTAATTTTAGATCCTGAAGAGTATGAAGAAAATAAAAGAAGATGTGAGACTAATTCGGCTGTCAGCTGAGAGTGGTGGGTTAGCAGCCTGGGTCTGGGAAAGCTTTCCGGAAAGGTAATGTTCGATTTGAGGTCTTGGACGTTGACAGAGTGGCCAGAGGGCCCACCGTAAGCATTATTAGCATTTGAGAAGGCCTGCAGGTGGAGTCAGCCCTTGGGACACAGGTCATTAGGTAGGGCTGGTGGGGCCCCTTCTCGGCACTTGGTTTGCCTTCTTTGTGTCCTAAATGCTCTGTTGTTCATTGACCATCTCAGCAGCTCCCTCTGAAGCTGGCGCCGTGGCGGGGGCTGGTGGCGGGGATGGGTGCATCCTGTAAAGTTGGGGATGCTGACAAGCCCATGAACCCTGTCCCCTGGGTACTGTCAGCCTTGTTCACATTTTGCAAGCTGCTTCAAGAGTCACGCATCTTCAGACGCCCTCAGCACCGGTGACTCACAGCTGGTCCTAGCTGCCTCCCCACTGGTCCTTGCCAGGTGGAAAGGAAACGGCTACAGCCCTGCCTGCTCAGAGCTCCAGAGTTCCGGCAGTGCCCGGCTCAGGCCACGCCTGCAGGGAGCCACCTACCTCTAGCTGCCTTTTCTCCCACTTTGGGATAATTAAGCTTGGACTGCCAGCAGGAAGTCATTGCTTTTATTGCCTTCCTCCTCTGTGAACTCTTTGGTGGTGAAACCAGTTGGATAACTATTGGCAATCTCTCAAAAGTTCACTGTTAGCTTCGGCTCCACGGGGAGGGTGTGTGATTTCCGGGGGAGGGTCAAAGCCTAGAGCGGACTGTCAGAGGCTATTTGCGCACGAAACTTAACGCTGCGGTTTCCTCTGTTGGACCCAGATCAGTCACGGAGCAGCCGAGCAGTCACAGCACTCTAACTGAGGGCAGGGCCTCTGAACTCATTTTTTTTTTTTTTTTTAATTTTGAAAGGCAGAGCAAAGGGGAGAGACAGGTAGAGAGGTCTTCCATTCACTGGTTCACTCCCCAGATGGCTGCAATCCACGGCTGGACCAGGATGAAGCCAGGAGCTTCTTCCGGGCCTCCCATGTGGGTGGCAGGGACCCAGATCCTTGGACCATCCTCCTCTGCTTTGCCCAGGCCATTAGCAGGGAGCTGGATCAGAAGTGGAGCAGTGTGCTTGCTTCGGCAGCACATATACTAAAATTGGAACGATACAGAAGTGGAGCAGCTGGGACTTGAACCGGCACCCATATTGGATGGTCTCACCCGCTATGCTGCAGTGCCAGCCCCATGACCTTTTTATAAACTTCTTTCACAATCTACGTGCCTTTTATTTTGTTTAAAGGTTTATTTACTTGAAGGCATGACAGAGAGGGACGGAGAGAGATCTTCCATCAGCTTCCCAAATGGCCATAATAGCACAATAACCGGGCCTGGGCCAGGCTGAAGCCAGGAGCTGGGAACTTCAGCCAGGTGTGTCACATGCGTGGCAGAGAGCCAAGGCATTAGCAGGAAGCTGGATCAGGAACGTGGAGGAGCTGACACTTGAACTGGCACTCTGATCTGGGGTGCCGAAACACCCGCTTAACCCGCTGAGCCACAACGCTGGCCTCTCGGTTTAAATTCTGTGAGGCTCTTAGTGTTTACCAGGCACTGCCCTAATTGCTCCATGTGCCTTAGCTCATGTAACCCCCACAGCACCCCAGTGAAGTCATTACTATCAGGAGTCATCGCTATTCCCCTGTACCGGGACGACAGGTGTTCCCAGCTCGCCAGCCATGTAACTCGTCGCTCCGGGGCTCCGTGGCTGACGTCCGTTCTGCTCATCTCGTCTTTGCCCTCCCTTCTCCCGTTGGAATGCCTGTTCTGTCTAAGCCCGTATCAAAGCCCTCTTTTTGGTGAAGTCTTCCGTTGTGCTCAGGCAGAAACAGTGCAATGAGCATGGCTCTTTTTCCGGGCATCTGTTGTGTTCCAGGGTGCTTTACTCAGGTTCCCCCTTTATCCTCACAGGGAGATGCTGCAGTGTAATAGGTTCAGTACCCCTGATCTACCGATGCAGAGGCTGAGGTTTAGCGGTTTTCAAATCATTCATCCAGATCCTTGGCTTCAGAGTCGGGCTCTTTCCACTTCTTTCTTCTTCTCCAACAGCAAGTGGTGTGCGCTTGTGGTTCAGCCTTCTCTGCTTGGTACTGCATGCAGCGATTGCAATTAATGTCTTTTTCTTCAAGAAGATGGTGAGCGCTTCAAGTGCAGATCCTGTTCTCTCTCTCTCTCTCTCTCTCTCTCTCTCTCTCTCTTAATCCCAAGTGTTAATCATAGTGCATACATGTTTATTGAATTAGACTGGGTTGTTAATTATACCAGTTTCAGACTTGGGCTGCAGGGATAGGTCAGTGTAACCAATCACTTTGCTGGTTGATTTTAAAAAAATCATGACTATGGATGAACCATTTACCATCTTTGTTGGTAAAGCACAGACTTGGCCCAAGTCTGGGATGCCTACAGGCATGCCTTTTTTTTTTTTTTTAAGATTTTATTTATTTATTTGTAAGGCAGAGTTACAGGGAGAAAAGGAGAGACCGAGAGAGATCTTCTATCTGCTGGTTTATTTCCCAAATGTCTGTAACAGCTGAGGCTGGACCAGGCTGAAGCCAGGAGCCTGGAACTCCATCAAGGTTTCCCACTTGGGTGCAGGGGCACAAGCACCTGGCACATCTTCTGCTGCTTTCCTAGGCACATTAGCAGGAGCTGGATTGGAAGTGGAGTAGCCAGGACTTGAACTGGTGTCCTATGGAACGCGGGTGCTGCAGGTGGTGTCTTAACCCACTGTGCCACAGTGCTGGCCTCTAGGGCGCTTTAATCATAACAAGAATGAATGTTTATAGATGCTTACTCTGCGTCAGACAACATCAAGCACTTGTGTCCTTGTCCCGGGTCATTCTCCCAACTCTGTAAGGCAGACACTATTTCCCATTTTTGGTTCTGTTTTCAGTGGAGTACATGGAAGCATGAGGAAGCTAAAGCCACTTTTTCAAGGTAGCTCAGCCAGAAAGGGATCACATTTAAATCCAAACAGAATGGCCCCAAAGAGTCTGGTCATTTTCTCTGTTTTTGTTTTGAAAGAGAGACAGAATAGAAAGAGGCAGATGGAGATCTCACATCTGCTAGTTCGCTCCCCAACAGCTGGGGCTGGGCCAGGCTGGGAACTCAAACTGGGTCTTCCATGTGGGTGGCAGGGACTCAAGTAGTGAGCTATCACCTGCTGCCTCCCAGGGAGATGGAATTGGAGCAGACGGGGGCGGGACACACACACACACACACACACGAACCCAGGCACTCTAATATGGAATTTGGGCATCCCAAGTGGCCTCTTAACCGCTATGCTAAACACCCACTCCTAGAGTCTGGGTTTTTAGCATTGCTCTGTAGTGTGAGCGTAAAGGAAAGTATTTTTCCACATTCCCTGTTGTTTCCAAATGTTCCCTCCACATGGATGGATTCCCAGGGCCCTACCAGCATCTAGGATCTTTGTTGACTAGAGAATTCCAAGGTGTCTGCCAGTACCTGTACCCTCGGGTAGAGCACTTTGTGTTCTGAATGGGAGAAGCAGGAGGGAGCTGCGCTGGGTGAAATCAATGCTGGGGCAGAGCTGGAGGCCGATCCCTGTGCCATTCCTCCCCAGCCCCAGTGCGCATGCGGAATCCCCCACTACCAGTAGGAATCTAGTGTTTCTTCTTGCTCCTCTGATGTTCTCACCCACTTGCAGAACTGGCAAGGTTCACGCAGTTTGGGCCTTAGGCCAAAGGGTTGAAGCACAAAAGTGGAACGGTATATATCAGTGGTTCTGACTAGGTGCTTCTTGTGTGTGTGTGCATCTATGCCTCTGTGTGTGTGTTGGATTCCGGCAAAACAGCTGCCTCACCTTTTTTTTTTGACAGGCAGAGTAGATAGAGAGAGAGAGAGACAGAGAGAAAGGTCTTCCTTTTTGCCATTGGTTCACCCTCCAATGGCCGCTGCGGCTGGTGCATCGCACTGATCCGAAGGCAGGAGCCAGGTGCTTCTCCTTGTCTCCCATGCGGGTGCAGGGCCCAAGGACTTGGGCCATCCTCCACTGCCTTCCCAGGCCATAGCAGAGAGCTGGCCTGGAAGAGAGGCAACCGGGATAGAATCCGGCGCCCCAACCGGGACTAGAACCCAGTGTGCCGGCGCCACAAGGCGGAGGATTAGCCTGTTAAGCCACGGCGCCGGCACCTGCCTCACCTTTTGTGAAGTTGGTTAGGCTCTGTGCCTCCAGAAACCCCACTAGCGATCACATAGCAAGACGGCACTGTAAAGAAAGTGGCCAGCACTTTGTTCCCAGCTCCCATATATTTTTTAAAAGATGTTGAAAGGCAAAGTGACAGAGGGAGGACAAACAGAGATAGAGGAGATATCTTCTATTAGCTGGTTCATTCTCCAAAAGTCCACAATAGCCAGCACTGGGCCAGGTAAAAGCCAGGAGCTGGGAACTAAGTCTGGGTCTCCTGTGTGGGTGTTCAGGGACCCAAGGACTTGAAGCATCACCTGCTGCCTCCCAGGGAGTGCATTAAGCAGGAAGCTGGATCAGAAGTGGAGGAGCCGGGACTCAAACCAGGTGCTCCAATGGGACATGGGCATCCTATGCAGAGACTTAACTGGTTTACCAAATGCCTGTCCCAAGAAGTCCTGATCTTTGTAGATTATATATCTCCTCTTCTCTAAGTCTGGAATGGCCTTTGGTCAAAAATAGGAAGATCGGACGTGGATCTAGAAGAGAGCCAAGATGCTGGGAAACTCCTTGCTTATATGCAACGGGGTCAGCGTGGACTCTCGGAGGTAGCTAAAGTGGGTGCAGTGGTGAGTCCAGGGTCAAGACGCCCCAGTTTGTCTTCACTGAGCCTTAGGATCACTGATTGGTTAACCTCTGTCAGCTGTGGTGTCCACAGTATCATCCCACACGAGTTTATGGCGAGGGGTTAGGACCAGGCCAAGACAGTACTTATGTTTGTTTAACCAAGATGGACAACACAGATCTGTGTAGTGACTCAAATAAAATATTTTTATCAATTTAAACACATATAGTTTGCAAGCATATTTGTTGCAAGCAAATGCTAGCTTGCATGATCCTGTGTTTGAGGAAGTCGGGGGTGGTTTCTGGGAATAAAAGAGGTGTGGTGAACAACTCACGGTACTTCTTAAGAGAGTGTCTTGCGTATAGCAAGTCCTTGAGACAGGGACGAAGGGATCAACATCCTAGGCATAGTGTGTGTTTGGGGGAACTCACCCACAAATAAGAACAACATCGCCCTAGAGGAGCATGCTGCTTGCTAGGGAGTCTTGGGGTTGGAAGGTGAATATAAGCTCACGCTTGTTGCCTGGAACTCAGTTTTTCTAAAACCACCAACTTGGGGCCATTGTTGTGGCACAGTGAGTTGGACAACTGCTTGCAACACTTGCAACCCAACTGAGCAATACTGCAAGTCCCGGTTGCCCCACTTCTGATCCAGCTCCCTGCCGATGCACCTGGGAAGGCAGCAGCAGATGATCCAAGTACCTGGGCCTCCACCACCCACGTGGAAGACCTGGATGGAGTTCTGGGGTACTGACTTTGGCCTGGCCCAGCCCCACCTGGTTCACGGGGGAGTGAACCAGCAGATGGAAGGTATCTTTCTCTCTCTCTCTCTGTGTAGCTCTGCCATTCAAATAAATAAAACTAATCTTAAAAAAAAAATCCTGCCAACTTGTGGGAATTTTAATTTATGAAATTTATATAGGATTTTTTTCTTATAGCTAGAAAATGTGCTACGTGATAGGATTGGCTGGAACAATCATGCATTCTTTTGCCAAAGGATTTTGAGTTGCTTAAGAAAGATGGTTCCAGGCTGGCGCCGTGGCTTAACAGGCTAATCCTCCGCCTTGCGGTGCCAGCACACCGGGTTCTAGTTCCAGTCGGGGCACCGATCCTGTCCCAGTTGCCCCTCTTCCAGGCCAGCTCTCTGCTGTGGCCAGGGAGTGCAGTGGAGGATGGCCCAAGTTCTTGGGCCCTGCACCCCATGGGAGACCAGATAAGCACCTGGCTCCTGCCATTGGAACAGCGCGGTGCGCCAGCCGCAGCGCGCCCACCGCGGCGGCCGTTGGAGGGTGAACCAACAGCAAAAAAGGAAGACCTTTCTCTCTGTCTCCCTCTACTGTCCACTCTGCCTGTCAAAAATAAAAAAAAAAGAAAGAAAGAAAGAAAGAAAGATGGTTCCAGAAGTGAAATTTGGGGCTCCCTGCCTAGCACGTGGGTCATCCCTTTTAGTGCTTAAGTTGGATCAAGTAGAGTCCAATTTTTTTCCTCGTTTGGAGAAAACTACATTCTTTACACTCAGTCTTGTTAGTGGATATAAAATAGTCATTTTGGGGTTACTGGCTTTTCCACTCATTGAGCTGCATTGGTTGGCCCCTGTGGACTGAGGCGGGGCAGTGACAGGCCCTGGACACAGGAGGGCCTCTGATGGGATGGGATGGCATGGATGGGGCCGCAGGCTTCTCTGCTGCAGAACCCAGGGTGGCGTGAATGCAGCTTCTTAGGCAAATGTTCCTTGCACCTGTGTCAGAGTCCATTCCTCATGAACGGGGTAAACAGCAGATAAGTTCCACCTGTTCACAATGACAGGCTTTCAGGCCTGACTGCTGTTTTACTTCCCATGGTCATAAAAATGTGGTATTCTTATCAGTGATGGGCTTAAATTTGTGACACTAATGGTCTGAGTCATATTCCAATTTGAACCATTAATCAGAAATAACAAGCCATATATCTGAGAAGCAAATGGCTCTACGACTATTAATTGAGTGTTCCAAGAAACAGGGTGTATGCACTTATAAGGAGCCAGTGCACCCGGATGCCAAACGGGGGTCAAACAGAAGTCAGCTCACAGAAGCTTGCCGTCCTGCTTCTTCTCAAGCGAAATTTTCCAGCCAGCAATTAAAGATGCCAAACGTATGATTTGCTCAGTTCTTATTTTGGGGATAAAATTTTCCTTTGGTAATGGGGAGAGGTAAAGATGTAGGACTGAGGAGTACAGAACAGGGAGGTAGAGCTCCACCTCTGGCCACCTCTGTGGCCGGCCACGGCACCCTGGCAGGGCCTTCGGAAGACATCACAGCTGTGGATGACTGTTCCCCGGAGCCCACGGAATCCAGGGGAGGCTGCACAGCCGAGCCCTACCATGGACTCAGCAGGCCGCACCCAGCGAGGACGCCCGCACCCAGCAAGGACGCCCGACAACAACAGCAGCTGCCAAGTTATTTTCTCAGATTTGTTTCTAGTTAGAAGGACAAACTGCTCTACTTTCACACCATGTGAACTTTGTGTTCTCTGGCTTCGTGCTGTGTTCAGCTTGAATTGCATGTGTGCAGGGGATGGGTGCTTAGGGTTTGCAAGGATATTTGTCCAGCCCTGCTGAGTTGGAGGGACTGCAGGCCCCTCTCCCCAGACTCTGCACTTCTACCAGAGTGGCTTTGCTTTAGTCTGTTTTTGTGGTCGGAAACTCTTTCATTTGTGAAAGATTTTTTTTTTCTTGACAGTCAGAGTTAGACAGTGAGAGAGAGAGAGAGAGAGAGAGAGAAAGGTCTTCCTTTTTCCGTTGGTTCACTCCCCAAGTGGCCGTCACTCACCAAGTGGCCACTCTGGCCGGCGCATTGCGGCCGGCGTGCTGCGCCGATCCGAAGCCAGGAGCCAGGTGCTTCTCCTGGTCTCCCATGCGGGTGCAGGGCCCAAGCACTTGGGCCATCCTCCACTGCCTTCCTGGGCCATAGCAGACAGCTGGCCTGGAAGAGGGGCAACCGGGACAGAATCCGGCGCCCTGACCGGGACTGGAACCCAGGGTGCTGGCGCCACAGGCGGAGGATTAGCCAAGTGAGCCACAGCGCGGGCCATTTGTGAAAGATTAATATGGAAATGGTGTAGGACACAGGACAAGTTTGATTTATGTTTCTCCTGGGTCTGTTTTCTTTTTCTGTTTTAAAGCTTTATTTATTTATTTGAAAGGCAGAGTTACAGAGATAGGGAGGGAGAGGGCTCTTCCATCTGCTAGTTCACTCTTCCAAGTTGCTGCAACAGCTAGGGCTGGGCCAGGCCAAAGCAAGGAGCCAGGAGCTTCTTCCAGGTCTATGTGGGTGCAGGGGCCCAAGCACTTGGGCCATCCTCCGCCGCTTTCCCAGGCACATTAGCAGGGAGCTGGGTTGGAAGTGGAGTAGGGGTTGGCACTGTGGTGTAGAGGGTTAAACCTCCACCTGCCTGCAGTGCTAGCATCCTATATGGATGTTGGTTCAAGTCCCGACTACTCTGTTGTAGCCATTTGGAGAGTGAACCAACAGATGGAAGATCTCTTTTTCACTTTCTCGGTATTGCTGTCTTTCCAATAAGTAAATATTAGAAAAATAAGAAAGAAAAGAAAAAAGGAAGTAGAGCATATGGGATGCCAGTGTCACAGGTGGCAGCTTAGTCCAATATGCCACCATTCTGGCTCTTTTATTATTTTTTAAAAGATTTATTTGAAAGGCAGAGTTGCAGAGAGAGGGAGAGGGAGAGAGATCTTCCATCTGCTGATTCACTCCCCAAATGGCCACAACAGCAAGGACTGGGCCATGCTGGAGCCAGGAGCCAGGAACTCCATCTGGGTCTCCTACATGGGTGCAGGGGCCCAGGGACTTGGGCCATTTTCTGCTGCTTTCCCAGGCACATTAGCAGGGAAGTGAATTTGAACTGGTGCCCATTTCGGATGGCAGCTTTGCTGGCACCGGCCCCTTGTTCTAGTTAGGGACAGTGAAATGATCAGATTTACGTTTTGGAATGATTATTTTGGAAGGCGGTAGGAGTGAAGGTAGGGGAAGATCACAGGGCCTCAGTTTTGCCATCTGTGAAATAGGACTGGGTCTTTATTTCTGATTTAATTTCCATCTTGGTTATTGGTCTGTTTAGGTTTCTGTGTCTTCATGACTCAATTTTGGTAGCTCGTGTGTTAGGAATCTACCCATTTCTTATACGTTTCCCAGTTTGTTGGCATACAGCTCTTTGTAGTAACTCCTGATGATTCCTTTTATTTCTGTGGTATCTGTTACATTCCTCTTTTCATCTCTAATTTTATTAATTTTATTGATTTGGGTCTTCTCCACTTTTTTTTTTTTTTTTTGGTTAGGTGTATCAATTTTGGTTATTTTTTCAAAAAACCAATACTTAGCTTTTGTATTGTTTCAATTTTATTTCTTCTTTAGTTTTAATTATTTCTTTACTCCTACTGATTTTAGGTTTGCTTTATTGTTGTTCTGCCAGGTCATTTTCAGTTTCTTCATGTAGGCACTGATTGTTATAAACTTTCTACTTAACACTGCTTTTGCTGTATCTCATATGTGGTTTTTTAAAAAAGATTTATTTATTTATTTGAAAGGCAGAGTTACAGAGAGGCAGAGGCAGAGAAAGAGAGAGAGATGGGTCTTCCATCTGCTGGTTCACTCCCTAGATGGCTGCAACAGCTGGAGCTGGGCTGATCTGAAGCCAGGAGCCAGGAGCTTCTTCCAAGGGCCCAAGCACTTGGGCCATCTTCTACTGCTTTCCCAGGCCATAGCAGAGAGCTGGATTGGGAGTGGAGCAGGCAGAACTCAAACTGGAGCCCATATGTGATGCTGGCACTGTAGGCGGTGGCTTTGATATGATGTAATGTCATCTTCGTTTATTTCCAGGAATGTTTGAATTTTTCTTTTGATTTCTTCTATGATCCACTGTTCATTTAGGAGCACGTTGTGCAGTTCATGTGTTTGCATATGCTCTATGAGTTGTTGATTTTCAGCTTCACTCCACTGTGGTTGGGGCAGATGCATGGTATAATTTTGATTTTTTTTAATTTGCTGAGACTTGCTTTATTGGCCTAGCCTATGGGCTATCCAGTAATAAAGACTCCCTCACTCCCCCCCCCCCCAACAAAGAAAAGTCCAGGACCAGATGACTTCACTGCTGAATTCCACCAGATATTTAGAGAACTAACTCCAATTCTTCTCAAGCTATTCAACATCGAAAAGGGGGGAACCCTCCCCAAATCCTTCTCTGAAGCCTGAATCACCTTAATTCCTAAGCCAGAAAAAATACAACAGAGAAGGAGAACTATAGACCAATATCCCTGATGAACATAGATGCAGAAATCCTAAACTAAATATTAGCTAATCAAATCCAATAACGTATCAGAAAGATCATTCACCCGAACCAAGTGGGATTTATCCCTGGTATGCAGGGATGGTTCAACATTCACAAATCAATCAATGCGATACATCACATTAACAAATTGAAGAACAGAAACCATATGGTTATCTCAATAGCTGCAGAGAAAGCATCTGATAAAATATAACACCCTTTCATGATCAAAACTTTAAGCAAATTGGGTATAGAAAAAACATTCCTTAACACAATCAAGGCAATTTATGACAGACCCATGGCCAGTGTCCTATTAAATGAGCAAAAGTTGGAAGCATTCCCACTGAGATCCAGTACCAGACAAGGATGCCCACTGTCACCATTGCCATTCAATATAGTCCTGAAAGTTTTAGCCAGAGCCATTAGGCAAGAAAAAGAAATCAAAGGGATACACATTGGGAAGGAGGAAATCAAACTGTTCCTACTTGAGATGATGTGTTTCTATATATAGGGGATCCACAAGACTCCACTGAGAGACTAATGGAACTCATAAAAGAGTCTGGTAAAGCGGCAGGATATAAAGTCAACACAGACTAATCAATAGCTTTTGTATACACAGACAATTCATTGCTGAGAAAGAACTTTCAAGATCAGTCTCATTCACAACAGCTTAAAAAGAATTGAATACCTTGGAATAGCTTTAACCGAGATGTCAAAGATCTCTACGATGAAAATGACAAAACACTGAAGAAAGAAATGGGTCTGGGTCTAGCTTTCACGTTCGTGACTGCTGGCTGTGGATGAGCCAGAAGCCTAGGTCCTGTACATGACAGATTTTGCTTATGAAAGTCGGCCAGGGAGATTATGTATTCCTGGCATGGAGTCCCAGAGACAGTTTGATGTTAATGGGTTTACTGGAAAGGGCTTTTGTGGGGTTCCTTTGGCCTAGGGCAGACTGGCTGTTGATGTCATCAGTAGACCACAAGGAATGATTTCCCCCGCCCCTGAGCCCCTGTAAGTGCTTGTGTCTCCTGTGACTCATGCTGCCGTGTCTCAGACCTTGGAGAAAGTGACTGCATTTCTACGGCAGCGTCAGGGCCAGCTGGTGCCTCTCCCGCCCTGGCAGGCCCCAGCCTGAGAGTGCTGCAGCCCCAAGGAGCCTTGGCGAGGCACCCACTTCACCTGGAACTGGTCAGATTGACCAGTCTGCCACCTGAGCTCCCAGGTAGCAGTTCTCCAGTCCTGATGCTAGAAAGGGCCTTGGAGAGCTTAGAGATTGCGGGGACTAGGGGTTCCCAAAACCTGGCTGCGTGTTCAAGTCACCTGGGCATTCAGGACCAAAGGCCCCCTCTTGGCTGATTCACCAAGTCTGGGTGGGGACTGGAAATCAGTGTTGTTTATGCTGTGTGAAGTGCTTCTCCTCTGCTGTGACCACTGACCTAGTCTCTTACCTTAATTTTATTTGATTTAGAAATTATTTTTGAGGGGCAGGGGATGTTTAACCTATTGGTTAACATGCCTGCCATGTTGCCTGGGTTCCAGTGCTGATTTTGCTTTTTTTTTTTTTTTAAAGATTTATTTTACTTGAAAGTCACAGTTACACAGAAAGAGGAGAGGCAGAGAGAGAGAGAGAGAGAGAGAGAGAGAGGTCTTCTATCTGCTGGTTCACTCCCTAGATGGCCACAATGGCCGGAGCTGTGCTGATCCGAAGCCAGGAGCCAGGAGCTTCTTCCGGGTCTCCCACGTGGGTAGACCTTGGGCCATCTTCTACTGCTTTCCCAGGCCATAGCAGAGAGCTGGATTGGAAGTGGAGCAGTGGGTCTCAAACCGGCGCCCATATGGGATGCTGGTACTGCAGGTGGTGGCTTTATGTGCTACACCACAGCGCCACAGCGTTGGCCTCTGATTTTGCTTCTGATTCCAGCTTCCTGTTAATGCACACCCTGGGAGGCAGTGGTGATGGCTCAAGAGGTTGGGTCCCTGCCACCTGTATATCCTGGCTCCTGGCTTGGGCCTTGGCCCAGCCTTGTGTGAACTAGTGGTTGGGAGTGCTCTCTCTACTCTCTCTCTCTCTGTGTCTCTTATTTCTCTCTCTCTCCCTCCCCCCACTCTGTTTCTCAAAGATTAAAAAAAATAAAGATTATGTGTACATATATTTCTCTTTTTTTTAAAAAAAGATTCATTTTATTTATTTGAAAAGCAGAGTTTACAGAGAGCGAGAGGGAAAGACAGAGAGAGATATCTCCCATCTATTGGTTCACTCCCTAAATGGCTGCAATAGCCAGAGCTGGGCTGGTCCAAAGCCTGGACTTTCTGCCGTGTCTCTCATCTAGGTGACAGGGATCCAAGAATTTGGGTCGTTTTCTTCTGCTTTCCCAGGCACATTAGCAGGGAGCTGGATCAGAAGTGCGGCAGCTGGGACTTGAACTGGCACCCACATGAGATGCCAGCAATGCAAGTTGAGGCTTTCCTGCTATGCCACAATGCCGGCTCTGTCTCTCTTGTTTTAAAGATTTATCTATTTATTTATTTATTTGAAAGGCAGAGTTACAGAGAGAAGAAGAGGAGGGAGGGAGGGAGGGAGGGAGGAAGGGAGAGAGGGGAGAGAGAGAGAGAGAGAATGAATCTTCCATCTTCTGGTTTACTCTTCAAATTGCCCCAACAGCCAAGGCTGGGCCAGGCTGAAGCCAGGAACGTGGAACTCCATCCTGGTCTCCTACATGGCTGGCAGGGGCCTAAGAACTTGGGCCACCTTGCACTGCTTCCTCAGGTGCTCTAGCAGGGAGCTGGATTGGAAGTGGAGCAGCCTGGACAGGAACCCACACTCATGTGAGATGCTGGTGTGGCAGGGGCCCACTTCATCCACATGCCACAATGCCAGCTCCTGTCTTTATCTCTCTCTCTCTCTCTCTTTTTTTTTTTTTTTTGACAGGCAGAGTGGACAGTGAGAGAAGAGACAGAGAAAAAGGTCTTCCTTTGCCGTGGGTTCACCCTCCAATGGCCGCCGCACTGCGGCCAGTGCACCGTGCTGATCTGAAGGCTGGAGCCAGGTGCTTATCCTGGTCTCCCATGCGGGTGCAGGGCCCAAGCACTTGGGCTATCCTCCACTGCACTCCCGGGCCACAGCAGAGAGCTGGCCTGGAAGAGGGGCAACCGGGACAGAATCCGGTGCCCCGACTGGGACTAGAACCCGGTGTGCCAGCGCCGCAGGTGGAGGATTAGCCTATTGAGCCGGGGTGCCGGCTGTCTTTATCTCTTTTAAACAAAGAATTGTAAAGAAAATCGGCCCAATCCCATGTTCCCTTCAGCCCAGTCGTCATAAGAAAATGAGTGCAGTTCTCCTTCCCCTCCATCGGGGATGCTTCCGAGGACCCCTAGTGGGTGCCTAGAACTGAAGATGCTACAAAACCCTGTACCTACTGCTTTTTTCCCTAATATACAGACTATGACAAAGCTGAATTCATAAACCAGGCACAGTAAGAGCTTAGCAGCAGTAACTCAAATGATGAGAACATGCCGTTATGAAAGCTCTGTGCATGGGGCCTTTCCATCCTGTGCTCACCCTCCTCTTGTTAACCACAGGTAGCGGAACCTCAGAAAGCAAAGCTGTGGATAAGGGGAGACTGCTGTAGTGTGTGCTGATATTTAGAAAATTCTATTGGTTAGAAGCATGAAGAATGAAGAACAAACACCTCTCTCCCTAGGCCAGCTCCCCAAGGGTGACATTCATAGGAATGCACTCTGAAAATATTTTTTCATGTACAAGAGTTCTTTAAAAAGTTCGTTGAAAATATTTATTATGAAAAAGATTTCAAACTTTTATGGCACCAAAATAAACTTCTTTTAAAAATAAGCAAACCCTCCCCCACACACAAACAAAAAAGGCAAACGAAAATTAACAGAACAACTCAAAATGTCAAGGCAGTTAGGAAGACAATTTGGAGGGTTAATCTTTTTAAATCTACAAATCAAAGGTTTTTGTTAATAGATAACTGGCAAGTGGTGGTTTTCTGCCGAGGGCTCCTATGAAATAAAAATTCCAAGACAGAACCCGACTTCAAACAGAAGCAAGTCTAGCGCCTGCAGGAAGAGATGTGAGAGGCGCGATGCTCACACGTTTATGTGTTATTAACAACCAGAGCTATCTTATGTATTCAAGCTGCGTTAATGCCCTTGGAAACGGAGAGCTCACTGTGGATGACAGACTACAGCACGGGGCACCGTGCGTGGCCATGTTGGGTGCATTCTAGGGGGTTGGGGCACCCACACATCTGCCATGAGTTGGGCCCGAGATCCCACTCTACATTGGAGTTTCCCTGCTATGCCACAGCGCCGGCCCCATATCTCACATTTTCTTTATCCATTCATGATGATTCCATAAGTTGGCTATTGTGACTAAATTGAAATAAACATGGGAGTCCATCAATCTCTTCAATATATTGATTTCAAATCCTTTGACTGTATTCCCAGATGTGGGATTGCTGAATCATACAGTAGCTATATTTTTTAATTTTGGGGGAAACATCTATTCTTTTCTCCACAATGCTTTATTAATTAAATGAGTTAATATTAACAGTATACTTGGAACAATTCTTAATGTGTAGTAAGCACTATATATTTATGAATTGAATGGGTGAATACGTGAAAGTCATTGCGTGATGTCCCATTATATGGATACAACCTACTTTATTTTACTGTTTGCTGATGGTTTTCGTGGGTCAGTTGCTATAACAGATGATGCACAAACAGGCTTGTGTGTTTATCTGGGGGTCTCTACTTTGGGTATAGTGATCAATATCTTACTGAGGGTGGCCACAGTGGCATGGCATCACAGGCATTAGAGAGGAAAAGGTAGTGATTAGCTAAGAGGAGAAAATAGGACTAGAATTTGGAATTTTGTCTGGGACCTGGCATCACCGAACTACAAATCTGAGATTTGAAAGAAACCGCAGGACGGTGTTGGTGCCAGCCTGTGCCTTCTGGGATGGGATTGTATCACATCTGTGCCCTGGGAAGCTTTAGGGAGCCACGGTGCACTCACAGGGGCTAAGGGGTGCAGTAGCACCCTTCAAGATTCTTGACAGAAATAGAGGTACTGGGTGTCTCCCAGCTCAAACTCCTAGCTCAAGATAGCTTACAGTTTGGCATTAATACCACTACATTCCTTCTGGTGATGTTATGTCTTACGAAGTTGAGTTTTTGGTGGCGGCTGTCACATGGCATGAACAGTGTAAACATTAATGTGGAATAAAAAGTGGCAATGGCACATACCTACGTTTGAAAAGCTGTGCATTGCCTAGGAGGTGCACGTGTACTCTTGGTAAGTAACTGGTTAGGAATGAAATAACATTTTTTCTTTCAACTTTTGTGTATTATTTTTCATCTACCAAGTTGTTTGTCCTCAAATAGCCACTAAGCTGTTCGAACATGCTTCCAGGTGGTTTGAACCTAACTTCTTAATAAACAAAACTCTTAGGGACTTCTTTTGGCCTGGGGTGCTGTGGAAAAATTACCAAGACTTAAGGATGCTGTGAAATGAAAAATGTTTGGGGACAACTGAGTTACATCTTTATTCATTTGAGTTCTTTTAGCTGCCAGGGAGAGACACCAAACGGATACTGTCTTAAGCAAAACCAGAGAACTGTTGGCTTATGTTTCTGGGATGTCCAGGGTTGCAGGTGGCACCGGCTTGGCTGGGATCAGGTGCCCAAAGTCAGTCATCAAAGCTCCATCTGTCGCCCTTTCTCCTGGGCAGTTTCTCCACGGCAGGCAAGAAGCCCTCAGGCCCATTCTGTCCAGGCTCCTGTCCTTCCAATTTAGCAATCCCAGCGAAGGAGTCAACTTCCCACCAAGCTTCTGCCTGAACCTCTGGGGAGGACTTGGGTGTCACTTGGCTGTCCTGAATGTGGTCATGGAGATCTGTAACAGCCAAGCCTAGGTACGTCTCCAAACCTGTCCTCAGATGAGTGCCCTTCCCCCAGAAAGGATGGTGTCCTCTTACCAGGAGAGAACACCGGAACAGCCAACTTCCCACTTTTGGGTGAGAGAACAGACTGGTAGGATGGTAGTTTATTTTCCTTACTCCTAAGTTTAAGGCATAGGATAGCAGTTTAATAGCTAAGCATGGAGGCTCTGTATTCCCTGCCATCTGAGTTCACTTCCTTGGTCAAGTTAATGACATCTATATTTTTAAGGCTGTAGAGTCATCATCTGTAAAATGGGTGTAATTGAAGATAAAGACCAAGAAATAAAAAATGGACAGAAATTATAGTCCCAGTCTGGCAGGTTTGGTGCTTAAGGTGAGACTGGATGAGTTAATAGACATAAACCAGGGCCAGTGCTGTGGTGTAGCAGGTAAAGCTGCAGCCTGTGATGCCGGCATCCCATCTGGGCACCTGTTGAGTCCTGGCTGCTTCACTTCCAATCCAGCTCTGTGCTAATGACCCAGGAAGAGCAACGGAAGGTGGCCCAAATACTTGGGCCCCTGCACCCACATGGGTCGATACCTGGATGAAGCTCCTGGCTTCAGCCTGGCCCAGCCCAGGCTATTGTGGCCATCTAGGGGGTGAACCAGTGGATGGAAGATCCATCTCTCTGTGTCTCACCCTCCTTCTCTCCCTCTTCCTCCCCCCCCACTTCCTCCCCCTCCCCCGTAATTTTGACTTTCAAATAAATAATTACTCTTACACAAGAAACAGATACAAAGTGCCTGGCACAGACCTGGCGGTAGAAGGCCCTGAGTAAATGAGGCCGTTGTCATTACTGATCAGAGAACAGTGAAGCTCGCACATCCAGTGAATGGCCCAGCCTCTGCCTCCTGGAGGTTCCCCTCCAACTACGGAGGCAGCGAGAGGGCACACCACGGTGACTTCCTTTCCTGTCTCTTGCAGAGCAAAGCAGCATGGAAGCTGTCAGCCAAGTCCCTGTGGAAGTCGTGCTCCCCAAGCACATCCTGGACATCTGGGTCATTGTCCTCATCATCCTGGCCACCATTGTCATCATGACCTCCTTGTTGCTGTGCCCCGCCACCGCGGTCATCATCTATCGCATGCGGACTCATCCCATCCTCAATGGAGCTGTGTGAGAACCCGCCCTGTGAGGGCCAGGTGGGGCATGAGGACAGGAGTCCCCTCCGAAAGCCTCTCTTGTCCTCTGAAAGGCAGTGGGAGGGCCCTGGGGACTGGGACTTAAGTTCCAGTGTTGGTTTTGCCCCTGGGCCGCTGTGTGAACCTGGCTGAGGGACCTCACTCTCTGAGTTCCAGGTTCCTCGTCTTTCAGGTGGGGATCATGGTCCCTGCCCTGCCTACCTCGTAGGGTTGTAAGAAACAAATGACTTAGTGGAGGTGAAGACTTGACAAGCAGCAAAGCCATTGCAGGGATACGAGCCTTACGCCGACTGCGGAAATGCTTGGAAGAACCAAAGAACCTAAATGCTAACGGTGGCCTTCAAGGTGGCGAGGGAGACATGGGAGGTAGAGCAGGCTTGGCCAGTGCCCCCCACCCGAGGTCAAACAAGCAAAGGGCACCCTGTCCTCATTCCAAGGGAACCGCAGAACATTGGGTCACAGTTATTTTCTTTGAGATCATTCCTCAGATTTTTCTCCTTTGGCAGGGAACTGAGAATGGCAGGGGGAGGGAGATGAGTAGAACCTCGAAGAATCTTAGAATCTCTACCCCTATGCAATCTGGGGGAGGGCTCTGCCATTTCTGGGGCAATGTCAAGGGAGTTGGGGTGATGGGCTTCTTCCTGCGCTGGAGTCTCACGTGTCTGTTAACTTTGACATTCAGGTGATGCTGGAAAATGCAGAGCGGCTGAGTTCCCTGCCCAGCACTCAGGATCTGCAGACCCTATGCCCTACAGTGCTCTACACTAGAAGGGCTCTGTCCCTGTGCCCCCGGTCCCTCCTGCTTTAATTAGCTCCGTGTATGTCCCTCTCTCTGTCCCACCAGCACTACAGCCAAGCCCAGGTCCCTGCCTTTTAATAGATGTTCCCAGGACTGTTGGAACCACCTCACAACAATGATGTTTCTTTTAGATGCTATGATTTATATTTATGTAGAGATACTTCTGGGCCACCCAAGCTCTTTGATCTCAAAAATCAGGAGCATCCTGACAGTCATTTATTAAATTATGTGAGAAGACAGCACAGACATGAGGATATTGTTGTGTGAAAATGATACTTTTACTTTGATGTCATTGATGTGCACAAGTGATTCCCAATAAAGTGCTGAAAAGAGCATGTCCAAGGCCTTTCTTTGAAGAGATCCTGTTAAACTCAGAACTCAGATAAAGGTGTTCTGCTGACTTCATGGGTCTTAGAGGTGGTTTGAATGTTCAGAGGGGGAAAGAACAGAACAGGTTGGTTCCCAGAGGTCTAGCTGCAGCAAGTGGGGAAGTTGTGCATTTTACACAAACATATGATGCGGGGGGTGAGAACAGATTCTGGACGTAAGATGATGAATTTAGTGTTGGGTATGTTGGACTTGTGATATGCACACAGACACGGCAAGGCAACTGGAAGCCCAGGTCTATTCCGTGAGAAAAATATTGTGTCCAGGGTTATGGCTTGGGGGGTTAGTGTCTGTGGTAGCTTTGCTTTATGTAGAATGAGAACCTTGCTTGACAGTTTTTGAAACACCTGTGAGAACAATGAGATAGTTAGTGGGCATCATCCAAAGGTGTGAGACAATGTGTTGTGGTTCTTGAAAAGAGAAAATAGAAATTCTAAATCCAAATTTCTTGGCCACTTGGAAGAAATCAAGGATCTGGAAGTAACCGGGTTTTAAAAATTCTGGCTAGTAGAAGTAGCACTTCCATGATGTTGTTTAGTTGTGTGAGGTGACTTGAATTTTTAAGAAGAATCTATGTGTGCTTCCATGTAAGAACAAATGATGAACATTCTCCATGTACTCCCAGTACTTGTCAGCACATGTTTTCACATTTAACATAATTTCCTTACTGTAGTTAGCAGACAGAACATTTTAGAAGACAGGGATGCTTGGTAAATCAGACAGAATAGTATCTCTTGTAATAAGCAAAGAGTGTCAATAACCTTTCCTCTAGACTTCTCCCTCCACAACCACAACTCAGGGAATACCCAGCTGATCTGAGAATTACTTGAAGAAACAGAGAGCAATAACAACATTTTTATAGTCACCAAGGAGTGTCTGACAAATATGCTATACACAATGGAATAAAACATGGCAAATTGGGTGAACATACGGTGCAGTGGTTAGGACAGTGCTTAGGCTATCTGTATCCCATACTGGAGGGCCTGGGTTCAAGTCCTGGTTCCATTTCTGATCCCAGCTTCCTGCATATGTGCACCCTGGGAGGCCGTGGATGATGGCTTAAGTACTTGAGTCCCTGTCATCCCTCTGGGAGACTTGAACTGAGTTCCTGGCTCCTGGCTTCAGGCTGGTCCAGCCCTGGATGTGGGCATTTGGGGAGTCAATCATTAGGTAGAAGATACCGCTCTGTGCATCTAACTTTTAAATACATTATTATTTTTAAATTTATTTATTTGTTTGAAAGGCAGGGTTACATGGAGAATGAGTCAGAGAGAGAGAGAGAGAGAGAGAGAGAGAGAGAGAGAGAGAGAGATCTTACATCTGCTGGTTCATGGCTAAAATGGTTGGGGTTGGGTTTGAAACTCCATCCTTGTCTCCCACGTGGGTGCAGGGAACTAAGTAGTTGGGCCAATTTCCACTGCTTTCCCAGGCACATTAGTAAGGAGGCAATCAAAAGCAGAGCTGCTGGGACTCTAAGAAGTGCCCACGTGAGATACCAGCATCGCAGGTTGCAGCTTAACCTGCTGCCCCACAGCGCTGGCCCCTCAAATTAAATAAATAAATAAAACTTAAAACATGGCAGTTGGGCAGTATCGATTACAATGGCAACAACAAAAAGTGAAATACCCCTCCAGACCTGTATTGAATCGGCTAAGGAGTGATAACCTGGGTGAAAACTGCAACATTAACTGTTATAATTTTTCAAAGCCTTTTATGTAAGACTAGAAAAATGTCTACTCAACTGCTCAAAGGGGTTTGGGGGTGCTGCGCACAGTTAATGTTGAGATCATGAATGCATCCACGCAGACGGGAAGGAGTACAGAGAAGACGGAGAGAACGCTGCCGGGGGCTGTGAGATTATGGTCACCACTTCTGTGCATTGGCTTCTTCACGGGTTACAGTTGTCCATAAGAAAAATGAGAAGCACCTGCATGGTCAATGTGTCTCTCTCAAAATTTTCTGTGATATTTGGTCCATTGTTAGAATGGTAATTTCTGCTGCCAAATGTAGCTTTCCAATTTCTTTAAAAAAAAAAAAAAACACCCTTGTCTTTGGAAACCAACATCCCAGAGGTGTGCTGCTGTATACATCTGGCCAGCCCAAGGAAGACTGGGGATGTGCACATGCACACGTGTGTCATCTCATGTGTGTATAAGTGTTCACAACCACCTGACATGCACACGTGGCTTTTCATATTTATCTGCCCACCTATTTTGTGATCAACATGTCTGGCAATAAAAAAAATGCTGGGACACTACCTTCCAAACACAGCAGATCTTTCTGTTCACAGATTTTGTGTTTTTTCTTTGAAGGCCTGGTTCTCAAACATTGGCTACAGCAGTGGGTGTTTGGCCTAGATGTTTCAGTGCTGCATGGGATGCCCATATTCCATACTGGAATGCCTAGGTTGGAGTACCAGCTCTGCTCCCAATTCCAGCTCTCTGCTAATGCACGTCCTAGTGACCACAGTGATGGTTGCAGTAGTTGGGTCCCTGCCACCCTCGTGGGAGAACCAGGTTGAACTCCCAACTTCTGTCATCACAGCATTTGGGGAGTGAAAGAGCAGATGGGAGCCGGCGCACCAGCTCAATAGGCTAATCCTCCGCCTTGCGGTGCCGGCACCCGGGGTTCTAGTCCTGGTTGGGGCGCCAGATTCTGTCCCTGTTGCCCCTCCTCCAGGCCAGCTCTCTGCTGTGGCCCGGGAGTGCTGTGGAGGATGGCCCAAGTGCTTGGGCCCTGCACCCGCATGGGAGACCAGGAGAAGCACCTGGCTCCTGCCATCAGATCAGCGTGGTACGCCAGCCACAGTGTGCTAGCCACAGCGGCCATTGGAGGGTGAACCAACGGCAAAGGAAGACCTTTCTCTCAGTCTCTCTCTCTCACTGTCCACTCTGCCTGTCAAAAAAATAAATAAAATAAAAATTAAAAAAATTAAAAAAAAGAAAGAGCAGATGGGAATTCTCTCTGTCTTTATGCCTGTCAAATAAATAAATAAAAATTATTTTTAAAAACCCTTTATTATGTGCCAAAGTCACTTGGAGAGCTTTTGCAAACGCACAGTCCTGGTTGTTAGCTACAGAGATTCTGATTTAGTGGGCCCAGGATAGAGGTAAGAATTCTGCATTTTGAATGATTGATTGATTTTCATTTTATTTTGGGAGGCAGGTGGGAGAGAGAGATATGGGGGGAGAATGAGAGGGGGAGAGAGGGAGAGAGGGAGGGAAGGAGGGAGAGAGGGAGAGGGAGAGGGAGAGAGAGAAAGAGAGAGAGAGAGGGAGAATGAGAATCTTCCATTTGCTGATTCACTCCTGAAATGCCTACAACAGGCAGAACTGGGCTTGGCTGAAGCCAGGAGATAGGAACTTCATTCAGGTTCCCTGGGTGGGTACAGGTGGGACAGGAACCCAAGTACTTGAGCCATCACCTGATGCTTCCTGGGGTGTACATTAGCAGGAAAGTGGAATGGAAGCAGAGCCATGACTCCAACCCAGGGACTCCAATATAGGATACAGACATCCCAAGTGGCATCGTAATCACTGCCCAAAATGCCTGTCCCAGGAATTCTCCATTTGAAAAGCAGTTTTCTACACTTGAGAAGGATTGCGCTGAACTCCCTGGGAACTTTGTTTCCCTATAATAACTGCCTGGAACTTAAACTTTTGGATGACCCACTGGAGGAAAGCCTGGAGATTGTTGTCATACAAACATAGGATTAGTCTTGTGCAATTCGGCCCATGATGAACAGATGGGGAACTGGCAGTTGCAGGATTTAGGCTCTATGTGTGTTTAGGCGCTATGGAGCCTTTTGCTGTCTGATTCTGTAACCAAGAGTGTGGGATTTAGGCAAGAGGCAGGTCACAGGAGCTGGGCCGAGAATGGGAATTGCTTTACTCCATTGAGCTTGTCTTAGAGGATGCTTCAGGACAGCTTACCTTGCTGATCTGCATCCTGACACACAAGGGAAGCTCAGAGACCAGTGTGTGATTTTCGAATGAGGGTGCATGCTGCTTGGACAGAAAGCACCCTCCCATTCTCTCTTTTCTACATCCTGAACACCTGTCTCTGTCTCTCTCTCTCTTATACACACACACACACCACCCCGCACGTAAGTCCATGCAGACTGCTTCTGGCATAGGCAGTTTCTTTAGGAAACTACAGCTTCCACTGTGTCCTTTTCTTTTCCTAAGTAAGTCAAGCTTTCCTTTGAGCAGCTATCACTTGAAGCCAATTATTTGGCAACACCCCAAGTAAACAGACGCCTTGTGTCTGCTAACAATCTCAGGTCTGTGAAACGTGTAGCACAGGCTAATAAAAGAATCATTCTGTTTTCAGAGTGGATGAATGTGAAGAACTTTGAGGTTGTCCACCAGATGGCGATATAACCTGTTCTGAAATGCAGCTGTTGGTCCAAGGGAATTTTGGGAGTTAATCCTATTAGATTCCTAGAAGACCAAGGGTTTTTTGTTTTTGTTTCAAAGATTTATTTATTTTATTTGAAAGTCAGAGTTTAAAAAAAAAAGGCAGAGAAAGAGAGAGAGAGGTCTTCCATCTGCTGGTTCACTTGCCAAATGGCCACAATGGCGGAGCTGGGCCAATCAGAAGCCAAGAGCCAGGAGCTTCTCCTGGGTCTCCATACAGGTGCAGGGGCCCAAGGACTTCAGCCATCCTCTACTGCTTTCCCAGGCCCAAGGACTTCAGCCATCCTCTACTGCTTTCCCAGGCCATAGCAGAGAGCTGCATCGCAAGTGGAGCAGCCAGGACTTGAACCGGTGCCCATGTGGGATGCTGGCACTGCAAGTGGCAGCTTTACCTGCTACGCCACAGGGCAAGCCCCAAATACAATGTTTTATCTTTATAGTGCTGGTTTCAGAGACTCTGGAGATAACACAGAGATCATCCAATCCACCCTCCCTGATAGTGCAGGAACCTGCTCTTTCAGGAATTCTCCTGCATGGTCCTTGACTACCGTAACTGCCTGCCTCTGACTGACCCCAGGGGGTGGGGGACACATTAGGTGCAGTGGTCACGATGCTGCTTGGATGCCAACATCCCCTATCAGAGTGCCTGGGTTTGAGTCCTGGCTGCACTGCAGATTCTGGCTCCCAGCCAATGCACACCTTGAGAGACAGCAGCTGATGACTCAAGTTCTTGAGTTCCTGCCCACCCATATGGGAGACCTGGATTGAGTTCTGGGCTCCTGGTTTCTCTCCTGACCCAGCCTCAGCTGTTGTAGGCATTTTCAGGAGTGGCTTTTAATTACATAAGCAGCCTCAAGATCTTACCAACCTCGAGAGAGAGAGAGAGAGAGAGAGAGAGAGTCAGTCTTGGGAGAGGGCCCTTGAATACCTGGGACGTGAAAGCAGTCTGTGGGTGACCAGCAGACAGAAGCAGAACGACAGAGGAGAGAAACTACCTTTGTGTTGAAGCTGCGGCAACACTTACCGCCCTGCAGCCCAGATGGCCAAGTAAGAGTTTTAAGAACACAGATGATGCATTGTGAAATTTTTGCTTGTTTTTTAAGCAAAGGCTATGGATTCCCTAACTTTGGAAGAGGACAGGAGGTAGCCCTTCTCTCTAAAACCTTCAGCTTTAGTCTGGTAGGGCTGAACCGGAGAGAAACCAATGTTAGTCAGCAGAGATCTGAGGTGCCCAATGTTACAGTAACCTAGACGTGTAAGGGGGCCCAAGAGAAGAAACAAAAAGTAACAAACTGGCAAAACATGCCTCCTGGCCTTCATGGAATTACTACAGGTTGTTTGTTTGTTTGTTTGTTTTACTTCAGAGTTAGACAGTGAGAGAGACAGAGAGAAAGGTCTTCCTTTGCCGTTGGTTTACCCCACAATGGCCGCTGCGTCCGGCGCGCTGTGCCGATCCGAAGGCAGGAGCCAGGTGCTTCTCCTGGTCTCCCATGCGGGTGCAGAGCCCAAGGATTTGGGCCATCCTCCACTGCCCTCCCTGGCCATAGCAGAGAACTGGGCTGGAAGAGGAGCAACCAGGAAAGAATCCGGCGCCCCGACTGGGACTAGAACCCGGAGTGCTGGTGCTGCAGGTGGAGGATTAGCCTAGTGAGCCGCGGCACTGGCAGAATTGTTACAGTATTAAACATGATTTATAAAATATTCAAAAACTCTTAAAAGAAATCCCCATTAGTCTTCATAATTAGTTGGAAGCCTCGGTTTAAGCTTTTGGTCTTCACTGAAATACAGAATTGTATTTTCATAGTGCACAGCCTATGATTTTGATATTTGTGTTGCAGGAATAGATTTCAACAAAATATTTGTCAAAGCCTCTGCTCACAAAGTTTCAATAAACTTAAACATTCTGCAAAAATGCTTTTGTATATTTACAATCAGAAGGGGGAAATAGAGATCTTAAGGAAATGGAAATAGATTCCAGAATTATTTTGCAACTTTCATTTCAAAATTAATCAGAAAGATATTTAAAGTTCAGAGAATAAAATGAAACATAAAGACAACTTTCTTGAAATTTGTCATCATCTTTGAGTGTTCTTGACACAGAAATCTCCATAGAAGAAAACTAAGGGCAGGTTAAAAAAAAAAGAATCAAAGAATCATCTGAATTTAGATATCTTTCCTGTCCCAAATAATCACATACATTACATTTCAAGCTCTAGTTCCCAGAATAGCTCACATTTTCTTTTCTTTCTTTCTTTCTTTCTTTCTTTCTTTCTTTCTTTCTTTCTTTCTTTTTTTTTTTTGACAGGCAGAGTGGACAGTGAGAGAGAGAGAGAAAGGTCTTCCTTTTTGCCGTTGGTTCACCCCACAAAGGCCACGCAGATCCGAAGCCAGGAGCCAGGTGCTTCTCCTGGTCTCCCATGCTGGTGCAGGGCCCAAGGACTTGGGCCATCCTCCACTGCACTCCCGGGCCACAGCAGAGAGCTGGCCTGGAAGAGGGGCAACCGGGACAGAATCCGGCGCCCTGACCGGGACTAGAACCTGGTGTGCCGGCGCTGCAAGGCGGAGGATTAGCCTGTTAAGCCATGGCGCCGGCTGAAACAGAGATGTTTAATAGAGAACTGAAAAAAAAAAAAAGGAATAGCCATTTGTAGTATAGAAAAGAGCCTGGTTGTGTTTCTCGAGAGTCAACTCCAGTAAAACCCAATGACTTAGGAATCCTAAGAGATTTTCCCAATGTGTAGGTTTTGCTGCAAGAATGAATCAGATATCCCTAAGAGCTTCCTCTGGTCTTTGCTTAGTGGAGCACTGGCTGCACACTTCTCAGAGAGCTTTATCCATTGGAGCGAGTCTTCAGGAAGAGAAGCCCTATACTGGGCATATGTAAGAAAAACAATTTAAAGAGTTAATAAAGAGGGGGCTGGCACAGTGCCGTTGCGGGTAAAGCTGCTGCCTGCAGTGCTGGCATCCCATCTAAGCACCGGTTCAGGTTCTGGATGCACCACTTCCAGTCCAGTTCTCTGCTATGGCCTGGGAAAGCAGTAGAAGATGGCCCAGGTCCTTGGGCCCCTGCACCCATGTGGGAAACCTGGAAGAAGTCCCAGGCTTGGATCGGCCCAGTTCAGATTGGCCCAGCTCTGGCCATTGCAGCCATTTCATTTGGGGGAGTGAGCCAACAGATAGAAAACCTCTCTCTTACTCTCTTTGTCTCTGCAACTCTACCTTTCAAATAAGTAAGTAAATAAATAAATAAATATTTTTTTAAAAAAAATTTTTAAACAAAGTGACTAAAGGACCCCTTTCTCCTTCTTTCCTTAAACTTTCCAGAGAAGTCTGTTTCCCTTTCCTAGTAGACATAATCCTAATCAGAAATATACCACATGCTATATAGAACTCAGAATGGACAAGATAATCCAACTATCCTATTATATGAGAACTTATCCTGATTTTCAATTTTTTTGCTTATCGACACAATAATTGTATATGTGTATGGAGCCCAATATGATATTTTGATATGTGACTGCATTGTGTAGCAATCAAATCAGAATAATTACCATATGTATCACCTCAAACATTTATTATTTCTTTGTGATGAGAACATTCAAAATCCTCTCTTGTAGATAGTGAGTTACACACCACATTGCTATCCACAGTAACCCTATTGAGAGAAAGATCATCAGACTTTACTCCTATCCAACTGTGACTTTGCACCCATGGAGTGAGATGTGGGCTTTCACTTTCCACTGGGCACAGGCATTCTGTTTAGAACAAGCATCACAGCAGCTTTTCTCTATTACAGGAAAACGTTCTGTGATGCAATGCTGTAAAATTACTGATAATCAGCAGTTATTTTCATTTTGTTGTAAAAAGAGAGCTTGTGGCTCTAGGTATCAAGACAGTAACATTGTTCTTGAGAAATAGGGCATTTGATCATAAATTACATGTGCTGTGTTTCAACTGAGTATGAGATTAAAGTAAAAATCGATCCTTTCATGAATTCACTCCTGTGATGGCTGGGATGGGTGATTGAGAGCTGATGAGAGTAAGATGTTATAAAGGAAGGAGAAATTCAAAAGAAAAATTCTTTGATAGGATTTATATAAGATCGATTGTGAAAACAAAACATTCAGATTCTAAAATATGAAGACAATGATGGAAAAATGTAGGGAACAAAGTGGGGGTCAAGAAAACTTGCAAGTGTTGGCTCTAAAATTCCTGATAGCAAAAACAGATGGAAAGTTTTAGAAAAGTGTGTTAGACAAAAAGGAGAGGTTTAGGGAACAGTAACTGCTCTAAGCCAGCCTGAGTTCCCCCAACATGTGCAGCTATGAGTCAGCGCCCCCTAGTGGCAAAGGGTCATATCCTCCAATGTTGAAGACAGAACTTGCACAAAGTCAGAAAGCACAAATATGTCAGAAAGGTGCTTCTCAAAAAAGTATTCTGCCCTAGGATGCGTTGTGGCTCTGGTGTAAGAGATGACTGTTAATGCTGTGTGGAGAACCACATAGAATTTATGTTAGTCTTGGGAGCCGTTTTATTTGTTTTAAAAATAAAAGAGGGGGTTGGTGCTGTGGTGTAGCTGGTAAATTCACCACCTGCAGTGCTGGCATCCCATATGGGTGCTGGTTCCAGTCCTGGCTGCTCCATTTCTGATCCAGCTCTCTGCTATGGCCTGGGCAAGCATTGGAAGATGGCCCAAATGCATGGGACTCTGCACCCGTGTGGGAAACCTGGAGGAGGCTCCTGTTTCCTGGCTTTGGATTGGCTCAGCTCCAGCCATTGTAGCCATCTGAGTAGTGAACCAGCGGATGGAAGATCTCTCTCTCTCCCTCTCTGCCTCGGCCTTCTGTAACTCTGCCTTTCAAATAAATCTTCAGAAAAGAAAAATAAAAGAGGCAGAAAGAGAAAGAGGAGACATCTGTTGGTTCACTCCTCAAATGCCTGCAACAACCAGGGCTGGGCCAGGCGGAAGCTGGGAGCTGAGAATGCAATCCAGGTCTCCCACGAGAATGGCAGCAGGAACTCAATCACTTGATCCATGACTGCTGCCTCCCAGCGTCTGCGTTAGCAGGAAGCTGGCATCAGAAGTGGAATCAGGACTGGAATCCAGGCCCTCTGATGTGGGATGCTGATCCTTGGTATGTGCCACCTAAAGCTGTGATGGAAATTTCCCTCCTCGCTGCCCACTGGTTTGGGGGACTACAAGTTAACTGACCCGTTTGAATTTCAACACAATCTTTAAAGCATACCACATACAGACATGGTGCATGGTTGATGTGTTTGGTAAAACAGGGAACAATGCTTTATTCTGTGTCTGGAGTGACATTCTGTAAGCTAATGACAGTACATGAAGAAAATTAAATTAACCATTGTACTGAGTTGCTGGACTACTGATGTTTTTTTCCTTTCTTTTCTTTTTCTTTTTTGACAGGCAGAGCGGATAGTGAGAGAGAGAGACAGAGAGAAAGGTCTTCCTTTGCCGTTGGTTCACCCTCCAATGGCCGCTGCGGCCGGCGCACTGTGGCTGGCGCATCGTGCTGATCCGAAGCCAGGAGCCAGGTGCTTCTCCCAGTCTCCCATGTGGGTGCAGGGCCCAAGGACTTGGGCCATCCTCCACTGCCTTCCCGGGCCATAGCAGAGAGCTGGCCTGGAAGAGGGGCAACTGGGATAGAATCCAGCGCCCCAACCAGGACTAGAACCTGGTGTGCTGGCGCCACAAGGTGGAGGATTAGCCTGTTGAGCCATGGCGCCAGCCTGGACTACTGATGTTAATACCAAATTTGAGCATGAAGTTGTAGATATAGAAATATTTAGGGTGGGTTATTAGACTTTGGTATGTTTTTAGCCTAGACAGGACATTATTTATCATAAGTGTCTGGATGACTGTTACTGATCTACCAAGCTACCAAGCATTTATTGTGCATTTACCAAGTCATGTCCTATCTTCTTTGAATTATTTTTTCTCATTTAAATTACATAATACTCCTATGAATTAGATACTAGTATTTTTATTTAAACAATTGATATAGAGAAAAGTCCAGGAACTTGCGTGAAGAGTGTATTTCTATAATGAAGAAGAGCATGGACTTCTCTTCAACTCTTTTGGATCAAAAGTTCACATTTTTATTTACGTAATTTGTATCATGAATAAAACAAGGAATGTTGCTTTCTCAGAGATCACTACGAGTGTCTCCTGGTGTCAAATCTCCTCCCTATCTCCATTAAGAAATTGACAAATTTCACCTTGAAATGGCAAAGAAGGGAGTATTTATCCCCCAGACCTATACAGTGTAGGGCAATAGAGTCCAGTTGTTTCAACCCTACTCCAATCCTGTGGGCTCACTGGGAGGAGAGCTCGGGTTACTACTACATCACTAACGGCTTTCTGCAGCGTTGCAGGGATGTGCATTTGGAGAAACACGTGGCATAGTAGGTTAAGTCTCCACCTGCAACACTGACATCCCATCTGGGCACCGGTTTGAGTCCCAGTTGCTCTACTTCTGATCCAGCTCCCTGCTAATGGGCCTGGGAAAGCAGTGGAAGATGGCTCAAGTACTTAGCCCCTGCACTCATGGGAGAGATCTGGAAGAAGCTCCTGGCTCAGCCCTGGCTGTTGTGGCCATTTGGGGAGTGAATCAGCAGAAAGAGAAGGAGAGAGAAAGAGAGGGAGGGAGGGGGAGAGAGAACGAGAGAGCTTCCAATCCCCAAATGTTCTCAACAGTCACGGATGGGCCAGGCTGAAGCTGGGAATTCGGGAACCAATCTGGATCTCCCACATGGATAGCAGGAACACAACTACTTCAACCATCACTGCTTCCTCTCAGGCCTTCGTTAGCAGATAGCTGGAGACAGGAGTTGGAGGCAGGCTCTGAATGCATGTATTCTGATGTGGGACACAGGCATTTTAACTGGCATCTTAACTGCTAAATGAAATGCCCATCCCCATTACATGATCTCCTATGTGAAAATTCTATGTGAAAAGTGTTAGATCTCATAATGAAATCAGTAATGTTGCAGGATATAAAACTAACATACCAGAAGCAGTAGCTGGAGGCCACTGGCAGAGCAATTAGGCAAGATTAAGGCATCAAAATAGGAAAGGAAGCAGTGAAATTGTTGCTGTTTACTGGTGACATCAGCTTGTGCACAGAAAATCCTGAAGAATGCACCAAAACTCTGCTAGAAGTAATAAGCAGACACAGCCAAGTTTCAGGATACAAAATCAGCACACACAACTCAGTGGAACTCTTAAGCTCTCACAACAAATCAAGAAACAATGCCATTTACAATAGGAACAAAAATACCTAGTAATAAATATAACAAGGAAGAGAAAATATTTGTACATTGAAAATATAAAGCACTGATGAAAGAAATGGAAGAAGACAGCAATAAATGCAAAAATATTTTATGTTTGTGGATTGGATAAATTAATGTTCTTAAAATGCCCATGCTATCTAAAGCAGATTCCGTGCAATCACTATTCAAATTCCAATGTCATTTTCACAGAAATAGAAAAAGCTATCCCAAATTCATTCGAAATCAGAAAATGTTAAGCACAAAGTAGAAGACATCACACTACCTGATTTCGAACCGTTAAAATGCTGGAGAAATTAAAACAGCATGAGACTAGCATTAAAAACAGACATTAACCACTGGAACAGGCTGGAGAGGCCAGAAATGAACCTATGTGTTTATGGTCAGCTGACTGGTGAAAAGGCTGCTAAGGACACACAATGGAGGACAGTTCTTGCAACACAAAATCATGTTGGGGAAACTGGATATTCACCTACAGAAGAATGAAATTTATTTATTTATTTGAAAGGGAGTAGGGAAGAGAAAGAGAGAGAAAGAGAGAAAGAGAGGTAGAAAGAGAAAGAGAGAGAGAGAGTCAATCTTTCATGTGCTAGTTCACTTCCCAAAAGGCTGCAACAGTCAGGTCTAGTGTAAGCTGAAGACAGGAGCCAGGAATAGCCAGGAATTCCATGTTACATCCAGGTCTCCCGCATGGTTGGCAGGGACTTAACACCTGGCCCATCTTCCACTGCCTTCCCAAGGGCTTTAGCAGCAAACTGGATTGGAGGTGGAACAGCTGAGACTTGATATGGGATGCCAGCCCCTGCTGGTTTCTTTCTGGTTCTTAATGATCACTGAGCTACAAGAAGAAAGATTGCAAAAGGGAAAGTGCAGCACCTAGAAAGCACTTGAGAATTCAAATAATCCAGGAAAAGATGATGATGGCTTGGACTAGGGAGGTGGCACTGGTGTCACCAAAGTTGGATTGAACCTGTTAACTCTACATGATTAGTTCTTTGAGTCCTCATAGCTGTCTATGAACATGCACCCATATGTTGCTCCTTTGAAGGTGAAGCCATATAAAGAGTAGGGATGTTCAACAGCATGATCACGAGAGAATATAATTTTGATGGACAGCAACTCATTGCCCAGCTCCCATGGTAATCATCCCAATATCATGACAATTCCAAAATACAGTTCTGTAAACCAGATCGTCCTAACTCTCCAGAAGCCCGTCCTATCACATCTGAAAAGGAGGATGAGCGAGTCCCTGAGAGGCGACATCCTTCTCAGCAGTTTTTCTCAGACCCCTACTCAGATCTTAATCACTGCTGTCACTCACCTGAGCATTCAGAGTCCACAAACTGATGAAAGATGAGGAAGGCTTAGAATAATGCATTTCCTTTTTTCCAGATTTCTCCCTTGCTCCTCCTGAACTGCATCCATCTCTGCAAGGAAATACATTGCTTTTGCTTATTAAACGTTTGGTCTATTGAAGCCAGCCTATCCTACAGTCATTAATATGACAATACTACATATACAAGTGCAACTGTTCCTTTGAAGGTTAAGGGATCACCACAAATAGGTGTCATGGAACTATTGTTACACTGTGTATCCAGGCTTGATCTCATCACTGTAATGCCACAGTCCACAGGCCTCACCCTACTGCCAAGCCAATTCTCATTTTCTCGTCTATTCCCCATCAACTTAGTTTTCTTTCATATTTTGGTTCACTTATTTCATACAGACTTTCCCATTTCTCTACTGCTTTTGTGTGTTGGTTTGTTTGCCATGGTTTGCAGATGAGTTGAGTTTGTCTCCCAAGGGTTTGTAAGCTGAGAGCTTGGTCCTCGTGCGACAGTGTTAACAAGTGTGATCTTCTAGGTCAGAGGTCCTTAGGGGTTGTGTGCTCAGAAAGGAGTGAAGGAATTCTCATGGGGCTGCTGAGTTAGTTCTTGTGAGAGGACTATAACATAGGAAAAGCCTGGCCACCTTGCAGACTCTTTGTGCCCCTGCCTGGTGGTGGGATTTGTCTGTTTCTGTCTCTATCAACTCCTGCCATTGTAGTGCCCTCCTCCATGACAAGTAAGTCAAGGGAGCCCTCATGGGAGCAGGTGTCATGCTTTTTTGCCAACTCCAAAACTGTGAGCTAAGTAAACCTCTTCTCTTTTTAAGTACCCAGGTATTTCACCATAGTAACAAAAATAGACTGATTCACGTTGCTATTTTCAAAACAACTGAGTATTCCTAGCCTGAAATTTTCATAGCCAAAATGTTTTTTTTTTTTTTTTTGACAGGCAGAGTGGATAGTGAGAGAGAGAGAGACAGAGAGAAAGGTCTTTCTTTGCCATTGGTTCACCCTCCAATGGCCGCTGCGGCCAGCGCTTCACGCTGATCCGAAGCCAGGAGCCAGGTGCTTCTCCCAGTCTCCCATGCGGGTGCAGGGCCCACGGACTTGGGCCATCCTCCACTGCCTTCCCCGGCCATAGCAGAGAGCTGGCCTGGAAGAGGGGCAACCGGGATAGAATCCGGCGCCCCAACCGGGACTAGAACCCGGTGTGCCGGCGCTGCAAGGTGGAGGATTAGCCTGTTAAGCCACGGCGCCGGCCGCCAAAATGTTTTAAACATTGGGATGGTATAAGAAGTAGAAAATACCACACCTGATCTCACATGATGCGTTGCAGTCAAAACATAGCTACACTACAAATGCTGTACAAAACTACTTTAGCCAATGTGCATAATGTGTATATGACACATAAGTCAAATTTGCCTTTAGGCATGGTTCCCATTCCTAAGCTGGTTCATCGTGTACACAGAAATATTCCCAAATCCAAACCACAAACCCATTGGTCCCAGCATTTTGATAAAGGATACTCAATATCTTTGCAAAATACTTAGCAGGTATGATGTTGGTAAAATGAGAACTGTCACGGGTTCTAATCAGAAAGGAAATAAATCATATGCATAACCTGTATAACCCACCTGTTACGGATGGCACATTTGTTTCTCCAACATATGCATGTCAATAACCTATCCACTAATGGGATCATATTAGGAGGTGGGGCTTTTGGAACATAATTAAACTGGGTGATGAGAATGGGGCCCTAGTGATGAAAGTGATGTCCTTATAATAAAATGGAGCAGAGAAGAGACTCTCTCTGAACCCATGACCAAAGACATAGATAGGAAAAATGCCTTCCCCATGGACCCGGCCATGCTGGCACCTACATCTCCCACTTTGAGTCTTCAGAAGTGTGACAAACACATTTATGCTGTTTAGTCCACCCACTCTATGGGATACGGCAGCCTGAACTAAGGAACCACCACTCAAAGTGAGTCACAACCCTTCATCTGGTGTTTCGTGCAGCCTTTCCAGCCCAGGTACTGTTTATTTCATTTTGAGGAAAACAAGATGATGGAGGTTATCATTAAATAAAGATAATACTAACAACAATCAATTTGAAGCATTCCATGTTTATTGAGAGTATCACATATCAACAACAGATACTTTTTTTGTTTCTTTAAATAATTATGAGGGCTAAGTTATTGAGCTATACAATATATGAAGAACATTCTGTATGCTCACTCTTCACACCACTCACAAGAAGTAGGCATTTTTTAAAGGATTTATTTACTTTAGAGGCAGCGTTAAAGACACAGAGAGGGAGAAGCAGAGAGAGAGATCTTCCATACATTGGTTCACTACTCAAATGTCCACATGGCTAGAGCTTCTTCCAAGCTTCTTCTTGGGTGCAGGGGTCCAAGCACTTGGGCCAACTTCTACTGCTTTCCCAAGCCATTAGCAGAGAGCTGCATTGGAAGAGGAGCAGCTAGGAAAAGACACGGTGCCTATATGGTATGCCAGCACCACAGGCAGAGGCTTAACCTACTAAGCCACAGTGCCTGCCCCAGCAAATATCTTCTATCAGGCATTTCTTAAGCATTATTGGTATCACAAGGGGATTATAGAACTTTCTCACCATCCTGACAATAAAGAGCCATGAAACTATAATAAGTCAGAGATTTCCTCTCTCCTATCAGCACAGACTTATAAATTTTTTAGTAACTTTTTGGAGAAGGAGTCCGATGAAATAGATTTCTTATGATTTTATCAAAGTTGTGATTTTTATGGTGATACGATTTCTTGCTGTTTTGCTCTTAAGAGTGGCATAAACCAAAATGGGCTGTCTCTAGCACAGCCCTGACTGGGGGAGCATGGAGACAGAGGTTTCCCTGTTTGTCAGCTGAGACACAAGGAGGTGACACTAAAATGCATGAAACAGAAGAAACTGAGTTTCCCCAGGAATCAGAGGTTAGAAACCTAGAGACGACATCGACAGGAAGTACAGCAGTAGCATGGAGCTCTACTAGTGGGCGGGAACCAAGGATAAGTGAGTGGGCCTGTGGGGCCAGTGTTTGATAAGGACCACAGGTGCTATACCTTGGGCTTTCCCATGGGAGCTGGGGTTTGGCTGCTTTAAGACGGTGAGAAGAGGAAGCTCACCTATGTGACTCTGCTGTTGACCAACAAGCTTTATCACCGTCAGCAGCTGTGAGTTTGGATCAGTCAGATGCAGGAAAGTCAGGCTACATCACAAACAACCATGCAGAAAGAGGATGTTATCACAAGGTTGAAGGGAATGGGGTACAACTGGGTTTCAAAGAGCTTATGTCAGGAAGGAAAATGGTTGTCAAGTTCACAGCTACATTAAAGGAGGTAAAATCATCTGATGTGGTGGTTCATTGAAAGTGGATGCATGATATTTAGCTCTCTGACCATATTCAAAAATATCCCATTCCCGTGGTACATCTAAAAGGGACATGCAATCATTATGTATGAGTTGCTGCCTGGATAGCAAGAGCAAACTCAGTAGATGGGTTGCCAACAACCACTGTGCTACATTATTCTACAAATTAGAATTTCAAACATGCAGATGATTTTTGTCTATTGGGAAGTCAACTGGTTTCTGGAATATGACTTTTTAAGGAGAACTTTAGCATCACTGGTCACTGTGTCAAGGAAATGAAATTGCAGGTAGAAGACTTTCATAAAGTAAAGACCTGCAGCAAGAGGAGTGAAAGCAACTGAACTTAAAATCTCCAAATATTCCAAAAGCTTTTCCCCTATTGTTTGGTCCTGTTCAGTGTCAAACAAATAGGGAGACTTAATGGCGGCTTTGAGTTCTTCCACAGGCACTCGCAAATCCTTACCCAGACTCTGCAGGGATGCGTCATCCACTCCAAAGTGGACCTGATATTGATGTAGGGAGGCCTTCAGCTTCTCCACATCATTGTCCTTTATGATGCCCACCACAGGAAAGGTCGCCAAAACTCCAGCCTTGAAGGCTTCTAGCCAGACAATCTGCTGTAGGGAGTCCCTCTTTCTATCAATGGCTGCCTCCGTAATCTTGGGCAGGGAAAGCGTGAACATGTGGCGCTTCTGAGCAGGGAGATCCTTTAGTAGGGTGTCCATCAGGATTGGGAAATCAAACGCAGACAAATCTTTGTTGGAGACTAGGAAGATCTGTGGTTCAATGTTATTCTCTTGAAATTCCTTCAGAGATTTGTTTCGAATCTCTTCTATGACCTTTTCTCTTACGTAGGTAGTTGGTTTAAATTCCTGTTCATTTTGTAAATCAAAGTCCACCTTGGTTCTCACAAAGTAGAAGTTCTTCTTCATAGCTTTTATAACTTTGGCCAGGTCTAGGTCATTTTTCTTGAAGCGTGTTGCAGAAACAATAATGAAGAAGTCGTACTCACCAAACTTGACTTTCTCCAGATAATCTTTCGGCTGGAAATTAGTGGTTCCGATGCCAGGCAAGTCCCAAATTGTCACGTTGGGAAAATTCGGGTGTTTGTATGGCGTTCTCTCTATGGTTGTCTCCTCTACCCCAACCGGAGCCGCATCTTCTTCTTCGTGTCCCAGCCCTCTCAGGGAGTTCACCAAACTGGACTTCCCTGATCCTGACTCCCCTGTCACAGCGACATTGAGTGGGACCTTGTCAATATTTTCTAATATACCACTGATTATGGAATGTGCGCCTTGAATGTCTCCTCTGCTCAGGCGTGACTTGATTGAAAGAATGGTTTCCTGAGAGATGATTTTTCTTTCCTCCCTGAAGTTCTTAATATATTCTTTAAAGCTGGATTCCAGATCTTGGCATTCTTTGCTAAGCTCAGCTGAGAAACTTGTACCCATGACTGTGAGCAAATAAAAGATCTACAAGAAAGGAAGGAGAGGAGAGCCAATGAGGTTGTTGTGCTAGAGCATCTTTGTGCTTTTTTTTTGAACAAAGTGGTGCAGTCTTAGAGTTGTCTCCCTCAGTCATGTCCTGACCCAGATGAATTTCCATATCTTTCTCCTTTCTCTTAAATTGCTATTGAGATTTTAAAACTCAGAGTTCGGGAGAATAATATAATAAACCGATGAGTTGTTAACCAGCTTCAACAACCATCAAAACATGGGTAATTGTATTTCCTCAAACCCTACAGGATTACTATAAAACAAATCCAAGACATACTCTATCATTCCACGCAAATGGCCTTCAGTGTGTTTCTTGAAATTATAATGAACCAAGATGTCGGAATAGTGAGGACGTGCACTGATAGTCTGGGAAAAGATAGTTTAATAAAAGTGGAGTTACTGTAGTTTCAGGGAAAGGCTCAGCGAAAAAATTGCATAGGAAACTCTTCCAGATCTAGTGGATGTGACACAGACAACCTACGGGGAGAGCAAGGACACCCACGGCTCCGGAGCCCAACCATGGAGTCTACGCATCTGCGCTGGAAGGGGAGATGAGGCAAACTCTCAGTAACCCGAGACATTGGCCGGGAAATGGCAGATAGAACCTAGAGGGAACGAGGCTTGAAGCCCCACTGGGGAAAGTTCACCAGGCTAACTAGAGGAAAGAGGAAAAAAATAAAAAAGGGGGGGGGGACCTGTACAGATGAGTTTCTCTCTCTCTGCGAACCTCGCAAAGGCGAGCAAGACAAAGAGCAGGCGCCATTTTGTACATATGTAAAAGCTGCACGACCTCAGAGCTGTGCCTGCCCTCAAACAGAAAAACCTGACTCTGGAGGGGTGAAATAACAGGAGGTTAGGAACTAGTGAATGTGTGGAGCTAATGAACTGAGACTGTGAAAAAACAGACGGTGGGTGAGAGAACTCACGGAGTTCACGTGTGTACCCTCCAGAGATGCTACAAGTCGGTAACCTTGGCAACCCGGTGGGAGACTGCAGGAGAATTTGAGTCCACACTGAGGGCAGCAGAGATTCTTTGTGTGGTCCTTGGGAAAGAACAGACCAATGAAATACCCACAGGAGCCAGAGATCGGAAGCTGACTACCTTCAATTCTGCTCAGCTGTGCGGAATTACTTCCCTTCTGAATAAAAAAAAAAAAGAGAGAGAGAGAGAGAGAGAGAGATTTTACCATGCCTAACCTGAGTGTGTCACCTTTGGCACACCCTTTCTCTGGCCACACCCATCTCAAGCCTCTAAGGCTCCTCCAAAAGCAGACAGTCCACTTAATACAGTCATAGTATAACAAGAAAAAAAACACCACAGCGTGGGAAGAAGAATCCAAAGAATATCTCCACAATGCCAAGTAACAAACACAGAAACCGAGGAAACAAGAACAAGGAAGACATTATGACGCCCCCAAATGAACAAGACACCCCAAGCCAAGATTATGAAGATGATGAGATAGAAGAAATGCAAGAAGCAGATCTCAAAAAATTTATGATAAGAACATTTAGAAGTTTTCGAAAACAAATTCTTGAACTACAGAAATCCTTACTGGACAGGATAGAAAACCTCTCTCATGAAAAGGAAATCTTAAGTAGGAATCAAAATGAAATGCAGAAACTAGTAGAACAGGAAAGTGTGATAGTGAAGAGAAATCAAAATGAAATGAAGAACTCAATAGATCAAATGACAAACACATTAGAGAGCCTTAAAAAACAGAGTCAGTGAAGCAGAAGAGAGAATATCGGACTTAGAAGACAGAGCACAGGAAACTATACAGTCAAATCAAAGAAAAGAAGAGGAAATTAGAAATCTAAAAAATATTGTTGGGAACCTACAGGATACTATTAAAAAAACCAACATTCAGGTTCTAGGAGTTCCTGAAGGCATGGAGAGGGAGAAAGGATTAGAAGGTCTTTTTAGTGAGATACTAGCAGAAAATTTCCCAGGTTTGGAGAAGGACAGAGACATCCTAGTACAGGAAGCTCATAGAACCCCTAGTAAACATGACCAAAAGAGATCCTCACCACGACATGTAGTACTCAAACTCACCACAGTGAAACATAAAGAAAATATTCTAAAAGGTGCAAGAGAGAAATGTCAGATTACTCTCAGAGGATCTCCAATTAGACTCTCAGCTGACTTCTCATCAGAAACCCTACAAGCTAGAAGGGAATGGCGAGACATAGCCTAGGTACTAAGAGAGAAAAACTGCCAGCCCAGAATATTATATCCTGCAAAGCTCTCATTTGTGAATGAAGGTGAAATAAAGACCTTTCATAGCAAACAGAAATTGAAAGAATTTGTCGCCACTTGTCCAGCCCTGCAAAAGATACTTAAAGATGTGTTACACACAGAAACACAGAAACACGGTCATCAATATGAAAGAAGGTAAAGGAAGGAAACCTCACAGCAAAAGATCACAGGAAGTTCAAAGCATATATTAGAAAATATCTTTGGGAAAATGGCAGGGCAAAGTTACTACTTATAAATAGTCACAGTGAACGTTAATGGCCTGAACTGTCCAGTTAAAAGGCACAGATTGGCCGGCGCCGCGGCTCACTAGGCTAATCCTCCGCCTTGCGGCGCTGGCACACCGGGTTCTAGTCCCGGTCGGGGCACCGATCCTGTCCCTGTTGCCCCTCTTCCAGGCCAGCTCTCTGCTGTGGCCCGGGAGTGCAGTGGAGGATGGCCCAAGTGCTTGGGCCCTGCACCCCATGGGAGACCAGGAGAAGCACCTGGCTCCTGCCATCGGATCAGCGCAGTGCACCGGCCGCAGCGTGCCAGCCGCGGCAGCCATTGGAGGGTGAACCAACGGCAAAGGAAGACCTTTCTCTCTGTCTCTCTCTCACTATCCACTCTGCCTGTCAAAAAAAAAAAAAAAAGGCACAGATTGGCTGATTGGGTTAAGGAGCAAAACCCATCTATTTGCTGCTTACAAGAAGCACATCTTTCCAACAAAGATGCATGCAGACTGAAAGTGAAAGGCTGGAAAAAGATAAACCATGTCAACAGAAATGAAAAAAGAGCAGGTGTAGCCATCTTAATATCAGACAAAATAAACTTTAACACAAAAACTGTGAAGAGAGACAAAGAGGGGCACTATATAATGATTAAGGGATCAATTCAAAAGGAAGATATAACGATTATCAATGTATATGCACCTAATTACAGGGCACCAGTTTATTTAAAAGATATGTTAAGGGACTTAAAGGGAGACTTAGACACCAATACAATAGTACTGGGGGACTTCAATACTCCACTCTTAGAAATAGACAGATCAACAGGACAGAAGATCAACAAGGAGACAGTAGATTTAAACGACACTGTAGCCCAAATGGATCTAACAGATATCTACAGAACTTTTCATCCTACACACAAAGAATTTACATTCTTCTCAGCAGTACATGGAACCTACTCTAGGACTGACCACATACTAGGCCATAAAGCAAGTCTCAACAAATTCAAAAGAATTAGAATCATACGATGCAGCTTCTCAGACCATAGGGGAATTAAGTTGGAAATTAGCAACTCAGGAATCCCTAGAACATATGCAAACACATGGAGACTGAACAACATGCTCCTGAATGAACAATGGGTTATAGAAGAAATCAAAAGAGAAATCAAAAACTTTCTGGAAGTAAATGAGGATAACAGAAAACTTATGGGATACAGCAAAAGCAGTGTTAAGAGAAAAGTTTATAGCAATAGGGGCCTACATCAAGAAATTGGAAAGGCACCAAATAAATGAGCTTTCAATGCATCTCAAGGATCTAGAAAAACTGCTGCAAACCAGCCCAAATCTAGTAAGAGAAGAGAAATAATTAAAATCAGAGAAGAAATCAACAGGATTGAATAAAAAAAAATTACAAAAAATCAGCCAAACGAGGAACTGGTTTTTTGAAAAAATAAACAAAATTGACACCCCATTGGCCCAACTAACTAAAAAAAGAAAAGACTCAAATCAATAAAATCAGAGATGAAAAAGGAAACGTAACAACAGACACCACAGAAATAAAAAGAATCATCAGAAATTACTACAAGGACTTGTATGCCAGCAAACAGAGAAATCTATCAGAAATGGACAGATTCCTGGACACATGCAACCTACCTAAATTGAACCAGGAAGACATAGAAAACCTAAACAGACCCATAACTGAGACGGAAATTGAAATAGTAATAAAGGCCCTCCCAACAAAGAAAAGCCCAGGACCAGATGGATTCACTGCTGAATTCTACCAGACATTTAAAGAAGAACTAACTCCAATTCTTCTCAAACTATTTGAGAACAATCAAAAAAGAGGGAATCCTCCCAAATCCTTTCTATGAAGCCAGCATCATCTTAATTCCTAAGCCGGAGAAAGATGAAGCATTGAAAGAAAATTACAGACAAATATCCCTGATGAACATAGACGCAAAAATCCTCAATAAAATTCTGGCCAATAGAATGCAACAACACATCAGAAAGATCATCCACCCAGTGGATAAATCCCCAAGTGGGATTTATCCCTGGTATGCAGGGATGGTTCAATGTTCGCAAATCAATCAATGGGATACACCACATTAACAGACTGCAGAAGAAAAACCATATGATTATCTCAATAGACGCAGAGAAAGCATTTGATAAAATACAACACCTTTCATGATGAAAACCCTAAGCAAACTGGGTATAGAAGGAACATTTCCCAACAAAATCAAAGCAATTTATGAAAACCCACAGCCAGCATCCTATTGAATGGGGAAAAGTTGGAAGCATTTCCACGGAGATCTGGTACCAGACAGGGATGTCCACTCTCACCACTGCTATTTAATATAGTTCTGCAAGTTTTAGCCAGAGCTATTAGGCAAGAAAAAGAAATTAAAAGGATACAAATTGGGAAGCAAGAACTCAAACTATCCCTCTTTGCAGATGATATGATTCTTTATTTAGGGGATCCAAATAACTCTACTAAGAGACTATTGGATCTCGTAGAAGAGTTTGGCAAAGTAGCAGGATATAAAATCAATGCACAAAAACCAGCAGCCTTTGTATACACAGGCAATGCCATGGCTGAGAAAGAACTGCTAAGATCAATCCCATTCACAATAGCCACAAAAACAATCACATAACTTGGAATAAACTTAACCAAGGACGTTAAAGATCTCTACAATGAGAATTACAAAATCTTAAAGAAAGAAATAGAAGAGGATACCAAAAAATGGAAAAATCTTCCATGCTCATGGATTGGAAGAATCAATATCATCAAAATGTCCATTGTCCCAAAAGCAATTTATAGATTCAATGCGATACCAATCAAAATACAAAAGGCATTCTTCTCAGATCAGGAAAAAATGACGCTGAAATTCATATGGAGACACAGGAGACCTCGAATAGCTAAAGCAATCTTGTACAACAAAACAAAGCTAGAGGCTAACACACACGTGGGTACAGGGGCCCAGATTTCAGGGCATGCTACAGGGCAGTTGTAGTCAAAACAGCATGGTACTGGTACAGAAATAGATGGATAGACCAATGGAACAGAATAGAAACACCAGAAATCAATCCAAACATCTACAGCCAACTTATATTTGATCAAGGATCCAAAACCAATCCCTGGAGCAAGGACAGTCTATTCAACAAATGGTGCTGGGAAAACTGGATTTCCACGTGCAGAAGCATGAAGCAAGACCCCTACCTTTCACCTTACACAAAAATCCACTCAACATGGATTAAAGACCTAAATCTACGACCTGACACCATCAAATTATTGGAGAACATTGGAGAAACCCTGCAAGATATAGGCACAGGCAAAGACTTCCTAGAAAAGACCCTAGAGGCGCAGGCAGTCAAAGCCAAAATTAACATTTGGGATTGCATCAAATTGAGAAGTTTCTGTACTGCAAAAGAAACAGTCAGGAGAGTGAAGAAGCAACTGACAGAATGGGAAAAAATATTTGCAAACTATGCAACCGATAAAGGATTAATAACCAGAATCTACAAAGAGATCAAAAAACTCCACAACAACAAAAGAAACAACCCACTTAAGAGATGGGCCAAGGACCTCAATAGACATTTTTCCAAAGAGGAAATCCAAACGGCCAACAGACACATGAAAAAATGTTCAGGATCACTAGCAATCAGGGAAATGCAAATCAAAACCACAATGAGGTTTCAGCTCACCCCAGTTAGAATGGCTCACATTCAGAAATCTACCAACAACAGATGCTGGAGAGGATGTGGGGAAAAAGGGACACTAATCCACTGTTGGTGGGAATGCAAACTGGTTAAGCCACTATGGAAGTCTGTCTGGAGATTCCTCAGAAACCTGAACATAACCCTACCATACAACCCAGCCATCCCACTCCTGGGAATTTACCCAAAGGAAATTAAATTGGCAAACAAAAAAGCCGTCTGCACATTAATGTTTATTGCAGCTCAATTCACAATAGCTAAGACCTGGAACCAACCCAAATGCCCATCAACAGTAGACTGGATAAAGAAATTATGGGACATGTACTCTATAGAATACTATACAGCAGTCAAAAACAATGAAATCTGGTCATTTGCAACAAAATGGAGGAATCTGGAAAACATCATTCTGAGTGAAATAAGCCAGTTCCAGAGGGACAAATATCATATGTTTTCCCTGATCGGCGACAACTAACCGAGCACCAAAAAGGAAACTCGTTGAAGTGAAATGGACACTATGAGAAACAGTGACTTGATCAGCTCTTGTCCTGACTGTTGATGTACAATTTAATACTTTATCCCTTTTAGTATGTTTTTTTTAGTTCTACTTAATACTATTGGTTGAACTCTGTAATTAACACACAATTATTCTTAGGTGTTTAAATTTAACTGAAAAGTGATCCCTGTTAAATATAAGAGTGGGAATAAGAGAGGGAGGAGATGTACAATTTGGGACATGCTCAAGCTGACTTGCCCCAAATGGTGGAGTTAGAAATGTGCCAGGGGATTCAATACAATCTCATCAAGGTGGCACGTACCAATGCCATCTCACTAGTCCAAGTGATCAATTTCAGGTCACAATAGATCATAAATATAGGTCTAAGAGTCAAAGGGATCATACAAACAAGACTAGTGTCTGCTAATACTAACTGATAGAATCAAAAAGGGAGAGAACGATCCAACTTGGGAAGCAGGATACACAGCAGACTCATAGAATGGCAGATGTCCTAAATAGCACTCTGGCCTCGGAATCAGCCCTTAAGGCATTCGGATCTGGCTCAAGAGCCCATGAGAATATTTTAGGCATGGAAAGCCAAGACACTCTGGCAAAAACAAAAAACAAAAAACAAAAAAACAAAAAAACCCACCCTAAATGAAAGATCCCCAGTAGAAAGAACGGGCCGTCAAAGAAGGAGGTACCTTTCTCTGAAGGAAGGAGAAAACTTCCACTTTGACTATGGCCTTGTCGAAATAAGATCAAAGTCAGTGAGCTCAGGGGGCTTCCATGGCCTTGGCAACTCATGACTAGAGCCTGGGGAGATTGCTGACACGTTAAACAAGAGTGTCAATTTAAGTCAACAACAGGAGTCACTGTGCACTTACTCCTCATGTAGGATCTCTGTCCTTAATGTGTAGTTCAATGTGAATTAATGCTATAACTAGTACTGAAACAGTATTTTACACTTTGTGTTTTGTGTGGGTGCAAACTGATGAAATCTTTACTTAGTATATACTAAATTGATCTACTATATATAAAGATAATTGAAAATGAATTTTTTTTTTTGACAGGCAGAGTGGATAGTGAGAGAGAGAGACAGAAAGGTCTTCCTTTGCCATTGGTTCACCCTCTAATTGCCGCTGCGGCCGGTGCATCGTGCTGATCCGAAGCCAGGAGCCAGGTGCTTCTCCTGGTCTCCCATGCGGGTGCAGGGCCCAAGGACTTGGGCCATCCTCCACTGCCTTCCCGGGCCATAGCAGAGAGCTGGCCTGGAAGAGGGGCAACCGGGATAGAATCCGGAGCCCCGACCGGGACTAGAACCTGGTGTGCCGGCGCCACAAGGCGGAGGATTAGCCTGTTAAGCCACGGCGCCGGCCTGAAAATGAATCTTGATGTGAATGGAATGGGAGAGGGAGTGGGAGATGGGAGGGGTGCGGGTGGGAGAGAAGTTATGGGGGTGGAAAAAGCCATTGTAATCCATAAACTGTACTTTGGAAATTTATATTTACTAAATAAAAGTTAAAAGAAATAAAAAAAGCAATTATAATTAACCTATTGCAGGGTTTATCACAAAAATATAATTCATAACTGTCATCATACATAATCTATGTCACAAACAGCAAAACAAAACAAAAACAAAAATCAACAAAGTCAGGCCTTTCACTGATACGTTTAGAATGTGGCAAATATTTTCTGAGAAGGGAATATCTGAAGCTTTCCTGGCCCTGTCTTTATCCCAACTACTCATCTCTGCTTCAAAGCTGCCGCAGGGCTACACACACACACACACACTAACGATGGGACTTGTTCCAGAAAACTGGAACACTGGAAATAAAACCAAAGAAGCTGCCACTATAACCTCTCTGTGTGATGACTCTTTCTTTCAACAGCTTTATTGAGATATCGTTGACTTATAAATATTGTATGTATTTCACGTACACAATTGGATGTTTTGATATATGAACACTGTGTTCAATGAGAATGGCAATCAGTTAATTAGCCTACATATACCATCTACATAGTATTTGTGTGTGTGTAGCGAGGTGATTTAAGATTTATCTTCCAGCAAATTTCAAACATACAATACAGTCTTGCTAATGATCATAATCATGATGTATATTAGATTTCCAGAATTTATTCATCTTGTAAAAAGAATACTTCATATCCTTTGCCCATCTTGCCCCATTTCCCTCTACTTAGCCTCAGACAACCACTATCCTACTTTGGCTTCTGTGAGCTTGAGTATTCTTGATTCCACATAACAGTGAGATTATGAAAATCACTTTTTATAAAAACCATAGTATTTGTCTTTTGGGGACTGGCTTATTAGTTTTATTTATTTATTTGCAAGTTAGAGAGAGAGAGAGAGAAAGGGAAAGAATCTTTCATCCATGGGTTTATGGTTGCAGCTGGGCTGATCTAAAGCCAGGAGCTTTTTCTGGGTCTCCCACATGGGTGCAGGGGCTCAAGTACTTGTGCCATCTTCTGCTGCTTCTCCAGGAGTATTAGCAGGAAGCTAGATTGGAAGTGGATCAGCTGGAACTCAAACTGGAGCCCATATGGGATTTGGCATTGCAGGCACTGGCTTTACCCACTACATCACAGTGTGGGCCCCTGATAATTAGTTTTTAAAAAATGTGGGGCTGAGGGCCAGTGCTTTGCTATACTCTGAACAAAACAGGTATAAAAGAAAATCATCTCACCACAACAAAAGCTGTTTGTAAAAAGCCCACAGCTAACATTATAACCAACTGGAGAAAGGCTGAAAGCTTCCTCTGAGATCCTACACAGAGCAAGAGGACCAGTTCTTACCACTTCTATTCATTATAGTACTAGAAGTCCTAGCCAGAGCTATTAGACAAAAAAAAAAAAAAAAAAAAAAAAAGGAAAAAAGAAAGAAAGAGAGAGCACTCAATCAGGAAGAAGTAAAATTGCCTCACGTCTAGATGATATAATCTTAAGATTGATTATTTGTTCACATGACAGGCAGAGAGATGGAGACAATGCCACAAAAACCAGGGATGGGCCAGGCTGAGCTGGGAACTGGGAAACCAATCTAGACCCCACTACTTCCACCATCACTGCTGCCTCCTAGGGTCTTTACTGGCAGGTAGCTGCATTCTGGAGCTGAAGCTGGGGATGGAATGCAGGTACTCTGACATAGGACATGGGTGTTTTAACTGGTGTCAGAACTGCTAGGTTTGGGCCAGCGCTGTGGTGAAGTGGGTATTGCCATTGCCTGCAGTGCCGGCATCCCATATGGGTGCCGGTTAGAGACCCAGCTGCTCCACTTCTGATCTAGCTCTCTGCTATGGCGTGGGAAAGCAGTAGAAGATGGCCCAAGTCCTTGGGCCCCTTTCCCAATGTGGGAGACTGGAGCAAGCTCCTGGCTCCTGGCTTCAGATCTGTGCAGCTCCAGCCATTGTGGCCAATTGGGGAATGAACCAGCAGATGGAAGACCTCCTCTCTCTAACTCTTTCAAATGAAAAACAAATATTAAAAAAAAAAAAAAGAACTGCTAGGCTGAATGCCCATCCCTATGACACGATCTTATATATGAAAACTCTAAAGACCACAGAAAAATGTATTAGAACCCATAAGTTAAATAAAAAGATGCAAGATATGAAATTAACATATAAAAAGCAGTAGCAGGAGGCCACTGGAAGAGCAATTAGGCAAGAGAAAGAAATGGAAGGCATCAAAATAGGAAAAGAAGTAGTGAAATTGATGCTGTTTACTGATGATATCATCTTATGCATAGAAAATCCTAAAGAATGAACCAAATCTCTGCTAGAAATAATAAGCAAACACAGCTAAGTTTCAGGATACTAAAGCAGCACACACAACTCAGTGGAATTCTTATGCACCAACAAACTATCTGAAAAAGAATCAAGAAAACAATGCCATTTACAATAGGTACAAAAATACTTAGTAATAAATATAACCAAAGCACTGAAAATGATAAAACTTTGATGAAAGAAATGGAATAAGACACAAATAAAAGGAAAAGGATTCCATGTTTGTAGATTGGGTGAATTAAGATTATTAAAATGTCCATACTATCCAGAGCAGATTCAATGCAATCATCATCCAAATGCCTACATCATTTTTACAGAAATGGAAAGAAGCAATCCTGAAATTCATATAAAATCAGAGAAGACACTGAACAGCCAAAGCGCTCTTGAGCACAAAGTTCAAAGTTGAAGCCAAACTATGTCACAAAGCTTGAGACTAGCCTAAACAGAAACATTAACCACTGGAACAGAATGGAGAGGCCAGAAATGAACCTATGCATTTAGGCTCGCTTTATTGGTGGAAAGGGTGCTGGGAACACACAGTGGAGAAAGAGAAGTCTCTTCAAAACAGATATTGGAGAAACTGCATATCTACCCACAGAAGAATGAAATTTATTTATTTGAAAGAAGACAGATATATATATATATATATATATATATATATATATATATATATATGGAGGGGAGTAGCGAGGGGAGGGAGGAAGGGGGAGGGGAGGGAGGGGAGGGAGGGGAGGAGAGAGGAGGGGAGAGGAGAGGAGAGAAGAGAGGAGAGGAGACTATGAATCTTCCATCCACTGGGTCACTCTTCAAAAGGCTACAACAGCTGGTACAGAGCCAGGCTGAAGACACGAGCCAGAAACTCCTTGAACTATTTTCCACTCACTTTCCAGGTACATAACAGGGAGATGGATGGGAAGTGGAGTAGCAGGGCTCAGATTGGCATAGCGATATGGGAAGCTGGCATTGGATGCGGTACTGGCTTTATCTGATGTCCCACAGTGCTGACTCCTGCAGTGTTCTTTCTGGTTGTCTTAGGACCATTGAGCTACAAGAAAGAATGATTGCAAAAGCGAAAGTGCATAACCAGGAAAGCCATTTGAGACTGAAAATAATCCAGGAAGAGGTGCTGGTGGCTTGGACTAGGGAAGTGGCACCTATGTCACAAAAGTCAGAGTCAATGACTATTCCTTTTGGTTCTTATGGCTGTCTAGGAGCATGCACTCATTTGTTGCTTGTTTGTAGGTGAAATCACACAGAGTAGAGATATTTCAAAGGCACTACCATGAGGGAATTTAAGTATGACAGACAGTATCTGTCTGGATAGGTAACATTTTTTCCACCTCTTTCTCTGTAACCCCTTACTCAGATCTTAATCACTGCTATTACTCACTGAGCCACTAGAGTCCACAAATTGATGAAGTGTGAGGATGACTTAGAATACTACATTTCTTCTTCCCAGATTTCTTCCTTGATCCTCCTTAATTGCACAAATCTCTGCAAGAAGACATTGCTTATGCTTATTAAACATTTAGTATATTTGAAGCAAGCCTATCCTATAGTCACTGATACGACAATATTTGTATAACATACAATTATTCCTTCAAGTGTCAAGAGACTGCAAAACAAAGGTGTTGTGGAAGTAGTGTTACACTGCATATCCAGGCTTGAGCTCATCACTGTAATGCCACAGTCCACAGGCCTCACCCTACTGCCAAGCCAATTTTTGTTTTCTCCCTTTCAACTTGTTTTTCTGTTATAGTTTTGTTCTCTCATTTCATAGATTTCCCCCCTTTTCTACTACTTTCATTTGTTGCTTTGTTTGCTATGGTTTGGTTATGGTTGAGTTTGTCTCCCAAAGGTTTGTGTACTGAGAACCTGGTCCTCAGTGTGACAATGTTGAGGTCTGATCTTGTAGAATGAAGATGTTTAGGTGACTGGGGGTGTGCTCACAGAAGAGTACTATCATGTAGTCCATGGTATTATAATAGCCTGAACCAAACTGCCTCTTACCATGGAATCATTTCACCCTTCATATTCATTCTCTTGCAGGTTTTCTAGCGTGGGTACTTTTTTTTTTTTGTATTTCATTTTGAGGAAAATAAAGTGATGAAACAGAGAATAGGTAAGGACATTATTATTAACAAAAATAACTCTAACAGCAATCAATATGAAGTACTCTTGAATTTACTGAGAACAGCAACGTAGCAATGGCAAATACTTTTTTTCACCAATCATGTATTGAGCACCTACTGCGAACACAAATGGACTAAAGCAATTGCTTACTACTCTTGACAATCAAAAGACCAAGAAAGTCAACACTTCATGAATTCATAAGGTCTCCACAGTTCCCAGCACAGAATTACAGGTTTTCTTAATTACTTTCTTGAGAAGGATTGATCCAAAAGCATTCTTATGACTTTGTTGTGATTTCCATGGTGATACAAGTTCTTACTATTTTGCTGTTGAGATCTCTGTTGAAAGTGGCCATGAATGACAATGGGTTCTAAGATGGCCCTGACTAGGTTTCTGTGTGTGTCAGCTGAGTCAAAAGGAAGAGGTGAGATGAAAGTGCATGAACCAGAAGGAACTGAGTTCTCACAAGGTTCAGAGAGGTTAGGAAGGATGTCAACAGGAAGTCCAGAGGTGACATGGAGCTCAAACAGTGGGCAGGAAAAAAGGAAAAAGAGTGAAGCTGTGGGGCCAGGCCTCCGTTAAGGACCATGAGTGCCATCCTTCAGGCCTTCCCATGGGACTGGAGGCTGGCTGCTTTAAAAGACAGTGAGAAGAGGGAGCTCACCCATGAGACTCAGCTGTTGACCAACAGGCTTTACCACAGTCAGCATCAGCTTGTGTATCAGATTTGGGTCTGGGAGATGCAGGAAAGTCAGGCTGTATCACAAACAACCACAAAGGAAGGGGAAGTTTTTACTGGGATGAAGAGGATAGGGTACAACTGGGTTTCAAGGAGCTACTGTCAGACGTACAAAGGGTCGTCAAGGTGGCAGCTACATTAAATTTCTGATGAAGGTAAAACCATCCGATGTGCTGGTTTATAGGAAGTGGATGCATGTATTTAGCTCTGCCAATATTCAAACATATCCCAGGCCTTTAGTCCATCTAACAGGGATATGCAGTCGGTAAGTATGAGTCAATGGTGGATGCCCTCAGGAAACTCTTTATACTGTTTGGTGGCTTCCACTGTGCTATTTTTCTCCACAAATTTGGATTTCAACACTTAGAGGATTTTAGCCTACTGAGAAGTCAATGCTTTCTAGAATATGCCTCTTTTAACAGAACTTTAGCATCACTGGTCACTGTGTCAAGGAAATGAAATTGTAGGTAGAAGATTTTCCTAAAGTAAAGGCCTGTAGCAAGAAGACCACCATTGGCTGAACAGAAGACCTCCAAGCATTTCAAAAGCTTTTCCCCTATTGTTTGGTCCTGTTCAGTGTCAAACAAATAGGGAGACTTAATGACAGCTTTGAGTTCTTCCACAGGCACTCGCAAATCCTTAGCCAGACTCTGCAGGGATGCGTCATCCACTCCAAAGTGGACCTGATATTGATGTAGGGAGGCCTTCAGCTTCTCCACATCATTGTCCTTTATGATGCCCACCATAGGAAAGGTCGCCAAAACTCCAGCCTTGAAGGCTTCTAGCCAGACAATCTGCTGTAGGGAGTCCCTCTTTCTATCAATGGCTGCCTCCGTAATCTTGGGCAGGGAAAGCGTGAACATGTGGCGCTTCTGAGCAGGGAGATCCTTTAGTAGGGTGTCCATCAGGATTGGGAAATCAAACGCAGACAAATCTTTGTTGGAGATTAGGAAGATCTGTGGTTCAATGTTATTCTTCTGAAATTCCTTCAGAGATTTGTTTCGAATCTCTTCTATGACCTTTTCTCTTACGTAGGTAGTTGGTTTAAATTCCTGTTCATTTTGTAAATCAAAGTCCACCTTGGTTCTCACAAAGTAGAAGTTCTTCTTCATAGCTTTTATAACTTTGGCCAGGTCTAGGTCATTTTTCCTGAAGCGTGTTGCAGAAACAATAATGAAGAAGTCGTACTCACCAAACTTGACGTTCTCCAGATAATCTTTCGGCTGGAAATTAGTGGTTCCGATGCCAGGCAAGTCCCATATTGTCACGTTAGGAAAATTCGGGTGTTTGTATGGCGTTCTCTCTATGGTTGTCTCCTCTACCCCAACCGGAGCCGCATCTTCTTCTTCGTGTCCCAGCCCTCTCAAGGAGTTCACGAAAGTGGACTTCCCTGATCCTGACTCTCCTGTCACAGCGATGTTGAGAGGGACATTGTCTATTCTTTCTAATATACCACTGATTAATGAATGTGTGCCTTGAATGTCTCCTCTGGTCAGGCGTGACTCGATTAAGAGGATGGTTTCCTGAGAGATGATTTTTCTTTCCTCCCTGAAGTTCTTAATATAGTCTTTAAAGCTGGATTCCAGATCTTGGCATTCTTTGTTAGGCCCGGCTGAGAAAAGTGCACCCATGACTGTGAGCAAATAAAAGACCTACAAGAAAGGAAGGAGAGGAGAACCAATGAGGTTGTTGTGCTAGAGCATCTTTGTGCTTTTCTTTGAACAAATGGTGTGGCTTCAGAGTTGTCTCCTTCAGTCATGTCCTGACCCAGATTAATTTCTATATCTTTCTCCTTCTCTTAAATTTTAAAACTGGGAGGCAGAATAACATATTAAACCCCATAGATTGTTAACTAGCTTCAATAGCCATCAAAACATGAGTAATGCTATTTCCTCTAACCCTATAAGATTACTCTAAAACAAATCCAAGACTTTCTTTATCATTCCATGCAAATGTCCTTCAGTGTGTTTCTTAAAATTATAAGGAGTTTGAATGAATATATTGCAATGTTTGTCACAAAAATATAATTCATAACTGTCATCATACCTAAACCGTGTAAAATTTTCCTAAATGGCATTATACAAGTCAATTTGCTAGTTATGTTTTTATGTACATTACTGGTTTGAATAAAGATATTAATAAACTCCACCCATTTTATTTGATGGGTACTTTTCTTAAAGTGCCCTTAATTTGATTTTCTTGTCCCTTTTTCTTGATTCTGGGATTCATGTTTTTGAGTTATTTTCTTCTAGGGATATGTGTGTCTTTTCCCCTTAAATGGTGTACCATGTACCTGAAAGAAAGGATGAGAATATGGAAGGCTACAAATTCTGCCTCATTGTTCACATATTTGATTATGTCACAGCCTGTGAAATGGGACTCTTCCTATTGTTCATGAGCTGGGTATGATAGGAGACAATTACACTGTACAGTGGGCTGCCAGATTCCTCAAAATGAAAAAAGTCAATTCACCCTTGAGAATGTGGATGTGGCCCATATCCAATGTATATAAATGACGGGTGGCTAAGGACTAGCTGAGAAAATAGATTATGAGAGTCTAAAGACAGCGGGCAGTTCAATAGGGAATAGTAGGCTGGCACCGCGGCTCACTAGGCTAATCCTCTGCCTGTAGCGCCAGCACTCCGGGTTCTAGTCCTGGTTGGGGCGCCGGTTCTGTCCCGGTTGTTCCTCCTCCAGTCCAGCTTTCTGCTGTGGCCCGGGAAGGCAATGGGGGATGGCCCAAGTGCTTGGGCCCTGCACCTGCATGGGAGACCAGGAGGAAGCACTTGGCTCCTGGCTTTGGATTGGTGCAACACACCGGCCATAGCAGCCATTTGGGGGGTGAACCAACAGAAGGAAGACCTTTCTCTCTATCTCTAACTCTGTAAAAAAAAAAAATGGAATAGTAAGTGATTTTCCATGCTTATCCATGGGTGGGGTAAGAATGGTGTGCTCTATTTTGAATAGGTTTACAGGGCTCAGTGAGAACCACCTACTGAATGAGGATAGAAGGGAAATGAAACTCCTGCACCATTCTATGTTACTGAACTTAACACTGAAACACTCTTTATAATGTTCAACAGGCAAAGAGAAAATATTTGAAGAGTGTATATGTCTAGAGTCTCCTAGGAAATAGATGGATAATGTTTTGCATGTACTAAAGTGAGCAGCATGATATGTGGTTGAAGTTGAGTTATCTCAATGAACTATTTCCAGGAAGACTTTCTTCTCAAAGGAGAAATTCCCAGTTCCAGGAAAGGACAGTGAGGGAACCACTAGAATCATTTGGTAAGTCACCTACTAGTTGTGCCTGGTAAGAACTCTCAACGAGTTTGTCAAGAATAAATAATCAAAGACATAGCGGTTTTGGAAACTAGCAAAAGAGGACAACTTCATGGACTTCCAACATCACAGCGAAGACCTGTAAGCAAACATAGTCTTAGTCATAGCAAAACAGGACCTTGAACTGTGCACCTTTCTTGTGACTTATTTCCTTTGTGTCTATTAGCCTCTTTGTTAGAAGGTTAAGCACTCACCCTGTTAGCGCCCTGAACTTCACACATTTAATTAAGCCACACTGGGCCATGAACTGTCCTCACTTGCTCAAAATTCCTGAACACAGTGGGAGAAAGCAGTATGAGAAAGAGGTAGACAATTCTTGACAATTCCGTTGAAGAAATGAAGCAAATCGGAACTCCAAGTCTCTTGTTGTTCTGATGCCTCACCTCTTTGGATTGAGAAGGCAGCCTGGCCATCCAGGGCTGGATGGCATCTCAAGTTAGAGTCAATCCTATAAAGTTGGTGGTGAGGAGATATTCACTCAAAAGAGTTTACTACATGGACCCAGAACTCACTCTCTTGGCACAATGAGAACCAAGATTCCAGGGCCAGCACTGTGGTGTAGTGGGCTAAGCTTCTGCCTGTGGCACCAGTATCCCATATGGACTCTGGTTTGTGTCTCAGCTGTTCCTCTTCTGATCCAGTTCTCTGCTAATGTTCTGGGAAGGCAGCAGAAGATGGCCCCGGTGCTTGGGCTCCTGCACCCTCATGGGAGACATGGAAGAAGCTCCTGACTCCTGTCTTCAGACCATGCCAGCTCTGGCTGTTGTGGCCATTTGGGGAGTGAACCAGTGGATGGAAGACTTTTCTCTCTCTCTCTCCCTCTCTCTATCTATAACTCTGCCTCTCAAATAAATAAATCTTTTTTTTTTAAGTATTAAGGTTCCCTCTGGTGTCTTATTAGGAGATGAGAATAATTTTTGAAACTTCTTACACAGGAGAGAGATTAGGACTAACCTGAGAGTTACAAACTTCTGTACAATGGCTCTCTGAAGGGATGTACTTCCAGCACTTCTCCCTGTAAGCTCTTAGATCCCAGAGTGGAGATGAGATCAGGACCCAGGACAGGGAGAAAAGTTTTTGTTTTTGTTTTGTTTTTTAAGGATTTTATTTATTTATTTAACAGGTAGAGTTATAGACAGTGTGAGAGACAGAGAGAAGCTTCCTCCTGGTCTCCCATGCAGGTGCAGGGGCCCAAGAACTTGGGCCATCCTCTACTGCTTTCCCAGGCCACAGCAGAGAGCTGGACTGGAAGAGGAGCAACCGGGACTAGAACAGGCACCCATATGGGATGCTGGCGCCACAGGCGGAGGATTAACCAAGTAAGCCATGGTGCCAGACTCAGGGAGAAGAGTTTTAAAACTTTTTCTAATCCAGACTAAGTGAGGCAGAATTTTTGGTGACTGTGGTAAAAATTGTCTTAAAGAAGAATGACAGATCAGAAATGAAAGAGTGGTCCTAGGTCCCTCAAGAACATGTCCAAAAGTTCCATGAATTTATAATATTCCTAGCATTTCATAATTTAAACAGAGAGTATCTTCATTGAGGAAGCATCTTCGTTTTGGGAATATTTGTGAATACATTCTCATGTATGTGGAAAGGCTAAGAAATAAGTTGGGGATGCTTTGTAATGAGAGTGTCAATGGGTTAAATGGAAGCAGATTATTAAACAATGAAAAGGTCAAGTGTAAAGAATTCTACCAGTCACAAGTTAATATTTCTAATCTAGGGGCCAACGCTGTGGTGTAATGGGTAAAATTGTTGCATGCAGGGCCGGCATCTCACAAGGGCACCAATTCAAGTCCCAGCTGCTCCACTTAAGATGCAGCACCCTGAAGTTAGTGCCCTAACCCTAACCCTAATCTTGGCAAAGCAGTGGAAGATGACCCAAGTGATTGGACAACTACACCTGCATGGGATAAACAGAAAAAGCTCCTGGCTCCCGATTTCAGCTGGCCCAGCTCTGGCTACTGGGGAGTGAACCAACAAATGGAAGAGCTCTCTGTCTCTCCCTCTCTCTGTTTGTAACTCTATCCTTCAAATAAATTTTAAAAATTTAAAAAATTTGTCTTACTGTGACTGGTCAAACATGGCAAATACCTTGGATGTTGTGCACTGAGGAGGATTCTTGGTGATTTTATCTTGGCCCTTTTGCTCATCATGCTGGTAAATCCCTCACTGTAGCTACGACTTCTTAGTATTTCCTTAACCCTCTCTTCCTTTTTTTGATCTTTGGATCTCATACTTTTTTCATATCTTCTAAAATACCTTTTCTTCTTACCTTTTCATTAGGCTGACTTAATTTTGTATTAGCTAATTTAACCAACAAATTTTCAGTACAATTACTAAAGTCAAGTCTCATTCTCCTCCTCCTTCTGCTTTTGTCCTGTATGACACGAAGTAGAAGTGACACAGTGAAAACTACAAACTAAATGTAGCTTCACATCAGCTTGCTGAAGTCGACACTCTCTTGGAAAGCCTGGTCTCCTTTCTAACATAGCCAAGTTGGGATTCCCACTGACTGCTCTCTCCACCAAAGGGAGAGGGGATAAAATGGTAAAGATACAACATGAAAATAGTACTACAGAATGCATAGGTAATTTCTCAGTATATATTCAGGATGTAAACATATGAAATATGTTTCTCATGATACATGTAATGAAATATAATTATTTGTATACACATATAGAAACATAAGCAATTTTACCTCTAACTCAATCTGCTGGCAATTCTATTATTTAAGAAAAATGAGAGGAGGGCGGCAAGATGGCGGAATAGGAACGGAGCACACGATTAGTCCGGAGAGAGAGACAGGTTAATATAAGTGGAGATACTGCAGGGTCAAGGAAGAGTAGCAGAAGAAACAGCAGAGGAAACTCTTCCGGAACTAGTGATTCACAGTGGACCTGCGTGGAGAGCGTGGGAGCCCAAGTTCGGGACACCAGCAGCAGACTCAACGCACCAGCGCTGGAACGCGAGGTGAGCCGAACCACAATAGCCCGAGACACCAGCGGGGAAGCGGAAAGAGGAGGCTAGAGGGAACGAGGCTTGAAACTTCGTGGGGAAAAGTTCACCAGGCTAACTAGAAGAGAGAGAGGAAAAAAATAAAAAAAGCGACCGATACGGACACAAGTTTCTCTCTCTCCGCTCACCTCTCAAAGGCGAGCAAGACAGAGCAGGCGCCATTTTGGACATACGTCATAAGCAGGGCGACCTCAGGTCTGCACCGGCCCTGAGCCTAACAGAAAAACCTGACTCTGGTGGGAGGGGTGAAATAACAGGAGATTAGCATCTAACTTGGCAACCCAGTGGGAGATTTCAGGAGAATTGGAGCCCACACTGAGGGCAGCAGAGATTCCCTGTGTAGTCCGTGGGAAAGAGCTTCCGATCTCTGGCTCCTGTGGGTATATCATTTGCCTGCTAACTACCTCCAATTACATTCAGCTGTGCGGAATTACTTCCCTTTTGAATCAAAAAAGAGAGAGATTTACCACACCTAACCTGGGAGTGTCATCTTTGACACACCCTCAGCCCTGAGGAACCAAACACAGCTCTCAGTCCACGCTCATCTCAAGCCTCTAAGGCACCACTGAAAGCAGACAATCCACTTAATATAGAGCCATAGTGTAACAAGAAAAAACACCACAGTGAAGAAACCAAATATCTCCAACATGCCAAACAACAAACGCAAAAACCGAGGTAACAAGAACAAGGAAGACACTATGACACCTGACACCCCCAAATGAAAAAGACACCCCAATTCAAGATTATGAAGATGAGGAGATTGAAGAAATACAAGAAGCAGATCTCAAAAAATTGATAAGAACATTAAGAAGTTCTCAAAAACAAATTCTTGAACTACAGAAATCCTTAATGGACAAGGTAGAAAATCTCTCTCGTGAAAATGAAATATTAAGGAGGAATCAAAATGAAATGAAACAACCAGTGGAACAAGAAATGGTGATAATGACGAGAAATCATAATGAAATGAAGAATTCAATAGATCAAATGACAAACACATTAGAGAGTCTTAAAAACAGAACGGGCGAAGCAGAAGAGAGAATATCAGACTTAGAAGACAGAGAACAGGAAAGGAAACAATCAAATCAAAGAAAAGAAGAAGAAATCAGAAATCTAAAAAATACTGTCAGGAACCTACAGGATACTCTTAAAAAACCCAACATTCGGGTTCTAGGAGTACCTGAAGGCATGGAGAGAGAGAAAGGATTAGAAGGCCTTTTTAGCGAGATACTAGCAGAAAATTTCCCAGGTTTGGAGAAAGACAGAGACATCCTAGTACAGGAAGCTCATAGAACCCCTAATAAACATGACCAAAAGAGATCCTCACCACGACACGTCGTAATCAAACTCACCACAGTGAAACACAAAGAAAAGATCCTAAAATGTGCAAGAGAGAAACGCCAGATTACTCTCAGAGGATCTCCAATTAGACTCACAGCTGACTTCTCATCAGAAACCCTACAAGCTAGGAGAGAATGGCGAGACATAGCCCAGGTGCTAAGAGAGAAAAACTGCCAGCCCAGAATATTATATCCTGCAAAGCTCTCATTTATAAATGAAGGTGAAATAAAGACCTTTCACAGCAAACAGACATTGAAAGAATTTGTCGCCACTCGCCCAGCCCTGCAAAAGATGCTTAAAGATGTGTTACATACAGAAACACAGAAACACGGTCACCAATATGAAAGAAGGTAAAGGTAGGAAACCTCACACCAAAAGATCACAGGAATCTCAAACCATATATTAGAAAGTATCTTTGGCTAATGGCAGGGCAAAGTTACTCCTTCTCAATAGTCACATTAAATGTTAATGGCTTGAACTGTCCAGTTAAAAGACACCGATTGGCTGATTGGGTTAAGGAACAAAACCCATCCTTTTGCTGCTTACAAGAAACCCATCTATCCAACAATGATCCATACAGGCTGAGAGTGAAAGGCTGGAAAAAGATATACCACGCCAACAGAAATTAAAAGAGAGCGGGTGTAGCCATCTTAATATCGGACAACATAAACTTTACCACAAAAACTGTTAGGAGAGACAAAGAGGGGCACTATTTAATGATTAAGGGATCCATTCAACAGGAAGATATAACGATTATCAATGTATATGCACCTAATTACAGGGCACCAGCTTATTTAAAAGACTTGTTAAGGGACTTAAAGGGAGACTTAGACCCCAATACAATAGTACTGGGGGACTTCAATACTCCACTCTCAGAGATAGACAGATCATCAGGACAGAAGATCAACAAGGAGACAGTAGATTTAAATGACACTATAGCCCAAATGGATCTAACAGATATCTACAGAACATTTCATCCTACATCTAAGGACTTTACATTCTTCTCAGCAGTACATGGAACCCTCTCTAGGATTGATCACATACTAGGCCATAAAGCAAGTCTCAGCAAATTCAAAAGAATTAGAATCATACCATGCAGCTTCTCAGACCACAAAGGAATGAAATTGGAAATTGGCAACTCAGGAATCCCTAGAGCACGTGCAAACACATGGAGATTGAACAACATGCTCCTGAATGAACAATGGGTCATAGAAGAAATTAAAAGAGAAATCAAAAATTTTCTGGAAGTAAATGAGGATAACAGCACAACATACCAAAACCTATGGGATACAACAAAAGCAGTGTTAAGAGGAAAGTTTATATCAATAGGTGCCTACATCAAGAAATTGGAAAGGCACCAAATAGATGAGCTTTCAAGTCATCTCAAGGATCTAGAAAATCTGCAGCAAACCAAACCCAAACCTAGTAGGAGAAGAGAAATAATTAAAATCAGAGAAGAAATCAACAGGATTGAATCCAAAAAAACATTACAAAAAATCAGCCAAACGAGGAACTGGTTTTTTGAAAAAATAAACAAAATTGACACCCCATTGGCCCAACTAACTAAAAAAAGAAGAGAAAAGACCCAAATCAATAGGATCAGAGATGAAATGGGAAACATAACAACAGACGCCACAGAAATAAAAAGAATCATCAGAAATTACTACAAGGACTTGTAAGCCAGCAAACAGGGAAATCTATCAGAAATGGACAGATTCTTGGACACATAAAACCTCCCTAAATTGAGCCAGGAAGACATAGAAAACCTAAACAGACCAATAACTGACACAGAAATTGAAGCAGTAATAAAGGCCCTCCCAACAAAGAAAAGCCCAGGGCCAGATGGATTCACTGCTGAGTTCTACCAGACATTTAGAGAAGAACTAACTCCAATTCTTCTCAAACTATTCAGAGCAATCGAAAAAGAGGGAATCCTCCCAAATTCTTTCTATGAAGCCACCATCACCTTAATTCCTAAGCCAGAAAGAGATGCAACATTGAAAGAGAATTACAGACCAATATCCCTGATGAACATAGATGCAAAAATACTCAATAAAATTCTGGCCAATAGAATGCAACAACACATCAGAAAGATCATCCACCCAGACCAAGTGGGATTCATCCCCGGTATGCAGGGATGGTTCAACATTCGCAAAACAATCAACGTAATACACTACATTAACAGACTGCAGAAGAAAAACCATATGATTCTCTCAATAGACGCAGAGAAAGCATTTGATAAAATACAACACCCTTTCATGATGAAAACTCTAAGCAAACTGGGTATGGAAGGAACATTCCTTAATACAATCAAAGCAATATATGAAAAACCCACGGCCAACATCCTATTGAATGGGGAAAAGTTGGAAGCATTTCCACTGAAATCTGGTACCAGACAGGGATGCCCTCTCTCACCACTGCTATTCAATATAGTTCTGGAAGTTTTGGCCAGAGCTATTAGGCAAGAAAAAGAAATTAAAGGGATACAAATCGGGAAGGACGAACTCAAACTATCCCTCTTTGCAGATGATATGATTCTTTATTTAGGGGACCCAAAGAACTCTACTAAGAGACTGCTGGAACTCATCGAAGAGTTTGGCAAAGTAGCAGGATATAAAATCAATCCACAAAAATCAACAGCCTTTGTATACACAGGCAATGCCACGGCTGAGGAAGAACTTCTAAGATCAATCCCATTCACAATAGCTACAAAAACAATCAAATACCTTGGAATAAACTTAACCAAAGACGTTAAAGATCTCTACGATGAAAACTACAAAACCTTACAGAAAGAAATAGAAGAGGATACCAAAAAATGGAGAAATCTTCCATGCTCATGGATTGGAAGAATCAATATCATCAAAATGTCTATTCTCCCAAAAGCAATTTATACATTCAATGCAATACCCATCAAGATACCGAAGACCTTCTTCTCAGATCTGGAAAAAATGATGCTGAAATTCATATGGAGACACAGAAGACCTCGAATAGCCAAAGCAATCCTGTACAACAAAAACAAAGCCGGAGGCATCACAATACCTGATTTTAGGACATACTACAGGGCAGTTGTTATCAAAACAGCATGGTACTGGTACAGAAACAGATGGATAGACCAATGGAACAGAATAGAAACACCAGAAATCAATCCAAACATCTACAGCCAACTTATATTTGACCAAAGATCCAAATCTAATCCCTGGAATAAGGACAGTCTATTCAATAAATGGTGCTGGGAAAATTGGATTTCCACGTGCAGAAGCTTGAAGCAAGACCCATACCTATCACCTTACACAAAAATCCACTCAACATGGATTAAAGACTTAAATCTACGACCTGAAACCATCAAATTATTAGAGAGCATTGGAGAAACCCTGCAAGATATAGGCACAGGCAAAGACTTCCTGGAAAATACTCCAACAGCACAGGCAGTCAAAACCAAAATTAACATTTGGGACTGCATCAAATTGAGAAGTTTCTGTACTGCAAAAGAAACAGTCAGGAAAGTGAAGAGGCAACCAACAGAATGGGAAAAAATATTTGCGAACTATACTACAGATAAAGGGTTGATAACCAGAATCTACAAAGAAATCAAGAAAATCCACAACAACAAAAGAAACAACCCACTTAAGAGATGGGCCAAGGACCTCAATAGACATTTTTCGAAAGAGGAAATCCAAATGGCCAACAGACACATGAAAAAATGTTCAAGATCACTAGCAATCAGAGAAATGCAAATCAAAACCACAATGAGGTTCCATCTCACCCCGGTTAGAATGGCTCACATTCAGAAATCTACCAACAACAGATGCTGGAGAGGATGTGGGGAAAAAGGGACACTAATCCACTGTTGGTGGGAATGCAAACTGGTTAAGCCACTATGGAAGTCTGTCTGGAGATTCCTCAGAAACCTGAACATAACCCTACCATACAACCCAGCCATCCCACTCCTTGGAATTTACCCAAAGGAAATTAATTTGGCAAATAAAAAAGCCATCTGCACATTAATGTTTATTGCAGCTCAATTCACAATAGCTAAGACCTGGAATCAACCCAAATGCCCATCAACAGTAGACTGGATAAAGAAATTATGGGACATGTACTCCATAGAATACTATACAGCAGTAAGAAACAACGAAACCCAGTCATTTGCAGCAAGATGGAGCAATCTGGAAAACATCATGCTGAGTGAATTAAGCCAGTCCCAAAGAGAAAAATATCATTTGTTTTCCCTGATCGGTGACAACTGAGCGCCAAAGGGGAAACCTGTTAAGTGAAATGGACACTATAAGCAACAATGAACTGATCAGCTCCTGTCCTGACTTTAGATGTACAATGTAATACTTTATCCTTTTTAGTATTTGTTGTTGTTGTTGTGGTTCTAGTACTATTGGTTGAACTCAGTAATTAACACACAATTATTCTTAGGTGTTTAAATTTTAACTGAAAAGTGATCCCTGTTAAATCTAAGAGTGGAAAAAGAGAGGGAGGAGATGAAGAGCTATGGGTTATTTAACTATGTGCTTATTTTCAAAGACTTGAATAATCACCTTGTAACAATGATCAGATTTGGTCTATGTTATGTCATGATTTTAAGGAATCTTATTTCAACCAGATATTTTGGATTTTGATATTGGTCTATTATGCTATGTTATATGTGCGTACATATTGTATGTCCACATGGGGAAATTTTATTAAGAGTTTTATTTTAAATGGCTTTTAGATAAGATTGTCCATAAATTTAAGCTGCTAAAATCAATCAAAGATACATTTTAATTTGTATGACCTGAATCTGTGTATCATATGTTTTAAACTTGTTGGTAGAAAGAAACTAAAAACATTTTATATGGTTGTGCTTAAGTTTACTGGTTAAACAAACTACACCATGTTAGATATTTAAGACATGTTTTCAAATACATGATTCTTAAAATTTATAGAAGGCATTGGACCTTCCGGTAAATGTTTTATTAAGTTCTTATCTAAGGGTTGAAACGGTTTGCTAAGTATTCATGTAATATTGCTATTGTCAGCAAGTGATCTAGGACTTGCTCCCTCATTTCTCTATTCTAAGCCCAACTTGTTCTTTCACTTCTCTATTCTCTTCAAGGTAGGGAACTAATTCTATTATGAAGGAATCTGTAGGATGCACAATTTAATCTTTAGACCTTATAAGAGATGGCTAACATTTTTCTGTAATAGCATAGCCAAAATAAGAACTTAACTAATAATCTCATAGCTAGATTCACATCGCCATCAGCGAAGTATACAGTAAGTAAAAAAAAAAACCTCCCTTTCAGACCAAAGGGAAAGAAAGTTTTAAAGTGAGAATATAATTTTCCTCATGGGCATTGTCTACCTTGGAAAAACTACTACAGAACATGCCTGTGACTATAGACTTGCAGTTCAGGCCACCAAAGATTAGAGATGGGACACGGGCACTCCCTTGACTTGCATCCTCTGGTCTGCTTTAACACAAACCAGGAGGAAAAGAAAGCTCGGCATCAGAAGCAATGGGTGGCAGTTCTATTAATGGCTGATCTGTACAGTGATCTGCCCTCAAGGAGACCCAACAGGCCAGTCCACTGCAGTGGCTTTCAATGTGGTAAGCCTGGGCTTCAGCAGAAGTCAGCTTGTGAAGAGCCCTGGCAGCTCTGCCAAGAGTTGGATCACTGGAAATGGACCTGCCCTGGAATCGAAGGATGCCCAGGTCAGAGTCACAGATCTTATTGGCTCCAAGCTGAAAAGCCCTTCACTCAGCCCAACTTCCAAAGTGACCACTGCAGTTGAGGGGACAGCCAAGTAGGGTCAGCAACATTTCAGGCAGAACTGTAAATTTCTTGTTAGAGATGCCCCCTGCCTTTACCTGGCCAGCTCTCCTCCCAGGCCAGCCAAGTAATGAAAGTCAACAGAGTGCCTTCCCCTAGGAGGTTCACACCTCCCTTAGGATATACCCCATGTGAAGAGATAGATAGGTCTGGGCCTCTTAATTTACAAGGCCTAAAGCCCAACAGATTATTATCAAGCCCCTTCTATCAGGTTCTATTTGCCTCTCAATCAGAAAACTTAATTGTAGCTTAGACAGCACCTTTCTTAGCTCCTCTAATAATGACTCTGTCCTTTGTTCTAGGCCCTGTCTAGCGCACTTGGGCCTCATTCCTTTGTAATCATAACCTCTACTCTACCACCAATGGCTCTACTCCCAACCTGTGTGTACTGATGGTCCTCTTCCCCACTTAATGCTGTATAATTGTTCAGACCTGGTTAAGGCCACTCTTAGGATCATTGGTTACTATCCTCAACCTGTCTTTTATGACCTTGTCTAAATATGATCAGAGTTGGGGAACTTGGAAGGCTTCCATAGCCTTGGCAACTCATGACGACAGCCTAGGGTGGTTACTGGCGCCATAAACTAGAGTGTCAATTTGTTGGGTCAACAACAGGAGCCACTGTGCGCTTGCTCCTGATGTGGGATCTCTGTCCTTAATGTACTGTACATTTTGATTTAATGCTATAACTAGTACTCAAACAGTATGTTTCACTTTGTGTTTCTATGTGGGTGCAAACTGTTGAAGTATTCATACTAAATTGATCTTCTGTATATAAATAGAATTGAAAATGAATCTTGATATGAATGGAAAGGGAGAGGGAGCGGGAGAGGGGAGGGTTGCGGGTGGGAGGGAAATTATGGGAAGGGGAAGCCATTGTAATCCATAAGCTGTATACTGGAAATTTATATTCATTAAATAAAAGTTAAAACCCTTAAAAAAAATAAAAAAATTAAAAAAAATTTAAAAAAAAAAAAAGAAAAATGAGACTGTGATTTCATTTTGGTCTGTTTAACACATTCCTATCATGATTAAATTAAAAAAAAACCTGAAAAAAAATTGTCTTAAATATCTTCTTCCCTGGGAATGATGCAAAAAGTGAGAAGGATGTGAAATAGCAATACTACTAAATGATGCACTTTTCACTGACAGTACTCTTCATCAATGGGGCTCAGTATTCTTCATTTTATTCACATGGTAAGATAATTAGCACACACACATGACTATATAATTTAAATAACAATGAAAAAGGCTCCAAGATCCTGGAAATCTAAGCTAGTTACAACAGAACTGGCATGCAGAGTGTGTGCCTTCACCCCAAGTTAGCTTTCCTTGCAATGTAAGGATTGAAAAATGCTGACTGGGTGGGGAGAGGGAAGACAAAAAGACTTGGATTGAGACAGAATAAACCCCATATGTTCTCTACTGATGTTCCTCAACACATATTCTGATACTTGTACCCTTAACTATTATGGGAGAGGCATTAGAGGAAGGCAAATGATTGGGTGCATTTTGTCACATACATAATATCCGAAGCACTAGCTTTAAGCCACCTAACCTTGAAAGATGACCCCAGACCGTGATGAAGCAATCCTGCCTCCCTGCCATCAGGCTCCCAGGCTCCCCACCTGAGCAGCCCAGGGCCCTCAGCCCATGATCTCTCCTCATCCCATGATGTTTTGTTGCCCATCAGCTTCTTGGGGAAAAGCCATCTCTGAGGACAGAAATCAGCTCTGAATGCTGCTGCTGACTTACCAGGAAGTCCTGTGTTGAGTCGCTGCCTCGCAGGAGTTCAAGGCTCAGGAGTTGTCCTCTGCTGTGGTCCAAGCTCTTCTCCTGGAAGCTACTCGTGCCAAGGCCCTGCAAGCAGCAGATATAAGGCAGCTGGGCAGGACTGACACCTGACTCTGTTCTCCCCACCCCCAGTATGACAACAAGCAATCACAGAGGACTGTGGAGGTAGTGCTATTCCTGAATCTACTGTATTTACCAGAACAGAAAAGTGAAACAAAATTAGTGTTTATATCTCAGCTGTACGTTAAATATTATTGAGATAAGAAGTGGACCAGCTAAAATCTATGGTTAGATAAGAGTGAGAAGCAACTGAATGTCAACATTCTCTCCTGATCCGTGACTCTGCAAATGCAATCTGAACCAAGGTTCACACAACAGAAATGCTGGGTCCTGGGCAAATACCAACTATAGTGTCGCCTTAGACACTCCCCAACCTGCAGCCCCTAAGACTGTGCCTCTATTTCCTGATATCTGTAAAGTGGGTCTCCTCAGACTTTGTTGTTATTGTCATGAATGAGAGTAATGTCAATTACATGCAGAGAATACCAAGTGCAAAAGAGACAATGACTCAGTGGAGGTGGGATGGAGAAGACTCAGCCTCCACCCACCAGATGGGGAGTAACACTTTTCTCTGGTCATTCCCTCTTCTCCCTCTTCCCTCCAGAGAGCTAGATGCAGAGTGGCCCTTGTGCTCCTGTCCACGCCGAGCCCCCTGCTGGAGCTGGACATGGAATGCTACATCCTGCGTCCCTGAATGACCACCCACTGGTACAGAAGAATCATCACAGATTGTGAAACAGGAAAGTCCTCAGACATTCTCAAGAACCCAGCCCTGCATCGTCCCTCCTCCTTTACACATCCCCAATGAAACAAAGCCTCATTTTAAGAGTGAATCTTAGGGCTGACCCTGTGGCTTAGTAGGTAAAGCTGCCACCTGCAGTGCCGGCATCCAATATGGGTGCTGGTGTTATGCGCAGATCGTTCAATCCCCAAAAAGCTATCAGCGACCCGATCACACAGAATTGCAAAAGCAAGGTTTATTTTGAAAGTACAAGCTGCAGCAGGGACCTCATCTGACCAGCCGACACGGATGTCAGAGTAAGGCCCCTGCCTTTGTTCGGGAGTGTTTTTAAAGGAAAAAGACCACAGGGTTACATCAGCGGGGACTTACAGTACGGGGCTTTTGGAGATTGGATGGGGCTGTTCCGGGTTGCTCTTAGTCATACGGGAGGGTCTCCGATTGGCTTGGGTTCAATGAGTTACCTCATTTGGTAATCTCTACTGAGCTGGCCTTGGTCTGCTTTGATATCTCCGGAATGCCTGCTTTTACAAGGACTTGGGTCTGCTACGGAGGCTGCTTTTTATTATTTCAAAATAGAGTCACTTTGGCTCTTCATTGTTTCGAGTCCTGGCTGCTCCTCTTCTGATCCAGATCTCTGCTATGGCTTGGAAAAGCATGGGAAGATGACCTAAGTGCTTGGGCTCCTGCACCCGTGTGGGAGACCCAGAGGAAGCTCCTGGTTCCTGGCTGTGGATTGGCTCAGTTCCGGCAATTGTGCCTTTTGGGGAGTGAACCAGTGGATGGAAGACTGACCTATATCTCTCTCTCTGTGCCTCGCTGTAACTCTGCCTTTCAAATAAATAAATACATACATACTAAAGGGCAGCTGTTATCAAAACAGCATGGTACTGGCACAGAAACAGATGGATAGACCAATGGAACAGAATAGAAACACCAGAAATCAATCCAAACATCTACAGCCAACTTATATTTGATCAGGGATCCAAAACCAATCCCTGGAGCAAGGACAGTCTATTCAACAAATGGTGCTGGGAAAACTGGATTTCCACGTGCAGAAGCATGAAGCAAGACCCCTACCTTTCACCTTACACAAAAATCCACTCAACATGGATTAAAGACTTAAATCTACGACCCGACACCATCAAATTATTAGAGAGCATTGGAGAAACCCTGCAAGATATAGGTACCGGCAAAGACTTCCCAGAAAAGACCCTAGAGGCACAGGCAGTCATAGCCAAAATTAACATTTGGGATTGCATCAAATTGAGAAGTTTCTGTACTGCAAAAGAAACAGTCAGGAGAGTGAAGAAGCAACTGACAGAATGGGAAAAAATATTTGCAAACTACGCAACAGATAAAGGGTTGATAACCAGAATCTAACAAAGAAATCAAGAAACTCCCCAACATCAAAACAAACAACCCACTTAAGAGATGGGCCAAGGACCTCTATAGACATATTTCCAAAGAGGAAATCCAAATGGCCAACAGACACATGAAAAAATGTTCAGGATCACTAGCAATCAGGGAAATGCAAATCAAAACCACAATGAGGTTTCACCTCACCCCGGTGAGAATGGCTCACATTCAGAAATCTACCAACAATAGATGCTGGAGAGGATGTGGAGAAAAAGGGACACTAACCCACTGTTGGTGGGAATGCAAACTGGTCAAGCCACTATGGAAGTCAGTCTGGAGATTCCTCAGAAACCTGAATATAACCCTACCATACAACCCAGCCATCCCACTCCTGGGAATTTACCCAAAGGAAATTAAATTGGCAAACAAAAAAGCCGTCTGCACATTAATGTTTATTGCAGCTCAATTCACAATAGCTAAGACCTGGAATCAACCCAAATGCCCATCAACAGTAGACTGGATAAAGAAATTATGGGACATGTACTCTATAGAATACATACAGCAGTTAAAAACAATGAAATCCGGTCATTTGCAACAAGATGGAGAAATCTGGAAAACATTATGCTGAGTGAATTAAGCCAGTCCCAAAGGGACAAATATCATTTGTTTTCCCTGATCGGCTACAAGTAACTGAGCACCAAAGGGGAAACCTGTTGAAGTGAAATAGACACTATGAGAAACAGTGACTTGATCAGCTCTTGTCTTGACTGTTGATGTACAATGTAATACTTTATCCCTTTTAGTATTTTTGTTTTGTTCTAGTACTATTGGTTGAACTCTGTAATTAACACACAATTATTCTTAGGTGTTTAAATTTTAACTGAAAAGTGATCCCTATTAAATATAAGAGTGGGAAAGAGAGAGGGAGGAGAGGTACAATTTGGGGCATGCTCAATCGGACTTGCCCCAAATCGTGGAGTTAGAAACATGCCAGGGAATTCCAATACAAACCCATCAAGGTGGCATGTACCAATGCCATCTCACTAGTCCAAGTGATCAATTTCAGTTCACAATTGATCACACTGATAGGTCTAAGAGTCAAAGGGATCACACAAACAAGACGAGTGTCTGCTAATAGTAACTGATAGATTCAAAAAGGGAGAGAACGATCCATCACGGGAAGCAGGATACACAGCAGACCCCTAGAATGGCAGATGTCCTAAATAGCACTCTGGCCTCAGAATCAGCCCTTAAGGCATTCGGATCTGGCTCAAGAGCCCATGAGAGTATTTTAGGCATGGAAAGCCAAGACACTCTGGAAAAAAAAAAAGAAGACCTATATGAAAGGTCTCTGCAATTGAGATCTCAGTAGAAAGAACGGGGCTATCAAAGAAGGATGTACCTTTCTCTGAAGGGAGGAGAGAACTTCCACTTTGACTATGACCCTGTCGGAATAAGATCAACGTCGGTGAACTCAAAAGGCTTCCATAGCCTCGGCAACTCATGACTAGAACCTAGGGTGATTACTGACGCCATAAACAAGAGTGTCAAATTGTTAAGTCAACAACAAGAGTCACTGTGTACTTACTTCTCAGGTGGGATTTGTCCTTAATGTGTTGTCCAATGTGAATTAATGCTATAACTAGTACTGAAACAGTATTTTACACTTTATATTTCTGTGTGGGTGCAAACTGATGAAATCTTTACTTAATATATACTAAATTGATCTTCTGTATATAAAGATAATTGAAAATGAATCTTGATGTGAATGGAATGGGAGAGGGAGTGGGAGATGGGAGGGGTGTGAGTGGAGGGAAATTATGGGGGGGGGGAAGCCATTGTAATCCATAAACTGTGCTTTGGAAGTTTATATTTACTAAATAAATAAATAAATAAAAAGTGATTTGCACACACAAAGGGAAGAAATGCTCTGAACTCTGGTGGAAGAACCCCCCGGGACCTCAGGTCTCTGCCCAGAGACTCTTCTTCCACCAGATGTCCTCTCCCTGTGCCTGAGTGGCCCAACCATGCATTAGCCCTCGGAAGCACACCTGCTGTCCTTGCTGTCACTGGCACACTGCTCAGTGCTTGCTTCTCTTCTAGCTGCTTTCCCAAGTGGCTGTGTTCAACTCTGATCTGTGTCCTACAGTCTTTGCAGGAGCATCATGGCAAATGCATGAATACTTTATCTGCTTTGGCAACTGTTGGCCACTGACACAAAGAAGAGAATGGCTGATGAAACTGAGCTTGCCTTGCTCCAGCTAAGTGAGGCCCAGCCAAGATGACAAGACATAGAGGGACTCTCATCATGAGTGAAACCTGTATGGGCTCTTGGTATCACAGGGCAACTCAGATGTATCCTTAGTGGGAGTCCCATAGCCCCATAATTATCCTAAACTGAGGTCTGGCTGTTGCAGCCATTTAGGGGGTACGGTGAACCCACATACCCTGGTGGGGGGTGCTCGCTGTCCCCATTTAAGATACAGGGTAAGAGAATCATTGAGAGATTTATCAGTTGTGCAGGGTCACATGGCAAGTCCTGAATACTTGAGACTCAAACGTTGACTTTCTCTATGTTGCCAGGTCTTAGAGCATTTGGGCTGCTACCATGAGAAACCTTCCTCTGAGTAACTTAAAAACAAGGGAAACTTAGTGCTCACAATTGTGCAGTCGGCCAAGTCCAAGATCAATTCTCCAGAAGACGCAGTGTCTGCCGAGGGCTGCTCTGCTGCATGGATGGAGCCTGGATGTGCCCTCACAGGCAGAGGTGCACACGGGCTCCTCAGCCTTCCATGAGGCCTCTTATACCACTCATCAGGAACAAGCCTGCATGACTCATTCGGTCTCCAAAGGCTCCACTCCTAAATGTATTGCCCTAGTGATTTGGGTTCAGTATAATCAGAGCACGTGGCCCCACCAGGACACATCCACAATGTGATGATGCTGAGCAAACAGCAGAGCTGTGGTACCTGTGGTTTCTGAGTCTGTTCTCCAGTACAGACCCAGATATGGAAAGTGCTGTGGGCGGTGGTCAGGAGCAAGACAGTGGGCTGGGCAGGTATTGGTGGTGGGGGGAGGGTAGGTCATGGGGACTTGACACAATGGGCACAGTCTACAGAGTTAGGAGGACAGGACAATTGGGCACCTGTGCCCAGTACCCACAACAGACCAGGGAGGAACTTGAAAGGGGTTGTGCTGGGTGTAAATGTTAGACCTGGGCAGAGGCAAGGCAGCCAAGGGGACAACTTTCAATGTGTCTCAACTCACCTGCAGCCCAGGCCTCATTGGAGTAGAATGTTGACAGTCACACAGGACTCAGTGCCAACACACAAGGACATGGACGTAGGGTGAGGAGGCAGCCAGGGGCCCCTTATCAGGCAGGCCGTTGGGCAGTGCTTCTGCACAGGCAGCAGGAATCCCAAGGGGCCCTTCCTCCCATCTGGGCCAAGGTCAGAGCTGCTCCACTTTCCGGACCTTTAGTATCCTGGCACCTTCAGGCAGGAGAAAGCAAAAGCATTTCTGCTTCTGCTGTTCGGGGAAAAGACTCACTTCCAGGAACAGAAACTGAAAACTGCCCTCACATGATCTCCCTCTCTGGGAGGGGGGGGTGGTGGGCACGACTGGGGGAGGACTGTCATATACTGGGAGGGGAGGGTGAGAGCTGCCAAGCCTCTTATGCCTCTCAGTCTGGCCCTTTCCCTCCACGCTGCTTCAGGTCATTCTCTGCTCTTCCTAGCACAATCCCCATCCCTCGCTTACATCTTTCTGGAGCCAACTGGGCCTGGAATCAAGTTTTAGACCATCTCAGCAGGAACTGCCTCTGGGTGGAAGGGCTGTGACCCCCTCCCCAGGGAGCAGGTGAAGTAGCAGGAGTGGCCTGTGCCCCCAGATCACAGACACTCTGTTCCAGCAACTGGTAAGTGCGGGGGCTCTCAGGATAGACAACTGGCTGTGAACCGGGCTTCTCTGCTATGCTCGGAGGTGAAGCCCTGACACCAAGCATAAGGAAGCTCTGGGGTCTGGCTTGTTTCATGTCATTGAAGAATCCAGACCCGGTCTCTGTGACAATGGTCAGGACCTGAGTGCAACCTTCTCAGATACTTGTGCAGCTCCAAATCCTGCTAAGCCAGGAAAGACAGAAAGAGGGAGAGAGGTAAGGAGGGAGGGTGAGAGAGTAGGAGTGAGTGAGAGAGAGAGAGGGAGAGAGAGAGGAAGCGCACCTCGGTTACCTAGATGCCCCTGGCATTAGGAGTTTTCTCAGAGGGATTAATCGGACAAAGGCAGGATATGCCACTCATATTCCTCAGAGGCTATTTTCAAACTTCTGGATGTTCAACTTGAGATCAGGATCAGCAGAGGCAATGGTGGGGGTTAGCCTAGACTAGCCCATCAGTTGGTTCACCCGGCTGGGCCACCTTGCCCAGAAATAAAGATCTGGGGGATAGGGTCCAGAGGTTAGGTAGCCTCCTGCCCTTTCAATTTCTCTAAACTGAAACGTTTGTTTGCAGTGCAGAGTCCCGTCCTTAACACACAGTTCCTTTGCGGATGACTTTAAGAAGCGTCTGTGCGCTTGTTGTGTATGTGTGGGTGTGCACGTGCCCGTATCATGCACACGTAGATGCTGCAGGCTGAGGGTTTGGGAGGGGCTCAGGCTGCCTCCATGGGGCTCAGCACTGGTGGACAGGTAAGCAGATGGATTGGGAGATGCTGGCTCAGTTCACAGACATGGTCACAGAAAACGTCTGGAAATGTCCAGTCATCTTTTTGTATCCATGGGGAACTGGTTCCACAGCCTCCTTCCCTGCACAAATACCAAAATCAGCACAAGTCCCTTTTATAATATGGTATAGTATTTGCATATATTCTGTACACAAGCTACCTTGTACTTAGTGTTACTAATATAAAAATTATTTAAAAATTTAAATGGCTCATACTTTAAATAATCTCTAAGTTACTTATGATACCTAATGCAGTGCAAATCCTAAGTAAACAGTTCTTATAGTGTCTTGTTTAGGGAACAATTATAAGTGTCTGTACCTGTTGAGAGAAGACACAACCATTGTGCACACAGAGTGTGAGTGTCACCAAAACTGGACTTGTGTGGATGTGACCCCATGAATGAGTTGTGTGTTCGGGTAAGTAATCACGTGGAGATGTGAGTGAGCATGTAAGTGTATGTAGAAAGCAGGACAGAGTGTGTGTGTGTGTAGCTTGAGTATGTTATGAAGTGTGAACATGTACCTGTGTGAAGGAGTGTGTGCATGTGACAACATACTGTGTGTGCCAACGGTGAGTGAGTGTATATGGAGAAGTGTGTGAAAATGATTTTGCATGGGCGCATATGCACACCCAATTGTGTTTCAGTGTGCACAGGGAGTGCGAGAGGATGTTCAGAGTTGTATGTTTGTGTATTTGAACTCAGTTTGTGAAATTGTCTCCCTGTTTAGAAGCAAAATCACCAATTTTTTAAAAACTTCTTTACATATTTGAGCAGCAGAGACACAGAGAAAGAGAGATTTCTCATTATTTGGTTCATTCTCTAAATGTCTGCCACAGCTGGAGCTGGGCCAGACTGAAGCCAGAAGCCCAGGAAGTCAATCCGGGTCTCCCACCGTGGGTGGCAGGGACCCAAGTACACGTGACATCACCTGCTTCCCCCTGGGTGTGCATTAGCAGGAAGATGGAATCAAGAGCAGGGCTGGGACTTGGACCCAGGCACTTTGGCATGAAATGCAAGTATCCCAAACACTATCTTAACCATTAGGCCAAATGCCCAGCCCTCGTGAACTTTTAAATCAGTCTGCAAACCTGGCTCTAAGGGGAACCTGGGAGAGCTAGGTTTTGAGGATACAATGATGATCATTGTTTAGGTAGTGCCTTGAAGAAGAGCAGGACTCTGGGAAGATTCCCTCCCTCCCTCCTTGTCTTCCTTCCTCCCTCGCTCTCTCCCTCCCTTCCTCTGTACGAAAATCTAATGCAAAGTCAGGGAAGGGCAAAAGAAGGCAGCTGCCTTATTGATACTGCAACATTTCAGCTTGTGCTCACCTGCCAGGTGAGGAGGTCAAGTGTTAGAAACCAAGCCAGACCACAGTTTCATACAGGCAAGGGGAACTGGATGCTTTGTGTTCTCTGGTGCCACCTACAGGAGAGAAATATATAGGTGACTATTGCCTGAAATAGCAACTGAAAATTATGAAGGAGCACGCTTATCACACTAGGACAGAGTACAAGTGTAAAAGACCAAAGAAACTCTCTCATGGGACTTTTTGGGAAAGCAGGGTCCTCTGCTCCCCAAGTCTTCTTCCAACCACGGTGCTACTATGGAGGCACAGCCAGCCTCCACCATTCCACGAGGACTCTGCCCTTCACATAAACCTGGAGAAATGTGCACACTGCCTGAGTGAGCACTTGTTGCTGGCTTTGTTTGCAATCCAATGTCTTTGCCATGGTCTTTGTTGGCAGATAAACCCTGAATTGGGGATGCTAAGTCAGGCGATCCTCGCTGCCCTGTTGCGCTCCTCGGTCCAACTCACCGCTTCTATTTCTGCAGGTTACGCCAATATGGCGGAGTTCCCGTGGTCCCCTCTCACTCCATTATCTGCATCCTTGACCTCGGTTATGTCACATGAGGACTGGGGTGTTTTATCCAAGGACGAGGCTGTGAAGATTGAGAAAGACTTAGAAGACGGGAACTTGCTGAAGGTGGTCTCTGACATGAGGCGGCCTCTGGAGCTGGTGTCCCAGACGCCAGTCAACATCGCGGTGACAGGAGAATCTGGCAATGGCATGTCCACCTTCATCAATGCGCTTCGCGAGATAGGACACGAGGAGGAGGCCTCGGCGCCCACGGGGGTGGTCACAACTACCGAAGCCCGTGCCGCCTATTCATCCCCCCTGTTTCCAAAGGCCGTGCTGTGGGACCTGCCTGGCACAGGGGTGGCTACTGATACCTTGCAGGAGTATCATGTGGAAATGCAGTTCAGCCAGTACGACCTCTTCATCATCATCGCGTCCCAGCAGTTCAGCATGAATCACGTGATGCTCGCCAAAACCATCGCGGACATGGGAAAGAAGTTCTACATTGTCTGGACCAAGCTGGACCTGGACCTCAGCTCTAGCACCCTCCCAGGGTGTGAGCTACAGCAGACCATCAGAAACCACATCTTGAGAAGTCTCTGGAAGCAGCGAGTGTGTGAACCCCCCATATTCCTGGTTTCCAGCCTTAAACCTTCCTCACACGACTTCCCAGGTCTCAGAGACACATTGCAAAGGGACCTGTCCCAAGTCAGATGCGATGGCCCTCTTCAATACCTCATGCATGACTGCGAGAAGATCATCAGCCACAGAGCGGCCTCCATGCAGCGGAAAATTACTCTACAACCTCTGCAAGGCATCATGGGCTTCTGGTATGCAGATGACTTGGCGGAGTGTCTGGAAGCCTACCGATCAGTGTTTGGTGTAAACGGTGAAGCTCTCAGGCGGTATGAGCAGAGGAAGAGGAGCACGCTCACAGACTACAGGAGCGTCATGAGGTCCCAAGATGTGCAGCGTGTCCGCTGGAGGGACTGGAAACTCTGGGCCATGACCTTTCTAATCACGAAGATGTTCTTCTTCTGTCTTAGCCTGTGCCCATGCTTACGCACCTACGTCATTCCATACTTTAGACAGATGAAACATAGACACTGCCTCAAGATAGTTGCCGAGGAAACAAAGACAGTCCTGGGTAAAATGCTGAGAGACTCTGCCATGCCCTGCGACACTCGGTGTGGGAAAAAGTTTCCAGCAGATCCAGCAGACTCTCTCAGATGGCCCTAAGAACTGGGGGGTGGGGTGTCCTCATTGCTCCTAGCTGATAGATTGATTAATATTTTCTTCTATGTTTTATGATATCAATTCCTTAAAATGAATTCTGAAAATCACTCTTTAGCATAAATTATAATGTGTCATTCCTCTGAGGATCTATTCTGTATTGTTCATGAAGTCATTAAGTAAGTTTCCCTGAGATGAGATTGACATGGTGCCTTCCCCCACCAAGTGCCATGCATGTCCAGACTAGTGTGTCTGCCACACCTTCATTCACCTGTCTCAGTAAAGGTGGCACAATTCTCCTCTTCCCATTTCTTTTTCCGTTTTATTCACTGGATATTATGGGACACACAATGTGGCAAGGGTTATGTCACAATATTAGGGGGCAGATGGACAATATGGTTGAAACTGATTGAGACATTACACAGATTTTTTTATTAATGTATGAAAATTAGTTTTGGGGCCAGCACTGTGGTGCAGTGGTTAAGTGGCCACCTGCAGCACTGGCAACCCATATTGGTGTGAGTTTGTGACCCAGTTACTCTACTTTGGCACCAGCTCCCTGTTGATATGCTTGGGAAGACAGCAAAGGATGGCTAAGTGCTTGGGCCCCTGCACCCACATGGGAGACCCAGAAGAAGCTCCTGGCTCTTGGCTCCTGGCTTTGAATCAGCCCAGTTCCAGCCATTTGGGGAATGAACCAGAGGATGGAAGACCTTACTCTCTGTCTCTCCCTCTCTAACTCTGAGTCCCAAATAAACAAAATTAGTTTTATTTTTCAGTGTCTGTACTCTACAATAGCAATGAACAACTGCAAAAACAATTAAAAGAATAATTCTATTCACAAGAGAATGTTCAAAGGAAAATGAAATAATTAAGACTTTATATACTAAAGAAGAGCAATACAAAATACAAAGTATTGCTTAAAGAAGTAACAATGTAAATTATTAGAAATCATCAATATTTATGGTTTGGAAATCCAATATTACTATGATGAAAAGCTCCTCAAATGATGTATTGATTTAACACAATATCTTCCGGCCGGCGCCGTGGCTCAATAGGCTAATCCTCCACCTTGAGGCACCGGCACACACCGGGTTCTAGTCCCGGTCGGGGCACCGGATTCTGTCCTGGTTGCCCCTCTTCCAGGCCAGCTCTCTGCTGTGGCCCGGGAGTGCAGTGGAGGATGGCCCAAGTCCTTGGGTCCTGTACCCCATGGGAGACCAGGAGAAGCACCTGGCTCCTGGCTTCGGATCAGCGCGGTGCGCCAGCCACAGTGCACCAGCCACGGCGGCCATTGGAGGGTGAACCAACGGCAAAAGGGAAGACCTTTCTCTCGGTCTCTCTCTCATTGTCCACTCTGCCTGTCAAAAAAAAAAAAAAAAAAAAAAAAACACCACAATATCTTCCAAATCTCAACAGTCATTCACAGAACCTATCCAAGAAAAAAATGCATCCATCAAATGAGGTACCTTTCTCTGAAGGGAGGAGAGAACTTCCACTTTGACTACGACCTTATCTAAATAAGATCGAAGTAGGCGAACTCAAAAGGCTTCCATAGCCTTGGCAACTCATGACTAGAGCCTAGGGAGATTACTGACGCCATAAACAAGAGTGTCAAATTGTTAAGTCAACAACAGGAGTCACTGTGTACTTACTCCTCATGTGGAATCTCTGTCCTTAATGTGTTGTTCAATGTGAATTAATGCTATAACTAGTACAGAAACAGTATTTTAGACTTTATGTTTCTGTGTGGGTGCAAACTGATGCAATCTCTACTTAATATATACTAAGTTGATCTTCTGTATATAAAGATAATTGAAAATGAATCTTGATGTGAATGGAAAAGGAGGGGGAGCGGAAGATGGGAGGGTTGCAGGTGTGAGGGAAGTTATTGGGGGGGGGGGAAGCCATTGTAATCCATAAACGGTACTTTGGAAATTTATATTTACTAAATAAAAGTTTAAAAAAAAGAAATGCCAGAATAATTTTGAACAAGAATAAAGTGGAAGAGTTACAGTGCCCAAGTATAATACTTATTATAATGTTACCACTCTCAAGGCAGAAAATAAAGATACATTGAAAGATTAATGAAATAAAAAAAAAACCTGGTGTTAAATTGGAAATGGCATAGAAAATTAATTAATTTTTTAAAAAAAATTATGTAGGATCTCTGTCTTTAATGTGCTGTACACTCTTATTTAATGCTATAACTAGTACTCCAACAGTATTTTTTTTCACTTTGTGTTGCTATATGGGGGCAAACTGTTGAAATCGTTACCTAATATATACTAAACTGATCTTCTGTATATAAAGAGAATTGAAAATGAATCATGATGTGATTTGAAGGGGAGTGGGAGCGGGAAAGGGGAGGGTTGTGGGTGGGAGGGAAGTTTTGAGAGGGGGAAGCCATTGTAACCCATAAGGTGTACTTTGGAAATTTATATTCATTAAATAAAAGTTTAATAAAAAAAAGAAAGATTAATGAAATTAATAATCCCAATGGGACAGAATTAAGAATCCCTAAATAAATTCTTAAATTGAAAGTCCACTGATTTTTAAACAAAGGTTCTAAAGCTGTTCCACTGCTTTGGGGAAGCAACTGAGAAAGGAACTCATTTTAATAAACTTTGGTTTGGATATTGGATAATCACAGACAAAGGGATCATTTTAGACTCGTGTTTTATAGCATACAGAATAATTATCACAAGATGGATCCCAGTATTAAATACAAGACCTGTTGAAATCTTTATACTAAATTGATCTTCTGTATATAAAGAGAATTGAAAATGAATCTTGATGCAAATGGAAGGGGAGAGGGAGCGGGAGAGGGGAGGGTGTCGGGTGGGAGGGAAGTTATGGGGGGGGGGAAGCCATTGTAATCCATAAGTTGTACACTGGAAATTTATATTCATTAAATAAAAGTTTAAAAAAAAATAAATAAATAAATACAAGACCTAAAAGTATACAAATTTGAGGACAAATCCATAGGGAAAAAGCACTGTGGCATGGGCTAGGCAAAGATAACAAAAGCAAGATCAACAAGAGCAAAAAACAATAAACTGGAATTCAATATATACTAGTCATGAGGCAGGAAGAAGAATGAATGGAGGGAGAATCCCCTGGACAGGCAGTTAGAGAGGGACAAGGGGGCCCCAAGGAAGACTAACAATCACCAGAATCACTGGGTGAGGCCATATCAGTCAAAGCCCTGACCACTGTGTGCCTGTTTGAGAACTCTATCAAAACCAGAACTGACTTCTGAGTGTCTGATCTCAGAGCAGCTAGGGAGGAGTGCTTCAGTTTCACCTGGTTAGGATCTCTACACAGAAGAAAAAAAGGTGATTCTGGCAGCATTCCCCCAGTGGCCCATATCCACTACTAGAGGTTTTCACCTTATCAGCATGTATAGTAACCAATCAGGGAAAGCATCCCATTTAAAAACACAAAACCCCCTAGAAACGACCTCTTCTTTGGGTACCCAATTTTGGACCCTTCCTAGCTGCCAAAGTGCTCTCTTTCTCTTTCTCCAACACTTTTTTTTTTTTAAAGATTTATTTATTTGTTTTGAAAGTCAGAGTCACACAGAGAGAGGAGAGGCAGAGAGAGAGAGAGAGAGGTCTTCCATCCAATGGTTCAGTCCCCAGTCCGAAGCCAGGAGCCAGGAGCCCCACGTGGGTGCAGGGGCCCAAGGACTTGGGCCATCCTCCACTGCTTTCCCAGGCCACAGCAGAGAGCTGGATCAAAAGTGGAGCAGCCAGGTCTCAAACTAGCACTCATATGGGATGCTGGTGCTTAAGGCCAGGGCGTTAACCCACTGTGCCACAGCGCCGGCCCCAAGCTTTCTCCAACTCTTAAACTTCTTTCGCGTTGCTCACACTTCTTCATCCCTATGCCTAATCTTCTGTACTCACAAGAAAAAGAACCTAGCAGGGAAAAATAGCTGTAACATTTCTAAAAATTCAGCAGAAAGAAAAATCTCCAACAAAACTGTTGTTTGAAACCCAGGGAGTGTTGGAGTCAAGTCTCAGGTTAGCTTGCCTGCTCCTGAGGCCCCTCCCCTTCACAGCATTCTCCACACCATTCAAGTGTGTACACATGATCTGTGTGTTTTTTTGTTTGTTTGTTTGTTTCGTTTTTAAGATTTTATTTATTTATTTGAGAGGCTGAGTTACAGACAGAGAGAAAAATCTTCCATCCGCTGGTTTACTCCCCAAATGGTCACAGTGGCCAGAGTTGAAGCTTTTGAGTTTTCCACATGGGTGCAGGGAACCAAGCACTTGCACATCTTCTACTGCTTTTGAAGGACTTCTGAAAATTTACCTGCTAAAAAACTAGGAAGTGAACAACCCTGACAATGGTCACGCCATTTGAACTACCCCAGCACTATCTTAGGGAACTCTAGTAAAACAGTTCCTGGAAATTGGGCCGAAACCATGAGTCAAGGGCAGGCAGCTGCAGTTTGAGATAACGGCGCCAGATAAAGGCATGGGAAGCACCCAACCGCCCCTTATCTGTGGGTCCCGGCAGACGGCAAAAGTATGCAAGGTATTTTCTGCATGCCCCCACCCCATTGTCTTATTGAAACCCTGTAACCACGCTTTTTTTCTGCTTCTGTATCCCCCGCCCTGCTTGCTTAAGAAACCGCCCACACTACCCCCTTCCCTAGCCCCTTACCCAGTAACCATTAACATATTCAATGAAATTGTAACACAACTAGATATGCTAATGTTGTGGTTTTAAGCTTTAAATACCCTGTAAAACTGATGTTCGGGGCCGCTCTCTCTCTCTGCGCCTCACTAGAGGGTGCTGCTGAGACGGCCCATTTGCAAATGAAATAAACTTTCCTCTTGCCTTTTGCATCGATTGGAGTGGAGTCTGTGTTTCTGGGGGTCCGGATTGTGGGACGCCTGCTTAAGGGGTCTTACACTTTCTCAGTCCATAGCAAAGAACTGGTTCAGAAGAGGAGCTGCGGGGACTAGAACCAGTACCCACATGGGACACTGGCAATGCAGGCAGACCATGCCACAGTACAGGCCCCATGACCAGTGTTTGAAAAGTGAATATAGGCATCTATTGTCAGGTTCTTGGCAAAAGGCTTAGTGCATCCTCAACATGGGCCATTTGAAGAAACTTTAATGAGAATATTTTTGTTAGATAGCCAGATAGATATTAGCCTATGTGTGTAAGAGAGACTGAAGAAAATATGAATTTTTAAAGAAAATGGTGGGAGGATGTGGTGTTGTGGCCTAGTGAGTTAAGCTGCTGCCTGTAGCACCAGCATCACATATAAGCACCGGTTTGCAATATGCCTGGGAAAGCAGAAAATGGTTCAAGTAGTTGGGTCCCTGCACCCACACCTGGAGGAGGCTCCTGGCTCCTGGCTTTGGCCTGGCCCAGCTCTTGCCATTGCAGCCATTTTCAGAGTGAGAATGGCAGGGTTCTTCGTGTAAGAAAGAATTCAGGCGTGAGACAGAGTAGTGGGAGGTAAAAAGCAAGATTTATTAGGGAAGGGACATCTGTAAGGACTGATGGGCACCTCTCCAGCCAGGACCTGAGAGATAGTACCCAGTCGCTCAGACTGGGGGGTGGGGAGCAAGGTTACATGGTTGAGTGGAGAGATTACAACTGACCAGGTCAGGCAGGTGGCTCAGCAGAGAGGCAGAGGGCTGAACGTGCAGTCTGGTTGAGGTGGGGTGTGTGTGTGTGTGTGTGTGTGTGTGTGGAGATGGGTCTTGCCTCCCCACCTCTGCTCCTCTTGGAACAAAGGGCTTTTTGGATGTAAATAGAAAAACTTCTGTCTGAGTTTTCCCCTGAAGGTATCAGACAGGAGGAAGGCTAGCTGGAGCCATCCTGAGTTTAGAGGAAGGGTGAGCAGGACCCCCTGAAGAATTGGGATCCCGAGCAGGGTGTTTGAAATGCAGATACTGGGCTGCATCTGGGAGATTGTGGAAGATTTGTCAGGCAGAAGGGGTGGGGACCCCCCCTGGCAGGTTATCTGGTAGAAGGGGGCAGGGCAGGATACGAATACCGTGCTGCCCCTGAAACATTATCGGGATGACTTTGAGATGCAGATGCATATGCTGGACATAGATGTCTTCTCTTTAGGCCTGTCACACACACATAAGCTCATATCTGACTTCCTACCTAACAAAACAGCAGATCTCTCTCTGCTCTCATTCTCTCTCTCTAACTTTCTATCTCTCTCTCTGTAACTCTGCCTTTCAAATAAATCAAAAGAAATCATCAAAAAAAAAGAAAATGGAAATTTTTTAAAAAGAAAAATGAGAATTTTAGTGTGGCTGAATGAGGGAAGAAATACAGAAGCAAGCCTTGGAAGCAGACTAGCATTTGCTCATCAAAAATCTTGCCTTTATGCAATAACCTTGTTAGCTGGGTCCCAACTCTTTCCTGGGGGCTGCTTGTAGGAATCTTCCCCACCCTGCCCCAAAGGGCTGTTAGATCCAATAACACTGTGCTGATGTTCTGGGAGGAATTTCAGGAATTCCATTACTAGGAAGCCCTCCACCCAACAATATCCCAGAGGTGGGGAGGGAGGCAGGAGGAGAAACAGAGGACCCATATTCATAAAAATAAAAACTCCAGTCTGAATGTATACTGGGCTCTCAGATCTTCAGTGAGATGCCTGCCTGGTACTCTCTCCATTAAACTTGGCTAGCAAGCTTACTGTTACTCTCTGTCTTACATCTGAATTCTTTCTTATGTGAAGATAAGAACCTCTGAGTCGTCATCTCTGGTAACATCTTCAGAGGTGTCGGCAGGGTGTAGGGAGACCACCAAGTTAAGTGTTGACACCAATGGCAAGCAACAGGGGGGAGTAGTGCTCTTCAAGCTCAAACAGGTAAATGGGGAGGCAAGTTGCTTGAATCTGAAGACTGTATATAGAGAGGGACACTTAATAAGAACTATTGCTGTGCTAGAGGTTTGCAACTTAACACTAGGAGTCTAATTGTTACCGGAGAAATTGCAGGGTTCTTGTCTTCGCGCAAGAAAGAATTCAGGTGTGAGACAGAGAGTAGTGGGAGGTAAAATAGCAAGGTTTATTAGGGAAGGGACATCTGTAAGGACGGATGGGCACCTCTCCAGACAGAGCCTGAGAGACTGGGGAGGAGGAAGGAGTGGAGAGATTACACCTGACCAGGCCAGGGGGCGCCTCAGCAAAGATGCAGAGAGCTGAGCGTGCAGTCCAGTTGAGGCTGGGGGTTTTTAAGGAGATGGGTCTTGCTTCCCCACCTCTGCTCCTCTTGGAACAAAGGGCTTTTTGGATGTAAATAGAAAAACTTCTCTTGAAGGTCTGAAACAAAGGACTTTATGGATGCAAATGTTATCAGACCTGACGAAGGGAACAGGGTGTTTGAGATGCAAACACCTGGGAGATTGTGGGAGGCAGAAGGGGGCAGGGCAGGATGCGAGGGCCAGGCTGCCCCTGAAACATTATGGGGATGACTTTGAGATGCAGATGCATATGCTGGACATAGATGTCTTCTCTTTAGGCCTGTTACACACACATAAGCTCATAACTGACTACCTACCTAACATAATGAGAGGAAAGGAGAAAATGAAACCTCTGCCCTCACTCTTCTCCTGTAGCATCTCCTGCCAGTGATGCCCTCTGGGCTTATCCAATCAGAATCCAGAAGGGGAGAGAGCCCATTGATAGAGTCTACATCCAGAAGGGGAGAGACCTTAATGATAGAGTCTACAGATCAGAGTGGAGAAGGTCAGACAGCAGACTGGTGGGGAATGAAAGATAATCGTCACAGGACTGTACTGAATATGACAGCAAATCAAGAGCATGCCAATGCCAGTGGCAGAGAGAACGGCAAGTCACTGATTTGAACAGCAAACCTGGACATTAACAACATAAGTTCTTGGCAGGGCATATTCCTCATGTTTTTGGAGGCATTTCTTTTTCATTACACTTCTATGGACTTATGTGTAAATTAAGCACATGTATAATCACATTACTGCTTCAAATTCAGTTCTTCCATAGCTGAGGTACTTACCATCTTGCATACACTTTTACCTCAGTTCCTTCTCTACCTTCCCTGACTGAGGAAGCCTTAGACTAGAAGCAGGCCAGACTAACGGTATCTTGGATTGGACCTCTGGGTCCATCTCACAGTACCCTGCCAGCAAATATACACTAAACAAAACAAGGTGAAAGTCCAATTTTAACAATACTTACCAATGAACCGTAAGATTTAGGTTATGACTGTGTGGCCACATGAAGTTGGATGAGTATGAGCAGCTCTCTTCTGCAGCCCTGGAGGCTGCCCATATTTGTGCCAACAAATACTTGGTAAAAAGCTGTGGCAAAGATGGCTTTCATATCCGAGTGCGGCTCCACCCCTTCCATGTCATCCGAATCAACAAGATGTTGTCCTGTGCTGGTGCTGACAGGCTGCAGACAGGTATGCGGGGTGCTTTTGGAAAGCCCCATGGCACAGTAGCCAGAGTTCACATTGGCCAAGTCATCATGTCCATCCACACCAAGCTGCAGAACAAGGAACATGTGGTTGAGGCCCTACGCAGAGCCAAGTTCAAGTTCCCTGGCCGCCAGAAGATCCACATCTCAAAGAAGTGGGGCTTTACCAAGTTTAACACGGATGAATTTGAAGACATGGTGGCAGAGAAGCGGCTCATCCTGGATGGCTATGGGGTCAAGTACATCCCCAGTCATGGTCCGTTGGACAAGTGGCGGGCCCTCCACTCATGAGAGCTTCACTCTCCTGTGCTCCTTAATCATCGATAATAAAGCTTGGTTCCTATCAAAAAAAAAGAAAAAAAGATTTAGGCTATGACAAAACCAAGTTAGAAAAAGCTCCATTAATACTGCTCTTGCTCCTGCTTTCACATTAGCTAATGTATAACCACTGCATTTGCCCTTTGGAAACAACATGTTAAAGATATACAAATACCCCTAGATAGTAAGATCTCAGCAGCTTAGCCTCTTTCCACCAGTCCCTCCCTTTGCTGGGAGCTTTTCTGACTCCTACTCAAACAAAACTTTTCTCACTGTTGCATGCAGTCTAGTAAATTTCCCTCAACTCCCAGACACCAAACTGAATCATCTCACCAGTTTCTCTGCAACACTATTTCATCTCATTCATGGATCAAGGGATCAGGGAAAGAGTTTCATCTCTTCTACTTCTTACTCTCACCACATCCCAAAATTTGTTAGCATAAAGTTATTCATAGTAGTTTCTTATTATCATTGCAGGCAAGGGGGCTTCAGAATCAATTCTCTACAGTTGCCAAAAGAAGGCAGAATATAGTTGGATCTATCTTTATTATCCATCCAGCCAACCTGTATCTTTCAACTTGGGAATTTAATCTACTTACATTGAAAGTTAATATTGATACATAAGAATGAACACCTGTCATTTTGTTAATTTCCTGATTTTCATATAAATTATTTCTTTCTTTCTGCCTTTCTTATTTATTATTGTCTTTTGGTAGCTTTCTGTTACGATAAGGTTAAATTCTTTTCTTCTCTATTTGTTCTGTTAGTGAATTATGTACTACTATATATTTTCACAATGGTTGTTATGACACTTTTGCTTTTAATATAGGACTTCCTTCAGGAAGTTTTCAAAGATTTATTTTTATTTATTTGAAAGACAGAGTTACAGAGAGAGGTAGAGATCTTCCATCCACTGGTTCACTTCCCAAATGGCTGCAATGGCTGTAGCTGACTGGATCCGAAGACAAGAGCCAGAAGTTTCTTTCATGTCTCCCAAGTGGGTACACGGGCACAAGGCTATGGGCCATCCTCCACTGCATTCCCAGGCATATCAGCAGGGAGCTGGATCAGAAGTGGAACAGCTGGGATTCGAACTGGCACCCATATGGGATGCCAGTGATGCAGGCCAGGGCTTTAACCCACTGCACCACAACGCTGACCCCTTCCTTCAGGATTTACTGTAGGGTTGGTGTGGTGGTGATGAAATCTCTCAGTTTTTGTTTGTTTGGGAAATATTTTATTTCTTCTTCAATTCTAAAAGATATCTTCACTCTATATAGTGTTCTTGACTGGAAGACTCTATTCTTTCAAGAGCTTGAATATATCATCCATTGTCTTTGACCTGTAGGGTTTCTGCTAAGAAGTCTATTAGTTTAATGGATTTTCCTTTATTTATAATTTGATGTCTTTCTCTCACTATATACAAAATTTCCTCTTTGCCCTTAACTTTTGACAATTTGACTACAGCATACCTTGGAGAGGGTCTTTTTTTTTTTTTTTAATGATTTATTTTTTGAAAGGCAGAGTTAGAGAAGGAGGGACACAGAGAGAGGTTTTCCATTTGCTGATTCACTCCTCAAATGGCCCCAACGGCCAAAGTCTCATCTGGGTCTCCCACATGAGTACAGGGGCCAAAGCACTTTTGCTATCTTCCATCGCTTTTCCAGGCCATTAGCAGGGAGCTGGATCAGAACTGGGGCAGCTGGGGCTTGATCCGGCACAAGGCTGGCTCTGAGAAGATCTATTTTGGTTGTCTCATTGGGGTCATTTAAACTCTGTGTCTGTATGTCCATATCTCTTTCAAGACATGGAAACTTTCAATTATTGTTCAATTATTGTTTCAATAAATAGGTTATCACTACACCTTTTTTCTTTTCTCTTTCATATGTCTCTATAATATGAATATTTGTTCATTTAATCATATCCCACGTCTTGTAGGGTTTCTTCTTTCTTTTTAATTTTGTTCTCTTTATTTTTGTCTGAATTATTTGAAAAGTCTTATCCTCAAGGTCAGAAATTATTTTTCTGCTCTGTCTAATCTTGTAGGCAGCCCATAAACAAGTCATAGACAAGTCAAGGTCAGTCTTGGCTTGTGGAATTCCTGGGAGGAGAAAAAGTCACCTATTCCCATGCTCCAGGAGAATGATCAAACAAGAACACTCTGCCAAAATTATCTATGTTATGACTGTGTTGCAGAAAGCCTGATAAGTTGCTTGCCTTTATTGTTCACTTCTGTGGCCTTGAGCTGCAGCTGGTTATGTATAAAATATCGCTGAGACGCTGGAATAAACGAGCCTTGATCAGACTTTTGTCTTGGCTCCATTCTCTGCGCCCTTGTCCCTCTTTTCATTCCCACTCCCTCCTTCAGGTTCCGTTCGACAGGTGCGGCTGGCCCACATCATAATCTGATGTTGAAACTCTCAATTGTGTTTTTTGTTTCACTGATTGAAATTTTCAACTCCAGAATTTCTGATTTTTTTTTTAAATTTTTTGACAGGCAGAGTGGACAGTGAGATGGAGAGAGACAGAAAGAAAGGTCTTCCTTTATTGTTGGTTCACCCTCCAATGGCCGCTGCAGCCAGCACACTGTGGCCGGCACACCTCACTGATCTGAAGCCAGGAGCCAGGTGCTTCCTCCTGGTCTCCCATGCAGGTGCAGGGCCCAAGCACTTGGGCCATCCTCCACCGCACTCCCTGGCCACAGCAGAGAGCTGGACTGGAAGAGGGGCAACCGGGACAGAATCCGGTGCCCTGACCGGGACTAGAACCCGGTGTGCCGGTGCCGCAAGGCGGAGGATTAGCCTATTGAGCCGTGGCGCCGGCCCTGACTGATTCTTTTTAAAAATGATTTCTATATGCTTGCTGAATTTCTCATTCACACATTGTTTTCCTTATTTCTTCGAAATATCTACCTGTATTCTCTTGCATCTCATTGAGTTCCCTTAAGTTTGTTATTTTGAATTCTTTTTCAGCCATTTTGTATATTTCCTTAAAATCAGGATCTATTTTTTGAGAACTATTATCTTCTTTTGGAGATGTCATACTTCCTTGCTTCTTCATGTTTGCTGTGTCCCTACATTGATGTTTACACATCTTGTGTAACAGTTCCATCTTCTTTACAGACAAAACGTTTTTGTTTAGATGAAATATGAGATGTCATTTGGGTAGCTGCTTTGGCTATGGTTCTAGAGGAGCCCAGAAGTATAATGTCTAAGTGATTTTGTCAGCTGTAATCAATGCCACAGTCTCTATGAGTGCTATAGTTGTGTAGTCTACAGCAATTCATGGAAGTTGTAGTAGATTTTGAAGTGGACATGGATTTCCAAAGGTGTGTGTGTTCAGGCTCAAGAGAACTGTGTGTTAGTCACTCTAGGATTTGTGATGGCAGTATCCACATTCCTAATGCTGTGAGACAGAGCGGGTGTCTCCTTATCTGGTCAGACAAGCCTGGGTGATGCTGGGGGTTGTGGCACCAATAGCTGTAACACTGGAGTTGTATGATGTGGAAGGGACTTTCCTCAGGTCCTTCTGGGTAGGCATGGGTGATGCTGAGGCTTATAACACCAAAGGCCCCATTCCAGCACTGGAGAACGTAAAGGAGTCCTTGCCCCAATCCCAGGGGGTATGGTGAATACAAGTTATGTTGGAGATTGTACACAGGCAAATACGAGCCTGGAGTGCTAGAATTCAGGTAGTCTTCTCTAGAATACGTAGGGTGGGTTCCAGTGACCCTGAGGAATACAGTACTAATAGTCATGGTCCCAGAGCTACAGGAAAGGGTACCTTGTTCAGTTCCAATGGGGAAAATGTAGGCTATGTTGGGAGTTGTGCACTGGCAATCATGGGCCAGCAGCAGTAAAATGGACATACAGCCTTCCCCAGGCCCCACAAGGTTAGCACAAGTATTCCTAGGACTTACATACAGTTACAATTCCAGAGCTGGGGCACGCAGTGGAGACCTTACTCAGGTCTCATGTTTCACGCATAGGCTATGGTGGGCAATGTGCAGTGACAGGCAAGAATCTGGATCAGCAGACTACATATAGGGTCTTCCCCAGGACCTACAGAGAAAACTCAAGTGAGTCTGTGGAACACAGCTCCAAGAGTCCCAGTCCCAGGGCTGCAGGTCTCAGAGAGTCTACCCAGGTCTCACATGGTGGTTGCTTATTGTACTGGGGATTGTGCACTAGAAGGTATGGGCCTTGAGTAGAAGACTGTGGATAGGGTCTCCCTCAGGCCATGCAGGGCAGTGCAGGTGTCCCTGGGACTTACAGTATCCAATTCCCAGTCCAGGTCTGCAGGTTGCAGTGGACTCCTGACCCAGGTCTTACAGTCTGAGGGTTGGTTATGCTGAGGATCGCGGATTGGCAGGGGCCAGCCTGAAGCTGAGGGATGCGGAAAGGGTCCTCAGACCCCAGTGATGAATGTGAGTTAGTCCAGAGATTTTAACAGCCACAGTCTAAGAGCTTCAGCACACAGAAAACATTACCCCCAATTCCCACAGGGCATGGAAGGGTAACCCTGAGCTTATACCCTGGTCACCCAGCAGCACTTTGTGCTAAGAGATGAAGAAGGGAAGTTCCTCAGGTCTGGTCCTCTGGGCTTGTCTATTGGCTAATGCTGGTGCTGATCCCCAAGCCGCAGAGGAACACTTCCCTAGATCATGAAGAACAAGTGAGTGGGGCTCCAGGGCATGTGTCCAGCACTTCTGCAGCTGTAGGGTGCAGAGTAGCCTGCTCTCTGCTGTGTGAAGCACTCTGGCTCTGGCCCCAAAGGCTTCTGGTAGCAACAGGGCTGCTTGCTGTTCCCTAAGACAGAATGGAGTTTAGCAGTGACTTTACTGTAGCAGCTTGGGTCTAGGGCTTTGGGGGACAACATGGGTTCCTTTTTTGGAACACTGTAGTCACTGGAACCCAAGTCAGTTTTTTAGACTGGATTTAATACAAGTGAGGGCTGTGGAATTCTCCTGTAGTTAGGGTTTCTGTTCTGTTGTGCTGGCAGGGGTGGTAGAGATTTCTGTTTATCTTTTCCTGGAAAGATGGCATTCTCACAGCTGACACCCCAGAGTAGGAACTGCAGTGTGCTTTGTTCTCTCTCTACTGGATTTGGGTGTCTCTGGGCTGTTTAGAGTCCCCATCACTTCTTTACTGGAATTTTCCTTCAGTCAGTCTTCTTGGAGTGAGGTCCTGAACTCACCTGGGCCACAGAGATGAATTAGAGCAACAAAGAAAGGACTGTATCTCCAGGAGCACAGCATGACAGGCAGATGCAGCCTGACATGGCAGAAAGTCTAAGGACTGTCTTCTTTTCCCCAATTCTAGAGTTTCCGTTGATGGTAGCCCAGTGGGTCAAATGCTTTCTAGGGGAATGCAGAAGTTGTGGGGGTAGAAGCTTGGATTCTGGGATGAGGAATGATGGCTTGTATCCTGTGTGAGCTGTGGCCAGGATCTGACATGACAATGCACATCTCAGCAAATGTAGACATGCATAGATAATATCACCTGATTACGAGACACACGAATAATTTTGGCACTAAATAATTTCTTTGTGATCAAACCTCAGGCAAAGGACTTCCTGAGCATTCTGAGATTATCCAGAATTACTTACTGGGACACAGATTCAAAAGAGAAGCTAAACTCAGCAGTAAGAAAAACAAAATCCAAACCTACCTCACACATGTAAAGTAACCTGAAATGTTTAACATTTTATTTATATCTAGTGCATCAGCACCTTTCATTAACATTAGGCACTTAAAAAATATCAACACACGACTCCTGAACTGCACACCTTACAACTCCTCAAAGGGATGGGTCTGGTGCTGTGGCGTAGCAGGTTAAAGCCGCCATCTGCAGTGCCGGCATCCCATGTGGGCACTGGTTCAAGACCTGGCTGCTCACTTCCGATCCAGCTCTCTACTATGGCCTGGGAAAACAGTAGAATATCCTCCAAGTCTTTAGGCCCCTGCACCCAAGTGGGAGAAGAAGCTCCTGGCTCCGGATAGGTGCAGCTCCGGCTATTAAGGCCAATTGTGGAGCGAACTAGCAGATGGAAGGCCGCTCTCTTGCTGACTCTCCTCCTCTGTGTAACTCTGACTTTCAAATAAATAAATCTTTAAAAAAAATCAACTAGGATTAGGGAAGAAGTAGGTGAGGGAGGCAGGGAATACTCTGGCAGAGCTCCATCCTCCGTGGACTTAGGAAATAGAATTTAAAGTTGAGGGGATAAGAAATGCATAAGGTATGTGTTACAGTGGATGGGATTCTTTAGATTGTGTGGAAATGACTAAGTGTTTTATGGGGAAAAATGATTAAACAAGAACAGCATTCCTACCAGCAGAAGAAATGGATTACTGTCTGTGGGTCAAACAATGATAACTTTAAAAATCTTTAATGATTGTTAAATACAAGAGATGAAAGCATAGGCTAAGATGCTTATTTTGAGGATTTTGATATTAAATAGTTTACTGAAAGGTGCTGCTGCCCTGTTCTGCTTTCTGTATTAATGGCACCCCCACTGTGTCTGGTCCCTGTGACCTCTCTCCAACTACCCAGCCCACTGTCTCTGCTCCTGACCACCGACCTCAACACTTTCAGCAGTTTTCCACATCTGGGTCTGCCCCGGATGACAAACTCAGAAACTACAGGCACCACACCTGTGCTGTGTGCTCAGCCGCCTTATCAGATCCTGGCCATGTCCTTATGGGGCCACGTGTGGCAGGGACAGACTGTACTGAACCCATATCACCAATGCAATACATTTAAAAGCGAGACCTTTGAGATGTGAATGAGCCACCAAGGCTATGCCCTTATGAATGGGATTAATGGCCTCATAAAATAAATTTGTGGATCCCATGTGGACCTTCAGCCTGTGAGGACATATCGAAGGCATCGTCCATGCAGCAGAGCAAGAGTAGCCTTTGGCAGATGCTGAATCTCCTGGAGACTTGATCTCGGACTTCCCTGACCCCACAGATGTGAGCAGTAAATTTCTTTTGTTTGTAAGTTATCCAGTGTGAAGTTTCTCATGACAGCAGTCAAAATATTCTAAAACAGCTGGGAAATTAGAGAAAGTCAAGTCTCACATATTCAGGACTTGCTGTGACCCTGGTGATAAACCTCTCACTGATTCTCATGGCCTCTGTCTTAAATAGGGGCAGTAAGCAAAGCCCCCAGGGTGTAGGTTAAATTCCACTGGCTGCTGAGCCTCCCTGCAGGTCATTTTTGCTTCTCTACTTCTTATACTTTGCATTCATCCTTCCTGATTAGCCAGCAAAGCAGTGAAATGCTCTCACTTTCACATTCCCAGAAATATCATGACTTCCTGCAGATGCAGTTCTCTTTGCCATCTTAACCAACAGACCACTGAGGAGTCACTGAGATTCTGCTACCCTTAAAAGAGCCCCCACTTTTCTCCAAGGACTTCAGTGGAAGTCCTGGCAACTTCACTTCCAATCTAACTCCCTGCTAATGGCCTGGGAAAGCAGCAGAGGATGGCCCAAGTGCTTGTGCTCCTGCACCCATGTGAGAGACCCAGAAGAAGCCCCTGGCTTTTGCCTTCAGATCTGCCCAGCTCCAGCAGTTGCAGCCATTTGGGGACTGAATTAATGGATGGAAGATCTCTCAGTCTGTCTCTTCCTCTCTCCATTATATATCTCTGCTTAAGAATAAAATAAATAAATTGAAGGAGGAGGAGGAGGAAGAGGAGGAGGTGGGGGAGGAGGAGGGGGAGGAGTGGGAGGAGGAGAACAGAGGAGGAGGGGGAGGGGGGGAGGGGGGGGGAGGAAGAGGAGGAGGAGAAAGAAACTACCCAAAAGACTTCCCTGAAATGAGCTTCTGTGTCCTAAAGAAAATTAGAGCCACTACAAGTATTGGTCTTTGTATTAGGAGATCTCTCCATCTTATGGTCCTGTCTTGCTCAGTATTTTGCCCAGTAGAGCATCCTTAGGAAGGACTTAGGATCATGGAAGCTCTGTTATTAGTGATTTTTATTCTCATAGGTTTTCAAGGTGAGTGAAATTATAGGAGGACTTTATTTCCCTTTGGATCTCCATCCCTGAAGAGTTGTATAACAAAGGAATCTTCAATAAGCTATGCACTGACAAAAACAAAGTCAACAGGTGGTGTGAAAAGTCTTACATCTGCTTTCCATATGATTTTGGACAACTGACTTAGTTGTGAGACTGTCTCTGTGATGTTGACGCAAATGTGGATGAGCCCCAGCGCCTCCTGAAGTTTCAGAAAGCACAGGTGACAGCACAGGTGTGCATGCTCCTGAGAGCTGTGGGTTCATGAATACAAGCCCCCTGTGCTTTCCTGCTGTCTTCTCAATGCAATGCCCATCCCACACTTTCACACTCATTTGTCCATAATGATAGCAACAAGATCTGTGGTGACTCAATCTATAGTTTTCAGGAAACAGGGTCACAGTCACAGAGATTGTAGGTATGGAGTGTCTGAGGTGACACTGCAGGTAGTACTTTTCCTCGAAATCAGCATTTCTGCTGTGTGACCCTTGGTTCAGATTGCATTTGTAGAGTCAGGGATCAGGAGAGAACTCTAAAACACAGTTTCTTCTCTGTCCACTCCTCTCTTATCAAGCCATAGGTTTCAGGAAGTTTATTTGTTATCTCAGGATAGTTTAATATTCTTTCCTCTAAACTAACTTTCTGGAAAGGGGCACAGATACTAGTTAAGTTTCACTTTTCTGTTCTTGGAAGTATAGTGGATTCCGGAATGGGACTAGCTCCACAGTAGTCCGTGATTGGTTACTATCACTGGGAAGTAGGGAGGGATTTGAGTTAGGTGTGAGTTCAGTCCTGCCCAGCAGCCTTATATTTGCTGCTTTATATCATTCAGCCTTATATTTAAGGTCAGGCGGATTTTGGGTGAAGAGATTGGACCACAGCAGACGTCAATTTCCATACATCAAACAATAATCAACTCATCGAGCAGACACAAAGCTTTTTGGCAATTTAACAACATCATTCAGAGGTATTTCTGATCCCAAGGATCTCTTTTCTCTAACAAGCTAATGAGTACTAAAAATCTGGGATCATGGGCTGGGAGGCTGGGGTGCTCAGGTGGGAAGCCTGGGGAGTTGATGGCAGAGAGGCAGTATTGCTTCATCCTTCATTCATCCCTCAAGGTAAGGTAGTTCTACAGGAAGAGCTTTGGATATTATTGATAAAGTGATTACCTTTCCTCTAGCGCATCCCGTTATAACAGCTACAGGTATGTGTGTCAGACTGTGTGTTGTAGACTTCATTACAGAATATACTGGGTTTGTTATATCTCAATCTTATGCTACTTCCAAGTCTTGAAAGATAATCAGCCAGTAAAGAACCTGTGAAAAAGAATCCTACAAGGAGAATATAGCCAGCTCAGACAGAACTAAGTCCTGACAGTGTGGATAGCATGGGATGCAACAGAACGTAATTGCAATAAAGAAGCCCCACTCTTATCTGTGGGTAGAATGTACTAACTTCCACTGACATTTGACTGGGTAAGAAAAATTTGCCCCGGGGGATGATGCTGTGGCGGAGTAGGTTAAGCCTCTGCCTGTGGTGCTGACATCCCATAGGAGCACTGGTTTGAGTCCCAGCTGCTCCACTTCTGATCCAGCTCTCTGGTAATGTGACTGGGAAAGGATGGCCCAAGTTCTTGGGCCTCTGTGCCCATGTAGGAGAACTGGAAGAAGCTCCTGGATCCTGGCTTTGGATCTGTCCAGTTCCAGCCACTGGGGCCATTTGGAGAGTGAACCAGTAGATGAAAGATCTTTCTCTGTCTCTCCCTCTTTTTCTGTGTAACTCTGCCTTTCAAATAAATAAAAAAATCTTAAAAAAAAAAAAAAGCAAAGTACAAGAAGTTCCTCTCTCACAGTAATCCTGGTCAGCTTTCCTCTCACTTCTTTCTTGTAGGTCTTTTACTGCTCACAGTCATGGGTACAGTTTTCTCAACTATACCTTCTATAGAACAACACCAAGATTTGCCCTACAGCTTTCAAGTGTATCTTAAAAACTTCAAGACAGAAAGCAAAATCTCTCAGGAAATCATCCTTTCAATTGAGTCACACCTGAACAGAGGAGACATTCAAGGGGCACACTCCGTAATCAAAGAGGCATTAAAAAATATTGACGGTATCCCACTTAACATTGCTGTGACAGGGGAGTCAGGTTCAGGGAAGTCAAGTTTCATGAATTCCCTGAGAGGAGTTGGACATGAAGGCAAAGATGCGGCTCCCACTGGGGTAGAGCCAACAACCATGCAGAGAACGCCATACAAACACCCGAATTTTCCTAACGTGACAATATGGGACTTGCCTGGCATTGGAATCTCTGATTTCCAGTCAAAAGCTTATTTGGAGGAAGTCAAGTTTGGTGAGTACGACTTCTTCATTATTGTTTCTGCAACACGCTTCAAGAAAAATGACCTAGACCTGGCCAAAGTTATAAAAGCTATGAAGAAGAACTTCTACTTTGTGAGAACCAAGGTGGACCTGGATTTACAAAATGAACAGGAACTGAGATCAGCTACATTTGAAAGAGAACAAGTCTTGGAAGAGATTCGAAACAAATTTCTGAAGGAATTTCAGGAGAATAATATTGAAACACAAATCTTCTTAATTTCTAACAGAGATTTGTCTGCGTTTGATTTCCCAATCCTGATGGACACCCTACTAAAGGATCTCCCTGCTCAGAAGCGCCACATGTTCATGCTTTCCCTGCCCAACATTACTGAGGCAGCCATTGATAGAAAGAGGGACTCCCTAAAGCAAACTATCTGGCTAGAAGCCATCAAGGCTGGATTTTTGGCGACCTTTCCTATGGTGGGCATCATAAAGGACAATGATGTGGAGAAGCTGAAGGCCTCCCTACATCAATATCAGGTCCACTTTGGAGTGGATGACGCATCCCTGCAGAGTCTGGCTGAGGATTTACAAGTGCCTGTGGAAGAACTCAAAGCTGTCATTAAGTCTCCCTATTTGTTTGACACTGAGAAGGACCAAACAATAGAGGAAAAGCTTTTGAAATATTTGGAGATTTTAAGTTCAGCTGCTTTCACTCCTCTTGCTGCAGGTCTTTACTTTAGGAAAGTTTTCTACCTGCAATTTCATTTCCTTGACATAGTGACCAGTGATGCTAAAGTTCTGATAAAAGAGGCATATTCCAGAAAGTCTGACTTTCCAATAGTCTAAAATCTTCTGGATGTTGAAATCCAAATTTATGGAGAAACAAAGCACACTGGATGTTGCTAACTGATATGCTGAGTTTCTTTGAGGGCATCTAGCCTTCAATTCAGACTTTCCGACTGCATATCTCAATAGCTGGACCAAGAATATGGGATATCTTTGAATACAGGCAGAGCTAAATACCAAGCATCCACTTCCAATAAACCATCACATAAGATGATTTTACCTTTGTCAGACATTTAATGTAGTTGTCACCTTGACAACTATGTTTAGGCATCACATAAGCTCTTTGGAACCCCTTTATACCTCATCCTCTTCAACCTTTCCCTTCCTGTACAGTTGTTTGTGATACAGCCTGACTTCCCTGCATCTTATGGATCCAAACCGACACACTAACAGTTGATGACCATGATAAGACTACTGACCAACGGCAGAATCATGTCAGTGAGTTTCTCCTGTTTTCCTAAAGTAGCCTATCTTTACAAAGGCCTGGCCCTACAGGTCCACTGTCTTAGAGACAACCCATTTTGGTTTATGGCTACTGGCAACAAAGACCCTAACAGCAAAATAGCAAGAAATCGGACCCAGTGCCGCGGCTCATTAGGCTAATCCTCCGCCTTGCGGCACCGGCACACTGGGTTCTAGTCCCGGTCGGGGCACCGATCCTGTCCCAGTTGCCCCTCTTCCAGGCCAGCTCTCTGCTGTGGCCAGGGAGTGCAGTGGAGGATGGCCCAAGTGCTTGGGCCCTGCTCCCCATGGGAGGCCAGGATAAGCGCCTGGCTCCTGCCATCGGAACAGCGCGGTGCGCCGGCCGCAGCGCGTCTACCGTGGCGGCCCATTGGAGGGTGAACCAACGGCAAAAAAAAGGAAGACCTTTCTCTCTGTCTCCCTCTACTGTCCACTCTGCCTGTCAAAAAAAAAAAAATAGCAAGAAATCATATCACCACAGAATCACAACTCTGATAGTCATAAGAATCCTATTTAGTCATAATCCTTCTTGATAAAGTAACTAAATAAAGTAACTAAATAAAATCTATAATCCTGTACTGATAGAAGTGGGTAATTCTTGGAAATGTTTTTGATTCTAGACAATTCCTGGCTTTTTGATTGTCATGATGGTGAGAAATTCCTTTAAATTTTGTGTGATACCAATAGGCGCTTAATAAATAAAAAGGTGTTTCCTGGTAATGTTCATTGTTGTGTTACCTTCTATAATGATAATCTTCTTGTCCATGTCCCAGCCTACCAATTTACCTTCCTCAAAATGAAATATAATAAACAATACCTTGGGTAGAAAAGACTCAAAGAGACTCAAAGATGAAGGGAGAAATGATTGGTGAGGAGCAGTTTCTCAGTCAGTTTGAGCTGTTGTAATACGGCAGACTGTGAGTATTAAACAATGTACATTTATTCCTCACATTTCTGGATACTGGAAGTCTGAGACTCAGGTGCCAGTTTGGTTGGGTCCTTGAGGAGGGCATGATTCCTAGTTGTGTCCTCACACGGCCTTTTTTTGGTACATGGGTTCAGAGAGATTCTCTTTTCTCCTTTATAAGGGCCACAATGGAGGGTTGAAGGTGGCGGTATAGCAGCGGGACACTCTGAGTCGCACAGGGGAAAAAATGAAGGATCGATTAGTAGAGAGGATACAAACAGGCGGCGGAATCACTAAAAGGTAATAGCAGAGTGGCTCAGGAGTTCACAGAGATTGCCTAGGCCCACACCAGGGAAAATCCAATGTGCACAATGAGAAAAGCACGGAGACCCAGCTAGGAGACAGCCGGACCCACAGAGAACCAGGTGAGAGGTTGCAAACCCACAAAGATGAAGACACGGATGAATGGGGAAATTTACTGAACAGCACTCGGTGCTCTAAGTGGGAAGAAGGAGAAATTCTGGGGATAGGCAGAGAGGTTGAACATTCCAGGATCCCTCGGTGTCTTCTCCCTACCCCCTGCAACCGGAACTGCAGCCAGCGGGGAGACGCCATATTGTTTGTTTACATCCCCAGGGGAGGGAAAATGGCTGCTGCTCGTGCCTCCCACACTGAAACCCAGCAACTACAGGGGCAACCTCACAAAGCTGCAGGAGTTGGAGCTGCGTACTTCCACTTGCTATGGGCTCAGACACATAGCAGCTCATAGCAGAGGAAATCAATTTAAAAATCAAACCAATCAGAAACCAAACAGAAATGCCAAAGAACAAAGGAAAAATTCTGAATAAAAATAAGGAAGAATCTATGAATTCTCCAATGGAGCAATCTAAATCTTCAATAATGGAGGCTGAAGAAGACACTGAAGTCATGCCAGAAGAAGAATTCAGAAAATTAATAATCAGATTACTTAGAAGCAATCAGAAACAGATGAAAGATCTAAATGAAAAGCACACCCCAGAAATTGAGATTCTAAAAAGAAGCCAAAATGAAATACTGGAAATGAGGGGCTGGCGCTGTGGCACACTGGGTTAACACCCTGGCCTAAAGCGCTGGCATCCCATATGGGCGCTGGTTTGAGACCTGGCTGCTCCACTTCCCCTCCAGCTCTCTGCTATGGCCTAGGAAAGCAGTAGAAGATGGCCCAAGTCCTTGGGCCCCTGCACCCACGTGGGAGACCTGGAAGAAGCTCCTGGCTCCTGGCTTTGGATGGGTGCAGCTCCAGCAGTTGTGGCCAACTGGGGAGTTAACCATCAGATAGAAGACCCCTCTGTGTGTGTGTGTGTGTAGCTCTGACTTACAAATAAATAAATAAATCTTAAAAAAAAGAAATACTGGAAATGAAAAATTCAACTGACCAAAATAAAAAAATCTCTCAGAAATCAAACAGATGAAACAGAAGAATGAATATCAGAACTGGAAGACAAATTTCTGGATATAATACAGTCAGATCAAACACAAGAAGAAGAAATTAGAAAATTAAAAATCATGGTTGGAGATTTACAAGATTCTATCAAGCAATGCAACGTACAGATCACAGGAGTCCTGGAGGTGTGGAAAGAGAGAATGGATTAGAAAGCCTTCTTAATGAAATAATGTCAGAAAACTACCACAATAGGCAGATTGAAAGAGACATCCAAATACAAGAAATACACAGAAATCCCAACAGACATGACCAGAAAAGGAATTCACCATGACACATTGTGGCAACACTTAGCTCAATGAAACACAAAGAACAGATCTAAAAGGTGCCAGAGACAAACAACAGATCACATTCAGAGGTAATTCAATTAGACTCATCCTGGACTTCTCATCACAAACCCTACAGGCAAGGAGACAATGCTGAGATATACTCTAAATCCTAAGAGAAAAAAACTGTCAACCCAGAATACTCTACTCTGCAAAAACTATAATTTATGAATAAAGGAGAAATAAGGATCTTCCATGACAAACAGAAATTGAAAGAATTTATATATTCATGCCCAGCCCTACAACACTGGCTCAGTGATGTGCTGCACACAGAAACACAGAAACAGGAACTTCATTACAAAAGAAGACAAATGGAGAAAATGACCCAGCAAAAGTACAAACAAAATCCAAAATGCATAAACAGCTGTACTTAAGGAAACATGGCAGGGAAAAAGACAGTATTTAACAATAGTCAGACTGAATGTATATGGTCTCAACTCCACAATTAAAAGACACAGACTAGATGAACAGGTTAAAAAAGAAAACCCATCTATCTGCTGCCTTCAAGAAACACAGCTTACCAACAAAGATGCATGCAGACTGAAAGTGAAAGGATGGAGGCCAGTGCTGTGGCTCACTAGGCTAATCCACCACCTGTGGCGCCAGTACCCTGGGTTCTAGTCCCGGTTGGGGCGCCAGATTCTGTCCCAGTTGCTCTTCTTCCTGTCCAGCTCTCTGCTGTAGCCCGGGAAGGCAGTGGAGGATGGCCCAAATGCTTGGGCCCTACACCCGCATGGGAGACCAGGAGAAGCACCTGGCTCCTAGCTTCGGATTGGCGCAGCACACTGGCGGTGGTGGCCATTTTGGGGGGTGAACCAACGGAAGGAAGACCTTTCTCTCTGTCTCTCTCAGTGTCTAACTCTGCCTGTAAAAAAAAAAAAAAATGAAAGGATGGAAATAGATATTCCATGCTAACAGAAAGCAAAAACGAGCCAGTGTGGCCATCCTAATATCAGACAAAATAGACTTTAATACAACAATTATTAAAAGAGACAAAGAAGGATACTATATAATGATTAAAGGATCAATTCAACATGAAGATATGACTATTATAAATGTATATGCACCTAATTACAGGGTGCCTGGCTATTTGAAAGAATTATTAAGGGATTTAAAGGGAGATATCGACTCAAATACAATAGTAACAGGGGACTTCAATACCCCACTTTCAGCAATGGACAGATCAACCAGACAGAAAATCAACAAGGAAACAAAAGAGCTAATTAACACTACAGACCAAATAGACCTAGCAGATATCTACAGAGCCTTCCACCCCACAACCACAGAGTACATATATTTCTCCCTGGTGCACAGAACTTTCTCTAGGATTGACCATATGCTAGGCCATAAGAGGAGTCTCAGTAAATTCAAAAAAATTGAAATCATACCATGCATCCTCTCAGACAACAATGCAATGAAGCTGGAAATCAACAACTCAAGAATCGCTGCATCATACGCAAACAGATGGAGAATGAACAACGTGATTCTGAATGAGCGAGGGTCATAGAAGAAATCAAATGAGAAATCAAAAAATTTCTAGAAACAAATGAAAATGACAACACGACATCAAAATTTGTGGGATACAGCAAAATCAGTGTTAAGAGGAAAGTTTATAGCAATTGGTGTCTACATCAAGAAACTGGAAAGGCACCAAATAAATGAACTCTCCACACACCTCAAGGATCTAGAAAAACAATAGCAAACCAAACCCAAATCCAGTAGAAGAAAACAAATAATTAAAATTAGAGAAAAAAATCAACAAAATTTAAACAAAAAAATACAAAAGATCAGCAAAACGAAGAGCTGGTTTTTGAAAAAATACACAAAATAGACACATCATTGGCCCAACCAACCAAAAAAAGGAGAGAGAAGACTCAAATCAATAGAATTAAAGATGGTAACAGAAATGTAACAACAGACACAACAGAAATAAAAAGAATCATCAGAGGCCGGCGCCGCGGCTCACTAGGCTAATCCTCTGCCTTGTGGCGCCGGCACACCGGGTTCTAGTCCCGGTCAGGGCACCGATCCTGTCCCGGTTGCCCGTCTTCCAGGCCAGCTCTCTGCTGTGGCCAGGGAAGTGCAGTGGAGGATGGCCCAAGTCCTTGGGCCCTGCGCCCCATGGGAGACAAGGAGAAGCACCTGGCTCCTGCCATCGGATCAGCGCGGTGCGCCGGCCGCAGCGCGCTACCGCAGCGGCCATTGGAGGGTGAACCAACGGCAAAGGAAGACCTTTCTCTCTGTCTCTCTCTCACTGTCCACTCTGCCTGCCAATAATTTAAAAAAAAAAAAAAAGAATCATCAGAAACCACAACAAAGAGCTGTATGCCAACAAATTGGGAAACCTAGAAGAAATGGATAGATTCCTCAATACTTACAACTTACCTAAATTGAGCCATGAAGACATAGAAAACCTAAACAGACCCATAACCATGACAGAAATTGAATCAGTAATGAATGCCTTCCCGACAAAGAAGAGCCCAGGACCGGACGGCTTCACTGCTGAATTCTACCAGACATTTAAAGAAGAACTAACCCCAGTTCTTCTCAAATTACTCAAAACAATTGAAAGGGAGGGAATCTTCCCAAATTCTTTCTATGAACCAATATCACCTTAATTCTTAAATCCAGAAAAGATGCAAACAGAGAGAGAAAACTATAGACCAATCTCCCTGATGAAAGATGCAAAAATACTCAACAAAATCCTGGCCAATCAAATCCAACTACACATCAGAAAGATCATTCACTCAGACGAAGTGAGATTTATCCCTGGTTTGCAGGGATGATTCAACATTCAAAAATCAATGTGATACATCACATTAACAAATCGAGGAACAAAAACCATATGATTATCGCAATAGATGCAGAGAAAGCATCTGACAAAATATAACACCCTTTCATGATGAAAACTCTAAGCAATTTGGGTTTTGAAGGAACATTCCTCAATACAATCAAGGCAATCTATAACAAACCCATTGCCAGCATCATATTGAATGGGGCAAAGTTGGAGGTATTTCCACTGAAATCTGGTACCAGACAGGGATGCCCACTCTCACCATTGCTATTTAATATAGTCCTAGAAATTTTAGCCAGATCAATTAGGCAAGAAAAAGAAATCAAAGGGATACAAATTGGGAAGGAGTAAGTCAAACTACCCCTATTTGGAGATGACATGATTCTATATATAGGGGATCCAAAAGACTCCACTAAGAGACTATTGGAACTCATAGAAGAGTTTGGTAAAGTAGAAGGATACAAATTCAATATAAAAACATCAACAGCCTTTGTATACACAGACAATTCATGGCTGAGAAAGAACTTCTAAGATCAATCCCATTCACAATAGCCAGAAAAACAATCAAGTACCTTGGAGTAAATTTAACCAAGGATATCAAAGATCTCTATGATGAGAATTACAAAACTTTAAAGAAAAAAATAGAAGAAGATATCAAAAAATGGAAAAACCTGCCATGTTCATGGATTGGAAGAATCACTATCATCAAAATGTCCATTCTTCCAAAAGTAATTTACAAATTCAATGTTATACCAATCAAAATACCAGAGACATTCTTCTCAGAACTAGAAAAAATGATGCTGAAATTCATATGGAGGAACAGGAGACCTTGAATAACTAAAGCAATCCTATGCAACAAAAACAAAGCCAGAGGCATCACAATACCAGACTTCAAGACATATCTCAGGGCAGTTATAATCAAAACATCCTGGTACTAGTACAGAAACAGATAGATAGATGAATGGAACAGAATAGAAACCCCAGAAATCAATCCAAACATCTACAACCAACCAATATTCGACAAAGGAGCCAAAACCAACCCCTGGACAGGGACAGTCTCTTCAACAGATGGTGTTGGGAAAACTGGATGTCCACATGTAGAAGTATGCAGCAAGACCCCTACCTTACACCCTGCACAAAAATCCACTCAACATGGATTAAAGATCTAAATCTATGCCACGACACCATCAAACTAATCAAGAACGTGGGGAAACTTCAAGACATTGGCACAGGCAAAGAATTCCTGGTAAAGACCCCAGAGGCTCAGGTAGTCAAAGCCAAAGTGAACAAATGGGATTACCTCAAATTGAGAAGCTTCTGTACAGCAAAAGTCAGGAAAGTGAAGAGGCAACTGACAGAATGGGAGAAATTATTTGCAAACTACATAACCAATAAAGGATTCATAACCAGAATCTATAAAGAGATCAAGAAACTCCACAGTAACAAAACAAACAACCCAGTTAAAAGATTGGCCAAGGGCTTTAACAGGCATTTTTCAAAAGAGGAAACCCAGGGGCCAGCACTGTGGCACAGTGGGTTAACGCTCTGGCCTGAAGCGCCATCATCCCTTATGGGTGCTGGTTCTAGTCCTGGTTGCTCCTCTTCCCTTCCAGCTCTCTGCTATGGCCTTGGATAGCAGTGGAGGATGGCCCAAGTCCTTGGGCACCTGCACCCATGTGGGAGACCAAAAGGAAGCTCCTGGCTCCTGGCTTCGGATCGGCGCAGCTCCAGCCATTGTGGCCATCTGGGGAGTGAACCAGTGATGGAAGACATCTCTCTCTGTAACTCTGACTTTCAAATAAATAAAATAAATCTTTAAAAAAAAGAAGAAGAAATCCAAGTGGCCAACAGACACATGAAAAAATGTTCAGGATCTCTAGCCGTCAGGGAAATGCAAATTAAAACCACAATGAGGTTTCACTTCACCCCAGTTAGAGTGGCCTTCATACAGAAATCAACAAACAACAAATGCTGGAGAGGATGTGGGGAAAAGGGCAACTTAACCCATTGTTGGTGGGAATGTAAACTGGTGAAGCCACTATGGAAAACAGTATGGAGATACCTAAAAAATCTGAACATAGACCTACCTATGACCCAGCCATCCCACTCCCAGGAATTTACCCAAGGGAAATGAACTCATTAAACAAAAGAGCTATCAGCACCTTCATGTTTATTGCAGCTCAATTCACAATAGCTAAGACATGGAACTAACCTAAATGCCCATCAACCAAAGACTGGATAAATAAATTGTGGGATATGTACACTATGGAATACTATACGGTAGTAAAAAAAGAATGAAATCCAGTCATTTGCAATAAAATGGAGCAAGCTGGAAAACCTCATACTTAGTGAAATAACCCAGTCCCGAAGAGACAAATAGCATATGCTCTCCCTGATTTGGGGGAATTAATAGTGCTCCTAAAATGAAAATTATAGAAGTGAAATTGACACTTTTAGAAACAATGATGGGAATAGTCCTTGACCTGATAGATGAGGGACAGTTTATCATTGTTACTTTTTTATTTTGTTTATCCTCTTTGTTTTGTTAACTCTTTTCTCTTCTTCATACTATATGCTGAACTCTTCATGTAACACAGTTAACCATATGTATTTTAAGTTAATTGGAAAAATATTCCAGTTAAAAATAGGAGGGGGAATAAGAGATGAAGGAGGTAGTCTATAACTGGAAGGCAGTGTAGTTCTGCAAACAGTCCTACAGACTTACTTCTAAGGGTACAGCCTAAAAACTTGTCACGGGACTCCAAACCCATAAAAATTGGTGGTTTAAATGCCATCTTAACTGTTAAAATGATATTAAATGTCAAGGTCAACATAAAGATGGGTTTAAATGTAAAAGTGATCATATAAATAACATCAAGTACCTATTAATAATAATAGTATTAAAAAGGAAGGAAAGTCCAAAATGGGAAGCAGTCCACATAGCAGACTCCTAGAATGACATTTGCTGTCAATAACACTCTGACCTCAGAATCAACCCTTGAGGCTTTCTGGTCTGGCTGAAAGGCCTGTGAGAGCATCTCAGGCATGGAAAGCCAAGACTCTGTGGCAAAAAAAAAAAAAAAATCCTACATGGAGGATCCCCGTGAGACCTCAATGGAAAGAAAGGGTCATCAAAGAAGGATGTACTCTTCTCCGATGGGAGGATAGAACATTCACTTTGCTTGTGGCCGCGTTCAAATACAAAAGGAGTCTGTGCTCAAAGAAGGCTTCCACAGCCCTGGCTGCCCATGGCAAGAGGCCTGGGTGATCACTGACATCACAAATAAGAATGTTAATTGTTAAAGGAACAACAGAAGTCACTGTGCAGTTACTCCCCATATAGGACCTCTGTCCATAATGAGTTGTACTATGAGAATTGATTGCAAATTTTGTTCCCAAACTGTACTCTATATGTTGTGTGTGTGCATGGCTGCAAATTGTTGAAGTCTATGCTTAGCATGGAGTTGGTCCCCTGTATATAAAGTCAAACTAAAAATGAACCATAATGAAGGAGGAGCTGGGAGAGGGAGTGGGAGGTGGGATGAGAGTGGGGGGGGGGTTATGAGGGAAAAAAACAATATATTCTTAAAGTTGTGTCTATGAAAAATGCATTCATTAAATAAAAGAAAAAAATTTTTTAAAAAGGGCCACAATGCCATCTCTAGGGCCCCACCCTAACTCCAATTGCCTTCCAAAATTCCTACCTCCCCATATGATCTCATTGTTCCTCAGGTTAACATGAACATTTTTGGAAAACAAAGAAATACGCCATACTTAACAGGTGGGTTATACAAGTTAGGCATATGATTTAGTTGTTTTCTTATTAACTTATATTACATTCCTCATTCACCACCACAAAACACTCAAAATATTTTGAGCTCCTAGCTCCAGGCTTTGGACTGGCCCGGTTCCAGCCATTGCAGTCATTTGGGAGTGAACCAGTGCATGGAAGATCTCTCTGGGTCTCTACTACTTTTTTTTTTTTTTTTTTGACAGGCAGAGTGGATAGTGAGAGAGAGAGAGACAGAGAGAAAGGTCTTCCTTTTTGCCGTTGGTTCACCCTCCAATGGCCACTGCGGCCGGCGCATCGCACTGATCCGAAGCCAGGAGCCAGGTGCTTCTCCTGGTCTCCCATGCGGGTGCAGGGCCCAAGCACTTGGGCCATCCTCCACTGCCTTCCCGGGCCATAGCAGAGAGCTGGCCTGGAAGAGGGGCAACCGGGATAGAATCCGGTGCCCCAACCGGGACTAGAACCTGGTGTGCCGGCGCCGCAAGGCGGAGGATTAGCCTGTTAAGCCACGGTGCCGGCCGGGTCTCTACTACTTTAACTCTTTCAAATAAATAAATAAATATTGAAAAAAATACTTATTTGAGTCACGAATACCTTACTGTGGAGTAAAACATTTTTTATAAAATATAGCATAATCAGAATATAAAATTGTTCTTCCTTTGAACCCAAGAACAATAAACATTCCTCATACATATTTTTCTCTATTTCCCTTTTGGAGGACTTCCTTGAAGGAGAGGATTGGTTTCCTTTGCTTAGAACTCATAAGCACAGGTAGTTGGAGAGTTGCAGGTATCCTTGGACCCTATTCACCATCTGGTTAATGAATTAGTTCTCTATTCTCTGCTGAACTGAGGCCCAATCTTCCTTCCTATATGAATCCACACATACTTTTCAAACATACCTGATTATCACCAGCTGAGACCTCCAGATTCTATCTCAGGGGAGACTTAAATCAAGAAAAATAAAATTCAAAGGGCTGTCCTCACCATGGCTCCTGGAACTATCACTAGCACGAGATGACAAGCACATCCTTCTAGAAAAGGAGCTTGGAGTGGAGTTGGGGGCCAGGTGTTTGGCATAGCAGTTAAGACAACAATCAGGGCTTCTGCATCCTTATTGGAGAGAGCAGTTTTGCTCCAAATTCCAGCTTCCTGCTAATGTACATCCTGGGAGGTAACAAGGGAAATCTCAAGTAGATGGGTCCTGCAAAAACATGTGAGAAACTCAGATTGAGTTGCAGGCTTCTGGCTTCAGCCTGGCTGTTGTGAGCATTCTGGGGAGTGAATCAGCATATGGGAGTTCCTTGTGTCTCTGATTGACTGGCTCTCAAAGAAAGATTGAAAAAAAAAAAAAACCCAAAGAAATAAAAAGAAGACATTCAAAAAACATTTTTCATTTCATTTCTCTTCTGCACAGCTCGTCAATACTTTAGGCAAGTATCAAGGGAAGAAAATTCAATAAAGACAGAACATAGAGGGAAAAAAACAAAATGCAACAATGGCACCTTTTAGGCCCTCTAAAAGTTAAGAAATAGATGATTTTATTTATTCCAGCTATCCTTTTGGTGAGCCGTAATCCTATCAAGATTCAGGAAAGGAAGGAAGCAGAACCCTGAGAGATGAATAACCCATCCAGGGTGTACAGCTAATAACTTAAAAAGGGAGTAAGGGATGGGCATTTGGTGAAGCAGCTAAGAAGCCACTTGGGACACACACATCCCATATCAGAGTGCCTGAGTACAAGTTCTGGCTATACTCCTGATTCTTGCTAATGCACACCCTGGGGGACAGCAGGTGATGGCTCAAGTAGCTCAGTCCCTGCCACCCACGTGGGAGACCCAGACTGAGTTCCTGACTTCTACCTTCAACCTTGTGCAGCCTCAGCTGTTGCAGTTATTTGAGGAGTGAACCAGGAGACAGGAACCCTGTTTGTCTGTCTCCCTGCCTTTTAAATAAATAAATAAATTTAAAAGACAGGATATTGTAGATAGAAAGAAGGGAGAGCTGAATTTTTTTTTAAAGATTTATTTATTTGAAAGTCAGTTACAGAGAGAGGTAGAGACAGAGAGAGGCCTTCCATCTGCTGGTTTACTCCCCAGATGGCTGCAATGGCAACAGCTGCGCCGATCCAAAGCCAGGAATCAGGAGCTTCTTCTGGGTCTCCCACATGGGTGCAGTGGCCCAGGGACTTGGGTCATCTTCTACTGCTATCTCAGGCCATAGCAGAGAGCTGGATTTGAAGAGGAGCAGCCTGGACTAGAATTGGTACCCATATGGGATGCCAGCACTTCAGGCCAGAGCTTTAACCCACTGAGCCACAGCGCCGGCCCCAGGAGAGCTGAATTTTAAGAGAACTTCTGAGTTATGACTACACTTCCCTGAAAACTTGTATGTTTTAGTTTGCTAGCATAATTATTTTTAACTTGGTTGGATATTTATGGCTATTCAAATGGAAATATACTGAAACTAGGATTTCAACATAATTGACTTTATTAATTTTTTGCTCATAAATCATTATACTACTATTAATAATTTGAGATTTGTTTAGGAATGCTATAAAAAATAGTATAATGGTTGGGAACCATTATCGTCATTGTAAGATAAGAGAGATACTAGTAAAATATCAAAGGTTTTATGAAAAACATGAACAGGAGAGGAAAACATAAACTCATAATTTTAAATGTATGGTCTGACCCTGCTACCAAGTCCACTGAGAGCGAGCTAGGTACAACAACATCACACTGGTTATGAGCATCCAAAGCAGCCAGATTAGGGTTTTCAAATACTATTGCCCAGGGGCCAGTGCTATGGCGTAGGGGAAAAGCCGCCACCTGCAATGCTGGCATCTCATATGGGCACCAGTTGGTGCTTTGGTGCAGCAGATTAACACCCTGGCCTGAAGCATCGGCATCCTATATGGGCACCGGTTCGAGACCTGGCTGCTCCACTTCCGGTCCAGCTCTCTTCTGTGGCCTGGGAAAACAGAAGATAACCCAAGTGTTTAGGCCCCTACACCAGCTTGGGAGACCCAGAAGAAGCTCCTGGCTCCTAGCTTCGGATTGGCACAGCTCCGGACGTTGCGGCCAATTGGGGAGTGAACCATCGGATGGAAGACTTCTGTCTGCCTCTCCTCTCTGTGTAACTCTGACTTTCAAATAAATAAATAAATCTTTTAAAAAAAACTATTGCCCACTAAGAGGGACCACCACTCCTGGAAGAAATGGCTGACTCCATATCTGGCAGAGAGAATATGAAGGAGGAAACGGGTCTTATAACTAGTTCAGCAGTTTTAACATTGTTTGAAGAGAAGTTATCAGTATAATGAACCCCAATTTATAAATTTTTAATTTTACACTTTTGGGGTTTTTTGTCCTGTCTGAAAAATCCCTGCACAACTCACACAAATCAGTTTTATAGCTCCTAGTTTCACATTTATATTCATGGTCTATTTCAATTTGATTTTTGTGTACTGCATGAGCTAAAGGGATAGGCTCTTTTTTTTTAAGTATACGGATTTCCATTGTTCCAGTTTCATTTGTTGAAAAGTCTATCCTTTTTCCATTGTATTACTTTGAAAATTTTGATAAAAATAAATTGCTATACACCTGTATATGGTCTGATTTCTAGATAGCTTCCTGAACCATTGACATTTCTATTCTTATGCAAATACCAATCTTGACTATTTTAGCTCCATATATGATAAGCCCTGAAATCAAATAGTATGATTCTTTCAAAGTTGTTCCTCCTCAAAAAGAAGACTCTAGCTTTTTTCATTTCTATATATATATTTTTAATCAGCTTATCAAATTCTACAAAAATAAGTGCTGGGGTTATTTTTTCCTGGGTAATTGACATTCAATATACAGATTGAGGGGAAATGATATGAATATTGACTCTTTCAGTCTTTAAACACAATATATCTCTCCATTTATTTAGATATTTTTCAGAACTTGCTTAAGCCTAGTAAATATTTTTAGAGTTATTGAGTGCATCCATGTAGAAGACCATGTGATACACAAATAATGATAATTTTATTTCTTCCTTTCCAGAATGTGGTCCCATTCTACTTTTTGTCTTCCTTACTGAACTGGCTAAGATTGCCAGTATAATATTGACTAGAAATAGTGAGAGCCTTTCCCCCATTCTGGGAGGAAGCATTTAGTCTTTCACATTAAGTATGTTAATTGTAAATTTTATATGCCTTTCAACAGTCTGAGGAAGCTGTCCTTTATGCCCAGTAGAGATTTTATTCTAAAGGGATGCTGAATTTTCGTCAATTTTTTTGTTCCTATGAAAATTAAATAGCTATTCTGTTTTAGACTATTGATAAGATGTTTGGCACCAGATGGTTTTCTATGTTGAACCAATCTTGCATTCCTGAATAAATCCTATTTGGCTGAGATGTACTTTCCCTGCAACATATTGTTGGATTTTACTTGAAAATATTCTGTTAAGACAGATTGTTTCTATGTTCAGGAAAAAATAGTCACTAGTTGTTTTTTTTTTTTTCCTCGTAGAATTTCTATTGAGCTTTTGCCTCAGGGTAATGTTAATCTCATAAAATGTGTCAGAAAAAGGGATCCTTCTTCTTTTCTAGGAGAAATATCATAGGCTTCACATTTACTCAAATATTTAGCTTAACTCAAATATCTTTAAGTATCTAGAGATTCTGAAGTGATGCTGTTTTCTTTCATCACTTACAGTGAGTATTTATGACATTTCTTTATTTGTATTACCATGGGTTTATCACTTGTAATATTCTCATTAACAATGTTTTTGTTTCGTTGTTCTTCACCATTTTGTGGTTTTCTATGTCTTCATCTTATTTTTATCATGTTCTTTTTGCCTTTCCTGGAGTTCAATTCATGATGTTTTTCAGCCTTAACCTATTGAGATGAATGCTTACATATTTTAAGCCTTTTGTCTAATCTGGCTTATTGCTATAAATTTCCCTCTAATACAGGTTTAGGTAGAATTGATTTTATCATTATTTATGTGGTAAGTTTTTAGCTTTTATTTTTTGTTATACCCATATAATAGAACCAGAAACATTACTGAAAAGACTACCTTTCTCCTACTGCTCTAGATATCAACTTTGTCGTAATTCAAGACTCTAGGTAACTGTTGAGTTTTGGATTTTCTTTTACCATTGGTCTATTTGATGACCTATGTGCAGTATCACATTGTATTTTTTTAAAGATTTATTTATTTGAAAGTCAGAATTACACAGAGGACAGGCAGAGAGAGACAGAGAGAGGTCTTCCATCTGATGGTTCCTCCCCAATTGGCCGCAACGGCCAGAGCTGTGCCGATCTGAAGCCAGGAGATTCTTCTGGTCTCCCACGTGGGTACAGCAGCCCAAGGACTTGAGCCATCTTCTACTGCTTTCCCAGGCCACAGAGGAGAGCTGTATTGGAAGTGGAGCAGCCGGGTCTCGAACCGGCGCCCATATGGGATGCCAGCGCTTCAGGCCAGGGCGTCAACCCACTGTGCCACAGCACCGGCCCCTAGTATCACATTGTCTTAATTACCATCATCTTACAGGAAGACTTACTATGGTAAATTCTCCAAGCTTGTTCTCAGAAATGTCTTCGCTATTACTGGCTTGGAGCATTTCCATGGGTAATTTTAGAACCAAATCATATATTTAAAAACTTTAGCTTAATATGGAATATTGTGGGGAACTGATCAACTTCACTGAGGGATATTAAAGGATATAGCTACTCATATATGCTAGCTACATGGTGGGGCAACCACACAATGCAATGATAAAGAATGATGAACAGAGCACCAAAGTAAGCCTGATAAAGAACTATGAAGAACAGGACATCAGAGTAAGCTCAATGTAACTACTGATGAAAATCTGCCATTTACTAACAGGATGATTTACAACAAATATAATTTGAATTCCATATAATAGAGCTAAATATTCATTAGAGTCTTTTTTTGTTTGTTTGTTTGTTTGTTTTGACAGGCAGAATGGACAGTGAGAGAGAGAGACAGAGAGAAAGGTCTTCTTTTGCCGTTGGTTCACCCTCCAATGCCCGCAGCAGCCGGTGCACCGTGCTGATCTGAAGCCAGGAGCTTCGCCTGGTCTCCCATGCGAGTACAGGGCCCAAGGACCTGGGCCATCCTCCACTGCACTTCCGGGCCACAGCAGAGAGCTGGACTGGAAGAGGGGCAACCGGGACAGAATCCAGTGCCCTGATCAGGACTAGAACCCGGTGTGCCGGTGCCACAGGTGGAGGATTAGCCTATTGAGCCGTGGCACTAGCCTTCATTAGAGCTTTACAGCTCCAGCATGCTACATGGCATTTTCACTGCTGTTGCTCAATACTAAAATTAATCAACTCTAGATTTATGAACGGACTGTTCCTTTGGATTTCAATTTCTTGCTTCGCCCCCAACAATCTATCAATCACTTGGTGGGAAAACTGACATCTTTGATGTTGCATCCCACATCCCTGTCAGGTGTGCCCTCTTTCCTGCAGAGGTTCTCACCCACAGGTGCCCAGGCTTTATACAGCCGACTGTTCAGCCATGCAGAAAGATCAGGAAGCAGAAAAGAATCAAGCAGGAACTATGTAGAGATGTTGTGCTTACTTCACCCATGCCTTCATCCTTCCAGTCCATCTAAAGCTGCTCAAGGAGGAATAGATGGAACCACAGGGAGAAGGAAAAGGGACATTTTAGAGACAGCAAGTTCCCAAGTCTACACAAGTCTCACTCTAAGAGCTTTCCTTTGTAAAGGTCCTTGTTTCCTGAGGAAAACAGTTGGGGCTGCTAGGCAGGGGTCAGAAAGGAATGCAACAGACTTTACACAAAGTGTTCATACACAATCGCCACAGTGACTAAGTATGTGAAAAAAAGGGGGGCAGTATTCAAAAAGCATTTTAATATAGTAAGAATAAGGCCACCAGGGTCAGAGACAGTAAAAACAAACCAGTTATAGGAGTGGGCAATCAAAAGCAGTTTCCAGTGTACAAAGGAAGTAGAAATGCAGATTTTAAACATGAGTCCTACTATTCCATTGCAGGAAAACAGAGAAGTCAGAAAAATGAACTAATAATAACTGAAAATGTATTCTATCTTGAACTTTTATTTATCAGGAAGAAAAAAACATTCCAATGGGTGAAGTGGACTTTCCTGAAGTTATATAACCTGTGATTAGTTGGCTCAGGATTAAAATCCAAGACTCATATGACTCTAGGGCCAAAGTCTTCCCACCACATCAAGTTCCTAGCTGGGCAGAGTACAGTAGAAAACTTGGTCAAAATCCATCAATTTCAAGGCCCAGTGTTCTTCCAAAGATGTAGATGAATTTACAAGCCGGAGAAAAGAAAATTCATATACTTTACTGAATCTGATCAACCCACCTTTCCATTTTTCTACAGATTTTACATGTAGTTTTAGGGGTATATCAAGACCCTTCTCATAATACAGTTTTCGGGAATTGATGCTTTGCTTTTGCTTTTCACTAAAGCTTTCTAACATATCCTTTACAGGGAATCCTATTTGGCCATAATTACACAAAGCTAATATTAGCAATTTCACAATGCCTTATTATTGTTATGTGGTGTAAGGAATATGTAACTTTACAATACGCTGTACACATACTTTACTGATCATTCACCTCATGCTTTAAAAGGTTTACATGTCATGTTAAAAATGTCCTTCATTTATAAAATTACTTTCTATCATCTGTACTGAAAAAGTTAGGCATCACCATACTAGAAACATGAGCTTCCATGTAAAATTTAATGTAGAGATGCTGTACCCAAATTTATCAAATGAATTGGGTTTCTGCTCATCACTAAGGCTTGAACTAACACTGAAAGCTTTTCTGTGGTCACTTCATTATGACTTTGCTGCTGCATGAGTTCTCTGGTGTACAGTGAGTTGTGACTTCTGAATGAAGGCTTTCCCACATACAGCACACTGATAGGGTCTTTCCCCAGTATGAATTCTCTGATGTAAAACAAGATCTGACTTCTGGGAAAAGGCCTTTCCACACTCAGCACATATATAAGGCTTCTCTCCTGTGTGAATTCGCTGATGTCCTGGAAGGTGGGACTTTTGAGAGAAGGCTTTCCCACATTCAGTACATACATAAGGTTTTTCTCCTGTATGAATCCTCTGATGTCCAATGAGGTGTGATTTCTGGCAGAAGGCTTTGCCACATTCACTACATTTGTAGGGTTTCTCTCCAGTGTGTGTTCTATGATGTATGATGAGCTGTGACTTCCGGGAAAATGTTTTCTGGCATTCAGTACATTCATAGGGTTTCTCCCCAGTATGAATTAACTGATGTGTGATGAGTTCTGTCTTCCGACTGAAGGCTTCCTCACACTGGGCACATTTGTAGGGTTTCTCACCAGTGTGAATTCTTTTATGTATAATGAGGTGTGACTTCTCACAGAAGGCTTTCCCACATTCAGTGCACTCATATGGCTTCTCTCCAGTATGAGCTCTATGATGTATAATAAGCTGAGACTTCTGAGAGAAGGCCTTTCCACACTCTCTACATCCATAAGGTTTCTCTCCAGTATGTATTCTCTGATGTATAATGAGGGGTGATTTCTGGGAAAAGGCTTTCCCACATTCACTGCACTCATATGGTTTTTCTCCAGTGTGAACTCTCTGATGTATAATGAGAGATGATTTCTGAGAGAAGGCTTTTCCACATTCAGAACAGTCGTAAGGTTTCTCCCCAGTATGAGTTCTCTGGTGTACAATGAGATGAAACTTCTCACTGAAGGCTTTCCCACATGCACCACAATCATATGGTTTCTTTCCAGTATGAATTCTTTGATGTACAATAAGCTGTGACTTCTTAGCAAAGGCTTTTCCACACGTACCACATATACAGGTTTTTTCCTTGGTTTCAACGGTCTGACATTGATTAAGGGATCGTTTAAAGCTGAAAATGTTTCCATGCTGATCACCATCAAAGGATACTACTCCATTATGAACTTTCTCAAGATTAGAATTGGATACACTGGGGCTAGTTGATTTTCCACATCCAAAACTCTCATCAAAGTTTTTTCTTGAACTGCTCTTATTACAGCTAGGTAGATCAATATTTGGTTTTAAATTCTTTTTAAGTAAATCATATTTATGCAGTCTTTGTCTCGGTATGTCTGGCTTTATGAACTCTTGAAATATTTCTCCCAGTGCATTATATTTATGGCTTGATTCCTCAGCCACTGTTTTGCTGTTAACGAATGTGACTTGTCTGTAAAGTCCCTCTTGGTCTTCCTGACATCTCTGCAGGTGGTCATCATCTTGAGGGACTTTTAAAATCGAGTACAAGGAACCATCCTTTGTAACTCCTTTCAGTAGCTTATTATGGAAAGAAATAGTCCCCGAAACACAGGAGGGGGAGTTGTGAAGGTTACTCTTCCTGTCTAAAAGAAGTAAATATAAAATCGAAGAGTCACAAAAAGCAATTAACAAAGTGCAGAGAAGTAGAACAAATGAATAACCCAGTGTAGTTGAAGAACATATAAAACAGAGATGAAGGTAGGGCATCTCAGAAGGCAGGGAAGTAAACAGTATGATCACATGAGTAGTCAGATGAAGATGTGAAAGAGAAATATTCGTGTAAAAACCAGACCAGAATGAATTTTTAAAAATTATTTGGGTTCTTACTCTTATCTTGGATTACTCTTCTATGTGCTTCCCACTTCCCTTGTTTTCTGAACAGAAACTGTTTTCATCTTTTTAATTCATTTATGTAACAAACCATTTTCTATGTTTACTTGACAAATATCTGGCCACCACTCCAAAGTAACAAGGTCTCTTCTGTACTCAAAATACTGTAACTCATCTCAGTCTATTTTCCTGATTAATAATTAACACAAAGAAGATAAAAATCCAAGCTCCTGCTATGCATTCAGTACCAGATACACACCAAAACTAACACACTTGAATTCCACTACTCCCACTAAAATACCTTCTATACATGTGAAGTAAAATCAGCAATGTTCTCCCAAAAAACTTATACCTAACTAACTCCAAAGTTTTGTTCGTAAATTCTCTCCTCTACGTTTTTTGTCTTCAACATTTTCCTTGTCCTCATCAGCACTCACCATTAACAGCAGCTACAGCCACATACTCTGAAAAATACCATCTCCAATTCTGTCACATCTCTTTAGACTCATTTTTATCTGAACTTTAAAAAAAAGTATTTTTGAAGCCATGAATCTGAGGGCTGGGAATGGGGTCTTACCTCCCCCGAAACAATTGATGTCTTAGAAGAACTCTAAGTCCCACTGCCTCTAAAGCCTATTCATAAAACACACACCAAAAGCATCAACAAGAATCAAGAAAGGCTCACAACTACTTTCCATTATTTGTTGAATGTCCACTAAATGCTTACAACAATTATTCACTGAATATCTATTAGAGTTCTCAGCACAGGAGCAACAAAGAGGAGCTGTCAATAAAGATAGAAACATAAGCCTCAGGCATCAATTAATTAATAAAGAAACTGATATTTTACTTACCTTGTCTCCAATCTGCCTGATGTTCATCTGGATAGATCCAATATGATATGCCTCTCTGTATGATCCATGGATCCTCTCCCTGTTCCAACTTGGAGATGACATCTGGTTTGCAAATTGAATAACCTATTAAAATGGAAATTAAGGAGGAACTGGATTGAATGCATTGAAAGATGTAAAGATACAGTTTCGGGTGATCTATACTGAAGTTGTCCAGTTAGCCCTCAACAAAGTAACGGCCTTCATATGGGAAGGTAACGAGGTCATACTAAGCATGAAATGTCAAAAACCACCTAACCGCAGTAACTGATAAGGAAAGGCACTTGACTGGACAACCTGAGTTATGTGGAAAGCCATTCTTACCCATTGAGACCAGGTGACTATAGTTCTCCAGCATCACATCCCTGTACAGGGTCCTCTGAGCAGGGTCTAGTTGCTGCCACTCCTCCTGGGTGAAATCCACAGCCACATCCTTGAATGATACTAAAACCTGTAACGGTACATTCCAGTTCAGTATGAAGTGACCATTCTCACTTTCCTATAGTCTGTAAAAGTACATTAGCACCGAGTTTCACATCATAGGTTTAGGAGTAATAATGTAAAAGCCTGTCTTTTACAAGATGAGCCTGATAGGTTAGGAAAACAGAAATGCAAGCCACACAATGACTATATAATACATAGGGTAATTTAATAATGATAAAGGCAGTACACAACTGGGAAATAAGAAAGATTCGACAAACAGTAGTGAAACAACTGGATAGTCAATAGGAAAACAACGTTGAACCTATATGCCATAAATGTAATTGTATTTCCTGAAAATCCACATGTTGAAGTCTCAACCCCTAGAATCCCAGAATGTGACCTTACTTGGAAACAAGCTCCGTGCAGATATGTTATTTCAGACCCTAATCCAGTAGGACTTCTGTCCATATGAAAAAGGGAAATTTGAACATGAATATAAACAGAAGGAAGATGATGTAAAGAGATCTAGAAAAAAGATGGCTATGAACAAGCCACGGAGAAAGGCCTGGAACAGATCCTTTGCTCAAAGCCCTCCAAAGGAACCAACCTTTCAGATACCTTGAATTTGGACTTCTAGCCTCTTCTATGAGATAGTAAGTTTCTATTGGTTAAATCACCCAGTTTGCGGTACTTTGTTATGACAGACATAGCAAAATAATACACCATATTTTATATCTTAAAAACAGAATAAATGCAGATGGAACAAAAATTTTAACTCTAAAAATCCTGGAAACCATAAAAGTTACAAAAATAAAACATGAGAGAATTTTTGTTTATAATTATGGAGCAGAGAGGACCTTTTTAATGAAAACATTTAGAGAATCACAGAATGTCAGAGTTTTTGAACATCATTAACCTTGTTCCATCATTTCAAAGGGAGACAAACATCATAACTTCCCCTAAACCTAACAGCTCTCTTATATAGTACAGTAGCAAGGAGCATAATGAAATAATAAAATATAATAATTACAATAAAATTAAAATTAAGAAATCTCAATAACTCAAAAAGAAATATTCAGAAAACATTCACAAAGAAAATCATAACCATGGATAAATCAAACAACCATCATAAACCAAAACAATAATTTAGTGACAGGACATCAAGATAAAGGACATGAGTAAGCATAGAGCTATAAAATGTCTCTGGAGCAAAAACTGACTATTTAAATCATGTCACCATTATTTTCACAGCACTTATTATCAAATAATGGAAATGAATATAATAGTGACTTGCAATATTTAACTACTTTCATGGATTTTTCCTAAATATTCCATTATTATCAAACATTGCTTTCAGAATGAAAATAAATTGTTACTTAAGATATTAAAAGCCTCTTTCATTTCCTTCTTTATAAATACACTCAGCTAAAAATTGAAACGACTAAGATGAGAGCAATCTCTCATGCACACTAACTTCCACAGTCACACCATCAAGTTCCCAATCATTTTAGTTTGTCCTACAGTCTGATTAATTTTCCTGTTTTACATATGAGAAAACTGAAAGATTACACACTACACACATGACCGATTAACTCTCAGATTTACAGACTCACTACACTGTTTCCCGACTGTTGCACTCAAGGTTGCTTCTCTGATATTGTAAACACGATCTCTTGTATGTTCTCACTTCACTACCACCCTTCATCAACCATGCCATGAAGCAATCTCCACTTTAATTTTCCTCAATTTCCCAGCCTTCACTAAATCACTGTGCCCTTTCTAATTTTACAGACACTGCTTCCTCACTCTCCTTTCTTCCTACTTCGAAGTTCAATTATCTTTTAAGCCTATTGCCTACTTCCTTATAATGCTGGTTGCTCCCCCTCAATGCTACAAAAGTACTTTGCTCCTGTGTCTGTTACAGAGCTTTTATGTGTCAATGCTGGTTTCTGTATCTCTTTACCCATTTTTTTCTCTGCTGTGCTTCCAGGAAAGAAGCTTGCCTAAATCTTCTTGAGAAGCTAGCCAGTGCACAGGACACAGGGTACTCAAGAAATGTTCGCTAAAAAGGAATAATGAAGATTAGAGAAACTAAACTAAAACTCATCTTTACTTAAAAATAACCTGTAACTAAATTATACTCCTTTGATCTGAAGAACAGAACTTGAGAGAGGGAATAAATGTGTAAAGCAGAGGAAATTCATTGTGGTAAAATAATTAACATAGGTTGTAATCCTAACACTCTGACTTGACTTTATTACTGATTCTCAAATGCTTCAATATACTAGATAGAGATAAATACTGATATAGTATATAACCTGTGGAAAATTGAATTTTTGTCATCTACAAACAAGGCTTATAGCTTGGGTGGCTGAGGGAATGGAAGTGCTATTACGACATGAAGAAGTGGAAGGGGCTAGGTGTTAGAGAAAAGAATAGGTATAAAAATGATGACTTCACTTCTTGATTGTATGGAAAAAAATACTAAACTCTGTTCAAAAGAAACAATCCATTTAATCAGTTAATTAGCCATGGTTTGGATAATTTTTAAAAATCCATGCTGGTGCTGTGACACAGCAGGGTAAAGCCCCAGCCTACAGCACCAGCATTCCAAATGGGCACCACTTCGAGTCTCAGCTGCTCCACTTCCGATCCAGCTCTCTGCTATGGCCTGGGAAAGCAGTAGAAGATGGCCCAAGTTCTTGGGCCCCTGCACCTGCATAGGAGTCTTGGAAGCAGCTCCTGGCTTTGGCTCAGCTCAACTCCGGCCGCTGTGGTCATTTGGGGAGTGAACCAATGGGATGGAAGATCTTTCTCTCTCTGGCTCTACCTCTCTCTGCAACTCTTTCAAATAAATAAAATAAATCTTTGCAAAAAAATCCATCCTAATTCTCTCAATCAGTATTGCCTAAGAGAAATATAAAGCAAGGCCGGCACTGTGGTGTAGCGGGTAAAGCTGCCGCCTACAGTGCCAGCATCCCATAACCCTACAGTGCCTGCTTGAGTCCCAGCTGCTCCATTTACGATCCAGCGCCCTCCTATGGTCTGGGAAAGCAGCAGAAGACTGTCCAAGTCCTTGGTCCACTGCACCCACATGGGAGACCCAGAAGCTCCTGGCTTTGGATTGGCACAGCTCCAGCCATTGCAGCCATCTGGGGAGTAAACCAGTGGATAGAAGACCTCTCTCCCTCTCTTCCTTTCTCTCTTTTTCTGTGTCCCCTGGCTTAGTACAATTTGGAGCTGTACAAGTATCTGCCTCTGCCTCTAACTCTTGCCCTTCAAATAAATAAAATAAATCTTAAAAAAAAGAAATATAAAGTTAATGGATATTTTACATTTTCTAGGAGCTACATTCAAAAATTATTTTAAAAATACATATTTATTCCAATGTTTTACTTAAAATATCATTTCAACATGTAAATAATCTTTAAAAACTACTGGTGAATTTTCTGGAACCATACCTTCAAAGTGTAACACATACTTAGCATAACATGTCTCAATTCAAACTAGCCAATTTCACGCGTTCAGTAACTATGTGTGACTGGAAGAACACAGCTCTGACATTGTTTATATTCAAAAATAAAAGCAAACCTCTTTTTGCAATTCCGTTGTTAGGCTTTAATGTAAAATACATAAGGACTGGTAATGTACAAGTTTATTTCTAGCTTTGACAATGATAATGAAGACAAAGTAACAGCGATCACCAAAATAAAGTACAAACCATGCCTATATTATAGTCTAAGCATCACTGGTACTTCCTTAATTCTCACAACAACCCTATGAGGATTATAGTCTCCATTTTATGGATAAGGCAACCATCCAAGGCAATCAGGCCACAGGGAAATGCTATGCATCTGATAAAACAGAAAAGAACTGTAGGTACTAACACAGGAAGATATTAAAGAGGTCTACAAAAATCTTTCTACCAGACAGAAAAGTTAAAAACCAGGTCATGGAACAAAATGCTGTAACATTACTTTTTCCAAAATAAAAACACAGGAAGAAACATTCTCACAGATTTCTACTTTTACCTGTACACATTTATATGGCCACATCAAAAAAAATTCTTGGAGAGTTAGAAACAAATGGTTAGCACTCAGGACAAATAGTATCTCAGGAAAAGGGGCGATCTCTCTATTGTTAATTTTTATAGTTTTACATATTTTTAAATATTTATATCAGGCATACAGTCAATGTTGGCAGGGAGAAAAAATACAGACATTCAAAAATGGAAGAACAGAGAAGGAATAGCATGAAATGGACACAATTCCACAAACTCTGAAACCATAGCAAAGGCTATGAGATAGCAGAACCTCTGCCCTCCAAAGCTTCGTCAGATAAACACAAACAGAATTTAAGAACTGTGATGTGAGTGAACTTTTTGGAAGACCATTCAAAGTGTGCCTATCCTTTCTGTGTTATCTAGATTTTTATCTTTGACTACAGCAGGACTATAGCAAGCCTCTCTAATCAATGCACTCCTCTAAAGCAGAGGTCAACAAACTGTTCCGGTAAAGCATACCTTTTTGGCACTGCCATAGGCATGTATGAAGAAACAGCCTGGGTGTGCTCTAATCATACTTTGTTTATAAAAGCAGCTGGACGGTGGGCACTTGGCCTAGTAGTCAAGGAGCAGGTTCAGATGCCTTCAGGACATATCTGAGTACATGCAGTCAATTCCCTGCTCCGGTTCCTGACTCCAGCTGCCTCTTAGATCCTGGGAGGCGGCAGGTGATGGCTCCAGCAGCTGGATCCCTGCCACCCATGTTGGGGACCTGGATTGAGTTTCCAGCTCCTGTCTGCAGACCTGGTTCAGCCTCTTTGTCTTTCTCTCTCAAAATAAATGAATTTTTATAAAAGACTGCTAGAGAACTGGCTTCAGCCCGTGGTTAACAGTTTATCAACTCCTGCTCTAAAGAATAAAGCTCAAGAAGTTCAGTTAAGACATTAAGGCGCCTTCCCTCTGAAAAAGATAATTTTAAGACACAGCTACAGGGTGGCGCTGTGGTATAGCAGGTAAAGCCACTGCCTGCAGTGCCGGCATCCCATATGGGCACTGGTTTGAGTCCCAGCTGCTCCACTTCCTATCCAGCTCTCTGCTATGGTCTGGGAAAGCAGTAGAAGATGTCCCAAGTCTTTGAGACCCTGAACCCACGTGCGAGACCCAGGATCGGCGCAGCTCCAGCTGTTGCGGCCAACTGGGGAGTGAACCAGCAGATGGAATACCTCTCTCTCTCTCTCTCTCTCTGCCTCTCCTTCTCTCTCTGTGTAACTCTTTCACATAAATAAATAAATCTTTAAAAAAAAAAAGGCACAGCTACAATGTATCTACTGTAGTTATCAAAACGGTATTGGTGACAACAGTGTGCACTCCAGTACCTAAAAGATCCAATAAAGAGAAAATTTTTTAGGCTTCTGTATCAAGAAATGTTTTATTCCCATGGGAAATTTTTCTGCTTTCCCTTTAGGGGAATGCAAACCATGTAACTGATGTCTACCAGAAAGATCAGAAAAATTGATTCTATAAATTCATAAAAATACTTTCCAGTCAGGTTTTCTGCATGCTTCCAGCAACTCCTTCTAGTTCTGGATTTTTTTTTTTTTTTTTTTTTTTTTTTTGACAAGCAGAGTGGACAGTGAGAAAGAGAGAGAGACAGAGAGAAAGGTCTTCCTTTTTCAATTGGTTTACCCCCCGCCATTGGCCGCTGCAGCCGGCGCACCGCGCTGATCCGAAGCCAGGAGCCAGGTGCTTCTCCTGGTCTCCCATGCGGGTGCAGGGCCCAAGCACTTGGGCCATCGTCCACTGCACTCTCAAGCCACAGCAGATAGCTGGACAGGAAGAGGAGTGACTGGGACAGAATCCGGTGCCCTGACCAGGACTAGAACCCGGTGTGCTGGCGCCACAGGCAGAGGATTAACCTAGTGAGCCGCAGCGCCGGCCCTAGTTCTGGATCTTCATTCCTGCTTTCCCTAAAGCAAATTTCAGTTGCTGGTACTTTCCATTTGATGGGATGGACAACCAAAAGAATTTAAAAAAAAAAATTTTTTTTTAAAAAGTACTCACCTGGGACTTCATGATTTTCTACTCTCTTCCAAAAGGGTAGATGCCTAGAAAAGCAAAACCAGTGATCAGAATCAAGTTTTCAGGGGCCAAACTTAGACTGCAGCTTTCACATTCACTAGTCTAGAAACCCACAGGAGAGTTGTTGAGCCTTAGAGAATTGTCAGCAAGCACCAAGCGGAGAAGGCAATCAATCTTGTCTCCCCTTATGCCTATCATGTAATTACACAGAATCAGGATGAGGGTTTTTAATTGGACACACGTGAAAATGTTTCTGGTGACTTTACTAACATCCCAATGTTCCTTCTCGGAAACAGCAATTCTATTTATGGCATATTATCATAAGGCAATAGTAGTGGTTAGATGTAAGATTTAATTGTAGAGGGAGCTTCCGGACAATGAGAATGAGAAAACTATAAAATGAATTCTCTATTCCCCAGAATGAACCAGTAGCTGAATTCCAATAATCTTTTAATAAGCCTTTTATTTTTCCCTCAACTCAGCAAACTCTCCTGCCAAAGTCATTCATGGATGGAAATATTAAGATATTTTCTGTCTAAATTTTTATTGCTGATTTTCAAGTGTTGTCTGTATACAAAAATAGTGACAGGTTGGGACCACTGAAAGAAGGGAATATACCTCAATGCAGGAAGACATACCTAGTAGATTTTTTTCAGTCCTTAGAGATGTCAGGGGCACAGGGCTGATGAGGGTAAGTGGGGGCTCCCATGACAGAGAGACTGTTTGACATGGGATATCCTAGGCTTCATCACAGTACATCTGGGAGGAAACGAGAAATGCCACACTCATGTCTTGACACCCAGCAAATGCTCAGCACATGTTTTCTGAAGCAAATCAAAGTAATTCAAGAAACTTGGAAAGACGAAAATTGAAGTCACACTTCCCATAACCTCTCCCTTCGCCTTCGTTTGGTCGTATCTTAAAATACTCATTTCTGAATGGCACACCAGGCTAAGGGGACAATGGCAGACGGAGAAAAGACGTGAGAAAGGGCTAGTCCTTAAAGTACTCAATAGTTAGTTGCCTATGACCTGTGGACATTTAATGTAAGTCAAAGCCTTCCCGGGTAAATTGAGGCTGACCACCGCGAGGCCCTGACCCCGTCACTGTCCCCTCCAAACTTCCGAACCGTCGGGTCTACTAATCCTGTCTCCCGCCGGACGCCCCACACTGACCACAGGTTCGCACCCAGCATTTGGTCATTCTCCTCACCGATGACGGACTCCTCGGAGTGCCCCGAATCCCTGGACCAGACAGACCACCTGCCCCCTCCTCCTCACCCCCAGCCCCTCATAACCCCGTCACTCCCCATTAACTCCTCACATACCTCATCCATTGCTGACTGCCCAACAAACCCAACGCGAATCCCACGACCTCCCGCGCTGGTCTGTGAATTCACAAACCTCCCGTCAGTGACCCTCACAGGTTTCTCCCTCCCCTTACCAATGCCACAGCCTCAAACACCGCCGCGCAGAACCTCCTCCCGACCTCCCGCTGGACTGTCTGGCCTCGAAACGCCCATCACGGCTTAAACAGCACGACTGTCACATCCATGGCGGCGAACTCTCCCGCTTCCTGCCCATGAGCGAAAGCGCCGGGTTCCCGGGCCTGCGCTGTTCCGTACCGGGAGGCTTTGTTGAGGGGAACATGGCGGCCCCCATGAGATCTGTGTGAGGGACGCCATCTTGCGAGTCCCGCGGGTTCCGTACAAGCGGAGGAATTCTATCAGGTAGACGCCCGGGATTGGACGGCGAAGGGAGAGGCAGGTGAGGAGAACGAGGTGTACGATACAAACGAGGCACAAACGTTTGCAGAGAGGCTTACGGGGGAGTTGGGGGAACTAGCAGCGGGGAAAAGCTGGTCTTCCAGGGAAAGCTGTGACGGCCGTAATAAGTCCCAGGGACTAACGAAGGGAAAAAGAACACTGAGCGTCCGGAACCGGGGACTGAGGGGCGCGGCTTGAGAGAGAGAAATCAGACTGAGAGAAAAAGGGGACACCGTCGGCGAAGGAGATAGGCGTAGTGCTGCAGGGTTTGACACCCGGGAGGCTGAACGGGGCGGGGTGGGGGTGGGGGGAGGCTGCAGGGAGAGACTGAGGAGGTAGTGAGGGAATCACGTGACAAAAAAGTAAATAAACCCCCCAAAACGCTTGCAGAAATATCCTACTAAAACCGTTAGCCTAACCTTTAGACTTCGTATTGTAAGACCCCTGCTAAAAGTAAATATTAAAATAATTCTAGCAAGGGTTAAAAAGTTTGGCTGCTGACAGTAGCCATTCCTTAAGATAACTGTGTCTCCATCTGCCTACAGAATAACCTTGGGAAACTGCTCTGTGTAACTGTCTCACGCGATAACACTTGCAGGAGTCCGGAAAAGAGTTGCAATAAGGTTCTGTGACCATTGTATAAACTTACCCCTTCCCTCACTAAAATCGCAACAAGAGTTTGCCCTTCAAAATAGCCAATCACCAAACGCCCCGCATACATATGTTAATCAGGTGACTATTGTCTTTAAAAACTGCTGTAACCCCTGCTCGGGGCTCTCTCGCTCTCTGGACTGCCTGAGGTGCTGGGGAGCCCGTTTGCGCAAACGTATTAATAAATATCCTCTTGCTTTTTGCATCTACTGGGCTGGAGTTTTGGGTCTTTGGGCGACCACCCGAGCGCGTTGGATTCCCAGATTTGGGGTCCTTCATTGGGGGCCCGTCCGGGATTTGGACGCCCCCAGACCCAATTCTGTGACCAGTTGGAGGTAAGCTACTTGTTTTATTGGTTGCGTCCTTCTCGTCATCTGGTCAGTGTTTAAGTCTGCACTTGGTGCCCGTACGGGACTTGAATTCGTATCGGACCAGTGGGGGAGGCAGACGTGCCCTGAGACCCCTGGTCCCACTGTGGGGGACGCCCCAGCAGTGGTTTGGGGGAAAGGAGAGAGAAAGTGCCTCTCTCCTTCCCAGGGAGAGCCTGGCCGTCCGGCCGCTCCCATTTGAACTTGTACTTTCGGTTTGCTACCGATTTGGTGCCGCGGCTCGTCTTGTGTGTTGTATGCGTCTGTCTGTTTTCTTGTTCCCCTCCTCGTTCGTTTTACTCTCCCCGTACCCATGGGGCAACAACTAACCACCCCTTTAAGCCTTACTTTAGGCCACTGAAAAGAAGTTCAAAACTGCGCCACAATCAGTTGATCGACGTCAAAAGTAAAAAGTGGGTGACTTTCTGTTCCTTGGAATGGTCGACCTTTGAGGTCGGCTGGCCTGGCCGAGGGACAGGACCTTTAATGCTGATATTATCCCACAGGTCAAGGCATGAGTCTTTCAACCAGGACCCCACGGACACCCTGACCAGGTTCCCTATATTACCGTGTGGGAAGACCTGACCCAAGACCCTCCCCTAATAAAGGCTGGAAAAACTTTACTGCAGATGTAGAGGATAGGGTTAAAGAAACAAACCGTAGAGCAATTTATCAGCGCTGTTAAAAAAATTTTGTCCTTGGTTTGCTGAAGAGGGTGTTGTAAATAAAAAACACTGGGAGTAAAAAAATATAAATCAGTGTACACTGGACAGCCCTCACCCTGTATTTAAATATTTTACTTAAAGTAAATGTTACCTGTTGTAAAATTAATATTACTATGTAAAATGAGAAATTGTGGTAACAAAGTGTCCGGACTACACATTCTATTTTTGTATTATGTGTTAACTCTACCCTATTATTAATAGGAATGCTTGAACAGATTATGCTTGGTTTGCTTTACAAAAAATTGTAAATCAAAATATGCTGCAAATAGTTAAGATTGCACAAACCTATAAGAATGTAACAATTACAGATAGTAAGAGGCTACTATCATTATGGCTAAATGGTTACCCAGCGTGTTCCATCCGCTGAAAAATTTGTTGTCTTATCAAAAAGAGATGTTACAAATATTTAATAAAACCCGAATCACTAATTTTAGAGTAATGCAAAATGTTAGCGCATTTGTTAATTGGACTGTGTGCGCCTCAACATGTCTGTTTAACAAGTATCAATGCCTCAGATCTCCATGCCATGGGATCATCTAGTCAGTTCTCAGGCTGTCTGCAGCAGCCTGAGTTGTTGTATTGGAATGGTACTGTTTTTTATGTCCCTGACATGGGTGCCCAAGAAGCTAATTCTCCCTCAGTTATGTTTCAATTTACCCTTAAAACACATTGAGTATTATTGTGTTTAATTGCTGGATATATACTTGTATGAGAAATTTGTATTGTATTCTTATAATGTGTTAATTATGTCTACCTCTCAATGCAGCCCTAGGGCCAAATGTAAGGACAAATTTTTGGAATAAAGAGGCTTGTATCTAGGTTCAGCTCTGGTGGACAAGTAACTTTGTTGCCGGATGACCTTCTCCTGCTCCTTGGGAGCCTGGCCAGTTCCCGGGGAGGAGGATAAAGGAATGTTTCTGATAAACAGGTGGGCATGCTTCGTGTCTCGGCTCTTTGGCCAAGATCCGAGACGGGACGCACTGCTTGCCTAAAATCTTAGCAATGAGCCACCCTTGTCCTTGGGGCTTTGAGAGGGAGCCAGAGCAAGAACCTTAATCCATTAACCCTTTCCAACCTGATGGGTTTTTCTCTTTGCAGTTAATGGAAGCCTAAGCAATGGTTCATATGCTGATGTCTAGTTCTTTTCTGTGCTGCTGTCCCTGACTTATCTGATGAGAGTGTTCCTTCACGTGCCTTGAAGGTTTCGCGTTTTTCTATTGCCATTATGAGTCTTGATTGGGAAAACTGCAACGCAAAGTTGTTTATGTTGTTTATCTGTTTTCAGTGTTTGAGTGATTACCCAACTGATCAGAAGTGTACTAATTGTTGGCTAAACTGCTTGACTCTGACAGCTTGAATTCTAAACCGAGTCTTCCAACTTTGGGCTTCCAGTCGGATCCCTGGAACTCTCAAAGGATGAGACTCTAAAATTTAAATTGCTTGAGTCAATTCAGATTATGTAAAATGTATTAAAATGTTGTAAATAGTGTCAGACCCATGCTGTGTTCATGTTTTTGCTTTCCAGCTAGAGTGGTCTTATAAAAATAAGAGTAAATTCTGTGTATACAAGCCTTTATGTTGTTAACATTGGTTCAGAAAATTAAGTTAATGCCAAAGCCCTTTGGTTTGCTTGGTAGCTCACTTGCTCGGTTTTACATGTCTTTGATATGCTTTAAACATGTTTCTCTTAACGATGAAGATCTTTTCAAAGTTGTGTCCATGTTTGCTGTCCAGGAGGAGTTATTCTTATGTTACTTAAAAGCATGGAAATGTAATTTTGACTTTTAATTCAGATAATGGTGTGGTATTCATTAATAACTCAGTGTCTTAAGCCATCTAGGCATCAATGCTAAACAAAATGTGAAAAAATGTATTGTACTTTTCACATCTTAAATTCGATAAGAGAGACTGTTTAAGTTTGTTAGCATGTATTCTCATAGATTGTCCATACATGACAATTCAAGACTATGTAAAAGTAACTACAGGTATAAAGTTTCAGAAGGTGTGAGCAAGTCATAAGAAAAGTTTTAAAAGGTTTACAACTTTAAAATTGTTTACAGAGTTTTCTTTGAGTGCTAATGCCAAAATTACATTGACCTAAAGTTAAAGTCTGATCTTCTGTTACAACAATGAGGTTTTTTTTAAAAAAAAAATGTGCACTAATGTTAGTAAATATCTGAAAATGGTCTAAGTCGTAAATCTTGGAATCTGTTTTTGCAAAAACTGTAATGTCTATTTTAACAGTGTCTGCTTAATCGGTTGCTCTACCATTTCTAAAGTTAGGTCCTGTAAGCTCTTTTTGACTCTGTTAAATAATTCTAAATTATGTGAACCCTTATGTTCAAGGTTTTATTTCTGGTTTATTCGACAAACAAGAGATATAGAATTCATGTTCTGCCAAAATAATCTATTGTTTACGCGGTAAATGGGCAGAACTCCCCTTTTAAACCAAACTGAGGGATAGATAGGAAATTGCACTGATGACCTCAAAGTATGCAAGCAGGTCACCACAGTTAATTTTGCCTAAAAGGTCATAGTGTCATAGTTCTCATGGGCACGGTCTTAACTCGCAGAAAAATAACTAAGTGTCAGAATTTGCCCATGACCATAGTTTTTTAGCTCACCCTGATATTAAAGAAATCAGGGTTGGGTTGAGCACCCCCTTGACTGACATCATAGAGGCTGCCTCCTTGGTCCACTTTATTAGAGACCAGGAGAACGAGGAGCAAGCTAGCAGCAGGAGCAATATAAGGATAGGCAACAGGCCAATCTATGGCTTTCTGCACGGTGATCTGCCGTCAAGGAGACCCAGCAAGGCCAGTGCACCCCAAACAGCATCTGTTGCTGATATAAGGAGCCGGGGCATTGGGCAAGTAGCTGTCGTGACAGAAACTGCCTTCTGTCAGCTCTGCCAAGAGCATGGCCACTGGACACGGAACTGCCCTGGGTGTTGAAGGACTCCTGGTTCAGAACCGCAGACCTTGTGGCCCCGAGCTAAAATGCCTTTAGCTCTGCCCAGCTTCTAGCTCCAGCCACTGCTATTGAGGGGATGGCCTAGGGTCAGTGAAACGCAAGTTGCCTATTTCTACCAGCCTCCTATTAAAGCTCTCCTCCTAGTCCAGCCAGGTAATGCAAGTCAACAGGGTGCCTCCCTTAAAGGAGATTCACATCTCTTGCAATTCTCTTCCAGCACCCCCTGGATAGGTCTGGGCCTCACACACCCAGCCAGGCCTTAAACGTCTATCCAATAGTATTAAGCTTAGAGAAAGTCCTCCCTGCCTGTTCCTAAAAACAGGGCTTTCAGTAATAGCTAACTCAGATAGTCCTGCACCTATTTGGACAGGTCCTCACTGAGGACTTAAAGGGACTATCTCTTAAGGGGGGTGCACAATAATCCATAATGTAAATGATTTGTTAGTCTGTCTCCTTTCCCAGCCTGAGACTCTAGTCTTGTACATTGGCTTAACTTCCTAGCAAAACTAGCTATTAGGTATCTGGAGGAAGACAAAGCATTGCTAGTCCATTAGAGTGTTAATTATTTAACCCTTATCCTCTCCCCTGGGGAGAGAAAACCAGCCCCAGAGAGGATATGGGCCATGCAGCAAATTCCTACTTCTGAAAACTTCAGGCAGTCCCAGCTTTTCTCTATCAGGTTACAGGTTCCTAGATACAGGGAAATAGTACAGTTCCTAAACCAGGCTCTTAACAGGCAGCCAAAGCATCTGGGACCTGTTAAGCAACCTGTGGGCTACTTTTCTAAAACTTTAGACATGGTTACACAAGGATGGCCTCAGTGCCTAAAGACAATGGCAGCAGCTGCCTTGCTGACAGGAGGTATCTAGAATTACACTGGGGCAAGATATCGCCCTGTATACCTCACATCAAATAAATTCTCTATTAGAGCAAAAGGGCTCTCACTGGCTCACAGATAGTAAAATACTAAAATATCAGGTCCTCCTTCTAGAAAACCCTCAGGTAAAAATAAGGCATAAACCCAGTTACTTTAATGCCAGTTCCAGGGGAAAGTGGTCCCCTCCACTCCTGTACGGAGGCCATAGACTTGATCTGTGCCAGCAGAAGGGACCTAAAAGACAGCCCCCTGACTAATGCAAATAAAGTTTGGTTCATAGATGGAAGCAGCTTTGTCAGACAGGACCTGCTTCTCAGAGTATGCAACAGTTACAGCATGGCACGTTATTGAAACGTGCTCTGCCCCCAGGAACTTTTGCTCAGCTAGCAGAACTAATTGCCTTAACCAGAGCTCTAGATCACACAAGGGATTTGTAAGGCATCTTCACTCTGCATGGAGACCTTAGTCTTCTGGTAAGGTAAGAAGAGCCAACCAGGCTCTATAAAAAACATCAAGTATAGAAATGTGTGCTTGGTAAGGAAGGTTCAGAAGAAAAGAGTGTTGTTAGTAAGAAGGGCTAAAAAAAAAAGAGCTTTTTATATAAGAAAAGAACATGGTTTGTAAAAATGACTTTATCCTGATGGCTAGTTTACTCTAGACTAAAATAAAAATGGTAAAATGTTTAAAGTAAGTTAAAGAGGGTGTGTAAAAGTCACAAAAGGTTATAAAAAAAAAAAGTATTAAACATGCTAACTGCTGCTCCAGGGGGTATCTGTGCCATGCTCCAGGAAAAATGTTGTTTCTGGGTCAGACTGGACAGGTACAAACCCAAATTTGTACTTTTCCTGGACAATTCCAAACAGCTCCAGGGCCAGGCCAAGCAGGGCTGGGAGTTCTGGCCTGAAATCTGGTCATAAAAATCCTGACTATTTCCTCTCCTTGGCCCAATAACGTCTGTAATCTTGCTGCTTCTCTTTGTACTGTGTGTTTTTAATGCCCTTGTTCCTTTTGTCTCTAACAGACTAAAGGCTGTCAAACTCCAAATGGTCGTCAGACAAGGCTTCCAGCCCATTCCATTGGACGACCTGAGCAGCCCTCTGGACTGAGCAGGACAGTCTTTCCAAGGCCACTGTCACACACCATAAGACAGATAGCAAGAGGAAATACCCAAATCTCCCTCGACGCCCACATGCCAGCTTTGAAGAAGTTACAGAAGACGGAACTCCATCCATAATCCCAAAAAAAATTTTGGGTATTCCTCTTGAGAAAAAATGTTAGGTAGAAAGTCAGTTATAAGCTTAAGTGTGTGTGACAGGCCTAAAGAGAAGACATCTATATGCATCTGCATCTCAAACACCCTGCTCCCTTCTTTTGTTTCAGACCTTCAAGAAAAGTTTTAGCTCAACAATATCAGCGTCTAAGAACAGAGAATATAACAGAGACAGGGGTTAAGGGTGATCCCTAAAATTTTAAGATTAAAATCAGTACAAAAAGAAGAGGAGGGAATGTAAGACCCCTGCTAAAAGTAAATATTAAAATAATTCTAGCAAGGGTTAAAAAGTTTGGCTGCTGACAGTAGCCATTCCTTAAGATAACTGTGTCTCCATCTGCCTACAGAATAACCTTGGGAAACTGCTCTGTGTAACTGTCTCACGCGATAACACTTGCAGGAGTCCGGAAAAGAGTTGCAATAAGGTTCTGTGACCATTGTATAAACTTACCCCTTCCCTCACTAAAATCGCAACAAGAGTTTGCCCTTCAAAATAGCCAATCACCAAACGCCCCGCATACATATGTTAATCAGGTGACTATTGTCTTTAAAAACTGCTGTAACCCCTGCTCGGGGCTCTCTCGCTCTCTGGACTGCCTGAGGTGCTGGGGAGCCCGTTTGCGCAAACGTATTAATAAATATCCTCTTGCTTTTTGCATCTACTGGGCTGGAGTTTTGGGTCTTTGGGCGACCACCCGAGCGCGTTGGATTCCCAGATTTGGGGTCCTTCAGTATCGGGCTTTTTGCTTTAACAAGCAGGTGTTTCATGTGTGCAAATAGATACAGTGGTGAATCATCGTTTTCCCACAGTAGCAAGTTTACATGTAGAATTTCATTTCTTGTGTCAAGTAAAAACGAATCTAGACTTGGATAAGGAGAGACTCCATTCAGAAAGACCATTGCGATAGGAAGAACGCCCCGATTTCAGCCATCTGCCAGCCCTCTCTCAGAATCAAACGAAAGGGCTTTTCCACAAGGATGCGCAGGAAGTTGTCGGGGAGGGCTGCCCAGGGGTGCGCCGGTGGGCAAAGGCCGGCATCCAGCAGGAGTCGTGTCTGGGGTCTTGAAGGGCTGTGGGGAAATGTCCTGCATTGGTGCTCTACTGTGCGTTTACACCTGGAAGTGAGCTAGAGTTTGGGGGTCCCTAGGGAGGCCAGATGCCTGACTAAAGTTTTGTGCAGGCGAAAGGGAGGGTAATGGCTGACCGCGAGCACGTGGTCACCACCCCCAATTTAAACGTGCACAGTTAGATCGGTACTGATTGCCTTGTGCGTAAAACATCCGAGCCACGGGGTTAAGCAGCACTACGCTATAGTAATGCCTAAATCAGGATCCGCAGCTTCAAGGAGTGATGCCCGTGGAAGCTAAAGAGATGGGAAAGGGACAGTATTTCCCTACGTGGAGCGTCTCTAGGAATTGTAACACCTTTTTCTCTTTATCCTCAGAGTGACTGAAAACTGTTCTTCTGTAATACCTCATGAAGGAAGAAGTTGAAGGAGCAGGAGGCCTCCTTCATAATGAACAAAGGAAAATGACAGCCACGATAAGATAACATTTTTTATCTTTTATCTTATAAAGAGTATTCCAGGTAGGGGAGGTACTGTATACTGTAGGTAAGGCCGTGGGAAGCAGGAATTCTCGTATAATAAGGACATGAGGTAGCCATTCTATGAGGACTTGGCAGGATCTACCAAACTACATGTTTAAGGGTATTCCAAAAAGCTCATGAAAAATTGAATTAAAAGGTAGGTTTATTTTAGTTCAAAAAATTCCATGTATACTTTTTTCCCCATAATATGTGTTTCCATGTACTTTTTGAAGATCCCACATATTAGTTATCTAGGGCTATGTAATGAATTACTCAAAATTTAGCAGCTTTGGGGCTGGTGCTGTGGCATAGCAGATAAAGCCGCCACCTGCAGTGAACCAGCAAATGGAAGACCTCTTTCTCTCTCTCTCTGCCTCTCCTTCTCTCTCTTTCTTTAAAAAAAAAATTATTTTATTTATGTGAAAGACAGAGTTACAGAGAGAGGTAGAGACAGCGAGAGAGGTTTTCCATCCACTGGTTCACTCCCCAGATGGCCACAATGGCTGGAGGTGAGCCGATCCAAAGTCAGGAGCCAGGAGCTTTTTCCAGGTCTCCTACATGGATTCAGGGGCCCAAGGACTTGGGCCATCTTCTACTGCTTTCCAGGCTGTAGCAGAGAGCTGGATCAGAAGAGGATCAGCCAGTACCAGAACTGGTGCCCATATGGGATGCCAGCGCTTCAGGCCAGGGCTTCAGGCCAGGGCTTTAACCTGCTGCACCACAGTGCCACCTCCAACTCTGCTAATCCAGAATCTGGGAACCGGTGGGCTGGGTCGTTCAGGTTCAGTTTCTCATCAGGTCATTGTCAAGCCACAGGCCAGGACTGAAGCTATTAAATAGCTTTCGGCTCCTTGATTCAGTTTATTCCTAAGCATTTACATTTTTTGTAGCTAAGTAAGATTGTTCTCTTAGTTGGGTTTTGGATAGTTTGTTGTTAAACAAACACTACAGACCACTACTTATTTTTTTGTGTTGCTTTTGTATCCTGGAACTTACTGAATTTGTTCATTAGTTCAATGGGATTTCTGTGGATTCTTTAGGGTTTTCTATATATAAGATTGTGTCAGCTGCAAACAGAAACAATCTAATATCTTGTGATTTTCAGTGCCTTTTAAGAATTTTATTTACTTTTATGTATTTGAAAGGGGGAGGGAGGAGAGACAGAGACAGAGACAGAGACCTGTCTACTGGTTTACTCCTCAAATGCCAACCACAGACAGGGCTGGGCCAGGCCAAAGCCAGGGGCTGGGAACTCAGTTTGTATTCACATAGGTAGCTGGGACCCAATCTGTTGCCATCAGCTGCTGCCCTCCAGCGTGCACATTTGCTGGAGCTGGAACTGGGAGCAAAGCCAGGACTCGAACCAAGCATTGCCACACAGGACGCATGCCTTCCATGAAACATCTTAACCGCACTGCTCCAAATGCCTGCTCTTAGAAGCCTTTATTTCTTCCTCTTGGCTAATTACTCTAAGAATACCATCTTGTTTTTCTTGCATTTTAAAAACTATAAATTTATTTATTTGAAAGACAGAGAGAGGAGGGGAGAGATTTTCCATCTGCTGGTTCACTCCCCAAACAGCAGCAAACAGTTCTTGGTCAAGTCTGGGCCCGGCTAATGCCGGGAGCCAGGAACTCCATCTGGGTTCCCCACCTGGGTGGCTGGGGCCCAACACTGGAGCTATCACCGGCTGCCTTTCCAGGCACATTAGCAGGGAGCTGGGTTGGAAGCAGAGAAGCCAGGATGGCCATCTTGATTTCCTGCCTAGTTCTTCTTTTGTACTTGGTTTAGTTATTTTCTTATTTGTCGCTGTGAAAATTACAACTACTATCCTCAATGGCTAGCAGTCTAGTTTGAACTGATCCTGACGTAGCTCCAACAGCACACAAAACTCCTCTCCTTTGTAGCCCTGTCTACCCCTCTCTGTCTGTTACTGTAGAAAAAATCAACATAAGGTCAGAGCCTCTGAAAACATAAAAAGGTCATTATACATTGGTAAAAGGGTCAATTTATTGAGAAGATACAATGAAAAGCTGTAAAGCAGAAAGTGAAAATGCCCCACAGATGCACTGTTACCATTCAGTGTGTTATTCCTCCATATCTGTATAGATATTTAGAAAAATGAGGTATCATTTTGTTTGTATACTTAGCAGTATACAGTATATTCAAATAGCATACAGTATATTCAATACTGTTCCCCTGTGTGGATATACCATAATATATTTAGTCAAACTCCTATTTGAGGACCTGGTTTGTTTCAATTATTATTATTATTTTTTTTTTTTTGACAGGCAGAGTGGATAGTGAGAGAGAGAGAGAGACAGAGAGAAAGGTCTTCCTTTGCCGTTGGTTCACCCTCCAATGGCTGCCGCGGCCGGCGCACCGTGCTGATCCAAAGGCAGGAGCCAGGTGCTTCTCCTGGTCTCCCATGGGGTGCAGGGCCCAAGCACTTGGGCCATCCTCCACCGCACTCCTGGGCCATGGCAGAGAGCTGGCCTGGAAGAGGGGCAACCGAGACAAAATCTGGTGCCCCGACCGGGACTAGAACCCGGTGTGCCAGCGCCGCAAGGCGGAGGATTAGCCTATTGAGCCATGGCACTGGCCTGTTTCAATTATTTATAAACGTATTTTAATGTGCAAATTGACTTTTTTCCACAAGGGGGAAGTGGGTGACCATGAGAAGACAGCTAAGAGTTGTTTACATAAGCCCTTCCTGCCCTTGTGAGCGGCTGTTAGTATTATCTCCAGTTTACTGATACGGGTCCTGGGTGTGGTGAGAGTAAGTTTCGTGCAGCCAGTGAGTGCCAAGATGGAGCACACAGCTGGCTGCTGAGTGCACACAGCTGAGCCTCCTCTATCCTAGCACTTCACAGGAAGCTGACACCAGGCAGCACCCTGCCTGCATTTGATCCCATTCTAGGTGAGGCCATCCAGTGGCACTGGGGTCTCTGGGCCCCTCGGACATAGGTAGGATGTCCTTCACAAGCAGGCTGCCAGCTGTGGCCGGAAAGCCTGTCTCCAGACCAATCGGCATCTCCCCCACTAATAGCTCCTTGTGCTGCATGTGCGACCTTGTGGCCTTAAATCACACCTCCGGGAGGGGGGAGGTGCAAGCTTTCACCCTAAGCTGGCAGGGGAAGGCGCTGAGCCCCTGGGGAGAGTCAGACTGGCTCCAGGAGACCCTGGCTATCCTGTGTGACCTTGTGGTTTTAAATCATGCCTTCAAGTTAGTTGCAGTCTTCCACGCAGAGCTAGCACAGGAGGGGACTGAGCCCCTAAGGAGACAGTCTCCAGGAGACACCCTATATTTCTGTGAGCCCCAAGCCAATCAACCTATCTATGTGAACCCCACCCCCGTCCACTGGGCACCCCCCAGTAGGATAACCCAATGAACAGACAGCAATGCCTTGAAAACCTGGCCACTTCCTCAAAGCCAGTGTCCCACTCGGGCACTCCACCTGGTCTCCTCTCAGACCAGACACTCTATCGCTTGCCAATCAAATAAAAGTTTCTTTTTGTCTAATAAAAGTTTCTGCCTCTTTGCAAATTGTTTGCTGGCTTTTTATTTCTATACCAAGCTGAGGGAAAGCAGATCACCAGAATCCTATATCAGAGTGCCAGTTTGAGTCCTGGCTGCTCTGCTTCTGATCCAGCTTCCTGGTACTGCGCCTGGGAAAGCTGCAGCAGATGGCCCAATTACTTGGGCTTCTACCACCCATGTGGGAGACCCAGATGGAACTGTGGGACCCTGGCCTTGGCCTGGCTCAGACCTGGCTGTTGCAGCCATTTGGGGAGTGTACCAGTGGATGGAAGATCTCTCTCTCTCTCTCTTTCGATATATCTCTCTCCCTTGCAAATAAATAAATGAATCTTTAAAAAAGAAAGAAACTGGGGCCGGTGCTATGGTATAGCGAGTAAAGCCACTGCCTACAATGCCAGCATCCTATATAGATGCTGGTTCAGGTCCTGGCTACTCCACTTCTGATCCAGCTCTCTGCTATGGCCTGGGAAAGTGGTGGAAGATGGCCCAAGTGCTTGACCTGAAAGAAGCTCCAGGCTCCTGGCTTCGGATCTGCCCAGCCCCAGCCCCAGCCATGTGGCCATCTGGGGAGTAAACCAGTAGATGGAAATCAATCTCTCTCTCTCTCTCTCTCTCTCTCTCTCTCTCTGCCTCTGTAATTCTGCCTATTAAATAAATAAATCTTTTTAGGAAGAAAGAAGCTGGCTACTTGTAGCAGAGCACTGGAACCCTGCATCCTTAATGTGAATCCAGCAGGCCCTCAGAGAGGTAGGAAATCTTCGACAGGCAGAGGTGGGAGAGAGACTTCCAGGAGAGAAAACACAGAAGGTTTTGGAGGCAATAAATACGTATTTGGTGATGGCAAGGGGGGTCGTTGTGCCTTGAGAGTGAAAGAGGAGTCTGAAGAGAGAACCCAGGAAGAGAAAGCTGCGCCAGGTGGGAGAGGCCTGCGAACAGCAAGCCAAGGAGATCCTGTTGCATTTTGTATTCAGGGAGGAACCAACCAAAAGAAATGGCATTGTGTGGGCTTAATGAGGATTCCTGTGGGGCATTGCATAATGGAACAAGGAGACTGGTTGGGGGGGGGTGTTAATCCTTGCTCACAGATAACTAGAGAAGGAAAGAGAACTGAAGGAAATGACTGAGATAAAATCCACCGCATTTGCATCTCATTAGATGTCAGGGAGAGGGCAATGCTGTGATTAAGGTTTGGGCAGCTGGGAGAATGTGAGCGTGTGCACCAGGCAGGGAGAGGTGCTTCGCTTTCCTTACACAGGGCGGGAATCCGATGGGACGTCTGGGAGGACGTGGTAACCGGGAGAGAGCCGGCACATTCAGACCTGACAACCTGCATCTACAACGCCAGCTCTGTGTCCTAGAGAAACTCCATCACAGGTGCACAAGACAGTTTACAAGGGACGTTCCTGGCAGCATTATCTGTAGCAGTGAAAGGCCTGGTGGGAGGAGGAGCCGGTTCATAAACCACTGTGCAGTGATTGCAAAGGAAATGGACGAAAGGCACTGACACGGAAAGATCTCCAAGACAGAGAGTAGGCGAGAAAAGCAAGCAGTAGCACCATAATAGTGCATTATATGACTTAAGGAAAAAGCAGACACACCAAACAAAATGCTGCTGCGTATATATTTTAAATGGTATGGGGGCAGGCATAGAGAATATTCTGGAAGGATAAACACTGCTAATTGTGCTAAAGGAGAGGAGTTGTGATAAAAATGAGGAGAGAAGGAATAGTTACATGGGATTTTAGCCATAGTTGTCAAGTTTTATTTCACAAGAAAGTAATCATATATTACTTATGTGAATATAAGTTTTCAAAACTATTTCAAAAAGATAGATTTTATGGGAAAAAGAGAGAATGGAGACAAGGACTGGATATCTGAGACTATGGGTACGGCACTGTTACTGGGAACACCGGGAGAAGTTTCTGGAACCCAAGGTGGAGGGAGAGCCCCCTGCACTCAGCAGCCTTGCAGACAGCGGCCAGCAGGATGGGTTCTGTGAGCCCAGCTGGCTTTCAACACCTTGCAATTACAGCCACGTTCCTGTGTCCTCCAAGGGTCACGTGGCCCACCACTTGCCTTGGCAGGGGATGCTGTTTGTTCTTTCTGAGTTGTAAGTATCCTGACTTGATCCAGTGCTTGTGTTTGGAAATACTCCTCCTCTCCACAGTGGGATTCTTAGTGTTTTTATTCCACGCCTTCAAGCTGCCTGTGAAATTCACTTCCTTCCGTTCCTGTTCCAGCAAACAGCTGCCTCCTCTTCTGTATCCATTCCAGAAAATTCCCACTCTAGGTCACTTTTAAGAGCATACCATGGGGAGTGATGGGGCTCACAAAGTAGCACCCCAAGAAAAGGGCTCAGAAGCAAAGTCTCTCTCTGACCTCCTCCTGCCCTCTTGCCTCCTGCCTCCTTGTCTCTGACCCAAGCCAAGCCACAGACTCGAATTTCACTTCCTCAAGGCAGGCATAGAAACGAGAACCCCTTTTCCCCAAAGCCAGGCACAAAGCTTAAAAATATACTCTCATTTCCCCTTGCCTTTCCGTCTCGGAGCTGGTCGTAAAGCAATTCTAACATACCTTGTTGCATCATAGGTCATAAGACCCTCATTTCAGAAGGGGTCCTGCCCCACCCTGGGGAGGAGGGAGAGTTGCATAGAGAAACCAAGAAGATTCTGAGCAGACGTGCCTTGCTGCGTTTCCCCACTCAACCTGTTAGCGCTAGATCACTCCCTCTGTGTCCAATCCCATCTCTGCACGTTGTCCACGCTTCATTGAACCTAAGCAAGAAAACTGCTAACACACGCTGGGTCTTTGAGTCTTCCATCTGAAGGCTCCTATGTCAGATAAAATCTGGATCAAAAAAATTTCTTAACGCTTTTGTCTTGTTGACCTGTTGTAGGGGTGTCAGGTAAGACCCTCTATGAAGGGCAGGATGGGGATCACCCCCTTTCCTACCCCTGCAGGGGCCTCCTGAAATTTCTCAGGGGACATTAGGCATGCATGTGGCTGATTCTGAGTGAGCATACAGGTGGCAGGCCCTATGCTAACTTCAGAGAAGTATCTCAGTTGATCCTTCCGACAACCCCAGTAGGACAGTCCTCTCGTTCCACAACTGAAACTATGGTTGTCACCAAGGTAGCACAAACTGGGAAGTGGTGGACGACTCTGTGTCTTATTATGCGAGTCTGCCCTGTGATTGATGGGAAGGGACATGGCAGAGCTGGACTAGGGGACAACTTCCCAGGTGTGCCAGAGGGTGGCCTTTATGGCCATTATCTCATTTGATTTCCCCACAGTGCTCTAATGATGAGGGTCATTAGGGAAAATGAGGAGTTGAGTCAAGTTCTGTAATTCCCTTAAAGTGGCCAACTCTGGGTTAAGGGCTTTTAGCGCCCATTAACTCCCTGTGTGGCCTTGAGCCAGGCTGCAAGGCAGGGAGCAGACTAGCTGGGGCTCTGAGCTCACCATGGCCCCTTTTTGGCCCAGCCCTCCAAGGATCAGCAAGTTCCTAGCAGCCGCTCCTCCCATTCTGGAAATTCTTGACCAGAACCCCCTGCTTTCCAAACCTGCCCATCCCAGGAGACAAGCTAAGTGGTGGAGGAGCCAGTTTCCTGGGTTAATAAACAGGCTGTTTATAGCTGGGAGCAGTCACGGGGCAGGCAGCCACAGGCCGGGAGGTCACACTGCTTCCGAAGGCTGCGGTTTCTTGTAAACACCGGCCAGGGAGCCTCCTGGTGTGAAAGGGGCTGGAGAACCACTGCCCACGCTGGGCAGCGTGCCAGAGCCCCTGTACTGGCTGCCCGCCCCTCTCTCCAATCCTGCTTGCTGGTCACTGGTTCCCTCTCTTCTCTAGTGGGCAGAGGCTGTGTGTTCACAGTAGGCCCACCTGAGAACTTTGCAAAGGCAGGCCAGTCGCCCCTCTGAGCCTCCGTGTGCTCCTCTGTAAAGCGAGGGTAACAGTGCCCCCTGCACTGGCTGGAGGCATGGGGAGTGGCCTGCACTGCGTCTGGCACCCACAGTGGATGTGTACAACATGTCCTGTCCCCTCCTCCCCGGCCACTCTTCCCTTCCTCCCCAGTGCCGGCCCCTGCTCCAGCCCTGTCCCTGTCCCTGGCTGCGCCCTGCCACTTCCCCTGTCTATATGACTGCTTTTGCTTTTTAAGAGAGGGGACGAAGGAGCCCCTGGGAAGAGGGGTGACCACTTTGGGGCCAGTCTGGGCTGGGCACTTCCCCCAAAAGGCCACACCCTAGGGAATGTCTGCTTTTTAAATAAATAGCCCACAGGATTTGGGGGTGGAGGGAGGATGTAGAAAGGGAGAGGCCAGGATGTGGAAACCTTTGGCTGATTTTTGCCCTCAGTCCAGCTCTCCCAGTGGCTTCATGATGAGACGTCATTGCATAAATTGCTGTGTGACTTTGGGCAAGCCCCATTCACTCTCTGGGTTCCCGTGAAGTGTGGGGTAGCAGTAAAGAGGAGAAGCACAGGCCCCGGAGCCAGATGATCCGAGATGCAACCCCACGCCTGCCACTTATTCACTTGGCGTATTCTCTCTGCCTCAGTTCCTCCCCCTGGAAAATGGCATTGATAGGATCTCTGCCTTGTAGGGTTATGATGGGGATTCAGTAAAAGTGTCCGTTTAAAGCACTTGGAATAGAGCCTCGCCCAAGTTGGCACTCAGGGAGTCTTGGCTCTTGTGTGTAAGTGGAGAGGTAGGGCAGGGGTAGGTGTGCATGTGCGGAGAGCCGGGTGTTCTCCAAGGGCATTGTAGAGTCCTGACTCTGCACTTTCCTCCTCTTTATTGACTCCTGGGTCAGAATAGGACAGAGTGCTGAACCTCAAGGATTTGGCTGTCCCACAGAGGTCACTAGAGGCAGGGCAAAGACTTTCAACACCAGACGGAGCCCTTGGGGATATTCTGCAGAAACCAAGGACGACTTGGTCTGGGCTCGCAGCACTGGGATGAGCTGGGGAATCACCCATGCTGAGGGCACGGCAGGGCTGTGAGTGGAAGAGAGCATCGGGTTCAGGCTGCAGGCCCCCATTCTATGGCTAAGATACTGGGGTCACCATTGGCATCTTTCATAATCAGAAGCGTGCAATGTGGAGAGACCCTATCCCAAGCTCTGCAGCTAAAGCTTTCCCACGTATTATCTCAGTCCGGCCAAAATGCCCCTTGACACATGAGGAAAGTTGCCTCACCCAGGGTGAAACAGACAGAAAGGGGCAGAGCTGGGATCTGAATCCAGGTTTCTCTGACGCCAGACCCAGGGTTCTCAGGCAAAACTCTTATCGCTTCCTGACGCCTGCGCCTGCATTAGTGCCTGAGCCCACAATGAGGATCTTACTGTTCTAGTAGATACCACCAGTGGATCAGCCTGGGCTCCTGGCCGTTTTCCCCCACCTTTCTATGCTGAGCTACAAGCCACAGTGGGAGACCAGACCCTGTTGGGGAGCAGCTCTTTTCCTCCAGGCCATCTGTCCCCACCGCCTGGGGAGAAGCAGTGGCTGTTCTCGCCAGAGGCAGGGAAGGAGGGCTTGGAGGCTGGGGTGAAGTGTTTGGCTTATGAGCCCAACTTGCTCAGACTTGAATGAGGGTCTGCACTTGCTTGGGAGGAGAAGCTAGGAGGGGGAGATGGGATGAAAATGACAGGAGGCTGTTGTCTGGGACATGATTTCTGCTCTGAGCCCCCACAGAGTGGGGTGTCCCCAGGTGAAAGTTCCACATCACCAAATTCAAACTAAGCTGTTATCTGGCCTTTCAAGAAATCCAGAGCAGGGGCCGGCAGATTTCCCAAATAGGCCGGGTCCATCGGCAGGATCATGAGGTTCCCTGTGCCTTAGTCCTGACACACAACAGAGGACACGATGTTAATCAAGTCTTGTTTTCCTATTGTTCTCCCTGTCCCCGCTTTACAGGAAAAGTCACTTTGAAATGATAAGTCCACATCGTGTTCTTTTTGTGTTTTCTTTAGCCTTTCTCTGTCTATAAAAGCAACCTCCGCTGCCAGGCTCATCTGACTTCTTATTCTTTTTTTTTTTTTTTAAGATGTATTTACTTATTTGAAAGGCAGAGTTAGAGAGAAAGAGAATGAATAGCATCTTCTATCCGCTGGTTCACTCCCCTCATGGCCACAACGGCCAGAGCTGGGTCAGGCAGAAGTCAGGAGCTTCTTTCAGGTCTCCCATGTGGGTGCAGGGGCCCAAGCACTTGGGCCATCTTCTGCTGCTTTTCCAGGCACATTGGCAGGGAGGTGGATCAGAAGTGGAGCATCTGGGACTCGAAGTGGCTGCCATATGGGCTGCTGCTGCTATAGGCAGCAGATTTACCTGCCACGCCACAATGCCAGCCCCTCTTGTTCTGTTTTATGGAATCAATTGTTGCCCAATTCTAAAATTTAAAATACAACCAACTAAGATCTTTAAATTGCTGTGATTTTCTGCTTTGACTGGACTGAAGTGAAAAAGAACTTTCCCTTCAAAAATATAAAGTTTGTAGTTGCTATGAAATTTATCAGTTTTAGGGGTGGTGCTATGGCATAGCAGTAAAGCTGTCGCCTGCAGTGCCAGCATCCCATATGGGTGCTGGTTCGAGTCCCGGCTGCTCCACTTCCAATCTAGCTCTCTGTTATGGCCTGGGAAAGCAGTACAAGATGGCCCAAGTCCTTGGTCCCTGCACCCACATGGGAGACCGGGAAGAAACTCCTGGCTCCTGGCTTTGAATCGGCACAGCTCTGGCCATTGCAACCAATTGGGGAGTGAACGAGCAGATGGAAGAACTCTCTCTCTCTCTCTGTGCCTATCTTTCTCTCTTTGTGTAACTCTAACTTTCAACTAAATAAATAAATCTTTTTTTTTTAAAGAAATTTGTCGGTTTAATGTATCTGCTGTCCCCAGATAAAATTGCTGCAGTCAGCTCTTGGTTAGTATTTGGACATTTCCATGAGAGTATTTCCAAAAATTCATAAAAAATAGTTAGATGGTAAATTTACTTTGATGCAAAAAAACTGAAACCCATGCATAGCCTTTTCATCATATGCATTTTCCATGAACTTTTTATGACTCTTCATATTTCAGGAGGATTTTCTCCATCCCCAGAACTAATGAGTAGCATACCGTGCCCTAGTTATACAGACATTACAGTGTATGTAGATGACTACTTTCTTATGGGAGTTGGGGACTTTGCTATGTGCTAGACCAGCTCCCTGCAGAAACCCTGGACACAGAGTCTGTGCTGAGCTTCTCTGGTAGACAGCATTTTCCCTGTGCTATCACAGTGGGTTGCTAAATGAATTAAGCTTATCTTTTGTGACACAACTTGGAGAAGGTTCTTGGAAGCTTGTTCTGAGTTTCTTCCAGGTTTTGTCACATGCACCTTTTCCCTTTGCTTTTATTTATTTTTTATTTTTTAATTTTTATTTTTTTTTATTTTTTTTTTGACAGGCAGAGTGGACAGTGAGAGAGAGACAGAGAGAAAGGTCTTCCTTTTGCCATTGGTTCACTCTCCAATGGCCGCCGCGGTAGCGTGCTGCGGCCGGCGCACCGCGCTGATCCGATGGCAGGAGCCAGGTGCTTATCCTGGTCTCCCATGGGGTGCAGGGCCCAAGGACTTGGGCCATCCTCCACTGCACTCCCTGGCCACAGCAGAGAGCTGGCCTGGAAGAGGGGCAACCGGGACAGGATCAGTGCCCTGACCGGGACTAGAACCCGGTGTGCCGGCGCCGCAAGGCGGAGGATTAGCCTAGAGAGCCGCGGCGCCGGCTAATTTTTATTTTTGACAGGCAGAGTTAGACAGTGAGAGAGACAGAGAGAAGGGTCTTCCTTCCATTGGTTCACCCCCAAATGGCCACTGCGGCTGGTGCGCTGCGCCAATCCGAAGCCAAGAGCCAGGTGCTTCCTCCTGGTCTACCATGCGGGTGCAGGGCCCAAGGACCTGGGCCATCCTCCACTGCCTTCCCGGGCCACAGCAGAGAGCTGAACTGGAAGAGGAGCAACCGGGACAGAATCCGGCGCCACAACCAGGACTAGAACCCGGTGTGCCGGTGCCGCAGGCAGAAGATTAACCTAGTGAGCCACGGCGCCAGCCCCTTTGCTGACTTTTATAACATTTCCCTGGAATGAATCGCAGCATCAGTAGATTGCTGAGTTCTGTGGGTCTTCCTGGGAAATCGCTGAACCTGGAGGTGGTCTTGGGGACTCCCAACAGGAGATAAGCCTCCATTTCAGAGTCAGCCATAACCCATGCCAATCCCTCCTGAGGATATACCTGAAACCAGCACTGTCCAATAGGAATATACTAAGAGGGAACTCCAGAAAGTTGGTGGGAAGCGAATTAAAAGCTAAGTTTTTTTGGTGCTGAAAATGTGAAATTCATGCATATGAAGAGTCTTCAAAAAGTTCCTGGCAAAATGCATATTATGAAAAAACTGCATGGAATGGTACTGGTACAGAAACAGATGGGTAGACCAATGGAACAGAATAGAAACACCAGAAATCAATCCAAACATCTATAGCCAACTTATATTTGATCAAGGATCCAAAACCAATCCCTGGAGTAAGGACAGTCTATTCAACAAATGGTGCTGGGAAAACTGGATTTCCACGTGCAGAATCATGAGCAAGACCCTTACCTTTCACCTTACACAAAAATCCACTCAACATGGATTAAAGACTTAAATCTATGACCTGACACCATCAAATTATTAGAGAGCATTGGAGAAACCCTGCAAGATATAGGTACCGGCAAAGACTTCTTGGAAAATACCCCAGAAGCACAGCAGTCAAAGCCAAAATTAACATTTGGGATTACATCAAATTGAGAAGTTTCTGTACTTCAAAAGAAACAGTCAGGAAAGTGAAGAGGCAACCGACAGAATGGGAAAAAATATTTGCAAACTATGCAACAGATAAAGGGCTGATAACCAGAATCTACAAAGAAATCAAGCAACTCCACAACATCAAAAAAACAACCCACTTAAGAGATGGGCCACGGACCTCAATAGACATTTTTCCAAAGAGGAAATCCAAATGGCCAACAGACACATGAAAAAATGTTCAAGATCACTAGCCATCAGAGAAATGCAAATCAAAACCACAATGAGGTTTCAGCTCACCTCGGTTAGAATGGCTCACATTCAGAAATCTACCAACAACAGATGCTGGAGAGGATGTGGGGAAAAAGGGACACTAACCCACTGTTGGTGGGAATGCAAACTGGTCAAGCCACTATGGAAGTCAGTCTGGAGATTCCTCAGAAACCTGAATATAACCCTACCATACAACCCAGCCATCCCACTCCTTGGAATTTACCCAAAGGAAATTAAATTGGCAAACAAAAAAGCCGTCTGCACCTTAATGTTTATTGCAGCTCAATTCACAATAGCTAAGACCTGGAATCAACCTAAATGCCCATCAAGAGTAGACTGGATAAAGAAATTATGGGACATGTACTCTATAGAATACTATACAGCAGTCAAAAACAATGAAATCCGGTCATTTGCAACAAGATGGAGGAATCTGGAAAACATCATGCTGAATGAATTAAGCCAGTCCCAAAGGAACAAATATCATTTGTTTTCCCTGATCGGTGACAACTAACTGAGCACCAAAGGGGAAACCTGTTGAAGTGAAATAGACACTATGAGAAACAGTGACTTGATCAGCTCTTGTCTTGACTGTTGATGTACAATGTAATACTTTATCCCTTTAAGTATTTTTTTTTTGTTCTAGTACTAGTGGTTGAACTCTGTAATTAACACACAATTATTCTTAGGTGTTTAAATTTTAACTGAAAAGTGATCCCTGTAAATATAAGAGTGGGAAAAAGAGAGGGAGGAGATGTACAATTTGGGACATGCTCAATAGGACTTGCCCCAAATGGTGGAGTTAGAAACATGCCAGGGGATTCCAATACAATCCCATCAAGGTGGCATGTACCAATGCCATCTCACTAGTCCAAGTGATCATCTTCAGTTCACAATTGATCACACTGATAGGTCTAAGAGTCAAAGGGATCACACAAAGAAGACTAGTATCTGCTAATACTAACTGATAGAAACAAAAAGGGAGAGAATGATCCAACATGGGAAGTGGGATACACAGCAGACCCATAGAATGGCAGATGTCCTAAATAGCACTCTGGCCTCAGAATTAGCCCTTAAGGCATTTGGATCTGGCTCAAGAGCCCATGAGAGTATTGTAGGCATGGAAATCCAAGACACTCTGGGAAAAAAAAAAAAAAAAAAAAAAGAGGACTAAATGAAAGATCTCTGTGAGTGAGATCCCAGTGGAAAGAACGGGGCCATCAAAGGAGGTACCTTTCTCTGAAGGGAGGAGAGAACTTCCACTTTGACTATGACCCTGTTGGAATAAGATCGAAGTCGGCAAACCCTAAAGGCTTCCATAGCCTTGGCAACTCGTGACTAGAGCCTAGGGAGATTACTGACGCCATAAACAAGAGTGTCAAATTGTTAAATCAACAACACGAGTCACTGTGTACTTACGTCTCATGTGGGATCTGTCCTTAATATGTTGTCCAATGTGAAGTAATGCTATAACTAGTACTGAAACAGTATTTTTACATTTTGTGTTTCTGTGTGGTTGCAAACTGATGAAATCTTTACTTAGTATATACTAAATCGATCTTCTGTATATAAAGATAATTGAAAATGAAAAAAAAACTTGGTTTTAAATTGGAAATTGCATAGAAAATGAATTTTTTTAAAAAAATCATAATGTGCTGTACATTGTGATTTAATGCTATAACTAGTACTCCAACAGTATTTTTCACTTTGTGTTGCTATGTGGGGACAAACTGTTGAAATCTTTACTTAATATATACTAGACTGATCTTCTGTATATAAAGAGAATTGAAAATGAATCTTGATGTGAATGGAAGGGGAGAGGGAGCAGGAAAGGGGAGTGTTGCGGGTGGGAGGGAAGTTATGGGGGGGGGGAAACCATTGTAATCCATAAGCTGTACTTTGGAAATTTATATTCATTAAATAAAAGTTTAAAAAAAAAACTGCATGGATTTCAAATTTTTTTGTACCAAAATAAACTTATCTGTTAATTCTGTTTTCCCCCAAACTGTTTGAAGTACACTTGTATGAGTCACATGTGTAATTTTAAAGTAACTTTCTAATAGCTACATCGTAAAAAGTAAATTAGGTGAAATTCTCATCATGCATATATTTTTCAACACAATAAATAAAAATATTGGGGCCTGCGCTGTGATGCAGTGGGTTTATGCCCTGGCCTGAAGTGCCGACATCCCACATGGGCACTGGTTCGAGACCCAGATGCTCTGCTTCCAATCCAGCTCTCTGCTATGGCCTGGGAAAGCAGTGGAAGATGGCCTAAATCCTTGGGTCCCTGCATCCACGTGGGAGACCTGGAAGAAGCTCCTGGCTCCTGGCTTCAAATTGGCGCAACTCCGGCTGTTGCTGCCAATTGGGGAGTGAACCAACGGATGGAAGACCTCTCTCTCTGTCTCTCCTCTCTCTGTGTACCTTTTTCAAATAAATAAATCTTTAAAAAAATATCATTTTAACATGTAATGATATAAAATTATTGATATATTATTTTTTCATACTAAGTATTCAAAAAACTGTGCATCTTTTATACTCACAGCACATATCAGTTTGGATTAGCCACATTCCAAATGTTCAGTAGCCGCACGTGGCTAGTGGCTGCCATCTTGGATAGTGCAGGCTTAGTTGGAGCTGATTGGCAAGGGTGGTGGAGATGTTGTCTATGGGTTAGAACCCTGAACTTCTGCTCAATCCTCTCTACCATAAGCAGAGTCACTTAACCTCTCCATGCATCAGTGTCTTCCCCTATAAAATGGGGATAATCATGTTAGCCACCTCATGAGTACATCAGTATAAGGCACCACCTGGTATGTCAAGCTGTGGGTGAATGCTCACTGGTTTCTTGGTATCCTAAAGCCCGGCCCTCAAAGATCAACTTGTCCAACTCACTGTACACGTGAGAGAACTGAGCCCCAAAGTCCGGAAGGCAGCGTTGAGAAACAAAGGCCCCAATGCTCACCTCTCCTCTTGATGAACTCCCTGTCTTCTGGCTCTGAGACTGGATTTGCCAGTTAGTCAGGAAACTGGCAGCTCCAGGGCTCCAACTGATCCTTCAGTTCCTTCTTGACTGCAAAGCAGGGCCACTGTTTGAGGCGGGCATGGGAGGCCTGGGGGTTGGGCCTCCTTTCTGCAGCCTCCAGCCGGACCCTGCGTTGGGCTGGCTGCCCCTATGGCTGAGTCAGTAATCCCAAGTGCTTACTCAGCAGTGAGAGGGCTGGCTTTCATTGTTCTGGCTTTTACTACCCTTCTTGCTTATTAACTCGTGTTCTATCTTCCTTGAGGACACAGTGCATCAGCACTTTTAAGTCATCTGCTTTTTTCCACTCTCCTTTAATCTTTAGTCCCTGCTCATCAACCAAGCAGGTGGGTGGTGAGCCCCTGTATATGTTTCAAAGAAGCACATGGTACCCACCTGTCAGGGACACAGACGAGTACATTCTCGGACTAAAAGCTAACTTAGGATTCCTATAAGTGTCTGTTTCCATCTCTCCCTCCAGAAGACCAGTGCAAACCATCCACCTGCTCTGACAAGCTATCAGCAGAACTCACATCTCAAGTCATACCAGCAGGTGGCATCAGAACAGTCTTGTGGGCTCAAAATAATTAACTCCTAGGGGCTTGTGGAGTAGCTGATAAAGCCACCGCCTGTGACACTGGCATCCCATTTGGGTGCTGGTTGGGCCCTTACACCCACATGGGAGACCTGGAAGAAGCTCCTAGCTCCTGGCTTTGGTTTGGCCCAGCCTTGGCTGATACAGCTATTTGGGAAGTAAACCAGCAGATGAAGACTGATCTTTCCTTTTGTCTCTCCCTCTCTATAACTCTGCCTTTAAAAAATAAATAAATAAAAGATTAGCTCCTGCTAACCCGAAGCTGTGCTTATTCTGTATGCCAGAGGGTTTATTTGATAAATATTTGCTGGGCATCATTTATGCATGAAGCCTTATGTTAGGTGCTAGGAATGAAGTCTTGGTGGACCTTATAATTTAGCACAGAAAATGGAGAAACAAGAAATGATGATAAAGTAAGGCAAAGGGTTGATGCAGAGTGTCCAGTGCTACAGGAACTATAGGAAAAGCAGGGGACCTGAACAGAGTTCTTCCTTGAGAACTGACTCTAGCAGACCCCTGAAAAATGAGTCAAAGGGAACCAGTTAAAGAGAGAGAGTGTTGAGTGCCTCAGACATAGGCGACATCACAGACAAAGCATGGAGGCGAGAGAGACGGTCCTGTTGGAAACACTGGAAAATGCCCAGGACAGCCGGGTTGAGAGAATGAGAGTGTGGTGAAAGGTGAAGAAGCGAGCGGATTTTGAGAGCATTGTCTGACACGCTGTGGAACTTGGACTTTAGTCCGAGGGCAGTTAGAAGCAGCCTGGTGGAGAACAACATCTTTCAAAACATAGGGTCCCTGGGACCAGGTCAACCAAATGTGCTAAACAAGTCAACGATGAAAAGACTGTGCAAAGTGCTGTTTGCATTCTCATCTCTGTGTCCTTCATGGCAGTGGTCAGACCTCCTTTGAAAGTGGTTTCCCCCGATAGCCGGGCACACTCCCCCAGCCCTCTACCCCCACCCCAGCTGGCCATTGGGACTTCCAAGTTTCATGTGACACAGGCTTTCCCAAGACCCTTGGAACTGAAGAGCCACTGGGACAACTGTCAGATGCTTGCTTCATAGATGGGCCAACTGAGACTCAGAGGAGGAAAGTCACTCGTCTGGCGGCCCCATTGCAGTTCAGCAGTAGCCATCTGGGTGTAGGGCTTATCGTGCCTCAAGAGGAGCCCAATGAGGCAGAATGGCTGCAGGAGTCAAGGGGCGCCCACCCTCAGTGCCAGCCCTGCACCTGCAGGGCCCTCGGTGCCTTGCCTTGCCTCAGCTCCGTGGGCTCTGATGGACATGCTGTGGGAGGCAGGGACCATAGTGTCTGCAAAACTTGGATATCTCTTAGCCTGGTAACCCATTGCTAGCCACGGAGTCTACAGGTCACTAAGATGCTTACCGTTGCTAACAAACAGTGGATTTCTGACAATCTGATATGAATTCAGGTATCTGTATCCTTGGGTAAATATGAACCTCAAAAGGTACAAGAACAGGGAGAGGCCCCCTGTTCTCCAGGAGTCGGGAGATCTGGTTCCGTGTCTGCTACAGGCTTGCTACGGGAACTTGGGTGAATTCTTCCCCATCTCCACGCTTCGGAGAAGTGAGATGCTTTAATGTGTGGCAATTTTTGAGCACGTACTCTGTGTCAGACACTGTTTGTATGCTTCTGCGCTATTCATCAGGAGACTCCTGGCCTCCCAGGTTCCCTGCACTTGACCACGCTGTGGTTTGAGGATGGGAAGGCTTTGTGGAGCGTATGGAACCTCAGACGCCTTCCAGGGTCCCACGGGGCATCAATACTGTGAGCCACAGCGAAAGCACGGGGATCTCTCTTCGGCATTTCTTGCTTAGAAGAGATTTCTAATCCTTATGCTGGGACTCACGCCGCCAAGACTCAAGCTAGCAGGCTTCCTCCGAATCCCCTTGGGCTGTGTCTCAGGGCACACAGCGCCTGCCACTAGAGATTCTCATGCAACGGTTCCAAAGTGGGGCCCAAGATCTGTCTTACTCAGCTGGGACAATGACCCCCAGGAGTCTTACGTGCTGGGAGCTGCCTGGTCAGTGTGTCTCCAAACAGAGAAACAGATTCCACGTTTGATTAACTTGGCAAATATTAAACCTTCCTTGTGTACTAGGCCCCATGCCAGGTGGTGAGCAGGGGACCCCCCCCCTGGAGGTGTTCGCTGAGCCAAAACAGAAGGACCTCAGGGATGGGAAATGAATCCCAGCATTGCACAGAAGGGGATCCTGAGCTCAGACAGGCCAGCAGCATGCTCAGAACTTTCCACGTTGTCGCCTTTCGAGGTTCCATTTACCCAAAGACACACATATCTGCATACTTATCAGTTTCTCAGGAATCCATAGTACACACTGTAACATGTACAGTTTTCATCTGTCAAATTTTTTTTTGTTTAGATTTAAAGGCTAAGCAGCAGCAGGTGCGTTTTCTGCTCCCAAACCCGCAGAGGCATCCCAGTGTGTACCCAGGAGCGGACTGCATGTGAAATCCCAGGAACATGCACTTTGTTTTTTAAGCACTAAACATGCACACGGTGGCTGTTCCTCGAAGCAGAGCTGACATTGTCCATCCTAACACAGAGGCAAGGACAAGCACGGGGTGTTTTTAAACACAGGAATAAGAACTGCCGTCACACTGAGCCTTGCTCCACAGCCCCCTTGCCCTGGCTGTACAGCACCACGCAGCTCCCGCCGCCTGCCCACGGACCTCACGCCCACCTCTCTTCGCAGACCTGTTTATGTCCCTGTCGCCCGGGGCCTGGGCAGGGGGAGCGCTGGGGGCGGGCGCGACTTGCCCCTGAATCCCAGCTAGCCTGCGATTGGCTCCAGGGACCCCAGCATGGCCGCCGATTGGTCCCCGCCTCGGGCTTGAAAGGTGGCTCGGAGCGTCGGACACCTCAGACGGACGGCGGCCAGGGATCCGCCGCGTCCGAGGCGAGGCTGCGACGTGCGCCCAGCCCGCCATGGCCCGGCTGCTGCGGGCGTCCTGCCTCCTGTCCCTGCTCCTGGCTGGCTTCGTCCCCCCGGGCCGGGGCCAAGAGAAGTCCAAGGTGAGCCTCGGGGGCGGGGAAACAGGGGAGGGGACCCAGCCGCAGGTGTGTCTGTCACGGCGGCCAGGCACCCCTCTAGCCGGGCTCGCAGGCGCGAGGGCCACCCTGAACTCACTTGCCGCCCCTAGACCCGGGCCCCAGACCCACCACTGTCGGTTCCTGTGCAGCGCCACCTACTGGGGATCTGAGGACCCGGGTTTCCAGGTGCGCAGACAGCGCTGGAGAGAGGGCTGTCTGCCCCACGGCTACCTCGGGTGTGGGGGTCACGACGCTACCTCTATCACCGCTGTACCCCAGCCATCCCCCTCCAGGGTGGGGCAGGGCACAGAAAAAGCCTGGAGACCTGACCTCAGAGTTGACCACGCAGCTGCCCGGGAGGCTAACAGGCGGGGGAACAGGGCAATGCCTCTTGGTGGGCTTGGGGTGGGAGAACTGCTTTTGGGCTCTTCCAGGGCGGGAATGATAGGCTGAGGGGCCCACTCGGAGTCCAGGGCGTTGGCAGAAGAGGCAGAGGGATGTCACACCCTCCCGGCTGCCGTGCAGAACATGCCAGATTCTGAGATTCTACTCCTTGCTGGCCTCAGTTTCTCCATCTACAGGTGGTGGGAGAGGGCCGATGGCTTGCGGAAGGGGCCACATCCACAAGCTGTTCTCTGGAGGGTTTTCGGCTGTAGGACAGCCTCACCACTGCCAATCCACTGTCGGTGTTGGCCTGAGCAAACCTGGTCACTGGAGAAAGCTGGAGTCGCCAGCTCAGGAGACGCAGAATTCTCCAGAGCTCCTCGTCCGTCCCCAGCAGGGTGGGGATGGCCTGGCAAGCTTGTCTCCTCGGGCAGCATGGAGAGGGTGGGTCACCTGGAGGCTTCTCCTGCCGCCCAGGTTGCGAAGGCAGAACCAGGAGCAGGGGAGGGGTAGACCCAAAGGGAGAGAGTTCTGTCTGCAGCCTCCCAGTGGACACACACACCCCGCAGCACGCTGGTGTAGGCTCAAGGTTTGGCGTCGTGTTCCTAGACCACTGCAGGGTTTCACTCCCAAGTCTTAGAAGCCCCTGGCTCTGTTCCCAAGACTGCTCTATCTGCTCAGGAAGCCCATCCTGGGGTCAGCGTTCTTCTCTCTGCCCTTTCTGATCCCTGGGTCTGCCCCTCCTCGGCAGTCCGTCTGAACACTGGATGGCCGTGAATCCCTCCGTCCACCACCACCAACTCGGAAGGCATTCTCAGGGCAGGCACGGCTGCGTTTTCAGATTAGGGTGTGGAGAAGAGGCAATGGTGGGCTGATTGGCCCCATGCTGTCAGCTCTTGGAGAGCCAGAGAAGGGGCGATTCAGGCCTGCCTTAAGAAGGCTGGGTGTCGGGGTACGGTCCTGGGAATAACTCATCCTGCTGCGTGGTTTTTTGTTCGGAGAGAACAGGAAGGGTATGGCCTGTAACAGTTTAAGGGGGAGATGTGAGCCTACCAGATGCACCCGGCCAGGACCTGCCGTGGCGGCAGCCCGAGCACGGCCGTCTCTCCTCCCAGGTCCTTACACTGAGATGCTGTAGCTGTGGCTTCTAGGACCCAACTACCTGCCTCTCCAGCTTGAGGACCAAGGGACAGGGAGGTGGCAGCTGGAGAACCAGGGACCAAGGATGACTCAGCTCCAGAGATGTTTTCCTCTTCGCGGGCAGCAGGGAGGGGCAGGCGGGCGGACCAAGGGAACTGGGGGATTCTCCTTTCCCTGCTGCGTCTCGCCCACTCCAGTCCAGCCTGAGGCTGCCAGCTCCCTGCCCGTGCTCTGGAGAGAGTCACTGCTGCTGACGTGCTTGGGATCCTAGTAACCGCTGGTTTCTAGGTGACTGAATGAGGCAGCGGGAATCATGGGGCCGTTGCCAACCGCAGGGCAAAAGGGCCCTGAGTACAGCGCCCAGTCTGACTCCATCTTACAGTCAAGGCACCGGGGGCCCAGCGAAGGCAAAGGGGTCTGCATGGCAGGGCCCTGCACGCCGACCTCTGGCCTCCCCGCGTGTCGCTGCAGTGGCGGTGGTGAGAAGGGAGAGGAGAAAGACTCAAGACCAACAGCCTGGGCCAGCCGGGAGTCTGGCTGAGTGCTCCCTTCCAGCTCTCAAGCCAGCAGACCTGTCCTGGGGAGGAGTTGGGCAGCCCTCATCTCGTCCCACCCCGCCCTGCGCTGTGTCCGTGTGCCCACAGCACTCACCTCCCTGACCTCAGCACAGAGCGTGGAGGCTTGGCCATTCAGCCTCTGGGGTCACCGGCACAGTGGATCGCCTTCTTCACACGGGCTGGGGGACAGTGGAGGCATCTGCCATAACATAGCAACCTGGGCGCCCTGGACCCTCGCTGCAGGTAGAATCCTCGCCACCCCTGGACTTGGGTGTCCCGGCGGCTTTCAAGCCTGTTTTGTGTGCCGACTGTCTCACGGCCGTTTTCAGAGCAGACGGTATCCTCCGACCAAGACCCTGAGAGTGGAAGTGACTTGCCCGGGGCCACACAGCTGGCAAAAACTAGAACCTAACAAGAGGGGTCCCCTGCCGCAGCCCACCTGAAAATGCCCAGCTGGTCCTGCTGGTTTACAGGCTCCAATTATCTGGACAGCCACCTAGCATTTTTGTTCCCCTCCACTTCCCAGACGGTTTTTAGATGAGGGTGGAGGGCAGCGTTCCGGCTGCTGCAGCTCCAAGGCCCAGCTGGGCTGCGTTGGCTGTGCTCCGGTTTGTTGGCGTTTCCATGTGAAATTGATCCCAGCTGGGGCCGAGGCAGCCCAGGAGCAGGAGGAACGGCATGCTTAGGTTGTGGGCCTGCCTTCCCACACCTGGGAGAAGTCCTGGGGTGTGGAACATGAGGCTCACGTAAAGCAGGGCACTGGCACCACAGCCAAGAAGAGCGCACAGCTGCCGGGGAATGGCCTGGCACAGGGAGCCCAGGCTCCCCTGGCTCAGCCGGCCTGCCCGCCTTCATGATGGAGGCAGCTCCTCTGCTCCCTGCTGGGGCCACCCCTGCCAGCCTGGATGGTTTCCTCCACGCAGGCAGGCCCAGGTACCTGGTCTCCACAGCCCGTTTTCCAGAAGAGATGCAAAGGGGAGGAAGGAATTTAGTTCTCTAACCGCAGCACCCGTCTCTGCCCTCTCCGGATCGCGGCTGCTACTTTCTACTCCATCTGCTTCGTGTTGCCACCCCGCAAAGGACAGTAGGCCAGGAAGGACCTCCCACACCACCTGATCCCATGGCTCCATGCTCTTCCACGACCAGCCCACCTGCTGCCTTGTGGCACTGATGCAGTGACCGCTTTGAAAAGGCAGACCAGAGGTTTGCAGTCCGGGTGGGGAAGGAGGTAGGGGTACAGTAGGTCTCGGGCAGCACCCTGCCCTCCCACTGATGGTGCTACTGTCGCGCCATCTGAGTGAGAACAGCTGATCCAGTTCAAGACGCTCACCTTATAAGTAAGGAAACCGGGGGCCAGGGGAAGATAAAGGGCCAGTCCAAGGCCACAGAGAGTAAACGGCAGGCCAGGACGTGGACCCCAGGTCTCCAGCCCACGGTCCAGCATAGCCCATCCCTCCTCATCCACAGGGTTGACTGTGAGGCAGCAGCCGAGCAGATGGGGGGGAACAATGGTCACTGCCGCGTGGCTCACGTACACAGAATATCCAGCATACGAGGGGTCCTCAAAAAGGTGTGGCAGTGCACATTGTGAGAAACTGTGTGGCTTTCAAGTTTCTGACCCCAAATAAGCCAATCTTTGTACGTCCATTTTCCCCTTTTGACACTTCCTGCGTGGCAGGCCCTGCTGCTTAGCCTGCCTAGCCCTTCTCATCCTCACGGCAGGCCTCCCGCTCCCGACTCCATGGCCTGTGTCCCCGTTTCGTGACAGCACCCTCGTCTCCCCAGTCCCCCTGACCCGGAGCCTCAGAGCTGCCACTCCATCTGACGATTCCTCCTTGCCGGCCAGCTCATCCCTCACAATGGCCTACTTTGGGCCCTCAGGGTCGCTTACCTGGACTGTTGCACCAGCCATCCAGCCCGTCTCCCTCAGCCCTGTCTGCCAGTGACCCCACCAGCAGCGTCCGTGCCTGGTGAATGTTCTTGAAGTGACGCGAGACACAGAAGTAATTAACACAGCAAGTCACATGCAAGGTTCTACAGCACACAGGTGCTTCGAACAGCGCAGTGCTAATACCACGTGCTTGTCAAGCGGTTACAGCTGTGTTCACCATTTTCTTATACAAGGACTTGGAAGACCCTGCTTCTAGTCCAGTCACCCTCCTCCTTGGGAACGTTCATTAACTCGGGAAGGGAGGGAGGCCCAGGTTCGCTTCTGGCTCTAACTGCTCCCTGGCGCTGGTCTTTCCCTCTTCCAGACAGACTGCCATGGCGGCGTGAGCGGCACCATCTACGAGTACGGTGCCCTCACCATCGACGGGGAGGAGTACATCCCCTTTAAGCAGTACGCTGGCAAATACGTCCTCTTTGTCAACGTGGCCACCTACTGAGGCCTGACAGGCCAGTACGTGGGTAAGCACCAGCTCTCTTCCCCTGCTTGACTGCGAGCTGTTTCTGCCGCTGGGGCGTGTTTCACTCACGGGGCATCTCTGGTGCGAGGGGAAGGGGAGGGGCAGTGATCAGAACAACCCAAGCCCCGGGTCCCAACTCCACTGTGTCCCATGGACTAGGGAAGGTGTTTAGCTAAGTCTGAGGTCTGAAGGCCTCTGGACACACTCCACGATGGCCCTGCGTGTCCTTCTTGGTCGCCTGGGCACCTCAGCTCCCTTAAAAGCAGAGGAATGGAGACTGAGAATGTCCCATCTCCCATCAGCCCCATCTGCCTCAGTGCTTCTCTTGGGACCCCGGAAAAGCAGAGCCCGTGAAGCCCCAGAGTCAGGGGGAGGGGAGGGAACACCACATTTCTCAAGTTCATTCTAAAGTAAACTTGAAAGGTGTTCTGCTTCAGCCCTTCTTTCCCTGTCCCCAATTTACAGGTAAGAAGTCCCAGACCCACCATGAAGGAACAGCTTTATCAGCCTCACAAAACGATTCATGGTAGAACCAGGTTGCCTGTCTCTGACTCATCTGTCTTGAGCTGGGGCAGAGTGGAGCCTGAGGGAACAGGCGGACCAAAGGCACCTGCCAGCTCCCAGGGAGAAAGCTTGGGGTCTAAGCACAGCTGGCTGGCTGGCCGATTGGCCAGCAGGGGCTGGAGGCAGGCAAGGTGATCTGACCCTGAACGTTCTACTAAGCAGTTGCAGGCAAACTCCTGGAAGCAAAGCCACAAGGGCTGGCTGGCCCTCTGGCAGGGTGTGCTCTGCCCAGAGTGCCTACTGCATTCGCAACACAGCAGCGTGTGCAAGAGGCCGGCTGGATGCTGGCACTGCACAAGAGGCCAGGGGCACTGAGCGAAGCAGGAAGCTGGGCCAGGGCCACTCCTACCTAGAAGGTAGGAGGGTTGTCAAGGCCCATTCATCTCAGGGAATTCCTCTGCCTTCTGCCCAGGGCTGGATAGTTCTTGCTCCAGGAAACTTAATCTTGAAAGCTCTGAAGAGCCCCCACCCAACTGACCCAGGTGGGTCTTGGCAATGGTTGGGCATTGTGTCCCAGCCCTGCCACATTCAGTGGGCGATCTTGGGCCAGTCCCTTCCCCTCCCAGGCCTCAGCGATTCCAGCTGTACATTGGGTAAGCAACAAAGGACAGTGGATGAGGAGGGGCCCTCACCAGGCTATCCGGTCTCTGCTCTCTCCCTGGCCCAGAACTGAATGCACTACAAGAAGAGCTTGCACCATTCGGTCTGGTCATCCTGGGCTTCCCCTGCAACCAATTTGGAAAACAGGAACCAGGAGAGAACTCGGAGATCCTACCCGCCCTCAAGTGAGTGCTCACTCGGACCCACATTATACCTGCATTCATCCAGCAGTCACTGGCTCCCACTGCCCACTCTGGATAAATGCCAGATCCCTCGTCTGTCTCCTCTCACTTCTGAGACCTGTGCCCAACTAACAACATTTCTTGTAGGTATGTCCGGCCAGGCGGGGGCTTCGTCCCCAATTTCCAGCTCTTTGAGAAAGGCGATGTGAATGGGGACAAAGAGCAGAAGGTCTACACTTTCCTGAAGGTGAGTCAGCAGCCGCTGCACGGCAGCCTCTCTGCCCGCTGGGACTCCAGCTGCTCCTGGCCCCAGTGCCCCCTGCCCCGATTCCTGGGCTTCTGGGGAGTTTCTTGGTATCACATTACTGTTGCAACTCAGACCCTGGAGGTACGGCACCAAAAGGGCCCAGGGAGGAAGAGGTGAAGGGTCTCCCAAGCTCCCAGAGTCACAGCGGGATGGGCAGTCAGTGTTCTGACTCCTAACTTGTGCTGTCTTCTCGGCGCCATCCTCCCCGCAGCCTAGGAGGAGGGGGGAGGCCAGCTTCACACCCCTTTCTCTCCCCTGCCCCAGAACTCCTGCCCTCCCACCTCGGAGCTGCTGGGCTCACCTAGCCGCCTCTTCTGGGAACCCATGAAGATGCATGATGTCCGCTGGAACTTCGAGAAGTTCCTGGTGGGGCCAGATGGCGTGCCCATCATGCGCTGGTACCACCGGGCCACAATCAGCAATGTCAAGATGGACATCCTGGCTTACATGAGGCGGCAGGCAGCCATGGGGGCCAAGGGCAAGTAGCTGATGGCCGCCCCACCCCTCGTCCACTGTGCAGGGACTGGGGAGAGACTGTTCAGGAAGGAATCCAGGAATCCATGTTTCTCATCACACTGCTCATCACCACAGACCCGTTTCCTATTACACAAGGCCCCAGCCTGACACAGATGTGTGCAAACCATTGTGTGTGTGTGTGGTACTGTGCATGTGAGTGCACACGTGCCTGCAGGTGTGTGTGACCGGGTGTGTATGCACGGTGCACGCCAAGTGTCTATCTGGGTGGACACCTGGGATGCTGCTTGTGTTGTGTAGAGAGCTGGAGATACTCCTTTCTCTCCAGTTCTTCCGCCCATGACAACAAATCGCTTTCAGCTAAGTTCAAAGGAAAAGTGGCTGTTGGTCCGATTCTCCCGCTCTGACCTGGACCTCAGCTCTGAGGCCATCACCTCCCGCTGCCTCCAAATACCACCACTCCAGAAGTTTCTGGGTCTACTACACTTCCCAGCGTGCCTCCTCCTTCCTGAAGGCCCTCCCAGGTCCCCGCCCCCTCACCCCCCACCTCCCTACACTCCCTGAGATCCGCCAAGGCAGCTGTGAGACTAAGGGCCGCCTAGCCTGTGTCAGGGGTGGCATCTCCATGAGGGAGGGGCCCGAAGCCCTTGTGGGCGGACCTCCCCTGAGCCTGCCGGAGAGGCCCGGCCCTTCGTGCATTCAGGCCGAGCCCCTGGCAGAGATGCCGCCCCTGCTCCTCAGGACGTGCCCTTTCCCTTCAGCCTGGCCTGCTGGCGTCACTCACACCCCATCTGCCCAGTAAAGGCCTTTCTGCAGCAGCTGAGCCTCCTGTGGTGCATCCTCACACGTGGCTGCCCCACTGCGGGCAGGGGAGGCCGGGGGCAGGGAGAGGACTGAAGGTGGGCTGTGGGCTGTGGGCTTCCGGCTGCGGGCTCTGGGCCTCCGTTCGTTGGCTTCCAGCAAGGCTCACTCAGCAGCCGGGGTGTATGACACTTCACATCAACTCCCATTCTCGTCATTCTCAAGGCAGCTAGAGTGATGCAAGGTGTTCCCCTTGACAGATGAGGAAACTGAGGCTCACAGAAGGGCCAGGCCTTGCCCCGTTCTGATGAGTGAAGGGCAGGTATTTAAACTGAGGGCCCCTGACCAGCAGCTCAGGCTCCTCCCACAGCCCCTGGACCCCAGGGGCTGTCAGGAGGCAGGGGAGCAGCCCCCTGGCTGAGAGGAAGAGCAGCCAGGACAGAAAAGAACACCAGTCACAGATGGTTGATCTTTAACTTGGATTTATGTCCAAGATTCGTGCAAACAGCTGCCCAGAGATGGACAGCCACCACTCCTGGCCTCTGGCGCCAGAAGCCTCCAGCTGCGGGGCTGAGGGCCTGGACTTGGCCCAGGCAGCAATGGCTTTGGCAAGGCTACTATGGTGCAGAGGGCCCCGCAACACCCTGTCGCTCTCGTCTGCTCTGGCGACAAACCCGTTCTCCCCGCAGCTCCTCACAGAGGGGGAGGGATGAATGTGGGACAGGTCCTGCTACAGAGCTTGAAGCAAAAGTTAAACACGCACGGTGAGTCCGGCTGGAACCACTTCTGGGAAGGCTTAGCAAGGAAGGGAATCCTGGCCGCATCCCACTCTCAAGACTGGTGTCCCCCGGCGGCTTCAGCAAAGGATGGCACTCAGAGCCAAGGGGCAGGGTGCTGAGTTTTTCCTGGCGATGCCCAGACGAGCCTTGTGGGTGAGCCTCCTTGGTCTCACTCACAGTCTTGCGTGGGCCTGGGAGCGCCCAGCACCACCCATCTCGGCCTTCCGCCCAGCTGAGGCTCTGGCCACGGAGAACACGTGGCCTCGAGTGTTTCAGTCGTCTGAGATCGGCTGCTCTGCAGGACGACGGTGGAGCCACAGGACAGTCTGGTCTCACTGAGGCCCCTCGCGGTCAGTTTTGGTGGAGCCTGAACAAACAGAAATTGTGAAGACTTGAAGATACATAGCACAACAAGTTTCAGAATCTTATATGGAAACCAGTATAGTCACAGTGAAAACAATAGCTCCGAGAGTACTTCCCAAAGTTTGTGGACAATGAAGTTAAATGATAAACTTATTCTGGTGCAAAAGTAATCTAAAATCTGTGGATACATAGAATCTTCACAACTTTCTTACAAAATGCGCATTATAAGAATTACACATATTTCAATTTTTTATAGCAAAGTAAACTGTCCTTTAACTTCCATTTTCCTATCAACTTTTAAAAGTCTCTGCCAGAGGTCTGGAGTGCTACCGAGAGCCAGGCTCTGGGCACAGCACAGCTGGCATATGCGTCATGTGGCCTGCACCGGGCCCTGTGAGGCAGGCAGCTTCTTGCCCTGTTGTGGAGGGGGATCTGGGGTGCAGCACGTTAAAATGATTTGTTCCAAGTCCCAGGCCCAGGAAGAGGCAGAACTGGCTCTAGAGCCCAGAAAATGGAGCAGCTCTAAAGCTCTAGCGGCCAGAACAGCCCTGTCCATCAGGCAGGCTCTGCCACTCCCCCAGGAGCCTCCAGGGCTTTGTGAGAACCGTGAGAAAACGAACCACCGGTCCAGTCTCCCTTTCCAGCGGGTGCCCTCTGAGCTGTGTGCTGCAGTCCCTGCTCACACGAGCTGCTGACAGAGCTGGCTCCAGTCCTGCTCACCCGTGACCCTGACAAAGTCCTCTGCATGCCGATGGGCTCAGCCTCCCTACGGCTCCCACCCACCGGCTGGGATTCTGGTCCTGGAAGTTCAGCAGGTGAGGCAGCGCCGACTGCCCCCTGAGTGCCCTGCAGGCAGTGAGGGTGGTCACTAAGGGCCTGCAGCTTCCTCCTGGCCAGCAAACCCAGCTTTCGTGGCAAGCACCAGAGCTGGAGGGGGCTTCTCAAAACACAAAGCTGGTCATGCCAGTCACTCTGCTTTAAAAATGTCCAGCAGCTCCATGCCCCATGGCTCGGGACACGGACCCGCTCTCCTCCTGTGCTCTGCAGGGCCCCGCACAGTCCTGACCTGCCTACATCCCTAACTCTGCCTTGCCCCTCTAGCTTTCCCTGCCTTGCTCTTGGACCCAGCCCCACTGGCCTTTCCCAGCTCCTCAAATGGGCCATGTTCCTTCACTCCTTGCCACTAAGGCCTCTGCATCTACATCTGCCATCCTTTCTCAAGCCACCACCACCCCCCACCCCCCCCACCCCCCCGCCTGGCGAGCGCCGCTCACTCTGAGAGTCTCAGACGTCACCATCTCTGGGAAGCTTTGCTAAGCACCCTGGCCAAGCCAGGTGGGTACACATGCGGTGCCTGGCAGGTACACTAAGATAAGTAAATGCATGGTTTCAGTCCCCATCGCTCCCCTTACCGCCACCCCGAGTCAGAAAACCGGGCCTCTTCTCTACTAAGATCCCAGAGAGGGGCGGTCCTGACAGATAAGCTTTCTCCCTCGGGGCAGGCAGGCCCCACTCACCTTGTTCTGCCTGCCTGGCAGTGGGCGAGTCCATCACTTGGGAGCTCTGGTTCCGCAACGCTCCACAGGGTGGAAACCAGGTGTATTCCGGCTGTGACAAAACTGGGACTTAATAATCAATAGCCACTCTGGAAAACCACACCGAGCAATGGCAGAGGCAAGGGCAGTGACGTGCAGAAAGGTTAAGTGGACTTTAATCCCCACAATAACCTAGGGTGCTGCTTCCCTTTTCCAAGGAAGGACACTAAGGCTCAGAGGGTAAGTAGTTTGTTGAAGGTCATCCAGCTAGAACAGTGGACGAGCATGGACTTGAACCCGGGTCTCCACAACTCCAGCGCCAATCTCTGATGTGTACAGAGAAAGCCAGAGGAGCAGAGGCCAGGCAGGAGGCTGCTGGCATTGTCCAAGGGAGAGCAGGGGATGACTGAGGTGAGGCTGTGGCAGAAGGACTGGAGAAGATGGGACAGGCGATAGCAGCTCTCTGAAGAATGATAAGAAGGGGAAAGAAAGGCCAGTGCCACGGCTCACTAGGCTAATCCTCTGCCTGCGGCACCGGTAATCCAGGTTCTAGTCCTGGTTGGGGCGCCAGTTCTGTCCTGGTTGCTCCTCTTCCAGTCCAGCTCTCTGCTATGGCCCAGGAGTGCAGTGGAGGATGGCCCAAGTGCTTGGGCTCTGCACTCACATGGGAGACCAGGATGAAGCACCTGGCTCTTGGCTTCAGATCGGCACAGCGCACCGGCTATAGCGGCCATTAAGGGGGTGAACCAACGGAAGGAAGACCTTTCTCTCTGTCTCTCTCTTTCACTGCCTAACTCTGCCTGTCAAAAAAAAAAAAAAAAGAAGGGGAAAGAAGAAAGCAAGCGAGAGAGCAGGCCAAGGAGAGGACTCTGGAACCTGGTTACATGTAGGGGTGTAAGAAGTCAAGCCTTGGCCTTGGCCCAGGGTTCACAGGGCATCCCCCTTCCCGCCCTGCATTCTGACTCTGCCAGTGACCCTGACTGCTGTGGGCTGCAGAATCCTCACCCCTAGGATAGCCAGACAGAACCAGGCCCTGGACACCTGTGCCACCAATGCATTGCTCAGGAATCTCAGAGGCTGCCTTTCTGGCCCACTCACTTGACCATCCTCTCTGGAACTAGAGTGTGTGTGTGTGTCTTGGAGGGAAGGAGGGGCACAGACTCACCAGATGGAAGAGACGTGAACTGGGGAGCGGGGGTGGCTGCTCCATGGCCATGGGGGCAGGAGGGTAGCGGATTTGGGACCAGTCGTCAAACCCATGGTGTGGCACTCTGGCTGGCATGGGTGGGTAGGCATAGGGGTAGGCCCCGCAGAGGTGCTCCGGGTGGGGCTCTACATGGTAGCGTTCTCCTGAGGCCTGCAAAAAAGGCTCGTGTCTGGTTCGGGCCTGCAACAGGCTGCACAGGCCATCCCCAGCAACACTGACTTGTCTCCCTCTACCTAGAATCTTATCTCTCTGAAGGCTGGAGCATGGCCTGGAAGGCTGGGTACACGGGCACAGAAGGGTGGCACATGGGCATGGAATGTGGGTACACGGCACGGAAGGTGGGTACATGGCACGGAAGCATGGGTATATGGGCTGAGAATACCAGCAATGAAGACAGCCAGTGTGTCCTGAGCACCAAGGCTGTGTGATTATTGCTCTAAGTCTTTACCCATGTTACCTCATTAGTCAGCTGGTAGAGAGTGTCAGGCACGCACTCTCTCGCCCATCAGACTGTAGCTCCTTGAAGAAGGTAAGGCGAGGCCAGTGCTGCCTCCTCCCTCGAGCTCTCACCTTTGCTTTCCTCTTCTGCTGTCTGAGGGCTTCTTTTGCCTTCTCCTCATCTTTGAGTGCTTTTAGCTAGAAAAGGAGGGAGGGAGACAGGCCTGATGGCACAGGTGCCTCCTGGCCAGGCCCGGATCTAGGGCCTACCCTGCCCAGAGGGTGGGAGGGTGGATGCCAGGCCACCATTGTAGGCTGCTGTAACCCAGGTCAGCCCAGGAGGAACCCTGTGGGGCAGAGCATAGCCCAGCTGCAGGGGAGCTCTGCTCATCATGGGCGGTCGGCACCCAGGGCAGGAGGGTCCGCGTGAGCCTCGGCAGCTCTGTGCTTCCATGTGAACTAATCTAGTTCTGTTCTGTGGGCGGCTCAGGGCCAGTTTCTAAATTTGAGCCTCTAAGGCATCAAAGTCGATTGTGGAAAGTCGGAGCAAGAGACGCCTGAGGGTTAAAGTGCTTCACTGCACAGAGGGCCGAGGAGGGGGAAGGATTTGCCCAGGCCACACAGCAGTGTTGGGCACCAGAGCTGGAAGGAGAACCAGTGGGTGTCTGGACACCCAGGCTCACCAGGGACCCTCTAACGGTACTGCCCTCCCACCGCCCTGCTGCAAGGATGGGCCAGTGTCCCTCCCCGGTGCAGCCGCCCTCACCTGGGCGTTGGACATGGTGACCTGGGCCTGCAGCTTCTCCACCTGCTTCTTCAGCTCTTCCTTCTCCTCATTCATACGCTCTCGATCGCTGCGCTCCCTCTGGAAGTCCTCCTCAAAGATCTTTACCTGGAGGGACCGGCGGGTGGGGTGAGGGGCAGGGTCGTAGGAGAAGAGGCTCCCACCTGCTCCTGCCTCCTTCTGTGCATAGGTTCTGTGTCAATACTAAGGGCTTTAAGCACTTGTGGATTTTGGTTTCTGCAGGGGATCCTGGATCCAGTCTTCCAAGGATACGGATGGAGGGGACAGGGCAGAGGGGATGGCTGTACATGGTAAACAAGAGCATGGATGGCTCCATCACAAAGGTGGCAGAGGAATGACGTCAGCTGGGGACGCACTGCTGGGAAGGATAAACCTTCAGACAGCCACGGGGTCTGGCCGACGGCCAGAAAGAGGACTGCTCGTTGCAGGTTCCTCGTGACTGGATGCCCAGCTGGTCCCAGCTCCCATGCAGCACTCTTCCACTTGACTTCCTCCCAGTTGCCTCACCTGCTGTTTCAGCAGCTCATTCTGCGTGACCAGCTCCTGCTTCCTTAGGAGGCCTGCAGCTCCTTCAGGGCTCCCAAATGCTGTTGGTGAAGAGGACGGGGAGGCCTGGATGCTCAGTGCTTCCTCCAGGGCCTGGGATCAGCGAGAGGGGAAGATGGGACCATCACCAGGATGAAGACTTCGCCAGAGTCTTTCTCAGGACCCCTGTCTGGGTCATAACGAGCACCACGTCCAGTATATTTCACAAATGCTACCCTACTTGGTAACATTCCACACGCGGCATTTCATGGACGCCTCTGCCCAGGACTACAAAGGAGACTCAGAGCATCACCCGTTTAACAGATGTGAAAACTGAGGCCCAGATCCCTGCCACCATTTGTCTCAAGTCACACAGCTAGTCAGTGGCAAAGCAGAGCTTCAAGCTCAGCGTGTGCTCGGAACCAGCGGGCTAGGTGGGACGCTCCTGTGGAGGAACGCTCCCTTCTCTGAGCAGGTGTGGCTCATGAAGTCCTTTAGGGCAGCGCCACTCTCCTGGACAGGCCCCTGCCCTGGGATTCTTCAGCCTCCCCTGCATTCCTCCCGGGCCAGCCCTTGCAGTCACACCTCCTCTGCAGTTAGATGAGACGGCATGTCAGCTGCTTCTTCCTTAACATGTTACCTCCCGACACTGACACAGGCTAACACACCAACAAACAGCATTTTGACAAAGCAAAGAGGAAAGCGGCCTTAATCTACCAGGTTAACAGAACGCTTGCTTTCCTCCGGGTAAACAGGGAGCTTGGAGCGTCTCACAAGGCTTCCATTAACTGCCTTCCCCCGAACCCTGTCAACGTGTTACTTCAGACCTCTGGACAGCCCTCGGACTAGCCACCCTGACTGCCACCTGGACTTCGACCCGTGGACATTGTCCACAAGCAAAAAAGCAGGCCACCGCCTTGCCTCACTCGTCGCACGGCAAATATGTCCCCAACACGGCCCAAACCCCTACCACCAGCAGCAGGGACAAATTCTGCTCAGATTCAGACTCCAAAGTCCTCCAGCTCAGTACAGATCATCACTTTCTCTGGGAACAGGTTCTAGGGGCCCAGGCAACGCCGACACCAAGTGGAAAGCTCTGCTCTAGCAGGCCTGGCACCCGGTGAATGCTAAACGCATGTCCAAACTCCCCGTGCCCAGAGTGAGGGCCCACGGATAAGAAGGAAAGTGGAGACACAAACTTCCTAGGTCCCATATGGTTCCTTTCCAAGCTGCCTCCCATCGGCTTGCTTCTTTAGCCCCTGGGCTGGAAGGTGGTTAGGGCCAGAAGGATTACAGGAAGGGTCCAGATGGCACAACTGAGGCCCAGAGAGGGCAGAGTGGCTACACTGGGACAGAACCAGCCCCCAGGTCTGGCCCAGCCCATGGCCACTCGCCCTGGCTCAGACCACAGGGTCTCCGAGTTACTCAGTCTCCACTCTGGGTCCTCACTGCCCAGACACCTCTTCCCAAGGGCGCGACCCCTGGGCCTCATCTGCTGCGCTCAGCATTCCCTGATCATGTGCTGGGGCCAGGTACTGCAACCTGCACACCTCCCACCGCTTGGCAGGGAGGCAGAGAATTCAACAGGCAGTCCCGGGGCACGTGAGAAGGGATGTGAAAGGAGTGGCACAAAATGGCACCCTGGACGAGGCTCAGGGAGGGTTTAGTTGAGGAGGAGAGGTTAAACCTCAACCCGAGAGACAGGCACAGTAGCCATGGAGGTGGCACAGGCAGAGAGGCAGCAGGCGCAGGGGCCTGGGTGGAAGAGGAGTCCAGGCTCCTCCTGGGGCCGCACACTCTGGCTGTGGGGAGGGAATGCGCAGGAGGCAGGAACAGCGACACCCGTTCACTGCCGGAGCGGTCCCCTCTGCCCAGCTGAAGGGCTGCAGGCACCAGCGATACAGTGGGTTATAGCCGGGCTCAGGGAAGCCTTGCCCATCCAAGGGGCCATCAAGGGACCAGAGTCACGGCACCCACCTTGTTGAGGCGCTGGATCTCCTTCTCCTGGTACTCGCGCTGCCGGCTGAGCGGGCTCAGCTGATCCTGTAGGTACTTGACCTTCTGGCGCAGCTCCTTGGCCTCTGCTGTCAGCTGCTCCTTGTCGGTCTACAGGGGGTACCAGGATGGTAAACAGCGGGCTTCTCCAGAAGGCCTCGGGCTCCCTGCCCTGCTGACCCAGCCCTCATTCAGGCAGGCCTCCTGTCTCTCCCAGCCAGCATCTCGCAACGCTCACTGCACCCACGGCCAGCACAGGAGTGCCCGGGAGGTCCCATCCTCCAGGAAGAGGTGCCTCAGTGGAGAAAGGGCCTGGATTCTGACACCAGCTCCTCCTCTAGGCCCTGGGCACTGGCACAGCCTTCTCTTGTCTGAGCTAAGTGATCTGCCATGGGTATGGAGCTTTTAATGTGAGTGACAGAAGGGCCCCAGGAGGGCTGTGAGCCCCAAAACTGTATGCAAAATGTTATCTCTGTGCAATTTTCTAGAGAGAACAACCATAGTTTCCACAGACTCACAGGGGTCTCCTGTGACCCATGTAAGTCCAAAGGACCTTTCAGCTCTTAGTCTCTAACCCTGGAGGCCAGAGTGCAAAGAAACAAAGGCAGGGGCCAGCGCTGTGGCGTAGCAGGTAAAGCCACTGCCTGCAGTGCCGGCATCCCATATAGGCACTGGTTTGAGTCCCGGCTGCTCCACTTCTGATCCAGCTCTCTGCTGTGGCCTGGGAAAGCAGAAGACGGCCCAAGTCCTTGGGCCCCTGCACCCACATGGGAGACCCGGGAGAAGCTCCTGGTTTCTGGCTTCAGACTGGTGCAGATCCAGCTGTTGAGGATAACTGGGGAGTGAACCAGTAGATGGAAGACCTCTCTCTTTCTCTCTGCCTCTCCTCTCTCTGTGTAACTCCAACTTTCAAATGAATAAATAAATCTTTAAAAAAAAAAAAAAGAAAAGGAAAGAAAAGAAACAAAGGCAGCACAAGGAAGAAAGAAAGAGCTATCCAGCTAACAGGAAACCAGAGAAAGCTTCAAGGCAGAGGCAATGCTCTGATACACACCACCAGGGCTTCTTGTGACAGACAGCCACAGCCAGAATGGCCTCTAGATGTCCCCAGTCGCAGCCCCTTTAAACATCAGGAAATGATGTGCATAGTGGGAAGGCTACTCAGGCCACACACTGAGCTGGGCTTGGACCCAGGCTTCCCAAGTCCATGGCGCTCTCCCTTCCACATCAAAGGGAGTGCTTGGAATGAGGGCTGCTAGTGCAGCGAGGTGGGAAGACCACGTGCATCTCAAATAAACTGCGTACAGTCGGCCCTCTGTGTCTGTGGATTCTGCATCCGTGGATTAACCAACCGCAGTTGGAAAATGCTTGAATTACGTCTGTACTGACCACGTACAGACCTTTCTTCTTGTCATCGTTCCTGAGGCAGTGCAGTAAGACAACTGTTCACAGCATTTACATAGCATTAGGCATTAGAAGTCACCCAGAGATGAAGAGTGTGCGTAGGCTGTAAGCCAACCACTACTCCTTTTAATATCAAGGACAAGTGAGTCCTGGAGCCAACCCCCTACAGATACTGGGGGATGATTGTATTTCTAGGTGTATCACTGTGGGGAAAAAAAACAAACTCTGTAACAGACACCAGAATAGTGCTGGTGTCACCGCTGGGGAGGGCCGGCCCTGGGTGGGGGCCGGGGAGGTGGCTAGGGAAGCTCTCCCTTTATCTGAGTTGCGTGCTCATTTGCAGCCATGCATTCCCAGCATGTGGACTACCAGGTCAGCTTTTCTCTAGCCCGGGGTCACTGTGTCAATATTCTACAAACCAGCTGGTGAGCCATTTCCAGGAATAGAGGCTGGCTGGAGCTGTCCCGCCCCCTGATTAAGAGCCCTGGCAGGGGGTAACCTGACCTCGATCACTATCACTGGAGCCTTGTCTACAGGGTGACATCTGTCTTGAGCTGTGACCCCATCCCCCTAGATGATAGGGGAGAGCTATTAGGCGCCCAGGGATTTGTCTCTCCTATGGATGGGAGTGTGGGGAAGGATGTCTGGCTGCGAGTCACGGGATGTGGCCCTGCACTTGCTGAGATATTCTCAAAGTAAGGGGGCACTGACCTCATGGACAAGGGCCCTGGGGTCGTGTGCTGACAGAGGGACTGTGAACATGGAATCCATGCTAAAATGTCCACTCATAAGCTGGGCAAAAGCCGCCCACGCCCAGTTCCCACGAAGGGGAAGATATTAGGACAGAAATGAAATCCCAAGAGCCTGGGAGCCTCATGGCCTTTCCTCTTTAGGCTGGGCTGGTCCGTCACCAGCATGACAGCAGCAGCATGCATGTGTGCGCAAGTGTGTGTATGTGCACGCGTGCGTGCAGGGGTGGTGGTGTTCCTGCACTGCTCTGCATCTGGTCCTGTAACTTCGCCGTTGTGCCTAACAGCCTTTCACTTTTTGCTTCTGCCGACTAGCTCTTGACCGCCTGCTACCCAGCCGGGGACGGTGGGACTCACGCTGAACTCCATGCCCACAGTGCCTGCTGTGGGCTCTGAGGACAAATGACTGGACAGATGAATTTTGAATGCAGCTCGGTCAATGTCACAAATCACAGTCACCACTCAACATTTAGCAGAACCCCACTCCTGCCAAGTGCCACACGGCAGGCCTGCCTAGGCCTGCTTGTTCCATGCTTCCCTGTAGAGGTCCCCAGTCTATAAAATTTTAATTGAGCAAATAGTTCCTCTGAATGAAGATTTGAAAAGCAATAGCTGGAATGCTCGGGTCCCACCCCGCCCGCCCCTGGGAGATTGAAACCGCAGGGGCCAGGGTCACACTCGCCTCCTCCATTTCAATCTTGGACTTGGCCAGGAGGAGCTTGCGGTCAAAGTCGCGCTGCTTCTGCTCCCGCTCAGCCTCCAGGTCAGTCACCTGCTTCTGCAGGTCCGCCAGCTTCTGACGCAGCTCCGTGATCTGGGTGGGGAGGGTGAGGGAGGGGTGAGGGCATGGGTGCAGGCTGTGCCTGGGAAACACGCAGGGCCCAGCCTCCCCAGGTTCCAACCCTGCCGTCCAGGGCTCAACTCAAACACCCGCCAGGCTTCAAACAACTGAGAAGGAAGCAGTGAGATGAAGAGTGGAGTGCCCTGACGCCCAGCCAGGAGCCCCCAGGTTACCTTCTGCTCGTACTGGTGCTTCATGGACCGGAAATGCTGGTCCCATTGCTTGTTTACCTCCAGTAGCTGTGGGGAGAGGCTGGAGTTAGAGAGAGATAGGCGGAGAAAAACAAGCAGCACTAACTCACAGCCCCCCAAGGTGCATGCCCGGGGCTGGCCACAGACACGGCCTCGGTCCTTGCTTCTCACAAACTCCATGCTCCTCAAAGCCATCACCTGTCTGCAGTGCACTTGGCTTTACTCCAGCCAAGAGAGCAAGGCCATCATGGAGACAGACGCTGTAGAACTATAGAGCACACGCCTCTGAGGAGGGCGGTTTGGGACTCTACTACAATTGCACGCTGTCATCACTGGCAACCCAATCATTCCAACCCAAAAACGTTAACTAACCAGACCACATAGACAAGTGTGCAAACACACACGGCGCTGATCACCTCAGCAATGTTTATAGTACAGAAAAATCTAGAGGCTTCACTAAGCAGCCAGGTTAAATAAACAGTATAAACAGCTAACGTGTATCTCTTCCATAAATAAGACATCTAACACATATCCTTAGTTCTCAGCGGACACTAATTACTGGCTGTACAATTCTTGCTGTAACAATTCCTTGGGGAAGAAAAAAAACCCCAAATCATTAGATAAATAAAACAATGAGACAGCGTTGTGCAGCATCAGAAAAATTACATGGGGGTCTTGGAAAAGGCCACAGAAAATGCCTATTATGAAAAAACTATGCACAGCTCTCTCTTTTTTTTTTCCCCCCTATTTATTTATTTGCATCTACTTGAAAGGCTGAGCAACAGAAAGAGGCAGAGAGACAAAGAGAGAGACTGAGAGTTCCATCTGCTGGTTACTCCCCAGATGCCTGGCAACAGCCAGCGCTGGGCTGAGCCGAAGCCAGGAACCTGGAACTTCATCTGAGTCAGCCACACAGAGGGCAGAGGCCCAGGCCACTTAAACCTACACTTGCTGCCTCCTAGGAGGTATTTTAGCAGGAAGCTGGATTGGAAGCAGAGCAGCCAGAACGTGATCTGGCACTCAGAGATGGGATGCGGGTGTCCCAAGAGGCGGCTTGCCCCGCTGTGTCACAACGCTTGTTTTCAAAATTGTTTTGCAACAAAATGAACTTATCTCTTAATTCCATTGTCCCATGAACTTTTGAAGTACTTGACAAAAAGCACGGAGAAATAAGGGAATACAGTATATGTGATTGATATGAGTAAACAGCCTCAAGGACAGTTCATTTTAAAAGAAGAAAAAAGGAAAAAAGTAATGCATCAAGCAGAATTATGATACAATTTTACTTTTCTGCATTAAAAAACTGAGGAACACACAATAAACCGTTATCAGCTGTAGGTAGGTAAGATCTAGGAGGTAAGATCTTAATCCTTCTATAATGACAGCACAATTCTTTTGAGAGCAGGAAGAATTTAGAGCAACACAAGAGCAATGTTCTGGAGGACTAGGGTGGGCAGGAAGGTGGGGCTGGGGTGGAGGTGGTAGCGAGAGAGGACAGACAGAATCCATGTCCACCAGAGAGGACTACACTCAGACCTGGGGTGTAGACAGCACAGGCTGGACTGGGGGGTGGGCAGGGGGAAAGAACACCACCTGAGATACCCGGGAACCATCCAGACTTCTAGATGCCTTGGACCAGTCATAAATGTGCTGCAGAAGGGCAGGGACCGCCTACAATGCTGACTTCCCATATGAGCACAGGTTTGAGTCCCGGCTGCTCCACTTCCAATCCAGCTCCCTGCTAACATGCCTGGGAAGGCAGCAGAGGATGGCTCAAGTCCTTGGGCCCCAGCACCCACATGGAAGACTTGGAGGAAGCTCCAATCTCCTGGCTTTGGCCTGGCCCACCCCTAGCTGTTGCAGCCATTTGGGAAGTAAACCAGCAGATGCAAGATCCCTCTCTCTGCCTTGATTTCTCCCCCCCGCCCCTTTCTGTAATTCTACCTTTCAAATTTTTTTAAAAAAGGAGGGTGTAGGGTCCTCTCCCTCTGTGCGACTCCTCCCTGATGCCAAAACCTGCCTAACTCACCACAGCCACTTCCCACCAACAAGGGTTTACGTGGAGCCTTCCTGAACTCCACCCGCCAGCCCCAACAAGTCTAGGTCCTGCTCCCAGTGCCACTTCCTGCTCAGGAGGGGCCAGCCCAGGGCAAAGCAGCACTTCTTCCTCGGGCAGATGGTTCACTGGTCACCGGGACAACTCCCCAGGGTGCCAGTGACCCGCAGGCCCTCTGCCTTGCCAGTCCCAGGGGAGAGGATCAGCCCACCCCCAGCTACCCACCTCCGTTCGCTGCTGCTCCAGCATCTTCACCTTCTTCTCAGCTGTGCCCAAGGCCCCCACCTCTGGGACCTTCCCTACTGCCACACCAGCCTGGGGAGAAACGGGGTGTCACCAAAGCCTCAGGTAAACACCCTCTCACCTACTCCCTGCTCCTCTCAGGCCCCTCAGCCCTGTGACCCCAGGCCTCCAGCTCCCAGCTCCCTACTCCTCCCAGCCGCCAGGACACCACTAACCACCCTGGTCAGAACTGCTCCCCCTTCAGGTCATCCATCAGGAGGCCGATTCCCAGGTTCCACTCATGGACGCCCCCACCCCCAACCCCACCCCACTCAGCACCCCTTGGAACGGCCACCTTCCTGCTCGGGCTCCACCTCTAAGACATGCCAGCACTCGCCCTCGCCCCCACACGGCAGTCACACGGCTGTCCTCTGGCCAGCAAGACAAGAGCTGGGTATTTTCTACACTTCCAGAAAAACATTTAAAAAACATGTTTAGGAAGATACAGACACAATGAAGAATATATACACACGGTGATCGGTGCACACACATTTATGTATGTGTACAGACACACGTTTTCTAGCTCTGTCCCCTGGGTGGGCCCAGAGCGGTGACACCCCAGTGGCAATGACCACGCCTACCACCCAATACCATTTTCTAACAAGGCTCCTTGAAGAAGTGATGAATTCCAGGGCCACGGGAGAGAAAACACAAGGCGAGTCTAGAGCACTGTATAGTGCCAGAAAGCAAGGACGTGCTCAAAACCTTAACAACAGCAATGGCAGGTGAACGGGGCCTAGGATACAACTAGAAAGAGCTTCCTGGGGCCCAAGCTGGAACGATCTGAGCAGCAGAGGAAATCACAACAGCCCTGTGCTACAAGCCAAAATGAATGTCCTTGAGTCCATAATGCTTTTCTAAAAGTTGAATAAATCAGGAAGTGAGGGCCAAGGGACAACTGTTCCTTACAGAATTCCCATTAATGACTACAGAAGGAATGAGGGAACACAAAGTCACCACGAGACCCCTACCACAGTCACAGCTGCAGGTGGGATTCACCGACGGACACGAGAACTGGCGAGTGACAGTCTATCTGCGCAGTCTCTCAGTCGCCTCAACACTAAACACGGGTCAGTGGTCACTTCATCGTGGAGAAACCTGACAGATGCCACCTCAGTGGCCCAGGTCAACAGTCCTAAGATACATGGACACGGTGCACCAGACCCTCTGTGCCAGGGTGCTCGGCCCTGTGCGTGCTCAGCCATACACGGTTGGCACTTCTGTGACATTCTTGCCAAAATCCGTCACCACAATTCAATCAAGAAAAGACAAGGGATAAACCCCCATTGAGGCACAGTCCCTGAAAACAGCTGTCCAGGACAAGCCCAAAGTGCCAAGGTCTTGAAAGCTAAGGAACCACAGGGGAACTGTCACAGACTGGCGTCACCTTGATGCAACAGGGGGCCCTGGTTTCATCGCAGGTCCAGGAAAAGGGCATGGGCAAAATCCAAACGAATGACGTCTGTGGCTGAGTTAACACCACAGTACCCGTGAGAACCTTTAGTTTTCATCACTGAACCTTGCAAAGTGGGTGTGGACATCAGGGCAAACAGGCAGGGGGCTGCGGAACTCTCTGGACTATTTCTGCAACTCCAAGTCTAAAGTGATCTTGAAATGAAAAGGTTAAAAAAAAAAGTGTTGGAGTGAAACAGCAAGCCACGGCTGGAAGTCTAGCAGTTGAGCCCTGGCTTTAGACAGTCCCTGCCATCTGGCCCCCTCTACCATCCCGGAGGCTTGGGGACAGAAATTGCGGTGCTCCAGTGCCCCCTACAGGTAGAAGCCTGGAAGCACACCATGGCACCAGGGAGCAAGGAGGGGCAGGGGAGGAAGGCCCCTGGAAGCCTGCTGCCTGTAGCACTGAAGGTCAAGGAGAAGGAGGGAGAGGGGACGCTGGGCTCCTGGGAGATGCACTTGAACCTCCACACAGAGAAGGTTCAGTGTGAAGAAAGAAGAGCGAGCCCTGGAGTCAGCCCATCTGGCTGCTGGCCCCACACCTGCTGTTTTTAAAAAAACAGCTCCTGTTCCCTTTTGTGGCCATCACGGGGGCAGCAGGGACCAAAACGATGTTAAATCTTGTTGTGACTTCTGACAGAAGCAAGAACTGAAAAAGGCATTTCCACGCCCCTTCCCACGTTCACGGGAAGGTCAGGTCTCCCCTCTTTCCAAACAGCCATGACAGGAGTACAAGACTCGATCCAGACCTATCCGAAAGGCTGGTGAGGGCAAGTGGTGCAGGGACGCTGCGAAGGTCAGCGAGTGGTGCAGCAGTCCATGTCTGTAGGAAGAGCGGGGGCAGCGGCAGGCAAAGGCCACTGGCATGACGAGCCTTGGGGGCATGCCCCAGCCAGGGGGTTAGCACCAGGCTCAAACTGGGAAAAGACTGCAGAATGGCCCCTGGTTGGGAGGCCAAGTCACGCCAAGAAGGAAAGGAGAGAGGTAGCTACCAGAGAGGAATGGTTGACAAGATGCAAGGAGATCTCACATGCACAACTTTCATTAAAACTGCCGAGATGGACGAAAGAAAAACTCCACAGCTAAGGTTCCCCGTTCACTCCGCCAGCCCTGCTTCACGGCCGCACGATGTGGAGGGGAGGCCATGCATGAAGAGCCGCTGAAATCCAAGTGGAGTCTGTGGCGTAGCTCACTGTGCGGCATCAATGTTAATTCCTAGTTTTGATCATTAACCTGTGCCCTGTAAGATGTTAACATTGGGGGGGGGGGGTGGGCGTGGAACTCTCCAGACTATCTCTGAAGCCCTTCTCTAAGTCTAGAGCCAGCTCGCCATCAAAAGCTGCCCCTCAGGTGGCACTGTCCCCACTTGCAGAGGAGGAAGCTGAGGTGCAGAGAGTCGGGGCCCTGTCCAAGAGATGGGGACAGTGCCCCCTGCCCTCTCCCTCTCCTACACACACATGATTTCAGCACGCAGGCCTCGCCTGGACGACCCTCGGCAGCCTGTGCAGGTGACTTCCTCTCTCTGAGCCTCCAGGGCAGCCGAGTGAGGTGAGCAGACCTGAAAGAGCTCCGGAGAGGCCTGGCCCCCGCGTTCCATCCGAGGTGAGCAGGAGCCTGAACGTGACCTCCACGACAAGGCAGACGAGGCACGCAGTGGTGGAGGGGTGAATGGAAGATGAGAGGGGGCCCACGGGCTGTGATTCAGCAGGCCAGAGCTGAGCAGCAAGCAGGCATTTGGCGCTCATCAGCATGCCTGGCTGACAAGTGACACGGGGATCTGGGTTCCGTGATGTCGGACGGCCCCTCCAAACCTGCTGCCACGGCTGGGAAACGCAGCAGTCCCAGCTGCCTACCTCGCAGCAGACAGGAGCCAAGTAAGACCATGGCTTAGCAAGTCCAGATAAATACTAATGAGGAATTAAGTTATTCGGGTAGTTGTACTAACACACAGGTGAAGGGGTTGCTAAGCACAGTGGGCCCTACCTGCCTCTATGAAACCTTATTGGAGGGAAGAAAAACGTGTTGGTACAGAATTGGCACTCTGGTCTGTGGTGAGGACAATGGCAGAGCCTGGACCTGGGGTTCAGCAGCAGCACTTGCGTGGGACCTGCGTGTGAGCCAGGGCTGGCTCTGGAGGAGGCTGGGGCAGGGGCTGGCCTGGGCAACACAGACCCTGTCGATCCTGACCAACGCCCTCTGCTCTGCACTTCTGAGCTCGGGAAGCACAATATTGGGTGCTGGGAAGAAGCCCCAGAGGAGCTTGCTCAGCCTCACTCACGATCCCGTTCTGTGTGGAAAGTCTGACACGTTCAACTGCCTGCAGAGAGACCTCGGAAAGCTGGCCTGTGTGTGGGCAATGTGCCCACACTGAGCAGAGGGCTCTGCGCCACCTGCTCTGAGCAAGGGCTGGCGGGAGAGAGCTTATGTGGGTCACGGAGCTGTGCACCTGCAGTAGCCTTGGCCATCCCAGGGAACAGGATGCTCCATGGGACTGAAGGCACACGGGGCAGCTCCAGGGTGTGGCTCTCAGGCCACCTACTCACTAGAGCCTTCTGCCGGTGGAACTGCCTGTGGAGGTGTGAGGTGGCAGCGCAGGGTGCTGGAGAGGAGAGCAGCTTTCTGACCACGTACCTGCTGCAGCCCGGCAGCCCCCTTCGCACCAGCCCCCTCCATCTTCGGTGAGCTCGGCTGCCCGGCGGCGCCCTCCTTGCTGCCAGTGCTCATCAACAGCTTCCTGAGCTCCATGTTTTCCTCCCTGGGTTGAGGCAAACAGAGAAGTCACAAACAGAACAGACAAGGCCCGCAAGGCTCCTTGTCCCAGCAGCAAAAATATTTATCAAGTTCAAGTAAAATCTCAAGTAAGTAATAAGGCAGGTTATACAGCACATAGTAAAAGTGGTGATATGGATTCAGGTAGGACCGAAGTATGGAAAGTATTTCTTAAGTTCTGTTGGACGGCCGGGTTCCACTCAGTACCTTACAAGCCAAGAAGTACAGCGGCTTTTCCAAGCTCACCCGGCAAGGACTGCATCTTGCCTTCTCAGCCTTGAGCCTGGGTGTCTGGATCCACAGATGGAGTCATTGTGGCTATAAAACCCCGACGAGGAGGCCATGCCACAGTAAGCAGACACAGGCCAATTAAAAATGGTGTGGGGTGGCCAGCGCCGCGGCTCAACAGGCTAATCCTCCGCCTTGCGGCGCCGGCACACCGGGTTCTAGTCCCGGTCGGGGCACCAATTCTATCCCGGTTGCCCCTCTTCCAGGCCAGCTCTCTGCTGTGGCCCGGGAGTGCAGTGGAAGATGGTCCAAATGCTTGGGCTCTGCACCCCATGGTAGACCAGGAGAAGCACCTGGCTCCTGCCATCGGATCAGCGCGGTGCGCGGGCCGCAGTGCGCCGGCCGCGGCGGCCATTGGAGGGTGAACCAACGGCAAAAAGGAAGACCTTTCTCTCTGTCTCTCTCTCTCTCACTGTCCACTCTGCCTGTCAAAAAAAAAAAAAAAATGGTGTGGGGTAGGGTGGGCACACAGTGCAGGGCTTAAGATGCTGCTTGCGACCTTGGCATCCCATACGGAAGCAGCTGGGTTTGAGTCCCAACTCTGATTTACCTTCCTGATAACGCACACTCTGGAAGGCAGTGGTGATAGCTCAGACAGCTGCAGCCCTGCCATGCTCACCCAGAAAACCTGGATGACGTTCCTGACTCCTGGCTTCAGCCTGGACCAGTCCCAGATGCTGCAGGCATTTGGGGAATAAATCAGCAAATGGAAAACCTGTCTCTGCTTCCCTCTCGCGCTCTCTCTCCCTCTCTCTACCTTTCAAATAAATATTTAAAAAATTAAAAAACAGGGACCAGCACTGTGTCATAACAGGTAAAGCTGCTGCCTGCAACACCATTTGGATGCCAGTTCATGTCCCAGCTGCTCCACTTCCCATCCAGCTCCCTGCTACTGGCCTTGGAAAAGTAGTGGAAGATGACCCAAGCGTTTGCAGCCCTATCACCCTCGTGGGAGACCTGGATAAAGTTCCTGGCACCTGATTGGCCTGGACCAGCGCTGGTCATTATAGCCATCTGAGGAGTGAACCGTGCACATATCTCCTCTCTATAACTCTTTCAAATAAATAAATAATTTTTTAAAAAAAATTTAAAAACAAAATGGCACAGTGGCTCAATAGTTAAACATTACTCTGACTACATCTGAGCAGTTCAGCTTCCTTCCCTGTGTTGATTCTAACAAGCCACAGGGTGTAGGGGGATCAGCGTGGCAGGTGCTGCCTGTAACTCAGAACTCTGCTGGTTCCCAACAGATGATCTATCACCCAAATCACCCAGGACCACAGGCAGGTGGGCGACTCAGGTTCTCGTTATGGGGCTCAAATCAAGTCTGGGCCTTAGCCTCTGCTCTGGACAGGGGGACTTGGCCTGTATGATCTCAGGGGGTCCTTCAAGCTCTCCAGTCAGGGTGGGTGCTTCTCAGACTCCTGGGGTGTTGCAGTATCCCAGATCTCTCTCCAAAACGCCAGCTCAGAATCTCACAAGGAGGCAGGGGCAGGAGTACAAAATTGTACTGCCATCTCTAGACCCAAGGCTGTCTGCCGGTCCTGTGAAGCCCTTAGGGGACAGGGCAGGACAGGATGGTGACCAGCAGAGGGCAGCAGAGTCCGTGCACTGTCTCCCAGCTGGCGAGACAAGTGCTAAGAGGCTAGGCAACAAGTTCTCAAGGGAGGGGTGCAATCTGAAGCAACTTCCTTCTTTCTCTCAGGGCACTCCGAGAATACACACACCCCAAGGTATTAAAAGAACCAGAGGCACAAGATCTGATATCCAAGCAGGGATCCTTGCCCTTCTCCTGGGGGCCTGGACTCACCGCAACCTCTCAGCAGCCTGGTCCCGCTGTTCCAAGCCCTTGTCCAGCTTGGCCTTCAGGGCCTCGTTCTCCTTCCGAAGCTGCTCACACAGGGTCTGCAGGGCAGACAGGTGGCGAGGGTCAAGAGGGGACATCCCCAGTGCAGGCTGCGACTGGAGGGATGGCGGCAGCCACTGCAGGTCCCAACACCTTACCCCCTGTGGCCTCACCCACTCCCTTTTGGGACACACTCTCTTGGATACACTGTCCCTTGGGAGCTGGCTGTGAGGATGCCTGATGGAGAACAGCCTTGGGACCCACTGGTCCCCCAAGTCACAGTGGGCACATGTTCCCCTCTCTGCTGTTCGCATGCCTACAACACCCTTCCCCACCAGCCTCCCTGGTCAACTCCCCCTCCTCCTTCAAGCTTTAGTTGAAACGCCATCTCCTCCAAGAAGTCCTCCCTAAGTCCCTCATCCAGCAGTTAGGCCACCTCCATCAGCCCAGCGCCCAGCCCTGCCTTTGCTGCTTTTTAGCTCTTAGGACAAGCACAGCCAAGGAGCCGTGTGGGCCACTTCCTACTCCCCAACCTCCTCAACCTCACTGGCCAGTGAGCTCTCCCACCTTCTTGCTCTCTGCCAGCTCCCCAGCCCCAGCCTACTGTGTTGGAAGAACACAGAGATCAATGGCTGCGCAGATGTGTGGACAACTGCCCAGGTGAGTCCCAGGAGGCTGGGGAGCTCAGCCCCCCCAAAGCAGGAGGGGTTTCCAGGGTGGCCAACGAGAAAGCCACAGGGCCTCACCACGCCCATACCGTGTGGCCCACGCTGCATCTGTGAGACTGCCCTCCTCTACAAAATGGGGACAAGGGTTCCCGTCTTCCAACAACCACTCACCAGCACCCCGCACCTGCCAGCGCTGTGGCTGGGCACTGGCCCAGGAACTGCCTTGTTGGCACCTCACAACATCTGATCTCCAGAGCTGAGCAATGAGGGAGAATCATCTGCATAAAGTCAAAGCCCCGGGAAGCATGCTGGGAAGCTTGGGAGTGAGTCCCGGCTTCCTGGGCGGCAGTGCTGGTGGCTCAAGTACCTGGGTCCCTGCCGCCCATAGGATTGGCCCAGCCCTGGCTACTGTGGGCACTTAAGGAGTGAACCAGTAGATGGGCGATCTCTCTCCCCCTCTGGGTGTGTATGTGTCCATCTGTCTACCTTTCAAAGAAGAAATGAAAAGGAATAAAACAAAGAAGAATCACCATGAGCACTGCACTCCGGCCCGCAGATGCTAGGCTGGGTCTCTCTCCCCTGTGGGCTGGGCTGTGGGCAAGGCCAGGACTCCCCCTTTTGCTCCCCAGGTTCCCTGCAGTTGCGTGTGACCACATGACTACTTCAGGCCAACAAAAGCGACACGTGTCACTTCAGGGTAGTCCATGCGTGTGGCACTCTCTGCTATCTCTTTGCCTGCGGTGGGGGCCTCTATGGCCTGGAGCTCCAGCACCCGGGCAGAGCAGGATGAAGCCTCACAGAAGAGGAGGGCGAACTCCTCCATGTTACCAGGGGGATTTCAGGGTGTTTGTTTCCTTTCTGACTCACGCGGGCCAGCCTTGGGGAGACAGCCTGGAGCCAGAGGTTGCTCACACAGTGGGGCCCCAGGGCTCAGGAAAGACAAGATTACCGGTACTGGCTCCCTCCGTGCCCGGCAGAGGGCCTTGGACCAATCTGGCCATGGAAATGGCGAGTGAGCCAAGAAGCAAAGCAATGAATGAATGACGGGGACCTGGGCTTCTCTATCTCCACCTACAGGAGGCAGGAGGCCCAGGATGCTGTGCCTGGCAGGGGCCGCCCGGGAACAGGATGCCCTGTCACTGGCCAGGGCACTTCCTGCCTGTCCCGTCTCCCTGGTGTCTCTGGGCAATGACGGGATCATCAGATATCACCAAGATCATTGCTTTCTATCAAAGGGCTAACAAGAGTTCATTCTTTCATTTATTCATTCTTTCATTCACCAAATGTGCATGAAGTGCCCGGCCCCGGGACACCAGGGTGAACGTGGCGGACAGGGTACCTGCCCCTGTTGTGACATTCTGGCAAGGAGTTCAAGAAAAACAATTAAGCAAATAAACCACCTAGTAAAAGAAAATCGTAACGAACGACAGTAAGAGCTAAGAGGAAACAAGCAGGGGCCTGATGGAAGATAGTACAGCGGTGGGTGGGGGCCCTGCTAGGAGGCCCTGGGTCTGTTCTCATTTCCAAGCGAAAGCTGGTGCTCAGAGGGATCTCAGTCCTCACCGTGCACCTGGTTCACCTTTCCTGAGCTCGGCTTGGACCCCTCAGCCTCACCAGCATCTGAGGAGGCCCCGCCCTCAGCTGGCCCTGCCCACCCTCCAAAGCACGCTCCAATCGCTGCTCCAGCCTCAAGGTGGGAGGGGTGACCTGTGAGCTCCAGCCGGACAGTCTCTTCCTCCTGTCACCTGGGACTTGAATGTCTGCTGACACGACTGAGATCACAGACCAGTGACTGAGGGGTCCAGAGCCAGTTCCCTCGGGAAGCACTATGGTGCCAGGTGCTCAGATCCCAAGTAGGTCCTGCTGGGGCCTCAGTTACACCAGCTTCAGAATGGTCACCAATTGGAGGCGAATCCTCTGCACCTCCCAAAGCCCTCAAGCCTAAAACCTCCTGCCAGTACAGATGCTCATCAAAACTTGATGGTGACTGCTTTTCCAGAATTTACCATGTTCTACACTGAAATAGGATCTTCACAGACCACAGAGGGATCCATCTAAGGCCACACGGCGATAGAATCAGTCCCTACTGCAACAGAGGCCCACAGAACTGCGAGGCCTGGCCCAGTCTAGCCAGGAAATCTGACCTCGCCACAGCACAGCACGGCTACTGAAAGCACTTCAGTGGGGAGGCAGCTGGGGACAGGGGTGAAGGGCACGGGCTTTGGACTCTGGCAGATCAAGGATGACCCTGGGCAAAGAGCAACCACCTCGGCAGGCTATTTCCCACTGCGACCTGGGGTAAGGATGCCGCAGCCCAGAACATGCAAGGAGCTGCCCTTCGTTCCCTCCCCTCCCCTGCACCTGAAGATCAGAGGCAGGACAGCACCCCTGGTCCCATCTCCAGCCGCGAGGGCATCCCCCACCACACAATTTGCATTGCCTGCCCTGTATTTCCCCATTTCCTTCCTCTTCCTCCATCCCTTCCCACAACTTCCTACCCTCCTGACCACTCTGATTAGAAGCCCAAAGTCTGTCTGCCACACAGTGCCTCTGGGCCCCCAGAACAGCCGGGACCCAGGGGAGAAGTGGCCCTGGCAGCGCCGCAGGCCCGCCTCACCTGCAGGATGGAGGTGCGCTGCTCGTTCTTGTGCACCTTGGAGGCCAGCCGGTTGAACTCGAGGGCCATGCGGCCCAGGTGGGTGAAGAGCTGGCTGTGGTCGGGCTCCTCGGCGCACACACTCAGGGTAGTTTCCAGCCGCTGCAGGTGCAGCATCAGGTTACTGTCCTCAGGAGGCATGGGGCCCAGCGCCTGTGGGGGATGGGGGACACGGGCCACCCTTCACCAGGGCCTGAGAAGGTACACCACCCCATTCGCCCTCTGCTTCCCTATTCTTCATGACTCAGTTTCCCTGTGGCCTCAGCTCAGCCCGGGGAAATTCTACAGTTGCACAGGTTCCCTGTCTCAGGCTGACTCACTGGGCAGGACCTGGGATTCCTAGGCCACTGGCTGGCTTAACAACAGCAGGGCCACCTTCCTCCCACACGCTGGGCCCGGTGGCATGCCTGGGATGCATCACCGGCTGCAGGGCCCCGGCCTCGTCATCTGCCAGAGGTGCACACTTCCCTTGCATCCCTTGCACCCAGCAGGGTCTGATGAGGAGGGATCCACCGGAGAGCAGCAAGCCCTGGGAAGGGATCCCTTCAGATTTACCATGGCTCCTGGAGCCCAGAGAACCTCAACCAGGGAGCCACAGCTCAGGTCTATGGATCCAAGCGTTCATCAGCTTCTCAGATGACCCAAGACTCAAAGCAGGTTAAGAATCACAGTTCCAGTGATTTCCAAGAATCCCAGTGGGTAAAGTATACAAAGAATGAGGCCTATTGGCTAGACAAATGTCTCTGCTCCCATCCCTACAAACCTCCCCCTCCTCATTCTGTTTAGAATACTCCCACCAATGGCCCTGCCTCAGGTAAGCCAACACCACGCCCAAGGAGTCACAGTGGTACCTTCCTGCTCGCTCCATCGAGCCCAGCTCCCCCACCAGGCACTAAGGCCTTCACAGGGGTCTCCTGTGCAGCAGCATCCAGCCGGGTTCCCCACCTTCCTTGCCTGAGCCTCTGTACCTCTCTAGGCTCCTTCCCACAGGGTCCCTGCCTCTGCAAGGCCTGCTGCCCCTTCCCCATGCTGCCCACAGTTCAGCCCCTCCATCGGACTTGCCTGAACCACCTATGGGACCCACATGACATCTGAGCTTCAGGGACCTCAGGGATAGGAGCAGGAACTCGCCCTTGGCTGCCCAGTGAGTCACAGCCGAGTGAGGACTAGAACTGGGCTTCCTGACTCATGATCCAGTTCTCTGCCAGGCTGACCTCCGGCTTCCCTGAACTCTGTAGCAATCTGGCATTCAGTGAAGGCTTTTTTCTTATTGTTAATGCCATGTTCTGATAAGAGACAATGGTGGTTTCACAGTTTGGCCTTGGTTCCCTACTGTTTCTCTCTAGCAAGGAGCTGAGATGACAATGCCATCCTATTTAGGGCACCTGAAGTGTTTCAAATCCCTTTGATTTCAAGCTTCAGAGGGTTGGGGGAGCACAGACCAGGCACATTGTTGGGCCAAGGAGGAACCTATCAGTGAGATAAGGTTACTGGCCCATGGCCAAAAAGTCAAACACTGTCTTAACAGGGAAACCTGCCTCCTGGGCCATCATCCTAGGGGCCAGAACAGGACAAGGAACATAAGGTCCCAGCAGATTGAAAAAGGGAACATTTCTAACACTCAGAGTTGCCCAGTGCTGGATGAGCCTCTCGTCACTGGAGGAATACCAAGTATAAGCTGCAGTCAGTCCAGCACTGTGGGGCTGTAGGTTAAGCATCTGCCTGTAGCACTGCTGTAGCACTGTAGGTTAAGCATCTGCCTGTAGCGCAGGTTCGAGTCCCGGCTACTTCTGATCCAGCACCCTGCTGATGGCCTGGGAAAGCAGTGGAAGATGAACCACCATCTGGGAGACCCGGAAGAAGTCCTTGGCTCCTGGCTTCAGACTGGTGCTGCTCGGGTTGTTGTGGCCATTTGGGAAGTGAACCAGTGGATGGAAGACCTCTCTTTGTCTATCTCTAACTATGCCTCTCAAGTAAATAAATAAATCTTTAAAAAAAAAAAAAAAAGCTGCATACTCAGGGACAAGGGCTGTTCACTGAGGACCCAGAGACACAGGAAGCAGGCAGTGAACCAAAGAGCAACTCTGCCACCCAAATTTTTTGTGAAACAAAGCAGGGGACCAAAATATCAGTGATGGGTTAGACCCCAGATTGCCACCTTTCAAGTAGATGAAAATAATAAATAAATATCATTGCTCACATAGCAACAATTAAAAAAAAAAAAAACACCTTAAAGTGGGAAGGGAGACAGGAGGAGAACATAGGAATTTAAGACCTCTGAACAGTCTTCCAGACCCTTCAGTGATTGCCCAATAATTCTTGTCATTTTAAGAAAGAACAGAAGGAAGACATGGCTGGGATAACAGCAAATGTGTTGTAAAGTACAGAATTCAAAGAATCCTCAGAACTGGAAGATTCTGTGAGTGTGCACGTGTACATGTACACACACGTGTGTGCACATGTGTCTATCTGCACATGTGCACATGTGCAGCTTAACCTCTTCCCTGAGAGGCCCTGAGCCTGCACAAGAGTGAAATCCTCCACGTTAGGTGGCTCTGGGCCTTTCTGACCCCGCACTCCCCACGCTAGCAGCCCCTGGACCTGAGGGATGAGTCACTGTGTGTGGAGATGTCCGGCTTGTGGCAGAGGCCAGCAGGGCTGGCGAAGCGCCCAGGCTTTCACAAGAGTCGGATGCCTGTGTGCCCTAAGTTGGGGAAGTCACCAGCCTGAGATTTGCATATGTGAGCGAGAAGCACTCTCTGGACCTGCCCCTCTGAGTCCCCACGTGACCCCAGGGTCCCCAGGGGCACTTACTGAGCCTCTCATGAAGGAGCCCATGACCGAGACAGAGAGGAAGGCAGAGAGGAGGGCGGGGACATGGCGGGGCCTGCCTGTCCACTCACCATGGTGTTCCTGGCGCAGGCGCTGCTGTCAGGTGGACTCTGCTCCTCGGCAGGAACCACTTCAAACTCAGAGGAAGCGCCCTGTGCGGAGAGGGAGTCAGCGGCCGCCCAGCAGAAAACCAGCCCAGCCCTCCTCGGGGTCCCACAGTGGAGGGCAGCTCAAGGGCATAGAGGCCTGGAGGAAAAACCTCCTCCCAATCCAACTCCTGCAGACGGCCCACTCTGCAGAACTCCTAGGCACAGCCACCCGTCGGTTCCCAGGGACCCCGAGGCAGCACTCCCGCCAAGGCTGCCCTAACCAGGGGTGATCTGGGGGCACATCCCCTCACAGGCCAATCTCCTCATCTGCACTACAGGGCTGCTGCACTAGCTACCCGTGAACTGCCAGCACTTCAGGCCTGTGACTCCTTAAGGGCTGTACATTTAAAACCTTCCCGTGAACATGATCATTTCTCAAGGCAGCCCACAGAGTGGGAAGGAGGTCAGAGGAGGAAACTGAGGTCACTGGGTTCGTGAATGCAAAGGCAGGGACTGAACCCAAGACTGCAGAGCCAGCATTCCTACTGCAGCCCCAGGGCTGTGCCCTGGGCCTAGACGTCTCTGCCTGCCTCCCAGGGAACACAGACAATAGCCAAGCAAGGTCCCCGGCCCGCCTTGCCACCCCCAGTCCCAGGGACCCCAGATGAGCGGACTGAGCTGAAGAAAGGCCTACAAATGGTTCAGCCAACGAGCGGCCTTTCCACGCCTCACACGCATTCCAAGTAGAACTCAGCGATTGCTCAACCAACTGATGGGCCGATGGGACACCAGAGCCAGCAGCTGCCTCTGGGTTACAAGGACTAGCTCAGCCTCTCCTCACTCCAGCTCAGGGTAGGATGCTGAGGACAGCTCTGTGCCTGGCTTCCAGCCTAGCCTCATGGCCATGGAGGGTCTCAACCTTGCCCTAGAAAGTCCCCTTTCCCCCTTGGCATCACCTGTGGGACCTCACAAGCAGCCTTTCTGGCTGGACCTGACCTGCAGGGTGAAGACACTAAGCCCTACAATTCCCTGGATTGCCCTAGGACAGCAGCAAAACCCCTCTGGTCAAATCTGCACAAGACGACTGCCGAGCCATCTTTGAGAATGAGTACCACATCACTTCCATATGGTCAGTGCACACTAAATATGCCACTCAGCCAAGGAGACCAAGTCCTGCTGTGGCCCATGGTCTTCCTGGTAGGTTTTAACTATGACTTTCATTTCAAAATGGGGAGTGAGGCCCCAAACTGGTGACTTGCGCATGTCACCACAAAGTCAGAATCTGACCACGACCCTCTTCATGGTCTTGTATCTGCCAGGGGTATCCTGAGGTCCAGGCAACCTCTAATTACGGCTCCAAAGGCAACTTACGCTGGATGGAGGTTTGGGCACTGGGGCTGGCTTGTCACGGGGGCTTGCAGGTGCGGCTGGAGGAGCCAGGACATGAGTGTTCTTTCCTGGAGAATCAAGACAGCACGGATGAACAGATGGGGAAGGCAGGGGCCCAGATGACACTCTCTCGAGGACAGGCCCTGGCAGAAGGGCCTCTTTCACAGTTCCCCACTTGAGCCCAGGAAAACGGAAGAGGTCCCCTCAGGACCAGGTAGCCCATGCAGACAACCAGCCCTGGGATGGCGGGGACAGGTCCTGGGCAGAGGAATTCTCTTTCCTGGACTTCGTGGGAAAAGCCCAAGGAGGCCACTGCTCGATGGAGCCACTGCCAGCGATGACAAGGACAATGGTTTCTGATTAACAAAGCCTATTTACAGTCTCATATCCTGATTTTCCAGGCAAGGAAATGGAAGCTTGGTAAGGTGACCACCTGCCCACAGTCGCCAGCTAGCAACTGCAAAATCAGGACTCAAAGTCGGCTCTCCTTCCCCAGGCCCCTGGGGCTCTGGCTGCAGAGAGCCTCGAGCCTCGAGCCTCGAGGGAAGCTACTTGGCTTCCTCGGGGGGGTGGGGGGGGGGTGGCTGACCAGGCAGGGACTCGCAAATCCTGCTGAGTGGACGAGGGGAGGCTGGAATGCCCACTGACCACAGCACAGGGGACTCTGAGACCATCACTTCTCTCCACTTGTCCACTCCACAAATGAAGTTCAGCACACAGCCTGGGCCGAGACCCAAAGGCAGAGCTGAACAGGAGGCCCCTGAGTCCTGCAGTGAGGCCTCCTCCTCCCTGGTCCCACACCTTGTCCTGGACTTGGAGGCATGCTCGGGTAAGGCATGGCCACCACACACAGGGCTGCAACCTTATCACAGCCACCCTTCCCCTTACTATGTAGCACAGGGAACCCTGTACCTGGCAAAAAGCAGGCAAGTCCAGACTCTCCCCCGGGTCTCAGCTTCCCTAACTACAGAGGAGAGGGAGATAGTGCCTGGAGCACCATGCCTGGCACAAAGTCACTGCCCATTAAGCACGTGTTAGATAAAGACCCTGGGGTGCAGTGGGTTGTTGTGGTCTATTGCTAAGATCTAACTGGGCCTCAGGACTGCTGAGTCCCTGGCCATTATTAACAAGACTGTTTTGAAGAGCCTTCCACATCTGACCTTCTGGACAGCTGGGTGCTGTAGCCAAAGCATGAATGGGAGCATGGTCTGGGGCCCAAGGACGTTCTCCTTTCAGAACGAGAACGAGAAGGGAGCCTACTGTGAAGGGTTAGGCAGTCAGGGGTACCTGTGAGCTCGGCCAGGTGGTCAAAGGAGCCCAAGGTGGGAGAAGGTGGTGGGAGCAGCTCAGTGTCCTTCACCAGCTCCTCCGCCTTCTGCCGCAGCCTGGACGCTTCCATCTGGGACTCTTCCAAAAGCTCCCCTGGAGAGACAAGGCAGAAAGGATTGACTCAGCTCGGGGCCCTGGGCTCCCCACCACACACCCCGTCCCTGCTCTGCCTGGCTTTCAAGACTCCAGGCCCTGGCCTCCACTCCCACCATGGTCTGGTGGTGGGCGGGGCAGGACAAAGCCCATCCTGACCACCTCCAGAACCAGGCTGTGGTAAGGAGGAAGATCTGGCACTCGGGGGAAAGCAGGGGTGGAAGGGAGCTCAAGAATTCCTAATGCCTGGCACCCTCTTCCTGGCCCACGGCCTTCCCACCCTGCCAGCAGACTCCACAGAAAGCTAGGGGCTCCCTCAGGTCTACCGCCAAGGCACCCAGGGGCTACGCAGGGCCTGAGCCCCCAAGTCTGGAGATGGCCGCAGGATGGAGGTCCTGGGTCACACTCTCAGGCCTTAGGGCCTCAGTTTCTCTTCTCTTACGCCTTGAGAAGGGGAAACTCGTGCCTCCCTCCCCAGCCTTCCATCCCAAGCATGGGTCTGCCAGGCCAGGAGAAAGTACTTAGAAACCCAGGAAACTCTGCTCGCCTGCAACACCCGAGACCAGAGAGAGGGCACAGGGCAGGGGAAGAGCTGATGAGTGGAGAGGAAAGAGAGACCCTTTTATAAGAGGGGTGTCAATGAGGACCTCGCAAGGAGGAGGACTGGCATCTGAGCTGCATGCTGGTGCATGGTGACAACTCAGAAGCCCAAAGAGAAACTGAGGGGCCCACTGCCATCTGATGCAAGCCAAGCTCCGCGGCCAGCCCCAACCCCTGGGAACACGCACCCTGGCCGTCCTTGGCGATGCTGGCTCTCCCCTTCTCTGGTGCCCCAGGAAGATGAAGCCTTCCAGCTCCCTCTCCCTCATCTCCCTCTGGGCCATTTTAGGATATCTGGCATGGCAGGTATCAGGGCTGGCAATATGTTCACCAAGCTACAGGTGTGCATGAAGACACAGCTGTGGGGCAGGAACCAGCACTGGGCCAGGAGGTCAGAGGAATGATGTGGACAGAGGCAGGTGCCCGCTGGCACTGCCGGGCAGAGGGGCTGGCATCACAGGGAGGTGCGGGGTCTGCTTTACCTAACATCTTTATCCCTTGCATTTGTTCCTTCAGCCGGGAATTCTCCTCCACTAGGCGCTCAAAAGCTGCGGACGCCTCTCCCGGAGGCGCGCCGCCCCCAGGGTCGTAGATCCGGTACGGTCCTCTCCCTTCCATGAGAGTGGCGCAGCCCCTGCCGTGGCGCCCACCTAGCTGTAAGGACAACAGCAGTACATCAGGGGGCTGGCCAGGCCACTGGGCATCCTTCTGGGGGAGGCTCTAGTCTGCTAATGCTGCAGAAGACAGAACCCATAACCCAGAATGGAATGCAGCACTCCAGGCCGGTCTGACCACGGCACAGCAGAACAAGACAGGCAGAAGGGCACCTGCTTTAATCTGGACACTCTGCTTCTATGAATAAACCTAAGGATGGCATGCATTTCTTTCAGCAGCCTCACTGCACTGCTGCTTCATCTGAACTGCCATCAACCACAGGGTGCCATGTAGGCAACAAGAGAGAACAGGGGTTTGCAGCCCAGAAGCGGGAGTGCGTGTTCTGCACTTGGAAGCTGGCAGGACGGAGACCCTATCTGTTCTCCCACCGCTGGATCCTCAGTGCCCAGCACAGTATGAGCTCGGCAGCGAGTACCCAACGAGCACACCTACCAAGTGAATGAATGGCCATGCCAAGAACCCACTGCGGAGGCCGGGCAGTCCCTTCCCCTCCCGGAGGATGGGAAATGAAAGTCTGAAAGTAAATCAGTGATCTTTAAACTGAAACGCTTGTACCCTAAGGGCTAAGCAAGTCAATCCAATCAAAAGGTACCTTTATATATATGTCGACCTCTGAAAAAAAAAAAAGAGGAAGGCAAAAAAAACCCTGACTAATATTTAATACCCTGCCTCTTCCTCCTTCGGTCTCGGCTCACGCATGGCCTGGCCCCGCCAGTTCTGATGAACAGATGAATTTTCCATCAGGCCACTCTCTATTTGTACATCAGGTTTTCTGCATGAATCTGCCCAATCGCATCCGCTGTTTTGTTGGAAACCACCCTGTTAAGCGATTTGCGAATCCTACTTCTGTGACTTCGAAGAGAAACTCTCCATTCATTCATTCATGCATTCACTCAACAATTACTTCTTGAACATGCATCCTGTCAGGGGAGCCCTCTGGGTGCTGGGGAATCATCAACAAACCTAACAGACAGAAACCCTCAGTGAAGGTCATATCCTAGTGGAGGAGGCACTAGGAGATGCTGGAGAATGCAGTATTTCAGGTGATAAAAAAAAAAGTCTACGATGGAGCCAGTGTCGTGGTGCAGCGGGTTTAGATACCATCTGTGACACTGGCATCCCATATAGGTGCTGCTTCGAGTCCTGTTGCTTCACTTCCAATCCAGTTCCTCGCTACTGCGCCTGGGAAAGCAGCAGAAAATGGCCCAACTGCTCCGGCCTTTGTCACCCATGTGGGAGACCTGGACAGAATTCCTGCCTCCTGGCTTTGGCCTGGCCCAGACCTGCTGTTGCAGTCATGCGGGGAGTGAACCAGAAGATAGAAGATCTCTCTCTCTCTCTCTCTCTCTCTGTCCAGATCTCTCTCTCTCTCTCTCTCTGTCCCTCTCTAATTCTGCCTTGCAAATAAATATGTTTTAAAAAGTATGGCCGGCGCCGTGGCTCACTAGGCTAATCCTCCGCCTTGCGGCGCCGGCACACCGGGTTCTAGTCCCGGTCGGGGCACCGATCCTGTCCCGGTTGCCCCTCTTCCAGGCCAGCTCTCTGCTGTGGCCCGGGAGTGCAGTGGAGGATGGCCCAAGTGCTTGGGCCCTGCACCCCATGGGAGACCAGGAGAAGCACCTGGCTCCTGCCATCGGATCAGCGCGGTGCGCCGGCCGCAGCGCGCCTACCGCGGTGGCCATTGGAGGGTGAACCAACGGCAAAAGGAAGACCTTTCTCTCTGTCTCTCTCTCACTGTCCACTCTGCCTGTCAAAAATAAAATAAAAAATAAATAAATAAATAAAAATAAAAAATAAAAAGTCTACAGACAGGGGCCGGTGCTGTGGCATAGCGGGTAAAGCTGCCCAATGCCAGCATGCCATATGGGCACCAGTTCAAGTCCCAGTTACTCCACTTCCAACCGAGCTCTCTGCTGTGGCCTGGGAAAGCAGCGGAAGATGGCCCAAGTCCTTGGGCCCTTGCACCTGTGTGGGAGACCCAGAAGAAGCTCCTGGCTCCTGGCTTCAGTGGAGCAGCTCCAGCTGTTGCGGCCAGTTGGGGAGTAAACCAGTGGATGGAGGACCTGTTTCTCTCTCTGCCTCTCCTTCTCTCTCTGTGTAATTCACTTTCAAATAAAATAAATAAATTAAAAAAAAAAAAGTCTGGGCCGGTGCCGTGGTTCACTTGGTTAATCCTCCGCCTGCGGTGCCAGCATCCCATATGGGCACCAGTTCTAGTCCTGGTTGCTCCTCTTCCAGTCCAGCTCTCTGCTGTGGCCCAGGAGGGCAGTGGAGGATGGCCCAAGTGCTTGGGCCCCTGCACCCGCATGGGAGACCAGGAGGAAGCACTTGGCTCCTGGCTTCAGATCGGCGCAGCGCTGGCCATAGCGGCCATTTGGGGAGTGAACCAACAGAAGGAAGACCTTTCTCTCTGAATCTCTCTCTCTCTCTGTCTATAACTCTACCTGTCAAATAAAAATAAATAAATAATAAAAATAAAAGTCTATGGACAAATTCAGCAGGAAAGGAGGAGGCAGAGACTTCAGTTTTAAGTGGAGCAGATAGGAAAGGCCTCATGGAGCTAATTTAGCAAAGACCTGAGTTGGGTGAGGGAACTAGCCAGGAAGATATCTGTAAAGAATACACCAGGCTGGGGCCGGCGCTGTGGTGCAGTGGGTTAAGTTAACGCCCTGGCCTGAAGCGCCAGCATCCCCTATGGGCGCCAATTTGAGACCCAGCTGCTCTACTTCCAATCCAGCTCTCTGCTATGGCCTGGGAAAGCAGAAGAGGATGGTCCAAGTCCTTGGGCCCCTGCACCTGCATAGAAGACCTAGAAGAAGCTCCTGGCTCCTGGCTTCGGATCGGTGCAGCTCTGGCCACTGCAGCCAACTGGGGAGTGAACCATCGGATAGAAGACCTCTCTCTCTCTGCCTCTCCTCTCTCTGTGTAACCCTGACTTTCAAATAAATAAATAAATCTTTAAAAAATATATATATACTAGGCACAGAGAACAGTAGGGGCAAAGGCCCTGAGGCTGAAAAGCAGATGCAGCCAACAGCTCTACAAACAGCTCAGAAACAAGGGAGAGCTCTCAATCTCTCTTCTAAGAGAACTGAGGACTCAGGGGCCCCAAAACCTCCCTCCCAAGATCACCACTCCCAAAGCACAACTATTTCAATCAAGAATCCTCAAAGGCCCTTTCAAACCCACACAGTTCTCAAAGAGCAAAAATGCCACTGTCTAGGAACCAGTCATTTGCTAGGCCCTGTGAGAAGAGCTGCAGATCCATCAGCTCAGAAAGCCTGCAAAACTGCTCTGAGAGCCCTGTGTTCCTGGGGAGAAGCTTGGGGAGAAGCCTGAGGCTCAGAGAGGTGAAGACACCGAGCTGTGATTATGGCAAGCTCTGCCCTGCCTGCCTCCAAGGTTGAGACTTGAACCCCGCTGCACACAGGCAGGGCAGACAGGGAGTGCATGTCTGTGTGAAGGGTAGCACTGGGCTATCAGATAACCCTGGGGCTGCTTTCCCTGCCCTGTCAGAAGCCCATGAACTAACAAGGATTTCTGCTCCAAGTTGAAGGGGCCAGAAATACAAAGCTCTGCTGCACAGGAGCCCCTCCGGCAAAAGCTGATGAACTTGTAGTGGGCCTCACAAGGTAAAGGACAGCTGCCCACACACCCAGCACAAAAGTCATTGCTCACTTAGGGGTGAGACCTGCTTTTAATCTGAAAGGTCAGTGTTACCCAGCAGAGCAACACAGCACAGAGGTATCTGCTGAATCAACAGAGACCACGTGGGTAAAGCACTTGGCACAATGACGCGCATACAGTAAGGTGCTCAAAAATGCCATCAGACAGGGACGCCTCCCTGTCTGCTTGTCCTCCTCACATGCCTGGCCACCCCAGTGGCAGGCACCTTACCAGCACCAGCATTTGTCCACCTGGCTGAAGGCTTCCTGAGGCAAGAACAAGCTTTCCCCAGCTTGGCATGCCTGCCACCTGCCTGTCCAGGAAGGCAGGCCATCATCGAGAACGAAATGCCTTCCCAAGTGGGGATACTGAGGGCTGGCGGCACTTGGAGCCACCTAGAGGGGGAAGTGGCAGCAAGTGTCCCGGTTCCTGCCCCTTACTCTGCATGTGCCTATACCAAACTCAGAATTAACACCAAGCTGTGATGTGGGTGACTTCTGACTCCATGGCAAGCTACCCAGTAGATCAGAAGCCCCACAGGAATAGGGGCTAATGCCTCACCTTGAGTAGTATAAAATCTTGCAAGTGCTCAAAGCAAGGCCTCCAGAAACCTCCAATTCACAGCAGAGAGGCTGAAAGGACAGAGGAGCCCTTGACCTGATGCCACGAGCTGTGAGACCAGGTCCAAGCAGCCCAGGGAGGACCTAGCCAGACACCCTGGCCAGAGATGCTTTGCACATCAACCTGCAAGGATCAGAGCTGGCACACAGATGCCCAGATACGTGGCCAAGCGACAGAGCAGGATGTGGGCCACAGGAAACAAACCCCACCTTCCAGTTCTCCAAACCATGCAATGCCTCATCTATCTCGGCCCTGGGCAACCCATGGATAAAGGGGTTCCTGAGAAGCAAAGCAGGGGGGCGGATAGGGGTGTTCTGCTCCCTTGAGTCTCAGTGCAGAGGCCTGGCTGCCAAACACTGGGCAAGGACACTGGGGAGCACCGTCTGGTGGGAAAACCCTCTCTGGACAGCAGAGGAGCCGCCCACAGCAGGGCCTGGACTTGTAGAGGAAAGAGGACAAAGAAAGAAGTGGGGAGTTTCCAGGCCCCGCTGACCTCATGCCCAGATGGTCAAGATGACTGCTGGGTCGATGGGAACTCTCCTCCTGTGCTGGGCAGGGAGGCTTGGATGGCCTCTCCTGGGAGGAGGGGCACCATGTTCAGGATGACAGAGCAGCAGGGACTCTCCAGGGACAGTGAACCAATCCCTGCATCACCAGGTGGGAAGCACTTGTCCAGGAACATTGTGCATGGGAGGCCACTCTAAACACAATGACATCAAAAAGAGGCAGAGGAGAGGCTGACCCCACCAACCACATGGGGCAGTAGCAAACTTCAGAGGCCAGAGTCCCGCGGCATGAGCTCATGGCATAAGCAGGACAAGAGGCACATCCAGGGCAGGGAAGGCCAAGGTCACAACAAGGTCAGGGTGGAGCCGGGACCAGAAGGTCGCTGCTCTCTCTCTGCAGTCTGCCCACAGCTCCACCCTCTGTCTCCATCCCTGCCCTGCAATCCCACTGCAAAACAGGTGGGCCCCAGCCCACCCTCGTGCTGGCTCTGACTCCAGGCTCTGTGTCCCCCGGGCTCATTCCAGAAGCTATAGTCAGCAGGTGACCCACCAGCAGTGAGACACCAACCACTCTGCCTAAACCAGAAGAGGCTGGCGGGGAGGAAGCAGCCAGCTCAGCCCTTCTTCCAAAGTAAGACTGGGCTGGGGTGGGGCCTCCTACAGGCTGCCCTGCAGGGCCCCTGGGGCTGTCCCCCAGAAAGACCCAGTTCAGAAAGGTGGGAGTTTGGGTCAGGTCAGGCAGCGACCACAGAGCCTACAGACGGAAGTGATGCTGTTGAAACCGCAGGGGTCACTAGCAGGTGGGCAGCTGAGGTGTGAAGGGGACAGAAGTGTGGGCCCAATTCTCAGGGGTGAACAAGGCTGACTCAGGATTAAATGTGCATCCAGCTCCTACACGGAAAGGCTCAACCCTGACCCTGGGCGGCCGCTCGCCACATTCTGGAAGCTACAGGGGGAGGGCTTCCAGGGCCCCCGATGACGCTGATTTGCACAGCCACCAACACTGACAAAACAAGATTTGGTCAGGTGCTGCTTTTCCATCTGATGGTCACAGCAGCACTGGCAAGAAGGCAGGGCTATGGTTTGTTGGAGAGATGAGGAAACGGGCCTGCCTTGGGGGCTTAATCAGCCCTATAGGGTCTTCTGCTCACTAGCTGGATCTGGGATATTGCAGAGGAAGTGAGGCTCCCTCTTCTGGTTCAAGAGGAAAAGCCCACACGGAGCTCCATACTGGGTTAGGAGGTGATGGCCAATGTCTTCCTCCCTAGCAGGGCTGCCAGCGATGCCGGCACCTGGGAGTGGCAGAGTGGGGGAGGGGACGGGGGTCTCAAGAAAGAGAGCACAGGACAGGAGATCAAAGCAGCCTGTCTTACCTAGTGTCTGCTCTGCTGTCTGCTTTCAGTGTATATAACCATGGGCTCCTTTCCTCGTGTGTCTGGGGGCGAGTGGAGGGTTGGGGGAAGTGGAGAGCCTGGACAGGTAGAAGATAGACAGATGATAGGAAGGAAGGAGGGAGGGAGGGAGGGAAGAAGGACATCTTTTTTTTTTTTTTTTACAGATGGACAGTTGGAGAGACAGAGAGAAAGGTCTTCCTTCCATTGGTTCACCCCCCAAATGGCCACTGCGGCCGGAGCTATGTTGATCCGAAGCCGGGAGCAGGCGGAGGATTAACCAAGTAAGCCACAGCACCAGCCCCAAAAGAAGGGTGTCTTAAAGTAGGTGTGAGAGGGGGCTGGTGCTGTGGTATGCCGCCTGCAGTACCAGCATCCATAGGCAAACTTAGAGTCCCAGCTGCTCCACTTCTGATCCAGCTCCCTGCTGATGAACTGAGACAGCAGAAGAAGATAGCTCAAGTTTTGGGGTCCCTGCACCCCTGTGGGAGATCCAGAAAAAGCTCTTGGCTCCTGGCTTCAGACTGGCCCAGATCCAGCCATTGCAGCCATTTGGGGAGTGAACCTTTTTCTCTCTCTCTCTCTGCCTCTGCTTCTCTGTAACTTTGCCTTTCAAATAAGTAAGTAAATCTTTAAAAAAATAAAATAAAATAAAAGCAGGCATGAGGATGAAAGGCACCCCAACTGTAGGAAGCTAGCAGATGGTCAAGGAAGGGAAGGGAAGAGATTGGCACACCAGAGAACTCACAGTCTTGGCATCAGGGAAAAGACTCAAACAGGGTGGGGAGTGAGAAGCAGGTGAGGCGCCTAGGCAGCAGCACCACGGGCAGCTTGGGTGCGAGCACCAGACCCAGGGAGCAAGTCTTCCTCAAATGCTGCCCCTGGGGCCTCCCTGCACTAGCCCCCTCCCTGAGCACCTCTGCAAGCTGGGGACACTGGACTAGCCACTCACCTTCTCTCAGCCTCAACTGTCTCACCTGTACAACAGGAATAATTATAGGACCTACCTGGTATAAAATGAAAGATAGTAGATGAAATACTGTATGTTGGGCTAGAGACTTTTCAGTCTCTACTTGCTGATTATTTGACTTATTTAATAAGAAACATATGAAGGTACTTCAATAAGTTTGTGAAAATGGAATTAAGATGTTTACTTTGGTGCAAAAATCTGAAATATAATACATAGTATTTTTCACAATATGCACTGTCCATAAATTTTTGAAAACCCTTCAGCTATCATTTTATAATAAAATTTTCAAAATAACAATGATGAGTAGGGCAGTTGTTTGGCCCAGTGGGACACTGCATCTTATATCAGAGTGCCTATGTTCAAGTCCCAACTCCTGCTTCTAGTTTCCTGCCAATGGGCACCTTGGGAAGCAGATGATGGCTCAAGTATTTGAGTCTCTGCCACTCAATCCGGAGACCTAGATTGAGCTCCTAGTTCCTGGATTCAGCCTGGGCCACCCCCCACTATTAGGGACATCTGGGGAGTGAACTACTGGATAAGTGATCTCTTTTTGTCTATATATCTGTCTCTCTATCTCTCTCACTCTCTGTCTCTTTGCCTTTCAAATAGACAAATAAAAGGTAAAACAATAATGTATACAATATCCACCTCAGTGCTTGGTACACAGCAGGTGCTTAGCAAAAGCCAGAGGTAACCCCACTATTGTAACCAGCTGATGCAAAGGCCAAGGCTTCCCTCAATGTATTCTCTGTTCTAACAAGAGTGTTTTAGTCTCTCCTGTCAGCTTGCTAAGCTAGGTTGTGGCTTCCACTCAATTTCCAAGTAACCTGCAAATACCCATTTGACAGCTGGCCTCAGTTCAGCAGGGTCTTGGGGTCCAAGACCATAGCTAGTGAAGAAATGGCTACAAGAGGCCCATAGAATATGGTGACACACGCATGAAAAGACTGGGATCACCTGAGCCTCATTTTCATAGTTGTCAAAGGGGAGGAGAGGAAATGAGCTGCCATGAAACTGCAGTGCAAACTAAAGCAAAAAGCTGTCCACATTCCCATTTTGTGATGACTGCTGCTTCTTTGTGTCAATGTCAAGTCAAGGAAACTGTGGCCCCAGGTCCACTCATCAAAGACCAGCTGGCTTTCTATGGCAGTAAGACTGTAATGGTAGATACATGTAACTATATATTCTCTCAAAGCCACAGGAGTGAACCCCAATGTAAATTAGGAGCTCTGGGGGATGATCTACCAGTGCAGGTGCAGCCACAGTGACACATGTGCCTCTCTGCTGGGGGACACTGACAGTGAGGGAGGCTATGCAGAAGCACATGGGACATCTCTATACCTTCCTCTCAACTTTGCCATGAACCTGTAACTGCCCTAACAAAATTAAATAATAATAATGATGATTATGATAATAAAGGACTAGGCTGTGCCCTCTTGCTGATGCCAGGCTCACGCACCAGTGAACACGAGCACCTATTTCAGGAGAGCTAGAGCTCAGGAACCGTGGGATCCAGACAAGGTACACCAGGGCAAATGTCGTCCCTTCTTGGCCTCAGTGTCCTAAAAGGAGGGGTGGCAACAACAGCAACGATCTAACAGAGGCTGAAGGGACCACCTCCAAGATCCCCTCTGCAACTTCCTGCCAGCACTTCCTAGAACTTTCTGACCTGAAGAAGGCTACCATTCCCAGCTCCATCCCCACTAAGGTCCAGTTGGGTTTCCCTGACCCATCAGTTCTCCCCTGAGAGCACTCAGAGGTGCTGTTGCCTCCCTCTAGAGCAGTCACAGACGCTCAGCTGAAGCCTGCGGCCCTTCACGGGGTTCCGGGGTTCTCCCCTCCTTCTCGGCATGCACACTGTGTCCCTCAAGCTAGGCACACATTTCCCCTGTGTCCTCCCCATACCCTCTGCTGAGCCACCCACAGAGGAATCTGCACTGCCTCCCTCAGCCTGCAAAACCCAAGCTACACACCACCTGCCAGACACCTGGCCAGAACACGGGCTGGGGCTGGGGCTGGGGCTGCACCAGGGCTACCAGTTAGCTAAAAATACTGCAGGGGAGGACTATAAAGCACAAACTAAAGGCAAGAGGGAGTATGGGGGCTGGTGCTGTGACATAGCAGGTAAAGCCGCCACCTGCAGTGCTAATATCCCATATGGGTGCCAGTTCGAGTCCCAGCGGTTCCACTTCCTATCTGGCTCTCTGCTATGGCCTAGGAAAGCAGTGGAAGATGGCCCAAGTCCTTGGGCCCCTGCACCTGCATGGGAGACCCGGAGGAAGCTCCTGGCTCCTGGCTTCGGATTGGCACAGCTCCGGCCGTTGTGGCCATTTGGGGAGTGAACCAGTGGATGGAAGACTCTCTCTCCCTCTCTCTCTCTCTCTCTGTGTGTGTGTGTGTGTGTGTAACTGTGACTTTCAAGTAAAACAAATAAATCTTAAAAAAAAAAAAAAAGAGGGAGTATGACAGCTTGTTGGGCACTGCCATATGCCAGGCCCTGGGCTGCATCAATAGATATATTACCTCATTTTCTTCTCACCACACAGACATGAAAATGCTTACCCTGGCTTTGCATCAAGGCAAGCAATCCCCTTGGCCAGAAAACATTTTCTTTGTTTTTCAGATGAAGAAGCAGACTTAGAGAGGTCCAGTCATTTGCTAAGGACACACTCTGTGTAGTGGTAGAGCAAAAAATCCAGTCTCAGTCTGTCACACTGCCACACCAGGGCTCCTTCCACTGCCTTGCACTGCCCAGAGGCGGGAGGCTGAAACTTGGGGAGGAAACCAGTTCTGCTCTCCAGCTCTCCAGAACATGCCTTTACATGTCTAACTTTGTATGCTTCCAGGGCCCAGTGTGCCTCTGATCACCTGCAGCCACAGCCATAGCATCTCAGACGAACAGGCAGCCCAGGGCAAACTCAGTCCTGTGCTGATCCCGTCTGCACAGCAGCCAAGGAACGTGAGCTTACGACTTCCTCCCAAGATGACTCCGTAGCTGTGGTTAGGCTGCTCAGAGATCTGCTCCCACTGGTCCTTGCTCTGCCTTCAGGAGTCCCCCAAATAGGGAACAAGGTGCCCCTTCTCTCCAAGTCAGCCTTGAAGAGAGGTGGAACCTGCAGCATTCTTTTGAAGCTGAGCAGCCCTGTTGCACACAATTCCTCCCCAAATCCTATCTGCAGCGGGGCCTGGAAGTGGATGTGGCACTCCAGGTGTGGTCTGCCTAACCACACACCCAGGGATTCCACCTGACCCCTTCAGGTACATTCCCATCCATGCAGCCTTGCTGTACATTTGCTTTCCTCATAGCTGGGTTGCCCACAGAATCCTTTCTCCATGATGTCAACAACCTGCACACATGCCTGATGGGTCGAGGACAAAGTTCTCTTGTAGAAAAGTGCCTGAGGAGGTTTCAATTACATAAAGGGGCAGAAGTGACTGACAGGTTCAGTAATCCCATCAGGGAGTCTAGAGGTTTTTGCATTGGACAGGTTGGACAGGGATTGGACAAAGATCACCATCATATGCTTTGCAAGAGAAAAAATATCCTGAATGTCCACCAGAAAAGGCTGGTGAGGGGCAGGCACGTGGCCCAGCAGTGAAGACACCAATTGAGATGTCCAGGCACCTGCTGGAGCGATTGCATTCAAGTCCTTGCTCTGCTCCTGATTCCAGCTGCCTGCCAATGCAGACCGTGGGAAGTGGCAGTGATGGCTCAAGTGATTGGGTACCAACCCCTCATGTGGCAGACCTGGATGGAGTTCCCAGCTCCTGGCTTCAGCCTGGCCCAGTCCTGACTGTGCGGGGCATCTGGGGAGTGAACCAACAAATCAGAGTTCTCTCTCCCCCTCTCTCAAATTAATTAATGAGGAAAAAAAGGACTGTTTAAATTATGGCACATTCAATGGAAAACGATATAGCTGTCAAGAACAGGGTAGACTCTATTGCAATCAAACAGAAAGATGCCCATGAAATAAAAAGCAAGTGTACATTTCTGTGTGTAATAAGTGTCTGGGTTTTTTAACACTACACAATTTTGTGTTTGTGTGTGTGTGTAAATCTTAAATGTGCATAGAAAAAGGTCTGCAAGGATATATTCCAAACTATTAGGACACAGCTCAACAAAGAACCTTGGGTAGGAATTTGGAACCAAAAAAAACTTATTTTTTTAACCAACAATATTTTGATTGTTTTACATATGAAATCTAGTTGTGTCCTTATATGACTGAAAAATTAATTTTTTAAAAGATTTATTGATTGACTTAAGGTACAGTTACAGACAGAGGGAGAGACAGAGAGAGAGGTCTTCCATCTGCTGGTTCACTCCCTAAATGGTAGCAACAGCCAGAGCTGGGCCAATCTGAAGCCAAGAACCAGGAGCTTCTCCCAGGAGTTCCATGCAGGTGCAGGGGCCCAAGGACTTGGGCCATCTTCTACTGCTTTCCCAGGCCATCAGCAGGAAGCTGGATGAGAAGTGGAGAATCTGGGACTCAAACTGGCACCCATTTGGGATGCTGGTGCTGCAGGTGGATGCTTAATTTACTATGCCAAAGTGCCAGCCCCGAAAAGTTAATTTTTTAATATGCTGGGGACAAGAGAAGGGGATAGGAAGAGAAGACATCTATCTTTATGCTTTTCATGTGGCTTCAGGTTTTCTCCAATGAGCATGTGTCATTCTATAATTCTTTAAGAGATATTTTTAAATGATTTTTTAAAAAATAAGTATGTAGGGGCCAGCGCGTGGTATAATGGGTTAAGTCACTGCCTTCAATGCTGGCATCCTACATGGGATATGGTTTGAGTCTCAGGCTGCTCCGCTTCTCATCCAGCTCCCTACTTATGTATTTGGGAAGGCAGCAGCAGATGACCCAAGTACTAAGGCCCCTGCACCCACATGGGAGACCAAGAGGAAGCTCTTGGCTCCTGGCTTCAGCCTGACCCAGCCTTAGCCGTTACAGCCATTCGGTGAATGAACCAGCAGGTAGAGGATCTCTGTATCCCTCCCTCCCTCTTTCTCTCTGTAACTGCCTTTCAAATAAATAAAATAAATCTTTAAAAAATTATGTAACTGGTGTAACATGGTCAGAACAGCAGGAAGACCTGAGCTGGCACCACACAGGGTTAGGGGGCTGGGGGCACAGGGTGGGAACTTCCTTCTCTGTTGCCTGTTTTATATGGCAGACAAGGCCACGGGACTGGAGAAAACTCAGAAGGAAAAATCGAGGAACAAACTCCCTATAGGAGGAATTTGGTGTTTGTGAGAGCTGGCAACTGCAGAGGAGTATTTCATCCCAAACCCACCAGGAAGGATCTGGCTTTGGGAAGGTCAAGGCCAGCCCTGAGGAGACCAAGGCAGATGCAGACAGCACACCGTGGGAAACTGCTCAGCTGGGCCCAAGTGCACAGCCAGGGCTTCCCCAGCTCCGGCCTGCGAGTCCTCACACCTGGCCCAACACCTGCTCTGCTGGTGAGGAAGCCAAGGCCGTGGAGGCGCAGCATTGACTCCAGACCGAAGTGGAACTCCAATCTGATCATTACATCACTGCTTCCAACTCTGTCCTCACCCGTTACCAACAGCACCTGGGAAGGCGGTCCAACCACCCCAGCCCACTTTCCTTCACCCCTGCACGCAGCCTCTCAGCTCCTCAGGTGGGACACATGGCCAGGAGGCAGGGGCCTCACTAGGCCTCACCTATTGGCTATGGGGACACCAAGGTGGGTGCTAAATTGGGCACTAATCCTAATCCTGGGACAAAGGGGATGGGGGACCCGGCTTTCCTTCTGTCTCTCAATCCCTATCCCCAGAGTTGGTTTATCCAATGAGGGCCTTTTCCAACACTGTAACTCCACGCTTAAGGAAGGAAGACGCTGCTTTTGAGAATTCCTTTCACACCAAATATGCTGGGAAGAGAATTTAATGGCCTCAAATCTTGGCTCTGATCCTTCTCTGACTGACCTTGGGTGGGCCTCATGTTCCTTGTTTGTCTCTACGGAAATGCTATAAGGACAAGTAGGAGCCACAGAGCTCCCGAAATCTTAGAGTCCTACCCAAACAGCAGTGAGAATGGCTATCAAAGGTCTAGGAAGGGAAAGGCTAAAGAGGTGAGATACTTAGATCAAAGCAAAAGATGCCACAAATACGTAGTTTTTGAAAAAGTTAAATAGGGGTCAACCCTGGGCTTAGTAGGTTAAGCCTCTGCCTGTGTTGCCAGCATCCCATATGGGTGCTGGTTTGAGCCTTGACTGCTCCACTTCTGATCCAGCTCGCTGATGATGGCCTGGGAAAGCAGTAGAAGATGGCCCAAGTCCTTGGGCCCCTGTACCCATGTGAGAGACACAGAAGAACCTCCTGGCTTTGGATCTGCCCAGCTTTCGCTGTCATGGCCATCTGAGCAGTGAACCAGTAGATGGAAGACCTCTCTCTCTGTCTCTCCCTCTCTCTGTCTGTGACTCCGCCTCTTAAATAAATAAATATTTTTTAAAGAATTAAATATACTGGCCGGCGCCGCGGCTCAATAGGCTAATCCTTTGCCTGCGGCGCCGGGTTCTAGTCCTGGTCGGGGCACCGGATTCTATCCCGGTTGCCCCTCTTCCAGGCCAGCTCTCTGCTATGGCCCGGGAGTGCAGTGGAAGATGGCCCAAGTCCTTGGCCCTGCACCTGCATGGGAGACCAGGAGAAGCGCCTGGCTCCTGGCTTCGGATCAGCGCGGTGCGCCGGCCACAGCGTGCCAGCCACGGCGGCCATTGGAGGGTGAACCAATGGCAAAGGAAGACCTTTCTCTCTGTCTCTCTCTCTCACTGTCCACTCTGCCTGTCAAAAAAAAAAATTAAATATACTTTATTGTAACACCAAAAGGCTGGCAATGATCTAAATGAACAAGAAAATAAATGCAGTGTGGCATTTTCATATCAAAGAATGCTATTCAACAGGGAAAATGAAAGAAACAAAGCCACAGATACAAACCTGGATGAATTGCACAAATATAATATTAAGCAAAACAAGCAAGTGGCAGAAGCAGACAGTATGACTGCATTTGAGTAACATTTTAAAAGACACAAAACAATACTATATGTTGTTTAGAGATGCACTCATTTATAATAAAACTATAAAGAAATGCCAAAGAATAATAAACACCACATTCAACATACATGTTTCTTCTGGGGGGAGGGGAGGGAGGGGTGATCAGGGAGAAAGTTCAGGTGTGCAGAAAATGTGTTAGTTCTTAAACCGACAAATGGGTGCCCAGGGGCCTGTAGGTCACTCCTTGTATCTGAAGACTCCTTAACAGTTTCTTAAATTCAGTGTCGGCAATCCCAAGGGTCAGGACCAGGAGGTGTAGCACTTGCAGAGGCAGAAGGAGGAGTGTGGAGGGCTCAGGGTCCCCCAGAACACTGGCAAAGCTGGTGGTGATGAAGGCCAAGGCCAAGCGGCTCAAAAGCCAGTGGAGAGCCAGTAAGCACTCAGCAGAGAGCAAACCTAAGGCCCCTGACTCATGGGACAACCCCACATCTGCCCTAAAAATACCAGTGCTGGCCCTGAGCTCAACCCCCGCTGACGTGACAGGCAAACACACACACTATCTGCCTGCACCGCCTGCTCTGTCCATTATGCAGGTGCTCAAGGACACAGGGTTCCTGCCTCTCAGGCCACAGCCTGAGGGTGAGGGCCAGCTGTTCCTTGCCAGTCATCCCTTCCAATCAAAAAAGTGAGTGTCCTGAGCCAGTCACGAGAAAAACACCAAGGACTTCCTGCACTGACCACGGGGGCTGCCAAGGTCTGTCTCTGGGGACTGGGAGCTGTGCTTCCCCGCAGAACAGGGGCAGTTGCTCTCTGCTTCCCTGGGTCTTCCTCTGGCAGGCTCCTGAGAGCCCCCAGGAGACACTCCCTCCACAGATGGACAGGGAGACAAGAGGCAGGCACCGTGGGCAGACACGGGCAGTGGCAGACGCCAGGGCAGTGGGCGCAGAAGAGCCTGGCCCAGTGGGAAGACACAGGGAACTGCTTGAGCCAGAGGCTGTCCCATCACTGGTTTGGTTGGGGTTTTTGGGAACCAGGAGAGAAGGCCCTGAGATGCTGGTGAGCATGGTCCCTTCTAGGTGTGGCTGGGAAAGCAAAGCCAGCTAAGGGCTGCAATTTGCCGCAGGAGGAAAGTAAACCCAGGCTTCTGGTGGCCCCTGGCATGTTCTTACCATTCTGCACTACGGCTTCCCCTCCCTCAAGTGGTCCAGAGAGCAAGGAGGGAGTAAGAAGGAGGTGAGGAGGGAAGAGCCTAGACTCCAGTGGGCACAGAAAAGGATGTCTTGCAACATCAGAGGGGCTCCCTGAGCCAGGGGGTCAAGCAGAGGGGTGCTGTAGCTGCTGCAGGAATCTGGCCACATCTCACACTATTCCAAATAGCAGCAAAGCAAAGGGGGACCCCTCCAGAGAGGACACAGCGGAGTCCACAGGTGGTACAAAGTTGAAGGCAAATTACCCAGAGGTGTGAGCAACCAGCCCATTTTCAGAAGTCCCTCCCACTGGAATCCCTTCATTACGGTTAACAAGAGCCAGGTACTAGCACTCCCTGAGCGCTCACCACGGGTCTGCCCTGGGCTGGGTGCTTGGTGCCAGCGGTCTCATGATGAATTCTTGTCCCTCTTGAAGGTAAGGCTAGCAGGGCACTGAGCTTATAGATGAGGAAGCGGAGGCCCAGCATGGCAGAGGCAGCACCCAGCAGGGTCAGAACACCGAAGCACTCGCTCTGTCTGCACCAGGGGTTCTCAAAGAGCAGCATCAGCCTTCCTGCACCCCCAACCCCAACTGGATCAGCTGCTCTAGGGGTGCAGCCCAACCATCTGTATAACAAGCCCCTGCTACTCTGGAAAACCAACCCATCTATGCCTGGGACCAAGGCCTTTCAGGGTATTTCTTGGCCCAGTCGGTCCATTCCTGCGACCCAGTGAGCCTCTGTACAAATCTTCTGCCTTGCCTACTGCATTCCAGCCGAGGGCCACGTCCTGCTCTGCATGTGGTCTCCCTCGGGTCCCCTCCCTGATCACCTGTGCCCCTAAGTTATCCCACACTCCAGCCATACATGCTGCTGGCCAGACGCCCTGCTGGCACACGATGCCTTCCGGGTAGTGCTCGCTGCACACTTCTCCCCACTCGACTACAAGTTCCTGGAGGGCAGAGCAGTTCCTCGTGCACCTGTGCACCCTAAACACTCCACAGCACTGAGCACAGGGGGCCGGCAGGAGGTGGCTGCCCATGACCACGTGGGGGGAAATGCCACGGGACAGCAGGTGCCGCTTCTCACCGTGCCTGCCCATCGCCACACCCTGGTATCCTCATCTCTGGAATGCACCAGGATTCCGGTTTCTTCTCTTCTACTCATTTATTGCACAAACCTAGCAGAGCCTCACCCGGACATTCTTCTCCAGGGACACACCTGTGAAGGCTACACAGGTCCCTGCTCTCATTCTTAAACTCTAGGCAAAGAGAAAGACAATAAATACTAAAACTAACTATGCGACAGCCACTAAGTTCTGAACTTATGCTTTCTTATTTGGAAATAAATGAGATTACTTCAGAGCATCATGAATGTATATTTAAAAAAAAAAACAGTAATATGACAGAAAGTGAAAAAAGGGGCTACTTTGCATAGAAAGGTCAGGGAAGGCCCCTCGGAGGAGGTGACATTTGAGCTGAGGCTCAACAGATAAGGAGAAACCAGCCATGGGAAGGTTTGGGGAGAGGCGTTCTGGGCAGAGGGACCCACACGCCGGGCGAGAGCCTCAGCGCGCTAATAAGCTTAGCGTGGCTCAATCACAGCACATGCAAAAGGAAAAGTACCCAGCCGGGGAGGCGGACAGACACCTCCTACCACGCTGCCCTGCTCCAATCAGGTCGGCCTCCCCCAACAAGGATATCCGGGCCCCAAGGCACAGGCAGCGCTGGGAGTGAGGGAATGAGTCAGACCCCACGGCTTCCTGGGGCCCCAAAGGACCCAGTATGGGCAGCTGGGGGCAGGTGGCAACCCTCCGCACGAGTGTCAATGCACATCCACAGGATACGCATCGGGCTGGGTGGGAACAGCATTCAAGTACACAGAACACAGGAGTCTCTGGCAGCAGCTTCCAGGAGGGCCTGATCAAGTGCTTCCGTCAAGTGCCACGCCAGGGTCACTTTATTTGCCCAGAACCAAGCCAGGACAGCAGTCCTGGTTGCTGGAAAGGGGAACAGGGACCAGGGCCCAGGCTTCCTAGTCTCCGGCAAGTCCTAACCTGCTTGGGCCTCAGTTTCCTAAGAATTGAGGCTACAGTACAGCTGTCAGGCTAAGCAAGACACTGACCACAAGGCAGTATGCAGGGCACAGGGTCCGTGTTCATAAATGCAAGCTGGTAGAGTGATCCTCATGGGTGTTTCCATGGTTCCCTTTCCTCTGCGGCAAAACAGGGCTCCAAAGACAGCGCCGCAGGGCTGCTGTGAGTTTGGGCTGGTCAACGCACCACCCTCCTAATGAACACGATGTCAGGAATTTCAGAAATTTTTGAGTGTCCCCTTTTCTGACCTCTCATGAGATGCCAAATTCCCCTATACCACAACCCACTGTTTGGAAAATGAGTAAGTGCTGATTAAATGCCAGTTTGACGACGCTGTGAAATTAAAATGATGTATCAGGAATCCACACACTTCTCTGCACTGTCATTCTGCAAGGGGCCGGGGATGGACGCAGCGGACGCCTCTGTATCATCCACAAAAACCCCTCCCTCCCATGACCAAAACACAGCCTCTCACCCAGCCCCACAAAATTCCCACCTGCTCCTGTGCACACAATTAGTGCATGTGCAATGCAAGCGCTTCCACACGTTCTCTCTCACACACAAATGTCCTACAGTGCAAAACTCACCCGGTAGGTCAAAACCCCACCCCCAAATCCCGGAAACTCACTGCATTCCCCCTGCACATGCACACAACTCTCTCTCCAACAAAGCGAGGGGTTCAAATCCCAACTTCACAACTCACTAACATGGGACCCCAACCTCCAAGTGCCTAGGATTCTTACATCGTAAAAAAAAAGGGGGGGGGGGAAGAGTAATAATCACGTTTAAGATGGATGTGCGCTTAACACACATAACGCGTTGAAATCAGTACTTGGAAGGCACCCAGTAAGTTATTACTATTTTCCCGTTCGTTACATGTGCACACCGCTTTAAAACGTTACACGAAACTAACGACGCCGCCAGGGTGCCTCAGGCTCCACCGGTTCACAGCCCCTCGCCCGGGTGGGCCCTGGCCGCGCCGCGGGGGTCCCGGCACGCTGCCCCGCGCCGCTCCCAGCGCGCAGTGCGCACGCGCGCCCCGCACCCTCGGCGCCGGCCGGGTAGTCCCACGCAACGCGAGCTCCACTGCCGGAGGGACTCTGGGGTCCAGGCCAGACCTCCCACCGACGCCACGTCACTGCCGAGACTCAGATCCTCCGCGATCCCGGCCTCCCCCTCCATCCCTGGCCGGGACAGACCAGCTTACCTGAGGGCAGGGTCTGGGGGGGCCAGCGCCCCCCTCTTCGGGTCCTGGGACGGGGCAGTGGCCGGGGCCCGGCTCCGGCCCCGCAGCACCCCTCCGGCTCCCGGACCAGGGCAGGGGGACAGGTCCGAAGACGAGGAAGTGCCCGCCCCACCCCTGGGAAAGTCCCCGGCGACTGACAGGCCGCTGGCCCAATTGCGCCGCGCGCTCCGGGCGGTTCGCGGCTGCCGAAGGGGTGGGACGGCGCGAGGTAAACAGCGGCCACCGGGCTCCCCCGGTGCTCAGAGCCTGCGGGTGGCCGCTGGGCTCCGGCCTAGCCCCTCGGCGGCCTTCTGCTCGGGCAGCGGCCTTTGACGTCGGCGCGCCGCCGTGGCGTCGGCCCGGCCTCCACCACCACCGCGCGCCGGAAGTGCCAGGCTGAGGCCTGCGGCCAGCTCGAAAGCCGGAATTTCAGGCGAGCCGCGGGGACCACCCAGGCCCTTCCCGCTGGCGGCCGGTGGGCCGCAGCCAGGGCGCGAGGGGACTTGCCAGGAGGCACGTCAGCGTCTAGAGCTGAGCCAGAGCCGGAGCCCCGGGCACTGCTGAGCCGCTGCTCTTAGCAGGTCTGGAGCCACAGGGACACTGACAGTCACCCTAAGGAGGTGGATTTTCACCGTAAAGCGCTCGGGTGAGGCTGGGTGCAGAGAGATGTGAAATCCCACGGGGCTAAATCAAGATCCAAACCCAGATGGGCACATCCAAAGCCTGCTTTCTAGCCTGCAACCCAGGCTGTGCAATGTCCCACATCCGATAGGGAACGGTAACTTGCTTTGGAGTTAAACATACCTTTGGTAAGCCCATCACTTTATTTAAAACAAAGATGTTTCAGTTCCAAAAAGGAGGCAGGCCTTGGATGAAGAACAGCTCTTAGCTGGGCAGTGAAACTGAACGCTCAGCCCTAATGCTTTGGAGGTCGACTTGAGCCCCTCTCCCTCAGCTTGCAGCTTCTCTGTCTTCACCTCCACCTGTACAGGTCAACTCCTTAGGAGAGATCAGCTCACTAAGTTAGGGGAGTGACAGAGGGTCAGGCTGGCCCACGAGAGCCTAAGGCCAGGGATCACCTCCAAGCTTCACAGCCCGATTCTGATTCTACTCTGAGAGTCTCACAAGCGCTCCAAACGCTGCCCCAACAGAACAATCCCTTATCCATTGGTAGACCCCAGACAGGTCAGAGCCCACTCAGCCGTCTTCAGAACACAACAGCCTCTTTTACCACGGACCAATCAAGGGAAGGCGCCCAAGCACTGTGGACCAACCAGAGACCGGCCCACAAACTGATCTTGTACACTCAACCCCAACTTCAACCTATAAAATTCACCACCCTTGAGTCCTTAGGCAATTCGGGAATTAAGCCATCACCAACTTCTTGCTCTGCATGTTGCAGAATAAACTCCATGTCTCTCCCTCTCTGTTGCTCTTTCAAATAATTATTTTATCAAAAAAAACAAACCAAAAAAAACTTTCTTTCACCACCGGGCTGACAGTGGTTGGTCTACTGTGCATCAGGCTAGTGAATCTAGGTTTCTTTGGGTTCTACAACAGTAGCTTTATGGAAAACCTTTTGCATAACACCTGCTTCCCTGGAACTTTTCAAAATTTCATCACTCCAGGCCCTCGGCCCTCGTTCTTAGAAAGGATTAGTGGGGAAAAATTAGGGGGACTATTTCATACATGCCCTCATTTTACAGAAGGAACACTTGTCAATCAACTGTAACTGTCAACACACAGAGACACCTTCCCAAGTATATGGGATTCCCTTTTAGGCTTTGTGTCATCCTGGGGTGTCTTCAGTTATTTCAAAGGTATTATCAATTTCTCAGAACAATTTTCTAATAAGTCATTTTAATTATGGAAAGAAGGGGTCAGGGTTGTAGCACATCAGGTTAAAACACTGCATGCCACTCCGGCATCCCATATAAGCACTGGTTCCAGTCTTGGGGGCTCAACTTGCAATCCAGCTCCCTGCTAATGCACCTGGAAAAGCAGCAGAAGATGACCCAAGTACTCACGCCATTGCCACCCATGGGGGAGAACCGGATGGAGGTCCAGCCTCCTGGCTTTGGCCTGGTGCAGCCCTGCCTGTTGTGGCCATTTGGGGAGTGAAGAAGCAGATGAAAGATTCTCTCTCTCCCTCTCCCTCCCTCCCCACCCCTCTTCCCTTTGAAATAAATAAATCTTTTAAAAAAGCAGTTTGGGCAAGAAGTACATGCATACCTTGATTCTAAAGAAAAGCAGGTCATGTGTGTGTGTGATAGATGGATGCAAAGACCATGCAAAGTGCCACTGAATGTCACCACTGGAGGAGGTGACAGCAAGATTGGAAGTCTTGAGTCCTGTTCACACAGCTGCTGCCGCACACCCTCTCCACCCATCTCCTCCCCAATGCCAGTTTTCTTGCTTTCAGAAGCCTCTCTTCCTCTTCCCCAAGTCTTCTCCACCCCCACCTCTTGCCATAAAGACAGATTTTCTTTAATACGAGGGATTTCCTCATTCCTCACTGTTTCAGCTGTTTTTGCAAAACTGGCCTTAGAGAGTTGGGCAAGCAGTTTAACTCCCTAAGTGCCGAATGACTCCTGGGTGGACTTGTCGGGCGAATGCCCAGGCTTGACACATCTTGGTCGCCCGGTGTTTGTGTGTGTACATGTGCATGCCGGGTCTGTTTTGAGGCATCCTCTTTTAACAGTTACAGCTTGTGAGGAAAGTCATCCATCCCAAGTCACGCCTGCCCGTAGCCCTCCCATCCGTTTCCCTCGGCTTTGACTTCTGAACATTGCACTGCGGAGACCATTGATCATGCTCCCCATTTTTCACATAGGTAAACTGAGGCCTCTATGCACAAAAGGACTTGCTCAAAGCCACATATGTTGAATAACACAACAATGGTTGGAACCCAGGACCTTGGCTCCCAGTCCTGTGTGCTCTGTCCACTATACCATGTTCTCTTCAGCATGCCATGATATTTTTACTTAGTTGCAAAAAACTCAACCCTGTCATGAACATAGACTATGGATCTAACAAATGGGGCTCCAACCCCTACCCAACCACTTATCACCTGGCTGGCCTCTCTCAGCCTCTGGTTCCTCTCTGCAAACTGGGGATAACTGCACCTACCCCTCAGGTGATTGGAGGATAAATGAGATAAGGCAAAAGTTTAGCCCGTAGTAGGTGCTGGGGAAATGATCGAGGCACATACATTTGGTTTGTTCAGTGGGTAGAACTCCATTGTTGATGCAGCTTCACCAGGCTGCATCCCACCATCCATATCCCCTGTGGGGTAGCAGGAACGGGAGACAGCAACCCCAGCTTGGCACTCCCTGCCACCCCTTGGCCTGGAAGGGGGTTTCCAGGTCAGCAATCTGGGCCTGATGCTAGGGGCAGAGTGACTCAGGCAGGTGGCAGCCTCCTGCTCTTGCAGAGTGACAGCAGGCAAAGCCCCACCTGGGAGGAGGAGCAAGTTACCCGTGCTGCGTTGTGTTGTGTTTTGTTTCAAAGCACACAACTCCCCAGTCTCCTTTCCACCCCTCCCTCCTCCGCCACTGTCTCTATTGATGTGGCTCCAAAGTCAGACCCAAATACACATTTGAAGAAAATAAAAGGCATACCAAGAAATCCACCTGTAATCAGTTGATCTCTAAATAAAGTCCCAGAAGGTGGTGGAGGCTACACCCAGGACGCATCAAAAAGTAGCATTTATGGAATATTTGCTGGGTAAGCAGCTCACACCTTCACACGCGGTGTCTCCCAACCAGCCAGTGAGGGCTGGGTTATCATCCCCATGTCGCAGATGAAACGGGGCCTCCGAAGGGTTCAATGACTGCCCCGTGATCTCACAGAGCAACAAGTAGCTATAGCATGTAGAGCTGGGCTCTTAAACTCAGTGCTCTAAAACATCATGCTGTGAAGTCTTGCCAGTGAGCAAGACCCAGGACTCAGAACGCCAGCTGTGCAAGGGCCTTTGGAAATGACTAAACCCAGCCTTTTCCTTGTGAGGCTGGAGCCACCCCTAGGGCCAGAGAAGGGCGGGAGCCCCCAGGTCTCACCTGCAGTCTGTGATTAAAACTTGAGCCTAGGACCCCAGGCTCCTGCTCCCAGCAAGCACAATGCTGCTCTCACGAACCCACTGATGGGAAATGGTGTTTCTCCATCAAACAAGCATATGCCTTCTACCCGGAGGAGAGTGGGTGACTCGAACCCAGGACAGGCAGCTAGTAAACTAGGAAAAGAGCAGACCTGGGTCCCTTCCTTGGCTGCACAGCCCGAGGCAGTCTCAGGAATGTAAAGCCCTGTAGTGGATTCTAGGTACTTTTTGGCATTGGGTGTGTACGTACATTAAAGAGAGATCTGGGTGATAGTTAAATGAGATAATGCACTTTGAGCCCAGGATACTAACTACAACTGTACCAGGTGCATTTTTTTGGTAAGAAGTAAATGAACGAACAGGGTAAACGGCCCCCAGCTTCCCTCTCTCAGCCCACAAAGGCCTCTGATACTCTTTCTTCCCACTTCCCAAGTAGCTGTGCAAGGAGAGAGCAAGACAATCATGCCTGTGCCCATTCACGTGGCTTCCTAAGGCGCATGAAACCACTTGATACCCACAGCTTGCCCCTTTCCCAAGAGACCCATCATGTGGGGGTTAAGATGTGGCCTCTGGAGCCCATCAGCCCTGGGCTTCAAACATAGTCACCTACAAGCTCTGTGCCTCAGCGTCCTTAGCAGTGCCAGGAAGTCCCCATTGGTGCCTGACCCACAAGGCACTGAGAATTCAAGCCACGAGGCTTGCCCTGGGCGAAAGGCAGCGGGAGCATGTTTCTCCTCCCCCCCCCCCCCCAGGGGGACACCAGTGGGACAGCTTGCCCTAAACCTCACAGAGAGTTCTTGAGGGTGCCAGGCCTGGGAGGCACTGCTGCTGACGAATTCTGCAGGCTCCCTCCTGTTGGCGTCTTTCTCCATCCCAATGGTTTCCCCATGTCCCTGGGCCTGCTTGTTGCCCTTTGGTTTCTAGGACACGCTGGAGAGAAGTCAAAGTGACACTGGGGGAATTCCCAGCCTTGTCACATACATGGCCTAGCCAGGCGCCTCCCGCGGTTCCTCCCTAGGAGTCCTGGGTCTCCCCGGCTCCAGCTTCTCTCCCTCTGGCCTCCCTGGCTTCAGGTCAAGGCGTCAGCTGGATACGGGCTCAAGCCCAAACCTGCCCTCTGTCCTTCTCCTAGAAGTGGGAAGAGGTCAGGCGGCCGGCCCAGCCCCTCGGGGAGGCAGACCCACACAGCTGGAGTGTTTCCCAATCCCGGGAAGCCCTGACCGGGCTACACATTTTCCTCCCTGTCTTTGTTCGTATCTCCTCTCCCCTTGGCCCCTCCTTGTTCTCCCTCCACTCTTCCGCAGCACAGACACCACGGTGAGCCGTGGCCCCTGCCCCTCGCCCCTGCTGGCCGGGGACTTCCCTGGGCTGGGCCTCTGACCAGCTTTGGAAACTCTGGACTCTTTGTAATCAAAGAGGAGGCTGCCTCACCACTGCTTTGCCACTGCCTGCCAGCCCCGGCCCACTGCCAGTGCCTCGGGCTCTCAGCTAAAGGTCCACCCACAGAAAGATCCAGCAGCCCCGGGAGCAAAGCAAGTGGCAGACAGGAGAGAGCTCCACTGACCCGGTGTTCAGGAGGGTCCCAGCTCTGTCACATTCCCCGTTGCTCTATTCCTAGCCAGCTCTATGCTTCCAAAGTGCTCAGCACACACTCACGTCCTCCCTCTCAAAAACGCACCCAGATCATACACACAGCACGCTCACTGAAGTGCTGACACGGACCTACCCAGGAGCCCTCATGCACCTGACACGCTCGCACACACGGACGCACACAGCCACGGCCGCGCCGGGCAACCCGACTCCCTTCTCTCAGGGGAACAGTAAAACCAGAATAGCCCTTTCTTTTCCTTGTTTTTGGAAAAACTCGCAGCAACTGGAGAGAGAAAGACTGGCTGAGAAGGCAGGGCAGGAAGAGGAAGAGGGAGCGAGAAGACAGGAGCCGAGGCCAGAGCTCAAGGCCTGGGAGTCAGGAAAGACAGAGCAAGCCGGACCGGGGGCAGTGCAGCCCAGCTGGCGGGAAAGGGGAAGGCCTGGTGGCGGTGGCTCCCAGCAGAGAGCTACAAGAGTCTGGCAGCCCAGCACCCTTGTCCCCTGGTCATCCTCCCCTGTCACGGCCCAGGCAGCCCCAGTCTGGGTCACTCACCTGGGGCAGGGCAGGGGCAGCGCGGGCATGTGCAACAGGGGCTGCTGTCCCCGTGAAACCGCTCGGCTGTGTGTGCTTCTGCAGGAAGGAGGGCTGGGCCGGGCCAACTTTAGGCAGGAGGGGAATTCCCCACGACGGCGGAGCCACGCAGCCCCACAGGGCCGGCGAGGCCCATCCCAGCCCTCTGGCAGAGCACAGGGCCCTTCTTTGTCAGCCTCCACCTGTCACTTCCCGGACTGGCTGTCACTGGCTGTGAATTCCAGGGCGGGGAAGGGGCTCCAGGGAAGAGCCGGAAGCTGCAGTCTCCTTGGCCCGTCTGGAAACAGGCACGGGGCAGAGCTTCTATTTCCTCCTTGGCCTAAGGTGGGGGATTCCAGAGCCCAGGGCATGGAGAAAATCACCCTGCCCAGCCCATATCCTCCTGCCCCATTCCCACACCATCAGTGGGACTCCTTCCCTAGCATGTGCTGGACACCTGCCGCCCAGGGAGCAGCTCAGTGCTGCACTCCCAGCTGTAGATTTGGAGCAAGTTCCCACTTCTCCCGAGACTCAGTGATCCCCTGCTGTACAACCGGGTCAGTAAGCCTGCGGTGCCTCACTCCTATGAAGGGAAAGTAAAAGGATGGCTTACAGGCGGCTTTAGCAAAGCACTGTACCAGCACGAGGTCTCGGTTCGCCTGTGCAAAGGTGCCAGGGGCCGTCGGTATGAATGGCCTCTCCTGCTCATCCCCGGCCCCGAGCTTCTGCCCTCTCCCAACAATACTCGTAGACCGCTGAGCGTTCAGGTGTGGACAAACCAGACCCACTTCCTGTCCTCTCAGAGCTCACCGACTCCGGGGCTATCCTGTCCGATAGGGAAGCCATTAGCTACACATGGCTCTTTAAACAGGAATGGATTACAGCTCAACAAGCCATTCAGTCCCTCAGCAGCACCAGCCACCTGTCAAGGGCTCGGTGATCCGAGGTGGCTTCCAACACCTCCACCATCACAGCAGAGTCTGTCCAATGGGATTGCTCTGGACAAAGGGATAGGGAATTCCAATCAAGTGCAGCGAGGTGTGTTTGGGCAGAACTGCGGGGAAGTCTGGTGAGGATGTGGGGATCTGAGAAGTCTTCCTGGAGGAAGTGACACCTTAGCTAAGACCTGAAAGTAGCCAAGGAACAGTGTCTTAACAAGGGGAACAGAATGTGCAAAGAGAAGAGAGAGTATACTCAGGGAATTGAAAATGCTTTGCTCTGAATAGGAGCCTGGACTTGAAGCAGATGAGGGGAATGGGAGAGAGGTGGACCTTAAGGAAGATGAAGGGCTGAGGCTGCCACATGCTACCCTGGCAGGGGACTAGCATGGGGGCAAAGTCCACTGAGCCCACTCCCAGCTGCTCTGGGACCTTAGATTGCGATTACACAGGGCATGCTAGGGAGACCTCTGAGTCCAGAGGCCTCACCGTGCAGAGGAGGAAGCGAAGGCCCCACAGGGGAAGTGACTTTCCAAGTGAGTGAAGGGAGGGACTTCCTGACTCCTAGTCCAGTGCTCCTCTCCAGGCCACACTCAGTCCCACAGTGGCAGGGGCTGCTTTACAAGCGTCCCACAGCACGTGTGGTGAGTGGCCACCCTCCTGGCTGCAGGGATAATTCCGTAGTCATGGTAACAGCTACTGGACATGTGACCAGGGCCCAAAGATGAACTGTTTTCCTGTACACAGACCCCTTTCTCTGCAGGGAGGAGGACTATGTGGAATGTCTGTGCACAGTTATCATAGACCGTCTGTGAGTTCCCTAAGCCTGGCCCGGGCTGGTTCCTGCCCACGGAGTCTTAAATAACAGAGGAAGCTCAAAGGGCTAAGGAACTACAGCAGCATGAGCTAGGAACCCTCGGCTATGCATCCCGGGCAGATTAGCTCTGGGCCGCCCCTGCTGAAATGCGCAATCAGCACCTGCAAGCTTCTCTCCCACCAACTTCCCTCTTCCAGCCACGCGTTCCCTGGGATCGCTTCAACTTGCTCAGCCACGGGACACAGAGCAGGTAAGAGGCCTTTGGATGGGTGGCAGGAGAGCTGTTGCAGTCCTGGCTCTGCTGTGTGGCCCTGGGCAAGTCCCTTCCCCTCTGGGTTCTCAGCTTTTCCTTCCAGAATGTGAAGGAATCAGACGTGATGAGCCCAAAGGGGATCTTCGGCTCTGACACCGTGAGGAAGCCCAGAAGTTCAGAGGAAAGCGAGATGGAGTGGGCCAAGGAGTCCGAACGAGAGCACTAACGGTGAATGTTTAAGCTTATTTTGTGTCAGGGGCTGCTTTCCAAGCTCTGGGTGAATTATTTCATGTTTTTCTCATAATAACCCTGTGAGACTGGTTCTCCTGTTCTACCAATGAGGAAACTGAGGCTTCTTGTGGTTTTTAGCCAACTCCTAATAATGGACTCAGCTGGAATGCAAACCCGAGTAGAGTTGACCCTCCATAGCCACAGCTTCCACATCTGTGGGTGGCGTAGTGGTAAAGCTTCAGCCTGCATTGCCAGCATCCCACGTGGGCGCCGGTTTGTGTCCTGGCTGCTCCTCTTCCAATCCAGCTCTCTGCTATGGCCTGGGAAAGCAGTGGAGGATGCGCCAAGTACTTGGGTCCCTGCACCCATGAGGCTCCTGGCTTTGTCTAGGCCCAGTACTGGCATTACAGTCATTTAGGTAGTGAACCAGTGGATGGAGGTTCTCTCTCTCTCTCTCTCTCTCTCTCTCTCTCTCTCTCTCTCTCTCTCTCTCCACACCCCCTCTCTGTAACTCTGTTTTTCAAATAAATAAAACAAATCTTTAGGGGGAAAATGAGAACTATTTGGGAAGAGTTATGTGTGCTGAACATGTACAGACTTCTTGTCCTTAACATTATTCCCTCAGGGATACAGAATAAAAAGGACTGACACCACATTTACACTCTATTACAATTCAGAGATGATCAAAATCCACGGGGCGGGAGGGGGGCACAGGTGATGTGCAAATGCTGTGCTGTTTTACAGAGGGGATCTGAGCATCTGCAGGTGTTACTGTCCTCAGAGGGTCCTGGAACCGCTCCCCTGTGGACTGCAGTGCCCCCGGAGCTCACCTGGAGGAGATGAGAACCACACTGCACCACAGAAGATGGGTGCAGGGACAAACTCCCAGGACCACTCTCCCGATCCGGCATTACCGAGCCCTGCCTCACCCACCTAGACAGCCTGGTCTTGGTGCTCGTGTCGTGGGTGCAGCGTTGCCCCAGTCTCAGTACCTGCTGCAGGAATGGCTGCATTTGATTTTGTGGGTTTCCTGCTTCACCAGCCCTTCTGAAAATTCCCCCAAGGAGAGGAGCTCTGCCTGCCACCAGGTCCTTGCCTAGGCTTGGCAGATCTCCAGGCCCCACTACAGACACAGCAGTCAGAGCCTCCAGGGGTAGCCTGGGGGGGTCTACATTTTTAATCAATTCCCAGAGGTGACCGTGGTACTCAGTAGAACTTGAGAAACTCCCTGGGCTGGGTCTGCCAACTCCAACATCTGCCCACATACAGGTGGCCAAGGATAATTTGCCGTCATGAACTGGTGGCAGGTCTTGGTGTGCTTCCACTCCTCTAAACCACATAAGCATCGAATTCAGGGCTTTTGCAAAGTCCCCTTCAACCCAGTAAAGTTATTTGTTGATCTACACTTGCAGATAGGCAGCTAGAAGAGTCACAGTGTCAACAGTTTTCAGATGCCTGCTGGTTCAACAGCGCAGCTACAGCAAGCATGTCCCTGGGTTGAGGAAAAGTGGGCAACTGGGGAAACACACACAGTGACTCGCAGACTGGGAGGATTAGAGGCAGACCCTGGGAGCCTTGAATGCCAGGCTAAAGGGTTTTTGCCTTCCTTCCGTAAGCAATGGGGAGCCACGGAAGGCTTTACTTCCACTGACGAAAGTTTCCTGAGGCTGCGAATGACCTGGTCAAACTGGCACTTTGGCAAGAGCGTGGGGCGCAGTGAGAAGTGTGCCGTGAGAAAGGACATTACACTTGCTGGTGACAGAGCCAGGTCTTGAAGCCACAAAGTCTCTCTCCTTATTTTATTGACACACACTGGATAGTCCTGGTGGCCAATATTTGTCTGAACAGCTGGAAACCACTCTTCCAGATGATGGGTAAATGACAGGTATTTAAAAATGACTGGTGTCTCCGTCTGTCTGTGAGGTGCCAGGCCCCCTGCGGGTACTGAGTCACCACGTGACCCCATCACACTTCCTCTCTCTGTCTCTCACCTTCCTCATCTAGGAGGGAAGTCAGTTCTCCCTGCCTGTCTGTAACACTGGGAGCGGCTGTCTGCTTGTAAGAGACACCTGTTAAGATGCTTTCATAAAGAATATAGGGCAAGAGGTTTGTCGGCTTCAGGGACCTTCGGGGTTATCTGATCCCGTTGGGCTTGGATGGGGCCTCAGATCAGCAGGTCTCAGTCCTGGCGGCATACTGGGGGCACCCGGAGAGCTCTGCAAAGGAACAGACGCCCAGGCCATGCTCCAGACCAGTGAAATTAGATCTCTGGGAGCGTGACCTGGGCACAGGTATTTGCAAAGCTTCCCAGGTGCAAAATTGCGACCCCTGCCCCAGCAGCTGCCCCCTGTGGGGGTCCCAGGACCTCACTTTCACTGGATTCCTGAGCTTCCCAGACTTGTCTCCCTTTAGGTAGCAAGGGAGGTGCCTTCTCAGGACCGGGGTCAGAGACCATGAGGACCAGGGACCTTCGATTCTGGACAGATGAGAGCTCTGTCTCTCCTTCTGCGGATTGCACAACATTATTCATGGTGGATGCAAAAGGAAAAACGAAAACTCAGACTAAGTCACTAAGAGGACAGGAAGCACGTGTCATTCTGTCAGAATCTGAAGAATGGGATTCAGGGATGCGTTTTGCAAAACTGTGCTTTCCAAAGAAAAAGATTGAGGGAAGCGTGTTGCAAGATTCTTTTCAAAGGAAAAGGATCCAAGAACAAATGTTGCCAAACCAAACCATGCTGCCAAAGGAAGTGACTTCTTGGTCTATCAGATCTGGAACTAAGCATGGAGATTATCTTGACTGGTCTTCTCCCTGGATAGGAAGGGAAACTAAGCAACAGGGAGGGGACAGCAAGCACCCAGCAAGTAGCTGGTGAGCTCGCATTACAGTCCAGGCTCCTGACCACCCACTACCTGCTTCGCTACCCTCTGCTCCTCTGGGATGTCACCTCACTGGGTTTCTTCCGGGTCCCTAAGCCAGCCTCCACATCCCCACCTTCTAGACAGCACCCAAAGTCACAGGAGGAGACGCAATCTGTGTGCCCAGATCTACAGCCACACAGCAGAGGGGCTACAGCCCGCAGCGGGCTGGGAGAAGCCAGAGAGGAAGGAGAAGTGTCTGATGATGTGGCCTGACCTCAGAAAGGAAGCCTGGTCACCACGGGGAATTTCCCCGGGGTGAGGTCTCGTATCTATGCAAATACCGCACCCCAACTAACCTGGACTCTAGGATAGGAGCGGGAGAAGAGAGAGAGGGGGACCGGGAAAGACAGGAGGAGACGGGCAGGGGACAGGGCCCCAGCACCCACAGGGTACCAGGTTTCATAGTATGCCTCGTCTCATTTTGTCCCTAAAAATGTCTCCCGGAAGCAGGGCATTCCAACCCCGGGGGGAGACCAAGCCTCCGAGAGGGGCGGTGACACCACGATGACGAGGACAGACCTGGTGTTGCTGCTGCCGCCGCCGCAGACATGAACAAGGCTCAAGTCCACCAAGTCCAGCAAAGTTTCGTTTTAGGTTTCCTTCTCACTCGCTGGGGGAATTTTATCCTGGGAACAGCTGAAGGGCACCAGGAAGGTAGAGACCCTGACTCACCTTGGGCAAATCCCAGCCCCACGGTGGCTGACACTGTTAACCTCATCACTACCAGCTTCTAGGACGCTCCTGGCAGTCAACGGAATGGGCTCAAAGCTATTGAAGGAGAATTAATCACTCTCTCTCTCCCTCTCTCCCTCTCTCTTCCCTATCTACCTGCCCCCTCCCCCACCTCTTTAAATTTTACCACCTCCAGGAAGCCTTCCCTCAGGACTCCACTCCTTTTTAAGGTTTAAGGGAGCTGGTCTTGTCTTCCCAGTGTGGGACACTAAGTAGGACCAGCGCTCACATTGGGTTTGTAGGGCCCAAATTCTGCCTGAGGGCTGGGTCGTTTCACTTCCTATCAGTGAGCTCACACAACAGGCAGGGCCTTGGTTTCTGGAGTTGTGTGCAGAACAGTCTGTGTACAGCGCACACTTGGGGACTTGTGTGAGGTGCGTCCTGTGCGGCCAGTAACTGGACCACAACGGTTCCATTTCTCATTGTTACCAGCAGTGGATTTGTGGGGCTAACACTTAACTTTTCCTGTGTGCCATCAAAAAGGGTTTGTGTGTGTGTTATCAGCAGAGGTGTGCCTCTGCCACACCAGCAGTGTTGTTGATGCTGGGTGTCTTTGAGGCTGGGTATTTTATAATGGAAAGTGGTCCACTTCGTGTACAGTTTTGAAGGCTGCAAGCCCAGGATGAGACAGCCCCGTCTGGCCTCTGGGGAGAGAGCTTCGTGGCAGATGGTGGGCGTCATAGTGGAAGCATGAGAGAGTGGGATCATTCGGCGAGACAGGAAGCCAGGAGGGGCGGGCCCTCTTGCTCTTCTAGAACAGTCCATGCTCATGGAAACCAACTGGATTAGTTCACAAGAACTACTGGATTAATCTCCTGTACAGCACCCATAAATGACCTCACCACCTCCCACCAGGCCCCATCTCTTAAAAGCCCCTTCCACCTCAATACCACTGAACTGGAGACCATGTCTCCGACACATGAACTCTTGGGGCACAGAGCACATTCACACCATTGCCCCCGGCAGCCCCTGCGAGAGTCCCTGAGGGTGCAAGCAGCAATGATTTGGGATTACGTAGGTGTGACAAGCAGTGTTTATGGGGTTTGAGTGGCCTCCAGGTGTGGGAAAGAGGGATGGGAAGCATCAACACCCCACCTGCTTGCTTTGATCAGGCCCTCCCGGGGCAAAGTCCCCGGCTGTCTGGATGGGATGGCGGGGGCTGGGGTTCTCAAGGCAGCTGGCAGCACGACTGCAGGTGGCTGTGGGTGAGAGGAAGGGGTGGGACCACGCCACAGAAATGCCATGTGGCGGAAACTTCTGAGAACAGCTGGCCTGGCGGGCAGGGCCCACTCCCAGAGGGCTGGCTCAGGGCTCCAAGGGTCCTTCCTGGCTGAAAGGAAGCCAGTGGGATGGCCTGCATCAGGGGCCCCTGGCCTCACACGCAGCCTTTAAAAGCACTTCCTACCTCTGGCTTCCCAGGTAGATACCTGGCTTCACACCTGCCTCCGCTGGCCCCTCCTCCCTGCCCCAAGGCAGGCTGGAGCCCTTTTCCTGGCTCTCTTGCTCCCCAGGGCCACCTCCCCCCCCCCCAACCCCGGAGCCTGTTTATTCTCCTGTAAGATGGAATCCTTTCTGTGATAATGATGAAGAGCTGATACTCCTTGAGCTCTGCCTGCATCCAGGACACTGTGCTCAGAAATACACACGCATTGCCTGGTCTAATCTTCACAAGAGCCCTGTGAATCCCACTTTACAGAAGAGAAAATCAAGACACACGGAGTCAAGTGGCCTATCTGTTCCTAGTGCTTGGCTGGGATTCAAATCCGGGCCCAGCTGCCCACACAGACCTAACCGCAGAGCCTAGAGTTGTTATATAACCAGAATTTCCCACTTGCTTCTCCCCAACTGTAATAGGAGGAAGTTTCCTTAGGACACCTGAGGTCTGGCGGGGAATGGAGAGGGAAGCCAGAGGCCGGCCAACCCCTTCTGGGTTCAGAAATCCAGCTAGGGCAACTTCACACTTCTCCCTCCCGTTCTCAGCTTGATCTGGCTAAGGAAAAGGAGACATCAGCGGGCCTGGAACACAAGCTCGGGTTATAGCTGCAGATCTGGCCAGTACCGATTCCCTGGTCACAGTTCTGCTTTCTGGGACTGCTAGCAAACTCAAAAACAAAAGGATTGTTTGGGGTCACTTCTAAGCGTATTTCCAGCTCGGTCAACCCATGACGTGTTGCCCATATCTTTGGGTCGCTTGTTTCACCCCTCAGAGCCTCAGTTTTCTCACCTGTAAAATGGGGGCACTCACCCCTGCACTACTACAGAGGGGCTCAGGGCTGCGCAGGCGAAACTTCATGACTGGGATCTTTCTGGCAGTGACTCATTACCCTCAGCCAAGCGAAGGGCACAGTCAAGACCAGGTTTTTTTTTTTTTTTTTTTTTTTTAAGTAGCCAACAGTTCCCACACTGCTCCGCACTAGGGGGGAGTGTGAAGACAGCAATCCCAAACAGCAGCTCCTTGCTCAGCTCAAAGGACCACCCCCTTCAAAGTCTTCCTATGATTCCTTGCTGCCCACGGAGTTGGCTCACCCCAGCCCAGAGCTCTTGGGAAAGGGGATGCTGGGAAGGGAAAAGGTGCACACTCTGGGAGGAAGCCCGCGATGGCTTAAGTTCTTGGGTCCCTGCCACATACGTGGGAGACCTAGAACTGGCCTGGTCTGGCCCTGGCAATAGTGGGCTTTTGGTGAGAGAATCAGTAGATGGAAGAGCTCTGTCTGTCTCTCTACCTCTCATATAAGAAATTAAAATAAAATGCATAGCTAGACACACAGTCTTCCTACTCAACCTACATCCACCCAAGGTTCCCCAGAATTATGAGAAAATCCTGATATTCAAAGTCCAAGGTTCCCCAGAATTATGAGAAAATCCTGATATTCAAAGTCCTCTGCAGTGGGATGCAAACCCCCACCCCCAACTTTCTTTTCCTCATAGCTGTGACTGCAAACTGTCAGTGCTACTCGCATCCACTCCACACACCCCTAGGGCCCCTCTCCCATCTGACCAGCCCTTAATTACCAGCAAGTGGACATGCACGTGCAGGCCCGAGGACACTGTCTTGTCCCGAGTGCGTGCTCCTGTCTGCCCATCTTCATTCCTGGCCTCACCAAGCCACCTCACTTCTCTCTCTGGATCCCATCACTCCTTTGCTCCAGCCTCGGCTCCGTTCTCCTTGGGATATGTTTCTCAAGACACAATTCTTTCGGGTATTGGATGTCTCTGATCGATAGCTGACTGAGATCTTGAAACCAAAGCTCAGAACGCACCATGGGATCCATCTCCCAGCTCCTACAGTTGAGCCTGGCTCAAGGCAGGCGGTGCCTGCTCCAAGCCAGGCAGGTGCCATGCTTAGTTCTTTTACACAAAGTCTCATTTTACTCCAAGGCCGGTAGAAGTTGGAGTCCCATTTTACAGATAAGGCAACTGAGGTTCTGGAATGCTCAAAGTCAGTCAGTGGCGAAGGTCTTAACTCCCAACTCCCAGCCTTTCTGCCGATTTATCCTTGGGCAACGGTTAAATTAAACTGGGCAAACATCCCCAAAACTCTCAGCTGCCTCTCGGCATCACAGCCTGGCGGAGGAGAGGAAGCAGGGAAGGTAAGACAAGATAACCTCTTCATTTCAGATGTGCTGTGTCAGACACGGAAAGCACTCTGAAATCGCTGGCTCTGACCCCTCAATATACAGATGGGGAAACCGAGGCACAGCCAGAGCAACGGCTGGTCTGCAGTCATGCAGTGAGGGGCAAGACCAGACTCACGAGTCTCTCCACTGTCTGCCCGGCCCTAGGGTCAGCATCCCCTGGCCTGCAGATAAAGCACTCTGGCCAGCCGGTAGCCTCTGCCACAGTCGCCCACAGTCACCTGCAGGGCTGGGGGGAGGGGCGGCCGAGAGCCTGCAGTTGAGCCTCCCCGCTTATCGTGACTTTCACAAAGTGGAAACTTTCCACGGGCCTCCCCAGATTACCATCGCATCTGGTGCCCCAAGCACATCAAAAGAGGAAGTTCGGGTTTGGCTGCGATGGATGAAGGGCACACAGAGAAACGTCGATGCGCTGAGAGGGCAAAGGGTGGGGGGGAGGGGCTGAGAGCCTGGGCAGGCCCCGGGCCAGCCTTCCCGGGCCTGAAGCAAGCTCACGCTGGGAGAGCTCAAAGTAGGACTCGCCGGCCGCCTGGCAGGGCCTCCAGCTCCAAGGAGGGAGTCCAGGCTGCAGCTTCTAAGCAGCAGAGGCCCTCGCTGGAAACGCGGTTACGTGTTTGTGTGTCTCTTTTTATTTCTTCTCCAAAGACAGAAAGAGTGGCAAGGGCATGAATTGGAGGAACACCTTAGGATGTCAAAGTTAGAGGTTTTGATTTTTTTGTGTCCAACTCCCACTTTGTAGCTAAGAGAGCAGAGATTCAGGGAGGGAAAGAGAGCAGCCAAGGTCAGAAAGCAAGTGCGTGGCAGCTGCAGGTGGAGCCCAGGCCTCCTGCCTCCTGCCCCCAGCCCGGTCCTCCAGCGTGGCCTCTCTGGACACGGCTGGGGCAGATGGTCAGCTGGCCCTGGCTCAGAGGCTCCTCCTCCCGCAGCCACGCCCATGCATTCAAAATGCACACATCACTCATCTTACAGACGGCGTCCGTATGCTTCTGGATGTGAAAAAGCCCAAACCAGGACAGGGGCTGTGGCCAGGGACGGAAGCTGGAAAGGACTTCAGAGGCAGAGGGAGCACAAGTGGCTGGGGTCTGGGGCTACGGCTCTTCAGCCGCTTGGCCGTGGGTAGCTGGGGCTGTGCTGGGTGCTCAATGGCTCGGGGAGGTGGAAGCCTTTCCTTGGCCCGACCCCAACCCGGGCCCTCCCTCAGTCTCTGGAGCTGGAACAATGGCTTGGGGGTGGTGGCTGGTGCTGCTACCCACAGCTGGTGGCCTAGTCCTCGCCACCACAGAGAGACAGCAAGGCCTTCCGGAAGTCCCCCGAGGTGTCGCCCTGGCAGGAGCAGAGAGAGAGCAGAGTGAGTAAAAAGGCCACCATGTCCCCTCTTTCCAGTTGCCCGTCAATCCAGACGTCCCCCTTGGCTGCTCTCGTTCGCCACCGCAGTGGCTGGACAAAGGCCACAGGGATGGAGGGGGCTCCCGCAGTGGCCCCCATGTCCCTCAGGAAGATGGCACCAGCTCTCAGCCTGGCTTTGAGCCCCTTTGGGATCTGACCCCTGCAGAGCTCGGCAGCTCTCCCACCTCCCCTCCTTCTGGAAGCATCTCTGTCGCATTTCCCCCTTGTGTTGTGTGAGCCCACGCTTGGAGAACTTTGACTGAGCACCAACTGCCCAGGCTGCTGTTGGGGGCGTTGGGCGCCACGGTCTGGGGGGCAGTCGGGCTGGGGGAGAGGCCAGACTTCCTCCCACTAAGCACACAGCCCCTTTCCCAGGGGGCTCTGAGCAGTTTGAGCATATACGGCTTTCAGAAAAATATGCGTGATCTTTAAAGTTATATGTTGTTGTAAGCAATTCCCATGCAAGGAAAGATCATATAATAAAAGCCTCTCTCCCATCGCTGTCCTAGTTCTCCAAATCCAGAGGCAGCCAACTGTTAGTACTTTCTTGAATGGTTTTCTGACAACAGTCTGTGTACATACAAGTATGTGTAAGCTTATAACGCTGCTTTCCTATACAAATGGACACATATTCTGTCTGGATACGTGTTTTTGACTGACAAGAAGATTCTAGATCAATAGACTTCTCACGCCTTCTCATGGCTGTAAGATACTGTCACATGCATGTACTGTAATTTAGCTAAGCAGCTCTGTTGGAGGCCCTCCATCTCTTGCTCCTATACACGGTGCGGGCACAGACACCCTCTTACATGTCTTTAGGAACCTGTGTGGCGATGCCTATAGGATAAATTCCTACCAGCAGAATTACCAAGTCGCAGCATGCACATTTTACACTTCGAAACTGCCTGACTACCTTTTAAAGGTTGCTAACAACCACCATTCCCATTGAGTCTGCGTGAAACAGCCTGTGGGATGCTCCCAGTCTAGCTGACCGAATACAGACACCATCAAATTTTCACATCCTGGCCAATCTCAAAGACCAAAAAGGGCTCCATAACTCAAAGAGGGCGGACACCAAAGGCCCCACAGTACAGCATTCCATTAATCTGAAATATCCAGAACTGGAAACCATAGCCTATGCCCAGGAGTGGAAGCCGGGAAACCAGCAGAGGGAACTCAGGACAGAATGGAAATGTCTGAGAACTGGAACGTGATAACGGTTGCAAAACTCAGTAAATTTAGTAAAAATTGCTGAACTGTTTCCTTACAACAGGCAGATTTTATGCTCTGTAAGTGAAACTTCAATTAAGCTGTTTTTAAACACAACCCAAAAAATGGGCTGTTTTGCTTGGAAATCTGGAATTTACTTTGGTATAAACAATGAGGCAATTCCAGGATGTTCCTTTCATTTAGAAAATCCTTGCTGTTCTAAGAGCTCAACTCTTGAGAAAAAAACCATGGCATAAAAAGACTCCTCGTCTTAGGCTAGGATCCAGTATGCACGCCGCTCCCCACGACCTCTCTGACCCCGCCTCACCTCAATGGCTTGGTGGAGGGACTTGTCGTATTTCTCGATGAATTCCTGCCGGACGTTGAATAAATCAATCTCACTCCGGGAGACCATGATCCTGGTGAGGGTCTTCTCATCAGTGCCAGCGCCCTGAGTCAGGATGAAGCTAGATCAGGCAAGATAGTAGATGCCCACCTACCTCTGCCCCACAGAGCTTGACCAAAACCCCTGAGCCTAGGACTGGGCCTGTAGGGGCTGAATAATATCCTCTCTGAAATTCAAGCCCACTGGGAACCTCAGAACGTGACTGATTCACCCAGAGGGTCTTTGCACATGTCATACTGAATTAGGGCAAGACCTAAATGCAAGAACTGGTGTCTCAGGGGCCTGTGGCCTAGTGAGTAAAGTTGCCACCTGTGGCACTGGCATCCCACATGGGTGCAGGTTCGAATCGTGGCTGCTCCACTTCTGATCCAGCTCCCTGCTAATGCACCTGGGAAAGCAGCAGCAAATGGCCTGAGTGCCTGGGCCCCTGCACCCACGGGGGAGACCAGAAGAAGATCCTGGCTCCTGGCTTCGAATCACCCCAGACCTGGCCACTGTGGCCATTTGGGGAGTGAATCAGTGGATAGATCTCTCTTTCTCGCTCTCTCTGTAACTCTGCCTTTCAACTAAATAAATAAATCTTTTTTTAAAAAACCATTTTTAAAAATCTTTAAAAAAAATTGTTGTCTTTACAGGAAGAAGAGGGAGGACATGTGCAGAGACAGGGATCGGGTGATGCATCCACAGCAAGAAACACAAGGATTTCTGGCAATCAGCAGAAGCTTGGAGACAGGCATGTGATACTCTCCCTCACAGCCTTCCAGAAGGAACCAGCCCAGGCCAGCAACTTGACTTTGGCTGTCTGGCCTCCAGAACCAGGAGAACCATTTCTCCAGAACCAGAACCACTTCTGCTGTCAGTCAGTTTGTGGGACTTGTCACTGTGGCCCTAAGAAAACAGTGAGAGCTCAAGCAGCATGCACAGGGCATGGGGGTGTGTGGGCAGCCCCAGCTTGCCTCTGTCCCCAGGGATTTAGGAACCCGAGCTACGTGTGAGTCCCAGCTCTGTCACTTAGGAGCCATGCAACCTTGGGAGAGGTTTTAACCTATGCAGGCCTGTTTCTTCCTTTATGCAATGAGGGTTCTAGCACAACCTCACAGGATTGCCATGAGGGTCGCCCATGCTCAGAGGCAGAACACTCAGTATGGGGCTAGGCATGCACAGGACACTCGGCACAGGGCCAAGCACATGTAAGAGCTCAGTAAGAGTTGTCATTTGGGGTCTGCGGGCTGCGAGGGGTTTCAGGCTCCTTCCTACACTGAACCACCTATGGCAGGGGAGCTCCAGGGGCTGGGCTGGGAGGCTGGCCATGTGTCACCTGCTAGAATGTGAGCTCCAGATGAGTGTCCTGCTCAGCCCCATGTCCCCAGAGCTCAATGACAGCCCTGATCTCTCCCCCGCAGGCGCTAGTGGGACACTCTCCAAGTTGCGACAACTAAAAAATGTGTCTAGTCATTGCCAAATGTCCCCTGGGGGGCAAAGCCCATGATGAACTACTGTCGCAATGCTGAGCAACATCCAGGGGGAGGGGGCAGTGGCCGCAGGTCCCAATCCACCTGTGAATGTGCGCCTGTGCACACATGTGTGTCTGTGCACCTGCCAGCACCTGAAGAGAGAGGAGCAAAGAAACGAGCAGTTCTTCTTACCTTCATGGATTTGTAAAGTTTGTCGGCAAAGAAGAGAGGCTTGTTCTTGACACTTTGAACTGGTGGGAAAGGGGAGAGACACAGGGAACCTGGTCATAGACTGTGTGCCCCAGACCCTGGGCTGGATCCCCGTCCCTCCTCCCCTCCCAAGAGCCAGCTGCTGCAGATCATTGCCAATCTCAGGGTCTCACCCCCACCCCACCTGCCATGGCTCATCCCTAAGCCTGGCTCCCAGCGGCTGGCAGTGCCACTTCCTGTCAGTAGAGGATTCAGAGAGAATGAACCCCACAGGAAACCAAGGGCCTCCAGTTTTCAAGTGCATCACAGTCACCTGAGACTCCTGGTCAAAGCTCAGGTTTTTCAGCTCCACCCTTCAGACTCAGATTCTAGACACAGGTTCTAGACACGGGTTCTAGACTGGTTCTGGACTCAGGTTCTAGACTCAGATTCTAAACACATTGCAAGCAGTGGTTCTCAGCCCAGCAACACCAGCATCACTTAGGAACTTCACAGAAACGCAAACTCTCAGGCTCCACCCCACGTGTGCCGAATCCAAAACTTCCGGAGGTGGGTGACCACCTTGACTCTGCCAGGGACATCTCTAGTTTTAGCACTGAAAGCCCCACACAAACCAGGATGGCCACCACCCTACTCTGCGGCAGCTTACAGTTTGGGAACTACTGATTTACTGCCCCAAAGAAAGTGTCCCTGGTGTTCTTGAAGGCACTGAGAGAATCCCTGGGGTTGCACTGGGCCCCAGGCCTGCATAGTCTCTCTGCACTGGTGGCCCCTGCTCCACAGACACTGCTTGCCTGCTTGCCCCAGCCTGGTCTTTCCCCAAGGCCTGGGGCTCTCTGGCCCTGAGCAACTGCTTGATTTCCAGGCTCCTGAACCCGCCTGATGCAGGCAGGCACTGGGGGTGTCTCAGACAGCTCGCCCTGGAGGAAGCAGAAACCAGTCCCAGCGGGCTGGAATGGCTCTGGGGATTAAATACCTCCGTGAGGGCCAGGAGCGAGAGGCTGGAGGTGCTCACTCCAAGGGCACACGTCTGGGAGAGACTCCCCTGCAGGCTCAGGAGTGCCCTGAGCAAAATCACATCACACACAACTCCCTTCCCCAGCTCCTCAAACAGCTCCCTGCCGCCTCCCAGACAGGCCCACGCTCCTCGGCCTGCAAGCCAAAGCCAAAGTCAAAGCTCTTGCCTCCTGTGCTACCTCACCACCCCTGCTCCCTGCAACTCCCCTCGTGCCACTGTCCTGCCAGTAGAGACTTATCTCCTATCTGCCCTCCACTACTTGACCCCCCACACTGCCATCAAATCCCATCCTTCCAAGTCTAGGAAGCCCCTCTCTTCCTCCAACCCCAAGCCCAGGGCTTTGTCAGTCTGGTAAAGGCCACACTGGGCAGAAACTTCTCTCCTTGGCAACCAGCCCTTGAATGATGTTTTGTATGTGTGTGTGTGTGTGTACACATGCACATGCACATGTGTGTGTAGACATGTTGTGTGTTCAAGGTGGAAGTGGACAGTGAAGGAAACACACGAGGAGGGCAAGATGTGCAGGTGTTAAAAGCATGGACTTTGGGGCCGATGCCGTGGCTCACTTGGCTAATCCTCCGCCTGCGGCACTGGCACCACAGGTTCTAGTCCCGTTTGGGGCACCGGGTTCTAGTCCCGTTGCTCCTCTTCCTGTCCAGCTCTCTGATGCGGCCTGGGAGGGCAGCAGAGGATGGCCCAAGTGCTTGGGTCCTTGCACCCACATGGGAGACCAGGAGGAAGCACCCGGCTCCTGGCTTTAGATCAGCGTAGCGCTGGCCGTAGCGGCTATTAGGGAGTGAACCAACAGAAAGAAGACCTTTCTGTCTCTCTCTCACTATCTATAACTCTACCTGTCAAATAAAGGAAAAAAAAAAAAAAAAAAGCATGGACTTTGGATGCCGGTAGCCTGTGTTGAGCCCAGGCTCCTATAGTGGTATTAACCTCTCTGAACCTCGGGGTCCTCCTTGGTCGAACCGGCTGCTAAGAGCGCCAAATCCACTACAACCCAAATCCACTGCAGGGAACTTTGCGAGGGCCCGGCAGGAAATCCCAGTAAAAGCAACTATTTTCCCAGTGTACACCGTGTGCCAGGGGGCCCTATTCTAGTTGCTTCACTAAATCTCAGAATCCACCATAGTGACTGGGTACCACGGTCACCTCCAGTTTGCAGAGGCTTTGGGATTTGCCCAAGGATGTACAGCGAGAAGCTGGAAAGGCACAGACTCCACCTGGAGTCCAGGCTTCCCTGCCTCTAGGGCCTGCTCCTGGGTGGCAAAGGCCCATGACACACGAAGTAGCAGCAACAGCAATGATGCTTCTATTTCATCCATGCTCAAACACCCTTGCCCCGCATTTCAGCAACTCTGAAATCAAGGTACAACTTAGAATTGATGGGGATTATGTGAAAACCTTTCACTGCCACCTCCTGGTCAGATTGAAAAATATACTTATACAAGTCTAACCCTTGCTTGTGTCTCCTCATCCATATACATATATATATTTTACAGGCAGAGTGGACAGTGAGAGAGAGAGACAGAGAGAAAGGTCTTCCTTTTCTATTGGTTCACCCCCACAATGGCCGCTGCAGCGGGCACACCGCGCTAATCCGAAGCCAGGAGCCAGGTGCCTCTCCTGGTCTCCCATGCGGGTGCAGGGCCCAAGCACTTGGGCCATCCTCCACTGCACTCCCGGGCTACAGTAGAGAGCTGGACAGGAAGAGGAGCAACCAGGACAGAATCCAGCGCCCCGACTGGGACTAGAACCTGGTGTGCCAGCGCCGCAGGCGGAGGATTAACCTATTGAGCTGTGGCACCAGGCTCCTCATTCATATTTACACCTGGAGAAATCGAGATCCAAAAAGGGAAAGACTTTTTTTGAAGTTAAGCACTCAAACTAAGTCAGAAGAGTAGCCTGGGGCAGGCATATGGAACAGTGGTTGGGTGGCTGTTTAGGATGCCCACGGTCTTATCAGAGCACCCGGTTCAAGTCCTGGCTACTCCCCTTCCAGCACAGCTTCCTCCTAACACGCAGCCTGCGAGACTACAGACAATGGTTCAAACAGCTGCGTTCTTGCCACCCACGTGGAAGACCTGGACAGAGTTCTGGCTTCCTGGCTTCAGCCTGACCCAACTCTGGCTGCCGCGGGCATTTGCGGAGAATAATCCAGAGGACGGAATACCTCTCTCTGTTTGCCTCTGTGTCTCTGTCTTACTGCCTTTCAAATAAAATGAAAAGAAAAATTAAAAGAAAAACAAAGTGAGCAAAGAGAGCCAGGTGCTGAATGAGGACAGAGTGTGTGCGTGTATGCGTACTGTGGCTGGTGTGTGTTGTGCGTGTTGTAAGTACACAGGCTGTGACTGACATGTGTCACCTTCTTGGCCTGTCCCCAGGGAAAGCCCTGTCCTCACCCTGTCCTGCTGTGGAGGACGAGTCCTCTGATGCCCCCGACAATCACACATTTGGCAGGACCCCAGGAGGTGACCTGCGGCAGTGTTTACTCTGCAGCCCAGTGGCTCCGGAAGCTGCCATGGCAGGGAATCTGGCCAAGTCCTCAGTGCCCCAGCCCCTTCCCATGGTCCCTGCCAGTTACCGATGGCCACAAAGGCGTCCCGGACATCTCCAGACATCTCCTTCTTGATCACGTGCTCCACGTCATAGTTGGTCATCTTGATGAATTCCTGGAAGACTGACCCCAAGAGAAGCCCCAGAGGTTGGAGTTAGCTTGAATTCAGAGGGGAGTGGGAGATCATCCCTCCCTTCCCACCTAGCTCTGCCCACAGGCCACAGCTGGAGAGCACAAAGGGCAGCAGGTAGATGCCCTGGGCAGCATCCTTGGGACAGGACAATCATGGCCTTCGGCTGCCGTGGACTTGGAATCAAAACTGCGCCAAGCCAGAGCCTCCCGGGCTAGGCAAGTTCCAGGAAGCCAAGTGGAGGTAGCAAAACAAAGAGGGGTCCTAGTCATGGCTCTGCCCCCAGCTCTCCCCTTCCCTACTGGGCTTCCTCCTCCTGTATCAAGTTGGGGCAGAGATTCCTATCGGCAAAGATCACAGTGATGCCAGCACTCAGGAAGTGTTAACCGTGCACGAGGTGCTGTGCTAAGCTACTACCCACCCATCAGGGTTGGCCTGGGAGGCGAAAGCCACTCATCATGCCCTGTCTCAGCCATCCATCCCCAGGGAGGTGAAGGAAGTTGTCGGAGCGATGCGTTAATGGTAGTGCCAGAACCGGAACCCAGGGCTCTCAAGACCCGGTGAGCCGCCACACTCCACTGCTAGGGTAGGGAGGGGGTGGGCAACCAGCTTCTCTAGTCCAGGGAGCTGAGAGACCCTCCCATCAGATCTGGGGCTCTTCCCGCGTGGGGTGAAGGGGAGGGGACGGGGCCTCACCTCTCCGCAGGTGCGGGTAGCTACGGGTGCACAGGATCGTCATGAAGCGGGTCTCCAGGGAGGTTTTGTCTCCGCTCGGGGTGTCTGCTATTTCCTGCAGAGCCGGGGTCAGAGAGAGGAGTCGGGAGGAGGAACCAAGGAGGCCGTGGTTATCATCTACTCTCCTGTCTGCCCTGGCTGAGGCAGCTCCACCTTTGGGACTGGGATGGGCCCCTTCTTCCTTCCTTTGCCTCCAACACGATGGGCCCCACAGTCCCTCTCCATGCCCAGGGCCCCGTGCACTGACTCAGACAGGCCTAGCAAGTGTCATTCCCTCCCCCTCTGAAAGTCCCCTTCGGGGGCGGATGTGCAGCCCAGACTAGGGCCCAGGCGAGCGTCACTGAACGTGCCAAACATCCACAGTTCTATTGCCACCTTCTGGTCAGCCATGGGTTCTATTCCCACCAACTAAACTTCCCACTAAATCACTCCTTTCAGATTCCAAACACCGAGTCAATGGAAAGACAGCTGTGTACAGCTGGTGGTTACATAGCAAAACACCACGCCAGAGATGAAGAATGGCCTGACGCTCGGGGAACGCCTGCCTGGCCCAATTTTGACCCAGCAGGGTCCTTAGGGGGCCCTGAAGGGGAGAGAGAGAAGCCGCGGAGCGAGGCCCCCAAATCACAACCCGATTCTGCCCCTTGGGCCCGGCCGGACTTGACTCAGAGAAGTTGTTAAAAGCCAGGAAGAGCAGGGGACACTCACCAGGATCTCAGCAGCCACCTGAGAGCGGGAGGGTGGAGAGACAGGAGGGAGAGAGGGGAAGCAACAGTCAGAGGAGCCCCAAGAGGCAGGCACTGGGGGTCCTGGGGCAGGGCAGAGGCAGTGGCCTGGCTAGAGACCCTGAGAAACCCCCAAAGAACTCAGGACCTCGGTGGGAGCCAGGGCAGAGGCAAAGATCCACCTTGCTGTGATCTCTCGGGCTGGAGCTGAGCATGGGGCGAGGCCTGGAAACAGCTGAAGACGCACTCACCTGGGGTGACACACAGACACAGAGGCCGGGCACTCCACCCTGGGGGCCAGTAACCAGGAGCAGGGCCTGGCCTGTGTGCGCTGGCTCTCAGAGGGGAGGCACTAACTCACTCACTCTCCCGGTGCCGCCGAGACTGTGCTGACTCTGCCCACTTTGGGTCAGGGCTGGAAGCAGTCAGGGGTCTTGGATGGGAAAGGTCTTGCCTGGGGTTTTACACACTTGATCTTAGCCAAAAGGCTGAGAAGTGATTGCCTGGGGTTTTAATCTGAATCACAGCACTGTGCAGAAGGCACAACCCCGTGGTTAGGACGCCAGCTTGCCAGGTGAGCAGCTGGGACTGGGAGAGCCTGGGGCCACAGCAGAGCAGGCCTTCGGCACCCAGGCCAAGGTGGGCCACTGCCTTTCCCCATAAATTCTGCAGACCGCTTTACATCTCGGGGTAGACGGAGAGCATGCTCCGTAAACACCACATCAGCCTCAAGCTTTGGAAGCCTTCTTCCTTCCTAATGGAAGCAGGGACAAAGGCCGCACGGTGCAGGACTCCATTTACATCAAGTGTCCCGGATAAGCAAACACAGGGACAGAAAGTAGATCAGTGCTTGCCCAGGGCCAGGGGCGCGGGCAGGGGCTGTTAATGGGTAGGGGGGTTCTTTCCGGGGCGAGGAAAGGTTTGAAGCTTGACTGTAATGATGGCTGTACAAGACCGTGATGACCCTAAAGAACAACACAACACTGAACTGCACATTTTAAGCAGGTCAAGAGTAGAGCAAGTTGAGCTGTATTTCAATAATGCTATTATAGTTTTTTAAAAAATCTGGGAACTGATGACCTAGAAACGGGCAGTCTTCCTTTCACTGTGGGTCTGTAACAGGCTGTGTCTATTATTTATTGTTCAAACTGGAAGGCTGAGAGAACAGGGAAGCTGTTAACACTCGCTGTGACCGGTGACAACATGGAAACTGCACATTTGCTGCCCCACTGCTAGTACACCCAGGGAGGGCGTGTGGCCTAGTGGTTAAGACACTGCTTGTGACATCTGTATCCCTATCCGGGTGCTTGGGTCCAAGTCCCAGCTCTGCTCTGAAACCAGCTTCCTGCTAATGTGCACAGCCTGGGAGGCAGCAGGTGAGGGCTCAAGTGGCTGAGTCCCTGTCACCCTTGTGGGAGACCCCGACTGAGTTCCTGGCTCCCAAGCATTTGGAGAATGAACTGGCCGATGGGAGCCCCCTCTCTCTTTTTTCCTATGTCTCTCTCACAAATAAAATAATACATACAAATAAAAAATAATTTAAAAAAATATATATATAAGCCCAGACTCCCAAGAGCACATGGATGTTGTAGACATTCAGAGCGAGACTGCGAAGGAAGCAGTGTAACAAGCAAACATCAACTACGGGACACTACAGCACGTTATCTTTCGAAGAGGGGCCGGGCACATGGCTCTGCCCAGTGACCCCTTCCAACTTGCACAGACATGCTGCTCTAGCATTCCCACCTCACCTCCAAAACCCTCTCCAAGGAAAACTCCCTGAGTGTGACAGGAGTTGCTACTAGGAAGAGAGCTGCCCAAATAAAAAACGGTAGAGTCGAATATGGAAGAGTGGATTTTTGACTGTTATGTCAAGAATCCATTTAGACATACACAAATAAGTAGGACCAGATATGCCAAAATATTAATAATGGCTATTACTTGTAGCCATTACTGGTTACGGATTTTTCTTCTTGCCTGTGTCTCAGTTCTAAAAGTTTAATAGAAGAGTATATATTCCTTGTGAACAAAATGTTGCCGGTTATAAGAAAACGAGTCCATGCCAAGGTCAGTGTCTCCAATCCCGAATCTGCAGAGTGGCTGAGTTGGGCAGGGCTCGGGCTCAAGGGTCCCTAGATTGTTTCCACCCAGGTTCTCTCTCTCCCCTTCTTCCCCTTTCTTCCCAGCCAAGCAGCAGCCAGCAAGGCCCACCAGTGCCCCCTGTTAGCCGCAGCTGGAAGCACAGCCTCAATTACAGAGCAGGCACCAGGCGGAAGCATTTGCAGGAAGAAAAAATGGGAGTGAGATCTAACCACAGCACAACCAGGTTGCTCAGGGCAATACTTAACGACCACCTGTTGCCTGAGCGGATGAAAGGTGGCATCAGCAAGCCACCTCGTGTCCTGCAGGTCCCCAGGCTTGCCCCCAGAACTGTGCCCGCAATGAGGCGGAAGCGTCTTGCATTTGTTTGGAATCCTGCAGCTTCTGACATCTGCATTCTAAAAGCAAGGGCTAGACAACTACACATCAACCGGAAATGGCCATTCTGGGTCCTGGAGGACACTCAATGGAAAGGAGTACAGACGTGGGCATTCAAATCAGACCCTGCCACTTGGGCTCTGTGCCCTCGGCCTCAGCATAGATCATATGTTTTGAGCATGGCCATGACAAGCGCCCAATTGTTGGGTTTCAGCTCAGACCCTGTTGCGACACACCACACCTCTGCTGGTGGAGCTGGGAACAGGACCCTTCACCCATCAGCCTCTTTGTACCCCAACTGTAACATGAGGGGTGAACTCACAGACCATGGGGTAGGCAGAAGAACAAATGGAAGCTTGGGCCTGGGCCAGGCCAGTGGGTGGCAGGGACCACGGCCCAGGTCAGTGGAGACTGTGTGGATGGCCTGGGACTGCCCAGCCACAGAACCCTCAGGGAAAATGCAGGGTTTCCCAGCCTCCAGAAGTCATTTCTAGGCCTCGAGCTCACCCGTCCAAGGGGCAGGGTGAAGTAGGGCAGCCCAGCTTCCTAGGTGTCCCCCGAGATGCCCTCTTTGGCCTGGGTTCCATTAGGCAGATGATAAACCCAGATCTGCAGCACTCAGTTCTCCTTCCCAGCAAGTTCCCAGCCCTGGCTCCCCCTGGGTCTGTGCTACGCGGGCCACTGATGCTGTGTGACTCTCAGAAGGCACTCTCCCTCTCTGGGCCTCTGTTCTCCTACTATAACGTGAGGGGTCTGACCTGCACCAGCTGTCCGTCCCTTCCAGGTCTAAGGACGCTGCTATGCATAGCAGGAAATACTAGCCAGCACCGTGTTTGCAAGTCTCATCCTGAAACCTGGAAGTCTCACTTCTCAGGGGACAGGGAGGGGCTGGAGTGTGTCGCCAATGAAACGAGCCAGGCCCCTGCCAGGAGCCTGCTCCAGTACCAGGGCAGTCCAGCAGAGGTCAGTGGGGGTGGGCTCACGGGTCTCACCTGGGCGTCTTCCCGGGCCTGGTCCCGGTCTTCTCCTCCTTCCTCACGGTTCCCCTGCAGCAAGGGCAAGAAAGGTCAGTTCCCAGGAACCCGACCCCTGCCTGCACGGGGTCAGCTGCCGGGGTACACAGTGAGCTCTCAGAAACGGTGGATGGTGAGGGCAGCTCCCACGTGACAACACAGGAGAGCTCACCCTGTGGCTTCATCCTGCAGGCCTGATGCACCAGGCCAAGGGCCACCAGAGAGGGCTGCCTGGAGAGGGTGGCACCAGGCCAGCCTTGTAAAGGCAACAGCAGGGGCAGGCCGTGGGGCTCTCAGGAGGCAGGCAGAGACACACCCTCTCGTCCACTCAGGGGCCTGGCCCTCCCCCGAGCCACTTACTCACCGTGGCCAGGGAAATGAGGATCCTCCTGAAGTGGCCAGATGTGTCTGAGCTCAGAGCATCCTCGAGAGACTTGTGATAGTCTGAGACAGAGAAGGGGGGGTGGTAGCGGCCAGCTCAGAAAGACTGGTCGGGGAGGGGTCCTGGGTGCCCAGACTTGACCTGAGCCACAGCAGGATTGGTGGGGGGAGGTGGGGATGAATGAGGCTTCCCTGGGGGCACTATAGCCCCTGCAGGTTCCGTGAGACACTGGGCACCCGTATCCACCCCATCAGCCTACCGCGTCCTCTCCATCCCCCTGTTCTGCCAAGGATCACCGAATCTTCCACCTTCCCTCTGCACGGCAGCTGCTATGCTACTAAAGGCACAGCTCTGACCCCGTCATGCCCCTACTCACAAATCCCACCACCCGACAGCTGCTTACCAAAGTTTCAAGATTTTTAACCAATACCCAAAGGTTCTTCAGAATGAAAATATGGAGCCACTTGCTTAACAATGGAAGAATTTCAAGAGAGCAACAGCCTCGCATGCAGCCAAGCAGAGGGCCCTTCTGAGCAGGGGCCCTGTGCGGACACTCGGGCTGCACCCATGGAGCTGCCCTCCCTCTCTCCAGCTGGCTGGGACGCTCTCTTCCCACTTCCACCCAACCCCTCTCCTACCCCTAGGCCTCTGTCCTTCCCCAGACACAGGGCTGGGCCCGCCAAGGGGCTCATAAAAGCCTTGTGGATGGAGAGAAAGGAGGCCGGCAGAGCTGCGTGCAGAGCTGCGAGTGCTGGTTCTCCTGGCTCCCCGGCCCCAACTCACCCTCCTTATAGGCCTCGTTGATGGCATGGATTTCGGCATTGGTCCGGGTGGCCAGGATTTCAATGAGGGCCTTTTCATCTGTGCCGGCTCCCTAGGATGTCCAGACAAAAGTGATCTCGGCCACAGTCCAGCCCGTGTCCCCACCAGCACCCCCACAGACCGGACCCCTTCCCTTGGATGCCCACACTCTACCTCCATGGCCTTCTTCAACTGCTTGGCATCATAATGGGCTGGGGGCATCATGAGCCCCAGAATCAGCCTGGCGAGGTCTCCAGAGACCTCAGACTTCAGGTCAGCCATTAGATCCTGCAAAGGGCAGAGCCCGGTCATGCCAACATCCACACCTGCCTCCCTGTGCCCCAGGGCAGGGAGAAGACATGGGACAAGGACACGGGTAGGCGGGAGGCAGCCTGGGAGCCATTTGTCTGTGCTGACGCTGGGCTTAATACTTAGATGACGCCAAAGAGGGAGAGGGAAAAGCCAGCCAGGAGGAAGATCCGCTGTCCATGGAGGCAGAGGACAGGAAGGGGAAGGGGGCTGAAGGACCCCAGTTCCACCCTAGGGGAGACTCAGCAGCCTAAGCCACATGCCACTCAAGTCAGGTAGTAGACACTCAAGTGACGGGGCCCTGAAGCCAGCTCTCTCCAGAGAACCTGCAAGCTGCCCACAGCACCGCAGGAAGACAGCTCTGGTCCCCGGCCTGGCCCCCTCTGGGCTGTCCCACACAAGTGTCACTGATCACCAAGAGTGGAGCAATGGAGATGTGTCTGCAGCAGCCCACATCGGCACTAGAGACACTGGACATGGCTCGACCTTGGGGGGGGGGGTTCCCATGGCCCAGAGCCCCTGGAGCTGCAGGTGCCATGCCGAGCGCCATGGGGGAGGCCCAGGTGGAGGCTCTTACCCGGCCAAAGTGGGACTTGAAGGTCTGGCGGATCTGCTGCCGCTGGGCGTTGCTGCGATGGGTGATGATGTCGATGATGGTGTCTTCATCGGTTCCTGAGTCACCAAAGCCACAGGCCTCAGAGGGAGGCCCCGGCTCAGCTGCCCCCAGGCCCCCCACTGATGGTCCCGGCCAGTCTTCAGCAGGGCAGCCACGTGCTCCCATGCTCCCGGGCTCTGGCCCAGGCCGTTGCCTTGCCCGGGATTCCTCCCTGCCCTTCCTCTGTCACGGCACTGACTGAGAGGGCGCCCAAGAGGGCTCACAGCACCGGGCTGGACTCGGGCCCTCTGAGCTCCAGTCCTGGTGCTGGCTATGGCTGCCTGCCGCCCTTGTCTGGCCCTTAGTTTCCACACCTATAACAGAAGAGGCTGGAGTAATAACTAAGGGAGCCTGCTGACACTGATCATCTAGTCCTATTGGTGACCCTACGGCCTTTCTCTTCAATCCCGAGAGCTGCACCCCAAGTCCCTGTAGCCACAGCAGAGAGGCCTTGGAAGGCAGGAGGAGAGCACTTCCTGCCCCTCTGGTTCCTGCCCTCAAGTCTGATCTGGCACGGGCCCCGGTCTCTCAAAGCATGCTTCCGCCTCTCATCTGACAGTCCTGCACGTGCCCAGCAGGTCTCATTCCCGGGAGACAAACAGAAACGAGGCCAGGCGAGGAAGGACTTCCCCCGAGAGCCCGAGACCGCTGCTGCTGACAGGTTGGGGGCCAAATGCAGGCAAGGAAGAACTGAACTGACAGCAGGGGGCGCTCTCACCCCAGAATTAGGCTCTGAGGTAATAAGGCCCCAGCCCTCATTATACTCACATGGGGAAATTGAGACCCAGAGGACTGGTCTAAAGTAACAAGGGGAGTCAGCAGCAAATCCAGGGCCCGAAACCAGGTCTGCTGACCTAGGACTTTCTTTCATGCCAGGATACTGCTCCCAGGGGGCTGGGGACTCCCAGGTCCCCAGGAAGGGCTCTCCCAAGTGCCCTACAAAAGCCCTGCTTCCTATACTGAGGGTGCTAGCAGATGAGGATGGAGACTTGGGGTCTGGTCCAGTCCTCCTGCTCCCAGAGACCCTGGTTTGGGGGCTGGCCCTTCGGCCTGCCTGGCCCACTGCCCACAGACCGCGCTGCCCCTCACGCTCCTCACCAATTCCCTTCATGGCCTTCCGCAGGGCTTTGGCATCCGCGTCGGGGTTGAAGTCCCCAGCAGGGCGCACAGTTCCCTTCAGCTGCGAGAAGCAGAAGGCGCGGTGTCAGTAGGGGTTGGGGCCACGGCGGCCAGGCCAGGACAGGTGCATGCGGAGGGCAGGGGGTGGGAGGCTTGCCCCGTGAGCCCCAAACCCAGCAGCCTGGCGGAAAGAGGCGGGAGTGAGGGCACAGCCGACAGACCCTGCCAAGAGCCGAGGGAGACACAGAGAGAGACAAAGAGCGCGAGCGAGAGAGTGCCTCGGCCTGGGGGAAGAGACAACTGCTGGCCAAGGGAGAGGACGCCAGGCCCCCTCCCCCATGGCTGCCGGTTCCCTTGGGGCTCCCCAGCCCTTCCGAATCCCACACTCCCCCTGAAAAGGCAGCAGGAATGTCCTAAACCCCCAGACCGAGCTCCCCAAATTTCAGTCACCCCAGAATGAGTTTCACACTGTTTGCCACAGTTTTGCACACCCTCTGCTATTGCTTTGTTTTGCTTCAAAACACCCACTCTAAGGCGCACTTAAATGCTCCTTCGGGGCAGGGGTTTGTGTCCACCGTGTCCGTTCCTCCATCCCGAGTGCCCACGAGGGAGCCTGCCACACCACAGGCACCCAAAGAACATTTGCTATGCAAAGTAACGGACGACAGTAACTCTGTGCTGCTACTGCGGACCAGGAAGTTGGTGTCACATGTCATCAAGAGGCGGTAACCCGGGGAGAGAGATGGGATTAAAGACAAAACCTGTTCACTATTGCCAAATTTAACAGCCGCCTAAGCTCAGGGCGCTCTCGGCTCTCTCTGCAAAGGATGATCAGCAACTAGTGCCGAGAGGTGGCACCCGAGAATCACTGAAGTCATCAGAAGGGCTGAGGGCCCTGCAATGGAGTCGGCTCCCCGACTGTGAGGTTCAGGGGCATTCAAGGCCACGGAGCTTCCCCCCCGCCCCTCCGCAACTAAACTCACTCCTCGTATCACTCGATGAGACCACTTGCAATCACAGTTCTCGCCTTCGGTGTCATTTGGGGAACACTGGCCTGGAACATCAGTGCCCAAGAGCCCTTGCAGGTTCCTGAGACTGGCATGTGTAAAACCCCTCAATTTATTTGAGATGGAGACGTGGAGGCCCAGAGAGTGGCGGGCGCCTACCCAAGGCAGTACAGCATGTGGCAGGATCCATGGCACCAGACTTCCAGGTGTGAACCAAGTGTTACAGCCTCTGCAGTGGCTTGCCCTGGGTCCCTCTCTGAAACCCCCTCACTCCCATCCATGGTGGACTCCAGGTCTGAAGATGCTCAGGGGGACAACCTTGACTCCCCCAGCATACACAGGGGTGCCCATCTGTGCTCAGCTCGCACACCCTGAAGCCCCAGTGTCGGAATCAGGATGGCACAGCCAACTCTCCTCCCTCTGAGCCAGCCAGGTCTCCATCTCAGCAAGCCCTGTTAGTAGTGAGTGGCCCAGAGACTTCCCAGCGAGTTAGAAGTTACTGCAGAAACCAAATGCGCCCACCACAGTGCCCCATTGCCATTCATCACTCCAAGGGAACAAAGGAAGCTTCAGACGTGAGAGTCAGTCTCGGGTTGGCCACCAGGGGTCAGCTGGGTGCCACCCAGAGCAGCAGGAAGGTGCGAGCAGAGGAGTGGAAGCTTCTGGTCAGGGGTCAAGCAGGAGGTGGGGAGGGTCTGACCTCTACTCGGGCCACTGCACTAAGTTCCCACATCTGATAGGCCACCTGCGCAGCCTCCGGGAAAAACTGGCCAGCAGCACTGGAATGGAGGGGGTTGGGAGAGGACAGGAGGGTGTGTCATCATGGGCAAGACTCTATACACATGCACACAACACACAACATACATGCATCACACGACCAACACATATACGATACATGCACACACACATATACAACACACAAGCAATACAGACACAACACACTTATATACACAGTATACACAAGCAACATACAACACACAGCACACGTAACACATGCATATGCACACACATACACAGAGGCCTTGCTTTCCCTGCAGCCTATCTGTATCCACTCACGAGAGCCCTCCCTGCTTCTCTGAGCACCCATCCTAAGACCCTCAGGTACTGTCTCTTCCCAGAGGGCCTCCTGGCTCCAGAGCCTACGAGGGCCAGGATTTTGCCAATCCTCAACCTCCCCTGTCTTCCTCAGACTCCGAGTGACTCCTGTCCGAGTCTTCCCTGTGGCCACGTTGGGTGCTGGGGAGGTGTCGGCCCAGCGGCGCAGCCCGCGGTTCTCACCAAGGCTATCAGGAGGCCCTCCTACCCTTCCTGGCTTGGATCTTGATGAGTCTCTGGAAGGAAACCAGAGCCGGTCCTGGCCCAGGACTACCCTGTGAAGAGCTGCCCAGGCCCTGCCTGCCTCTCTGCTCCACAGGGGGCAGCCTCGGCCATGTACGGGATCCGGGGGCATCCTGGGGAGCTCCCTCCGCCACATCTTCTCTTCACCTGTGCCCTTGGCTGAACCCCACCATCTCAGCCTCCCCAAGGCTGGGTGAGCGCGCACACCTGTGCTTACACAGACTGCGGATGTGTATCCGCCCTCCCCACGCGGAACCGCCCCGTTCCTGCTCCCTGGCCTGCGCGCTGTCCAGGCTCCCCCGGAAGACACAGCCACAGGTTCGTTGAGCAGGCCTCTGCGTCTTGCCCATTTAGCAAATGAAGAGAACAGAAGCAGCCACCGGGCAGTGGGGCCCGGGCCCCTTTATTCAGATTCCTGGCCCACAGCCCCGGAAGGGCTCTCCAAGCTCACCAGGGCAGACATCTCCGCGAAGCGACACCACACTCACGTCAGACACACGGACACCGACACGCAGACCCACAAACTCGGCCGCTATCGACAGAGGCCATCTTTCACCTGTGCGGAGCTCCTGGCTCAGGGGACTCCCCGGCTCCCCCTCAAGCAGCCGTGGGGAGGGGAGCCGGGGGAGCCCCTGCCTGCCACCTGAGGCCACTGCCTCCGGCCACGGCAGCAGAGCAGCAGCCACTTACTCATCATCTCCTCCACACAGCTTCAGCAGAGCCTTCTTGTACTCGCCAGAGGTGTCGTTCTGGGGGGGAGAGAGAAAGAGAGAGAGAGAGAGAGAGAGAGTGGGCACCTCTGACCCAGCCCCGGCATACCTGAAACAGGCAGACAAAACTGCAGAAGCCAAATACGGCAGGGCCAAGCACTTCTACACGGCAGCCCTGGTTTTCGTCACCCCGTGGTGCCGTGTGGGTAAATATTTAACATCAGGCCCTCCACGGAGAAGTCAGAAAGAAAGGAAGGAGAGAGGGAGGGAGAGAGAGGAAAGGGGGTGGCGGGGAGAGAATGCCCTGGTTTGTAGCGTTTGCTGATTTCTGTGGTGTGAATTCGCCCAACACTGGACAATCCCACCAAGCCAACACAACTCTTCCCGGGGAACGGAGCTGAGACGAGATTGTACCGCCTTCTCCAGCAAGGTGAGATGGCACAGCCCTGGATGCTGCCAGTCATGCCCCAGTCCAGCCCTCCGGAGCAACACCCACCACACAAACACGGGTCTGTGAGCAGAAGCGCCAGCAGGTGCCAAGCTGACATAGGCGCACCCTGATGCCAAAGGCATCTTCTACAGCCCTCCTGGGGCTTTGGAACGGACTGCAGGTGTTTAAGGCTGTGAGAAGTTCTGAGCTAAAGCCACGGGTTTGTCTTTGCAGCTTCTAGTGTTTTCCAAAATCATTTCTCCATTGAATATTTTGCACATAAGAGCTACAAAAAATTCCTCTCTGGACACCTGCTTTGGGGCACACAACTTGGATGTCTCTTCCTGTCACCCCTTATTCAACCCACCCAAGAACAACAAACAGTAGGCAAATGCTCTAACTTGTCCATCACCAATCACCTGGCCCCAGGTTGGGGGTTCCCAGTTGACTCTCATTTGCGGTCTCCGTGGCCGTTCTTCCAGGAGCCTGAGCTCCACAGCCCTGGGTCAGAGCCTTCACCTTTAACTCTATTGTGTGGCCCTGTGAGCCTGCCCTCCCACAAGCACCCCTGGCACCTGCTTTTCTTGCCTTTCCTTGAATTCCTCGAGGGAGCCACACAGAGCTCCTGGAATTTCCAGGGGTCCCCTGCTTCCCCGGGACACCGCCCTTTCTCCTGGGAGCGCTTCCCAAGCCCGCTGCTGGCTCTCGCCGAGCCCGGTCCCACCACTCACCTTGATCATGCTGTACAGGGACTTCTCATACTTGGTTCGGAAGATTTCCCGGATGTCCAGCATGTCCAGCTCGCTGCGGGTGACCATGATGTGGATCAGGGTGTTGTCCCGAGTCCCCAGGCCCTGGAAGACAGGCAGGCATGGGGAGCAGGGGCTTGAGTGGAGGCCCAAGTGCTGACGGCCCCCAGTGCAAAATGAAGACTGAAAGCCGTGGACGGTGCCCCTGCCTTCGCAGCTCCCCGCACGCCCCTCTTGCGTCCCTAAGCCCCGTCTTGCTTCTCCTCCACTTTCACCATCACTTGCTAACTCTCCCTAACACATTTAGAGCTTTGCAATTGTTCCTTTGTGCCTTACTTCTCCCCACCACCCCCGGATGGATGCTGTGCTGTTCTCAGTCTTTTCCCAGCACAGACTGCACCGTTCTGAGCATTCTATGAACACCTGCAAACACCTCTCTGGGGCCGAGCCACACAGCCTCCCCAGGGCCCACGGGGTGGACAGAGAATGGGAGTACCAGGCAGGGCCAGGAAGGTGTGGGCCCCCAGGCCTCAGCACTCGGGCCTCTGGGAGCAAATACCTGCATTCACTCCCTCCCGTGTGCCATGACAATGCCATCAGCTCCCCAGTGGGTCGCGTGTGTAAAATGCTGGGTGAGAAGCACCATTCCCAGGTAACAGGTGCAGAGTGGGTCTGCACGTCACAGGCTGAGGCTCATGAGTCTAAGCACACAATGGTCAGGCGGCTTTGCCTATGCACGTGGTACAGACGCTGGTTAACAGGGCAGGTACACGGTGGGGATGTGGTGTGGTATGTGTGTGACCAGGCAGCATCCCGGGCTCTGGAGCTCGTCAGGGCCACAGCACCATTGCCAGGGTCAGCCTGTGGCCATCCCTGAGGGGACCTCTTTGGCTCAGAACTTGCTAGAATCCTAACTTCACTCCCTCCCCCAGCCTCATTGCCAGCAACGCCACTGCTCACCTTCATGGCCTTGAAGAGCCTTTCGGCAAAATACTCCGGGGTGCTCCGGACACACTTCACTGGGGAGAGGGAGGAGAGGAAGGGTCAGCCTGGCTGTCCAGGGAGGGGGCGGGGAGAGCCTGCCCCTCTGCCCCTCTGCCATGGGGGCCACCTGTATCACACACAGGAGGAACCCTGGCTCCTGAGAGCCCACAGCCCAGAGCCCCTCAGACTCACCATATCTGTCACAAACCCTGGGAATAAAGCAGGTGGCAGGTAAGCCTGTTGAGATCTGAGTGTCCCACCCCAAAGCCCACTCCATCTTTCTAGTCCTTCTGGGTCTCACAGGGCACTCGGCTAGGCTGGGAACGTGGGAGTGCAGTTCGGAGCACGTGGAAGAGGTGCTCCTTTAGGATCTGCTACCCCAAGGGACTGGCCGCTGAATCACTCTGGATCCCGCCTGCAGTGCAGGCTACGATCTGACTGCTTGTAACAGGGCTGGCAGAGGACAGCACTGGGTGGAAAGATGATGCCCTGACCCAGCCACACTGACTCTCGCAATGCCAGACTTGCAGAGGAACTCGGCTCCAGGCAGGCCACCCTCTGCCATGCACCAGATGAGGACACTGAGGCCTGGCTCTTCAGTCAGCTCCTGACGTCCCTCGTGGTCACAACCTCCCTCATCTGTGACCACACTGCCCCTTAGCAGGCGACTCGGCCTCTGTGAGACGCAGTAACTCCTGGGTCTTTTTCAACCATGTAACACTCAGCACAGCACCTGACGCATGGCACACAGAAGATCTCCACTCATCAGAGCCACTTCTCCCCCTGCCATGTTGCAAGGAGCACAGAAGGCAGGACCTGAGACGTGACTTCCGCTCTCCTGGTTCAGCCACGCTGTCCCGTCGAACCCTACAGGACTCACAGTCCCTCTGGTCTGCTCCTTTCCAACTCCAGCCCGCACAATTCCCCTTTCCCACTCCCAGGCCCTTGTCCCTGGGCCAGAATCCCAGAACCCCTTGGAGCCCTGGGGATGGGGGTCAGGACATACCCACGGCCAGCATCAGCTTCTCAAAGTCGCCGGACAGCTCCCCGCGGATGCTGGCTTCGATTGGCTTCCCCGTGGTCTTTAGATACTCATCAAACACTGGCAAGGCACAGAGACAGGATGTCTGAGAGCGTCCCCCCTCGCACGGAGAAGACACAGATTTCCAAAGGGGTGGGGCAGGGCCAGCCTCTGACTGCCCTACAGGAATCTAGGGTGGCCGCTCAGGTCCCTTGCGTTTCCAGCACTGCGCAGCCATCTGTGTTCACTGGGGAGGGACTGTGCGCCTCATCCTCCAACGTGAAGACAGGGCTGCTACTCAGATGGAAGCGCGGAGCACCCCGTCAATGACCTGGTGAGGTAGCACACCAGGGTTGGGAACGCCCAGCCCACAGGCCATATAAGGTCCATGCAGCCACCTGGCCTGGACCTGCCCAGGCAGCCAAGGGCGGAACTCGAAATTCAATAAATCTATAGCAGGCTGATTTTTAAGCTGATCATTCTGCATGGCCCATGAATGATGCTATAAACTGCCAGGGGCTGGCGCTGTGGCATAGTGGGTAAAGCCGCTGCCTGAAGTGCTGGCATCCAATATGGTCACCGGTTCGAGACCTAGCTGTTCCACTTCTGATCTAGCTCCCTGCTATGGCCTGGGAAAGCAGCAGAAGATGGCCCAAGTCCTTGGGTCTCTGCATCCACGTGGGAGACCCAGAAGAAGCTCTTGGCTCCTGGCTTCAGATCAGCCCAGCTCCAGCAGTTGCGGTCATTTGGGGAGTAAAGCAAAGGATGGAAGACCTCTCTCTCTCTCTACCTCTCTGTAACTCAGCCTTTCAAATAAATACATAAATCTTTAAAAAATTTTAAAAACTAAACCTCCAAAAGGCTCATGGCAAGAAACCACTTCCTACCCCTGGACTATCCAAACCACTGTCTAATGAGATTGGGAGTAGTGTGTGTGCTGGGGACCAGCACCTGTCATGCTCCATCTGTAGCAAAGGAAAAAAAACAGAAAGGAAGTCTTGGCACCACCTCCAGGGGAAAACTGTCAGTCCTGTCTGGAGCTTACCTAAGCGAAGATGCTGCTTGCTGCGATTCCCCAAGATGTAAATGAACTGGGCTTCATCTGTTCCCCATTTCAGCTCCCCCGCCTCGTACAGGTCCTAGAGGGGAAGAGGTGGAGCTACACTGAGACAGGAGACCTCAGGAGACTGTGCCGCTCCTTGATTCCCAGGCATCCCAGCAACAGGTAACCGCACAGCCCTCCATTCTTTCTGGGGAAGCTCCTACTCAACCTTCATGGCCCAGATTAAAAGTCCCCTTTTTCCCTCTAAATGTTCCCACACAGGGTGCTGTTTAGCTTTCTGCTCCTTCGTAACTTTGGCATACCGATCCTATATAATGTATATGATGTAGCTCCCCACTATTGTACCTCAGGGACAACATTCCCTGCGTTTGCCCCTGCAGCACCCCTGGCACACTGCGGGGGCTCAAAACACCTGGAATAAACAGTACACTGATGGTGAAGGCATCTGTGTCATTACCGTACGCCCATCTCTCCCACTACCATCTCGTTTTGCTCATCAGTGACTCTCCAAGGCTTGGCAGAGTACCTAACACGTAGTAGGGGTTTTTGCTTTGATGCATATATAATAACTGAAAGACTAAATTAACAAAAAATGAAAGCTTCGAAGCACAGCTCGTCAAGGGTTCCATGCACAATGTGGCTGTGAAAGAGAGCGCCAGTCTCTTCTGCAAGGGAGCGCTGCGTGACTGACGGCCGTGATGAGGCTGCTCCCCGCCTCTCCCCACTCAAGGCTCCTCTGCTGTGCCCCGGAGGCTGGCATCAGTGCTTGTTTACCTGGACGTCCTGCTGCACCAAGTCCTCGCTCACCACGTCGTCCTCCTCCCTGGTGCCCTGGGCAGAGACAAAGGACATGAGCAGAATACCATGCAGCCAGAGGAGAAGGCTTGGATGCCACGGCAGACACAGGGAAGGCTGGGGGAACTCTGCTGGGCTGCAGGTGGCCAGGAGCAGTGCCTGACAGCCGCCCTGGACCAAGATGGCAGCACTGATGGTGTGGGGAGTCACAGGGCCCTCCCCACCAGCCTCTCCCTGCGTCCTTGCGGCTGGGCCCAAACACGAGAATGCTGGGAACCACCAAGGTCCTTCCAGTGCCCCCATCCCCAAGGAAGCCAGAGCTGTGTACAGGGGACATCTCCAGGCCCAGGGCTCTGGGTGCCCTTGCCACGGGTCCTGGCATTGCACACGAAGCCCCTCACGTGACATCACAGGGGTAGAAAGCCTACACGCTGGCGTTCCACTAGGGGCCCTCGTGCCTTAACCCAAAAAATTCGCCAGTGAGGAGCTGAGCCCTGGGCCCTGAGATTTCAGCTCCCAGGCTGCAAAGGGACCAAGCGCTACGGTGCTCCCTATGACCCCTCTGGCAGGAGGAGGCCAGTCTCATGGGGCCCTGTGCTTCCATGGGCATGGGTCTGCCATGTGCGGCCTCCCCTGCTCCCCCCGGCCTGTGCACTTCAGGACCTGGGCCCTCTCCAGGGCTGAGCAAGAGGCAGGCTCACGCCTGTGCCCCGCTGTGGCTCCATCAGATGCTGAGGCGGCAGCAGCCCTCACTCTACGGTCTGGGGGCGGGACACTCGTCTCCAGAACAAGCAGGTTGGAAACGGGGCACAGGGCACACTCTCCCACCCCTGAGAACTCCCCAGCCAGTGAATAGGGCCATGGGTTGCTATGGTAACTGGAGGAGAACTGGCAGGAACTGATATGAAATGGGGAAGTGGGTGGCTTAGTTAATACACAGAGCTTCACGAAGGTTTAGCTAGAGATGGGCTTGAGACAACTCAATGCCGTTCCCACAGAGGAGGGCGCAGAGATTCCCACAGGGCCAGGCAGATAAATTCATCCAGCAGAGGGCCAGGAAGATAAGCGCATGGCAGCGAGATGGGCGGGGTGGGGGCGTGGGGGGGGACACAGACACCCCCGCCCAGCACATTCATGCAGCACCCAGGCCAGACTTTCAATTAATCAAGAGTCCTTTAGAAATCCGCGTGGTGAGCAAAATCTCCCTATTTTTAAATATCACCAATTAACTCAATGTGAGTTTTCAAAACACATGGGGGAGGGGTGGTGAGCAAGTGTCTGGCACCATGGTTAAGCTGTTGCTTGGGACGCCTGCATCCCATATTGGAGAGCTGAGGTTCAAGCCCCAGCTCCACTTTTTCTCCCCAAATGGTTGGGCCAGGCTGAAGTCAGGAGCCAAGAGCTTTATCTGGATCTCCCACATAGCTGCAGAGGCCCAAGCACTTGGGCCATCTGCTGTTTTTTCCAGGCCATCAGCAGGGAAATGGATCAGAAGTGGAGCAGCCAGGACTCAAACCGGCACCCATATGGGATGCCGGCACTGCAGGCAGGGATTTAACCTGCTACATCACAGTGCAGCCGCCACTCCCCCCTACCCCGCCCCAGCTCCACTGTTGATTCCAGCTTCCTGTTCACAGGACTCCGGGGAGGCAACAGGTGATGGCGCCTGGGGCCCTGCCAGCCACGTGGAAGTAGTTCCAAGCTCCTGGCTTCAGCCTGGCCCAGCCCCAGTTGTTGTGCGTATTTGAGGAGCAAGCCCATGGATGAGAGATTTTTCTCTCTCTCTTTCTCTCTCAAATGAAATAAATGAAAAGTTTAAAAGCCAGAAACAATGAATGGGAAAATAAAGAAAAAACATCCAATGTGGCAGCTGGGTTCATCTTGGACCTCAGTCTTCAGTCTCTTCCTGTATTTTCCTGATATAACCCTTGGGTGGGCTGCACGGAGACAGCAGTGCTTGGCCATGGAGATGCCACACAGGCAGCTCCGGCACTGCCAGGTCCCTGCTAGCAGGTGCTGTGGCTGGAGAGGCCGGAGAGAAGGGGTGGGATCATGTGTGGAGGAGCAAAGTCACGGGCAAGGGCACTCTCGGGCACAAGAGACCAGTAGGTGCTGAGGGACGTGCACGTCAGCTGAAGCACCTGCCTGTGCAACCCATGGAACCAGACCAGGGTCCTGGCCTCTCAGACTCCACACCCAGGCACGCCACCCAGACCTATCCAAGCTCCAGGGGACCAAATGGGCACTGGTGGGAGGGAGGGGTGAGCCAGTACCGTCTGGGAGGGCGTTACACCTGAGGAGCCACCAGGGGGCCCCTCGATGGCTTCCCTCTGAGAAGCAGGGGGAAGGCGCCCATGGCCCTGTCTGCACCCTGGGACAGGGCTCCAGGGGACCGACCTGGAGCAGGACCACGAGCATCTTCTGGAAGTGGCCAGAGGTGTCGCCAATGATGTCCGCCTCCAGGTCCCGCTCATAGGCTGTGGAAGGAACACAAGAGCTCGTCTCCTCCCCAGGACCTCAGGGACCTGGCATAAAAGGTCCTGCTGCTGCCCCCAAAGGATCAGACATTTGTGACAGCTCCCTCAACCCAGAGTCACCACAGCAGGGCCAGGGCAAATTTGCACAGTTCTCGGTAGTCCACGACATGACGGAATGGAATCTGCCCACTCCCCTACCCTGTACTACCCTGCTGGGCATACCGCCACCTGGCGCCTGCTTGGGGCCCACAATGAGTTCAGATGGCCCCACCATGACAACAAAGGTGGCCTTCTCACAGCCTGAGGACACTCCCTTCTCAGTGGGCTCAGGGTCCCGTGGTCCCGGCCCTGCCTTCCATCTCTCTAGCCTCACCCTGGCTACTGAGGCCATCCCAGCTCCTGGCGCATGGACTTGCCATTCCCTCTGCCAGAAGGAACTTCTCTCAGCTCGAACTTCTCTCAGCTCCTTACACAACTGGCTCCTGGCTTCCTCCCTAGACATGCTTGCCCTGATGGCCTGCCTGAAGCAGCGCCTCCCCGGGGAAGTTGGATCCACTCAGTGTCCTGTCTGTCTGCCTCACTACCTCACTGATCTGGAAGCCAGTGAGGCACCACTACCAGACCCCTGTGCCCTGCGAGCTGCCCTCCACACAGCAGGTGTTTATCGGCTAGTTGGAAGAACAGGTCAGAGGGCAGGAGGCAGGAAGGAGGCCAGGCAGGCTGGCAGTCATCCGTCTCACCGTCTTTGTAAGCTGCCACCAGCTGGTGGATCTGCTCATTGGTCCGGGAAGCCAAGATCTCAATGAGGCACTTCTCATCAGTGCCGATGCCCTGGAAGAGGAGAAGCAGCGTGTGAGCCACGGTGGGCACGGGAGCCCACCGGCCAAGGGCAAGGAAAGCCCCCGCCCACAGGGTGCTCCTTCCGCAGCTCCTGGGCCTTGAACAGGAGCCGCTGCCCTGAGACCCAAAACACAGAAGCATCCGCCAGCAACTTGCTCTGCGACTTCTCATTCCCCAGCTATCTCTTTGGGCCTCACTGTTCTCAGCTGTAAGAATGGAGATGGCATCAGTTGCTCTGCCAAACTCCCAGGAAGACTGGGGAGGGCAGAAGCTCTCACACTGCTCAGTGCATCCATTTATGAAATGGGTTCATGTCCAAATAGCTCATCAGTAGCAAAGGTCACGGCACGCTCTGAACCACCAAGAGCTGGCTACACTTGAAGGCCTTCCATCCGCCCCTTCCTCCCAGACAGCACCCCTCACCTCCACCAGCCGGAGCTGCTCCTTGGATGCCGGGCTCACCTCCGCTTTCCTGCTATTCCACCCCTGGCCTGGAGTGACCTCTGCACACCCAGCTATCAAATCCTCTCCAAGCTTTGCGGCTCAACTTGATCCTTGCCTTCTGAAGCCACCCTGGGCCTGGGGTCAGGCCCCACTGACCTCTCTACTGTGCCCTTGGCCTCTGCCACGTTGGACACAACTGGTCCTGCTCCCTGGAGACTAGAAGCTTCTGGTGTAGGGGCTGAGCCAAGGGCCCTGGGCATGGAGTCTGCTTCCCACTAACACCTGTCCTACATCTATGTCTGGATGTGGCCCTGGGGTGGCCCTCCAGGGCAGGGTTTGGGCAAGCTGATCCTGCAGCAGGATGTACCTGCTGGGTGGGTGCTGGCTACGAAGCCTGGAAGCTTCCCATAAACCGCGCTCCCTCCCCAACACACACAGAAGGACCCTCGCCACTTCTTACCGAGACAGCATCTTTAATTTCTTTGGCATCACAGTAGGCGAGTGGCCTCATCAGGCCCACGATCAGCCGTTCAAACTTCCCCGTCAGTTCATACTTCAAGTCAGCAATAAGGTCCTGAGGGGTAGGGGGTGGGGGGTGGGGGGCATTGTCACAGAGATGAGAACCACACTTGATGAGTGCTTAACTCAGACAGGCGCTGGGCTACATAACCTCACAGAGTCGCCCCTCCTGGAGGCGGGCATGCAGCCAGCACACGCCTGTGCAGGTGCAAGGGCACAGCACCAGGCCCCTTCCTGTCACTGTCTGTTTCCTTGTCTCCCATCAGTGAGTCTACACCACACAGGTCTTACTCCCCAGTGTAGCCCTGACAGCCAGCATGCAGCCCAGCACAGAGCAGGCAGAAGGCGCAGCACAGAGGCTGACCTGGAGCACACTGTGCAGGAACCCACAGGTGCACGATCTCCTACCCACCGCACCCCACCTGCCAGGTTGCCGTGGTTACCTTGCCGTAGAGGGACTTGTAGCTCTGACAGACCTCCTGCCTCTGCCTGTTGCTTCGGGAGGTGATCAGCTCCAGGATGGCCTCCTTGTCACTGCCTGCAAGAGGGGAGGGCGCCTATAACCCTGCCTCCAGGAAGCCTACCAGGGCTGCTTCCCTTCCTGTACACAGGCCGGGTGGCACTCTGCAGAGCTCAGCTCTGAGCCGTCTGCTCAGGGGTGTGTGTGTGTGTGTGTGTGTGTGTGTGTGTGTGTGTGACATGGAAGATCTGTGGGCACCTCTGAGTCAGCACCCAGAGGGCTACATCATGCATAAGGCTGAGCTCCGAGCAGCCAGGAGCCAGCTCTCCACTGCACACACCAGGAAGTCGAGGCCCACAAGGGGATGAGGGCTAACCCAAGGTCCACAGTGAGCCTGGCTCGGAAAACCCAGGCCAGGGATCTTCTCACCCACGGGACGAGTGAAAGTGAGAAGCAAGCACCAAAGGCAGGTGTGACGCTACTGGGAGGGGAACTGCTGAGCAGACCTGGACCGGCGAGCATGGAGCACGTGGTCTCGCGCTGGGTGGAAGGCTGATGGGTGAAGCTTGAAATATTCTTTATACCTTTTTATTAGCTTGAAATACTTTCATAAGATGATGAAGAGATAAGCAAAACAGAACATGTGCACTCCACCACCTGACACCCCCCAAGAAGGGCACCACCTCGACCCCTGGGAACTGTCCGACTGCCCGTTCCCGGAGGCTTCGCACCCACCGATGCCCTTCATGGCGGTGTACAGGGCCTCGGCATCCTGGCTGGGGTCGAAGTCTGGGAAGTCATGCACAGAGCCCCGGTACTTGGCACCCTGTGTGGGGAGAGAAGAGGAGGGTGAGCTGACCGACCCCCGGGCCCGTTCCAGGCTCCCAGCCACACACTCAGGCCAGACACCTTACCCCAGTCCAGGCTGAGCGCCCTTCCCTCAAAACCAAGACACGAGCCTTGGGAAGGGGCGGGTGCCTCCCCCATTCCACCAGCTACAGGGCCATTCTGCCAAGGCAGGAGACGTGGCCAAGGCAGGACCCCACACAAGGTTTGACAAGCCTGGTTGCATGGAGGGGAAGGAAATGAACTCGGGAAGGGGGACAAGGGCCCCCGAGCTACATGGCACTTGACAGTTTACAGAGGCCCTTCACCTCGGCTACTGTGACTCTCTTCAGCAACTTCCCAAAACTTCAGCACCGCCACAGCACAGGTGAGGAAGCCAAGCCCCGAAGGAAAGCTGAGTGCAGGAGGTCACCGAAACCTAGACCCCTCCCCTGCTCCAGTCACTGAGGGTGGGGTCTCCAGCTCCAGGGACCCCAGCGCCACCTGCAGGTTCGATGTCAGCAGGTGATGCTGCCCCTGGCAGCCCAGGACACTGAGCTATGACCTGCATCTGAGGACACGCTGGCTTGGTCCTTGCAGGGAAATGAGAAGGGGCAGAGAGCCAGGGGATCTTAGACATCGAACCTGAGCCTGAATGCACAATGGGGTTGGTTCACAGAGAAGTCAGATGTGGGTCAGCCACATACCACTGAGAGGTGTGGGGTCCAGGAGAGCAGCCGCGAGCAAGCGGGCAGTGCTGAGGGCGCCACAGTCCGCCACCAAGCACATGGCACACTGAGCAGACACTGTCCCAGGACCGGTGCTAAGGGCTGAAGGTTGACAGAGGAAGAGGAACCAAGCCCCTTCTTTCGTGACCTGCTGCGGGTCCAGTGGCACAGAGCACGATCAGGTTGCCGTAGTTTGTGACAAACACCCTTGGACAGCAGCAGGGAGCAGCTGGGCCGCCCCCTGGAGGGGGCCTGCACAGAAGACGCTCCTTGGTTTACGTCTGCGGAGGCCAGCTCCTCCGAGGTATGCAGGCGTGGGTGTGGGATCGCTATTTAAAGCTCTCACAGGGCGGGTGACCAGAAAGGGACACAGCCCTCTTCCCAGCATCTGTGAATGCCCTGCAACCCGATCACAGCCCTGGGCACAGAAGGATAGGGTAACTCACGCCAAAGCCCGGGAGCAGCTCAACGAGCACAGGGTGGTGGCTGCGCGGCCAGAGCTCCCTCTGGCTCCCGTCAGACCTCAGGGCTGCAGCCTGGGCCAATCCTGCAGAGGACTCTACCCCAGGCGCGCAGTTTGCTCAGAGAGCCGGGAGGGCAGGTACCAGGTCCCCTCCCCGCCCACAGCACAGGAGGCTCCAAGCCTGGGGGACTGAGTGGACAAGCAGACAGACAGCTGGTAGCCTGCCCTTCTGAATGCTTTGTCTCCCTCTGGGGACACCCTCATCCCAGTGATGTGTGAAAGACAGAGTAGACTAGGCCAGCTTCCGGGCTGGAGGAGGAGCAGGAGCACTGAGAGGGACCCAGTGACTGCTTCCTTGGGTCCCCCCGGAGTTCAGCTCTGCCCATGCTCTTCGACCCCGCAGCAAGGGCTGTGCCCCAAAGCAGACAGATGAGCGTGCCAAGGGAGACCGGCGGGCTCCCCAGCATGGGGCACTGGACTGGCACAGAGACTCAAGGCAGCTTGGCAGCCATGGGCTGAACCAACGAAGGAAGCCACCGGTAAGCTCAGAGCCAGGCTATGGGATGGAGGAGCCCGTGCTGGCACTAAGACCCAGCGGTGCTCTCCGCAGTGCCTGAGACACCCTTGTTAGAGTATTAAGCTCCGAAAGACGCTGCTGGGGCCAGCGTCTGAAGGGCCCTGTGCTGTCAGCCTGCTGCCATGAACCACAGCGGCCCTAATGCACACCAGCTCCAGCCCCCGCCCACGCCTCCAGAGCACCAAGGCTCACGAGGAATGAGGGAGGGGAGAGGACAGAAAGAGGCCCGCTGCTCTCCGCATGACCACCTGTGTCCCAAAGGCCCCCGTCAGACAGTGCAGGGGACGTATGAAAGGCACACGGCAAGCCAGAGAGCCGGCTGGGAAGGGGACCCAAGGCGCTCCCTGACAAAGCTCTCTTCCCGTCCCCTGGATTCTCTGGGGGTGGGGGCTAGGGAAGGGGGACAACCCTACAGGGCCTCCCCCTTGGCCAGCGGTGTCAGCCTGTCCTGCTTCTCGAACGCTGGGGCACTTGCGCTGGGTCTGGGCCCCAGGGGCCTCCTCTGCTGGAGCTGGCTCCTGAGGGGAAGACTGCTCTCCGCCCTGGGCCATGTTGACCCTGGCTCCAAGGCTGCAAGCAGGCAGCAGCGCTGTGTCACCCACGGGACCCTGAAAGCTTCAGAGTCAAGCATTCGTGCTTCCAGGGCAGCCGGGCGACCCTGCCATTCACTCGTTCATTCAAGCAAACACCACCAACTGAGCGTCCAATGAGGAGCGGAAGGAGGGCAAGGGTGGTGAAAGGAGAGGCATCACGCAGAGGAAACTCACGGCAAAGCCTGGGAGGAGGCGAGGGACACTCAGGAAAGGAAGGCCGGGTTCTGGAGTGCTCCAGAGTCACCAAGACCTCCGCTAGGAGGGAGGTCAGGTGTGTGCCAGAGCCGAGATGCAACAAGTCGCAGACCGCTCCAGTACTGCGCAGGCGGCTCCTGGGCCCGTGACAAAGCCAGGCCCCGGCACCAGGCCCTGCTCTGCTCACCCCGCACACAGAGCCCTGGCACACAGAGCAGCATGTCTCATGTGGTTCCAGCGGGCACCTTTCTTGGGCTTGATGTGTGGGATCCAGAAATATCTTTAACTTGTCAGCTGGCGGGGATGTGTGGGTGGTGACAAGAACCGAGACACACTCCGAAAGGGGACATTCTTCCAAGCTCCCAGGCAGATGCTAAGGCTGCCGGGAGGAGCCCCACAGAAGAGGGCAGCCCTGCCCCCTCCTCTCCAGAGAGCAGGCTGCTGAAGGGGAAGGGGCTGAGCTGACAGGTGAGGCAGCACCGTGCCGGGAAGGGGCGTCTAATGACGTGCGCTGAAACGTCCACGGGCAGACAAGCTCAGCGATGCAGGACAAGGCCAGCGTCCCAACTGGCTCTTTGCACAAGGATCATAAAAGCTTCTACGTGACTTGCTGCCACCCCGCGACCCGCCACAGTCCCTGCCTCTGGAAGCAGGGGTGGAGGGCCACCACTGTCCCCTGCAGACTCACACAGGCAGCCCCTGCCGTCCTCCAGGCCTGGATTCCCCGTCTGTCAGTCATTCTCACACCCGTGCTGAGAAGGACCATCTCTGAGGGCCAGCTATGCAGCGGCCCCGGCTCCTCTTCATCCAGCTCACCCTGCCTCCCGGCTGCCGCTCCGCACATGCGCTCCTGGCTGCAGGTACCCGAGGCCGAGGGAGGGGGAGCAGAAGAGGGACTTTCCACCCTGACATGTTCAGCAGGCCCTGGTGCCAGCTGGGGAACAGCCCGGGCCCTGGGGCCCTGCAGGCTTGGGTCCCACCCAGGCCACTGCTGGGACAGGAGTCCCGGGGCCTCTCGGGTACAGAGGCAGCCATGGTCCAGAGAAGGCTTCCTGAACTTGACTGCAACTGAAGGTGGCCTTGACCAGCCCTGATCCAGGCCAGGACTCTGCAGCTCCCAAGAGTCCCAGGCACGAGAGCACCTGCCCCTCTTGCCCTGTCCTTGCAGGATCTTTAAGTTCACCATCACATTCAAACCTGAGCCAGGTCTCCTGTGACCTTTTGTGACACTACACTATTTCCTCAGGTCTTTGGGCCTCAAGTTCCCTTCTTCTGGAAGGAAAAATGAGAACAGCACAGTTACCACAGAGGAGGGAATTGAGGGTAATGAGACTAGACAAGGAAACTGTTTGCTGTGAGAGTGTGTGTGTGTGTGTGGTGTCAGTGTGTGTGTGCACAGTGTATGCATGCATGGTGTGCTTGTATTTGTGCAGCAGTGTGTGTGCACAGTGTGCATGTGCATATGTGTGTGCAGTGTGTGCTTGGTGTGTGTGTGTGTGCACAGTGTATGCATGCATGGTGTGCATCTGTGCAGCAGTGTGTGTATGCACAGGGTGTAGATGTGTGTGCAGTGTGTGCTCAGTGTGTGTGTGTGTGTGCACACGTGTCAGGGTAGGGGCTGGAGGGGGCTGTGTACCAGAAGCTGGGCTGCCATTGGAAGCAGTAGACGTGGATTCCGACTCTGCAGATAGAACACCTCTCTCACACCTCTGCAGTATTGTCTTCTTTTAACTCTTCTGCTCCCCCAATCCTTGCACTCGCTGAACACACTACTTCCTCCCCTCCCCCGACCCTCTGTGCCAGCCCTTCCTCAGCCCTCTTGCTGCTGCCCCGCGTGGTTCTCCCAAGGCAGCTTTCGCCACTCAGCGGGGTGGGGTGCCCTCCTGTGTGCCCCCAGAGCTCCTTTACTGCCCCCACTGAGCACTGTGCGTGGGTCACTTCCCCCACCCCACTGGGGGAGGATCCCCCCAAGGCCCTGCCACCCCAGGCTGTGCTTGGACAGTCTCCTGGCCCCAGGTTCACTGCAACAAGAAACCATTGGTCAGCCAGACAGATGGCACGGCCCGAGAGCACAAGACCAGGAGACCAAAGATCCCTCCCAGGGCCTGGCCTGTCCAGGTCATCTAAAATCCTGCAACTCCGACACATCTCAGGAAGCAGCTCTGATAACAACCGTGCATGGGAAATGGGGAAATAGCAGAAGTTCCGCCCTGGATCCCTGCCATAACCACCAACATTCTCTCTGCCTGGTCAGTGAGCCCACTGCACAGAGTGGGTGTCTTGGTGGCTGCCAGGGAGGCCAGCGCTGGGGTTGTTTGGTTGTTTTTTGTTTTGAGGGTCCTGATCCTATATTCGGTTACACTCTGTGCACTTAAAAAATTGTGAATACCCTTTAGGCCCAGATTCACTGGGTGTCGAGTCATGAAAACAGGGACAACTCCAGTGACTGCTGGGCTCTACAGCTTCAGGGGAGAAATGAGGCCCAAGAGAAGGGAGGACTCACGGCTCCTGTGTTTATGTCCTGGGCCACTAGTTCCAGGGCAGGAGAAAGGACAAAAGGGACCGAGTCGGGCATCCCTCGGTTTTACTCTCCTCTTCCAATGCCACTGTCACACAAACCACGCCTCTTGGGAGGCCAGCCAGTGGGGATCACTCTCAGCACACCCTGTCACAGTGAGACTTCTAGCTTTGCCCGAAGTCCCAACTTCAGCCACGCCCAGGAGCTAAAGCTCTGATACATCTCAACTTCTAACCCCCAGAAAAACCTGACAGCACAGATGTCAGAGGCCAGGAAATATAACCCGACATGGCTGTGCCAGGCCACTTTCCCATCTCCAGAGCACGGAGGACTCTCTGCTACCTTCTCCCCTGCCCAGGGTCCCACTGCCCTTCCTGGGGGACCGTTCTTGGGACAGGCAGTTCAGGTGCAATCAATGCCACCTCCTGGCTCCAAAACTGGGCATGTGACCCTGGCTTAGGCAATAAAAACCAAACCTGGGGCTTCCCCTGGAATCAGGGGGAGGAAGTTCCATTGCTAGCTCCTGTGCTCGCAAGGCACCAGAACGCAAGCCCCAAGCTGCTGGTGGCCAGCACGCCCCAGCAAACATGATCCTACTCCAGGAGGAAGTCATACAGAGCCCAGCTCACAGAGGCCGAATCCTGAGTTTGTCCTCGGGCCCCTGGATGCAACCAGACCTGAAGCTCTGGGGTTGTCAGTCATGGGAGCCGAGAGACTTCCTGCACTGCCTGGGATGCTGTGTGCAGTCACAGATGCCTCGTAACAGGGGCCAGCAGGGCCCAGGAATCTCCCTGGCTCATTTCCAGCCAAGGACACCAGGGGTCTTGGAAGCAGGCCTCGAGGGGCATCCCAGACCCAGGAAAGGCAGAGCCCACGCTTCAGGAAAGAGAAGCCCCTTACCTGTGCTGGTTTGGCCATGGTCTCGGGTTCTGCAGCAGAAACCACTACGAAGAAGAAAGAGCACTCATGAGCTTCTCCCCACTCGGCATCTGCCAGCCTCTCCCCCATCCCCGCACCTGCCCAGCCTCTCCCCCATCCCCACACCTGCCCAGCTCTCCCCCATCCCCGCACCTGCCCAGCTCTCCCCATCCCCGCACCTGCCCAGCTCTCCCCCATCCCCGCACCTGCCCAGCCTCTCCCCTACCCCCGCACCTGCCCAGCCTCACCCCACCCCCGCACCTGCCCAGCCTCTCCCCCCTCCCCGCACCTGCCCAGCCTCACCCCACCCCCGCACCTGCCCAGCTCTCCCCATCCCCGCACCTGCCCAGCCTCACCCCACCCCCGCACCTGCCCAGCCTCTCCCCCATCCCCGCACCTGCCCAGCCTCTCCCCCATCCCCGCACCTGCCCAGCTCTCCCCCATCCCCGCACCTGCCCAGCCTCTCCTCCATCCCCGCACCTGCCCAGCTCTCCCCCACCCCCGCACCTGCCCAGCTCTCCGCCATCCCCGCACCTGCCCAGCTCTCCCCCCTCCCCGCACCTGCCCAGCTCTCCCCCATCCCCGCACCTGCCCAGCCTCTCCCCTACCCCCGCACCTGCCCAGCCTCTCCCCTACTCCCGCACCTGCCCAGCTCTCCCCCATCCCCGCACCTGCCCAGCTCTCCCCCATCCCCGCACCTGCCCAGCTCTCCCCCATCCCCACACCTGCCCAGCCTCTCCCCCATCCCCACACCTGCCCAGCCTCTCCCCTACCCCCGCACCTGCCCAGCCTCACCCCACCCCCGCACCTGCCCAGCCTCTCCCCCACCCCCGCACCTGCCCAGCTCTCCGCCATCCCCGCACCTGCCCAGCTCTCCCCCATCCCCGCACCTGCCCAGCCTCTCCCCCATCCCCGCACCTGCCCAGCCTCTCCCCCATCCCCACACCTGCCCAGCCTCTCCCCTACCCCCGCACCTGCCCAGCTCTCCCCCATCCCCGCACCTGCCCAGCCTCTCCCCCATCCCCGCACCTGCCCAGCTCTCCCCCACCCCCGCACCTGCCCAGCCTCTCCCCCATCCCCGCACCTGCCCAGCCTCACCCCACCCCCACACCTGCCCAGCCTCTCCCCCATCCCCGCACCTGCCCAGCCTCTCCCCCATCCCCGCACCTGCCCAGCTCTCCCCCATCCCCGCACCTGCCCAGCCTCTCCCCCATCCCCGCACCTGCCCAGCCTCTCCCCCATCCCCACACCTGCCCAGCCTCTCCCCTACCCCCGCACCTGCCCAGCTCTCCCCCATCCCTGCACCTGCCCAGCCTCTCCCCCCTCCCCGCACCTGCCCAGCCTCTCCCCCATCCCCGCACCTGCCCAGCCTCTCCCCCACCCCCGCACCTGCCCAGCTCTCCCCCATCCCTGCACCTGCCCAGCCTCTCCCCCCTCCCCGCACCTGCCCAGCTCTCCCCCATCCCTGCACCTGCCCAGCCTCTCCCCCCTCCCCGCACCTGCCCAGCTCTCCCCCATCCCCGCACCTGCCCAGCCTCTCCCCCACCCCCGCACCTGCCCAGCTCTCCCCCATCCCTGCACCTGCCCAGCCTCTCCCCTACCCCCGCACCTGCCCAGCTCTCCCCCATCCCCGCACCTGCCCAGCTCTCCCCCATCCCCGCACCTGCCCAGCCTCTCCCCCATCCCCGCACCTGCCCAGCCTCTCCCCTACCCCCGCACCTGCCCAGCTCTCCCCCATCCCCGCACCTGCCCAGGTCTCCCCCATCCCCGCACCTGCCCAGCCTCTCCCCCATCCCCACACCTGCCCAGCCTCTCCCCCACCCCCGCACCTGCCCAGCCTCTCCCCCATCCCCGCACCTGCCCAGCTCTCCGCCATCCCCGCACCTGCCCAGCCTCTCCCCCATCCCCGCACCTGCCCAGCCTCTCCCCCATCCCCGCACCTGCCCAGCCTCTCCCCTACCCCCTCACCTGCCCAGCTCTCCCCCATCCCCGCACCTGCCCAGCCTCTCCCCCATCCCCGCACCTGCCCAGCTCTCCCCTACCCCCGCACCTGCCCAGCTCTCCCCCACCCCCGCACCTGCCCAGCTCTCCCCCATCCCCGCACCTGCCCAGCTCTCCCCCATCCCTGCACCTCCCTTGCCCAATGGTCTCCAGCTCTTCAGGTGAACTTACACCCAAAGACCTGGCTCAGCTCCGGCACATTTTTCTCAGCAGACAACGCACAGACCAGATGGTGCTCAGACAGTCACACCAGGATGGGAAAGGGGCTTGGAGAAGAGAGGGAGGGAGGGCCTGACCCCTGCCCTACCACTGAGCGCGCGCCTCCTCCAGGCCACATGGAGCACGGGCTCCGCTGTTTTGTCACCAAATCCTCAGGCATCAGATTCCCCTTTTACAGAGCAGGAATCTCGGGCTGATGCGACCCAGGGTCACACAACTTAAGAGCTGCATTCAACAACTTCCAAGGCCAGCACCCATGCTGTCTGGCCTAGTAACCGCCTTCCAAGTCACCAAGGATGGCTGCAGCCCGGGGCTTCAGTCTGCACATGGGAAAGCTTGGGGGCCCAGGGCACCCTCTGCACCTCTCTGGTGGGCTATCACGCCCAGACAACTCGCCAGCATTCAGTCAGCTATTCTGAGTTGGCACAGCTCCAGGCCCCGAGGAGCTAGCCCAATATAAAGGAGGTCTGAAAATTTTGCTGGGGCCGGTGCTGTGGCATAGCAGGTTAGGCTGCCGTCTGCAGTGCTGGCATCCCCTAAGGAAGCCGGTTCAAGACCTGGCTGCTCCATTTCTGATCCAGCTCCCTGCTAACATGCCTGAGAAAGCAGCAGAGGATGGCCAAAGTGCTTGGGCCCCTGCTCTCACGCGGGAGACCCGGATGAAACTCCTGGCTCCTGGCTTCAGCCTGGCCCAGCCTTGGCCATTGTGGACATTTAGGAAGTGAACCAGCAGAAGGAAGCGCTCTCTCTGTCTCTCCTTCTCTCTCACTGCAACTCTACCTTTTATATAAATAAAATAAATAAATAAATAAATCTTTGGGGGGAAAAAAGGAAAAAGAAAGGTAAAAATTAAAGTTTGCACTGTCCCTGGGATAACAGAGCACAAACAAAGGACTACTGCTTTCCATTTAAGCCACGACCTGAGGGTTTTTAACCACGTCCATGTATTGCGTTTTCATGGTAAAAATAACTCCGTAGGACTTAATAAGACCCACATCCCACTCCAGGCTCTCCGGTGCCCTACATATCCCTCCAAAGCGAGCCAAAGTCCTGGAGCAAAGAGCCCCTGACCTCAGCCCACAACCCGGCCCTCACTCGGGGGTCACTGGAGATGGCGTGACACAGTGGAGAGAATGTGGGTTCTGCAGGTAGATCTGGGTTCAAACATGCATGTTACTGCCCACTAGCTAACAGCCAATGGGCTCCTGCACTGCTCATGTCCAAGTTCAGAGCTATCGCAAGCCCAGAGCCCGGCTTTCCCTCCCCTGCCTCATGCGGCCGAGCACGGTGAGGGTGCAGCGCCCCCAGTAAGTGGCAGCAGCATTCCTGGCCCCACTACACAGCCGCCAGGTTTACACTGGGACGGAGACCACAGAGTTTGGCCTGCAGCTGCTCCAGGCGGCCAGCTCAGCTAGAGGAAGCGGTTTCCCTGGCGACCAGGGGCCCCTCTGCACAAATCCACGGCTCTCACCAGGAAATGGAAGCTGCACCCCCTCCCAGGGTGCGTGTGTGTTTCGGGAGGGAGGACCCACATCTACCCCAGGCCGGGCTAGGCGCCAGCTCTGGATTTCTCCAAGCCAAGCGGCCAGCAGGGGCAGAGGGTGAGGAAACCCCAAGCCTGGCGGAGAAGCAGGGACTGCACGAGGCCCAGGAAGTCAGTTGACACCGAGGGAGGGAGGGGCGGCCCGTCACCTGCCCCTGCAGTCGGGAAGCATTTTCCCTTGGCCTTGCTGCTGGAAACTTCAGCTGCCGGCTGCAGCCCAGGCCCATCTGGAGGAGGGACGGCTCCCAGGAGGGGCCTCCAGGCCTCTGGGAAACACACTCGGTCGAGAGAAGTTTCTGGATGTCTGTGTGCATGTGTGTCTCGCATGTCTGTGGAAGGCAAGCTTCCTCTGCATGACCTGGCCCTACCATGGTTCACGAGCCGCTCTCTCTGCTCCTTCCAGCAGCGCCTCCCAGGGCCTCGGGGAAGCTCTGGAGGAAACCACAGGTGCGCCCATGGCCTGCCTTTGGGGGTGGGGGGTGGGATGGGGATCTCTAGCCCTTCCTGAGCAACCCAGACCCTACTGTGCAAAGTCAGCTGAATGGTTTATATCCAGTGTAAAATCCCAGGGGGGCCCTGAACAAGCCAGGATTCCAAGCCCCTCAGTAGAGACGAGGCAAAGGCATCTCGGGGAGGACCAGCGATTCCCCAGGGCCCAGACAGCAGCCAGTATCTCTGCCTTGCAGGCACTGGTTGCAAAGAGGAGGCCAAAAGAGGGACCCAGCTCCTGGTTTCCAGTCTGCTCCTGCTGCCTTCAAGGAAGCAGGTCCTCTATCTGGGCCTCCGTTTCTCCATCGGTAAAATGGGTAGACTATTGGGAAAGTCCAGAGTGGACATGAGAGGCTTTTATAGACTCACCCAGGAGAGTTCCAGTCCTAGGAGGGTTCTCCCCCAAGTCACAGGACTCCTCCCTGTTCCCCAGCCTCCAACACGCAAGTTCATCATCTTGGCCGAATCGGGGGCTCAAGACTGGCAAACACGGCCACTACAGACCTGTGCCTCTGTCCTCCCAGGCAGCCTGGACACCCAGCAGGGTTCATCACAGCCAATCTTCCCAGAGAGCCATTCAAGACTCCAGTGGCCAGGGTGCTTCGTGCAGCTGTGGCCACCTCCTGCCCGGGCCCTTTGGCCTGTGGTCAAGCTCGTCTCCTTCCTTCCCCTTTGGGAGGCCAGGGCTGGCTCTAGGAGGAGCAGCTCACCACTGCCCAGAGAGAGAGCTGGACAGGGGCAGGGTCGTGCCCAGCTCACATGAAGGCATGGGTTTTGAGGCACAACTGACCGTCACGAGAGTATGAGCTAGGTAAGTTATATAAACTAAATGTCAGCTTCTGTATCGGCAAGATGCCTCCAGAAATAAGGAATAACCAATGAAAAGCACTGAGCGCAGGGCCTGGCCTGTAGTAAAGACTTAGTGAATGGCGACTTTCATCACGATGAACCCGGATGTGTACCACAGATGTGGCCTAGCCTTGACCTAAACACAGGCCATGGTGTCAAGGCCCCAAGTTTAACTCCTGACACTGCAAATCGCTGACTCAGGACTTGGGGTGAGTTCTATCCTTCCTCTTTGCCTCAGTCTGTCTCTTCAGCTCCAAAATGACAATCAGGTAAGGTTTTTGTGAAAACTCAATGCAGTAAGGCAGGTGAACTACTTCGCACGGCCAGGGAGACGCGCAAAGCTTAGTAAGTGGTGGCTTTTTCTGTTATCCCCACCACCACTACAGCAGCGGTCTCGGCAGCAGGGTGCAGGGTCAGACAGCCCAGCATGGACCCGGCGAGGCCAGCACAACTTTCTAACAGCTCCTCCTCGGCACCTGCTGACGTCCACTGCACGACTAGGCGGCGAAAGACGCATCTCAGGGACTGGGGCTGCTGGAAGCGCACAGGGTCAGCACCCTGGAGCCAGAGGAGTGAAGGGGGGCGTGCAAACCAGGAAGAGCGGCGAGGCCCCCGTCAGAACAGATATTTCTGTCCTGCAGGGCCAAATGTACCTCAAGGGGGAGGGAGGAGATGTTGAGTGGCAGGGAGTGAAACCAGGTATGCGAGGGGGCCATTTAAGAAAAACAAGAAAGGGGCTGGAAGATCAGGCAAAGGAACAAACCACCCAGACATCCATGGGAGATAAAAATTCCCCGTTTCAGATGTGTCTCTTCGGCGTTGGTGATTCACAAACATGGATACAGGAATGGCTCTGAAAAGCAGCCCTTCTGCAAAAAGCGATCTCAGCCACCTGTGTCTTTCCAGGAACTAGCAGATGCAGCCACAAGCTTGTCTGACACCCCCTTTCTGTCCAGGAGCAGCCTTGGGGCTCCCCCAACAGCAACGACCACAGTGGGCTGTTCCTGGGAGCCCCTGCTGCCGTGTACCTTCCAAAGCCTGTCCCACCCCATTCCCCTCCTAGCCCCCAGCCCGCTGTTGAGCTCTGTGGAAGGTTCAGCTAGTTTCCCCTCTTTGGGTCTCCTGCTTCGTGGACGGCGTCTGGGTCCACAGGTGCCCTTTTGCCAGTTACTCTGTCTTGTATCGCTCATTTCATGAGCTAACCTGGGCAGAAAAGAGACCGTTTCAAATTTCCCTGCACCTGTGCATCAGGTGGGGGGGGGGGGGGCTGTAGCTGAGCCAGGCCACGCCTTTGCTCACAGGCCTGCAAAGACACCTTCAATGGCGGCCTCTTAGCTCAGCACTCAGGGCCCTGGATGACCCTGCCTGCCTTCTCTGCCCCCACCCCCAGCCCCCAGCCCCCAGCCCCCAGCATTTGCCGTTCAGTCTTCTAGAGTCGAGACCATGCTTCTCAGCTCCGGCTTCATTATTACAACCTGGGGACTTTCTCTAAATGACCTAAGGCCAACCCCCAGTGAGTGACTCAGCCATCCGGGGCGAGGCCTCGGCACCAGGAATTTCTAAAAACTTTCCTCAGTGATTCGGGGGCGCAGCGAGGAAGGCTGAGAGCCACCGCCGTCCGCGCTTTCAGAAAGCCAGGAAGGCATCCTTCCTCGTCCGAACGCCCTCGGCACGCTGCTGCTGTGGGGACAAAGCCGGGAGCTCAGAGGACGCCTCATGCAGCAGACCCCAGCCTCTCACAGCCTGAGGCTGTTCTACAGCCGGGCAAGTTGTAGGTGACTGATGGCAACGCGAAGTAACTCTAAGACCAGCTGCTTCTGTCCTGTGGCAGAAAAACCAGTTTTGCCTCTAATCAATTATTTCTTTCAGCAAAAAGGTATCTACTGGGGTTTGTCTGTTTGCTTTTTTTTTTTTTTTTCTTTTTTTGAGCTGGCCATAACATTTTCCTGGTCTAATCACTGATTAATAAGTGGCATAGGGGCCAGCACTGTGGCACACTAGATTAATCTTCCACCTGCGGCGCCTGCATCCCATATGGGCCCCGGTTCTAGTGCTGGTTGCTCCTCTTCCAGTCCAGCTCTCTGCTGTGGCCTGAGATAGCAGTAGAAGATGGCCCAAGTGCTTGGGCCTCTGCACCCGCATGGGAGACCAGGAAGAAGCACCTGGCTCCTGGCTTCGGATCGGCGCAGCTCTGGCCATTGCAGCCATTTGGGGAGTGAACCAATGGAAGGAAGACCTTTCTCTCTGTCTCTTACTGTCTGTAACTCTACCTCTCAAACAAATAAATAAATAAAATCTTTTTAAAAAATAAGTGGCATAAAATCCTTGGCACACAATCATTTTCACGTGAGTCATGATTTTATGTCAATGCTTTTTTATGACAATTACTGTGTATGCGTCTTTGCTGCACCCCCAACCACACGGGTGGCTCCTGGTGCCGGTGACTGACATGCACCCAGTGGCTTGCACGCTTTCTCTTAAGCAACCTCCTTGAAAAATCAGAACATGTCGAGGAACGGCTCACTATTTTATTCTTTTTAGTATTTTCTTTTTCTACTTAATACCATTGGTTGAACTCTTAACACAAGAATTATTCTTAGGTATTTAAATCCAATTGAAAATGGATCCGTGTTAAAAATAAGAGTGGGAATAAGAGAGGGAGGACATGTACAGTTCGGCACACGCTTTCTCAGACTTACCCCTAAGAGTAAAAGCTAAAAACTTGCCATGGGACTCCAAATCCCATTAAGTTGACAGGTACCAATGTCATCTTACTAGTTAAAGTGATCAGTTTAAGTTTATAACTGATCATAAAGATAGGAATAAGTGTCAAAGGGATCACATAAATAAGACCAGTGTCTACTAATAATAATTAATAGAATCAAACAGGAGAGAATGATCCAACACGGCAAGCAGGCCACACTGCAGACTCATAGAATGGCAGATGCCCTAAACAGCACTCTGGCCTCAGAATCAGCCCTTAAGGCATTTGGATCTGACTAAAAAGCCCATGAGAGTATTTCAGGCATGGAAAGCCAAGACACTGTGCAAAAAATGACCTACATGAAAGATCTCTGTGAGTGAGATCCCAGCGAAAAGAATGGGCCATCAAAGAAGGAGGTACCTTTCTCTGAAGGGAGGAGAGAACTTCCACTTTGGTTATGGCCTTGTCCAAATAAGGTCAGAGTTTGTGAACTCAAGAGGCTTCCATAGCCTTGGTAGCTCATGACAAGAGACTCAGGTGATTACTGACGTCATAAATAAGAGTGTCAATTGTTAAATCAACAACAGGAGTCACTGTGCACGTACTCCCCATGTAGGATCTCTGTCCTTAATGTGTTGTACTATGAGAATTAATGGTAAAACTAGTCTTCAAATAGTACTTTATACTTTGTGTGAATGTGTGGGTGGAAACTGTTGAAATCTTTAGTTAGTATAGAGTTGATCTTCTGTATACAAAGATAATTAAAAATGAATCTTAATGAAGAATAGGATGGGAGCGGGACTAAGAGGTGGGATGGTTTGGATGTGGGAGGGTGGGTATGGAGGGAAGAAAGGCTATAATCCAAAAGTTGTACTTATGAAATTTATATTTATTAAATAAAAGCTTTCTATAAAAAAAGAGAAAAATCAGAACAAATGGAACCATCTAGCTTAGTGGTTTTCAAAGACTGCTTAGCTCCTCATTCTACGGCCAGGAGAGGAAACACATGATTTTGTCAATGTCATAAAGAAAATCACTAATCAGGCAGGGGCTCATTTTTCACAAATACTCATTGTGCACCTCCTGCAAGCCAGGCCCACTGGTGGGAGCTGGGAGCAGACCAGAAAATGAGACAGACGAGGCTGCTGCCCCCACAAAGCTGGCAGTTATTACAGCAATCAGCAAGTTCTCCTGCATGCTCTAAGAGGAATCTTCAGTAAGTTCAAGGAAGACGTGTACTGTGAAAAGAATGTACATGGATTTCAAATTTCCTGGCACCAAAGTAAACTTAACCTTTAATTCCACTTTGACGTGAACCTTCTGAAGTACCCCTGGACCCCACAGAAGCAACAAAAGAAAAAATGGCAGACCTGACATTCAAAGCACGGACTAGGACGGATGTTCAGCTCGGCAGCGACTGCCACATCTGTACCCCGTACTGCGGCGCTGGGTTCAAGTCCCTGCTCTGCTTCTGACTCCAGCGTCCTGCTGACGTGCACTCTGGTAGGCAGCAGATGAAGGCTCAGGCGCCTGGGACCCTACTACTCACTGGGGAGACCCGGATGGAGTTCTGGACTCCCGGCCTCGGCCTGGCCCAGTCCTGGCTGTGGTGGACATTTGAGGGATGAACTAGTGAATGGAAGCTCTCTGCCTCTCAAATAAAATAAACAAAATTTTTCAATAAGGATAAAAGCATGCATTATAAGCGGTTTGATATTTTCTTCCTATACCCTAGAACAGCACCTCCCAGGTTGTGTTTGCCCCGCTATGGAGAGCCCTGTCCCATAAAATACAAAACATCCTTCCTTCTCCCATCTCTTGCTGGCTCCTGCCCGCCCCAGCATGCCGGCAGACTCCCAGGAGCAGCCCCACCGGGCTCCAGGAGCCTGGCCCTGGGCAGCGCCTGCCTAAGTGCTGCTGCTGGCCCTGGGCCCGGGCACACCCCCCAGCTTGAGGCACTTGGGTTTCTTAGAGAGCAGCGTCTTTCCCTCTCCTGACCCAGACCCATTGATCCTGGGCTGCCCAAGGCCCCAAGGGACCATCTGGCTGCCCCAGGACTGAGAGTGTCCTCGCCTGGGTCTGAATCCCAGCTCAGGTCTCCTCCGTGAGAGGCAGCGAAGTGCAGTGTGTCACGTACAGAGCGGGAGCCTGCCTCCCTGCACGGCGTACGCAGGAGCCGTGCGGCTCTGGGCAAGCAGGTCACCTCGCATGCCGTTTCATTATGTAAAATGGGGATAGACACAGTGTCTGCCTCCTAGAACTCAAGGTGAGGGTGAAAAGAACAGAGATTCCAGTGCACAAAAGAAGGCCTGGTTCCTAGGAAGCACCTTGCAAGTGCCTGTGACTATTAGGTCATCCTTACACTGTAGAGGGCTGGAGTGCCCCATCTGCAAAATGGGCGTAATCACAGCTTCTCGCACATCACAGGTTCAGTGAGCGCCCTGCAAGTCGAGAGCAGGAGCACCAGGACACCATTTTTCAGAAGGGCAGCGTGAGCCTCCGGTCACCTGCCTTTGCCAGCGCCACGCCCTGCTGAGATCACAGAAGGAGCTCCTTGGCCCGAGCAGCCCTGGCTTCTCCATTTCCTGCTCTCTGCAGCTTACAAGGCACTTCCACAGCTGCTTCTCACAACCCCAGGGAGGTGTCAACCTTATCATCGCTTACAGAGGGGGCCCTGAGGCTCGAGGCACTCAATAGCCATCAGTCCTCTGTACCCAGTCCCTGGGCGGGGGGGAGGCTCGACTGTGAGAGGAAAAGAAACGGGAAGACGGCTGGACCCCTGGCCAAGAATCGCGCTCAGCAATCAGGGAAGAGACCACATCCTGTGCTCTGCCCCACCCAGGAAGTCTCTTGAAGAGGCTGGGTGGGGAGGGGCTGGTGCCACCACTGAGCCTCCCCAGAAAACGCTAGAACAGTGCAGAGCCATGCAGACCCAATCCATTTAACCAGCCGGCTGCCCTGGGCCCACATCTTCTGCCTCTTAGGAGGAGGAAACCGAGGCCCAGAAGGGTAGCAGATGTGGCCAGGCACCTGGCTGGTGAGTGAGAGGGCAGAGGCTGGGGCCGGGGCCGGCGTCCCAGGGCGCCCTCTGGGTGCTGCAGTGCAGATGCTCCGGGCGCTGGCAGCTTCCCAACACTGCAGAGACCCACCCACCCCACCCCCAGGGAAGCGGCCCGAGAAGCCAGGCCCTGGACTTCCGTGGGCAGCCCCCTCCTCTGCACACTCATACCCACACTCCACTCTCAACCCAAACGCCACAACTGCTTTCGGTATCTCAGCAGCCGGCGCCTTGCAAACAAAGGACAGACGGCAGAGGAAGATGCCTGAATGACTGTCACAGCTGTGGCCCAGCGCCTGTGCAGCCGCCTCTCTGCAGCCCCACCCAGCTCCCAGAATCCTGTATCTTAAGACCAGCTGAACCCCAAGAGCAAGTGGCATCCATGTCGGCAGAACTGTTAGGCACAGGCCACCAAAGGCCCAGAGAGGCAAGGGGGTTACTCAAGGACCCCAGCACACCAGGAACTGCAACCCACGGGCTCCCAGGGGGCCAGTGCCCACCGCACAGCTCAGTGCCTGGCAGCTGGCAGGTCAGGGTCCACAGGGGCTGAAATGCCACCAGGCTAAGCAGGTCGGGAGATCCTGCCTGGCTCTGCAAGCCGCACTCTAAGGTGCGCTTAGGCACAGGAGGAAGGGGTGGAAGGACTTGGGCTAACTGGCGGGAAACCAGAGTTCTTCCACAAACCCCGGGCCATATGCCCAAATTTGGAATTGCAAGGCAAGACCCTTCACGGTCCGGACAAAAGGAGGGGAGGAAGGAAGCAGGGGCTTGACCAGCCCTCCCAAAGGGGCTCCCCTTGCCCTGCTCCAGGCAGGACCCACAAGGGTGGAGCCAAGTTCCTCAACTCCATAATCAACATTCCCAAACCTGTAATCCTGCCTCGCAGCCCAGATCTCTATGCATTTTCACAGTCACAGCCATCTTTCCCCAGAAAGGGACTAGGGTTATCGGCAGGATAAGCAAGGGAGGTCCACCGGCTCAAGGTCACACCGCAGGTGGTCTGCAAGGCTGGGATTCGGGTTTGGGGCATTCCATTCCGGTGCTAATGCCTAGGGGTCATCTGAAGCCCCCAAGTTCAGGCAAGGCGTACAATGTGCTGAGGGGAACCAGGTAAAAGAGGGGGCCCTGTACCCTGTGGGAGTCCTTCACGAACAAGCAGTGTGGCCAATGCGGGCAGGACCGCGGGGCCCAAGGCATGGACAGCGGCTCCCGCCGGCGTCTGCACGCACAGTGCCCTCCCCCGGGACCGCGCATGAGCCATGTTGGACGCCGGAGGGTCCCGCTCTCCCAACTCCGCCTTTGCCCCCGGTACATTCTTACCCAAGGGTCTTGGCCGGGACGTCCAGCCATCCCCGACCCAGAGCCTTCAAAGGAGCTTTAGCTTCCCGACTTAAAGGCAGCGGGACGAGCAGCCTGCCCTGCCCGAGCCCCGGAGCCCCGGGCCCTCGACCACACCCTCTGCAGAGCTGGGTCTCCCCTCTCCTCTCCCCTGCGCTCCCCTCCCCTCCCCCAGCCTGGGCGCAGTCCGGCTGCGGCCAGAGATTTGCTTCGCTGCACGCCCCCGAGACGCATCCAACCCGCAAAGCCCTCGGGTGACCGCGCGCTCCAGTACCCCCTGCGACCCCGCGTCTGTCTGCGCCCCTTCCCGGAGCCCGTCGCAGGGCGCCCAGGAGCCGACGCCTGGGCGTTAGCCGCTCGTCCCCGCGCCCCCACAGCCCCGGGAGCGGCGTCCCCTAAAGCGAGCCCCTCCCCAGACTCCCCGCACTCACCGCGCGGCGGAGGCCCTGGAAGAGGACGGAGGCCCGGAGCACGGACGCGGAGCTCGCTGGGTCGGAGCCCGTTAGCCGAGAAGCAGCTGCCGCAGCGCGGGGGCGGGCCGGGAGGACTGCCCCGGGCTCCGCGCCGGACACGTGGCGCGCGCAGGCCAATCCCGCGCGCGCCTCCTCCCTCCCCACCCTGCCCCACCCCCACTCCTCGTTCCTTGGTGCTGGGGGCGTTAGCAAGTCACCGGGCCGGGACAGCCAGAGTGGGTCCCCAGACCCCAGACCCGAGGCCCGGAATGCCTGGGGGAAGATTCAGCCCGGGCTTGCTGGGGTAGAAGCCAGGGCTCCGGAGGCCCGGTTCTGGACACTTTTCCCCCAGATTCTTGCAGCGCGCTAAAGCTTGGTTGAGAAACAGAATATCGAGGTTTGCCAAAATTGAGGCCAAGCACCTTATCGGCCTGATCACATTCCATTCCTCAACAGCCCGGTCAGGTCAGGGGCATTGTTGACCCAATTTCCAGAGGAGAGCCCAAAGTGCAGTTCCCTGACCAAGGTCACAGCTCGCAGGTGCTGGGGCTGGGCTGGGCTGGGCTGTGAATTTGGGCGATTTCAGCGGGTCGCTCGGGGCTCTGGGGTGCACCGCGCTCCACGGGAAGGCAGGCTAGGGAGACAGGTAGCTGGGCTCCATCCAGGGCTGTGGGGACGGCCGAGAGCAGGAAAAACGATAAACTCTTGGGAATCCGGAGGACACAGAATCACCGGGCCCCTGGATTTGTAAAGACTTCCCCGAGCGGGAGAAGCTGCAGCAGCGGTCAGTCCCTCCCATCTTTCCTCAAGCAGAAGTCCTGCTTGAGGAAAGATGGGCCAAGTCTTACCCCAGGGGCTGCCCCTCAGCTGCTCGGTCTCCAGGGTGCCTTGGGTGACCCCGGTGACCCTCTGCTTATCTGCAAGACAGGGATGCTCAAAGCTGCTTCCAACGGGTGTCCTGTTGTGCCCGAAGCAAGTCACAGAGAAGCGCCACACACTAAGAATTTGGAATTTTTATTAGCCAGTGGCTAAGAGCAGGCTAACACCTCTAGATCTCTCAACTGGAGCAGAGCCAAGAGTCAGTCTTTTAAAGCTTTTAAAACCACAATCTCATTTAGGGGAGGGATAAATAGGACCAGAGACCGGGGTGGTGTGGGGTAACATTTCACCGTTATCATTTTTGCAAGTTGATTTACAGGTATAGATTACGCTGTTAAACAGGACATGGTAAATCAACCCGAAACGTCAAAGCTTGACAATTTCCAGAAAGTCCCCAGCCCGCTCTCATGGGGCAGAGGCTGGTGGTCAGACAGAGAAAACAGCACAGGGCGCCTGCAGGCAGTATGGAGTTTGCTTAAGCTGACCCAACCTTTCAGACCTGACACTTCAGCCCTAGGTGCCCAGGATGTAGCAGGTGTACACAGCAGGTCTGGCTGGAAGCTGTGTCCTCTGCCCTTCCGGTGCGCCAGCCAACAGCTATTGAGCACCTGCTGTATGCCAGAGGTTGAGCAGGGAAGTGGAAGTGAGCAAGTGAGGCGTGGGGGGTGGCTTCCTCTCTGGGGAGCAGATGGTGAGACTGATACAGTGATGTCTCCAGTGTTACAGAGGGCTCGGACGGGAGGACCCAGTGTCAGGTCGGCCTCTGAGGGAGAGATGTTAGATGGCAGCCAGACGGGAGAGAAGACGCCAGTGGGGAACCAAGAAGTGAAAATCCCTGTCCTAAGTGACGATTGGCTGTCTGTTAAAGCCACAGCTTCAGAGATAGGATAGGAGGGGGCCCCGCAGTGTCACCACAGTAGCTGCCACTCAGCAGCGTTCTGTGCACCAGGCACTGCTACTGGAAATGTCCCATTTTGTTCCCACAGTTTGTTTAATAAATATTTATGCAGCAGCTACTTTGGACCGGGCGCTATTTTAGGAGTGTTATCAGCACACAAAACAAAGATCTCTGCCCTCCTGGAGTCTGCATTCCTGTGCTGGGGAATAAGCAAACAGGACAGCACCGGGGCTTCCAAAAGTCCGTGCGAAAATGCGGTGAAAATGCCACCAAGTTGTTGACAGGGTAGCAGGTGACCAGTTCTGTGCATACAAGAAGCCAAAGCAGAGCGAGAGCCCAGGTGACAGAGTTGCAGCTTTCTGTCGGGTGGGGATGGGGGGAAGTGGAGATGGGCAGAGGTGTCACCGAGACAGTGAGATTTGAGTGAAGATGTGGAGGAATGAGGAAGCTATCTGTGAAAAGAGCGTTCGGGCCTCTCTCTGTCTCCCCTCCTCTCTCCCTAACTCTGCTTTTTGAATAAATAAATCTCCTTTTAAAAAGATTTATCCTTATTTATTCAAGAGGCAGAGTTAGAGAGAGACAGAGCTTCCATTCACTGGCTCACTCCCTAAATGGCTGCAATGGCTAGGGCTGGGCCAGGGCCAAAGCCAGGTGCCTGGAACTCCTTCCGGGTCTGCACGTGGGCACAGGGGCCCAAGCGCTTGGACCGTCCTCTGCTGCTTTCTCAGGCCATCAGCAGGGAGCTGCGTCTGAAGTGGAGCAGCCGGGACAACTCGAACTGGTGCCCATGTGGGATGCTGCTACTGAGGGCAGAGGCTTAACCTACCATGTCACAGTGCTGGCCCCAATAAATAAATATTTTTTAAAAAATGTTCAGGCCAAAGAAGCAGCAGGAGGTAAACCTCAGTGTCAGAGCAGAGCGAGTGGGCAGGTGTGGACCCAGTGAGCGGCAGGAGAGGAGCAGGAGGGGAGGAGTGGGAAAGGCTGTGGGCCCTCAGAGGGACTTTGACTTGGGGGAGCCGACGCAAGGTGTCGAGCAAAGGGGGAACGTGACTTCAGTGCGTTCACAGCGTTGTGCAACCACCGGCCGCAACGAGCAGTTGCATCACTGCCAAAGAAAACCCTGCACCTGTGAAACGGGCACTCCCCTCTGCCCTGGCAACCACCGCTGCGCTTTCTGCCTCTGGATTTGCCTGCTTGGAAGTTGCATGTACAGGAAATCATCCGCTGTGCGTGTCCTGTGTCTGCTTTCTTCCATCTGGGGCAGTGTCTTGGAAGGGCATCCACGCTGCAACGTGCTCCAGAGCTTCCGCCCCTTCCACGGCGGCGCAACGCTCCCGGTGCGGCTCCACCACGCTGCGCTTGGCCACTCACCTGCTGGTGGACGTTGGGCTCACCTCTGCTTCCTGGCCAGTATGAAAACTGCTGCTGCGATGTCCTGTGGACACTTCCTGGAGTGCCCGTTTCCGAAATTCTCATGTGCATTTATCCAAGCGGGGAACTGCGGGGCCACATGTTACTTCTGTGTTTGGCTTCTGAGCAGCTGTCGAACTCCTCTTCACAGTAGACACACCATTCTGTGTTCTCGTTTCTCCATGTCCTGAACAACGTGCATATTTGATTTCTGGTTTGTTGCTGTGCTGGTCACTCTGCGAGAGTATCTCACAGTGGTTTTAGTTTCCTGCTGCCCAGCGATGCAGGGGCATCTTCCCTGAGCGCATTGGCTGTTCGTACATCTTCTTTGGAGAAAAAGAATGCAAGTCCTTTCCTCCTTTCTTAATTGGGTTGCTTCTCTTTTTCTGTTGTTGAGTTGCAAGTGTTGTTTGTGTATTCTAGATATGACTTGGTAAAAAGAAGCTGTTTCTTTTTTTAACACTGAATTGTCAACTTTATTTTTATTCAAAAGGAAGAAGAGACAGAGAGAGGGGGACACTAAGAGTTTGATCTTCCATCTGTTGGTTTGCTTTCCAAATGCCTACAACAGCCAGGGCTGGGCCAGGCTAAAGCCAGGAGCCTGGGACTCCATCTGGGTCTCCATGTGGGTGGTAGAGAACCAAGTCCTTGAGCCTCACCTGCTGCCTCCCAGGGGGCATAGTCGCAGGAAGCCCTCACTTCCAATGCAGACTCCTGCTACTGCCACCCTGGGAGGCAGCAGATGACTCGGGTCCCTGACACCCACACGGTCTGGCTTTGGCCTGGCTGAGCCCTGAGTTTCGTAGGCATTTAGGGAACAAACCGATGGATGGAAGATCTCTCTCCCTCTGCCTTCCAAATAAATAAAGCAAATTAAAAAAATTATTCTAAATCAGAGTGCCTGGACTCAAGCATGCTCCACTTAGAGTTCCAGTTTCCTGCTAAGCATACTCTAGCCATCAGGTGTTGGCTTGGGCCGTTGAGTCCCTGCCACCCCTGTGGGAGACCTGGGTGTGTTCACAGCTCCTGGGCATTTGGGAAATGAAACAACAGATGGGAGCTCTTTCTGTCTCAAATAAATTAAAAAAAAAAAAAAAAAAAAAAGGATTCTGAGTTCTTTCTTAAGATTCTAACAACTTGTAGAAATAGCCCAAGAAATAGTTATCTCTTGACACAACTGCAAATAAATATAGTAAAAATAAAATATACAATGTACTGTTGTAAGGTAAAATAAAATATAGCAATGTACTGTTGTAAGGTAAAGAAATAGTGCCCGGGCCGGTGCCGCGGCTCACTAGGCTAATCCTCCGCCTAGCGGCGCCGGCACACCACGTTCTAGTCCCGGTCGGGGCGCCAGATTCTATCCCAGTTGCCCCTCTTCCAGGCCAGCTCTCTGCTGTGGCCAGGGAGTGCAGTGGAGGATGGCCCAAGTCCTTGGGCCCTGCACCCACATGGGAGACTGGGAGAAGCACCTGGCTCCTGGCTCCGGATCAGCACGATGCGCCAGCCGCAGCGGCCATTGGAGGGTGAACCAACGGTAAAGGAAGACCTTTCTCTCTGTCTCTCTCTCTCACTGTCCACTCTGCCTGTCAAAAATAAAAATAAATAAAAATGAAAATAAAAAAAAAAAAGAAATAGTGCTGGTAGTTAATAAAAGGGAATAAAGCGAACTTGTGTTTTCAGACTTCGTGTTGGCAGTACTTGACACTACCGCGCAGGGCGAGGGCGCCAGAGAGCAGTGACTCTGTTCTGCAGGGATCCAGGCAAGTGGGGAGGGTGGCTCCCCAGGGTGGTGCAAGTGCAGGTGACAGGCAGTGCCTCGAGGCTGGAAAGCCCGATGGGCGTGGTTTCCCAGGGCGATGGATGTGACAGAAGAAGGAAAAGCCAGAGAGATGGCAAGGATGTTGGCCCTGAGCCACTGGAAGGACGGAGGTGAGCAGGGCCACAGGAAGAATCATTTGGGGGAAAGCGGGAGAGGACCAGGAGTTCCGCTTCTCACAAGTTTTGCTTAGCATCACTGGGGATCAATGGGTTCTTGTCTCCCCACAAGAAAGAGTTCAGACGTGAGGCGGAGAGGTGGTAAGCGAGGGAGCCAAGCTTAATGAAGAGACAGCATGGAGAGGGTGCACCTGACAGGCCGGGCGGGCAGCGAGCCCTGTCTGCGTCCAAACTGCAGCTCTTAAGCATGTTGGGCGTGGGCCTTTGTTCTCTGCCGGGACACCCTTTCTGGAACAGTGCAGAGGGGACGGCTTTGAGGGTGTGCAGTCCCTCCAGGAACTGCATCACAGGGCCCTGGGGGAAGGGCTGGTGAGAGTCCCCTAAGTGTCCCCAGGGAGAGGGCTGGGGCCCACCCAGGCAGGTTACTGGACGTCTGCAAGACTTGATGTGTAGACGCCGGTTGCTTGCAAGGCCTGCTCCTTGCTCCATCTCATGGAGGCCCTGTTAGCCTTTGGCCCCTCACACGTGCACAGGCTCACATCCCTGGAGCCACCTTACCCCCTGGGAGTTCTGGGCATTCAAGAGCAGAAGCCAACTAGGCATTTGGACAGACAGGTCCTGAGGGTGAGAGATGAGCCTCTGGGCGGGGGTGGGGACTGAGGCCCGCACCTGGGACACCTCCACCAGGAGCTGAGGAGAAGCATAACTGGGAAAATGCGCTCCGTGGGACGGGAGCTCGGAAGAGTGTGGAAGGCAAGGGATACAAGCCATGGAGGAGGCGGCGCGATTGTGGTGCCAAAGGCTGCTTTTAGGTCATGCAGGGCAAGGCCCGATAAGCTGTCATTGGATGTAGGTACGTCAAAGTCCATGTTTCTCCGTTTATGACAGAGAGGGAGAGAGAGAGAGAGAGAGAGGAGAGAGAGGGAGAGAGAGAGAGAGAGAGAGGAGAGAGAGAGAGAGGGAGAGAGACGCTGCTGGCTTGCTGACTGCAACAGGCAGGAAGCAGAAAGTCCATCTGGATTTCCCATAGGAAGCTGGACTCAGGAGGTGGAGGCGGGTCGAGAACCCAGGCCCTCCCACATGGGCCACAGGCACGGGACCCACTGAGCCCAGGCTCTGCCCTTGCCGATTCAGAGAGCAGAGCAGATGGAACGCAGGGAGTAAAGGGCCCCTAGGAACCGACTGACGATGCTCAGCGACTTGTTCCAGGAGTGGGGCCTCAAGAACCAGCAAGCAAACGGGACAGAGCGTGGCAGGGGGCTTGGTATCAAGAGAACAGGGCTCTTTCTTTCTTTTTTTTTTTTAGAGATGGATAGCAAAGTTTTCTTGTATGCTGATGGCAATGATCAGACAGTGCAAAAGGGATGCATAAGAGAAAGGGGAGACTTACTAAAGTACTATTCGCAGAGAAAATTGGATCTCGTGTTTAAGTAGAGGAGCTGTTTGTATCCTTTAGTTGCAGTAAAAGTAACTGAAGGTCAGAAAAGTTACAGCCTTTGCCAAAAGTCAGCCTCAGTGGCCCAGGTCCCCTTGAGGGCAAAGCCCGGGGTCTTAATTCCGGAGCTGCGGCCGCAGACACTGCTGGTCCTCTAGGAGCTGATCGTCCCACTTCCAGGAATCGGTCCTAGAAAAATTGTTTGAAATACAGAGAATGCTCCGGGCCCAACACTGTGTTTTTTTTAAGCACCAAAAGGAACCATGCTGAGCTGTGGAACAGCAGGTAAGCAGGTGCCACAGAGCCTCACTGGCCCCTGGGAAAAACCCTGAAGGAAAACAAACATGAAGATGACTTCATCTTCCTGGCACTCTTCCTGGCGCTTTCCCCCATGCAGTGGCACATGTATACGTGTGTGTAGGGGAGGTGCTGTGTGTGATACCACGACTAGGCCTTGGACAAGGGACTGGGATGCCCAAGCTGCTCACCTCCCGCCTCGGGTTCAAGAGCGCTACGCTGCCAGAGAGAAGCTAAACGTAGTCAAATGCTGCCACCTGCTGGTAAGTCCTAGGTCTGCAGGGCGCCATCAGAAGTTGTGCAGTGTCTCAGAGAGCTTTGCCCCTGCACCCTAGAGGAAGCTGTCCCAAGGGATTTGGCTCAATGACCACGCGAAGACCTCCTTCCTCCACAACTCCACTTAGGGCCTGTGAGAACATGAGGGGTTTCTAACCACTTGGCATGGAGCGGATTATTTCTTGCTGTGGGTGTCTCAGCCACGGAAGGACCCTCAGTATTTTAAATAAACGTGGCTTAGAGGGTGGAGAAATGGAGAAGCAGTGTGCTTGCCAAACACAGGCTTAAAAAAAAATCACAGAACCACCTCTCTCACTGTCCTTATTATAAAAAAAAGTGCTCGTGTAGCCCATCAAAAGTTAAAAAAGTGGTAATTCTGCCACCAGAAGGCGACATAAACACTTTGCTAGCGTATCATTCCTTAATTATATAGTAATGTCTACAGCCATGGCAACACACTCACACTCCTAATTACAAAAAAAAGTGGGAACTTACTGTGAGCACTGCTTTGTCATTTTCAAAACTTAATTCAGGGGCCGGTATTGTAGTACAGTGGGTTAAGCCAGTTCTTGGGACAACCCCTTCCCATATCAGAGTGCCTGGCCCAAGTCTCAGTTACTCAGCCCTCCTGACCCAGTTTCCTGCTAATGGGCCCGGGAGGCAGCAGGTGATGGCCCACCTTGGGTTCCTGCACCCATGTGGGAAACCCAAATGGAGTTCCTGGCTCTTGGCTTCACCCTGGGCTAGCTCGAGCTGTTTTGGACATTTGAGGGGTGAGCAAGTAGATGGGCGATCTCTCTCCCCCTCTCTGTCACTCTGCCTCTCAAATAAATAATTAAAAAAAATTTATTACAAACACATTTTATGTGATTAGTCTTCTCCAAGATATTTTAAATATCTGCATCAAGTTCCATTTAATTTATCTGTTTGCCTATGGTTGGATATTTAGATTGTCTAATATTTTCCAGCAAGGCTTTGACATTGTTTTCTAAAACTTGGATTCCAGATAACATAGTAGTGCATCTTCTTAAGCCTTTCTATGGATACTGCCCAACTGTCCTGCATGGAGAGATGCAGAGAGATAGCCCCTGAATCTTAGAATTACTGGGTATGCAGTAGTGAAGGGGATGGTTTGAGAAATGCGTTGCTAATGATTCTGTCACTGTGCAAGCATAAGGGAGTGCATTTGCACAAACCCAGATGCCTCAGCCTGTACACACCGTGTCCCATTGTTCCCAGGGTACAAACCTGTGCGGCATGTACAGTACCCAATACCATAGGCAAGACCACAGAGCGGTATTGCTTGGTTTGCTTCTCTCTTCACCGTAGATTTGCTCATTAGCAGATAAAGCACCATGAATATCCCTCTGTGTTCATGTTGAGGTCTGCACCTTCAAACTAGAAAAAAAATATTTGCATACATTTATCTGAATGGCAAAGTGACAGAGAGAGAGAGAGAGAGAGAGAGAGAGATCTGTCTCTTTCACTATCTATAACTCTACCTGACAAAAAGGAAAAAAAAAATGGGGCCGGCACCATGGCTCACTTGGCTAATCCTCCACCTGCGGTGCCGGCATCCCATATGGGCACCGGGTTCTAGTCCCGGTTGCTCCTCTTCCAGTCCAGCTCTCTGCTGTGGCCCAGGAGGGCAGTGGAGGATGGCCCAGGTGCTTGGGCCCTGCACCCCATGGGAGACCAGGAGGAAGCACTTGGCTCCTGGCTTCAGATCGGCGCAGCACTGGCCATAGCAGCCATTTGTGGGGTGAACCAATGGAAGGAAGACCTTTCTCTCTGTCTCTCTCTCTCTCACTGTCTACAACTCTACCTGTCAAAACAAAACAAAACAAAAACAAAAAAAAAGAGAGAGAGAGAGACATAGAGAGAGATCTTCCTTCATGCCCCAAATACCTGCAACAGCCACAGCTGGGCCAGGCCGAAGCCAGGGGTCCAGATTTCCTAGTGGGTGTCTCAGGTGGGTGGCTATCAATCACTTGAGCCATCACCTGCTGCCTCCCAGGTGTGCAATTAGCAGGACCCTGGATCGGAAGTGAGCGGGGACTGGAACCCAGACACTTGGCGGTATTAAGACACTGAAGCGGTGTCTTAAGGGCGGCCCCAAAGCCCACCCCTAAGTTTCCAAACTTTTTGAGGGGCTCCCTGAGGCCTGCAGAAGTTCCTGCTGACCCCTGCCTTGTGAGTTTTCCTGGGGGGTGGGGTGGGCTCTTCTCTTCTGCAGTTTCTGTTTCTCTTGCCTCTTTTTCAGCCACGCCTTCCTGTTCCAGTTCCCACAACTCCCCAGAGCGCGTCAGTGCCGTCCTCACCCACCTGCACGCTCAAGGTGCCGTCTCCCCACAGCCCTGCCCAGTTTTGCACCCGTATCCTCGGCAAGCCCTTTGAAGTCGCAGCTGAATCTCCCGAGTGTCTTCGTCCAGGTGCCGTTCACACATTCCCCCAGCCCGAGCACGGCCCTTGATGCCTCCAGAATTGCACCAGAGTCTTCCTCATTTGCAGCAACAGCCTGGGCCAAGGTCTTCCTCAGGTACTACCTTAGGAGCCCCTGGAACTCCTCGAGCCCATGGCTGGACCAAGGAGGCAGTGTCTGGAGGGCTGGCGCTGGATACCAGCATGAAGCTCACCAACAACAGGAGGCTATGCAGAGTAGGAGGGGTCAGCCACGGCTGGACACGTGCGTGAGTTCAAGCGGGGCTTCTCCATTTCACCGACAGGGCAATTCTGGAGGGCGTCGTGGAAGAGGAGCTGGGTGGCCTGTGACCTTGTGCTGGCCGGGGCGGTTTCGACTTTGGACGTGCGTGACGTCGCTGCCTGGGCGTCTCCCTGTGCCACATCACAAAGGGTTTCCGTTTGTAGCCTGCACCGCTGCCTCCAAGCGAGGCTGTCATCCTGCCTTCCACACCTTGGCTCCTGGCATCCCTGAGGATGAAGGTGCTTTCCAGGATGACGAGGCCCCCCAGACTGACGATGCACTGTCGCGAGCCATTTCCCTCTGCACGCAGACTTGCTGCTGGCTTTCAGGCTCTGTGGTGCACGTGGCACTCGAATGGTTGAAGCCACCCAGAGCTGGCAGGAAATTCAGCTTCGAGGTCAGGCCCCGCCCTTTCTTTCACTGTCACCAACAAACTCCCCACTTTGGCCGTGCGCATCACAGTGGAGCGGGAGACATTCCTGCGTCTGTCTTCAATCCAGGTCATTAGGAGTTTCTCCATAGCCAATCAAGGCCCTTCTCAAATGTTTTCATTGCCTTCAATGCTGCTGATCCTGTAGTGGCTTTTGTCGCCTGTTCTTGTTGGTCAAGATCGTGGCTTCAGTGGGACGGGGCGTGCTGTCCCCAACTTCCCACCTCTGTGATCCTTCCTCACTCTGCACCGTGTTTTTGGTCAATCGCTCAGTAAGGCCTCTTCCTGCCAGCATCAGCAGTGGCTTTCTTGTATGTTTAGGGGCCGTGATGTCCAAAACAACATGCGGTTAAGTCAGCGCAAGAAAACAACACAATCGAGAGAGAAAGGGGATGTGAGAGACGGCTGCTGGCCTAACGGGGCACCTGTTACACAGTAGCCTAGCTTTGTAAGAAGGAAGAGCACACTTCAGCGATGAACGGGGCGGTACAGTCAATACACAACCATCAACACGCTTTGTAAGTGCACGTGCCATACCTCCATAGGAGCCGCGGGCAGTGCAGCGGGCTCACTCCCGTGAGCGTCACCCCAGACAAGTGAGTGCCGCACTCTGCTGTGACACGACAGCAGCCGCAGCGTCCCTAGGGGACAGGGACCACCATCAGACTCGCATCTGTGTCCCACTGCTGACCAAACCATGGTTATGCAGTGCATGGCTGTTTTCCCCTGTCCAGGAAACAGGGTGGCATCCATGGTCACCCCACAGTCAAGGGAGACAGAACGGACCCCATCACCCTGGCTAAGTGACGTGAGGCCTGAGCCTGGGAGCCTCCGGGACTTGTCCCAGTGACAGAGCCATTCGGTCTCTGAACTCTGGCTGGAACTGGGCTTTTCTGACTCCTAAACCCCAGACTGTTTCGTGACCCCAGGCTGTCCCCTGGGCCCCATAAACAAACTCACAGCTTCAGTTTACACAGCACATGTAGGGTCTCAGAGGCTTCTCTGAGGGTGGGTGTGGATCTCACTGATCTCCCAGGCAGAGCTCCATGGGGAAAATTCTGGAAAGGTCAGGTGGGGTCCCTGGGAGACTGCAGGTCTGGAAGCTGCTGTTGTCAGAAAAAGCAGGGGAACAGAGCATCTTACAGCACAGTCGCAAATTAAAAAGCAAACAAACAAAAAGGCCCTGGGGTTCTGGATGTGCCACATTCTGGCCAAGTGACCATGAACCGCTGACCTATTTTGTATCCGAGGTTCTGCTTTCTGAGTTATAGTACATGAGAATTACAAAGGTGCCTGCTCCCCAGGGCTGTTGGTATGCACTGATACAATGATATAAATCATCCAACAGCAACAAGGTCCTAATAATGAGCCGATACATAGGAGCTTTGCTATTGTTGTTCACTAAGTGGATAAGGCTTTAACCTACTCATCATAAGGGGTGACAGCTCGTTCTGGCTGGCTCTGACCTTGGGTTCAGGTTTGCTTCTGGCAGGCAGGAAGTTGTGTCTTACGGTTCCCTTTGCTCTCCACGCAGAAGTTCCGTGTCTCCCACACTCAGACTCCGCTCACCAGGCTGGTTTTAATATTCTGTGAGATTAAGATTCAGTGCCCTGGGGCTGGCACTGTGGTGGAGTGGGTTTAGCCGCCGCCTGCAGCGCCCACATTCCATATGGGCGCTGGTTCAAGTCCTGGCTGCTCCACTTCCGATTCTGCTAATGTGCCTGGGAAAGCAGCGGAAGATGGCCCAAGTATCTGGGCTCCTGCACACACATGGAGACCCAGAAGAAGCTCCTGGCTCCTGGCTCCACTCTGGCTGTTGTAGCCATTTGAGGAGTGAACCAGCAGATGGAAGGTTGATTTCTCCCCCCTCCATCTCTCTGTAATTCTGTCCTTTAAATAAATAAACAAATCTTAAAAACAAGAAAAGACCCAGTGCTGCGAGATCCTCTTTCTGGGATTGCAAGACACCATCACTCCCTCAAAACATGAAAAGAATTCAAGTTTAAGCTGTAAGTCCTCGGTTCAAGGCCACCTCACTCCTAGTCACAGTCACCTGCTTTGTCCTCAAATATTCCTGCCTCTCAAGCCCCCCAACTTTCGTGACCGTCTGTGCTCCCCTCTGGCTGCCTCCCAGCCCTGCCTGGCTGCCCTTGGGGACCCTCTGATCCTGTTTCTAGGAGTGTTTTTTTCCCCAATCAGGGCTCTGAATAGCTCCATTGACCTTGTCAGGGGGAATCCAGAGAACTGAATTTTATTTGGAGCCATGGAGAAGCCTTTGAAACCAGCCCCTCCCCCCATGCCAGGGTCCCCAGCCACTTCCTTGCTCATAGCCCGACCAGCCCTGCAGCCTCTCCCCTGCACTCTGTGTAGCCACATCATCCTCTCAGCTCCCGATGGCTCCACCATGGACCCCAGAGCCCTCTGCTTCCTGGCCTGTTGCCTGCTCCCTGGCTGTCATCTCAGGTATGAACATCTCCCATCCCCATGAATCTTTTCACTCCCCTGGGATGTCCTGGGGACCCTGTGTGTTTGCCTTGCCCAGGAGCCCTGTCTTCACAGGCTGGGGAAGGGTGATGAGCACTGGAATCCCGCGTCAGGAGGCTGAGCTCCAAGTTCAGCTCCATGCATGCCTGTGCCGGTTGGGCTGGCTCCCCTCTGTGCAGCCACAGGGTGGCTGCTGCACTTCTCAGCCTTTTGCAGACCTAAAAGGGCCTGTGAGCCAGAAGTCAGAGGCTAGGACATAAGTCCAGCCCTCTGGGACTCATGTTGTGGTTCAGAGAATGTGGAACTTTGGAACTGGATAGAACCAATCCTGGCCCCACCATTCACTGACCAGATTTGATGAGACTAAGTCTGTAAGACACAGTTTATTTGGGAGTAAGATGGGATAACATTAATCCTGAAATTACATGGTGGTTTTAAAGGTTAAATGATTTTATATATATGTTTGCACGTATGTTTAGCCTAGAGCCTAGGACATATGTACTTGATAAGAGCCAGCAATATTATTTTAAAGACCCTGCAGCTATTCTACTAAGATTACATAATCCTAAGAACAAGTGTTTACCTCTAGGATCTACAAAGATGAACAGTTTTACGGCTGCTCTGGGGCAGGGCCTGAAAGATTCGTAGTCCAGAACTTGACAGTGGATAGGCCCCCAAGAGAGCCCCGAGGCCCTAGTCTTGCAGCCAGCCCTGGAAGAGGGGGAGGCTGCCAGAAGCTCTGAATAAGATGGCTGTCTCTGGGACAGGCCCGAGAGAGGCCATCACCCCAGGTGTCCCTGCTCGGACACCGTCTGCCCACTGGTGATGCTCCCACTTGGTGCTGTCAGGTGCTGCTTAGGGAGCCTCACGCGGAAGGGATGGGAGGCCTCTTCCTGGTAAGAAAGCAGCAAATAGCTGGCCGCTTCTACTTGGCAGATGAAGGAAAAGGAGGTGGCGAAGGGGGACACTGGAGATGAGGGGATCTCAGAGCAGCGAGAAGAAGCCCCAAGAGCTCACAGCTTAAAATATGACATTTCGCGCAATTTGACTGCCTTCTGCCTGCTTTAGGAGGTGCTGGGGCCTGGAGGTGGGTGGCAGGGAGGGAGAGGGATGGTGATTGAGAATCTGGGTGGGGGGACTTCTCTAGCCCCAGCCTTCTTCAACCACAACATCTCCATTATCATTTCTTCTTCTTTTAAAAAAATATTTATTTGAAAGTCAGAGTGACACAAAGAGAGAGAAAATCTTCCATCTCCTGGTCCATTCACCAAAGCCAGGAACCTGGAACTCCATCTGGGTCTCCACTTGGTAGCAGGGACCCAAGTACCTGAGCCATCACCTGCTGCTTCCCAGGGTGTGCACTGGCAGGAAGCTGGATCAGAAGTGGAGCAGCCGGGACTGGAGCTGGCACTCCCACGTGGGATGTGGATGTCTCAAATGCCTGCTCCTCATTTCTTTTGTAACACTGGCTTTTCAGTATTTCAAGGAAGGGTTCTGCTATCTATAATTCATCTCTTGATTGTCTTGAAAGTCTCTGGTTTAGTCCAATCTCTTCATCTTATCGAGGGGAAAACTGAGACCTGGACAGGTAGCGTCAGACAGGATGCTTCCGATCTGGTGACCTTGGGCAAACCACATAACTGACCTGACCCTTAGGGAAGGCTCCCGTGGGGCTTTGCGAGAACTGAACCGCAGGACGCTCAGGGCCTCCGGGAAGTCGGCCGAGCTGACTTCACAAGCCCAGGAGCTCCAAAGCCGTAGGCATCGCAGACAGTCTGGCAGCCATACGGTCCCAGAAGCAGGACCCTCTGCTAAGGAAGGTGTATTTACAGCCACGCTTCAGTCAGGGCTTGCTGTGGGCCCTGTCCGAATCCAGTCAGCACAGACCCAGCTCTGGGAGCCCCTGTAACCCAGCCCTTGGTCAGATGTCAACTCCAGACCCAGACAGCAAAGTGACCGGACTCCAGAGACTTCCTCCTGACAGCCGCCTGGCAATTAGAACAGTCAAGCCATCAAAATGAGCAGAGGGGGCTCCTAGCTCCTCTCCCACTTTGCCTTCCTTCTCACTTGGCTCTGCTCCTGGCCACAAAGATTGGACTTTAGAGGCATTGGCTTTATATTTGAGTTTTTAAAAAATATCCTGTTTGTGGCAGGCAGAATTCTGGCTCCTCGAAGATGGCCACACCCTAATCCTCAGACCCTCACATGGGAGGGGAAGACAGAATGAAGGTTGCTGATGGACTGATGTGAACAGGAGAGCGCATGCTGGTGGTGCTCAGGCAGGTCCCAGGTGAGCGTCTGTAGAAGCGGAAGAGGCGCTCAGAAGGGAGAACCCCAGCGCTGGCCCCAGCAAGGCCTGACTTTGAAGATGGAGAAAGGGGGCCATGAGCACAGGTGGCCACTGGAAGACAAAACAGGCAAGGAAATGAATTTTCCGGGAGGCTCCAGAAGAAAGCTGCCCACTGACACCTGGATTCTAGTCCTGTGAGCCCCATTTCAGATGTCTGACCTGCAGAACTACAAGACAATAAACTTCTGCCATTTTAGCTGCTAAGTTGATGATGATTTCCTATGGAAGCCATAGAAAACCAATACACTACTCACGATGCCAGCTACTTATGGGGCGACTGTTATGTGTCGGCTACTGTGCTAAGTGCTTCACACACATTATCTCATTTCGTGCTCACAAAAATCCTGCAAAAGACAGGTTTTTTGTTATGACTTTTTAAAAAGATTTCCTTATTTATTTGAAAAGCAGAGTTACAGAAATAAAGAAAAAGAGATCTTCCATCCACTGGTTCACTCCTCAAATGGCTGCAATGTCCGGAGCTGGGCTGATCCAAAGCCAGGAGCCCCGAGCTTCCTCTGGGTTTCCCATGTGTGTGCAGGGACCCAAGTACTTGGGCCATCTTCTGCTATTTTCCCAGGAGCATTAGCAGGGACCAGGATGGGAAAAGGAATGGCTGAGACTCAAACTGGCACCCATACGGGATGCTGCCAGCCCCTGTTATAATTTTCTAAATAAAGAAAATGGGGGCTGATAGAGTTGCCGCCTACAATGCCAGCTTCATGTAAGGGCACTGGTTTGTTGCCCGGCTGCTCTACTTCCGATCCAGCTTCCTGCCAATGGCCTGGGAAAAGAACTGGAAGACAGTCCAAGTATTTGGACCCCTGCCACCCATGTGGGAGATCTGGAAGAAGCTCCTGGCTTCAGCCTGGCCCCAGAGCTGGCTATTGCGGCCATCTGGGGAGTGAACCAGTAGATGGAAGACCTCTCTCTGTGTGTCTCTCCCTCTCTCTGTGTAACTTTCAAATAAATAAATATTCAAAATTTAAAAATAAAAGAAAACAGGGCTTAGGGAAATTAAAAGCCATGTCTCCTAGCTGGTGTGTAGCAGTTTCAAAGACCAGCAGCCCTGGCTCTAAGACTGGCCTTCCATCCTCCCACTGAGACACTTCGTCTCTTCTCTGGAGTCGCCCGAAGCCCTCCTTAGAGAATCTGGGCTTTCAGATGCCAGACTACAATGTTCTTGGTCGCCCCATTAATCTGCTGGGTCCAGTGGATCTCTCCAAGGCTGAGTTTCTCAGCCTACAATGCCTGGCTAGGGCCCTGCTGGGGCCGTGGCAAGGATGAAACCAGAACGTGGGTGGACAATGCTCCACGACCTGTTAAGTGTTCTCCCCATGTAAGAGAATCCGATTACATTTTTCCTAAATGACCAAAGTTCCCAAAACCACTGTCACCAGCTTTCCCTCTAAGGGCACGGCGAGGTCCCCAGCAGCAGGGGTTTTGAACCGTGAAGGCCCAAGGACTTGGGTTTGAAACTCATGGTTTGGGCCCCTTTATTTTGCCTTTTTGCTTTTGCCAGCTGGGTACCTGCATGTATTGGTGAGGGTGGTTTGAGGCCATGAAGGACAGTTGCTGAACACCATCAGCACCGTTTTTATCATTGCTGCCCCAACAGCCCCCCTCTCCCACCCCCCAACAGTGAAGGGGTAGCCCAAGGCTTTTGAGATGGTCTCAGCAGAGTGGTTTAAGACACATCTGATGGGGGTGAGAGACTAGCAGCAAGAAGACTGCTGGGAGCTACAGTGACAGTCCACATGTGATCTGATCAGGGTCAGGGCTGAGCTGTGCCAGCACAGGTGATGGAGAGAAAGGGATGCACGAAGGGGCTCCTAGGAAGAAAATGAGCCTCAGGACTCAGCACGCATTGTGCAAGCTTCCCAGAATGAAGAGAGATTTGGGGCTGGCGTGGCAGGAGGCTTCCTCCTCCCAGGCAAGAAAAAAAATGAGATCAGTAAGCAAAAGTTGGAGGCAGCGGGTGAGTATCTGAAACAGCTGTTTGGCAGAGCCAGTAGTTCCACACTGAGCTAGGCTGCTGGCAGAGCTGCCACGGGATCCGGAGTCAGGCTGACCTGGCTTTGCGTGACAGGTGTCTGAATCACTGGGCCAGCCCTTGGCAAGGCTAGCGCCTGTCACTCTCCACCTCCACACAGGTAAAATCAGAATAATTCTCACTGTGCAGTATTAAGAGGTTGAGATAGGGGAACAGATATAAAGGGGCTGTAGTGCAAGCGCCATCGCTGGTAGCAGTAGCTTTGATGTAGCGAAGCACTGAGTTCCCTGTTGCTGGAGAATCTAACCTCAAGTTCACTGACTTGCTTTGGAGTATGCTGCAGGTGGTTTTGAGATATCACTGGAAGCTTGGATGACATGCATGTAAGGTCCGCTCCGCAGAACACCCCCAGCTCTCCTTCTAAGGATGCAGTCTATTTAAAGGTGTGTGTGTATTCCACAACTGTGTGCTTTGGCTAAGAATGTGAACCAACCTAAATATTCAACAGGAAGGAAGTAACTCATGGTACAATCTTGTCATAAAACACCATGCAAGGGGCCGGCACTGTGGCATAGTGGGTGAAGCTGCTGTGTGCAGTGCCAGCACCACATATGGGTGCCTGTTCAAGTCCTGGCTGCTCTACTTCCAATCCAGCTCTCTGTTATGGCCTGGGACAGCAGTGCAGGATGGCCCAAGTCCTTGGGCCCCTGTACCTGTGTGGGAGACCTGCAGGAAGCTCCTGGCTCTTGGCTTTGGATCAGCACAGCTCCGGCTGTTGCGGCCATCTAGGGAGCAAACCAGTGGATGGAAGACCTCTCTCTCTGCCTCTCTGTAATTCTGCCTTTCAAATAAATCTTTAAAAAAGAAAACAAAAACAAAAACTATGAAAGTCATTCAAAATGTTGGTGCACAAGTGTTCATTGATATGGAAACGTAATCACAACACATTCCTAAGTGAAAATGCAGATTATTAAAAATATGTAATTGTTCCATTTTACTTTTTAACAAAATATTGATGGTACTTGCATTTAGAAGCCTTAGAAAATAGATTTCAAAATGAGAGAACAGTGGCTACATTTTGGGGAAAAAGGCAATCCTACCTCTTGGTTTGTCTGTTTTTTTCTCATTTTTCTCCAAGAATTCCTTGTGTAGCGTACTAAATGTGAAAGGTGACTGAACTCAAGCTGCATCCACAGCTCAAGTGAAGATAGGACAGAGTTCAAGGTGAAGGCTGCTGACCCCAGACCCACCCTGTCTTCTCTGCAGCTGATACCCAGGAGTGTGGCAGAATTCCAAAGCTCAGAAAGAGAGGGGCCTTGAGGCAAACCACCCCGATGAGGGGAAGACCTCCACTGAGGCTGCAGTCCCTGCAGCCCCCAGCCCTTCGTCCTGCTCCGTCCGGACCCAGGTGATAGGGAAGGGCCGATTTCAGAAGGTAGGGGACTCTCGGAGCCTGCAGGCTGGGGAGCCCTTGGAGCCGTGCCTGCCAGGGAAGGTGGTCCGCTGGAGGGTGCCTGCCTACCTGGAGGAGGAGGGCGAGGGTGTCTCAGGGGAGGAGTGGGCAGACACTGCTTACAGGGAGACAGGTGGAAAGAGCTGTCTGACCTGCCTGTGCTTGGACGTCAGATCACCCGTCTGCCAGGGACGCCATCATGGGGAAGCCGAGCAAGCTGATCCCTTTATGCCAGCAGAAAACCAGCCAGAGGCTGGAGTGGGATGTCTATCCCCTCTCACTTCAGCCTCTTAAAATGGGATTTCCTGTGTCTCTGCCTTCTTCCACGAGGCGCTTGGAGAACACTACTGGCCCAAATAGAGGGACACAGGGAAGGTGCCAACGCAGGCTGAGCAGAGCGAGGGGACTCCATTTGCAGATTGTCAGCAGTCACTGGGGAGGAGATGGACCAATTAAAAGTTGTGCCTGAGACCAGTGGGTTTAGGTGAGCCAATCAGAAGCTGCGGGTGGGGCCAAGGCAAATTCTAACAGCTCCATTGGGAAGGTGGGCGGGTGAGGAAAGGTGGTGATGGGAAGAAGGACTGTCCACAGATCACATGCTGCCCAGTAGGTGTCTCCAGCTGTCCCCACCTCCTGCCCTGTCCCAGCCCACTGTCTTCTAGAATCAAGCACTCCAGCCAGCACTGACAGCTGTTGGTGGTGAACACCAGTTCAGACACAGGGGAATATGCTGGCTGGGCTCACCACTCCTGGGACAGCCAGCACATGGAGGGCTAGGACCACCAGGGCAAGACATTCGTCTTCTTTACAGGTGCCCTGGCTTCCCCTCAGACCCACCTGTAGAACAAGGAGAGCACACTAGCCAGTCTTTAAGATCCTTGTGACATTCATGAGATTCTCTGGCTAGTTCCATGGTGAACTGAGCAGCCACAGAGCTGGACTTTGGCCAAGGGAGGAACACATGTCTGGAGCCAGCAATGTCACTCACATCCAACCACAGTGGCAGTCATCACTGGCTCTAGAGGTTCATGACCATGATTGATGGCCACATCACCTGGGAGACTGTTAAAAACACAGATTCCTGGGCCCCCCTCCTAATACAAGTGGATGGAGTCTGAAAACCTGTAATGCCAAGTCCTGCAGGCAGTCCGATCTCCAGGCAGATTTGGGAGTAACCAACCAGCACTTCCCAGTTCTGGCCGCACAGCAGGGGCACTGCAGATACCCACCCCCATCTCCCCACACCAAGGCAGCTCGTGATTTATCTGTTCTTGGGGTAGTGCTCAGGAATTGGTCATTTTAACAGCACTCCAAGGGACCAGCCCATATGGGTGCAGGTTCAAGTCCCAGCTTCTCTTCTTCTGATCCAGCCCCCCCATAATGCACCTAGGAAAGCAGCAGAAGATGGCCCAAATGCTTGGGTCCCTGCACTCACATGGGAGACCAGGATGAAGCTCCTGGCTCCTGGCTTTGGCCTAGCCTCGCCCTGGCCATTGTGGCCATTTGGGGAGTGAACCAGTGGATGGGAGGTCTCTCCCTATCTTTCCTTCTCTCTGCAACTCTGCCTTTCAAATAAGCTTTTAAAAAATAAATAAATAAAAGCACTCCAAGAGGGCAAATGGGCAGCCAAAATTAAGAACCATTGCATTTGCCTAATTTTAGATTCACGTCACCCAAATACAGAAGCCATTAAACAGGCTGTTTAAATTCAAAATAAAAATTTTAGTCCCTCAGTTGCCTTCATTGTATTTTAAATGCCCAACAGTCACATGTGGATAGTGATTTCACGTTGGGCAACACAGATACCGAACATTTCCATTGTCACACGAAGTTCTATCGGGAAGCACCGCTCTGGTAAGCTGGTCCCCAGGTAATTCCTGCTTACTGCACCATCCTACACCCAAGAATCTGACCCAACATTGTGTTGTTAAAAGTACCTTGAGAGAGTCTGATGAATGTTTGCCTCCCTTGGGCCCGGTGCCTTGTATCCAATATCTCATTTGCTTCTTATCAACTCTGCAAAGTAGGCCAGAATGTGATTATGGCTCCCAGTTGACATACGAGAAGAGCCAAGGCTCAAGGAAGAAAGCGAGTGGCTTAAGATCCCATGACTAATAGGTGGCAGGGCTGGGAATCGAACCAGAAACCTGGACTTCAGGTTCACTGTTTCCTGGAATGCTTTTCGCATGGTTTAGCTCTTTGAGACCAGTCTGAATCCATCACTGAGCACAGCGAAGACTAGAGACAGAGATTTAAGACGTGGAGGAACCCAAAGGCAGAACTGGGGTGAGTAGGTTTGTCTCCAGCACCCTCAGTCCAGGATCCCTTAGAAGAGAATGTGGAGGCAGGCAGAGCGTGCTTTCAAATTCCCTGGAGGTTTCGGGAAGCAACAAATCTCTGTCCCGGGCTTATTTCTCTCTCCCTTGTTCCCAGATCCAGAGGAGCTCTTTGTCCCTACAGAGAATTACTAGGAGGAGGGGTTCAGTTGTGCACCCATTAGCCAGCCCTGCTTCCCTGTTGGATGACCAAGCCCCGGACATTGCACCAGGAGTTCCCCCGGGAGGAAGTCCTGGTGGATGGGACCGACATCTCCTTGGAGGTGAAGAAAGGCTTCACCATCCACTGCCCCGAGCCTTCTTGGCTCCCTCTTCTGCTGGGCCAGCCAAGGCAGCACAAGACAAGCCTCTACCAAGTGCATGCTGATCCACATCAACTGTGCGTGGGCCTTGGGCTCTGAGTAGGCATGGAGGAGGCGGATGTGGGGAGAGATAACTCTTAAGGAACCTCGGGTTTGAGGGCTGGGGTTGTCTGAAGCCCCTTAATCCAAATCAGCTTTCAACGACACTCCATGTAGCAAACCATTTGTCCAGCAAACGAGCCAATCAGACATAGGGCTCAGTTGCATGTTTTCGATCTCTTTATCCACCAATTCTCAATCAAGTCACACTATTCCATTCACTCACCCATCTGTCCCTCTGTGAATTAAACTCATTAGCATAATCACATATACTTGACCAGTTCTGCTACCTCGACCACTTGTCCTTTCTCAATGTAACCATTCTACCCAACCCTTCCCTTCATCCATCTACCTATCACTCCAACCATTCTAACAATCAGGTCAACACATCTGTCCCCATCTTCTCCCCCTCTTAGCCATGGAAGACCCATCTTCTTCCCCCAAACCCACAACCCAAGCATCCACAACAGTAGTCCAACTAGGGGAGAACTTCAGTGGGAACTGCACAGTTGTGGGTGAGCCAGAGATCGCCGCAGACTTCACATGGGAGTATCCAGGGCAGAAGGTAAGGGGTGGCTGTGTGCATCCATGCACATGGTGGTGCCATGTTGGTGCAGGGAGGCGGGAACGAGGGATTCCGAGGAGGGTCTATGAGGACTACGGCAGATTGGAACCACAGCTGGACCCGGAGTGTGATGAGCCTGGATGCTAGCCCCAACTCTAACACTGCTTCTGGGGCCAAGTCACTTCTCTTTTCCAGGCTTCTATTTCCTCCTTTGTCAAACAGAGCTACTTTTCAGCTTACTATACAAGAACGTTAACTTATCCAACAGTAAGTACGGAGCCCCCACCACACACCAGACACTGTCCTAGGTACTAAGGCCACAAAGATGAGTCAAAACGAGAAACAGCTTCTATCTGCAAGGTGACTGTGTAAACAGGGAAGAGGAAGTGGGAACCGGACAAACACGACCATGGAGGGATGGCCAAGTGCTACAATGAGAACAAAACAGGGCAACGGACAGGATCCACTTAAAGGGGAGTGAGGCCATCGACTCCTAGGGAACATTCAAGCTGAGACCAGACTGAGCCCAAGCACAAGAAGATGGGGCTTGAGCAAGTGCACAGGCCCTGTGGCTGGGTGTCAGGAAATGGACCAAATATGTTAGCAACAGTTTCTGGGGCTGCAGCTGTGGGCCCAGACTTTCTCAAGGTATTGTGGTGGTATTCCTTCCTCTTCCAGAACTTAACTGCATCCACATCAAACATCTGGAGAACAGCTGGCCAAACAGTATCCTACCGACACTGAGGACCTGAAAAAGCCTTGAAAGGGCCGCTAGAATCTTAGGCTCCGTGGAGGGTAGGTTTCAGGGAGTGGAAGGCCTCCAGGTTCGTGGCAGCAGGACCAAGAGCAAGGGTGAGCACACAAGTCCCCCACACAAGACCCAGAGGCCTACCTGTCCATACTTGTGCCTCCTGAGAACGCACAGGAAGGGTGAACTAAGGCTGAGGAATTGAGGCCTCATGTCCCAGGCTCCCGGGAACCACCGAGGATGTCTGAGCTGTGAGCTGACCTTCTGTACATTGGAGGGGAAGGGCAGGGCCGAGAGAGCCACGAGCGGCTGGTGTTTAGTGCCAGGCCACTTAAGGAAAGTATAGGAGGAAGAAACGAGCTGCTTGGCAGGCTGCACTTTGTTGATGAGATCACACTTTCTGCAGCCCTCAGAGGGAGGCCAAGGGGACCAGCCAGGTGCTCTGCTGCCCCTTGACTGGGGCGGTGTGAGCAGACCAGTGGCTGCCTGAGCGTTACGTCTGCGTTTCCTGCACGGGCTGAGAGCCGGAGTCACCCGACTCGGTCAAGGTGAGAACCACAGAAACCTCAGGAGGTAGAGAGGGATCCTCCTGCTCAGAAGAAACTGGGAACCAAGAAGAGGAAGTGAATGCTTTGCTCTGCCAGGGTCTCCCCAGCCGCGCTCCTTGGGTTGGCAGAATCCCAGCAAGTTCCCTCCAGCCCCGCCCACTGCCTAGCAACATGCACGCAGGGAAACACTGCCTCTCAGAACCACCACCTGCCTTGGCGTTTCCAAAGACACGCACACACGAGGGAGTCTGCGGGGTTAGTCTCCCTGTCTCCCCTCCGTGTTGCCAAGCATTTTTGAGAATGGAATCCTCATCACCCCGCTGGGAGAGGCAGCCCCTCTCGATATCCTTACAGAGCCTGGGGGTCCCCGAACCCGCATCAGGAAATGCTGCTCCAGGCTGTCAGCTCGGGATCGTTCTTGGGGTGGTGGAGAGGATCCCAGCCTCTCTCCAGGGACTTGAGAAGCTTAAAGGTTTTCACAAAGAACCTGGCCTTTAAGCTGCTCTGGTGCCAGGCGGTAGGACCCTGAGCAAGTCATTTCTCTCTCCCTACAAGGATGCACAGAGCCTCTTACCTGTCTGCTGGGGCCCAAGTCAGAGATGGCACCTGATGACAGTCCCCTATGGCTGGGCCAGGCCCTGTCCATCAGCAGGGTCAGGTGCACCTGTCCATCAGGGTCAGGTGCAGCCAGAGGCAGAGAGCACCCTGCATGTGGAAGAGGCCCAGGCCAGGGATACTGGTGTCTACACCCGCCGGGCCACCACCCGTGTCCGTGTGGCCTGAAGCCCTCATGTCTCCCTTGCTGCAGTGGGGGTCGGCTCCTGTGGTAGCCTCAGTGTTTCCAGGTAGCACCTTCTCATTCAGGCCCTGTTTGCATCCCTCCCTTCACCCTCAGCCTCACTCCCTCCCATCCCATTCTGAAAGCCGTCCTTCAAGGTGGCCTTGGCCCAACCTCTGGCCCCACCTCTGAGGCTGGCGCAAAGCTAGGGCCAGTGGGCTCCAGGTCCTGAGGAGGGAGCCCAGAACTGCCAGTGGGCCACCGAGGTCCTGGGATTTAATAAAAACAAGCAAAACCAAAACCGAAATCAAACCAAACAGCCAGGAGAAGTCCTTAGTCCTTCCGTCTCCCAGGAAAACACAAATTCCAAATAAATAAGATTCTGCAGGTTCTTTCTGGTTCCCATAGCTGTCCTGCCCAGAGGGAGGCTATGACCACACTTATCTCCCCCGACTCACCCACAGGTTACATGAAGGACACTCTTCCCCAGCCCTGCCCCTTTCAAAGAAAACCACGCTTCTAAAGTGCACTCTGCAGCTTGAAGTGCTTGCTGGGGGGCGGCAGTGGAGGGGGGGGGGGGGAGGGGGGGGGCGGCAGTGGAGGGGGGGGTTAGAAGCTTGGCCTAAGAAGTTTGGGAAATGCTGGATGCTTTGCTCCCTTCTTGCAAGTTGGCAATGCACATTAGCATATTAAAGGTTCTGCGAAGCCCTGCAAGTTGCGGATTTGTTTTATTCCCCACAATACTTGGCCACCGACTCTTTCCAGCTTGTGGCTGTGAATGTCCCATCAACTAGTGAACCAGATGTGCTTTGGAGAAAGCTGCATGGACAAGTACATGTGTGCCTCCCTCTAGAGTTGTCCCCCGGCTCCCACAGAACCCGACGGACCATGGCTCCAGGGGCAGCTCAGCACACTTCCCCTCCTTGGCACCCGGTCACACCTGAACTTCCCGGGCCTGGGTCAGGAGTGGGAAGAGGAGAAGTTAAGGCAGAGAGCAGAAGTAAGAGAGGGCGTGGAGCTGGAGCAGGTAAGGGAAGGAGGAGAGGGGCCAAGTCACAGATCCGCTCTTCCCAGCTCGGGGAAGAAGCCAAAGAGCAGCAGGATGACCCCCCCAGTGGCAGGCAGGGTTTCGGTCCCAACTGTGGGATCCACTCACCACCTGGCTTCCTCCTCTGTAGGGGAATGGGGCTCCCGCTCTGACTACTGAGGGTACTCAGCCCCACTAAGGTGGCCCAGGGGCCCAGGGGCATGAGCCTAGAGGACCAGGAGGACTAAGGAGATGAGCTATGCCTAGGAAAGGCAGGAGGCGCTCTGGCTGTGGCTCCTGGGCCAAGCTGGCTGCCCGGCCCTGCCAGTCCCCAGGGCCTTCAGGGATTCCCGCCCTGCTGCTCAGCCGGCCCAGTCTGACTTCTGATTTGCAGGGTCTGCCCCCTCCTGCTGCTGCAAACCCTGGTCTCACCTTCAGACACCACAGAGCGGGACACTCAGTGGCCCGGAGCCGTTCGACTCACTGCCCGAACCATCTTAGAGCAAGGGTAAACTGAGGCTGAGACAAGGCCAGGGCAGGGCTGGGAACCCCTACAGGAGGTTGACAAGACAGTGCGTCAACAAGCTGGGCCCAGGGGCATCTCCTCTTTTGCTGGCTGGTCCAAGGGGCCCAGGTTGCCCTGGGAGAAGTCTTGGCCTTCCTGAGGGAGTCAGCAAAGCCCCGTGGGCAATTCTACAAGACCACGCCCCCAGGGCTCCTGGAGCACACGCCTGGCTCCCTATCTCACCCCCCAACCCCTGTCGCCTTCCTTCCCGGGAACAAAGCCAGCAGCCCTGCTGTCTTCTCCAGAAAGTCCTTGGAGAGAGTGGTGACCACAGGTGTCACGGCGGGCCCCGCAGCCTAGGTGGCCAGGAAGGAGACCTCGGTGGGGGGAACAGAGGCCAGGGGGAAGGCAGAGGAGGCATCAGCCCCCAGGACCCGGAACAGCAGCTCCTCCTTCTCCTGCTGGAGCTGTCGCCGTAACTGTGACTCCTTCTCCAGGGTCTCGCGGGCCCGCAGCAGGTCCTCCGAGAGCTGCCTGTGGATACAGACAGGGACAGGGTTGCCTCCCGGGCACAGCTGCTGCAGGGCCAACCCATCCCTCCAGGAGCCTCCCTGACGTGGGTCGCCAGCCCGCCCCAGCGTCCCGCCACCCTTGCTGTCTGTCTGGTGACCAAGGAGCTGGGCCTGGCAGGCAGACAGCTCGCAGTTGCTCCAAATCCCTACTGTGTCATCCTGGACCTGTCATTGGCTCCCACTGAATTTTAGGTCCCTCCTGTGCAAAATGGCAATGATAACAAAAGAATCTAGGACTTGGAGGAACCAGAAGATCAGATGAGAGAACAGGTAAAGGATTCAATACATCAGGATGCCCGTAGGAAGCCTGATCTCACTGACAAAGCCTTGGCACTAGCTCAGTCCACGAGGCCTGTGCAGCCGTACGGGGCTGAGTGCCTCTTGCTCGCGTGGGGCTTTCCCATGGAGCCCACTCAGCCAGACTGCAGCAGGGCAGGTACAAATCGGGTACTGGGACTTTAGTTTCCAGGCAGAGCTGGTTGCTTGGGTTTCCTGACTTCCAAGAAAAGAAGAGCCAGATGCCTAGACAGGTGTTGGGACCACCTGTCAATCCATCTCCCAGACTCCACTCAGACCCTCCCAATTGAAGGACTAGCCCCCCCCCCCCAAAAAAAAGGGTGAGGCTGGGTTGGGGTGAAGGAGCAGGGGTCGCTACCTCGACACCAGCCCCTGATTCCGGGCTCGGACGTGGAGGTCCTCGTTCTCCTGCTGCAGGATCGTGATTTTTTCCTCCAACACCAGATTTTTTTCTTTCTGTAACAAACCAGAATACGCTCGGAAAGCCGCCAAGCTCCCAGGGCACAGCGTGTGCCATCACTGCCCCCGTACTGTGGTCCCTGAAACACTGATTCATTCTAGACTAGACAGGACATGTCACAGAGCAACATGGTAACTGAAAACAAAATAAACAGGGGCTGGCGCTGTGGCGCAGTGGGTTAATGGCCTGGCCTGATGCGCCGGCATCCCATGTAGGCGCCGGTTTGAGACCCGGCTGCTCCACTTCAAATCTAGCTCTCTGCTATGGCCTGGGAAAGCAGTGGAGGATGGCCCAAGTCCCTGTGCCCCTGCACCCGTTTGGGAGTCCCAAAGGAAGCTCCCAGCTCCTGGCTTCAAGTCGGCGCAGCTCCGGCCATTGCAGCCATCTGGGTAGTGAACCAGTGGATGGAAGACTTTCTCTCTCTCTCTCTCTCTCTCTCTCTCTCTCTCTCTCTCTCTCTCTCTTTCCCTCTGCTCTCTCTGTGTAACTCTGACTTTCAAATAAATAAATACATCTTTAAAAATATATATACAAAAACCCAGGGTGTTAGCAAAGGACTGCCCACTTTTAATTTTGCCACCGGAGAGTGTCTGAAAGGGAACACAGGGACGAGCTCTGTGGCGCAGCGCTTGCCTGCATCCCACATCACAGTGCCTGGTTCGAGTCCCGGCTGCTCCATGTTTTCCATCCAGCTGCCTGCTGACGTGCCTGGGAAGCAGTGGATGGTGACCAAAGCACAGGGTCCCTGCCCTCCATGTGGCTCCAGCCTGGCCCAGCCCTAGATACTGCAGGCAACTGGGGAGTGAACCTGCAGATGCAAGCTCTTCTCTGTCTCTGCCTGGAACAAAGTCCTGACAATCTCTTATCACCATTAGTCACAGAGAAAGGATATCTTGTATTCTCTAGAAGCCAGAAGAACAGGATCTATATAAATAAGGTTCAGTTTGTCTTTTATGTTCAACACAATTTACAGGGACTACGTGAGACAGTCTGCTTGAAATACAGGGTGTGTGGCACACAGGGCAGTGAGAGTTCTCCCAGAGCAACACAATCTCTGTTCAGATTTGGCTCTGGGTTTCTGGGCCATCTGCTCTCCTGGGGACAAGGCCACCTGTGTCTCCCACACCCACAGCTCCCCAGCCCTGTCCTTGTTGATGTTGGCCTTGCCTCCTTCCTCAGGCCCCGCCTGACATGTGACATCTGTCAATCTCTCCCAATAAGCCAGGCTGTCTGCCCCCAGCACTGCCCACATGACAGCAACATCAGTAGCCAAGAAAAAGCACGGGACCTAGATGACAAGGAGCCACTGCTTGACCCAGACTGGCCACAGCCTGGCCCTTAGCTGGTCAGCATGGGCAGGAGGTGAAAGCTGGCTGGGAGCAGGCCGAGGTCTCCTCCAAGCCACCTCCCCTTCGGGCGCTGAGCCGAGGAAACACCCCAAGGGCACAAGTCAAGCCCCAGCCTTGCCCAGTCACAGACCACAGCTTCCAGGAGGAGCAACCGCTTGTCCAGTTCATGGATGCGCTCGTTCTTCATCTCGATGACGAAGTGCAGGCTCTCCAGCTCCTGCTCCCAGAACTGGCTGGGGCTCCCATAATCCTAGACAGGGATGCAGTGTGGCCTCATCAGAGAGCATGTGCAGTGGGGCGCGGGCTGCCCCCCCCCATTCTGCCACCTGGTCACCGCCGGACTTGTCCACCCCACCTCTCTCTCGGCCCGTGCTAAGTGCTTACTGTGCTTAATCTCATTTCACCCAAAGAACACCGTGGGAGGTGTGCACCAGCACCTTCACAGAGAGGGCAAGTGCAGTTCAGAGAGGCGAGTGGCCTGTGCCAAGAGGTGGATTTGCTATTTGTACCCAGCTCGGAGTGTAGAGCCTGAGCACTTTACTGTCCCACATGCCTCTCTCTGAGCCTCACCTTCTTCAGGGAAACGAGGACCCTCTTGCTTCGAGACCCTTGAGAAGGTAGAAGTGTCAACTTGGAGCTGTGATCCTAAAGAGCAGCCAGACCTCCCTGCTGCCCGACCTTGGCCTCCCTGAGACTGAAGGAGAAAAGGCCACCTACCTGGATGTGCTTCCTGTAGTCTCGGCTGAGGATGGATTCCTCCACCCTCCTCATCTTGGCCTGGAAGACCTCCAGCTGGGAGGTCAGGCCCTTCATGGTCTCCTGGAGAAGTGGGCGGGGAAAACATGACCACAGCCTGGCTCGTGTGGGCTGGGGGTGGACAGCACCGCATCCCAAGAGGGAACAGTTCTGAGTTCTTCAGTCTGCCCCACATAATAACACAGGGTGAATCGACTCCAACACACCCGCCCTAACTCTCGCTATACCACATGTGATCACTTCCCACACCTAGGCACTGTGTCCTGTAATCAAGGCCAGTGTTAGCTTGTCATTCAAAGCCCATCTAGGCCGGCGCCGTGGCTCACTAGGCTAATCCTCCACCTGCGGTGCCGGCACACCAGGTTCTAGTCCCAGCTGGGGCACCGGATTCTGTCTTGGTTGCTCCTCTTCCAGTTCAGCTCTCTGCTGTGGCCCGGGAGTGCAGTGGAGGATGGCCCAGGTCCTTGGGCCCTGCACCTGCCTGGGAGACCAGGAGGAGGCACCTGGCTCCTGGCTTTGGATCACCGCAGCACGCCGGCTGTAGCGGCCATTTCGGGGGTGAACCAATGGAAAAGGAAGACCTTTCTCTCTGTCTCTCTCTCTAACTCTGCCTGTCAAAATAATAATAATAATAATAATAATAATAATAATAATAATAAAGCCCATCTAACTATGCTCCGTGAATGCTCCAAGTCTCATCTCTCACTGCTCGCCTCCACACACTCTCTCCTGCTGCCAGGCGTCACACTACTCCCTTCACCTCCAGGGTACATCCTTGTCTCCAAACGTTTCCCCTGCCTGCAATTTCCTCCACCGAAGCCTTGACCATTACTTTCGGCACCAAGCTCACCCCCTTACAACAGCTCCTGTGCACCCACCTTCTAGTCCTTGCCACACCTCCAGCCTCTCTTTCCTTCTCAAACTCCACACCCCAGGCACCCTGAGCTTCTTAGGGTTCTCAGGTCTTCATGCTCCCCTCTTCCTCCATGGCTTTGAGCACATTGCTTTTTTCTGCCTAGGTCACCCTCCCTGCCTTTCTTTCACCTGGAGAATTCCAACACATCTGTCAGGTTCCTGCTGAGATCTCACTGTCCCTAGGATGTCTCCCCTGAGCAGCTGAACTGAGTGAGTGCCTTTGTCCAAGCTTCCATAGGTCCCTGGGAGCCACCAGGACCACTGTGGGTCATGCAGTCTCCACGATCCCCACAACAATCCCTGGGAAGTTAAGGCAAACCTATTCTCAAACAAGTCCTCTTGAGCTAATACCTGGTCACCAGATCAAGGGGTCTGGTTCCAAGGAAGACACCTCAGTAGCCCACACCTAGGTCAAGGCCAACAGCTGGGGCTGCTCTGGGGACTCTATGCCACCTTCCTGCCAGTCCTCCCTTTCGCACGGACAGCACCCAGCCCCTCTCACCTGCAGGACAGCTTCGGCTTTTTGGAAGGACTGGGTAAGGGCTTCTCTCTCCTGTTCATGTGAGGCCTGGAGAACTGTAGGGAAGAGAGACCTCCATAAGCTGAGACACTTCTCAGAGCCCGCGGTGGCCACCTGGGGCCCCTGGCAGCGAGGGGTGTGGGAACGGTCTTATTCATCCTCTGTCTCCTAGGCTTGCCTGGGGGCTGTGCCAGAAACTGAGAAGGTACTTAATAAGTGGGCATGGAAACGGAGATAAATTATAGCCTGGGAAGAACGGAGAGCCCTACCAGGTCGTGTGTATCACCCACGCTTCACGGAGTCTACGACCAAAGGCCATGCAGCACTTTCCTTCACCATGGACCCTATGAGGCCACGGGAAGTGCACGAGGCCAGCGCTTCGTCAGCTGTGTTGGCTCTTTCCCAAAACCATGAAATCACCGGTTGTCCAACCAAAGCACAAAACTGTGGTACGTACACCAGCTTTGTGGCCAGGAGATCCGGCTGGTTCTGGCTCTGCTTCCTCCAACCAAGGGACCCTGAGGAGATCATGTCAAACATCTCACAGCCTGGAAGCCTCACTTGTGAAATGCGGCCAGCGAGCCTGGCCCAGCCCTCTTGTCATTGTGACCGGAGGCTCTCGGGAGGGGAAGGATGGGCCAGGGCGTCCCACACAGGGCAGAGCTACCCAGAGCTGGAACTGTCATCGCTCCCCAAATCAGTGCGGCTTTACTTAGCATCCCACCTCTTCCACAGAGTTCCGGTGGCCAATTCCACCCTCGTTTCAGAGGATGACTAATCAGTGGGCAGGACAGGAACCAGACAGAGAGGACAAGAATGGAGAGTGGAACTGAGTCAAAGGGCCGGGGGTACAGTAGCAACACAGAAGAGAACCTTCCATGACATAAATGCGATACAGCTGTCAAAGCTGCCCAGGCCGGCTGTATACAAATGACAGCCTTGGGTTTTGAAAAATTCGGCCAGAGTTGTTAATTGATGGAGACAGGCTCTCGTTCCAGGTAAGGTGGAGGCGGCACGCTCTACCCAGTCTGTCCTGCTGCACACAGCGATGAAACCTGACAGAACGAACTGAACAGTGACTTGGGGACTTCGGAAAGTAAAGAACAGGGGCAGATTGGGCAAGAACAGAATGTGAGGTATCACAGAATAATCAGCAGGTTTTTAAAAAATCATTTATTTATTTATTTCAAAGTCAGAGTTGGGGCCGGCGCCGCTGGCTCACTTGGTTAATCCTCCGCCTGCAGCACCGGCATCCCATAGGGGCGCTGGGTTCTACTCCCGGTTGCCCCTCTTCCAGTCCAGCTCTCTGCTGTGGCCCAGGAGGGCAGTGGAGGATGGCCCAAGTCCTTGGGCCCTGCACCCGCATGGGAGACCAGGAAGAAGCACCTGGCTCCTGGCTTCGGATTGGCACAGTGCTGGCGGTGGAGGCCATTTAGGGAGTGAACCAACGGAAGGAAGACCTTTCTCTCTCTTTCTCTCACTGTCTATAACTCTACCTGTCAAATAAAAAAAAATAAATAAAAAAAGAGTTACACACAGAGAGAAGGAGAGGCAGAGAGAGAGAGAGAGGGGTCTTCCATCTGCTGGTTCACTCCCCAGTTGGTTGCAAAGGCCAGAACCAGGCTGACCCAAAGCCAGGAGCCAGGAGCCTCTTCTGGGTCTCCCACGCAGGTGCAGGGGCCCAAGGACTTGGGCCATCCTCCACTGCTTTCCCAGGCTATAGCAGAGAGCTGGATCAGAAGTGGAGCAGGCCGGTGCCATGGCTCAACAGGCTAATCCTCCTCCTAGTGGTGCCGACACACCAGGTTCTAGTCCTGGTCGGGGTGCTGGATTTTGTCCCGGTTGCAACTCTTCCAGGCCAGCTCTCTGCTATGGCCCGGGAGTGCAGTGGAGGATGGCCCAAGTCCTTGGGCCCTGCACCCCATGGGAGACCAGGATAAGCACCTGGCTCCTGGCTTCGGATCAGTGCGGTGCGCCGGCTGCTCGCGCCAGCCGTGGCGGCCATTGGAGGGTGAACCAACGGCAAAGGAAGACCTTTCTCTCTGTCTCTCTCTCACTGTCCACTCTGCCTGTCAAAAAAAAAAAAAAAAAAAAAAAAAGAAGTGGAGCAGCCAAGACATGAACTGGTGCCCATTCAGGATGCCAGCACTGCAGGCAGTGGCTTTACCGGCTATGGCACAGCGCTAATCAGATTTAAACAAAACCCAGAGACTTATGTATTCAAATATCAAAAAATGTCTAGGATACCATCCAAAGGTGCTCAGTATAAAACAGGAAAATCTCAACCTGGCCAAGAAAAGATGTTCCAAGGATGCGATCGCTGAGATACCAAAGATGTTGGAATAATCAACTCTTTAAGGCACCCAATATAAAAATGCTCCAGGGAGGGGCTGGTGTTGTGATGCAGCGGGTTAAGGTGCCGCCTGCAATGTCAGAGTGCCACGTGAGCACTGAATCAAGTCCCAGCTGCTCCACTTCTGATCCGGCTCCCCGCTCATGCACCTGGGAAAGTTGCAGAGGTTGCCCCATGTGCTTGGGTCCCTGCACCCACAGGGGAGGCCCAAATGGCGCTCTAGGCTGCTGACTTGGGCCTTCTTCTCAAGACTGTTCATCCCCACTTCTTAAGGAAAACAGATTAGAAAGAAAATGGGCAGAGGGGCTAGCCCTGCAGCACAGCAGGTTAACACCCTGGCCTGAAGCGTAGGCATCCCATATGGGCACCTGTTCGAGTCCTGGCTGCTCCACTTCTGATCCAGCTCTCTGCTATGGCTTGGGAAAGAAGAAGATGGCCCAAATCCTTGGGCCCCTGCACCCACGTGGGAGACCTGGAAGAAGCTCCTGGCTCTTGGCTTCAGATAGGCGCAGCTCCGGCCATTGTGGCTATCTGGGGAGTGAACCAGAGGATAAAAGACCTTTCTCTCTCTCTCTCTACCTCTCACTGTCTGTTAACTCTGTCTTTCAAATAAAATAAAATAAATCTTTAAAAAAAGGGAAAATGGGCAGAGCCTCAGGGATCTCTAAGGCAATCCCTGAATGTCTAACATTTGTGTCATCAGAATAATAGAAAAGAAGAAAGGGTGTAAGGAAGAAAAATTATTTGAAAAGAAAAACTTGAAAAGTTAGTTGAAGAACTGTTGAGTCCTTTTCAAATTTGGCAAATTGTAAAGCTATGATGAAAGTAGCTCACCG